>NC_044278.2:73678922-74928922 GCF_004027225.2 Strigops habroptila | reverse complement strand
CATCCTTGTCTCTAAATTGGAGAGACATCAATTTGATAGATGGACCACTCGGTGGATCAAAAACTGGCTCGATGGCCGCACGCAAAGAGTTGTGGTAAATGGCTCGATGTCCAGTTGGAAACCTGTAACGAGTGGTGTCCCTCAGGGATCGGTGTTGGGACCGGTCCTGTTCAACATCTTTGTCGGCGACATGGACAGTGGGATTGAGTGCGCCCTCAGCAAGTTTGCCGACGACACCAAGCTGTGTGGTTCGGTTGATACGCTGGAGGGAAGGGATGCCATCCAGAGGGACCTTGACATGCTTGTGAGGTGGGCCGATGCCAACCTTATGAAGTTTAACCAAGCCAAGTGTAAGGTCCTACACCTGGGTGGGGGCAATCCCAGGCACTGCTACAGGTTGGGTGGTGGAGAGATTCAGAGCAGCCCTGCAGAAAAGGACTTGGGGGTGTTGGTTGACGAGAAGCTTAACACGAGCCGGCAGTGTGCGCTTGCAGCCCAGAAAGCTAACCATATCCTGGGCTGCATCAAAAGAAGCGTGACCAGCAGGTCGAAGGAGGTGATCCTGCCCCTCTACTCTGCTCTCGTGAGACCTCACTTGGAGTACTGTGTACAGTTCTGGTGTCCTCAACATAAAAAGGACATGGAGCTGTTGAGCGAGTCCAGAGGAGGGCCACGAGGATGATAAGAGGGCTGGAGAACCTCCCGTATGAAGACAGGCTGAGAGAGTTGGGGCTGTTCAGCCTGGAGAAGAGAAGGCTGCGTGGAGACCTCATAGCAGCCTTCCAGTATCTGAAGGGGGTCTACAAGGATGCTGGGGAGGGACTCTTCCTTAGGGACTGTAGTGGTAGGACAAGGGGGAATGGGTTCAAACTTAAACAGGGGAAGTTTAGATTAGATATAAGGAGGAAGTTCTTTACAGTGAGGGTGGTGAAGCACTGGAATGGGTTGCCCAGGGAGGTTGTGGATACTCCATCCCTGGTGGTGTTCAAGGCCAGGTTGGACAGAGCCTTGAACCCCGTGGTTTAGGGCAAGGTGTCCCTGCCCATGGCAGGGGGGTTGGAACTAGATGATCTTAAGGTCCTTTCCAACCCTTACTATACTTTGATTCTATGATTCTAATTAATATAGAAGATTGGGAGTTTTTTTTATAAGAAGGCTAACAAAACACAGAACTGAAATTCCTTTTCATGTGTGAAAAAAATAGAGTAGTACCTCATCAAAGCTGAGCAAAGAATATGCCCAATGCTGAACAGAGTGAATGATTCAGTGACAGTAGGCACAGATAAGTCTGGGGTATTCAACATCTTCTTTGCCTCAGTCATCAACAAGTTCTTGCAGGCCTTTACGCTTGATTGATTTCTCTCACGAGAATAGTTAGCAGTGGATGAGGCTGAAGTCAGGTGCTACTTGAGAAACCTTCACCCATGCAAAGCAACAGGACCCAAAGGGCTGCATCCATGGCTGCTGAGAGAACTGGCAATGACTCTGGGGCTTAATCTTGAAGGTTGCATCAAGGAAATGTTTTGCCTGGTTTAAATTCCGTTTCATGCCCTATGGTTATTATGAACCTGGAGTTTTCTTGGATATGGAAGTGGAAATAAAAGATTAATTCAGGATTTCTCATCAGGTAGCAGAGAGACTTCTGTGGAGTTCCATGTTTTAATGAAATATCAAGCATATATTATAAATTCCTGGCAATTTTAAATATTGCCATTTTAGCACATTCTGTTCTGTAGCCTTTTTTTCTATTTCAATAAGGTATAGGGTTTTAAATTAAAAGGTATACCATGTGATTTGAAAACAATAAATTCTAAGTAACTCTGGGAAACCTCAAGAATCTTGAATTTAATGACTGGAAAATAATATAATCAATCATATTTTTCACCACATTTTTCTTGATGACAATATTTTAATATACACAGCTCCGTTGTCACTATGTCTAAAAACGATGAAGACGGAGCAACATCTAAGCATTAAGAGATAATCTTCATAATTTAAAATACCTTTGAATTTGTGTAATGCTTGGGGATTTTTTATCTTTTTTTAGTTAAACAAACCCTGACATGTCCACATTTATGTGATTTCATCACACAGAACAAATGCCATCTGTCAAGAGAACATATGCTGTTATTGACTATGAAGGTTAACCAGCGTCAGTGGGAGAAATCCTAACTCTAGACATTCATAGCAAGTTTTCCTGCTGATTTTAAGGAAAACTGACATTTATCCTATGTTTCCTAAGAGAAAGCTATACAAATGTGAATATGAAATTATATAACTTTCTAATGAAGGCCATAAATCTGTAAATAATTATTGCACAACTTTAAGATTATGAGTATCCTCCAGTATAATGTCGACATATAGAATACAGATAAAGAATGAAGCTTATGCATGGTTTTCCAGGATGCAGTATACTATACCTATGTATGACTTGTGTGTTTGTTTTTAGGAAAACAGTTTAGCTTCAAAAGCCTTTCTGCTGTGCTTGTAGGAGATATTTTTGGCAGTGCTCTTTAATGAGTGTAGATTTATTAGAGAATTTTATCTAAAACTGCTTGTGACATCCTGATTTTCTTCAGCGTCCACCCACCACCCTGAAAATTCATAAATTCTAGTACAATACGATTAGCCCCTTTCATATGTTCATCCTCACATACAGACTACAACTGATCAGTTACTGTCTTGGTTCCTAACAGGAACAAACTGTAGTGCTGTGTAGCAGCCAGGGAGTATGTAACAGTCTCATAAAACTTGAAGGAAAACAAACTGGAGCTAGTTGCTTAACTTCCTTGTCTGTGTTTAGTATGGAGCATATTCTGATCAGTGCTACTTATTCTCTCTTTAAAAACACATTAGAGAAAGTTTAGGCTGTGGCCCTGCATAAAAAATTTAAGAATTACATTCCAGAGCTGTACTTTGCATAAATGTGGAATAATTTAGATTTGCATAAATATGGAATAACTCAGATTGGAAAGGGATCTCTGGAGGTACAACTCCCTGGCCAAAGCAGTGTGAGATTATATTGGATTACTTAGGGCTGTGCCCATCTTTTGAGGGATGGAGACTCCACAACCTCTCTGGGCAGCCTGTTCCACTTTCTGACAACTCTCATTGTGGCTTTTTTTTAATATCTCTTTGAAATTGTTCTTGCTGCAACTTGTGCCTGTTGCCTATTAACTTTCACTGTGCAACTCTGAGAAGAGTTCAACAATTTTTTTTCTTTATTACTACTCATTAGGTAGCTAAAACCGAGCAATTGACCCTCCTGTGGGTAGAGGGTGGGAATTATGTCTCTTCTTCAGGATGAACAAATGCAGAGTGCCTGCGAGAACCATGTTCCAGTATGGAAATAATGAAAAGAGGTTTTCTCCTTTTGAACTTTCTCATCCTCCACACCTCATTCTTCCCTGTTAAGCCCCCATGCCCCCTTTACTTCTTCTGCTGAGGCACAGCTTAATCTGGAAAAGCCTATGACTAATATACATAATGAAAAAGTACAAAATCTATGACTCCTAGTCCTGGGCATTGTCACTTTATTGGAAATGAGAGATTTTTGGAAAGGACGCCTTAGGGTCTGCTTTTCTCATACAGAGCTCCCAGTAGTTCACCAAACCATTTCTGAGATTGCTCAGAAAACGGCCCTTTCCTGGGGATGGTAAAGAAAAATTTGTAAAGTGCTAGGTCACTGCTCCAGTACCTACTACAGTAATTCACTCAACTCAGGGCCAAGTGGCAAATGAGAAGAGAAAGCCTGGGGTATTACTTGCAATATCTTCTTCTTTTGATAGCTGTATTCAGTTCAGACCAGGGCTGTATTTCTTTTGACCACTTTAATCATGCCAGAGCTACACAGCAAGCACCCTGTAGTGAACCTGGCCAGAATGATTTACTATGGCAACAAATCACCCTATAGGCTCCAAAATGCACAAAAACTTTTTTTTAACAGCTTACTCTGAGCTGTAGGCAATATAGATTTTATGTTGTAACACAAGAGGAATAGCAGATGTATCTGCCTATATATACTAAGCCTGTCTAAGCAGCCATGGAACCTCTTGCTGAAAGAGGATTAGCTTCTTGTCAGGTATTAAAATCTATAATCAGAAATATAATAACTGAGTTGCCTGGGTGGGTCATTTTGTACGATGCAGAAGGGATCTAGATGGTCTGTCAAGAAGGCAAAATTTTTGAAATGGAAAACTAATTAAGTGCTACTGATACTTAGCAGTTTAAGGTTAAGAGAACTATGAGTTAAGCATGTAGATTAAAAAGTTTTAGAGGGGCTAATAATGACAAAATATTATGATTAAGCCATTTCTGTTTGTCAGAACTGATACAATTCTTTTTCTGACTAAAATTTCACTGGATTCCTAACTCCTTGGCCAAATGGACATAGGTTTTACAAGTAATGCTTTTGATAAAAGCATCATTGCTTATTGTAGTTGGCCTAAAAATGACACTTATCTTCATGACAGTATTCAAGGTTTCAAACCTGATTTACATTTTATATTGGAGCTTTTGTTTTCAAGACAGAATTGCATGGAAACATCACATTTTGGATATTTTTAGGTAAAGTTGCTCACTCCCTTCTTTTTAGTGAAGTCCAGTCTGGGTGTCCAACCCTTGATAAACTACTTGGGAGGGGTGGGGGGGTGGGGGGAAGACTCTGCAATTTGGCTTTATGAAATAGAACATTTCAAGAACAAAAAAAGTCTGATCTAAAAGCTTTGGTCTAAAGCACTGATCATTAAAATTTTATTTATGCAGCAAAGAAGATATTTTATGGACAAAATTTCAACAGAATCCATACATTACTGTTCACTTTGTGAGCAAGCACTACAAAAAGATTTAGTTTGTGTGAAAAATCAATTCGGAAAATATGTTACCCTTTATAATATTTATTGGGAGACCAAGAATGCAACTAGCCACAGTTATCGGATATTCCCCCCTAACCTAAAATGAAACGGTTGCACCCAAATGAAATTATTGCACATTAGTGTTTATTTTTTTCATTAGTTTATCTTCTCTAGTAACAGACAGAAGTACCTGTGAATCAGTGAAAATGTGTTTTTTTTCGTTATTGTATTTTCATGCGGAACGCAAACTAGGAGTAGTAAATGTCTGCAGGTCTTAAGATTAGATCAATAGTGAGAATAATCACAGTTGTCCTCCTACTAATTTACTAGCTAATGACAATATCAAATACTGAAATAGGTCTGCAAAGAAGTTTAAGGTTTTAAAAAGTTATGTAAGTGCTAAACTGTAGCATGATTAAGAAATTATATTAATACATTTTTCTGAGAAAACAAAATTAAATTTATGTTTCTATTATGATATTGCTTGGTTATCTATTAAAAAAAAACCAACAAAAAACCATGCTGTTCTCTGTGCCATAGGACTTCTGAAGCCCATTTTCATATGACTTTATGTTCTCTATTCCCTTCATGCTCTGCTGCAGACAAATGCCTATGACAAGATCTTATACCTAAGAATGGCATTTTTTCCTATGTCCTTCAGTCCATGCTACAGAATGCATTTAGCTTCAAGATCCTCAACTGGTTGAGCAGGCAATTGCAGATCTGTGTCTGTTTTGAAACTGTGCTTCTGCCTGCCTGGCAAATACCTGTATAAAACAAAATAAAGGAGGACTTATTTCTCCTAATTCCTTTCTCAGTGCAAGGATAACAACAGCTCCGTGCTTTACTTTAGTTCTTAGGCCCTTGAAAATATTTCGAGTGGGATTTAGGTCTCTAACAGCTCAAGCCATTTACCTTAAGGCAGGTTCCTACTGTCTACTAGAGTTCCTAGGATATCTGAGAAATTAGAGCAGATTTGACACAGAACGTACAGAATATACCAACACACTTCTGGGCTGGTAGGTGGAGGTCAAGATTCTATGATTCTAGGGATAATTTAGGACACCACAGATGACACCGCATGGTTAGGGAATACCTAAAGAAAATACTGAATATAGGATTTTACATGATCTCCAGGTCTCTCCAATCTCATTGTAATTAACAGTGACAGCAATGTACTCAGTTACGGTTGAAACTGGAACACCACACAGTCTACTCTAAAGTAAATACTTACTAAGAGATTGGACAACAATCTTACATGTAGATTTGTAAATCTGGAAGTCTAAATTTAGATGTCTATGGTCTGGAGAATGAATTCATTGTTATTATTCAATTCAGCTGTGTTTCTACAAGCCCCCCTTGTTAGGATATAGAGATGGATAAATATAGATTAATATCTATCAGTATTTCTAACAAAAAGAATTTAAAAAGTTTACATAAAAATCGAGATGACTATTACCACTTCAAACTTCAACTTTAAATTTTAATTATATTTTTTGTTGAAAGTAGTACTCATTTCTTTAATGAGATTACTTACATTTCGTTGACATTTCATCTTGTATCATGTTTTATTTGTTTAATCCAACCACTCTTATTTATGTATTGAATTATCAAATGATGGTGCTAGTGGCTCAAAGCTTTACCTTGCTTTCAGAGAGTTGACCTTGGCAGGGTGTCAGGTCCTCATCAAGCTGCCCTATCATTCCCCTCATCAGCTGGATAGGAGAGAGAAAATATAACGAAACGCTTTCAAGTCAAGATAAGCAATTAATTAATTACCATCATGGGCAAAACAGACTCAACTTGGGGAAATTAGTTTTATTACCAATCAAATCAGATTAGGTCATGACAAATAAAAGCCAAATTTTAAAACACTTTCTCCCTGCCCCTCCCTTTCTCCTGGGCTTAACTTTACTTCTGATTTTCATGACCTCCTTCCCCCCAGAGTCACGGGGGATGGGGATTGAGGGTTGTGGTCAGTTCATCACATATTCTTTCTGCTGCTGCTTCTTCCTCAAGGGGAGGACTCCTCACACTCTTTCCCTGCTCCAGTGTGAGGTCCCTCCCACGGGGGACAGTCTTTCATGAACTTCAACATGAATCCTTCCCACAGGATGCAGTCCTTCAGGAACAGGCTGCTCCAGGAGGTCACGAGTCCTGCCAGCAAACCTGCTCCAGTGTGGGCTCCTCTCTCCGCAGGTCCTGCCAGGAGCCTGCTCCAGCATGGGCTTTCCGTGCCATCACAGACTCCTTCGGGCATCCACCTGCTCCAGCATGGGGTCCTCCATGGACTGCAGGTGGGTATTTGTTCCATTGTGGACCTCCACAGGCTGCAGGGCAACAGCCTGCCTCACCATGGTCTGCACCACAGGCTGCAGGGAAATCTCTGCTCCGGTGCCTGGAGCACCTCCTCTCCTCCTTCTGCACTGACGTTGGTGTCTGCAGGGATGTTGCTCTCACATATTCTCATTTCTCTCTTATGAAGGCAACTGCTGTTGTACAGCAACTTTTTCTCCTGTTATTCCAGAGGTGCTACCACCATTGCTGATGGGCTCAGCTTTGGCCAGAACGGGTCCATCTTGGAGCCAGGCGGCGTTGGCTCTATTGGTCATGGAAGAAGCTACTAGCAGCTTCTCACAGAAGCCACTGCTGTAGCCTGCCTGCTACCAGAACTTTGCCAAGCAAACCCAATACAAGGCTACAGCAATGAGTAAAAATGACAGGATACTCTTGCAGGTAATATAATCTTTTCCATATTAGACAGCTATGATAGTTAGGTTGAATGGCCATCTGTAGAAAGCTGTTTTTCCCTTTGAATGTAAAAAAGTTTTGTTTGACTAACCTAAAAAAAGATAATTTATTTTTGACGCCTAAACTTAAGTGAGATGAACATCAGTGTTGGTGCTTAAAACTGTTATTTAACTCACTATTACTGGAAACTAAAATTTAGAAATCGGATTTGGCATACTACATGAAATTTCTTACACAGAGAAAAAGAAGGGGAATCCCTTTTCTCTACTAGCAAATTGATTTTTATTTTTAACAGTATAAAATATTTGTGGGATTTCAAAGGCTTTCTTATTTTCTCTGCAAGCAGCGTCTAAGAATTCAGAACTAGATCAGCAATGCTAGGTCCTTCACGTAAATACTACCTAGTGTGAGCCACTACTTGAATATTTCCAGATTAGAATCTTGCCCTTTACAAACATATTTGATACATACAGAGCGTCTGTTGGCTGATTATTTTCTATATCACATCTGTTTGGATGGCATCATGCCAATTCACTAGCTCATCAAACCCTTGCCCAAGGGCAAAGCTGACAACCAAGCAATCACTAGTTAAAAAAAGGCCAACCAAGAAGATACAGTAGATGAAAATAACAGACTGGTAGACAAAAAAAAAAGGGATACTTCAGGTATAGAATAGCCTTCAGTAATCTTGAACATGAGACTTGGAAGAGTGGGGAGATATTTTCTGAGGTAACAGTATACCAGAGTTGCTGAAATACTATTTGAGATAACAAGCAACATATTTTGTTCAATGTAACATGGTAGGGGCAAATGTGTGTGCAAATAAGTACAGTAATAAATGTTACCTTTGTTAATAAATGATTTTCAAAACACAATAATGGTGTTACTAGTAAGATCAATAAGCAAGCAGATGATGATGCCATGTATTTGTAGTACTTCACACAGCCAGCATTTGAGGCACTTTAATTAGTTCAGCTGTCCAATCCTCTTTCTCCCCCATATCATTCTTCATGTATTGTGTCAATAGGCAAGGAAATATTAGAATTATTACCCTTATGGTACAGATGAAAAAAGTCAAATGAAATGATACAGAGGTCATAAAACAAGACAATAAAACGCCTTGGATAAAATATCATTTTGTTTTCAGTCATGGAATGTAATTTCAGAGAAAAATCAAAATTGATGGAGTATTTAAAGCTACAGTATATAAAGAAATGCAGATTGATCTGGATAGCTAAAGATTTAACTAAAGGAGGATAAAATGGTGTTTATAATCACAATAATGAGTTGTACTTACTGTTTATTTTAAGTAAGATTGATAAACAGCACAGATATTTAACAAGAGCCTCTAAGATACTGTTCTTGAAGATATTGGGAATAGTTACCAAGAAAAATCACAATAACAGCTTTCTGAAGTATAGTCCTCTGTAGAAAAAGCTTTTTTTCTGGTCTAGATTTCTAGATTTCTGAGTTTCTTTCGCCATAGAACAACTCTTTTAATTACAATGTTAGCAAGCCAACAGAAAGAATGTGTGTTCAATCCTGGTTCTCACATCAGCCTTTCAGAACTTCCTATGAATGGGCTTTTGTTATTAAAAAAGTAAAGAAGGAAAATGAGGAATTCTGTGCATACTTTCTGAACTTAACATGCCTGTGCTAATTTACAGGCCCTAGTCTAATCAGAAGTAATTATTGAATTACAATGAGTTAATGAAGGCAATATTTAATTCCTTCTTTTAGAAGTTTCAGCTATCTCTATCTCTTTTACTTTGCCCTGGAACTACTTTTCAGTGTTTTATGGTAAAATCACCTGTCTTCCTCAACACGAGGATGTGCCCATGATGTTCTGTACGACTGCAGTTTGCATGGAGTCTCTGTCAATGTATAAAGTAATTTCACATCTACTCTAGCATGCACCAGTCCAAGTGCTGGCTGGTCATGCTTGCTTCAGTGACTTTCTTCATGAAAATATTTGCAAGTTTGTTTTATAAGCACATCTGCAACTTACCTCTTTTTTTTTTTTTTCCCCTAAATTAACACCCAGGACAAAAACAATTGTGTACAATGAATTACAGTAAAATTGCAATTGATGAATAGGTGTTTAAACTTCATCTACCACTGCTTTGTAAAGTATAATAAAATAAATAGCTTATGTTGCAACAGAAGATTACTCACAGAAAATAGTGGTAAACTTCTGCTAAAACCTTTCAATTCAAAGTTTTGTCTACCTAAGTAATATCACAGCAATTCTATTAACCCTAGTAACACATACAATGACACACTAAAATAAGAAGATACATGTTAATTCGAAGGTAAAAATGTACATGTACTGTTACCAGCTTGATTTTAACCTATCTAGATTTAGGCTATAGACTGAAAAATCTAGTTAGGACTCTAGTCACTCTCAGCAAGTCACTGCGAATATGAAGGCATCTCAAGAAGATAATTGTCACACCTAAAACTGAAATTGCTTTGAGAGCTAATTTTGTCTCTCCATAGAGGGACATTGCAAACAGGACACCAAATGAGAATTCTTGATAAAGTGCTTATGGATAGCTCACAAAATGAATGTGAGACTTGTTCCATGCTTCAAGGGCCACAGGTGTTAGCATACAACAATACAGTGAAACCAAATACAGGCAATGGGTTATTCAACAAAACTAAACAATAGCGTTTAGTTCCAGATTCATAAAACTACCCTGCATCTATATGTGAGCTAGATGGCTTGATAATCAATATAGTCAATATATCAATACTGAGATATAGTCAGTACTGTAAATCTCAAGAATGATCCATTTAGTCGTAACATAAGCACCCACATGGGTCAATTGGATAACTCTCTTGGATTTGTTAACTAGATTTGCTGCATGCATCTCTATTAAATGTAAAGGGAATTTAAATACACCTAGCTCACATACATACATCTTTATTAAAAACACCTAAAGTTAGAGTGAACTGAATTTGTAAAGTTTGTGAAATGGATAGGATTGACTAATCCTACTGTAAGGGACACTGAAATAGCACTTTTCAATATCTAAAATATAATGGGTCAGGTTTAGTTGGACTGAGAAGTGATGCTAAGCATTATCACGCTGGATAAGATCTAGATCCAAAAAGGGAGGTAAATGCCTGTCTCCTATGCAAGTCCCAGACAAAAACCCAGATTACATGTCCTGGGAATACTCCTCCTAAAGAAGCGCAGGATACCATTAGCCTTCTTTGCAACTGGGCCACATTGGTGGCTTGGGTCCAAGTTTATATCCACCAGGACCCCTGGGTCCTTTCCTGCAAACCTGATTTCCAGATGGATGGCTCCCAGCATGTATGACATTGTTCCTTCTAAGGGGCAGGACTTTGCACTTCTCCCTGTTAAGTTTAATGAGGTCCCTGTCAGTCCATTTCTCAAGCCTGCATTAAACATTTAGAATTTTTTAATCTTTTCCATTTAAGAGACAACTAAAAGTTTTCAGATTTGATTCAGAGAGCTGAGAATCAGTTCAAATTCTCAACACCTTCACTGAACTGTTTAACACATCCCTAATAAGAAAGGCTTGCAATCTGGAAGGTAAATTTGCGTAACAAACCATTTCAAGTACTTCTGTTTAATTTGTGTTAATTATTCATTACTTTTTGCTGCCAGTATTTTTAAACTCCTGTCCTCATTTTAGTTTGTGACCCTTTATATACTCAACACCTGGATACTAATTTATTTTCTCTTTGCGGAAGCATGCTTAAAAGTACATATCCTACTACAAAAGGCTCACTGTTTTTTCTTGAAGTTTTTTACAGATTACTGTTTCTACATAAAATTGAGCACAAGTAAAATCTATTAAAAAAACTGTGGGGTTTTTCAATATATAGAAAATCAGAAATCAGTTTTTTGTTTGTTTTATTTTTAAGTAATTTAAAATACAACTTTGTTTTCTTTTTTTTTTTTCTGAATTCGTTTGCACTTCTGTGAGGCATAGAATATGAAGCAGTTATAGTAAATTTTAAAATATAATAATGAAAAATTTAGCAGGCATTAAGGATGAAATAGAGAGTAGACTAGTTAGGCACTGCCTAATCTGGTAGCTGGGTAGAGGCAAGACTTTTCCTGTTCCCTATTTCCAAGTCCCACCAGAGAGGCTAAGCGTGTGTTCTCAGTAGGCACACAAACACATCTATACATTACACACCTACTTATAAGTACAGCCAGGTACGCAGAGTAACATAGCTGAGAAACACAGCACTCATGCAAATGCAAAGAGCACCAACAGCCTTGTTCCATTCTCCTGTGTGGCAATTCAGGATGAAGGTCTGTTAATAGATCCCTCTGATAACTGGACTTAGACAGTCTGTCCCTGTATTCCCTTTCTCCACAGCTGCTGGCATCTTGGCATGTGAATCACTGAGGCCTGTACCCCTTTCTTCCTTCTCTGCCTCCCTCTCCTCCTCTCTATCCTTTCTTCCTTTGCCCTGCCTTCCTCTCTTCCTTCTCTTCCTCTTCTTTCTTCTTTTCTTTCAACTTGACAATTCGACATTTAGTGTTTTTAATGCTAGTTTTACCCATTCTGTCTACCTACACTGCATATTGCCAGCCAATATACCCCATCTGATCTCTTTCTCCTCTGAAATGCCTGAGACTTGAGGTTCTCTCCTTAGCATTTAAACAAATTGTTTAATGGATATCAGTTTTACTAAACCACAGCATGGAAACTATTTGAAACATGCTTGCAGATTTTTTTTATGCCTAGTATCAACAATTTGCTAGCTATATCCAAGAACAGGAAAACAGGAATTAGAAAAGATTAAAAGCATGTTTTGCCAAGACACCCTTGGATATTATTTTGTTTGGGTATAGAATGAAGTGCAGAGGTAAGTGATAATGTGATATCTAACTGTATTAAAGATGATTAAAAAAAAGACAAAGAAGTAAACCCTCATAATTAATTTACTGTAAACAATGACACATATGCTTTATAATTTAATGTAATTTATTTAGTGAATGAAAAGTAAACAGGGCTAAACTGCATACCATAAACATCGTCCAAGTGATGATGGACTGGATTTGAACAGTATAAAATACTGAGAAAAGAGAAAATTCAGCCTTAAAGAGGGAATAGCATCCAATGAATGAGAGAATATTCTTTGAATAGCCTTTCAGGGGGTGAAGCATAAGACATGATTATAGTACAATTATATGAATCTGTAAAGTCATATGTCTGTTTCAAAAGAATCATGAATGCATAGTGAGATGGAAAAGAAAATACTTATAATTGATACGTTTCTAGTTCTGAATTTTTATTTTGACACTTATCCTTGGCATTTGGACAACTGAAGAGCAACAATTATAAACCCCAAATTCAGTAAAAATTCTCAAAACCCCCTTGTAAAAATAATTCTTCGTACATTGCAGCTAGACATGTATTCAAACTTTACAGCCCAGGTTTCTATCTTCCATGGTCACACATCTGGGAAACTCCACTTTTGTACAAATAATATTTCTCGTTAATTTCTAGAGGAAAATTGCCGAGGTGAGTATATCCAGAGAGGACGCCTTTAACACCGGAGCGAGGGGAAGCACAGCGTCCTGGAGCCTCAGTTCGGAGCGGCAAGAGCGACCGAGGGAGCCTCAAGTCCTCGACAAGACTTGCCCAGGAGCCGGCAGCTCAGCTGACGCGAGCAGCTGACTCACAGGGGGCGGCGCCAGGAGTGACGGCACCAGCCCTCAGTGGGGAAAAACCCACCCCAGGGAGCGCGAGCGACCAGGAGCGCGGCACGTCACTCAGGGCGTGGCGCGGCAGTTTGCGCAGGCAGTTTGCGCAGGCAGTTTGCGCAGGCAGTTTGCGCAGGCAGTTTGCGCAGGCAGTTTGCGCAGGCAGGGCGAGCGGGCAGCGAGCGGGATGGTGAGCACTCGCCTCAGGACCAGGGCCCGCTCTGGCAGCTCTGCCCCGGCGGTGGCCAGCGTAGGCACCCAGACAGAGCCGATGAGAGGGGAGGCTGCGGCGCAGGCCTCGGAGTGTAGAAAGTGCCTCGACTGATCTCTTGAGGCGAGGGTGCGCAATGGACAGGGCTGCACTCGGTGCGCCCTGGTGGAGGTCCTCCTGCAGCAGGTGGCTGAGCTGCGGGAGGCTGTTGGAGAGCTAAAAGATGCCAGGGAAGCTGAGAGGAAGCTGGGCTGCTTGCTCCAGGCCCAGACTGCGCAGGGGCTGCAAACGTCTAGCACTACTCATATAGGAAAGCAAGAGGGCAGCAACCCAGGAAGCTGGGAATTAGTCACGAGAAAAACGAACAAAAAAAGGAGGAAGAGGACAATTAACGACAAGGGGCTTCCTCCTAAATCTGATGTCCCCATCCAGAACCCCTTCGCAGTTCTGCAGGGGACTAATGAGAAAGCACCCACCACACCTAATGAGCACCTTGCTGATGCACCAGTAAAGAGGATCGCTACTGGTGCCTCCAGGAAAAAGCGGAGGGTCATAGTAGTAGGGGACTCTACTTGGAAAGGCACAGAGGCACTCATCTGCCGGCTGATCCAGTCTCGAGGGAGGTGTGTTGCCTGCCAGGGGCTTGGATCAGGGATGTTGCTGAGAGGCTGCCTGCCCTAATAAGTCCTGCTGACTATTACCCCCTCCTAGTGGTCCATGTGGGTGCTAGAGATATAGATAGCAGTAGCCTGGAAAACATTAAGAAGGACTAGAGAGCCCTGGAAGAGGTGGTTAGGGGCTCTGGAGCTCAGATAGTTTTTTCATCAATTCTCCAGGACAAAGGGGAGGACCTTAAAAAAACTAGGCATGTTTGGCAGGTTAATAAATGGTTAGAATGGTGGTGCCATAGTCAGGGGTTTGGCTATTTAGAACATGGGGCTCCATTTGGGAGGCCAGATCTACTGGAGGCTGGTGGAGCTGGTCTGACAAAGAAGGGGAAGAGCTGTTTTGGTAGGAGGCTTGCCAGGCTGGTCAGGAAGGCTTTAAACTAGATGTGTTGGGGGAGGGGAGCATTGGTCCATCCCAACACTCCTGATCAGTTGCCAGCACCTGTAATAAGTGCTTGGAGCGATGTAGAGATGTTCCAGCTGCCCCAGCCATTGAGTCGGCTGCATTTGGAGCTCGGCTAAGGTGCCTCTATACAAACGCCCGTAGTATGGGGAACAAACAAGAGGAATTAGAGATGTGTGCAAGGCTACGGGAATATGATGTCATTGGTATCACAGAAACATGGTGGGATGGCTCCTATGACTGGAGTGTCGGAATGGAAGGTTACAGGCTGTTTAGAAAAGACAGGCCAGGCAGACGGGGAGGGGGCGTTGCCATCTATGTCAGTGATAGGCTAGAGAGTATGGAACTCTGTCTGGGGACGGGTGATGAGGTAACAGAGTGTTTGTGGGTCAGGATCAAAGGGAAAACAGCAACAGGGGACATTAGGGTGGGGATCTGTTACAGGCCGCCTGATCAAGAGGACTCTCTGGATGAAGCGCTCTACAGACAGATAGGAGTAGCCTCACGCTCGCAGGCCCTGGTCCTCATGGGGGACTTCAACCATCCTGACATCTGTTGGAGGGACGGTACGGCCCGGCACAAGCAATCCAGGAGGTTCCTCAATTGTGTGGAAGACAACTTCCTCTTTCAAGCAATAGAGGAGCCGACGAGGAGAGGTGCCATGCTGGACCTTGTGCTCACCAACAGGGAGGGACTGGTTGGAAATGTGACGCTCCAGGGCAGCCTTGGCTCTAGTGATCACGAGATGGTTGAGTTTGAGATCCTCAGGACAGTGAGAAGAGCATGCAGCAAGCTCACTGCCCTGGACTTCAAGAAAGCAGACTTTGGCTTCTTCAGGAACCTCCTTAGTAAGGTTTCATGGGATACAGTCCTAGAGGGCAGGGGGGCCCAAGACTGCTGGTTGGTATTCAAGGATCACATGCTACGTGCTCAAGAGTGTTGAATCCCGACTAGAAGAAAGTGCAGCAGGAGGGCCAGGAGACCTCCATGGATGGACAAGGAGCTGCTGAGGAAACTTAGAGGGAAAAAAGAAGCTTATAGAAGGTGGAAGCGAGGACAGGCGGCCTGGGAAGAATATAGGAGCATTGCCCGAGAAGCTAGGGACCAGGTTAGGAAAGCTAAGGCCCAGCTAGAATTAAGTTTGGCAAGGGATGTAAAGGTAACAGGAAAATATTCTATAGATACGTAGCAAATCAAAGACAGACTAGGGACAATGTAGGCCCTCTCCAGAAGCTATGAGGAGAACTGGCTACCATGGATTTGGAGAAGGCTGAGGTTCTTAATGACTTGTTTGCCTCAGTCTTCACCAGCAAATGCTCTGACCACACCACGAAAGTCTTGGAAAGCAGATGCAGGAACTGTGAGAATGAAGACCTTAGGCCCACTGTAGGAGAGGATCAGGTTCGAGACCATCTTAAGGACCTGAACGTGCACAAGTCCATGAGACCTGATGAAATCCATCCACAGGTCCTGAAGGAGCTGGCGAATGAAGTTGCTAAACCACTGTCCATCATATTCAAAAAATCCTGGCAGTCAGGTGAAGTTCCCGATGACTGGAAGAAGGGTAATATAACCCCCATTTTCAAGAAGGGGAAGGTGGAAGACTACAGGGGAACTACAGACCAGTCAGTCTCACCTCTGTGCCTGGCAAAATCTTGGAACAGTTTCTCCTGGAAAACATGCTAAGGCACATGAAAAACAAGGAGGTGGTTGGTGACAGCCAACATGGCTTCACTAAGGGGAGATCCTGCCTGACCGATTTGGTGGCTTTCTATGATGGAGCCGCGGAACTGATGGACAGGGGCAGAGCAGCTGACGTCATCTACCTGGACTTGTGCAAAGCGTTCGACACTGTCCCGCACGACATCCTTGTCTCTAAATTGGAGAGACATCAATTTGATAGATGGACCACTCAGTGGATCAAAAACTGGCTTGATGGCCGCACGCAAAGAGTTGTGGTAAATGGCTCGATGTCTAGTTGGAAACCTGTAACGAGTGGTGTCCCTCAGGGATCGGTGTTGGGACCTGTCCTGTTCAACATCTTTGTCGGCGACATGGACAGTGGGATTGAGTGCGCTCTCAGCAAGTTTGCCGACGACACCAAGCTGTGTGGTTCGGTTGATACGCTGGAGGGAAGGGATGCCATCCAGAGGGACCTTGATACGCTTGTGATGTGGGCCAGTGCCAACCTTATGAAGTTTAAGCAAGCCAAGTGTAAGGTCCTACACCTGGGTGGGGGCAATCCCAGGCACTGCTACAGGTTGGGTGGAGAAGAGATTCAGAGCAGCCCTGCAGAAAAGGACTTGGGGATGTTGGTTGACGAGAAACTTAACATGAGCCGGCAGTGTGCGCTTGCAGTCCAGAAAGCCAACCGCATCCTGGGCTGCATCAAAAGAAGCGTGACCAGCAGGTCGAAGGAGGTGATCCTGCCCCTCTACTCTGCTCTCGTGAGACCTCACTTGGAGTACTGTGTACAGTTCTGGTGTCCTCAACATAAAAAGGACATGGAGCTGTTGGAGCGAGTCCAGAGGGCCACGAGGCTGATAAGAGGGCTGGAGCACCTCCCATATGAAGACAGGCTGAGAGAGTTGGGGCTGTTCAGCCTGGAGAAGAGAAGGCTGCGTGGAGACCTCATAGCAGCCTTCCAGTATCTGAAGGGGGCCTACAAGGATGCTGGGGAGGGACTCTTCCTTAGGGACTGTAGTGGTAGGACAAGGGGGAATGGGTTCAAACTTAAACAGGGGAAGTTTAGATTAGATATAAGGAAGAAGTTCTTTACAGTGAGGGTGGTGAAGCACTGGAATGGGTTGCCCAGGGAGGTTGTGGATACTCCATCCCTGGTGGTGTTCAAGGCCAGGTTGGACAGAGCCTTGAACCACGTGGTTTAGGGCAAGGTGTCCCTGCCCATGGCAGGGGGGTTGGAACTAGATGATCTTAAGGTCCTTTCCAACCCTTACTATTCTATGATTCTATGATTCTAAAAGTATGTAGTGATGGTTCTCTAGTCAGAAACTGTTTAAAGATTAAATCTGCAGATGGTTTTCCAGAGTTAGGACAACCTGGGATGCTATGAGTCTATGGTCAAAGTAGCTGAAAAGAGGGCTTTATAGCGTATTATGGAAATACCTACCTTCAAGCTCATGATCTATTAAGATGCGCCTGGAAGCAAATGTAATCCTCTTCAAACAGTTCCATAAAATGCCGTTCAGAGTACTGCCTTTTCTTTTTTCTCTCCCTAAAATAGCCTTTTGAAAGGAGATGGCTCCAACCTTTTCTTCATCATATCCCTTAATTATAACTAAGAAAAATATAAAACAGAATTAACATTATTTACTCTGATTATTGTGGATACTCCATAAAAAACAAATATTGTAAGAGATCATTAATTTCAAGCTACTAATTTAATTTGTTGGTGGGCAAGCCACTGTGTGATCTGCAAAATTAAACTTACAATGAAAAGAACTAGATCTTATCCTGTAAAGCATGCAAATCATTTCCAGTTGACAAAAGTGGGGGATAGAAACTTTATTTATTTTGAACTGCCTGAAACTTAGTTATACTTGGGCATCTTGACAAAGCATGTCTTCTGCTGTCCTTCCCCTGAAGAAAGACAGGGCTTTCTTTCCCAAGGAGGCTCAGAATTGTTAATTTTTTTCTGCATCTCTATACCTTTAAATAAAGAGTCTCTTAATGTCTCGATACCTGTGTTTTGGAGAAATAATGTTAAGTTTGGAGATTCCTATGCCAAATATATATTTGGCAGTACTCTTTCAGTAACATTTTTTTAACTGAAGAATGAGGTTTTAAAGGGAGATGAAGATGAAATTGATGGAAGTATTCTGTAATTTGCCAATTGCTTTTCACTTATTCTTACAACATAAAACAAGTGTTATGAGATTAAAAAAGCTCTACATTGAGAAACAATCTATCATGTTTAGGAAAGAAACCCTCTTAGTAGCTTTGAAAAATCATAACTTTACATACATGTGAGCTATGAAAGCTGTATATGCTTCCTGAAGAAAGTTGAAGATATTAAAATGTGTTTAATAACAAAGATGTCTTGAGGGCAGGAGCCAAGCAGGGTGGTAACAGGGACTTCACATTTGAGTCTTCACTGCTGAAGTAATTTTAGCTTTTTTTTTTTTTTAAATTAAAAAAAATGTAAATGTTTTGCATTTACAGAATAAACAAAGTATTTATTTTATTTTAAAACTTTTTTTCTTTTTTTTTTAAGGTGAAACAGTCAATGTAGCATTTAGCTGCGCACCCCACTTAGCTTGGGCTTCTTGTCCGTCAATTAAACAAAGCCTTAGTTACTGAATTAGAAGAGTCTTCTAGAACCTGCTGTTAAGATTTTAAGCTTAGGATTCATGACAATTAGACTAGCCAGAGGATGCTAGGAATTGTAAAGTGTGTTCTAGGAACATGCTTCACTTTTTACATTTTTCTGGTTTTTTGCAGTTTCTAAAATAGATTGTAAGAAATTCTTCAATTGGTGGGTGTCTGGATAGTCATTTATGTAAATGTAGAAGGTCGAGATAGACTACACTGCTAAATGTATGCATGCAAGTAAAACTGTTATTGTTTGCTTAGGTTTTAAGCAAGAACATCACAATAATGCAGTGAAGATTTGTTTGTAAAAGCAGTAAATTCTTGAGACATCTCCAAATAAATGTTTCTGGGAATGAAGCTTTCTCATATGAAGATTTCCTTGCATACAGAGGACTATAGAAGTAGTCATAAACAAAATTAGTATCACCAGGAAACAACAGCATAAATGTTTATTCCCGTTTTATTTATAAAAAAAGTTTAAATGTTTTGCAATTTTCTTGTCTCAGACACTGAGTCTGTCTCACATGTTAGAAGCCTAATATTGCCAAGTCGACACAATAATGAATGTAAAGGCAAATACAGTCATCAGTCTCAGATACTGCAAGTATTTTGGTTTTCTGTGTCACCCATTTTTCATAAGCTGAATTCATAAAAAAAACCTCCAAACCCAGACCAACCAGTGAAACAAAAAAACAAACAAACAAAATTATTAGCCCCTCTCTGCATGTGATACTCTGTTGTTGTGTACAAACATAGTATGTTTGACATATTCAGGGCATGCTGGATTTATTCAAGTTACACAGATCGTTTGCGTCAGCAGCAGATCTGATTTACACCCAACATATTAGATATAGTTCTTGTATATTGTGCCCGTGATCCGTGTACTATAACATGTTTCACATTTCTGGTTGTCCTGTGGCCTTGTCAAAACTGCACATTCTGAACAATGTGTCAGATGAACTCAAGCTCCACTTGAACAAAATTTATTTGTAGAAAGAAAAAGAAATATCTTGGCAAACATGAACATATGTTAGGCTGAGTCTTATTTCCTGCAACCTTATTTTTTCATAGAAAATGGTGAAGCTGCAGGACACCGAGTGTGAATCAGCTTCAGAAGTGTTACCTAGGAAACTCTTCTAGGCAGAATTAATAATTGTTCCATTCTGCTCCTTTCTATTTCAATAGTCCTAGCTCACCCTTTCTCCCCACACCACAAACCCAAGACAATACTGGGGCCTAATTTTTTACAGCATACATTTGGGTAAGGCTTGAAGCTGAAAACACTTTTATTGCAAATATAAACATAATTAAGGTTTGGGGGTTTTTTTAATCATTGCTGAGGTTTTATGCTTGTATTATTTTTCATTTTTATTATTCTAAAATAGCCCATTTCTCTTTATTTTTTTACTTCAGTACAAGATTACTCTAAATTGTAAAGGTCTGTGGAAGGAGAGTATCTGCTCCTTTAAGGGTAGTTAGTTGAAGGAGCCATAAACCATAAGAAAGAGACAAAGCTGATGAGAAAATGATAAGGGAGGTCCTGATAAGAACTAATCTGGTCAGTGGCATGAATTAGAAAGAGTTTATGGGTTGTCAAAATATTTATTTTTTCAGCTGAGGGGATAGGGACAGAGCAAGAGACAAACACAGAGACATAAAGCCTGACCAGTTACAATCAACAAAGACAATAACAAGAAACAAACTCGGTTGGTCACACTGATTCATGGGTTTTCAAGAAACTGCAGGCAAATGGAACTTTGCAATAGATGAAGATGCAAACCTGGCGGTCCTGCTTGTTGGGGGGGTGCGATGACAGACGTCAGTGAGACTGTGTCAGCTGATGAGGCAATGTGCAGGGGAAGGGGGAGCAGTGGGGAACTGAGAGAGGGGAAGGCAGAAAGAGGTATAAAGGGGGCCATTTTTTTGTAAAACAGGGCTGGTCAGTATGCTTGTCTGGCTGAGCCCTATGCCTGGTCACTGCTGTCTGTCCTGTCTTATATATTCTTACTAAATCTTTTCTTAACTCTCTCTCACCATAATCTCAATCTTTAACCCATGTGTGTATGTGCTGAAAGGACTCAGTACCAGCTGCTTCTGAGACCTGAGTGCGTGTGAATGAAATTTGATGCTGGCTGCTGGAGTCAGACCATGGGGTGGATTCCCCTGGCTCTTGATGTCAGCTACTGGGAAGCAACAGCTGCGTCTGTAGCTCATACCCAGGTTCCAGGGCACAGGGCTGGGCTCCAGCTACTGGGCCAGGAGGGGTTCTGGGCTGGAGGAACTGGAGAGGGTGGCAACAGTCCTAACATCCCTAACACAAATCATTCTCAACTTCAGTGGCTTGTGGATGATTAACTGTGAAGGTATTTAGGGAGAAAGAGCAATTGCTATGCTGAAACATAATCTCTCACTATTGCCCTAGTCTTCTATTCCCAAATCATTTATGTCATTGGGTTTGTTACACTGAGAATATTGCTACAAGCAAAAAATGAAGCACACCTTGTAAGTGGAGCTGAGAATCTACTGCCAGTCCAACCCATGTTTTAAGAGTACAGTAGTCCAAATTATTAGTCCAATTGCAGAAATATTCATTCCTGGTCTAGAGTAGTGCAGTAAATTTTATTAGCACTGGTCCTCCTCCCAGGAGGGGTGTGAGATTCACGATAGAGGTTTTGTCTTCTTTGCTTGGAGGAGCATGATGCTGATGCTGACATTGGTCCTTACTTTCTACTTAGCCTGGGGGTCCAGCTTAGAGGTTTGTGTGTACATTCCCTGCCCCACACTGGCTGCCTTCTAGGGGTCCCCATGGGGGATGACAGCAGGAGGGAGGAATTAGCCTCAAGCAACCAGCCTAAGAGACTCTTTCTGGGGCTGGTGATGGGAAGGTGAGGAGAGGATCTTTAAATCTTCAGAAGCACACTGATCTTGCTTGAAATCATGCTCACCAATTCATACCGTGCATGGGAAATATGGCAATGCCCAGACTATTGCGTTTGTTTTCTACAGCTAATAGTCATTTTGTTCCTGTTTTGTTTTTTATAGCTGTAAGTGCAGAAAGGGAGAGAACTGTTTCTATGGAAATAGTTGAAAATTTGTTTAAAAAATCTGAGTTGTTGAGTATTTTGAGAACTATACCACTAATAGACTGATTGCATAGTACTGAAAAAAGCTTACAGAAATAATGAATCTATGTTATTAATTTTGCAAAATGATGCATCATCTCTTGGGGTGGGAGTGTTAAGTACTCTGGGTTCTTTGGAAGCAGAGGTTTGTACATACCTATTCTGAAAACTGACTAATTCTACTACAAAACCTTTAAAGTTGGAGTAATTCAAAATTCATGACTGTAGTTGTCCTATCTAGAGGTGCAAATGCCCTGTTGTATGAAACCATGCAAGAGGAGCTGAATCACACCAGTTTGACAGACACAAAATATATTTGTTTCCTAGAGAATATTATTACACAGATCAATTCCTCCTTCCTTATCTTATCTTACAACTATTCCTGCAGGCTAAAACTTTTACATAAAATTAGTTCTTTTGTCTCAAGGAGAAGAAATGATTCCTAATAGAATTGCTGTGTGCTTTTAAGGTTTGAAAGCTGGATATGCAAATAGGTTCTATCAAATGCTAGTGGCAATGTACTATATATGTGCTATGAATTTATAATTTTTATTTGCCAATTTTTATTGCTGTAGCATCCAATGCCTTCAACTGGAGATCTGTACTAGTAACTTCTAGCATGACGACTTTCTCAAGTTAGAAATTATGACCTTTTAGCATTACTAATTTCACGCATCTTCCTAAATATATAACAACAAAGGATTATTTGTTGAATGAAATGTTCAGACAATACTCCCATCTACTTAAAGGATTTTTTGCTGGCGTAGGCAGTGGAATATTTTTGCAGCATATTTTTATAGGCAATAATTTTGCAGATTGACCTGGAAAAGGAAAAAAAAAAAAAAAAAAGAAAAAAAGAGAAAGGAAAACCACAGTTATATGGTAAAATATCTATTTACAGTGGTCTTCACTTTAGCCTTACCTCTGCAATTGTTTTCAAATAAGTACAAAGAAGAGATAAATGCTACAAGGAGATAGGCCTTTATGATCTTTAAACCCAAAAAGCTTTTATTTCAAAGGTAGCATACTTTTTATTTTTTAATTGCTTGGATAACACAAAAATCTTTCAAAAGTTACAGAAAGTGTGATATTTTAATGCTTACAATCATTTCATCTTTTTTCTTGTTTTTAATAAAATTCAGATAAAACAGTATATATTTTTATTGCTGACATATTTATGGTCTTTTTATATCAGAAGTTCTTTCATAAGAACAACAATATAAGAAATTGTATTCTTTCAATATAAAACATGTCTTAGAGACAGTATGTGGCTGGGTTTTTTATTCTTACTGAAGAATGCTCATAATGTTATTTAGAAAATCATGGATCTTCCATTTGTGTTGTATCTTGAGAGAAATCAAATATGAGTTGTTTGAAATCAAGTTGTCTTAATATACAGTTAAATCAGATGATAGACACCTGTAACAAACGATACCTTTAATATTCAATGATACTTCTAGTTTACAGTGAGTTAAAAGGAAGTGATGTCACTCAGAAGTACTACAAAAGCCAACTACTGATTTGTCATTGTTTCGAAATTAATCTGACTTTTCTTTAACTCTCACGTATCCAAAAGTAAGGAAAAAATTCATTTACATTTTTAATGTAAACCTCGGGAATATCTACAACGTAATATTTCTATTCTGGTGTTAAATTTGTTCTAAAGGTTACATGATTTCATCTTCATGGAAAATCAGAATCTAAACAGTGGCTCATGAGATGTGCTAAAGCATATAAAATAGTGTCAACATTAACATAATCTTTTAGCCTCAAACATACTGCCTGGTAGCATATTTTTCAGATGAGGGACTTAAGAAAAAGGGAAAAACGCTGTTGGCTAACCAAGAATGCAATCCATATAGTAATTAAGAATCTTTACTGCACTTCCTGTGTAAGGTAGTTCCAAGTAAACATCCTTACTTCCAAGTAAAATCCAAGAAAACATTCCTGTTGTTCAAGCACTGCTTTTCAGAGAAAGAGTAACTTTCCTCCCTTATTCCATTATGATTTATTTAAGAGCAATTTAGTGGCTGTAAAGAAAAAAAGAACCATTAATTTTGCCTGTACAGTTAATGCTTCTGGAGAAATAGCTTACGTGTGCTTTACATATTGGCAGTATTACACCATACTGCCAACGAAGTACTCTTTGACTAGAGGTCATTACCTGAGACACAGCAAATCACCTAAGCTTTCATTAAACCTTTCCTGTACTGGAAGAAGACAGTTTCTAAGTCCTGTTTCTCTATCCATGGTTTTTCTGTTTTCTTTAGAAGTTAGTAAAGAGTTCCTCCTTCTCAATATGACCCTTTATACAACCTACTTAATACTATTTTCAGTAGGTGAAAGATATGCAAAAGAATCTTAAGGGGGTTTTTTTAGCTGTATGAGAGGGAATTATTTTGCAGTCATCTACTGATAGCAACTTCAAGATCCAGTATGATTTCAAGGAGTCTATGAACCAGTGACTGTATGACATTCGGTGGCATCCTGATTTAGATGGGTTTAAAACAACTGCCTAATCACACTAGTCACACCTTTAGGATAGGAAAACTGGATAAAGGGAGTGTTGGACTGACTTCCGTGATCTGTTGTCTTTCAGTGATGACGATCTGAAAGTATCATCACATTCTAGTATATTGACTAGATGGGCAAGCAAAAATCCATATAAATGTTTAGGATTTCTGGTAGACTAAAAGGGGAAGCATCTACAGGAATATTGAATTGTGTGAACTGGGACTTAGGTACCTAAATTCTATTATGCTTAATTTGTGGAATTTTGTCATTAGAATACTTAGAAGGCATAACGGATTTAATTCCTATTTACTTCTTTGTAGGATTTTTTTTTATTTTTTGTTTTTTAGTCCAAAGAATATAAAGTATAAACTAAAAAAAAAAATAAAGAACATAGGGAAGACACCTCGGGTCCATGTACTCTTAGTTATGTGTTGAATCCATTGGAAAACTCAGGCTTTTCTCAGTAGTGCTTTCTTCTGAACTCAGGTATGTTCTTGACTTCACAGTGACCCAGTTTCAAAAAGTAGTACCTGGGCTGTCTGCTGGTCTACCAATATTTACTGTCTGCTGCCTAATGATGGAATTTTGAGGAAAAGGTGTTTCCCCCTCTATACCCCCCACCCCCACCCTCGGACATCTAAGGTGTCCTAACTTTCAGCGAGCTATAGTTCTACAGAAATATACTTTTTATCTCTGTTGTGAAGTGTCTTCCCTTCAAAAGGCAGCTCAGTGTTTTAAACTCCATGTAGAAGGAAATGTACACTGCAAAGCCACGTGTGAAGAACTCATTTAAATCATCCTTCTGGTTTCTTATTTTTCTGTTAGTTGCCTTGTCATGCATTAATAATCTTGCCATAACAGAATCTAATTTAGCATGTGAAGCACTCTAAGACTATGTCTACTTCCCGTTTCTACCTATACTGCTTCAGGAAAGGGAACGAGGACAAGTAGTCTCATTTTCAAAAATCAGCAAAGCTCGTGTCTCAGGAAACTTATGAAACTTGTTTTCTTCTTCAGTAGTGCTGATGACCACAAGAAGAGATGAACTATCAAAAAAATACAAGTAAGACTTCAGAAATCTTGTGATATCATGTAACTAACTCCCTCCCCAACCAAAAATTCCCCCAAACGTGTTTCATTTCAGTATGATGCAAGCTACACACACCGGAAGAAATTATGCAAGTTCCAATAAAGAGTTTACAGCAGATATAAATAGCTTCTGATAAATTATACTAGTAACTGGTAGTGAATCAGGGTTGGGGGAGGGAAGGGAAACAACAAAACAAAACAAAACAAGAAAACAGAAAAGGAAGAGAAAAAGTACATTTGACATTTCCTTTATACAAATGGAGAAAAAAAAAAATGCTCTTTTTTATATATGAAAAGGATTAGATGAGGAAATTCTGCAACAAGATATGAAGTGTTCAAGAATCTATTTTGCTGAAAATTGATAAAGTCATTCTGATGATAGTGATCAGTGGGTTTGTAGTAATTAATAAAAATTAGTTATAAGTTGTTACCAGAGCAATCTGTCTGTCTGTATGTGTTTAAATGCATGTTTGTCTTCTAGTGGATCATATATTTTGTATAGTGCAATTTTCAGTGACCTTACAGCTGTACTCATGAGTGACCGGGTTGTGCTAATAAAACCATAGCTTAAAGGCTACTGAAGAAATATGGGATTGTATCAGGGACTTCCAAAACAGCAAGCACAAACTGACAGCAGTATCCTTGAACGTGCAAGCACAAGACAATAGCCAAGGTCCGAGGCTATAAACACAAATCACTAATGATTAATTACTGATCACTAAAGGAACACAACCTTGGCAGCTGGGTGAAGCTCATTTCAGGGTTAAAAAAGAAAGCAGAATTCTCAAGTGATTGTAAAACACAGCATGTAGAGATAAAATTGGATGCATCATGAAGTTTATGGATGAGAGAACAAAGAGGAAGTAAGTAAACTGTGTTAGCAAATGTTTATAAGAAATGACCCATGTAAAGCTAAGAGTGAAGAGGAAGAAACCCCACCATCAACAACACACCTCACCAAGTATAAAGTAGGAGGAAACACCAAATATCAGCCTCGTACTTCTGGTGAGAAACTGGGGTGGTGGCTACTTGAAATAACAAAACTTTTGAAGGGTGAACAGGCACCAGAGGAATGTGTAAGTACTAGAGATTATTTTTGTCGGTTTATGTTTGCCAGTTGCAATAGGATCAGTTTATTAAATGACCTACAATACCTGTATCTTTTTGACTGCATAGTAACTGTATGATGAAAGATTACATCTCAGAAATACATTCATGCATAACGTGGCTCTAATTCACTGTTGCAGTAATTAGTCTTCCTTGCTTTGTCTTGCCTTGCCATGCCTTGCCTTGCCTTGATTTGCCTTCCATTCCCCTCTATCCTCTCCTCTTCATCCTGCTTCACCCTACCCTTCTCCTTCACATATATGCAACAGCTATGAAAAATAAAAAGCTATATCACGTTTCCCCCGACATATTAGAATAGTTAGGCTGATAAGGAATGAAGCTGGATTAATTTCATATTATTTGACAAAACTATCCTTTTTCTAATGCTACATGCTTAAAAATTGATTGTTTAGTAATGTATTGACAAGTAATTTCCCAGATAAAAATTAGGCTGACATATTTAATTCCTCCAGTCCTCCTTTTCTTTAGTCCTTAGGGCATACATATTATTTTTCTATAAATTCTATAAAGTAACAAGCATTATTTCAAATGTCATTTTGACTAGTTCTGCTGCTCCAGGGTCAATTTCCTTATGCTTTGTTGTACTTGAGATAACAGAAAACTTTTCTTGCCTATTCTTTCTTTCTTCTGACCTACATTCTTTTTTCCTTGTCAAAATGTCTATGCAGTATACGATTAAAATTAACTTTTTTTTTTCTTTTTTTGGTGATGACTGAAGAAAAAAAATGTGACCAGCTATTGAAGATATTTCCATATCTATTACCTTATTTCCTTTCCTCTTCTGTACTGTATATGTACTGTTCTTATCTGTTTACCTATATATAGAACATTTCCTTGTTACCTCTGTTTTACTAATACACATAATTTTTAGTCTTACTCTTTCTAGCTTTTTCATGATTTGCTTGATCTGTTTCTTCTTACTGACCCTTCATAATGTGACTATCTTTCCAATTTTGCAATCTCTTTTTGATTTCCAAGTCATTGATCAACTCTCAATGCTCTCACAGTGATATCACACAGTCTTAATTTCAGAATGACATTTTGATATTTTTTCAAATGAATTTACCTCATTAAACATATTTTAGTTCCCTTCCACTGTTTTAGCCCACAGATTATTTTTCAAGTGATTCCATAAACAACATATTTCAAGTATTAAATACAAATCTATTGACCATGCATACTTTGAAAATATGTGGTTTCTTTATTCCAACAAAACTCAAATATAATATTCTCTTTAGCATATTAAAGGAGTTTGTTATTGTTTAATTATACTTCTTAGTACAGAAGTAATTGTCTAGTTGAGAGCCTGAAGGTTTCAGCGGAAAAGTTGACATCCTCAGAGGAAAGGCCATATATTTTTCTCTTCAAAATAAAGGTATGTTGGACTTCTTAAAAAAAAAAAAAAAAATCTTATCTATTGTCTTCATTTTAAACAGGCAAAAGGATAGCTATAGTGATATTTTCTGTATATGGTGATTAATAAAATTGCAGACTCACACACCACTTCTACAGATTAACATCTGTTTACTCTGTATCATCTTTGTCAGCAACATGTAGTGAGACTGAGTGCTCCCTCAGCAAGTTTGCTGATGACAAGAAGATGTGTGGTGCAGTTGACACACTGGAGGGAAGACGGACCTTAACAGGCTTGAGATGTGGGCCTGTGCAAACCTCACGAAGTTGAGAAACGCCAAGTGCAAGGTCTGCATGTGGGTCAGGGCAATCTCAAGCACAAATACAGGCTGGACAGTGGACGGATTGAGTGCAGCCCTGAGGAGAAGGACTTGGAGGTGTTGATTGACAAGAAGCTCAATGTGACCCAGCAGTATTTGCTTGCAGCTGAAAGAAGCCAACCACATCCTGGGCCACATCAAAAGAAGCGTGGCCAGCAGGTCAAGGGAGGTGATTCTCCCTCTGTACTCTGCTCTTGTGAGATCTCTTGTGAGACTACCCACCTGGAGTACTGTGTTTAGCTCTTGGGCCCCTAACATAAAGAGGTCATGGACCTGTTGGAGTGAGCCCAGAGGAGGGCCAGGTTAATCAGAGGGCTGGAGCACTTCTCCTATGAAGACAGGCTGAGAGAGTTGGGATTGTTCAGCCTGGAGAAGGCTTTGGGGAGACCTTATAGCAGCCTTCAGTACCTAAAGGGGGCCTACAAGAAATCTGGAGAGGGACATTTTACAAGGGCAGGTAATGACAGGGCAAGGGGGAATGGCTTTAAGCTGAAAGAGGGGAGACTTAGATTAGATATAAGGAAGAAGTTGTTCACTGTGACTGGAACAGGTTTTCCTGAGAAGTTGTGGATGCCCCATTCCTGCAAGTGTTCAAGACCAGGGTTCAAGACCAGGTTGGATGGGGCTCTGAGCAACCTGATCTAGTGGAAGTTGTCCCTGTCATTGCAGGGGTGTTGGAACTAGATGATCTTTAAGGTCCCTTCCAACCCTAACAATTCTATAATTCTGTGATTACAGTTTAATACAGTTTAATAATTAAGAACAATCATATACTCATGTCTCAGTGTAGTAATTTTTATAAGACTATATGATAATTTACAAGAAGAAATAAATTATAGCTTAGCTACACAAAAGAACAAAGCAAAAATAAATCCTTCACAAAAGCTACGTAAAGTTAGAAATGGCATTATTTAAGAATGGTATGTGCATCTGATGTCCTGCAAAACCTACTTCTACAAAATGGCAAAGGTACAACTTATGATTTGCCATTACCCATTCTCTGTTCAAATTATTCATACTGGGATTCAGGTCACATTTATAATCTGTAAAGGATATAGTATATATATGCAGGATATGCAGGACACATACAATGATTGTGTCTCCATGTAAGCTAGTCATTTGACCTCATTATAGACAAGACATATAGTTTCAGTACAGTCAACAGTCTCGAAAGCTGGCTATTAGATTGGATATATTCTTTTGTTTTAGGGAGAGCTGTGTAAACCCACTGACTGTTCTGATTAAATATCAGTGACTGATGGAAGCTTAACAAACCTAGCTCCTAGCTCACATTTACACATCTGTTTTCAGTGCTTTACTCTGTAAGTAAAATCCTATTTTTAAAGCTTACTTTATTTCCCAAAGCACCAAAATTAAATATTTAAAATAGAAAATGGATATTAATGCACACATAACTCGTACTTTGTCTTCACTGAAATAATTTTTATTTTCCTTAAAAAAAGCCAATTATAACGTTATAAGTAACTACTGCTGTGTTTAGTTTACTGAATTAAAAAACAATATAGCTTTCGACTTGAAACAATATTGTTTTGACACACAGTACAGCATTTAAAATTAGAAATTAATGTTTTAATTCTTCTATGAATTGACAGTAGTCATAGGTATACAACTAAATACATTCTCTGTCTCTGATTGTGAAAGACACAATACAGGTCATATAGCTGTGCTTTATCGCCCTTCAAACTGGGGTGGCTCTTGCCAAACAGTTTAGTCCTAATGGTTCATTCTCATGTCAAGCCCTGAACTCTGCCTAGGCATTTTTTCAGAAATTGGTGTTTGACCAAGGTTAACCCATGCTGGGGCTGTGCTAGAAGTTAACTGTAAGGACAATAAAATGCCAATGTTGTGGCATTTGCCACCTTTAGTTTAAATAGCATAGATACAGCTATTACATACACTGTGACTCTTGTTCAGTGAGGTAAATCTAAAAATACTCCTATTAAATTTGAGGTGACTAATCAAGTCCTTAAAGTTATGTACTTAAACTTCTTGTTGGATGAATGCCATAAAAACAAAGCAAGCAGTTTCATCACGTTAGGATATGTAATCTGATTCAAATGATCTCATAATCCTACAAACCAGTATAGCGTAATATCTGAAGTTAAGGTACAGTTAGAAAGAGGTTACTGAATAGATCATGACTACCTGACATTTTCCAACAAATGATAAAGAGGTGAACAATGCCCTTGGTTGAATCTTAAAATTATTGCTTGGGTAACACGTAACAATGTTTTTGTTATTTTCTGTGGCAATATCAGCTTCCCTGAAATGAAAGCAATCAGACAGCAAAAGCCACATATAAAAACATCCAAATAAGAAATAAAAAAAATTCCAAGATAAAATTAAAAGCCCTGAAGACCCAAGAACTACACACTTTTTCCAGCTCAGTGTTTGCTCTGTAGTTAGGAATCCTAAATGATATGGAAGTGAAGGGCTGTTACCTCTCTGTTCTGATTACTTTCAGTCTCTGCATCTTTTCCTTTTGCCTTCAGTGATATTTAAGACAACTAGAGTATGTCTCTTCTAGATAATTGCTGATGAAATTTAGACCAAAAAAAAAAAAAAATCTTGGACAAAGAAAAGCCTCCAGTCAGAAACAGAGTAAAAAAGTGAAAGGAAAAGCAGAAAAAAAAAAAAAAAAAATCTACATTTTTTTTCCATCTTATTCCTTGTATCAGATCCAACATTCTGCAAGCAAGAGGCCACCCTATCAAGAAGAATTAGTTTGAGCTGAGTTATCACTTATATTGACATACGTTTGACATATCTCTGAACTGAAAACTTGAGGGAGAGAGAGTTGTATAGTATGCTTAACAAAGAAATAGTATAATATACAAAAAGCTTAAGACATGTTTTCTTTTAATAGAGTTTTATTGGCCCAGCATTAGCAGAAAACATTTCAAAATATAATAGTAATGTTTGTAAGTGGGTAATGATCAAGACCTGCATGAAATCTGTAGTTTAAAAAGTTTGTCTACTGTTCTCGTGTACCTGATACTTATTCTGCCACTTTCGAAACCTAAAAAATCCTAATTGTTTTAATATTCCCTTTGTTGTTTTCACAAAACATTCCTGAGAGAACAAGGACTTAGCACCTCCAATAAAATAGTTGGAAAGATCTGTTCCAGTATTCCTTCTAGAAACGCTGTAGAAGAAAAATGACAAAACAAAACCTGATGTTAATTACCCTGTTTTAAACTACTTTTCCAAACACACAATTCCAAACCAGTATTTTCTACTTCATTACTGTTATGATAATCACATACTTTTTTCTAAATGTTTCTGTAACCTCATCTGTGAATTTCCTAAGACACTCATGCCTGCTCATCTTGCGAGCCTTTTTGCATAAATTTCTCTCTGTTGTAGAAGAGATACACATTGCTTTTTTTCTACTTATGTACTTACAGAAGCCCTACTTACAGAAGCCCTTCTTGTTGCTTGATTTCCCTTGCCAGATTCAGCTCAAGGGTTTGTCTTTCCTAACCATTCCTCTGCATGCTGAGACAGTGTCTTTGTTTTCCTCACAGGTTACCTATGCCTGCTTCCACTTTCTGTATATTTCCTTTTTGTGCTGAGCTTTTCCAGGAACTTCTTGTTCATCCATGCAGGTCTCCTGGCATTTTTTCCAGGCTTCCACCTCTGAGGTGGACTGTTCGTAAGCTTGAAGGCAGCGATCCTTGAATATTGACCAGCTTTTTCGGACCATGTGCAGTTCTGGAAGCAGAAGGTGTTTCATTACCAGTCCTCCATTGGCAGTTATCACCTCTGTCATTTTGGCAGTGGTATGTACAAAATTCTCTGTCAGCAAAGACAAAGTAGGCAGTAATTAAGCAGAAAATTGCTAGGACTGACCAAATGGCCATGCAAACTATGGAAACATGAGAAACAAGGGTTACTTTTTCTGCTGAGGTAGATGTTGAGTTGTTTAATTTATTAGATACCATCTGGAAGAATAACAAGCAGCAATTCCCTCCCTCCCGTCTATTCATGGACAGAAGAGCACCAGACCCTGGTCTTTGGCACACTCCCTTGCTTATAGCTGTACATATTCCTCCCTTCCTCCCGCTTTCATTTTAGAATAGAAGCAGCAATTTGACACTAAGTGAACCATTGCCTTCTCATTCCAAGTCACAATATCTGATTGCTAAAACAGTACCAATAATCTTTAAACTAAGACTTAAGATACAAGTTAATTCTAATCCTCTTCAGTCAAATATTACTAGTTAGAGGTTTAAATGGGACGTCTTTTTGAAGTAGGCTAACTTTAATAAGTTAAAAATTCTTAAAATGAACGCTCTATCTAGCAGTACTAGTGGTGGGAATTTTTCAATAAATATGGTGGGTTGACCTTGGCTGGACACCAGTACCCTCCAAATGGATCTATCACTTCCCCTCCTTAGCTGGACAGTGGGAGAGAAAATATAACAAAAAGCTCATTATCTGAGGGTTGAGATAAGGACAGAGAGAGATCACTCAGTAATTACCATTACAAGCAAAACAGTCACCAGTCAGGGAAATTGGAGTCACAAGTCCTGCCAGCAAATATGCTCCATTGTGGCCTTCCCTTCAAGGGTGCATAAAGCCCTGACAAGATCCTGCACCAGGGTGGACTTCCCACAGGGTCACAGCCTTCTTCAGGCATCTACCTGCTCTGGTGTGGGGTCCCCATGGGCTGCAGGTGGATATCTGCTCCAACGTGGACCTCCATGGGCTGTAGGTGGTCAGCCTGCCTCACCATGGTCTGCGCCACCAGCTGTAGGGGAATCTCTGCTCCGGTGCCTGGAGCACCTCCTCCCCCTCCTTCTTCACTGATCTTGGTGTCTTAAGAGTTGTTGCTTTCACATAGTTTTCACTCCTTTTCCCAATTGCTGTTGTGCAGCATTTTTTACCCTTTCTTAAATATGTTGTCACAGAGGTGCCACCACCACTGCTGATCTGCTCAGCTTTGAGAGCAGCAGGTCTGTGCTGGAGCCAGCCAGCGTTGGCTCCATTGGACACTGGGGCAGCTTCTGGCAATTTCTTACAGAAGCCGCCCCTGTAGCTCCCTCCACTACCCAAACCTTGCCATGCAAATGCAATACAGCAAAGAAAAGGAAACAAGAACTTTCTCTTTCCCACCATGACTTTTCTAATGCAAAAGACTGATCACCTCCTGATCATGCCTGAAATGGTCATTTATATTGGTCCGTTGTTAATAGCAGCTTTCTGAAGTTGATCCTAAATATGCAGTGGCACAAATGCAATAAATGCAAGCCAGAGCTCTTTTTTATTTAACAGTTTATAGACTGTTTCATTCATTTTATGTGTTGAGGATCGTGGACACCATATACTTGTAAATTCTCTAATTACATTGTACATATGCTGAGCACACACTCAGATGCCAATCACCAACAGTATTTTTATTAAATCCCTGTTATATGTCTCAGATTGTCAGTTTGGACATTTTCTGTTTTCCTTCTAAAATATCAGAGCTGTGTTGTGTAGGCTTTGTTAGTTTTGATTGACTTCATACATCCCTCTCATTTAGTCTATTATTTAGGTACTAGTTAGTCATATACACATCTATGATTTTTCATCAGTTGTCTGATTTGGGGAAATTATTTTTTTTTTTATTTTTTTTTAGCCTATATGTTTGAAGTCAGGATGGGCGAACGTAAGACTACCTTCTTGCTCAGCTGTATTCACAACTGTATGTGTTTCATTCACGATGCAGCAGAGTTCCAGTCAGAAATTTCACAAATAGTTTCATGGGTAAAAAGTTCTCAAAGGTTTTTGGTCTTACTTCATCAGATCAGTATGATAAGTGATGACATATAAACAAGCAAAGGACACATGCAGTGGTACAGAACCTCATACCGTTTCTCACTGAGTATACACTCAGTGCAGTAAAACTTGGGAAAGTGAAGGGAAAAATAAGAGTTAATACTCTAGGAGAAAATAAAGAAAGAAAGAAAAAATCAAAGAGTTGGAAAAGATGGAAAAAAGAATGCTTGTATCCAAGGGCTGAGTTACAATGAATAAGTGAATGTGATGGTTTTATTTGTCTTTTTTCTTTTTCCCTAGCCACTCATGAAGACCAAAACAAGAGGTATGTGATAGGATTGAAATCAGAAAAAAAACCCGACCAAAAAAACCCCCACACTAAAAAAACCCCAAAAACCCCAAGACAAAAAAACACCAAACAGCAAACAAACAAACAAAACAGACAAAAAAAAAAAAAAAATAGAAAAGGAAAAAAAAGAAGTGGTTTAGGCTGGGTTTTGGAATTCATTTTTGAGAGCACAAGGATTTTTATTCTTAATTAAGAAAACCATGAAGAATAGATAAGTCTAGTATTTTCTAGTATTTTCCCCTCTATCTCACAGCTGGCAGCTTGTACTCAAATACTGTGTAAAAGTATCTGACAACATTATATCCAATTTAGTCCTGTTATTCAACTTCATTCCTTCCACCTTCATCCCAAAATGAGAAATCAGAATTTTAATAGGGATTTCAAAATATTAAGAAGCCAGATTATAAACACTTAGAGGTTGTCTCTTCATTATACTTACTGAAAAAAGCACTTAAAATATCACTAATGAAAGGCTAATAAGATGTGTAACAGAAACAGGTATCAATTTGTTCAGTCTTACATATTCAACTTAGCATGGAGTAGATCTTTTAGCATGAATTGAAGGGTCTAGGCCAGTTGTTCCCAATGCTTTTGTAGCTGATTAATATAAAAATTTAAGTCTTGGAGTCCTGCTCTACAATCACTCCTGATTAAATTAAAGACATTGCCTGAGAATTTAGGCATGATGTTAGGAAAACTAAAGCTCAGCTGAATTTGAGACTTGCAAGGCGTATTAAGGGTTACAAGAATAACTTTTACTACTATGTTAATTAAAAAGACTAAACAAAGAAATGTAGAATCATTGCAGAATGGGGTGTGTGGATTTGGTGACAGTAGACCAGTAAGGCTAAGGTATTCAATGCTTTCTTTGACTCAGTCTTCACCAAGAAGGTTTCCCAGGCCTCTGCGACTAGTTGAAGGGTTCAAAGAGAAGAACGACCACCACTGGATGGGGATTAAGTCAGGGGGGTACTTGAGACAACTACATCTGTACAATTCCCTGACATCCAATGGGATACATCAAAGAATGCTAAGACAGCTGTCGGAATTCCTCATGAGGCAGCTTTCTACCATCTTTCACTGGTGTTGGATACTGCAGGATGTCTCAGACAACAGAAGCATTGATAACAGTATAATTAACCACCTAATTGGCACTTTCATGACAACACTGAATAATATTAATAGTTCTTATAAAACACTTTTATATGAAGATCTGAAAGTGCTTTATAGTTGGCTGGGCAAAGCCCTGAGCTTCTTAGTCTAACCTCTGAGCTGACCCTGCTTTGAGCAGAGGTTGGATTGGAGACCCTCTAATGTCCTTTTCCACCTGAAAAAAATTTGTGAACCTATGATCCCTAAAGCTACAGAGTGGACAGTTTTCATTATTTTGAACCACCTGTGGTTTTTTAATACTTTTTAATACTCAAAGTTCAGGTTTTCATTAGGAATACAATACCATCACAAGTACTTTAGAGTAACTAGCTTGGTCAGAATTGATGGAGAAATAGGTACAAACAGAGCAAGATGTTTTGATCAGCATTATTAATTCTTTATGACATCCTAAATGGTATTAAAACCAATTTTGAATTGGTTTGAATAGAGTTTGAATTCATAAAAGGCAAATAAGGTAGCAATGTAGACTTTAATTCCCTTTATTTGTTCATTTCACTTAAATTGCTTATAAAATTGAAACAGAACCTTTGACTGGTGAAGACAGGTCCTGTGTTGTTTCAATACATTATTTCCTCCTCTCTGAATTAGATTGCTCATCTATAAAGCTGGATAAATTACATTACTTTTTCAGAGTTATTTTAGATGTATTGTAAAAAGTTCATTAGATGGCTGGCCTATTTTGTATAATAATGTTTTGTTTAAATTTTTTTTCCTAGAAATGTTCATAACCAAGAAAGCATTAAGGCAGCTAAAGATATTAGTTAACTTAAAAGGAGCACTTACCACACAGTTCAGGGGGATGAGATTATGTGGGACATTTATAAAGTGCCTTTGCAGAATGTGGAGAATTCAAGTAGAGAGAAATATTCTGCACAGAAGTAAAAGCGAAAAATGAAAAGATTTTCTGGTTGTTTTTTTTCTTAGCAGAGTCAGATAAATGCTGGAACTGGGTCAAAGTTATTATTTAGATAGATTTGAGCTTCAGATATATGCAAGTCAAATGTCTAAGCTCCCACTATGATCACTGTGAGCTGTTATGTTGCCCTACATTATATTCCTGAATCTAGTTATCTGTGGCAGGAGTCTGTTCCTTGAGCATAGTTTCCTAAGGCCATTTTAGATGTTCTAATTTACTCCATCTGGCCTCTAACTGCTGCTCCAGAAGATCACAAGTAAACTGGGTCCTCTGCATATGTGCCAGCTCCATGTGAATGCATTGAATAACCTAAGATGTCTCAAAAAGTGATATTTGGTGGCTGAACTTAGGCAACTGAATCACACATTTGAACATACCTACTCCCTCTGTACAGAATCTACTGTTTTTAATGGAAATTTAATCTACTGAATGACTTGGTGACTGAAACAAGACATGAATCCTCTGTGACAGATGAGCATGAACAAGGAGTTGGCATACTTGAATTCTGGTAAAAGCTCCACTCGAGCTTGCTGTAAAGCCTCTCTTTTTGTTTCCTTTTCTTTTTGAAGAAGATAGTGAGACTTACCTTCCCCTATAAAGCACTTTCAGATCTTCAGATGAAAAGTGTTGCGTTAAAAACTATTACTATTATTCAGTGCTGCCCTAGGGATGCCAATTAAGTGATTAATTCTAATATTGCTGTTGCCAGATACAGTCACTGTTGAAGTTTTTGATATGAGGGCTTTTTTTTTTTTCCTTTTTTAATTGACACTACTTATTAAATGGCTTCTGAGCACAAAAAAAAAAACTTGTTCCAAAGTGAAGTCTCTCAGCCATGTAAATAAGACTATAAGAAATAAGTTTTCATTACAGTCTGAAAATCAACATATTTATTAAAAGCTTCTGTATAATAACATGACATAGTAACAATGACAAAATGCAAGTGTGACCTCTTCCCTTTCCCTAGAAAAATACAATTACTTAGTTACTGAAAGAACAATGCAGGCTTCCTTTATATCAACTGTTTTGAATGAAATGTCACAAAATTTCAAGTTGCAGTGCTTATGCTCTGTTTTCCGTAACTTTAGGTCTACAAGTTTACCCAAACAAGGAAACACTTTATTCAAATCACTGAGAAAACATTAGCCATCAGAGCTTCCATAGCGCTATTGGCATTCTGTTGGTTTCTTAGCTATACAAGCTCCTATTTTATTCCTTCTTATACTCAGCAGTCTGAAGCAGCATGAGAACAGGAAGAGAAACATACGTTTTGATACTTTAGAATATAAGCATGCCTATTGAAACATGTACGCATGCACAAAGTTTTTTTTCTGAAAATAGTCATAACTTTTCCTCCTAAGTGAATAAACCAGGTATTTGAGATTAAGAATTGAAAAAAAAAACATATGCTATCAAACTAAGTTTTGCTTACAGGAGAGAGTCAGCATACAATTCAAGTTTATTGCATCTCTCTGGGGTATTTTATTTCTATGTGTAAACATGTTTCATGGAAGCAGACAAGTTATCATTTTACTATCAATCATTCAATCAATCACCCTTCTAGACGTATTACCTAGTGATAATTTGTGTGCTGTTCCAAAAAATCTGGTCATGTATTCTGAATGTGTTGTAAAATACATCATGAGGAAAGGCCACATGATTTTACATGCCCCTTGATTGCTGTGTTTATTCTGATAATTAGATATCTGGGTTGCATTGTTGCCAATTTGTGGCTTTCTAAACAAAGAGGCAGAGTCTAGTTTAGAAAGGAGACATTGTTTATTCTGCAGAGGGTGCTCAGTGGGAGTCTCCACAAATCAAGCATACTGATTATTGTAACTTTAAGCTATTTATATGTTTTGACAAACAGAGAAATCAGTGTCCATTGCTTGAGAGTTACATAATTTTTTCATTAATTAGCATTCAACCCCTTATTGGTTAAAGGTCTCTCTTCCCATGCAAATCAGGCACACATGCTCAGTTTTTCTCTTCTTTTGAGACCCTGGGTTTCTTGAGTAGGTGGCCCCTGCCAGAATTATCTTTTACTTAATTACTGACCATTTTCTTCTAGGTAGTCATCCAAGGGTTGGGGCCTGATCTCATTATCAGTCCTGACTCACCACCCAGAGAAGCAGGATGCATGTTCTTTGTTTAGAGAAGTCTTTATGTTATCTCAGTTATCTAGCAGATCTACTGACTGGATTAACATTGTTTTGTGGCATGTTGCAAGCATCAGCATGAGTTGAAAGATGTGAAATCTGTTCCTGTGCATGTTTTGCAAACCAAGAATCAAAAAACAAACTGAGAATTTAGGTATAAATTCAGACAGATAGATGTGTTATGAACAAAAATGCCCTTACCTATTTAAAATTGAATTTTTTTTAATATTGATCATTCATTAGAAAATGAGACATAAAAGAGATCTCATCATGTTCTTAATATACCTCACAGAGTTCCATTTCTTACATTTCTTACATTTTCTGACCTCTTTTTTTTGGGGGGGGTCTTTATAACTCCTGTTGCTTATTTAATTTCAGCCATTTACTGTACATTTCATGGTTTGGTTTGGTTTTGGGGTTTTTTCTTCCTTATTTTCAAATGTCTGAAGTCTTTCTAAGGTAAATCCTCTTAGCTCAGCATTGTTATGTGAGTGGAAGGCACGACAAGTCTAATTACAGCTGGCTCCATTGTATCTTTTACACGTTTTTAATTTCTCAGGAATTTCCCTTTTAATAACATTTAGCTATTCCATTATTGCTGCTAATTTTACTCATTTTAGAAGCCATTAAGAAATACTAGGCCAATTAAATAAGATGGATTTCAGCGGTAAAGGCGACTTACTTTTTCATTGTGAGGGAACAAAAAAAGAGGATGATTAAAAAAAAAAATCTATGTATTTGTAAAAAATTGTTGAAGAAAAAGTATTGAAGAAAGGTACTGAAGAAAAATACTATATATTTATATACATATTTATGAAACATATTTTTTCCTAGTGCACAGAAGAGTGGGATGGTACTCATAGATACCTCAGCTTTCTATGTATCTTTCTCCTGGTCAGGTAAATCAAGATGATAGTTTCAATGGCACAACATTTTTTGTTGCATTTAGCTAAATGCTCTTGGTTTTCCCAATGGAATTTCATTTTTAAGGAAACTACCAATACGTCTTAGATCACACATTCTGAGAATATATTTGGATGTCAATAGGTAAGTAAACCTACTTCTGGACCTGACTACTGGAGGAATTTCAGCTTCAGTAAACAAAAACAGAGGCTCTTTTTTTTTTTTTTCAGTACTGAAGTTCAACAAAGCTCATAAAGTCTGAGCTTCCCACTGCATGACAAAGCAGTCAATAAAATAATTTTTCTCATTGCCTATTTTACACATGGTGAATGGTAACCCTGCGTGTAAGAAATATGTATGTATGAAGCATTAAATACTTTTCTGGAAAGATGGAGAGATTATTAAACAGAGTGAAAATAAATTAAATTAGCATTTTAAGCATGAAATTAAAATGGTCTAAAATTCTGTGTATTGTTGCTTGACAAAATACCAAAGCAAAATCTACAAACTTTGCACTTTACTAGATTGGTCCTCTCTAACCTGCCACCATACACATATATCTATGTTTAAAGTAATGCAACAGGAAAGTTCTGTGCAACTGTAAGGAAGAAACAACTATCAAATCAGTTTCAGAAATCTGTTCTTCAATTTCAGGAAACATGTTTTATAAACTAAAAGACTTTAAGAAAAAAAAGACAAATTCAGCATTGATATAACTGAACAGTATGCAAAAATAAGAAGTGTACTGTAAAGACACTTAAAAAAAATCCCTGTGTATGTTTCTAATCAGCAATAATGATAGTTGAACACTTTTAACTTCAAGAATTATATCTAGCTTTGTATCATCAACTTGACAAGTACTCATGCTAGATATGTTATTAGCAGAATTTTTACAAGCTCTTTCCTTCAAATTAAATGCAATTACCTTGAGATCTCCTGTTTATACAAGCTGAATTCCCAGTAGAACTACAGCAAACACTAGACAAATTTCAAATCAATGCAGTCAATTGCTTTGCTTAGAAAACATGGAGAGCAACTTACATATATATTTAATAAAAGGGTATGCAAGTAATTGAAGGCAAAAGAGGTAGGTGGAAATACAAGTATGTAAAACTCTCTCCATAATCAAAGCTCTCAATAAATCATTTAATTCTATTGTTTGTGGAATCAGTGAAAAATACTAGAACAAAATGAAACCATAAAAATTTCTACTATTGGTGGCGGTAAACCTTTACAAGCACACACTCATCTGTTCCAGGAGTCACTAGTAAGATTTCAAGGTCAGGCAATGAAAAGATCAGGACAGACACCTGCTTCAGAAACCTTAATTTAATCATCCTTTTTATATAAATTCTGATACCATCTTTACTTGCATGATCTTTTCCCCTTACATTCATGACAAGGACAATACTCATTTAATAAGCAGCTTCTCAATTCTTCTGTTCCCCTAATATTCGATGTATGGCTATAGGCCTTATTTACCTTGTGCTACTCTACAGTTTTTCTAAATTCAAAATTATTATTTAACATGATTCCTTTTTACCTTTTATTACAACAGAATGGGAATACTCTGTTATTTAGTCTGCATATGTTGTGGTTACATCGCTGTAGAAGAGGTATTATTACCTTGATTTTACAAAGAATAAAGACTGACCCAATAGCATTATCTTCGGCTGCCCAATTTGACAAATTTATGGCATGATTTTTCAGACTATTTAGTGTGCAGTACTCTATACACTCAAAGTCCATTGACTTGGCACTTCTATCAAGTAGACTATCAGGTGGCACAGTCTGGAGAAGTGAAGCACTTGCCACGTTATATTATGGTCAAGTTACAGATAATTTCAACTAACTCGGCATACACAAGTCCATGAGACCAGATGTGATGCATTTGGAGGTGCTGAAATACCTGTCTTATGTCACTGGGAGATTGCTCTCTATAGTCTGTAAAAAGTCATAGTAATTAGGGGAAAAAAAGTAAAATCTATCTTCAAAGAGAGACAAAGGAGAATTCAGGGAAGTATGACCCAGTTACTCTGACTTCAACCATTGTAAAAATTATACAGAAAAATCCTCTGAAGCCATTTCCAAACACATTATGAACAAGAAGGTGATTTTTAGCAGCCACCATGAATTTACAAAGGACAAATCATGCCTGAGCAACCTGATTGTATTATATGGTGTGTTAACTGGCTGTGTGGATAATAACAAACCAAAAATAATGTTTATCCTGACTTTAGCAGTATATTTGTCATGCTCTCCCATAGCATCCTTACTGCCAGGGTTCTGAGTGCATTAATAAGATTTACGACCCTGAGCAACCTTGCTGGGTTTGCAGTGAGCACCCAGCTGGACCAGCTGGAGAATCAGGGATGTGTGGGGTGGTTAAGAGGGTCTGGGATCTGGGCAGGGATGCCAGGCAGCAGAGGAGCTATGCCAGTGCTGGGGGACCTGTGAATGTGTGTGTACTAGTGAACCTGGGCAATGTAGCGTGTGTGCTGCACTAGCGACCTTGTGCCTCTGCCAGCCCAAGAGGAGGAGGGGATGTTGCTGTGTGGGCTTGTGTCAGGTGTGAGTCCTGTGTGGGTGCTGTTGAAGGCAGTGCCTCCTCTGTAGCTGTCTGTGTGACTTGCCGTGTCAGTGTCCTCTGTGTTTGTGAGTCTGGAACATGTGCTCACGTTCATTACTGGTTAAAACTGTGAACAGGAAAGCAGCAGCTACATCCTTCAGGCTGTGCAGAGATCCCTGGGCACCGGTCTGGTCTGCAGCATACAGGTAAAATGAGTCTTGGGCTGGAGGTGCTGAAGGTGACACCACCTCTCCTAGTATTCCTTAACATAAAGCAAATAATTATCTGATGGAGAATAGTATACCTATGGTCCTAAACTCAGTTCACAGGGCTATACACACAAACATGCCAAAAGAGAGATTGCCATTTGGACTAGAACCCAACAGGTTCCTTCAAACCCAAACAATGCTGTAATTTAGCAACTAAGATGTCACCACAGCAAAGATTTTGTGTGAAAAGGAGGCCTCACTTTTCCAATTGAAAGCAACTAACTGTGCCGCTGAAATCTGAAATTCCAATATAGATCTTCAATGTGATTTCTTTAGCTGTTGTTTTTTCAGGGTTTTTTTTTTTCCATATCTTACCCAGAGCTATGGTATTTATAAAGGATGTTCTTGTATCTGTAGAAACATGAATTCATTAACTGTGACTTGTGTCACTGAGTCACTTCAGGAATGTTGGGCAAAGATCTCCCAATTCAATAGTGCGGAGGATGCTTTTTAAATTAAAAGGAACAAATGTGTATGATAATAAGACAATTGGAAATATACATATGACACAGAAACTATGCATTTATGGAATCACTTCAAGCAAATTGTAAATCTTCTCTGCACTGACGTAGACCTGAATGTCAAAACTACAGAATGAAAACGTTCATTAATGTAGCTTTGCAGCCACATGTTTTATCTTTAATGTTAATGCAACAGAGCAAAGCACAGCTACTATTCATAACAGAATATTTTAAAGTTACTGTTTACTTAACACAAGCCAAATGATTTATATGAGTAGATACATGGCATCTTCGTCTTACTTCCTCAGAGCAGTAATGTACAACAGAGATTCATCAGCTGTTTACTGCCTATTTTATTAAAGAATTCATAGGCAGTTTGATAATTTTTATCTTGCTGAGTAGGTAATTTGTCTACTAAGAATAAAAACAACTTCTGAAATACATTTTCTGCAAATGAGAATACAGTATGTAAGGCCATGTTATTATTACCACATTATTTCTGTTTCCTTATACACCAGAGAAGATAAAGACTTATGGTCTCTACATATGAGAGGTACCCAATTTAGAGAATACAAATTATACACAGCCTTTTGTGTGAAAACTGAAAGCTATGCTATTCATGAATATTTGCAAGGACAGATTATCTTTCTCTCTCAGAGGAATTCTTTTCTTTGGACTAACTTAGTGTAGAAATAAATAGAGTAATTCAGAATGAATTCAGAATGAGTATGTTCCTGCAGTAGCAACATTAAAACTATTTTTTTTCTTTTTTTGTCACATAAATTTCAAAAAAGACAAAAAATATAAAATAGGTAAATGGAAATGAATGATGCATCAAGCAGTGGAGCAGGTTGATCAGAGGTATTGCGCAGTCTCTATCCTTGCAGGTTTTCAAGACCCAACTTGAAAAAAATCTGAGCTACCTCATCTGATTTCACAGCTGATCCTGTTTTGAGAAGAAGTCTTAGTAGAGACCTAAAATCCCTGAATTACTCAATGACCATATGATCCTATGAAATCTTTACTATGCAGTAAACTCTTCTCCCCATAAATTCACCAACTTGGCACATGAGTACAATTTTGGATAGAGTCTGAAATACATTTTGAAATGAAATATGGGAATAGAAATGTGTAAATATACCTTCCTGTGCACAGAAACTGCAGCTCTCTGGAATGAACATAGTGGTATAAGACAGAACTCAGACTATATAGAAAAGGTGGGGGTTTTTTTTGGGGGGGGGAGAGAGGGAAATCTCCACCTGCTATGTAATAATACAAATCCAGTGGATTTCACCTGCTAACATCAGATTAATTCAGTTGGTTCTACTACACTACATTTTATTTAATATTCTGTCACAAAATACTGAAAACAAAGAATGGGGATGGAGTCAACTTTTAATTTCAGTAAATAGGTCTGGGAACTTTACAGCAGTTACTGCTCCAGACATAATGCCACGGCAGAGCAATGGCTTAGAAACTAATACAACTCCTCAGTGGCAGAGCATGAGAGACTGAAAAGTCCTTGATCAGGGTGATATTTGGCATCAACTAAAACATCAGTGTGTTATCAGCGTTGTCATCACACTAAAGCCTAAGTACAGAACTATACCAGCTACTAGGAAGAAAATTAATTTTACCCTAGCCAAAACCAGGACATTACCCAGGTGCAGGACTTTTCTTCTTGTTGAGCTGCATGGAGTTCCTTTCAGCCCATTTTTCCAACCTGTTCATCATGCAGCTTTACATTGACATTTGGATCCTCACTTTAGATACAATTCCCCAAGAAGCCTAGTTTAAAAGTCATTTTACTAAGTTAGCCAGCCTTTTGGCAAAGATGTCTTTTGCCACTTTTTGATTAGTGAATCTCATCTCTGCCCAGTGGATGGGAGTCTTCTGATGGTGTCTCATGGTCATTCGAGCTGAAGCTTGGCTGGCAGTCAAGGGCCGAACTGTCCGATACATCTGTTTCTCTCTACACTCTTCCATCTGGCTGGCAGGATGAAGCAGAAAATAACCTGACTACCTCATCCTTTTATTTTAGTCATGCAAAAATTTGTCTAATCCAGAGTTGGAAAAGAAATTCAGACATGTGCCTCCTGAAATATACTGAGACTTTGCTGTTCAAATGATATTATTCACTAAAGTCAAATCTATGAAATGTATTTAATTCACATAGGTTCAGAGTGAGAGAAGCAAAGCTGAATATTCAGGAATGACAGAATTTGGCATTAAAGATATACATATCTGTGTTACAGCAACTAAATAACGTGAATTTTGGAAACTTTAGCAGTGGTCATTGCGCCTCTGTAAGAAAGAGCATTCTCTAGATCAGTTGTTAGTAAAATTTATTCTGCCTCCTGCCAGTCTTCTAACCACACAGACTAAAGATTTCTCTGTGTTACTTGCAGCCAGCCCGTGGTGTCTGTGCCTGATGGGAAGTATATATATTGAACATATTCAGGCATAAGAGGGTCCTGTGTGGTTTGAAGGATGTGCACTGACTGTGACAGAGCCTCCACTTGAAGGCTCAGTTTGTACAGAGCAAACAAGTGTGTTTAGTACATTCTATAGTCTTAAGACTGTTCTTAAAATGCAGTGTAAACAAAGCTTGTATTTATAACAGACACGCACAGGCTAGGTACCTACAGGAATATAATTCACAATAAAAAGATAATTATGGGAAGTAAAAAGTTTTTAAAAAACATTGTTTGGAGAAGTAGCTAATCCTTTTACACAAAAAATTTGGAAATGTATGAATTTCTTTTTGAACAGTTGCACAGGCATCATAAACAAGATTTCTGCTTTCACTGTTGAAAAGTCTGATATTTCTGCAGTTACTTGTTTCATTACCCTCTTGTATTTTCCCAAATTTATATGTAAATATATTCTGTACAGATAGCTCCAAATCACATAAGTCAACACCTCATTGAACTATTATATAATAATAATTTTGTTTGAAACATATTTTCACAGTGATTGCTTAAATTCTGGGAGAATACAGAAATATCACATTAATACTTACATGAGAGGAGTCCCTGGAGATTTAGAGGTTTAATGTCTCTGCAACAGGGACTTACCGGAAAAAAGTCATTTCAGAGCTCTTTGAGTTCTGACTCCTGGTCTGCTAGGAAAAAAATATCTGAAAATTAGAATATAAATGTTATGTAAAGGATACTGTAATCAGACAGCGTTTTTCAGTTCAAGTGTCTAGTTTTGGATTTAATTTGTTAAATAAACTCAGTAAATGTGTACTACAATAAGATAAATCTTTTTTAATATGAAATATTTGACATGTAGGTGTCATATAAACTTCAATAAAACTTTCAGGGGGAGGAAAGAAAAGAAGAGGAAAAAGCTTCTTGCGGGTACATGCAGGCAAAACAATCTGTGAGTGGACATATCATTTGTATTAAGATGATTTCATGTATGGCCTCTCTTGAGAGCTGATGATTCATCAGATACCATTAGCTACAAAGAATGAATAACCAGTTTCCTGTGTCATATTTAACATTCAAATACTAGTTGCTACAACAGATTTCTGCCCAATTCAAAAGAAGCAGTTCAGACTGGGCAAGGGAAATTAGCCTATAGAGGTTGCCTAGAAGCAAAGAAGAAACAGCTGTTAAAGATGATGGGCCCTACAAAGGCATTAATAGTGCTTACATAGAAAAAAATACAAAGCCTATTAAAAAAAGGAGGAAAAAAACATTAAATAATTTCAGAAAAGAATTACAACATATGCCCTTGAATATCAAAATCTCACTCCATAGTGATAAATGTGGAAGTAAGAAGAAATGGAAATGTGCTCTTGACAGCTGGAGGTTCCAGGTATTTCCAACGCTTATTAGCTACAATATGCTCCAAACAAATTTAGGCTACAATATTAAAGTAGTTAGTAGGAATTCCTGCTAAGTGTGGACTGAACTGTATTTCCTTTAAAAGCTTATAGCCACTAACGGCAGCAAGGGCAACTAAAGACCAATTACAAAAGCCTCGGAAATAGTAATTAAAATAAATAAATGAATAAATAAAGATCCAAACAGAACCAACCCCCCCAGAACTTTCATTTGGTTTCTGTAATGCTATGTTGGGAATGGAGGGCAAAGTTAACCAAGATGAACTAACTCCATGAATGTAGCAAACTAAATTAAAGGCTATGTGCAATATTTAGAGAATCATTTCTCTGAATAGTTTTTCGTGTTTTGAAAAGGAGCTACAAGATCCTTTTCAATTTATATCTCTGGCAATTTATACCTCTGGCAGAGGAGATGGCAGAAAAATAACCTTTTGCTCATGAGGTAAACTTCCAAATATCTTAGTAAATATTTCACTTAGCAGGTCTACACAACAAAACTATTTTCTGTAACAGAACTGAAGCAGTATTCTAACTGGAAGTGAATTTGTGTAAATAAATTTTTCTTTCAATTGTTAAACAACATGAAAGATAAATATTTTAAAAGTACAAAATATTTTTTTTCCAGTCTACTATATTCTGCTTTGTCTTCAACCTATGAGACTAAATATTAGACAGAGAACAGAAATTTTAAATAAACATACCATTTTGGTTTTGAATTATTTAACATGCCTCTTTGTCTCCTTCTTCACTCACATTTAAGAACACATTAGTCTGTTTCCAACAAAATGAAATATCTCAACCTTTAAATCATATTGGCCCAAATACATTTTACTGTATTTTGCCTGAATAAATACGTAACTCTAGTCCCCTCACATAATTATATTCTTTGGAGGAATTTCTCTTCAGAAAGAAATATTCTTTTTCTAGTTGTGATTAAATATACTAGAGCTTATATTTATATTTTTGTCCCAGCATCTTGCCTTGTTAAGCTTTTAGGATCAAAGTCTGCTCAAAAACCTGTAAAGCTGAGAACATCTATTTTCCTCCCCATTAAGCTCCTTTGTTCCATACAAAAAGAGGAATAGTTTGCCTGCAGCATTCTTAAAGAAGCTTCCTTACTGTCAGTTTTCTGATTCTTTTATCTCATCATGTTCTGTGCTCTGATACGCATCCTAATAAATCCTGCTCTATCCTGCTAGTAGTCAGAACTCCCTCCCCACCCCCCCCAAAGAAAACCAAGCCAAACCAAAATAAACAAACTTCCTAGATTTTCTTTCTTAACAGTAGAATTATGAGCCCTATCCTAATTTTTCTAAGGAGATTGGAAGATGAAAAATCCTCAGTGCAGGAGAAGCAATTGTTACAGGTTATTCTTCAGTCTTCATTTGTTGAAGGTTCTCCTTTTCTCACTATTCCTATTTTCCTGATCTGTTCTGTCTTGCAAAAACAGAGTACAGGTATTCAATCCATACAAGAAAATTTCAGTTTAAGTAATTTTGAAACATCACAATCTTTTTGACTTTAAGATCACCCAATCTCCCTCCACCTCTTCACCAATGTAATTATGAAAATAGGGTATGGAGACTAATTGTAATAGAAAGAGCATGTGGAAGAGAGATGTTCTGCTCCTCTAAGGGAATATGGTCTGGGCCTTTTCAGTGCAAAAGAGGATAATAAGAAAAAGAGTAAGGCATAAACAAAATATACAGGGACATAAATCTTACAAATGGTAAAGCAGACAGTAATGACAACCAAAACTGGTGGGTCAGACTAATTGATAAGAATACGTGGAATGTAGGAATGTTTATTTCAGTAAAATTACCTGATTGAAGACCATGTCAAATGGGATACTAAGGAAAAGGGGGAAGTCATAAAGAAAATATACAGAGATACAAATCTGACAGACAAACATGATGGAGACAAAGATAAGAAACAACACTCATAAGCCACAGTAATTAATAGGCTATCAGAAAATTGCAGGCAAACCTGGGCTTTGGTGCTGGTAAGGATACAAACCTGAGAGTCTAGGATGTAAGCAAGATATGGGACACATGGGGTGGGTAGGAGGAGCTGGGATCTAAGCAGGGGTTCTGGGTGGGCAGAGGGGCCACATCAGTGCTTGAGGGATCTATGACTGTGTTTCTGCTTGCGAACCTGGGCAGTGTGGTGTGTGTGCTGCACTAGTGACCTTCTGCTTCTGCCAGCCCAAGAGAAGGAGGGGATGTTGCTGTGTGGGCTTGTGTCAGGTGTGAGTCCTGTGTGTGGGTGCTGTTAAAGGCAGTGCCTTTTCTGCGACAGTCTTTGTGGCTGGCCATGTTGGTGGTGTGTGTGTGTCTGTGTGTGTGTGTGCATGTGTCTTTTGGGTACACCTTCAGTCTTGCTACTGACTGAGACTGCAAAGTGGCAGCCACATTCCTCAGCCTGGGCTGAGCACCTGTGTCCCTGGCACACAGGGCTGGGCTCCAGCAACTGAGCGGGAGGGGTCCTGAGCCAGAGCTGTTGGAGACAGTGGCCATTTATAACATCCCTTAGCAATGAGCTTTTCATATACATGACGGGTTTTTTGGACTCTCTAAGCAAGACAACACACAGAAACTTTTTTAAGGTATTATTGTTAACAACTCTCTATATAACAGTTATCATAGAATAAACACAAAACATATTCTTGTGTAAGAACAAATTGTTTGTGAAATGCTTTTTCCTTCATGGGGTGTGATTATTTTTTGTCATGAAAGAGCCAAAAGCAAGAATTCTGCCAGAGAATCGAAAGGCATGAGAAGTAATCAGAGTGTAAAATAGGAATTCAAGGAGGATAAAACCAGTATAAATGAAGCAAAATTAATTATTTGCTTCAAAGTTTGTAAGAAAGGCCAGTAGGAAGATTTGGATATTGAAGCAATTTTTAGTGGGGCTTACTCAGAGTAGGTATTACACCTGAGAAACGGATTTTAAAGGAAATCAGTAAAAAGAATCAGTAAAAAAGAAAAAAAAAATATGCCAGTATCTGATGATGTATGCAAGGAGTTCAAGTGAACTTGGATATTGAAAGCAGCTTTTCAGAAAAGGACCTGGGGTTTCTTGTGGGCCACAAGCTGAACACAAAGCAGCAATACGCCCTTGCAGCAATGAAAACCAACAGCTTCCTATGCTGTATTAGGAAGTGTCATAACCGTCGAATCATGGGAGGTGATCCTTCCTTTCTGCTTAGCACTGGTGAGGCCACATCTGGAGTGCTGGGTCGAGTTCTGGATTCCCCAGTCCAGCAGTGACACAGACATACTTGAGAAAGTCTACTGAAGGGCCACCAAGATGATGAATAGATGGCAGCATCTGTCAAATGAGGAGAGGCTGAGAGATCTGGGACTGTTCAGCTTGGAAGAGTGGAGGCTTGAGGGCTGAGGGGATCTTGTCAATACATACAAATATCTGATGGTGAGGGAATAATGCAAAGAAAGCCAGACTCTTCTTAATGGTGCCCGGTGTCAGGCAACATAGATATACAGGGAATTCTTATGCATAAGAAAATATGGTTTTTTACTATGAGGGTGGTTGTATTGGGTGTAAGTTTCAAGGTTTCGGAAGCGGGATGAGCTGCAGGGGTGGCGTCTGTGAAGAGAGATGGGAGCTGCCCTGTGCTGGACACAGCTGGTTCCAGTCAGCTCCATCAGACCTACCACAGAGCATGGCTGAGCCACTCAGATGAGATGATGGTGCCTTGAAGAAAGCCTGTTTAAGAAAGGATAAAATGCCCAAGCAGCTGTATGGGTGCTCAACTCTCAGATGGTGAGAACTCAAAGCAGCAGTGAAGCACTGGAACAGAAAAGTAAAAGCCTGTGAAATCTCCAGCCTTTGAGACACAAAGAACTTGATCAGGCAAGGTCCTGAGCAACGTGCTCTAGCTGAGCCACCTTTGAGCAGGGGGGATGGGTTAGATGATCTCCAGAGGCCCCTTCTGACTTCAACCATCCTGTGATTTGAAAAAATTACATTTGACCCCAGGCCTCTTCAGCTAGAAGGCGAAATTATGCATAAGCAAGTGTTTTCAGCCCAGAGTAGCTAAAATGATGTAAGGTTTTTTTTTTTATTTTTTTTTTATTAGCTGAGCAGAGCAGTGTTATTCTGCCCCTCAGAATCAGATAATCACATAATACAAAAGTTGACCAAAATTCAGGGTGCTGCAGACTATCGTTATAACAAAACTTCAGGTCAGTTCTGCCAAAAGCATGACTAAATGGAAACAAGGTCTGGAAATAGGAAGACAAACTCTAATAATCAGGTACTGTTACAAGCATGCTTTTAATGTGCCTACATGGTTAATCCATACTTGCAAATATGCTAAATTTTATATGCCATGTGCACTACTATTACTATGTATTCATATTTCCCAGCACGCCTACTTACTGTGTAATGTGTAAATCTATATATTAGAGACTAAATCCCACCCTTAGTTTTTTTTTTTTTTTCATCTACTTGTCACATTAGGTCAGAATACACCAGGTTTAAAAAAGTAATTTTGAAATTAGTACTGTGCTGTCTCATAGAAGTGAAAATTGAGAACTTTATATTTTTGGGTTTTGATTCCTTAGTAATGTAATGCTTTCTTTGATAATTTGATACCAACTTCTCCCTTATTGTTGAAATAGCAGAGTACCTCATAGACCTCTCATCACTGCAGTGGATTTTTATAGATGAAATCCAGGTGGCATATCAAAAAAGAAATTAAAAAGCATAAAACATATGTACTACATCTTTTCTGAGATACGATATTTTTTTCCAGAAGCAAACTATTTCAGAAAAAAAAAGAAGAAAAAAGAGGTTTTCAGTGATACCAATAAAATCTTCAAAAAATTAGAAATTCTTATTTGTCTGAACAATAAACTTTTTTGAAATTAAAGCTTCTGCCACCTTTTTTTTTCAGCCTTCTGCAATATTTGGTAGCTGGCTTCCCCTCCTCCTTGGCAGAGCATGGGACTGAGAAAGTCCTTGGTCAGAGTAAACATTACGTAGCAACAACTGAAAACATCGGTGTTATCAGCGTTGTTCCCAGGCTGAAAGTCAAAAACACAGCACTGCACCAGCTACTAAGGAGGAGAAAAATGACTGCTATAGTTGAACCCAGGACAACTGTTTATTTTCAAACATAGCAAGACAAAAGCATTTTTAGGTCTTATCTTTTTAACCAAATTATATGTTTATATTTATATATTCCTCCTACAGACAATCTCTTTCCATATATATTAGTTTATCTAAGTATACCTGTACCAGTGTCATCTGTTTGCCGCCCTAACCTGGGCGGCAAGATTTCCTTGAGCAAATTCATATAGTGCAAAGTTAAATAAAAGCAATGTTATTTTCTTCCGACAATATACAAAACAGTTGTATGCTGGACTGCTAACACATGTAGGTAATACTAAGGAGATTTAAGAATTTAAAACTTACTTCTGAGAAAGAGAAACCAAACAGATTATTATAAGCCAGAATACATTCATTTTCTTTTTAAGTGAGGTAGATTCACACTAACTTAAAGTCAATGGTAGAACTCCTTTAGATTACTTCTCTGCATTTCAAGTATGAATATGTACTTCAGCCCTGTATGTGACAAATGTAATGTACTTACTCTCCAAATTATTGTGTCTGGAATTCTCATAGAATCATAGAATGTTTTGATTTAGAAGGGACCTTAAAGATCATCTAGTTCCAAAACCCTGCCATGGGCAGGGTCACCTTCCACTAGACCAGGTTGCTCAAAGCCCCATCCAACTTGTCATTGACCACTTCCAGGGATGGGGCATCCACAACTTCTTTGAGCAACCTTTTCCAGTGTCTCCACCCTCACAGTAAAGAACTTTTTCCTAATATCTAATCTAAATCTACCCCATTTCAGTTTAAAACCATTGTCCCGTGTCCTTTCACTACAGATCCTCTTAAAAAAACCCTTCATCTTTCTTATAAGCCCCCTTTAAGTATTGAAAGGCCATAATAAGGTCTCCCCTGAGCCTTCTCTTCTCTGGGCTGAATAAGCCCAACTCTGCCAGCCTGTCTCCAAAGGAGAGGTGCTACAGCCTTCTTATCATCTTCATGGCCCTCCTCTGGCCTTGCTCTAATAGGCCCATGTCTTTCTTACACTGTGAACCTCAGAACTGCATGCAGTGTTCTGTGTTCAGGTACAGGTGTTAGAAAAAATGTACAGCATCTGAAACAGAAAGTTAGCACTTATTCTTTCTTTTAGGAAACCAAGAACAAATTTTTAAGCACTGTGGATGAGCTGGGAATGGTCACAGACTGCTTATATAGATTTAAGTCATCAACACCTATCTTGCATACAATGTTACTGATGGAGGATGGATGAATGTTTTTTCAGCTTCTTGGGTGCAATATGTAGACTCTGAGTTATGGGCATCCTAAGGCCCCTGTGCAGACAAATGGAACAAAGGTCAAAGAGCATGCTGTGTTTCAGCCTGCTTTCAAGCCATCCCACTGAGTTCCTGCAAATATACCTATAAATAAACAGATATTCATTAACTCAAATGGATCCCCGTTTTCACTGTGCTGTCTGTATCCTGATTCAACAGATATTTACAATACAGTGATATTAAGCAGAAAGTAATTTATGTGGACACAGAAAATAATGTATTTAGAGAAAGCAACCTGAAAAGTTTAATTTAAATTGATCAGAACTACAATAAATAGTAGTATGATTATTCTAGCCTAATTTTTTAAATTTTTGTTTAAAAAGAAACTGAACTATTCCTCTTCAAGCTGATTTCCTTTCATGAAACTATTGCTAGTAAACTATGAACCAAAGTATTCAAAAAATCTTAATCGTTACTTAAATTATCATGATCTATTCGAATGACAACATTTGTTAATGAAATTATTATTTGGATAATCCAAAGCCATATTATTTGCAATATGGCATTGGATAAACAAAAACTAGAAGATAATTTTGATCTCAGATGGTACGTATTCATATTGGTTTGTACCTTGGTGAATTTACCCTTCCTTCATAGCCCTAAAATTCTGACTTCCTTTGTAATCAATTCTGAATCAACTGACACCATTGTATACAAAAAGATTTTGCTTGAATCCAAGACCATTAATTACTAAATTATAGAATGCAAAGTCTGAAGAATTTACGTTGGTACTACTCTTGTTGGAAACTCGTTCACTGCAAATTGACAACTTGACGCTGGGGGTGAATGACAATATATTACTATTCTCTGATTCAGTCAGTGTTACTTTCATTGCATGAAATGTGGAAACACAATTCCCCTACAGTCTGGCACCAAGGACAATATCTGTTCTTACAATCTTGCTAACAGCTGTTGCTGCTGTCAGAAACCTTGGTTTCTGTATCAGTGCCTCCAGAAACAATTTTTCTTATTATATACTTTAATTATGCACTAGAAAAAATGCAGTGTCTTCCTTCAGAAAATGTATTGAAGAATAATGTCTTTCTCTGTGGGTCTTGTTTTTTTAAAAGACAAACTATGATTATGTGTCTATACTTAAAACATTTGAGAAATTCGTAATTAAAAAAAGCCAAAACCAAACAAATGGTCAAAATTCTCATGAACTTGCCTTAACTTGCCTTCATTCCTGGAATACCTATCTAATTAATGAGTTGACAAAAGCGATCTAGAGACAAAAGATGTTTTATCCCCTCAAGTATTCTCCCTTCTTTGGTATGACTTTCTGGCTTTTTTTCATACCTGAAACTTCAACTCTTCTGGCATTACAGATCCTCTGCTCTCAGTTAAACCAGGTAACAGAACAGAGAGAAATTGGAACTGCATTTATAAATAGCTGTTTTCATTCTGTCCTTGAAAGCTGTGTATAGAAATCAAACTAACATTCAAAATGCAATCATGCATAAGCCAATCATACTGTGTTGGTCAAGGCTAACAGTTCTGAAGGTATGCATCAAGGAAATGCCAACTTCTTTTCTTGTTTCCCACCAGCACATTGCCACTCTTGCTGCGAATCCTAAAAGCTGCCATCCCCTCTTTTCCTTTGGGCATTCAGTGGTTGACAGTAGCAGTCACTCGTTCAGATGTTACAGGCAGAGTCCTGGTAGCTTCTGTGTCTTGTTAATGAATCTGGATCATAAATACTGCCACTGCTGACAAATGTAATTACTCAGGGAAATCCACTTCACTGTACTCCCGTGTTTGCCTTGTAAGGATCATAAATGGGCTTATCTCAAAAACCTGACATTCAAGGGAAATACAACCACAGTTAGAAGGAGATGTGAGAGCTGACAAGTGATGACAAATGTCAGTAGTTTAACTATACTGTTGATAGGTCCGTTCTTGTTAACATCAACAGTATTAGCAAATGGTGAAATAACCTATTACTCGCATGTCAATGTTTTGCTGTTAACAGCTTCCCCCTCCCCTGTAACTCTCCTGTTACTCCCCTGCCAGCTACTCAGCCAGCGCCGCTTCCATAGAGGCCTCTTGGATACATTTTTTTCCCCACCTGTACCAGGTGGAAATATAATATTTTATTATTTTTTCCCACCAAGTAAAAAGGTTAGAACATAAAATTTCTGAAGTTATCAAGTTCTTAAAAAACCTCACATGTAAAGTTCTGTCGAGCATCTCACTACAGAGGTAAATCTGTTTGTTAACGCGTGTAAGACATCTATAGTTACTGTAAGCTATACCTGAAGGATGGATCAAGATTAAGAATATGTGCAATGAAATACTTCCTCTCTGTAAGTGTGAATTTGTAGCTTGCTAAACAGTCATAGTGATGGACCGTGGGAAACTCCTGATCCCAAGACCTTGCCCTTAAACCCCTTTGTCATTGGCCTGGAACGACCACTTTGTGCTGAGCATAAAGGCAGAGCCTGCATACTGAATGCTGCCAAAAAAATTAGCCGTTTGGATCATGGCTCCCCCATGTGCCCAGACCTCCAGCCCCTGCCCTAGTTTTGGGCGGTACACTTCCCAAGTCTTAGACAGTGTTCTGCTGTAGTGCAAGTCAGTGACCGTGGGTTGTCCATCCCCTTTTACAGCAGTTTATGCTCTGTGTAATATGGAGCAAGCCAGCCTGCTTTCCCGATAGGAGCACTCAGACATGCAGTAGGTCTGCCCTCATCCCCAGTAGTTCCTCTGCTCCCCAGCAGTGGGGGTTCAAATGGCTCTTGCCACTTGGCTACAGCTCCAGCCAAAACTGAAGCACAAGTGATTCTATTAATGAGGCTCAGACCCAAATACACTCCAGGCAGCTAAACCAAGACAGTCAGAATTTATGAAAATGTCAGTGTTACTCAAATCTCATTTTTTTCCTCAAGTATGAGTATCTTAGCTATGCCTCCTGGCAAGTGCTTCCTTGAGATTTTGAAGTTTACAGTTACTGTTTTCCCTAAAGATAAGTACTTCTAGCCCATCTTTAAAAGTGAGGCTAAACACTTCCTTTTATTAACAGATTCAATAGAAGCTTTCCCAAACTCTGGACACATAGTCTTTCAGGAGATTAGAAATCGAAACACATATGTTTTTCTGTGGGATATGAAAGATCTTTCTTTGTTCATTTTAATCCAGATAGTCTATCTCTCATGAGAAAATTTCTTCTAAGTTAAGTTGGACACCAGAAACTTTGAAAGGTGAGAAATTATTTCTTCCTAACCTTCCACCATAAAGCTTTTCTCTACTGTCAGGAAAATGCAATACTTCAAAAAAAGGAAATATCTAGACAAAATGCTTTCTTAAATTAAAACTGAGTATTTCAGCAGTTCAAACCCTTTTGTGTTCTTGATTTTGCAAAAGACTCTATTTTCCTCCTAATCTTTCTCAAAATGCAGTAGAATCAATGACATGTAGGCTATATTTATCCCTTTTCTTCTTCCTGAGTTCTGGTAGTCTTGTTTGGGGAAAAAAGAAATAAAATTAATAAACTAAGGATACAGCTATCTGAAATGTTTTTATTCCTCCTCTTCTCAGAAAGTTTTGATCTGTGTCACGGTCAGATGAAAAAGGTGAAGTGGAATTGAAAGAGTGTATATTGATGAACATGTTCAGTGGCAAAAAGGATAATAAACAAAGCAAAATATTTGAAACAAAAAAAAGTCAAAGTGCTGTAGAGAACAATCTTTCTCTGTTCTATAAAATAAATTACTTCAAAACTGAAATTTTGTCTTTGCTTTCAGCTACTCAATTTGCTTAGCGCAGTAGCATGAACTGTGAGAATGGTATTATGAGATATGTGCCAACAGGACATACTTATACATCCATTAGTGATGAAGTTAAACTGGAACAAGAAAGCCATGCTACCCTGAAGATTTATGAAGACTATGGTGGTTTTTAACCTTTATGGTGCTAGGACTGACACATGCTGCTTGAAAACCCAGTCATAAACAAGCTTTTTGTTATTTATTTATAATCAAAAAAGCTAACAATTAATTTATCTGACAGGCACTAGTTTAAAATTATAATAAAAATAATGACATAAATGTTTGCTTTTTTTCCTGTCTCTGCAAAACATAAAAAAATTGCTTCATGCCCTCCAATTAATAGGTGTCCTTAAACAAACAAACAAACAAACAAACAAAACCTTTTTTTTTTAATAAAAAGATGTTTTTAAAAAATTAAGTCATTTTTAGTTAGCCAAAAGTAGGTGAAACTTGCACAAAAGAAGTATATATTTTACAGATTATTCAAAATTTGTACAGATTAAGTGGGGAGCATAGGGACTTGAATATACTTGGAAATCTAGCATTTCGCCATTTCCGTAGAGTTGAATTTCTACATAGTAGCTTTCTAGATTTCTCTCTGCTTTTCTCTTCTTCTTCTTCTTCTTCTTCTTGTTATTATTATTATTATTATTACTATTATTATCAATATCATTCCCTTCAGATAGAGTTCATAGTGCAAACTGTAGCAACTCAAAAATAAGTTTCTCTGGAAGTGGCACTAGTTCTAGTTTATTCTATACTATTGTACTTTATATTATTACTTCTCTACTCAAAGCTTAATGTTTAGGAATCTGGAAAAGGCAAAAGGAAATGGGAAATAAAATTTAAGCTTTTAAACATTGAATTTCGTTATATTCATTTTCATAAGGTGGAAAAATGCATTTTATTAGTGTTGCCAAGAACGCACAAAGTAGCTATCATAAAATCTTCATGGGCTGCATATAGATATCTGCCTTCAAAAAACACACGTCCTTCAGCTTGGTGAAGCACCTGAGCCCAGCGTCTACAAAGATGTTTTATAAGTGTTTCACTTATGGTTTTGTTTACTGAGATAGATAAACTCTTCTTCTGTGACTGGCATGTATCTTTTTCATATGTAAACATGTCATGTACAGCTCAGATGCAGCACAAAGATGATCCCTGTACTGTGCAGTCTAAATCAAATATGACATAACAAGTCAGGCTTATAAACAGATGTGGTGTATGTGGAGGGAAGACAAAGGACAAGGCTGAAAAATAATATCACAGTGTTAGTCAGCCATTTACTCAGTTTGATGGCTCAGTTTCTTCCACCCCTACTTTTTTTTTTCATTCTCCTCCACTCCCTCTCCTACTTTCCCTCTACCCTCCTTTTTTAAGAATTCAGAGGTCGAATGTACTTTCCTTCTCTTTGCTGAGCAGGCAATGAGCAGACAGTTAACACCTCTATGAAAGTTACAGGGTAGTCCCTTTTAATATGATTACTTTATGACACTAGAAAAGTGGCTGACAGCCAGGTCCTCACCAAACCCCTCTGTCACACACAGCCCTCCCTTACTTTTAATGGAAAAGGACCCTTTGCACATTCCTTGAGTAGAGCTGCAATGCACTACAAATAGGCTTCACTGAAGCTGACCTCAAAACATGCTGACTCACATGCCTGTGTGTAAAGCCAGATGTCACCAAAGGAACTGTCCAATGAAACAAAGTCTGTGAAGAAGGAGAACAGGGAGATTTTGTTATGCATGTGTGCATAGCCTGCAGTACTAGAAGCAGAGAAACTGAAAATAGCTCAGAATAGGATAACACAGGTTAAAAAGCCACAAAAATGAACAAGCTATGAGGAAAAACATGAAGAGCTGGAGGAATTGATAGGCTGAATCCAAAACAAACAAAGGAAAGCACAAACATAATCAGAAAAAAAAAAAATTGCTTGAGCTTAGCTATGGCGATACAGACCAAGAATTTGTTATCTACTATTCAGCAACCTGTGCTACCAAATAAGCAGGTGTTTTTCTCTTTCAGTGAAGGCTCAGGCACACTGGCAGTGGAGAGGCAAGCATGCTCACTTGTGACTACAGTATTTATTATACTATTAAGCAGTTTGAATTAAGCACTTGAAAACATGCTGGTATAGATACTGTCAGTATAGGACACTACCTACCAAAACCAAAGATTGTCCATGAATTGCACTTGAGTTCCATTGCAGCAAAACCTTCCATTCTCTCAGATACTATGGGAAGGTACAAATATCCACTCCCATAGTAAAATAAAAAAAGTCTGGTACGGCCTAAGTGCTTCACCTTTTTCCAAGCGACAATCCTTACTCCATGGCCAGACATCACCATTGTTTTTTCTGAAATAGTATAAACTGACATGAAATTTAAAAAACAAACAAAAATGTCCCACCAGTGTCAGTTTTAATACTGATCTATATTGCCATATGAACTCTGTGTATTTCTGAAGACAGTATTATGTCTGAAAATTCTCTCAGACCTGGACTTAGATTTTAAAAATTATTTAGTATTTTCTCATCAGTCCAACATAGAAACCTCAGATTGTTGTGGCCTCTGTGTTTTGCATTAAGAAACCTCTGTATAAACTACAGAAATAGTCCTGGTATCAAGGAGCAGAAATTAAGTATTTGGTTTTGGTTTTTTGTTTTTGTTTTTGTTTTTTTCTTCCAAGAAGATAATGAAACTCTTTGGCTAAAGAATTATTCTCAGTTCTGTCCAAAAAACAGGCTGAAAAATCTTACTTTTTTTAACTATTTTGTATCTTTTCACAACTCATAACGGCTTTCTCAGAATGAGTGAGGCATAGTTTTACTTAGATAAATGTATAGTCTGGTTACTATGGCACTCTTTTGACAGAGAGAGAAGGGAATCTCTTAAGGCTATGGCAGGAACTGAACCCTGGTTACTTGTGGTCTAGACAAATACTTCACTAAAAGTTGATTGAATAGAAGAGGCTACTAGTATGTCATCCTGCAGCAGTGTTTGAAAATAAAGTGGTCATGAAAACTGTATAGTTCAGATGTGGATGTGACTTTGTTGGTGTATTTGGTTGACAGATGCATTTTTTTAAATAACAGAATTTATTTTTACAGGCTTCTTGGACAAACAGGAACAAAATTTCAATATGCTCATTCTGTCCCTTCTTGGGCAATTTTGTGACGTATCTATATGACACGATATAATAGATATTGAGGTTATTGCAAACAAAAAAATCGGGCTACTGACAAGCATTTGTTACCCCCATGTCTAAATTCTATAAGCAAGAGTATTTCAGGGTCAATGACTAAGATTTGGCTCTTAAAATCTCTCTAGGTCCAAAACTCTGGATTTTAAAGCTTCTTTTAAAATATATTATTTTAAAATACAAGATCAAAACTGTATACAAAATTTACTGTTTTAACTAACTTTTTCCATGATGATGATAATGATGATGATTTGCTTATATTACTGTATAATCCTATACCTTGAAAAGGCTGTGCAGTTGAGTAGATAAATCATTTGGGTTTGGCCTCCAAACTTTGAAACAATGAGTGGGTCAATACAGAAATAACTTGAAACATTTCTGTCTTTAATCTGGATTCTAGCTATGTAGTCTTCAGTTACTGCTGTTTGACTTTGTGGTGCTCTGTTTATCATTGCCATGTGCATTGAAAATAAGAGGCTTATTTGGGATTTCATTCATTGGGATGTGTGGAAAGCAGCTCTGAGAACCTTTTAAGTATGCTATTTTTTATTATTCAATACAATTAACATTTGAATTGGAAGGTATTATTTTAAATTTTTATTTAATTTTATTTCTTATTCTCCACATAAATGCTAGCAGTACGACATTTATGGAAATCCCTACAGTTACTGTGCCTACAAAATATCTTCAGTCATTAATACAATATGTCTGCCAATATACGTTTGCAAAAATATTTATTTTAATGCAAATTAATTCTCACAAACAATCATGTAACATGTCACTACTAATGCTAACCTTGATCCACATTGGTGGATTCACTTTTGAATGCAATGAGGCAGTGCTACAGAGAAACTTTAGTAGATCTACAGGAGCTTTTCCAGAAAACTGTCAGCTCAGACTGTTTACATTCAACATTTAATAACACAAGTTCAGAAAACAATTTTAAACACAGAATAAGAAAGACTGAACTACTGTTGTATTTCTTTTATTTAGATTATTTTTTTATTTATTTATTTGACTGTTGTATTTCTTTTACTTTGGAAGTTTCTCACAGATTCTAATAGGCGAAGAAGAGGAAGTAGACTATAACAAGGGAGAAAAATTTCAGGTCTACAAAAACTCAATCATACTTCTAGAATTGAAAACAGAAACTTTGGCATCCTTTTTGTGATCTTTATATTGAAACCTCCCACTTAATGCCTCATTTTGCCTCTACATGCAGCAGAATGATTGGCATTTAGATCCTTTTTCTTTTCCCTGCTTTTTAACCCTGGAAGGAAACTCCAATATGAAATAATTTACATGAAATTTCCACAAATATCTGAAGCTGAAAGCCTTAATGGAGTGAGTTGACCTTGACTACCCCTCACACCACTCTCTCGCTCTCCTCAGCAGGACGGGAAGAAAAAAGGACAAAAAGCTCATGGGTCGAGATAAAGGCAATTTAATAAATTAAAGCAAAGGCCACACTCAGAAGCAATTGAAAACATAAATATTTATTATCTACTTCCTATCTGTACCTAATGTCTGGTAGTAGAGTAGTAGATCCTCAGTATATGTAGCAGTTGCTTTGTAAGACAAATGCCTTAGTAGTGAATGCTCCTTCCCCTCCTCCTTTCTTTTAGCTTTTATTGCTGAGCATGATGTCATATGGTATGTAAAATCCCCTTGGCCAGCTTGGATCAGCCGTCTTGGCTGTATACTATCCTAACATCTTGTCCACCATCAGCCTACTGGCCTTTGGAGGAAGAGGGAGGGCTGGAGAGATTGGAGAGACAGCCTTGATGCTGTGCAAGCATTGCTCAACTCTAGCCAAAATATTGGTATGTTATCAACACTGTTTTGGCTACAAATACAAAGCACAGCACTATGAGGTCTGCTATGAAGAAAGTTAACTCCGTCCCTGCCAGACCCAATACACTTAATCATGAAACTGAAAACTTAAATTACCAAACATTTGTCCTAACTCACCACTAATTTATTAAAATGAGATATGGTTTAGTTCATATATAAAATATAGATGAAAGATTATATGAACATGAAAGATTCTGGAAATATTTTCTTTGCATTTAATTTTTGCTCACTACTTCTCAGAATGTATTTGTGTCCTACACTGCTCCTAAGTTGTTTAAGGAGCTACTGTAACTTTGCAATCTCTATCAAAAGTATCTTTTAATAAATACTCATATTTTGGTTCTTTGGTTTACAGTAGGGTTTTGTTTCTCAAACATTTTTGACAGCCACCAAATTCCTTTATAAGTAAGAAGCAATATGTGTATTTTTCCAGATCTGTTGTTCACAATAAAAGACTTTCAAAGAATACATTCTATAAAAAGCAAAATTAGCTCTCATATAACAATTTTCATTCTTGTTTGTCAAAGTGCTTTTAAAATGTTTTAATAAAAATTTATTTGTTCAAGAGATGTTGTTGACGTTACAGTGCAGAAAGGTGAAATGAAATAAATATTGAAATAAAGAAGGCCACAAGGATGATCAGAGGGCAGGAGCACCTCCTGTATGAAGACAGGCTGAGAAAGTTGGGGCTGTTCAGCCTGGGGAAAAGAAGGCTGCATGGAGACCTCATAGCAGCCTTCCAGTATCTGAAAGTGGCCTACAAGGATGCCAGGGAGAGACTCTTCATCAGGGACTGTAGTGGTAGGACAAGGGGTAATGGCTTCAAACTTAAAGATCAGGTTAGATATGAGGCAGAAGCTCTTTACTGTGACGGTGGTGAGGCACTGGAACAGGTTGCCCAAGGAAGCTGTGAATGCTCCATCCTGGCAGTGTTCAAGACCAGGCTGGACAGGGCCTTGGGTGACATGGTTTAATGTGAGGCATCCGTGCCTGTGGCAGGGGGGTTGGAACTAGATGATCTTACGCTCCTTTCCAACCCTAACTATTCTATGATTCTATGATTCTATTCTGTTACTAATAATATGGCCCATTGAACCATGATTAATACTAAACATAACCTGGATTTCTAATGAAAAATCGATTAGGATCTACCTTTGACTGATGTAATTCAAGAGGGCTTTTTTTGTCTTTAATCTGGATATATTCTTAGCAAGATGTGAGTTCTCTGATATTGCTTGAAATGATGAAAAGTACAGTTCTGGTCTTCGTAATGATTATCTGCAGGGAAATTTGAACAAATATATAATTTGAAAGGTGACCTGGTGCCTGGATATCTGTTTCTTAAGTATTTAAAGTACATTTGGGGTCATTTTAACATAAATTAAAATGAGGTTTCAGTTAGAGGTAAGTACTTCCTTCAGAGCATTATTAATCATGCAACTTTATTCAAATACTTCATGCATCCAGTCTTCATACAATGCAATCAAGGTGATCAGTGTTATAGGCAAACATCTCTTTCTTTTTGGTTTCCTTTTGTCTACGTAAAGGGTGAGTTAAAGCATGGGCTTGAGAGCAGTATCAAGTTTCCTGTATGTTATGTTTATTGATTTTCCCCTCTGCATTGTTGCTTATAGAAGAAATACACTTTCCACGCTAAACAGCACATATATTTGACCCATGCTGTAAAAATCATTGTACCCTTCTTCTGTGAGTATAGATCTCCCAAAATACTTACATATCCCTTTATATATTTTATGATGTTATTGCAAAGGATGTTGATATATCTTATGGACATGAAGTAGGTTTGACTTGTTGAATTTTTACGTACAAAGTGTGAAACTCTCTAAAAAAGGGATAAAAAAAGGGGTATCAGCATGATAGAGTATAGCTGAAAGTGTAAAAAATTAAACTTTCTGACACTGAGAGCCATAGAGCATCTTAAGTTTAGAAACATTAAAAGCAACATATCTACTGAGAATTTGTTTTAAAATGCATAAGCAACAATCCAATCATGCTCACAGAAAAACAATCTTCACAGAGCTAAGTAAGAATAAATAGATTGCTTTTCTAATTAATTTTACTCCAATAAAATAATTTCATTTTCAAATCATGGCTGTTATTGCGTATTGTGTAAATAGACACAAAGATAACATACTTAGCATTTTGAAACTATATTTAAAAAAGCCTTATGGAAAACAGCTGATTTATTAAGGATTTACTGAGCCAGGAAATGTCAACCATTTTTATGTCCATAGAGAAACAGATTTATATTTCTATAATCTATCTTGAAAGTATCATGTTATTTTAAATAAACTATATTGAAGAGTTCTTAGCAGAATATTGGATGATTTCTTAGTTGACTTAAATCAATATAACTCTACTAATGCTAGAGGTGGATCAATTTACTCTTTTCAGTGAATATATGCTAATTTACACTAGCTGAGAATCTGGCCTTTAAAAGATTATAGATTTGTGCAAAGGTTTATTTATAATCCTCCATAATAGGAAGGGATGTTTAGGAATATTAATTCAGTCCCGAAGTCTGAAGATGCAGTTAAACCAAACTTAGAAAATTTTTAAAGTCTTTCAACAAAGGATTGCTAATGACCATCTTTTGTTGTGGGAAGAGTTATATTTACCAATAAACTCACCTCACAATGGAAAATTTAGCTACTTCTTTACAAGTAAAAAAAGTCCACCACACAGGTAGATTGCAAAACAAATTTCTTGTGTACCTATATGTATATTTAAGCTACCATGAGAAACTGAAAAAGGTCTTAATCAACATTAATACTCAAGTTCAATAAGATCTAAGTTCCTATTAATAGGATATAAAATCAGCTTAACCCTTGCATTTCTCCAGTTACTTTTATTTCATATAAAATATCTAGGTGTCTTAGAGAGTGTTTCTCAGTTGACATATCATAAATCATCTTCAGATGCTGTAGGCCACCTAAACTTACAATAAAAGAAAACTAGTTAGGAAAGAAAAAAAAATTTAAAAAATAGTGTTTCTTGTAGTCCTTAGTCCTTGCAAGTGGATTATGAAGGATGTGGATTTACATACCTGCTGCTGTTCTGTTCACAACAGAGCATTTTTGGGCTCAGAGTTCTCATTTTCAGTGGTAGCCTCTTAATGCGAAGAATTTTGAGAACTTCTATTGTTATTTTGCATAGGACATGAGAAAATTAGAGCTGAGATACCTAATTATCTTACCTAAAATCATAAACTCATATCTTTGTATCTCAATGGAATAATGAAGAAAAGGTTTCCATATGTTTTGGCCAGAAAGATGGTGGCAGATTAAGTATAATCCAAGTGTTAGTAGGTTCAGTTTAGAATACTCGTTTAAAATACTCATAACAGGGCTTGCTCTAAGGACTTTTCAAAGGGCTATCGAAACAGTGCAGACTGTTTTCTCTTTTTAATATGCAGTTACTAAACTACATAGTCATAACTGTACTTACACATTTTTTGAATTAATGTTAAAATTCTTCTTCCTGCGATGTGTCATTAATATAAACAAAGAATGAGGGAGTAATTTAAGTTGGAAGGGACCTTTGCAGGTAATCTGTTTTTACCTCCTACTTGAAACAATGCTAACTTCAAAGTTACATTAGATTGTTCAGTGCTTTGTGTAGTGGAGTTCTGAATATCTCAGAGGGGATTCCACATCTTCTTTCAGCAACTTGCTTCAGCATTTGATCACTCTTACTATGAAGATATTTTCCTCTTAAATTTAACCAAAGTTTGTCTTGAAGCAAGCTGCCCATGATCAAACCCTTCAAAGATGGTATAGATCAGCTTCATAAAGACATTAGGCAGCTCTTCCAGATGCAATCTATCTTCCCCAGTCTGCTTAAGCAGTCCCAAGATTGATCCTTCTGGTTGTGCAGGCAAGCATAACAAGGTGATCTTCAGAATGTGTCCACTATAATCTCACCTCCACCACTAATGTAACCTCTGATCCTGACTCATAAATTCTCATCCTTCCCTTTGGAATATAAGCGTACACTCAAGGTACTCCTTCATGTAGGGTACAAACCTTTTCTTTGTCTTCTCTCTCTGTTCCGTTTTCTGAATAGCTTGAATCCATCCATCCATCCAGCCAGCCAGCAGTAATCATTGAACCTATACCATCATGTGTCTGTCATCATAGTCATGCTGTGTTTCTACATTCCTCCTTAGGAATATAGAAATGAGCATAGCCTGTTAATTCTTTCTTTTTCTTATGCTTTGTATGTTCATGTAGACACACAGGAGATAGGACTTTAGTTTTGCCATTTACCCAGGGGAAGATATACTACACTGTCTGACCTGCTGTCCCCTCCACTCTGGCTGTTATGTCCCTGTACTCACAACATTATTGTTGCAATAGGAGACAACGAAAATGTTTCTACATACCAAATGTTTCTACCAAAACAGGTATATATTGCAAAACAGCTGTTGACTTTCTAGAATTGGCTTGAATATAATTTTGGTCAGAGAGGCATTGAGACAAGTATTTTTGGATGCGTATTTCATTCATGATCTGATAGTATTAAAAGAGGGACAGGCATTTCATTAACTCCTTTATACCTGAGTAAATTTCAAAAGAAAAAATGTAAAAGTACACCTATCTATATTTAGAGGAAAGATTGTAAACATTTATCTTTAAGAGAGATTTTGGGTCCATAGGTTCTCTGGGGTCAGAAGTACTTTCTTGCAACCCTGAGCTAAACAAATGACTTAAAATGTAACTCTGACCTCAACTTCGTAATTGCCTAGCAGTATCTAACTTCATGATAATGGCAGCTGTTCAGCATTCAGTCTGTTCTGGTCTTAATTCTGGAGCATCAATTATTCTCACACATTGAAGAGAGAAGAAAACATTTCATACGCAGTATCTGTGTATGTTTCAGCAGCTGGGTATCTAAGCATTATAATCAGGCTATTGGCTTTGTTTTTTTCTGGACTTGTGGTTGAATTTCACGTTCTAATATGTTTCTTAAGACTGATACTGAATTTCACAATAAAAGCAGCCTGGAGCACACAGCAGGAGAAATGCAGGAAACACAAACATCATACCGGGCCTGCGCGGTAAAAGTTCTTGTTTGATTCTTAGTATTGTATAAGCAGTAATACTTCATAGTTCTCTCATGTGTACTCTCATAGTAAAGCTCAGCAAGACAAGTGTGCATACAGATTATAACCGTCTAAGTGCTTAAACTAAATTTCCCAGTCTGGCAATTGTAGCTGTTAGCATTCCTTCAGTAGATCCAGGCAGTCAATAGATGTACCCAAAAGACACATATGCAGATGTGCACACACACACAAGCACACACATATAAAGGCACAGAGACCAAAACAAGCCAGTGCCTTTAATAAAAGTAGCACTCGCATGAACATAGACAACACTGAAACCTGTTCCTCCCCTCCAGCTGATCAGGACTGAAGTATTTTGCTGATAGATAGATACCCTTACTCCTGAACCCAGGACATAATCATACCCACATTCAGGGATCTCTTGAGTATTATTAGCACGGGCTTTAAGTTCACCTAATACCCATGCCTGGATCCTAGGTCCTCAACTCATTCACTAACTGAAATCTTGGATCTTTCCTAGGCTCCTCCTACCCACTGGCTTGGCAACTTGAAGTTTACTAGCAGAATATACAGGCAGACACACACAAAATACAGGTCTATCCTGTATCAACATATGTGTGTTCATTTTGCTTTAGTCATCTTGGTCTGGGGTAAACATGAAAACCATTGATGTGTATTGATATTATACAAATAACAGACATGCCAAGTCTACTAAGTGCAAGGTGTACATGCTCAACATAAAAGAAACAGTTGCTCTCCGTAATATATAGTGCAAGATGTTTCTAGCCTCTGTTTCCCTATGCGTATGGTGTAATTCTGATCATAATTAAAATGTAAGAATGACTGAATATTCTTTCATGTAACCACAATCAGAATTCATTCTTTCATACAGAAAAAAAAAAAAAAAGGGGGCAAAAAAAATGCAGAAAACCTAGCCATCTTATGTAAAAAAAAAGTCAAGTGACTGTGACTTAAAGCATTACAAAACAATGTTTCTCCTCCTAATATTTTACTTAGGAACACTGTTCAGAAGAAAGATGCAAAGCCTGCATAAAGAAAATTCTCCTGAGAACTTGATATAGTAATCCTTTCAGTACTATGTCAACTCCATTCCCACTTCAATTCATTCTGAAAACAGGAAAGGAGAGGCAAAAGCAGTTCCATTGAGATCAAGTCATGAATTTACACATTTCAATGTCCGATCAAGTCTACTATCTAGGAGGAGAAAGAGGCACTTGTATCCAGGTTGCAATGTCAACATAAGGGATGGGATTAGTATTATCTAAGCGAGAAGCTGAGCCAGAAGCTGCTTTTTGGTGGATAAGGATAAGGTTTTCTCTTCTTCCACTGCTGTCATGATTATGTAGGTACAGCAGTTGCAAGAAGCCAACTGAGGAGCAATAAGGGGTGAGAAAAAAGTGAAAACAGTTCTCAGCTGCCGTTTCTGTAGAAGATCAGCTGCCATTTAGTTGCTCCTAGAAGCACAGGGATTGCTTAAATGGAAATTTGCTGACTCCCTGGAGACTGGTCTCTGAGTGGCAGTCCAAAAAGGCTAAATGGCAGCAGACAAAAAATTTAATTGTCAGTTCATATGGATGATGCTTGGTAGATATGATGCTACAAAAGTGGGCACATTATGGTATAGGAAATGTTACCCTGAAAGTGAAGAATAACCGTGCATGTTTTTTCATGATCCCATTTTCTTAATAATGAACTACCAAAGCTCAGCCCTGTTTTATGCAACAGTGAAGACCACAGTTTACAGCTGTTTTGTCAAGGCTGAACCTTAATGCATCTGTGACACTGTGGCTATCTAGAAAAAAAGCAGGTAAATGTTTTGTAGGACATAGCCATATAGTTTCTATATATTCAGTTCAGTGGAGTGATGAAATAAATTATTTTCTTTCCCCCATGCAAAATTAAATATTCATCAGTACCTAAATTGTTTATAACAATTATTTCATCAAGCTCTATAAACAGACAATATGAAAGCCTCTTTCAGATTAAAGATGATTTTGAAGGTACCATTGCAAAAATAAGCATAAATCTTTTGATTTTTGTGAGTTGCAGTTGTTCATAAATCAGCAAGGCTTTTCTATATTCAGCTATCTTAGATTATTTTATCCTAACCTTTAGACCATCCCTATTGGGTTTCTGTTTTGATACAGCACAGACCATTCTGCATGTGGTATCTCCAACTTCTTTTTTTTTTAATATCTTTTTTTACTTTTTTAATTTATTCATGTACTATAAACATTTGAACATAAATAAAAATAAATAAAATGGAACTATCTATGGTAATAATTCTGTAATTGTCACTGGGATGGAAAGATTTCTTTGAGTGATACATTTGTCATTGAAAAAGTAAAACTTTTTGTCTTTTTAGTTTACAGAGATGAAAGAATAATTTGTATCACCCTCATTTACAGGGCTTCATGATTGTTGTAGCTAACTATGGAATAAATAATTCTTTTTTTGTAGTTGTTGAGCACATGTTTTTATTTGAGAACAATTCAGAACATTTGCATAGGAGATCTGTTTCTGAAAAACAATTTCAACATTAAGAAACTTTAAATCATTTTTGGAATTTCAAAGTTCTTAAGAGAAAGTGAATGCCTCACATCTTCTATATTGACTGTATGAGAAAAAAGTCGGAAATAATAATCTAAATTTTGTTATCATGGTAATTTCCCACTAATGGATAAAAAGGTTGTATTACTTTGTCATATAGCTACTTACTGTTAATTTAAGAATAAGTGTATTTTATCAGAGTTTTAACAATTTACAAGTACTTTTAATTTTTCTTTTAACAATAAAAATTAATTTTAACATGCCTTTATTCCAAGTAATAAAATGAATATATCTTTTTTGAACCAATAATAATTTCTTCAAATAACAATTTTTTTCATATAATATATTTTCTAAGTAAATAAGTGATAGTTTATATCACTTAGTTTATTTACTTCCTGATTTGAACCACAGGGTTAAAGAGAGTGAAATTAATTTTAATCCTACTGTGTAAAATTCCAATAACCCGTATTCTGACAAGAAGTCTGTGGCACTTGTAAAATACAGACATTGATAGAAGTGGCCCATCCCACAAAATCAAATGCTAATCTATAAGTAGCTATATACAAATCATCATAGACATACTAGCAGACTTATTAGATGCACCAGTGTTTATTAGACTGAGCATAGGAGAGAATATTATTATAAACCAAACCAAAACAAAACAAAACAAAAAGAAAAAAGACAAGACTGGCCTGCAGAGGACTTAGGTAGTGCAGTTAGAGTCCCAGTACTTCACTTGTGTTGATATTTAGCCATGAATAGTAGGGTTAGACCTATGTTGAAGTAAGAATTTGAAGACTTGTAGAATCTTCAGTCCTTTCCCAGAAGAGGATTCTTTTTTTCTCTTTTTTTCTTTTTTTTTCCAAATTATATAGTAGTTATAGGTATATAATGATACGCATTTGTTTCTGAATTAACATTTTCTTTTTCTGTGTGTTTGTTTAAATGTAGGACAAATTTACCAATTTGTAAGAAGGAAAAAAATAGAATAAAAAAAAAGGAGAAGAAATAATTTTGGGCATCTGAAAAAGAAAAAATTATAGCAGCGCTTGTCTCCAATCCCTTAGGTCAGTGTTTTGAGGTCTCAGCAGATTATGGAAAACCTCAGTTCCCATCTCTGCTAAAAGGATTTAAACCAGTATCTCTATTTTTGGGGATTCTAGATAAACTGACAGTGCAAAGAGTAGTGACTTTTCTCCTCTTGCAGCTGATCCAATTTTACTTCAGAAATACTCCAGTACTCTATTCAGAGGATGTTTCTCTTTCATCAGGTAGGTAGTCAGGAAAAGGGGAATGGCTGCATTACAGCCCCATCTAAAGCCAATTTTTTATTATTTGTACAAAGTGGAACAGCTCCAGCAATACTGTTTATGCCAGACTAAGTATGTACTAGTGCCTGTGGTATCAAATTTCTAGCTTAATTGTGTAACCTGAATCACAGGTCTGTAATGTACATTTTCATCTATTCAACAATAAATATTCTCATCCCAAAACAAGTAAAAGGGTAAATTAAAAAATAAAAAAAAAAAAAGGGAAAAGAAGAAACCCTCCAAATTTAATGCCGACCTGTTTAAACTGCTTGAATACACGCTGTGACATTTTGCATTTGAAAGTATTTGAATGCTTTCAAAGACACTCGTAAAAGAATCTATGCTCTTTCCTTTTTAGCATCTACATTTTTTTGAAGTGTATTTGCTGAGTTTACATGCTTGTTATAGCTGAGGAATATTTGAATCTTACTTGATAAGTAAGATCTTTACCTTTGCTGATCTAGTAAAACTATTGCGTAGAGCCAGAAGACAGGGTCTGTCACCTGCTTCTACCATGGTGGTAAAGCTGTGTGAGATGGTGAAAAAAATGGCAACAAGTAATATTGCTGTAATTAAAACAGATTGAAGGAAGATAGTCCTGAGGAAAACAGCCATCCATCATTACTTTGCATCTTACTGACAGGTTATCTTACACCACCTACCACCACACACCTCTTACACCACACTTACTGACAGGTTATCTTACCACCACCATGTCTGCTGGATATGCTTGTATTCTCTGTGTTTGAAACAGACTTTGCTCTCTGACCTTGCTTCATCCTCCTTAATGTTAGCCACTTACTCAAAACACATAATTTAGGATCCTATTCATCGTGAACTCACTCTGTAGTTAGTTGAAAGTGAAAAAAAAGAGACTTTAAAAAGCAATTCAGTCTTAGATATATCAACATTTGAGGAGGTCTACCTCTTGCTACTGATAAGGGAGGAATTCCAGATAATCATATTCCTGCTCTATGACTATCAGCTAGATGCTTGGTGGAAAGATTTTTTTTTTCTTTTTAATATACTTCAGCCATATTACCTTTTATCAACCAAACACCTTTACTGTTCCACTAATTACGGCATCATAAACATAGCAACTACTATTTATATTTGGCTTCTGAATGAGAAAAGCAGCGTGTTCCTATTTTATAGATGTAAACAATCATTGTAGATGAACTGCAGTTCCCAAGATAACACATATCACAAATCAGAACTTTAGTGCATGTTTTGCATGTTAATTAAAAAAAAAGAAAAAAAAAAAAAAGGGTGTAGAAAAGGCATATGTATGATATTCTTTATCCATCTTGGATTTGTCTCACTTAAATCACTGTTTAAAAAGTATAAAGTAGTTGTCAAGTTGTTTCCCACTTTGGAAATAGCTATTTTCTCTCTATGACAATAGAAGTAGTTTTGCTGGGTAGATTATACTAGACACCTAACTTGTATATGGCTGAAGTTAAGTGAGAATAGCATCTTCTCTGACAAATTCTCAGTTTTCTTATAGTTGTACATGCTGAAAATGTCTTGGTTGTGAGAGCAGAACACTAAGGATCAACTGTCTAAATTTAGAAGTCTTAGGGACAGACATATGCAGCTGAGGTAGTTACGAGGGGGACCCTTCACATGATTTGGAAATAAATACTTCTGGGGAATAAACCACAACAACCTCATATAGATATCTAAGTCTATTGATGCACATTGTAAAATCTGAATTAAGGTGACCAGCTCACACATATTAATCTTCTTCTAGAGAAAGAGACAGACAGAGTGCTACAGGCAAGGTGAATCGTATTCTAAGTGTTTATACTAAAATTAGTATAAGAATATTTGGAAATGTGAAAAATCAGTGAAGCAGAACAGCAGATCAAGTAACTCGCAGTCCTGAGCATATCCATCTCAAGCAATTAAGCATAGGTTTCAACTCAGTCTTAGATGTAAAAACTGTAGATGTCTAAATCTGATTAAACATGCTAGACTGCCTTTAAAGTCAAAGGCAAAAACCAAACACTTCCAGAGAATGGTTCATCTAATTTGTCACCTTCTTACAAATAAGATCAATCATGTTAGGAGGTGCTTATTTCTCTATATTAAAGAAAAGGCAAGCCTAAGGTGACCTACTCGGTCTTAGCCATCTAATGTGCAGACACTCAGGTTAGAGCTCAGAGCTAAATCACAAAACTTGTCCATATAGTTATGAATGTGTATTTGGTGGGAACTCTGAGAGATAATCAACAGAATGAGGACATCCAGATAGAATTCATAGGCCTCTGTTATATCTCTGCTACTCCTTACCTTTATTTTAGTCCCTCCATCACAACATACGTCTCATCCCTCCATTTCCCAGTGAATAAATACTGTCTTGACTTCCACAGCCAGCAAGCCACTGTATTCTCTGTATTACTGACCAGCTGGTATCGGAATGACCACTCTCATGTGCTAATTGGTGTAATTCAGTGTGATGGGTTGACCCTGGCTGGATGCCAGGTGCCCACTAAAGCCACTTTATCACTCCCTTTCTCAGCTGGTTAGGGGAGAGAAAATATAACAAAATGCTCATGGATTGAGATAAGGACAAGGAGAAATCACTCTCTAATCACCATCAAGGGAAAACAGACTTGAATTGGGGAAATTAGTTTAATTTATTACCAACTAAATCCGAGTATAATGAGAAATTAAAACAAATCTAAAACCACCTTCCCTCAACCCCTTCTTTCCAGGCTCAACTTCACTTCTGCTTTTTCTACTTCCTCTCCCTGCCAAGTGGTGCAGAGGAATGGCGACGGTGGGTTGCAGTCAGTTCACAAAGCATTGTCTCTGCCTCTCCTTCCTCCTCAGGGGAGGGACTCCTTACACTCTTCCCCTGCTCCAGCATGGAGTCCCTCCCACAGGAGATAGTTTTCCACAAACTTCTCTAACACGAGTCCTTCCCATGGACTGCAGTTCTTCATGAACTGCTCCAGCGTAGGTCCCTTACATGGGGTGCAGTTCTTCAGAAACTGACTGCTCTAGCGTGAGTCCCCCATGGGGTCACCAGTCCTGCAGCAAACCTGCTCCAGCGTTGGCTTCTCTCTCCACAAGTCCACAGGTCCTGCCAGACATCTGCTCCAGCACTGGCTTTTCATGGGATCACAACCTCCTTTGGGCATCTCCCTGCTCCAGCATGGGGTCCTGCACAAGCTGCAGGTGGATATCTGCTCCACCATGGACCTCCAAGTGCTTCAGGGAGACAGCCTGCTTCACCATGGGTATTTACCATGGGTGCCAGAGGAATTTCTGCTCTGGCTCCTGGGTTAGACTAATACCAGACACAAGCATAAATTGGGAGATAAGTGTCTGGAGAGCAGCCCTGCAGAAAGGGATCTGGAGGTGCTGGTCATCAGCAGGCTCAGCAAGAGTCAGCGGTGTCCCCTGGCAGCCAAGAGGACAAACCGCATCCTGGTATACAATCAAACGCAGTATAACCAGACAATCAAGAGGTGATCCCTCATATTCAGCATTGGTGTGTCCCAACCTTAAGTACTGTGGGCAGTTCTGGGCCTCACAGTCTAAGAAAAATATTAAGGTCCTTGAATGTATCTAGGGAAGGGCAGCAAAGCTCATGGAAGGACTCCTATGAGGAGCGGCTGAGGCCTTTAGGTTTGTCTGCTTTGGAGAGGAGAAGGCTGAGGGGCAACTTTGTTGCTCTCTACAACTGCCTGAGAAGGGGAAGTGGAGAGGGAGGTGCTGGTCTCTTCTCCCTGGTATCCAGTGACAGGATGTGTGGGAATGGTTCAAAGCTGCACCAAGGGAGGGTTAGACATCAGGAAACATTTCTTTACCAAGAGGCTGGTCAATCACTGGAACAGGCTTCCTAGGGAGGTGGTCAATGCCCCAAGCCTGTCAGTGATTAAGAGGCACTTAGAAAATGCCCCTTATAACATGTTCTAGCTTTTAGTCAGCCCTGAATAGGTAAGGTTGTTGGACTAGATGATGGTTGTAAAATAGAAAAAAATAGAACTAATATAGATCTATTTTGCGTTAAAGAGAGAGATGAACAGAAGATAGCTGGGCACTTGAGAAACGAAAGCTGTAGAAAAAAGGTTTTTGAAATTGTCTCCTATAACATTTTTATAGACAAACTGATTGCTTACAGACTATAAATTGACAGTCAAATGGATCAACAGCTGGCTGAACTGACAGGCTTAAAGGATTGTGATCAGCATCATGAAGCTCAGCTAGAGGGCAGTCACTAGTGGTAAGCTACAGAGACTGATACTGGGACCAATGTTGTTTGACATTTTCATTACAGACCAAAATGATAGGACAGAGTGCATGCTCAGCAAATTTGCAGATGATGCAAAACTAGGAAGAGGGTTCAATACCACGGATGGTTGTTCTGCTGTTCAGTGGAACCTTAACAGGCTGTGGAAATGACCAACAGGAATCTCATGAAGTCCAGCAAAGAGCAATGCAAAGTCCTGTCCCTGGGAAGGAATAACAGCATGTATCAGGACAGGCTGTGGGTTACCGTCTGGAAAGCACCTTGGCATAGAATGGTCAGGGAGTCCTGTTGGACAGTAAATTGACCATGTGTCCACAATATGCCTTTGCCACAATGAGGACCAACAGCATCCCGGGCTACGTTAGAAAGAACTTCACCAGCAAGTCAAGGAAGATGAAGTTTCCCCTCTCTCAGCACTGATGAGACCATATCTGCAGTACTGTGTCCAGATCTGAGCTCACAGGAAAATACTGACTTAGTGGAGCAGATCCAGCACTGTGTCACAAAGATGACTGAGGGACTGGAGCATCTGCCATATGGCAAGAGCAATGATCACATACTGAATTACAGAAAATTCTGCCTAAACATAAAAGAACAATTACAGTAAGGATGATCGAACACTGGAACCACTTGCCAAAGGAAGCTGTAGGTCTCCATCCTTCGAGACATTCAAAATTTGACTGGAAATGGCCCTAAGCAATCTGCTTCAGTTGGTCCTGCTCTGAGCATGGATGTTAACCTAGGTGGAGGTCCAGAGGTCCCTTCCAACGTCAACAATTGATTATGTGAAAATATATTCTCAACAAACCTAGCTTTTCACCAATTTTCTAATTATCCATGTTAGGTTGTAAAACTTTTCTAAAATTACTTCAGAAATGTTTTATTAAGCATTCGTCAGCCTATGGAGTTGTGATTGCATTACTTAACATGGTTATTCCTGCACAAAACTGAACAAAACAAAAACCACAAAAACCTATTTGGTATTTATGGCAACTGATGTTGCCATCAGTTCTTTAAGATGTGTTTTTTTCCCTTTCTTCAAGCAGACAAGAGCATTCTCACAGACAAAGAAACAGTATCTGTGGACATGCAACTGCTTTTGGAATTAATGCAAATTTTTGCAAACATTTGGAACTGTTTCCATTCTGTGACCATTTCAGGTAACAAAACTTTCTGCATTCAGTCTTAGAAGAACTGCAGTCATAGCCTTTGAATATTTCCAGTGAAATTTTGTCTTTTCAAATTTTGTCTTTTCAAATAAACAGTTAAAAATTATTTTATTTTTCAATAATCAGCCAGCTCTGTTACTGAGTTACTAAATGACTGATTTGGTTTCATTTTGCAATCAAAACTAAATTTCAAAATTTAGATTTGAAATTTTGCAACTGTTACTTGAAATTAGCTTCATGGGACAAGTTGGTTTTAGTTGAGACAGGTTATCTTCAGTAAATAAATCTCACACAGAAAAAGTTCACAAGGAACACATCAAAAGAAAAGCACCACATGAAATGGAACCTCTTGTAGAGTTGCTCTTGTTAAGTGGCAGCCAAATTAGTGATTACTGACAATTTTGCAGTTATTGACACCAGAATTTAAAGGTTACTACCTTTTATTTTAAAATCATTATCTTCAAAAATAGGTTTGTTTCAAATTAAGGACATAAAAAGAAACAGAAACTTATAACTCACTAAAGGACAGTCTATTACGAACCTTTTTATCGAATGTTTGGTCAGTTATCATTCGAGAGTTGGTTCTTAGAACGGTCTGTGTTTATACACAGTGGGACTAACATTGGATTAGTCACCATGGTTACTAATATCGTTATTCTTTCATGACAGATGAGGTTATCACATTGTGATTCTAGTGTCAGTAGGTGACCATGCTGATTTTATTTGTTCTTCTCTGTGTAGTTCATGTTCCCAAGTCAACTAGTATTAGCATTGTTTATAATCCTACATTCTTCTCTTGTTCCCAGCAGACATGCTCCTAGAAGAGCTTTTCCCCACCTGCAGAAGTGCTTTGTTTCCCAGTAGGCACAGCCAAATGGGATATATATGGTAGGGTAAGTCTGTCTGAAGGTAACTATTTTACTTTTCAAAGACAAGAACAGAAAACTTTAATAGCTGAAATTTCTGTCAATAACTGTTATAGACGCAGATCATCCAACTTGCATTCTCCTCAGTGTGAAATTTCAGTGTTTCCTCAAGCCCAAACTTTTTGTGTTCATGGCTTGCCAGTGAAAGTTCCATGTGGAACTTTCTTATGAACTGGGCAGGTAAATTAATACATATCAGATGCAGAAGAATTTATGGCTGTTTGCTGTCATTTGAGGTAATTTGCAGGTTCATTTTAGCTTTTAGTTTCAGTATTTTTAAGTTAATAATTCTTAAGTGTATAATTTCAGATACTATTTTCTGTCTTCTGATTTCTTGCTTGGGGAATGTCCAAGAGAAAGATGCATGTTTGCAACCTGTCTACTTTAGCTATTGTCATGGTTTAAGCCCAGCCAGTAACTCAGAACCACACAGCTGCCCGCTCACTCCTCCCTTCTTCCTCCCCCTGCTCCCGGAGGGATGGGGAGGAGAATTGAAAGAATGTAACTCCCACGGGTTGAGATAAGAACAGTCCAGTAACTAAGGTATAATACAAAACCACTACTGCTACCACCAATAACAATAATGATAAGGGAAATAACAAGTGGAGAGGGTACAATTACTCACCACCCACCAATGCATACCCAGCCCAACCCGAGCAGCGATCTGGCCCTTCCAGGAAACTCCCCCCAGTTTATATACTGGGCATGACGTGCTGTGGTATGGAATATCCCTTTGGCTAGTTTGGGTCAGGAGTCCTGTCTCTGCTTCTTCCTGGCTTCCCCTCCTCCCTGGCAGAGCATGAGACTGAGAACGTCCTTGGTCAGAGGAAAGATTATGTAGCAACAACTAAAAACATTGGTGTTATCCGTGTTGTTCCCAGGCTGAAAGTCAAAAACACAGCACTGCACCAGCTACTAAGAAGGAGAAAAAATGACTGCTACTGCTGAGCCCAGGGCAGCTACAGATGTCAAGTGTTCATTTACTTTATTCAAGGATGCACAATACAAACAAAGAACACTTTTTTTTTCAAACAACCCTGAAATTAAATGAAATAACATCTATTCCTTTATAAGTACATAATTTACATTATGATGGAATGCTAATTGGATAACTGAATAACTTCACATTATTCTTGAGCACCTGCTATTATTTGTAGTATCAGATTTGTAATCTGATTACATTTAGTAGTGCTTTAGGGTATATGCCAGATTGTCAAAACTCTTTGCTCTTTTGGGATAAAACAGTTGTTGGCCCAAAAGTTTTAAAATGCTAACTGCTTGCTTAGTCCCTCACAAGATAAAGGAGCAGATAATAGCAGCTTGATATAATTGAATCAATACAGAAACACAAATAACTGTTCTGGAAGTAAAGGATAAGTGAAGAAAATTTAAAATTAACTGTTCTGAGAGTTCTGGGATAGGGCAGACAAATACAGATTTTTTTCAAGTGTTGTCTCCTCACAGACAAAAACAAGTCTTAAACACTATTAAGCACCCTTGTTTCCCATGTGCGTTCCTTTTCTGTGCCCTTATTTTTTTTTTCCATTCAATTATTCAGAAGCTATTTTAGACTACCAGTAACATATTTACTGAGCAATTTTATTTTTCCCCTTTTTTCCTGTTTTTTTCCCCTTTCTCCCCTCCTTTTTGCTTCCCCATCCCATCCTTTTCTGTTATTCTATTTGTTGCTATGTTACTTAGAAACTGAAAATAGCGTATTGATTTCTGTAATTCCAAAACTAGCTGACACATTCTCTTCTGTTTTTCTTTTTCTGTGTGTTGTGGTTTAACCCTGCTAAGCAGCTAAGTGCCACACACCCACTCACTCACTCCCACCAGCTTCCCCATCCCAAGTGGGGTGGAGGAGACAACCAGAAATTTCTGTGAGAACCGCTTGTGGGTTGCGATAAAGACAGTTTAATAGATAAATCAAAAGCTGCATACTCAACCAAATTAAACAAGCAATTCATTCACCACTTCCCATCATTGGTCAGGTGTTCAGCCATCTCCAGGAAAGCAGGGCTCCAGGAAGTGTAACGGTGACTTGGGAAGACAAATGCCATCACTCCAAACATTCTCCCCCTTCTTCCTTCCCCTCCCCAGGTTTATTGCTGAGTATGATGTCATCTGCTATGGAATATCCCTTTGGTCATTTGGAGTCTGCTGTCCCAGCTGCATGCCCTTGCAACATTTTGTCCACTCCCAGACTACTCGCTGGTGGAGCAGTGTGAGGAGAAGAGAAGACCTTGACTGTGTAAGCACTGCTCAGCAGTAACTAAAACATCACTGTGTTATCAACACTGTTTTCACCACAAATCAAAATCACAGCACCATGCAAGCTAAAACGAAGAAAACTAACTCTACCCCAGCCCAAACCAGTACACTATTCAAAGGAATACAAGAACAAAGAATACTGGAAAGTAAGATACAGGTTAGGTAGATGGGAACTTTTCAGGAAGTGTCAGAGATCCTGTGATAGCTGACTGCATGTGCATTCTTTGCAAGTTCTTCTAGCAGTTTGGGTTAAAAAAAAAGGAGATGAACTTCAAAGGAGAAACTACAGTCTTTCCATTGATTTCTCCTTGCTTATAGGTACTCTCGTTCCTGGAAACACTTTTCTTTTTTGTTTATTGGTGCATGTCTATAATTCTGCTATGGTCTACTCTGCAGCTTGCCTGTCTTGATTGCTTACTGACTACTCCTAATGTGCTTTCAAAAGCATAAATGACTTCCCAGTATATAAGTGTCAAAATTAATTCAATTTCACCTAAGTACAGTTCTTCATTTCAGTGAATTAATTCATATTTGGAAATGAAAAAGTTGTTTTTGTAATCTATGCGTCAAGTATTATGAATGATAAATATTTTATGAATTAATTTTCCAAATAGCCCATTTTTAAAATTTTTTAAATTTTTTTTAAGTTAACATATTTTTGCCCTAATTCCTGGACTCCAAATGCAAAAGTTTATTGTCAGCTATTAACAGTGTATGTACGCTTCATAGATCAGCAGCTGTATGCTGGAATTAGCAAGAATATACTTCTGGATCATGAATTCACACAAAGAAAAACAAATTGAAATATTTATATAGCTAATATTTTAATTGAAAACATTTAATAATAAGGTTCTTTTCTACAGCTGCTTCCAAAATAATCTTAAATTAAAACTGTAGTGACACAAACTGGTTTCTTCAAAAGTCTTCTACACAGCTATGCATTCCAAGTCATGTAACTGCAGTTGAAAACATTATAGGCTTTTTTTTTTTGACAGTTTCTATGCCTTTCAACAATTTAATATCTGTAATTAATTTCCCATTGTACTAAGTGATAATCACTAGAAGCCAGACTGTATCATCAGGTTTCAGGAAGGCTCCCTATTGGAAATTAAAGGTCCCACATGTCTTTGATAGCTGGAAAGCATCAGTGTCTTTATGTTTTTTTCACTGTTGTTGTTGTTATTATTATTGTTATTATTATGACTGTTTTAAATTTGAAGCTCATATCACTGACTGTAAAAAGAGTTGTTTTGAATTATGAGAAATGTTAAAATCTGTGGAATATCCCATATTTGATAAACACCACAGTAAATAATATTTAATGAAAGATTATATTATTTGGGTTTAGAAAATTTTTAAACTATATTTTTCTCTCTTGACAAGTGTAATTTTGATTTTCCAGAACAGAGATCATTAACCAAGCCTAGGCTGAAAACTCAAAGAAGAAATATCACAAATCTAACCTATTTTTTTTTAAAATAAATCCACAATACTTCTATTTTTGTCCTTTATCTCATTTCTACTTTTTCTTCTATTTAATGTTACATTCTATTATACTTATGTAAGTGTAATCAAGAAAAAAATATATGATTTTTAAAACATAATAAGTTTTGCAGGGTACCAAATAACAAAATTCAAAGAGGATTTTTTTTTTTTTTTAAAAATTTTTGTTTCTTTTTGTGAATGGTAGATACGGAAGAAGTCTGGTATCACCTCTGACTACACAGAAGCACTCAAATTGTGCATTAGATTGTACTGAGCATAGGACTTTTAGACTGCAACATCTGTTTAAGATTATTCCATTTAGTATTTGCATAAGCAAACATACATTTATCACAAAGAGGAGATTTTGCTTGGAGGTAGAAGTGGCAAGCTGTTTGGACATGTCTCTCAAATTACGGTTGGATCTGATATTATTTCCACACTTAAATGAGTACATTAGAGTGATCCAGTGTGATGTGTAGATATTTTATGTAATAATAACTATATCTCACTTTCACCATTTTATATGCATTTATCCAACTATTTTACAGCACCAGAAATGAATTACAGGCAGCACTGCAAAAACTTCCTATTAGAAGTCCTTGTGCTTTGAACATCTTTAAGAACAAACAGACCTTGAAACTGTCTGTAACACTGTTCATTGCAGATCTTGTGTGTTTGCTAATGGTATGGGCTTTCTTTTGAGTTTTTGCATTACATATTATCAGATATCAGGAGCTGCATGGATTTACAGACAGATTTTCTTTTTTCCTAGCACAGCTTTCCATCTGAAAACAGAAAGAAACCTTAAAATGTGTTTAAAAAAATACAAAGGGGTACAAAATAATGTAAAATTAAAATTCAAATCTATCTTGAATAGAAAACATCGAGTAAAAAAGACACTTAAAATTTTTCCTTACAGTTCAGGAGGTATTGCTTTAGATTCCAGCTGGGACTGCTTATATCTGGAATTTGAAAGTCAAGAGGATATGGTAAATAAATTAGTCTTTGCTATGCATGTAAAGATAGGAAGAGTTTTTTTAAGTATATAAACTGCAAATTTTAAGCTATCAGCTCTAAACATGTATAGATATTTATAAACTAAGTTGTGATGACCACAGAGTTTATAATTGCAGAACCTATAGGCCTCACAGGAGACAGGAAGCATGACTTGAGGACCTGCAGAGTGAAGTAAAATATTGAAAAATGTCTAAGATGAGTTTGGGGAAGCATAGAAAGGAGATCAAGGACATAACTGGGAAAAGGACTGATAATTCCATAGAAGGAAGATGCCATATCAGGTTTCTTGACTTTTGTTATTGAGATAGAAAAAGGGAAAGGGGATACTGGGAGAAGCGTGTCATATGCTGTACTGAAGACTTAACAGAAGATAGAATGGAATGTACCTAAAATTCAGCAGGGCAATACAAAGTTGAGTGAAAACTGGAAGTGGGAGTATAGTTCAAGATTGGATGGGATACTGAAGCGAAAGCATTTAGAGAACAACAGAAATGGTAATACAGACGGAAATAAAAATACGGTCCTTGAACAGTCATGAGAAAATGCAGAATTTCTTAAAAAAAGAGAAATCAAGGAGAAAAATGCACAAACACATTATTAAATATAACTTCAGTAATCATTCTCAATCATTCTGCTTCAAGCACAAAACAGATATGAACAATACTTTTGACAAACGAAGGCACAGCTGTTACAAAGCTGCGATTAACCATGACAAAAAAGCTTGAAGACGTATAAAACTAAATGAAATAAATCTTCTTAGTATATGAATGGAGGTTAGATGTAATTTAAGGTTTAATGTAAATATATTTGATGGTGAAAGCTGAACATTTTTAGCCTCTTTGCTTCTATAGAATTTTATTCAACCTTAATGTTGATTACTGCTTAGCAAACAGGAAGAAAAAAACAACACAAAACCCCTAAAATGATATAATCTTAAAAAAAATTCTGTGGACATATTTTCATAGAGCAGCATGTATGAAGTCTGTTAAGAGACACTACTAGGCAAGATTCCAAGGACAGACTGTAATAATGACAAGATGCTGCAGTGTGATAGTATTCTACTTTGACCAGTCTGTGGTGTCTTGAATAATGTGTTTTGATAGTGCCATGTCAGTCAGTCTCACAAGCACTTTTTAGTGACCAATGTTTGAGACAATGTCAGAAACTTTCCCTAGAAATTACAGGTACTAGATGTTGCTCAGCCCTGTTCTCTGAAGGTCTTGTACATGTTTTCTGTATCTTGGATTCAATATTGTGTTTTTAGATCAGTATTTTTAATCATTGTTTTCCAGCAAGCTTATACATGACAAAACTGTGTTTGCAAAGCAAAACATGCCTTGATTTTCGAATAACACACTCAAATGTACACAGAAGTTTGAACTGAAAACAATATGGACAAAAGAAAAAATCCTCATAATACACTGCTTACTGTGAATTTTATTATAAAAATCACAAACCCAAGAAAGACTTGGTGTAATAAATGCTGAAAACTTACACCAGTTCATTTACTGGAACAAACCCTTCAAACCAAATCCCATGTATTTTAGCATATTTTACTTGTGCTTAAATGTGGGTAAACTCTGAGTAAATTTTTTGGACTAGTCCACTGATTGTTCATGTTGGGGATTTGTTGGGTAGTACCTTAATTTCTAAAGAACTAGCATGTTTTATTTTTCTGCTATAGAAAACAAATAATGAGAAAATGGGAAGGAACTGGTATGTGACTGATCTATTCCTGACATGAATATAGGATGCAACTTGGAGGTACACACAGATAGAAGATCTGGTCTCATACAGAAAGAAGTTTTTGCTTATATTAACAAAGTGACTGCATATGTACTTTGTGACCTTGTCCTGATACTACTTTTTGTACCTTGAACAGCAATGATTAGTATGTTCTCTCAGCTTGATTCCAGTGAAAACGAACATGTGATGTGATATCGTAAGTATGTGTGCGAATGTGCATGTGTGTGCATGCACATGGCACATGCATCCTGTCTGTCTAGCTATCTCTATGTGTGGGTGGGTGCATGTGTGCACATAAATAATAAATTTGTATAAAAATGCATAGGAGGGTTAGTTATACATAATATCCAGAAAATTCTCTCCCCCCAGAATCTAAACTCTTATATCAATATCCTGCATCTACAAAGATATTCCAATTATAATAAATAAAACCTATAATAAATTTATGTCTGTCTGTCATAATTTCTCCCCTTCCGAAAAAAAAAAAAAAAAAAGAGGTGGATGTGAATGTAAATAAATGGTTAACAACACATAATTTCTTCAAGAATAAAAACCTTGTTTCACATCACTGAATAGGACACCATAAAAAAACCCCAAAACACGAGACCTCTGCACAGAAAAAAGCAAAGGCTAGTTTTCATACATATCCAGTTTAGAGTCCTTTATAGCTTTATAGCAGCTCTTCTAGCTCTTCTAGGAAATATTGCATGTCCTATTGAGTAAAAACTAGTCTATGATAGCTTCCTGAGGAGTAAGTAATCCAGTTTACTCCTGTTGAAGTTACTTTTTAGTGGAATATCTGATTCTCTGTGTCAAAATAAGTGTGGTTACCTTTTTTTTTTTTTTTTGTTTTAGTGTATTAAATAAGCTTAGATAATTTTACAGGAAAAGAAGCCTTGGTGGCTATTTCTTTATGTGAAAGTCTGAGACTTTTTTTGGATGAAAAGGACAAAATGTTTAATTTTCTTACTTTTGTGGCCAATATTTTGAATTCTTCCATTTTTCTTATACATATTTTTATGTTGTCTTCCCTCACAAGTATCAGGAACTGATAAGGAATGCTGTCCTCATTTGTTATGCTATCAATGCAATGTTTTGTCATACTCTGCCAAAGGCGTTCTTTGACTGCTATCTGAACCAGATTCTATCAACATCTTCTGGGCATTTAGACCATGTCGACACTTATTTATTAATACACATCACAGTGCTCCACAGGGCTCTGATCTGTGATCATACTGCCAAGAAACTGCTTGGAGCATGCCCTTATCACTATCTCAGCTGTTTCCCTGGGTTTAATTTCCCCTCATTTTAGATTTATACAATACAAAAATCTACCACTAGAACTAGTTTTCTAGATGTGAAATCTTCTGCCAAGCCATGAGTGGTATCTACAAAAGACAGGTTGATTTTCAAGGGTTACTAATAAATGTTGGTTCAACAAACCACTCAGAAACCTGGGAAAATAAACTGTCTTGATACTCGCAATATTTATTTTATAACTCTCAATTTACAGACAAAGAATCAGAAAAATGTACGTTACTGAGGGAAAGAAAAAAATTGACAGTAAGAAAGAAAATAAAAAATGTGTGATAAACACGTAAGTAATTTCAAATATAATGATCAGATGAAGATTAAGATTTTGATAAGCCATTTGCTTGGATGTTTCCTTCACTATTACATTTTTCAGTAAATCTTTACAGTTGCTAAATCACAGAGTTCTGTCACCTGTCTTGCTGGGCAGCAAAGTCTCATGCAGTCTGCTGCTAAGTAGTGTTAAACGGCTTGCTATCCAGCAACAATGAGCTGCGCTTGGGTTTTAGTATTCTGCTTTTTCAGTTGAAGCAAGTAAACAGTCTTCATAATTACATATAGTGTTTTCTGCACAAAGTCTTCTAAAAGAGATTTTTTCAGTCTTTATGCTCTTGCATTCTGAAACTGCAGGTTTTCTCCTTATAAACAAATTTAGAAATATCTAGTCTACCTGAATTTTCATTTGAAGTGTTTTCAACTACACTGATTCTTGTGAAAAAGTAATCTGAAAAACTTCTTTGGTTTGGTTGGTTGGTTGTTGCTTTTTGGGGTTTTTGGGGTTTTTTGGGTTGGTGGTTGTTATTTGTTGTTGTTGTTGGGTTTTTGGTTGGGTTTGATTGGTTGGTTGGTTGGTTTTATTTTTTTTTTTCCCCTACTGGTTTACAACACAGTGGTCTTCCCCTCCTGGCTCTCCAATACTCTCGAACTCTAAAACTTTTCTATGTCTCAACCACTATGCTTACACAGAGGAAAAACAGGAATTCCTAATCCAAAGTGTTTCTGTTTTAGATATTTATTGTAGAACGAGATGAATTACACAATGAAAGTGCATATTGATCTCCACAGACTGTAAAAGGAATCTGTCTGATGAGATCAAATGCTGATGCCAACATGTTGGTCATTTAAAATTAGATATTATGAACTGAATACAGATGACAATGAGATATATTTTTCTCTTATTTTTTTCTTCATTAAGTGAAACACGTAAAAGAAAAATATTCCAAGACTATCAGGTATTTATGTATGAAATGTAGCAATGAAGAAAATGCACTGAATTACAAGCTAAAGTCCCATCATCCTGAGATCTGAGATGAGTACTATCATGTTTTCACAGTTTTTATTATCTTTTGCCCTGTATTTCCTTTCCATTTAGACATAAGGTGTTCTGTGTCTTATGTGATGTGCAGAATGGAAATTTGTGGATCACTATCTACTACAGCACTAAGACACTGCAAAAAAAATAAAATTGTACTACTAACTCATTTTTCTGCCAGAAACTCTGAGGTATTTAACTCACAATACTGATTTTAAAAAGAAGAGAATAAAAAGGCAAGCATGACATCACTATGAATTGTATGTTATTATACTTTTAAGGGAAACGAATTGGGTTTGGGAGACATTGTAAGTGGAAACAGATCTTCTGCTTCTTCTGCCACTTATACTTTTCTTTTTATTAATTCCGATATCCCTAATAACACAAGAACATGGTAAATGTCTCTGCCACATGGGACAACCTTGTGCAAATGCTGAGCTGGAAGCACTGGGATTTTGTTTTCCACCCTTGCAGCCAGAAAAGTTCCTCACTACCATAAATCTTGTAGCTCTGTTCAGCCACATTTGGGTGACTAGGGAGTAAAACTAGCTAGAAAATGGATCAGTTAAAGCAAGGGAGATCACCTCTCATCTTCAGTTCCTTGTCTTCCCCATCACAGAGTGGTGATACCTTGCAAATAGCAATAACTGGGAAGTATCTGAGCAGGGCCAAGAAAGGAAAAATGTCAAGAGAATTTGTCTCTGTTATTCAAACAATTCAAATTTGTATGTCTATTCTACTGGAGGAATAATAATTCAGTTATGTACTAAAGAAGGTCATTCAGAACAAAATTAAGTACTTTAAAAAAAAAAAAAAAAAAAGCCTGGAATATGCCATCCATTTTTCCCAGTCTCTTGGAGAAATCAATGATTTTTTGAGATGTGAAACTTTAACTCCCATAAGACCAGAGTGTTATAATGATTTATGCAAATACTATTGAATTTACTACAAATACAAATATTGATATACTTGTATTTTTGTAAAAAATTAAAAAAAGGACTGGTGTATGGTTGTCCATTCAACAGCATCTGAGGTGATCCAAAACAGTTTCAAACATTTAATTTTTAATTGAAATAGCATTGGATAGCATGTTTGAGATTTTTTACTTACTCATTTTCTAGTTTGGGCATTATTTTTGTAATCGGTGCATTTTTTTGAATCAGTGAAAACAGATCTGGACCTGGGGAATATCATGATATGAGGCACAGGAATCTTTCAGAAAAGTATTTTTGTGCATTTATCTGTAAATCTGTTTGTTCCATAAACACAGAGAGATTGCAGTTGCCTGCTCTAAAGCTTAGAAATTTAGTCTGCTTTCTCCCCTGCCATATTCACTATTAGTCCTATGTAATGTTAATTGTCAGGGTCATTCTCTTAATTTTGCCAAAATCAGTAGGACTTTTTTTTTTCCCTTACGTTTTGTTTTTTTGTTTTCTCATAGTCAAAACCAGTAAAGCAGAAGTACAATAAATCTTTAAGCTATCACTATCAGAACAAAATGTACATCACTTACAGCAGCTGATTGTTTAAAAAATAGATTCATATGCTATTTGATTTTCTGTTCACTAGAATGACTTTCTTTTTTCCTTCTTAACAAAAATTGTCTTCTTTTGATCTTATTCAGAAAGGCAGTAAGTCTTTTTTAGGACACTTGAAACCCTCAATAGATGCTGATTTTTCTACAACATCTGCCATGTTCCTATTTTTCCATGCTGAACAGACATTTTTAAAAAGTAAATGCAGAGCGAAACAGATTTTGCTAAATCTTAATTAGCATTTTTATAAAATACTTCACGCATAGAGTTTAGTATGAAAACTCTTTATAGCATGACTGGTTTAACCCGGCAGTAGAAGTCATTTTATCATCTTATTTGTCTGCTGGGTAGAGATTGTAGACCTGATTTAACCTTTCATATACTTTAAAGCTGAATTTCAAACCAAAGCAAAGCTATCATTATTGCTAATCTGCTCTTGAAATGTAGCAGTACTCATTTAATTTCTTATAATATCAAGACAGTGGAAACCTTATCCTGTCATATACACTTGTTACAAGAGATTCTCAATAGTGAATACCTTGTGCAGTACATCATGGAGGCTTTGTTACTCAAGAGGAAAGTCTACTGTGAGGAACACTGAAATAGATAACTAATGTTCATATCAAAAAAACTTGTCACATTCCATATAAATTATTTCAACAGAAAATTGTATTTCCCATAAAACTTTATTTTTGTTCAAAAAGTGACAGCTTTCTAAGCATAATTTCTGTGTTAGTAACAAAAGGCCCCTAAGTCTTTACAAATTCAGCACTCAGATAAATTTTTTCTCCCCTAGTTGAAACTGCCACAGTAATTTGAAATACCTTTCTTGATATTATTTTTTTTTCTTACTGTCACATGTTTCCACATTCTTCTGGAACTTATTATGACGACCAAACTTCGCCTATCATGAGAAAAGCAAATATTAGGTCTTCCTTCTCATCACAACCAAAAAAAGCTCATGAGTGCATCTCTGGTCACACAGTATAATGAAAAGGGCTGCTTTCTAATAGGAAATATGATCAAATGAGATGCCACTGAATCATCTCTTAAAATGTAGAGGTATTTTGTCAATATTTTTGAGGGAGGTGAAGGGAATTCTGGGGCACGCATGCTGAGGTAATACTGCCATATTGCTGTCTCATAGAGACTAAGTAATATTTACTTGGTTACTTTGAAGATCAGAAGGATATTTCAAGTCTATAAAAAATCATAATTTATTTAATAAATAATCTGTTTAAATATCTTTGTGATATATTTTAGTTGTTCTAGAGAATAGTGATAATATGCTGAACTAAGGAAACTAAAGATATTTTTTTCTTAATTTAATTTGAGAAAATATATATCTTATCAGACATTAGCAGAGTAACTCAAACCCAGTGAAAAACAGCTTATGATATGAAAGACTGAGCGACCTGGTCTAGCGGGAGGTGCCCCTGCCCATGGCAGAGGGGTTGGAACTAGATGATCTTTAAGGTCCCTTCCAAACTGTTCTATGATCCTATGATTCACTGACTTTCAATACTTTGGTTTTATCTTGAGTTAATATTTGACTAATTGCTGAAAGAGGGGAAAAGTTTTATTTCCACTCTTATGATGATGCTAGCCATTTTAACTGGCACAGTTTAAAATAAAACAAAGATAAGGAAAAGAGAAATCTAAATTTTCAGTTGATGAATTCTCATCAAACTGCATTGTTCCTGACAGCGAATGAATATTAAATATATTCTAGCATTTCTATTACATTTTTTATTTATTTAGTATGTTTTATATGCAGAATACAATTTTTATAATGAACCTGAAAGTTATATTTAGTATTTGTTCAGCTTCCATAATTTCTTCTTTCATTGATATTTACTTCTATAAATGTGTCTTAAACATAAGCCTTTTTCAGATTTTTTTTTTCCTGAGAGTCCTTTTATATTAATATTATATTCTTAAAAAGAGAGTGGAGGGATCCCACTTCTGAGTCTTTTAGAAGAGGTAACATTTTTAAAGTTTCTTCATGTCTGCATGTCTAAAATTCTTCCCAAGCTAATTCTATTTCTGTGCTACAGAATAATTGCGTTCATTTTCTTCCATTAGTTCCACTTTAGCCAAAAGTTGCCTTTTATCTCTAAGTTATTACTGTTCCTCCCAGTTAATTTCTTTTTCTTTCTAGAAGTTGTCTCATGTGCTAGCTCATCTGCTAGCTAGATGATCTGGTATCCAGTTCTTAAGTGCTCACATATCCTTACCCCTCTCTAAGTTTCTACAGATCACTTCTGTTTTATTATGCTTATTGATATTTTCAAGACAGCTAAGGGATGTGCTTCTGTCAGCATAACATCCAATACAGCCAGTGTTATGGTTGTGGGTTGCCTGACTAGCAGACCTTTTTCACAGTTCATTGCTGGTGGTGATTGCAGGTTTTGCTAATGTCTTCAAGGTTGGAGTGATCCTAAAATGAAGGCCTTTATCACGTAAGACAGATTGGTAGAGACCATTCATTTTGTAAGGTTTTTTCTTCTTTGCAAAATCGCCATATGTGGCTTTTGGAAAATAATGAAGCCACTGATTACATAATTCGTAACAATAAAACACTAAATAATTACATGTCCTCATGAAGACTCAGATGTCAGTAGCAATCTGTTCTATTTGATACATGTAAGTTTATGTACTTTTGAAAATAGACACTTGATAGACAAATCTACCATTTAATAGCATTATTCACTTAGGTTGGGACAAATCATCCCTGTAGCTCTTCATAGAATCATAGAATTATAGAATAGTTAGGGTTTGAAAGTACCTTAAGCTCATCTAGTTCCAACCCCCCTGCCATGGGCAGGGACACTTCACACTAAACCATGTCACTCAAGGCTCTGTCCAACCTGGCCTTGAACACCGCCAGGGATGGAGCATTCACAACTTCCTTGGGCAACCAGATGCAAACATTTAAAATGTACAGGTCTACCATGGAAGGAGAGGAGTGCCATTCAGAAAGATTAAAACATGTTAATCTAATCACTTCATTTAGACACAATGTAAGGATATCCAGATTAAATGTAACCATAGAAACACATCTTTATGAAACAGTTTAGCTTGAGTGGAACCTTGCTTAAAGTGGGTCTCACAACAGGACAAATGGTTTAGAGCCATCTCCCAGGAAACTTCAAAGATCTCTAAAGATGGAGACTCCATATCATCTCAGAGAAGCCCTTGCAATTTTTTATTACTTTCCCTCTGATGAATTTTTCTTATGTCTAACTGGAACCTTCCTTGATGCAAACTGTAACTGCTGCTACTTCCCGTTCACAGTGCACTTCCAAGAAAAACCCAGCTGTGCCTTATTCTAAGAAGAATGGTAAGTATATCTTCTCACTACTGAAGATAGACATTAAGACTTCCTTTTAGCCTTCTTTTCATCAGACTGAGAAAACAAACCCTCCCAGCCTCTCCTTATATGATGTGCTCCAGTCCCTGGCAACCTTAGTGTCAACCTGTTGCCTTCACTCTAGTTTATTCACATGTTGGACACTGAGGACCACAAAACTAGACACAGCAGTCCAGGTGCCATCTCACAAATATCAGACAGAGCAGCATAATCAATTTCCTCAACCTGCTAGCCTTACAAATGCAGCTGAATATGTGACTGGTCTTTGTCATCACAAGAGCTCTTTGCTGACTCCCATTGACCATGTTATTTTTATTGACCCCCTGGTTATTTTATGCAAACCTGCTTTCTAGCCACTTAGCAGCTTCCAGATTAAATTTTCACATGGGATAATCCTACACCAGGAGCAAGACTTTATATCTGACTTTGCTGAACTTCTCAGCAGCCCATTTCCATAACCTTTTGAGAACTCCCTAAATGACAGCTCTGCCCTCCAGCATACTGACTACTTGCCGTTTGGAGCAGAGTTAATGTTAGGTCAAATTGCTCAGGGTCTTCTGACAGAAACTAGAATACATAACACACAGTAATGAAGGCTTTTTGGTTTTTGTTTGTTTTGTTTTGTTTGATCTTTTAATGAGCTTAATATTTGAAAATACAGCTTGTAGGTCAGATAAACCTTTGGAGGGCTCATCTCAAATCTCGTCTAATTTCACACTTCTTCCAGATTTATTTTATCTGAATAATTCTACTGATTTATCATGTATTTGTTAACTGGGACTGAAACATCTTTCAACAGATACCCTCTGGGAGAAGATGAGGGAAGCCTGAGAATGAAATGCCTTCCTTGCAGAGCTTCCAGAATTATAGATTCTTCATAAAAACACTTCCATCTGTTAGAATATGTTATCCAACAAAAGCTCCTTATGAACAGGATAGTATGTAACTCGCTTTATTGCAGGGGGAAGGACTGAAGAAAGTGAAACGCTGGGCATTCAAGTACCTCTTACCTATCCAGTAGCTGGGAGTCCAACTTCTTCTGTTTGTGCCTGGAACCGCCTAGAATGTCCGAGCAGAAAACTGTATGCACTTTGAAGCTGCTGATTTGATTTCCCTTTGATCCAGGTCCCACTGCTACAAGAGTCTACAGGCATTTTTCCCTCTCACTATTCATGCTTCGTGTTGTTTAACTGTCTTAGTTGCATTTAGGTAAAAAAAGTGGATCAAAGACAAAAGAAATGTTTCTTCGGTATGAACCACATGTTAATATAGCTATAACTCATTTATTCACAGTATTACACTTATCCTCCCCCCACTCCCCCTTCACCAGTTTCTTTATTTCATCTTTTGTTCCATGTCAGTGTCTCTTTTGCTTTCAGTTCTTTATACCTTACTTTCTGTTCTTCTGTATTTTTCTTGTTCCCAAGTGCAATTGTTGTATTTGTTACATGAATTTCTCTCATATATTAAACTCATAATCATAGCTTGTTTTTTCTCACTCAAACTGTTTGATGTTTGAAAGCATATATACACCTGATTTGGAACATTTTAGAAGTTAGTAGCAATCATTCATTGTCAAGTTTACAGAAAAATGTAGTTACCCTGAATTTCCATGAACTCACTCATCAAAGAGTGGTGATGCTGACAGAATTCTGATCTTGCATTATAAATTCCAGGGACTTTGTTTCTTAAGTGTCCTTCCAGTTCTTGCAGTTCTGCATGACATGCAGTGCAAGTTTCTTAAGGTTTTTTGTTGCTAGTGTAATAGTGATAATATACGGAGATAGCAGAAGAGATTTTTGCACAATTTGGAAATACAGAAGTCCAACTGCAATTCTGATAGAGGTGAATAACGGGTCTGTGCCTGCATGCACACCCACTACTTTTAGTCAGTAAATCCTGGGGTAGTCCAGGACTTCACCAGCCAGCGAGCTGCATATTTGAGTTAACGCATTGGCATGGGTCAATGGACAGACTTGGAACTAGGTAACCGATTGGACCTTCCTATTGTGTATTGATTTCACTCATTGTTACAGCAGCCCTCCAGGGAATAATATTAGGCAGCAAGAGAGTTCCCCCACAGCTCCAGCTGTGCCCAGCCCAACTTGTATGCCTAAATGTCTTGATTAACATTCTAAATGGAGTGTCCCAAATAGTCATAATTTTATATTCTATTTCATTCAATAAAGAACGACTTCAGGTGTAAAAGGTCTATCTGATTCCCAGCTTGTCCAAAGGAATGTAAGTGTTGTTTCATATTCATCATTCCATACTAATTTCTGGATATCCAGAAACAATAGTGATAATGTTTCATTATCACTGTAAAACAAAGTGTGATGGAGTTTAACTGGGCTTTAAATGTTCAAAGTTAAACAGCTCTGATGTACCTCCACTCATGACTTGTATCTTTAACTACATAAATAATTCATTCAATTATTTTGGAAAACAGAGTAATACTACATTCCTGTGCAGTGTTTTGGTTTTTTTGGTTTGTTTTTTTTTTTTTTTTTTTTAATAACATGAAAAACATTTAGTCTTCATAGTTAAAAATCCTAAATAAAAAATGCTAGTAAGTAAGTCCCTTATTTTGAAATGTATTTCCATACCATTTGCTTTTCTTAAGATGTCTGTTGACGAAAGAGCACATACGTGATGTGTAAATCATCTATTACAGAAAGTGTTTTGTGATTACAGAGTGTTTATATGAAAGAAAATTACAGGTGATTTTCTTTTATTATATTAACTTTATATTTTAATATTTAGTGTTGTATGTATATTTAATTTAAATGACCATGAAATAATGGTATACTGTGGTTTAGTCTTGTAGACATTTTGTGTATTTCAAAGAGACCAAAGTGTGTTGGAAGCAGGTGCTGCCTGGTACTTATTGCAGTATGCAGAAAGCACCATGTGCTTAATTCACTTCTTTATAAATAAGCTTGTAGAGTCATCTGAGACACCCTGGAGTACCCAAGACATATATCAGCATCTGACAGATATAATAGAGAAACTATAGGAAACCCAAGTCCTTCTGGTGCAGTACCTAGTGGTGAGGAGGAATTCATAAGGGCTTCCTGACAACAGATACCTCTCTGTGGTCAAATAAACTATATTCAGTTGTAGTTCTTCTGTGCACCCTCATATGATTTGATCAGACTTGAAAGAATGCTAAAGATTAGATAACAATTAACAAAATAAATGTTAGCAACATTAATCTGACTTACACGTTGTCTTTTTTCTATGTCTAGAAATAAGTAAATGTATTTTATTTTCATTTATAGCTCAGAAAGATGCATCTAAAGGTGAATTTTAAGATCAGTTTAAAAAAGCTCAATGACAAAAACATGCATTTGTTATTATTAAAAAAATATTTAAAAAAGATATAAAAGCAATAATAGAAAAAGATGGAATAAACCAGAAAACAAATATGATTTATTGACCTTGATTTTTGTTGTCTATTATGCATAATAAACACAAATAAATAAGAACTTTCCTCTTGTGTAACCAATCTGGTCAGACTTTGTTAAAAGAAATTTTGGATTCAGAATTTTCAGGGATATTGATGAAGTTTAAAATAAAACTTAGATAAAATCCTTTAAAGGCTATACATAAGCAACACATCTGCATAAAACAAGGAAAATCCCTTCATAAAAGTTGGAATAAAAAAGTTTTTGTAAGTGTTCAGTCAAATTTTGCAGCTATTTGTTGTTGCAGATATTCCATCATCTCTCCCATGTATTGTTACGTTTAATTGTGTAATTTTTAAAGAAGGGAAGTTTAATAATGTGTATGATCATAATGTGTATATGATTTTACCATTCTGTGTGACTGTATTACTCCCACGCTTCCAAGGCTGCAATCTTCCTGCAAGGTATGAATGAGTTTTCCATCTCCTCTTTTTCCCAGTAGATTTTCTCTACCTGATGGTACCATGAAGTTTTAAGTTATGATTAACCTCCCTGAGAATACTCATACCATTTTCAGTGACAGAAAAAATATAATGATATTTCATTGGTCCCATGAGGAAATCTTGAGCAAATTTCCAAAATCGACCAAGCCTTCACATCCTGGTAGCCATGATGTTTAGTACAGCACTGGTTGCTCTTTCAATTTCTTTGTCCAGTTCATCAGTAGATGGCAGCAAATAGCCCTTTTGCCTCTGATCTCGAGCCCAGATGGTTACACACATTTGTTTATTTAGTGTCTTTTTTCTATTTCTGCCTTTCTTTCTTAAAAAAAAAATAAAAAATGTACATGACTGTATGTGACAATGTAGTTATGGTATAGAACATACATGACTTAAGTTGGCAAATTCTTCACCAACTCCTTGCTAAGGAGAATTCATTGGGTTTCACTAGGAACTGTAAACAGTTCCTGCAAATCCAAGTTAGCAAGGAAATATGTACATATCTAGTACACAAAAATTCACTGAAATAATAGAGTCGCAGACAGAAATATCCCATATTTAAGTTCACATTTATTAAGGAGCCACAAACATCTGTCCCTAAAAGGAAGATTCCAATATATCCTTTCGATAATGTTTTTCTTTTGATCCTCAGTTCAGGTTTTGGAACAGATTTTGCTCCACTTAGACATTTCCAGTATTCCTTGTACAGGAAAAGCACCTTGGGCCTAGTCAGTCTGGATAGAAAGGATAGGTAGCTATCTCTGAGGGAAAAAATGCTTTATAAAACTGCAGAAAATCTTGGCAGATTCCACTGTATGCACTCATAAATATTTCTTTACTTCCTATAATGTCCTGAAAAGATTTTTGCTTTCAGATTTAGGCATTTTCTCTCTTTTACAAAAAAAAAAAAAAAAAAGAAAAAAAAGTGAAAGTAAATCCCAAACTCAGATTCTTCCCTACCCCCAGTATTAGATAGAGAAAGTAGAGAAAGATATAATATGGAAAAATTTGCTCAAGCTCCAGTGAAATCATCTCCAACTTCAGAATTAGTAAAGAAATTTTAAGTATAAGGGGTGCCATTTGAGAAAATAAAAACTTGTAGAAAAACAAACCTTCAGTTAAGGCTATGATATTTCAAAACTTTAAATATTATTGCGCAAATTAAAATATATCAATCTTTAAATGAAAGCAGATATAACACGAGAAAACTAAGATGAATCAGTAGAATATGTTCAGAAAACTTTGCTGAAAATCTCCTTGGCAATCATTTTGCTGATACTTGAGCTACCAACACTTCATTTACCTCACACTGCAGGAAGAGTACTTTTCCTCACAGTGTGATGATGCTCTTAGGATATAAAAATATGGTAAAAAGAGATTAATAGATAGCTAAAAACATTTTGATACAGTACACATTAGAAAATAAGAAAAACGTTAAAATGTCAACTTTTGTGTCACATCTATATAACAAAAGTATTTAATTTCTTTTTACTGAGAACCATGAGCCAGACTTATCCCTAACATAAAAAGACAGCTGGAAGAAGTGCTGAGTGTCCATGCAAGATCTCATCTGGCTTGAGGACTTCATTTACAGTATTAATACATCCTAGTAGAGTAAAAATTAAATGAATCATATTTTTTCCTCACAGAAAGGTAGATTTTAAATTACTTAAAATCTATAATTATTTTTTTTTTTTCTATCAGGAATCTAAATTCAATTTGGATGGCTCTGCAAAAAAAAAGATACAATTTAATCCCAAAGAAAGGTAGGTATAATACAAGAAAGGAAGAGAGAACAAAAAAAAAAATATATGACAGTGCAACATTTAAAGCAGTCTGCAAATGATAGATGTTGAAAGTGCATTTAAACAATTACCAATGTGAAATGAATTTAATACAGGTTGCATAATTTATTAAGTCTGCAGTGTTTACTTAGTTACTTAAGCCAATAAAGTTATTGAGATTTGGAGAGGAAAATGAGAGTTTGTCTTAATTTACTCACGATGTCCTTCATTTGTTATTAAAGTTTTAATTTATACATATTGCAATTCTTATTAAATTAATTTTCTACACTAGTCTTTTTTTTTTCTTTTTGAGATATAACGCGTCACATGTGAAATGAATTATAGAAGGTCATATTTTACTGCTGCATCTTGAGCCAATGTTGTGATGGGATTGAAAAACACTGTGTTCAAGGTTCAAGCCATTAAAATTTCTGTCCTTGCTACATTACCTGTGACAGAACAAGGATGTAGCCAGCGTAACAAGCACTCCTGTATGAAGTCATTGAGGTTAAATTGTCAGTGTCACTTCCTGGTAAGTTCAATTTTCTGTTTTCTTAAATTCTCATGTTTTAATTATTTTTGGAGATAATACTTGTGAAAATCCATCACTGGGATGGATTATTATTAGGCAAGCAAAAGTTTTTCATTGTTTCAGTGGTATGTTGGGCCTGGTTGGATAGCAGGTGCCCACCAAAGCTGCTCTATCACTCCCCGCCTAAGCTGCATAGGGAAGAGAAAATATAATGAAAGGTTCATGGGTTGAGATAAGGGCAGGGGGAGATCACTCAGCAATTACTATCACAGGCAAAACAGACTTGACTTGAGCAAATAAGTTTATTACCAATCAAATCAGAGTAGCAAAATGAGAAATAAAGACAAATCTTAAAATACTCTCCCCCCACCTCTCCCTTCTTCCTGGGCTTGCCTTTACTCCCGAATTCTCTACCTTCTCCCCCACAGCAGCGCAGACGGATGGGGATGGGAGTTGTGGTCATTTCATTATATGTTGTGTCTGCTGCTCCTTCCTCCTCCCACTCTTCTCCTGCTCCAGCCTGGGGTCCCACTCCACAAACTTCTCCAACATGGGTCCTTCCCATGGGCTGCAATTCTTCTTGAACTGCTTCAGTTTGGGCCCCTTCCATGGGGTGCAGTCGTTCAGGAACAGACTGATCCAACATGAGTCCCCACAGCGTCACAAGGCCGGCCAGCAAGCCTTCTCCAGCGTGGGCTCCTCTCTCTATGAGTCTACAAGACGTCTCAGAAGCTGGCTCCAGCACAAGTTTCCCATGGGGTCACAGCCTCCTTCAGGCATCCACCTGCTCTGGTGTGAGGTCCTCCACAGGCTGAAGGTGGATATCTGCTCCACCTGCATCTGCAGGGGGACAGTCTGCCCCACCATGGTCTTAACCATAGTATTCACCATGGGCTGCCAGGGAAGCTCTGCTCCAGTGCCTGGTGCACCTCTACCCCTTCTTCTCCACTGGCCTTGGTGGCTGCAGAGTTGCTGCTCTCACATTTTCTCACTTCTTTCTGTGGCTGAAGTTACCATTACAAAGGTTTCCCCCCCCTCCCTGCTTCTGAAGTATGTTATCCCAGAGGCGTTATCACCATCACTAATGGGACCAGTCTTGGCCAGTGGCAGGTCTGTCTTGGAGCCGGCTGGCATTGGCTCTATTGACCTAGGGGAAGCTACATAAAGTTCCATTTCCTTGAGTACACCTATATACAAGATACTTCAGTGGCTGCTTAGTGATATATTGAGGAGAGAGATCTCTTTCTGGTTAACTAAACTAGTTTACCTCCATTTTGAAGCTACACCACCTTCAGATGTTCTTCCCACCAGCACTGTGACTCCTGAGGTGCCACAGCGCTGGCAGGGGCAGGAGTGGTCTCTCTCACAGATCAAGAATTGCCTTGGCTGGTTGGAGGTAGCTTGGAGTCATTTGGAGCCCATTGAAGGCATTGCCTCCTTCCCCCTGCACTCATGTGACTCTTTCTCGTGACTCTTGTCTGCTTCTAGTAAATTATTTCCTTTCTTGAAGCTTTGGGAAGTACTTGTGTTGTGATGGCCTCTACATGATGGTCCCCTTTGTTAAAGGAACGCTGAGGATGGTGAGCTTCAGGACCCAGGACCATTCTCCTTCCTGGTCTGCTAGAGCAAGGCTACTGTGACCTCCTGACACTAGGTTCAAGCCAATGGCAAGGTTGAGCATGCACCCTTAGGGTGCATGCACACACACACAGAGGTGGCTAACCACCAGTAGATCAACACAAACACAGGAACAATACCTTAGCTGTTATCACATACAAAACCAGTACTAACATAAACACAAACAATACAGATGGCCGGATACTGTTTTTACTTGCCCGTTTCAGTAGAAATACAGGACAGAGAAGACAAGTATCAAGGAAGAGGAACAAAGCAGGGAGCCCAAGGAGATGAAATAAGGAATAAAAAGAAGAAACCAAGGAAAGGTAGAGCTAAATAGAGCAGAGGCAGAAGCAGAATTGAAGCAGAAGCACCACAACAGGAGAAGGTCTGAGAAGATAGGTTATAGTAAAACAGAAAATACTCATAAATAAGCATCCAGTTGTGTTCTCAGATAGACAAACTATTGTCTGAGACTCTCTAGAAATGGCCATTCATTCAGCTCTTTTAAATATTGTGATTGCATGGTCATACCAGTATTAATGACTTTAAATTCCGTGATTTAGTTTTGTGAAATGCATCTCTTTGTGCATATATTTATCTTTTGTTCCTGAAAATCAGCTTCCCTCTTTAAATAACTTTTTCTACTCACAAGAGGCTTCATCCTTACTTTATATGTTACCATGTGTCAGCATTATATCTTCATTGCAGATCACTTTCTGGGAAACTAATAAAAAAAAAAAATGTTCAGCATCGTACTACTTGAAGGTGGCCCACTTCCAAGAGCACTATAAGCTTTAGCAGATGATGGCCAGACCGCAGTAAATATGTGTCTGCAACTTCAGGAATCTCAGAACTCTTCAGTCAATGACCACAGACTGCTGCTTTAAGATTTCGGGGGGGGGGGGGGTGAGTTGGTTTTTTTTGGTTGTTAGGTTTGGAGTTTTTTTGTGTATGTGTGTGTGTTTGTGTGGTTTTGTTGTGGTTTTGTTTTGGTTTATTTTATTATTTTTTTTTTACAAATGAGGACTCAGACTCATGTGAATGGCAGAGAATATGCAAACCCACTGCAATAAGCAGGAACCCAAACTCATAGTCAACAATGGTACAAAGTGTTAGAAAGGAGACAGGACCAGCTGCTCCCCAATGGATGAGGAGACGAGTGTAATAACATGCTAACAAGGCAGGGGCCTTCAGAGCCAGGGTCCTGTCCTACAGCACCAGAGCAGGGAAAGCAAAGCCAAAGTTCAACCAAGAGTCTAGATCATCTGGGAAACTCATAGTGATAGGAGATGTGCCAGGTCAAGCCACAGGGTCAGTCAGGTCAAAGTCAGAATCAGCTCTGGTAAAAGTAATCAGGGTCAGACACACTGCAGTGATTAGAGAGCAGGTCCATGGTGACAAGACAAGTATGAGGTCCAAAACTATTAACAGATTGAAACATCTTTCATATGAGGAGAGGCTGAGATAGCTGAGATTATTTAGCCTGGAAAAAAGAAGCCTGTAGGGGAAACTCATCAATGTGTGTAAAAACCTGATGGGAAAGGATAAAGAGGGACACAGGCTCTTCTCGGTAGCACCCAGAAAAAGGATAAAGATATGCTGAACAACAGCATGCTTCCTCTGCCTCTGACATGCAAACCCATTCATAGCTACAAATGAAAGAAAACAAGGATTTTCTTTACACATAAAGTTTCTTTGGAACTGATAGCAAATTGTTAACTACAATATAACCTTCATTTTAACTTCCTGAATAGTAACAAGAAGCATAAGTTACATTCAGTTCTGCCATAGTGTCAGTAAGCTGTGCTTCACTGAAGTGTATGAAACTTATGTTAGAAGGATCACACATAGATCTGCTAAGAAAATAGGTTGAAAATCACCAGCCGTAGAATGTGACAGACTTCTTAATGTGAGTGATAGCCAGCAGTTTAAAATTCATATTCGTGTAATCTTATTTAATTTAAATTACTTTAAACAGTAGTGCATCTGCCTATTATATGGCTAGAACATAGCTCAGTAAGAATTTTGAAAATATATTGATAAATATAAATCCCTCTTACCATTACAAAAGATGTTATATTTGCTTCAGTGTATATGTATATGAAAGTATGAAAAAAGAATGAAAGAGTATAGGAAAATTAGATGAAAAAAACCCCAACAAACCCAAACTAAAGAAAAAGCTAATATTCACCTAATTTTAAAATAAATTGTGATAGTAAAAAGGAAAATTACATGGCAAAGGCAAATAAGTTAATCTGTTCATAATGATAGCTCATAGTAAGAATATGTTTTATCATACAACATGCAATTAATATCTTTCATATTTTTCCATAAAGATTAATTTTTCTCAATCCATGCTCTAAAGTGTTTATATTCAGGCAGTTTAAAAAAACTTATTCCAAAATTTCACTTTATTATTCTCTCATTTTATTTAGCAAATTTGTTACACAAAAGGGATTAAACTCCCAGTTTTATTCATGGTGCAAGATAATGCATCATATTCAGTGTTAGTCAGTCACAGAATTTGCACTTCTGAGAAAGTGCCATGTGTGAACTGCATGATCACTAGGTATTTTTATTATTCTGTACGATCTTCATTTAGTAATGAATATAAACACATTTTTTTGACATTTTGAAATGGATTTATAAGAAAACTTAAGGCTGCTGGCCCTCAACAAAAATGGGTACTGTGGCCTATTCTTTCCTAAACCCAACTCATTAAGAAAATTAAAGACAGAGCACAACGAAATAGCTGCCAGGAAAAAAAATCAAAACTACAGAAAACATATCAACCTTCAAGGAAACACGCAAACCACCCCAACAAAAAAACAACCAACCAACCAATCAACCAACCCAAAAAACACTCCCTCCCTCCTCCATTAATTTTATATGTAATTTTGAAATACTGTAAAGAATGTAATAATCTACATTATCATTCTTACATGAAGACTTCTATAAGGACATGCATTGCTAAAGGACTGCTACATGAATGAAGAGACAAATTCTCTGTCTAGTAATTTTAAAGACACTGAGAGGTTTGTTTACTTTATCTACCACAAAAACTAGCAACCCAAAACCCAATCCCAGTATGTTCAGTATCTATTTTATTTCTATATCCTGACATGAACCATTTTTTTTCTAATTGCTAACACAATATTCACTATAGTGGTGCATCAGAATTTGAAAAAATTTTACAATTATAACAAAATATGTTTTAGAAAAAATGCATTTAGTAGTCAGGAATTATGACTCTTTGGATAACAGATCAAAGGATACATTAAAAGTAGTCTAGCATTTAAATACCAAGAAATAATGGCATATAAACTCATTCTTAACCCTTAAAATAAAAATCCTTAAAAAAAATTCTAATTCATTATAGCCTTTGTATAAATTGTAGCACTGGATTCTAGATTTTCTATGCATAATAAATAAAAAACCAGCAACTGCTCATCAAATGTTTGGAGTTTTTTTGTTCATAAAGTTATCTAACCATGGGACTGAAACTAAAACTTCAGTTTTATGCTGAACTTATGCTAACCTAAGCAATTACTTCTTAAATTTCAATTTTGCTCCAGTGAACTTAGTTCTGTAGTGTCTTTAATGAAAGTCAATGGTACTTTGGGTTACCTTGTCTTAGGTTTCTGAAAGTAAGCTGTCTACAGTTTAGTTAATCATAAACTGATTTTTAGTTCAGGGAGAGAAACAGAGAAACAGAGAGAAACAGAAAGAAACAGCTGAAGATTCTTCTTGCCATAATCCCACACACCTGAATAACACCCTAGATGCACCAGTTTCTCTTCCAACTGCAAAGGGACGCTATGTGGATTGCTTAGATTTAGACACATAATTTTTCAATTTCTGAAGCTAAGGAGACAGACCAAAAAAGGGTGCTCTTTCAAATAAAAAAAAACCCAACAAAAATTATATAATTATGTATGTGTGTATTTGTATGACTGTGTCAAAGACTCAAAGAGATTTGTTTGTTTGTAACAGGAACTGGTTTTTAGAGGAAACCAAGGCACTTGCTGGGATAATATACACGTATGATTGCATATGAGGGCCACATTAATTTTTGAACAACAAGAATTTTTTACCTCTAGAAGTGCTGGAATAACCTTCTAATAAATGTAACAGAGAGCTTCTTAAGGACACCTATCTTTCTAGGAGAGATAAAGACATGTAGCACTATTGTTTGTAATAATAGTGGGCTGAAAACATTGCTTGAGAGATTATTCCATGCCTATGTCCTAGGGTTCCAGCGAGCTGCCCCAGCATGTAATGTCATCCAGTAATGTCAAGAATAACTAGTCTTTCACTGCTGAGCAGGTAGGCAGCACAATTCTGCATAAAAGCTTCCCTCATTCACATATTACTTATTCTCTCACTTCTCACCAGGAGTCCTACAGGAGGCTACAGTTTTAGGAAAGAATTGTTTGATTGGATCCCACAGAAAAACTTTTTTAGAGAAAGGAATTCTTTCATCTCTGTGATTAGTAGCCTCATGCAAATTGCAAGTGACCTGATTAAAATTTTTGACTCTCTGAGAAGAAATAGTTTGCAAGCTTCTAAGTTTGCTATGAAATATGTTGATGGACAGAAATTCTCTAAGACAATAGTAGCTAGGAGTTGGAAAAAAGTGTACTTAAACTACTGCAAGGAGAATTATCTTCATAAGGTATGCTTGATCAACTTAGTTAATGTACTTGTACTTCTAATTGAAACACAGAAGAGGAACGATAAAAGCAAGACATCAGATTTTTTTTATGATACGATGGTGTTTGTGACTCTTTATACCTTCAGTAAATTGTGATCTTTGCTCACAAATAATATGAAGTTTTTACAGGAAATGATTTAATTATGCCTTTTTTAATACTGATAGAAACCTTAGACAGGGAATTTGGTACAAAATGCTGCTAAGCATTGAGTAGAATGCCAAACTTGCCTTTTCTATTTATTTTTTTTTTAATTCCATAATTCAAAAAACAGAAATTGATTTATTTTACCTGAAACAAAATTGAAGGTCAAAATTGAGCAGATTTCAGAGGGCGTTTTAATTAGAAAAGGTTAAAGCCCCACAGAGCTTCTCTGTTGTCTATCTTTAATTCCCACTCTGTACGAACCTTCTGAACTCCCCCTGCTGTTTTATTCAGATGTAATCAGCACCCTTCAATGAAACTCCAATTTAAAGAGAATTCATTATAGTAGGTGACTTATTTAAATAGGCAAAAATGAATGTCTCTGAGCATAGAACTGCATGTTCTAAAATCAAGGTGAGTGTTATAGGTAAGCTATAACAACACCTCTCTCCAGTTAAACACAATTTATATCTGCATATAGATATATCTATATATAAAGAAATATGTATATGCCTATATAAATAAAAATTATGATGAAGTCTTTCAAAGTGTTTTACAAATATGTTATATGTCTCTTATATGTTGGAATGTAAGTGACTTATTTTATTTTATGATTATTTTCCAGATAAGTATTAATTATAAGAAGCCCAACAAAGTCTAAATGGCTTATAGTCATGTATTGAGTCAAAAACAGATATGAAAGAAAAGAAACTACTTTTCTTAATTGTTACTCTCTGGCTGTAATTAACAAGATAAAAAAAAAAAGCTGATTTTCAATTACTTTGCACTTGAAGTGGTCTTATATTCATGCACGGTAGCTGTAAACCTCTGACATGATTTTTGATGTGATAGCATTCTAAAAATGTATTTTCACTTATCCAGGTCAATATACCAGTAACTAAAGATATTGAACACCTTGGATAAAGAGACTAAAGCATATTATCAAAACTTAGTGGTGAAATACATATGCATTTAAAGCTACAAGTCAGTGGAAAATCAGTCCTCCTGCCTCCAATGGGGATATCAGTATTGCAAAATATAAAATGAGGCATTGCTTGTAAGAAAATATATATTCCTTCACTAAACCAGATGTATATTCAGAAAAACTGAGAATCTTTCAGGCATGTAAATCCATTTTTAAGGTTGAAATAGAGGTAACAAACTGGAAATTACATGCAAGCTGAGAGCAATTTGTTCTGAGTTTAACTTAAAAGTACGTTAATCATTGAGATAGATAGTCTGATGGAAGAGTTAATACATACCCATGCAAGGGAAATTAAATATTTCTAATAGAAAACTAAAGATATCATTACCTCTTAGGAGAGAAAAAGAGACAGATGATCTGAGTAATGGTAGATTACAAGTTTGGCATTTGTAGCACGTGTGACACATTGTAAAATATAACCCCAGTACCCATTTATGCATTTAACTTGAGGATATAGATTCTTCTCTGTTTTGTGCCTCTTGAACATGGTAACTGAGCTCAGATACTGAGTGACTGCTTTGTGAGAAATAGTCTGAAATTTATAACTGCATGTTGTTCTCTTAGACTTAATTATGCTGCGTAAATGTTTTCTATGTCATAGCATACAGAGTACTTCATACTTCATGGTGTAACATGACAACTCTGCACAATATATTCCCCAATCATAAGATAAAATAAGGATATCTATTTTTCTGAACATAGTTCTTTCCAGAATTGAGTTGGCTCCTTGACTCCAAGACTACGGTAGTAACAGAAGCAGTATAAGCTAAATGGAGATAACTGTGGGACTATGGGGTAAAGGAACCGTACTGAAGTTTCTTTCACCTACAAAATTATAGTTTCAGCATGTACTGTTCTTTATCAGTTGTTTCCCAGTTAATGCTTAGAGGATCCTGCTATTACAACTGTAAGTGTGTATAGGCAATCTCAGCAATTTCCTGCTCTTCAAATTTCTTACAACTACTCTTACTGAAGATTGGCTATTATATCTGATAATATATCTGATCTGGGAAATGAGTTATGAAGTACAACTGTGAATTCTTGGTGACAATAACATTTGCTCCAATTCTTTCATGCCTGTAATTTATGCTGTCTGATAGCACCCATATTCAATGTCAAAGGCAGTGCAGTCAAAAAAGCTTGTACATATTTTGCACATCTATGAACACTTATGCAGAAAGAATTTGGAAGTGTAAGGTTATGCGGGAGGAGCGTGTCTGCTTCTTTGAGGGCATCTGATCAAAGTAGCCACAAAACAGAACATGGAGAGACAAACCTGGACAACACATGATAAGGGAAGTCATGGTAAGAAGACATCTGGTCAGTGGGACAAACTTGTAAGAGTTTGATGGGTGAAACTGTTTATTTTTTCAGGTGGAGGATAAGGACAGGGAGTGACAAACACACAGAGACACAAAACCTGGCCAGTTAGCATTAGCAAATAATAATGAAAACCAGACCTGGTCAGGCCCACTAATTGATGGGCTATACAGAAACTACAGGCAAACCAGGACTCTGAAATGAATGAAGATGCAAACCTGGGGGTCCTGTATATTGGGGTGGTAGGCGGGGTCAGCGGGACTGTGTTGGCTGATGGGGCAATGTGCAAGGGAAGGGGGAGCAGCTGGCATCAGAGAGGGAGGGAGGGAGGCAGAAAGGAGTATAAAACAGGCTGGTTTTGCGTAAAACAGGGCTGGTCAGCATGCCAGTTTGGTTAAGCCCTGTGACTGATCACTGCAGTCTCTGCTGTCTTTTTATGTCTTCTTATGTCGTCTTTATGTCTTCCTCTGAGAGGCTGCCTGCTCTAGTAAGTCCTGCTGACTATTACCCCCTTCTAGTGGTCCATGTGGGTGCTAGAGATATAGATAGCAGTAGCCTCGAAAACATTAAGAAGGACTACAGAGCCCTGGGAGAGGTGGTTAGGGGCTCTGGAGCTCAGATAGTTTTTTCATCGATTCTCCAGGACAAAGGGGAGGACCTTAAAAAAGCTAGGCACGTTTGGCAGGTTAATAAATGGTTAGAATGGTGGTGCCATAGTCAGGGGTTTGGCTATTTGGAACATGGGGCTCCATTTGGGAGGCCAGATCTACTGGAGGCTGGTGGAGCTGGTCTGACAAAGAAGGGGAAGAGCTGTTTTGGTAGGAGGCTTGCCAGGCTGGTCAGGAAAGCTTTAAACTAGATGTGTTGGGGGAGGGGAGCATTGATCCATCCCAACACTCCTGATCAGTTGCCAGCACCTGTAATAAGTGCTTGGAGCGATGTAGAGATGTTCCAGCTGCCCCAGCCATTGAGTCGGCTGCATTTGGAGCTCGGCTAAGGTGCCTCTATACAAACGCCCGTAGTATGGGGAACAAACAAGAGGAATTAGAGATGTGTGCAAGGCTACGGGAATATGATGTCATTGGTATCACAGAAACATGGTGGGATGGCTCCTATGACTGGAGTGTCGGAATGGAAGGTTACAGGCTGTTTAGAAAAGACAGGCCAGGCAGACGGGGAGGGGGTGTTGCTATCTATGTCAGTGATAGGCTAGAGAGTATGGAACTCTGTCTGGGGACGGGTGGAGTGTTTGTGGGTCAGGATCAAAGGGAAAACAGCAATGGGGGACATTAGGGTGGGGATTTGTTACAGGCCGCCTGATCGAGAGGACTCTGTGGATGAAGTGCTCTACAGACAGCTAGGAGCAGCCTCACGCTCGCAGGCCCTGGTCCTCATGGGGGACTTCAACCATCCTGACATCTGTTGGAGGGACGGTATGGCCCGGCACAAGCAATCCAGGAGGTTCCTCGATTGTGTGGAAGACAACTTCCTCTTTCAAGCAATAGAGGAGCCAACGAGGAGAGGTGCCATGCTGGACCTTGTGCTCACCAACAGGGAGGGACTGGTTGGAAATGTGATGCTCCAGGGCAGCCTTGGCTCTAGTGATCACGAGATGGTTGAGTTTGAGATCCTCAGGACAGTGAGAAGAGCATGCAGCAAGCTCACTGCCCTGGACTTCAAGAAAGCAGACTTTGGCTTCTTCAGGAACCTCCTTAGTAAGGTTTCATGGGATACAGTCCTAGAGGGCAGGGGGGCCCAAGACTGCTGGTCGATATTCAAAGATCACCTGCTACGTGCTCAAGAGTGTTGCATCCCGACTAGAAGAAAGTGCAGTAGGAGGGCCAGGAGACCTCCATGGATGGACAAGGAGCTGCTGAGGAAACTTAGAGGGAAAAAAGAAGCTTATAGAAGGTGGAAGCGAGGACAGGCGGCCTGGGAAGAATATAGGAGCATTGCCCGGGAAGCTAGGGACCAGGTTAGGAAAGCTAAGGCCCAGCTAGAATTAAGTTTGGCAAGGGATGTAAAAGATAACAGGAAAGGATTCTATAGATACGTAGCAAATAAAAGACAGACTAGGGACAATGTAGGCCCTCTCCAGAAGCTATGAGGAGAACTGGCTACCATGGATTTGGAGAAGGCTGAGGTTCTTAATGACTTGTTTGCCTCAGTCTTCACCAGCAAATGCTCTGACCACACCACGAAAGTCTTGGAAAGCAGATGCAGGGACTGTGAGAATGAAGACCTTAGGCCCACTGTAGGAGAGGATCAGATTTCAGACCATCTTAAGAACCTGAACGTGCACAAGTCCATGGGACCCGATGAAATCCATCCACGGGTCCTGAAGGAACTGGCGAATGAAGTTGTTAAACCACTGTCCATCATATTCGAAAAATCCTGGCAGTCAGGTGAAGTTCCCGATGACTGGAAGAAGGGTAATATAACCCCCATTTTCAAGAAGGGGAAGGTGGAAGACCCGGGAAACTACAGACCAGTCAGCCTCACCTCTGTGCCTGGCAAAATCTTGGAACAGTTTCTCCTGGAAAACATGCTAAGGCACATGAAAAACAAGGAGGTGGTTGGTGACAGCCAACATGGCTTCACTAAGGGGAAATCCTGCCTGACCAATTTGGTGGCTTTCTATGATGGAGCCACGGAACTGATGGACAGGGGCAGAGCAGTTGACGTCATCTACCTGGACTTGTGCAAAGCGTTCGACACTGTCCCGCAAGACATCCTTGTCTCTAAATTGGAGAGACATCAATTTGATAGATGGACCACTCGGTGGATCAAAAACTGGCTCGATGGCCGCACGCAAAGAGTTGTGGTAAATGGCTCGATGTCCAGTTGGAAACCTGTAACGAGTGGTGTCCCTCAGGGATCGGTGTTGGGACCTGTCCTGTTCAACATCTTTGTCGGCGACATGGACAGTGGGATTGAGTGTGCCCTCAGCAAGTTTGCCGACGACACCAAGCTGTGTGGTTCGGTTGATACGCTGGAGGGAAGGGATGCCATCCAGAGGGACCTTGATACGCTTGTGATGTGGGCCAGTGCCAACCTTATGAAGTTTAACCAAGCCAAGAGTAAGGTCCTACACCTGGGTGGGGGCAATCCCAGGCACTGCTGCAGGTTGGGCAGAGAAGAGATTCAGAGCAGCCCTGCAGAAAAGGACTTGGGGATGTTGGTTGACAAGAAGCTTAACATGAGCAGGCAGTGTGCGTTTGCAACCCAGAAAGCCAACCGTATCCTGGGTTGCATCAAAAGAAGCGTGACCAGCAGGTCGAAGGAGGTGATCCTGCCCCTCTACTCTGCTCTCGTGAGACCTCACTTGGAGTACTGCGTACAGTTCCGGTGTCCTCAACATAAAAAGGACATGGAGCTGTTGGAACAAGTCCAGAGGAGGGCCACGAGGATGATAAGAGGGCTGGAGCACCTCCCATATGAAGACAGACTGAGAGAGTTGGGGCTGTTCAGCCTGGAGAAGAGAAGGCTGTGTGGAGACCTCATAGCAGCCTTCCAGTATCTGAAGGGGGTCTATAAGGATGCTGGGGAGGGACTCTTCCTTAGGGACTGTAGTGGTAGGACAAGGGGGAATGGGTTCAAACTTAAACAGGGGAAGTTTAGATTAGATATAAGGAAGAAGTTCTTTACAGTGAGGGTGGTGAAGCACTGGAATGGGTTGCCCAGGGAGGTTGTGGATACTCCATCCCTGGCGGCGTTCAAGGCCAGGTTGGTCAGAGCCTTGGACCCCGTGGTTTAGGGCAAGGTGTCCCTGCCCATGGCAGGGGGGTTGGAACTAGATGATCTTAAGGTCCTTTCCAACTCTTACTATTCTATGTTTCTATGATTCTATGATTAATAAATCTTTTCTCAACTCTCTTTCTGTGTAATCTCACTCTCTGTAACATTTGTGTGCTGCAAGGACTCACTACCACCTGCTGGTGAGACCAGTGTGTGTGTGAGTGAAATCAGTCTGGAGTCAGACTGGAGATGTGGGTGCCCCCGGCCTCTGGTATCAGCTCTGGAGTGAGTGGGGTCTCAACATCAGCAAATTGGAGTGATCACAGGCCTGTAACTCCCAGCCACTGGGGCAGGAATTATGTGTGTCCTGAAAAACAGCTACTGGGGGGACCAGGGTGCGTGAGTGAGTGAGGGGCTCAGCACCAGCCATTAGACTGGGACTGGGGGCCACAGCCCATATGCCTCGTGCTGGCTGATGGGGTGGATATGTCTGTACCTTCCCTGAGCTGGGTGTCTGTGGAGTGCGTGTATTCACTAGCGAAGTTTAAGTTGTACTTACTGGTAAGTAGGGGGACTTCGAGTCACAACAGGGTTGTCAGGTGGGTACGGGATGTATGTTGATATCTGCGGAAGACCCACGAGTGTGCAGTGCTTGTGGGATAAGTGTAGGAGTGCTGTGTGTTTGTCGAAAGCACTGAGTTGGACCTCCCAGAGAGCAGGAGGCGAGTGGGGCGGGTAAGACAGGCCAGGATTTGGGCAGGGGTGTCAAGCAGCAAGAGGGTCTGTGCTGGTAGTCAAGGATCTATGAATGTGTTTGTGCTTGTGGACCTGGAGAGTTCTGTACTGGTTGAACCTGCAAACAGGAAAGAGACAGCTATGTCCCTCAACCAGAGCAGAGGCTCCAGGTCCCTGAGCACTGGGCTGAGCTCCAGCGGCTGGGCGGAGGGAAGCCCTGGAACAAGCAACTGGAGGAGGTGGCCACTTCTAATATCCCCTAAGAGGAAGTACCCCTTCATATGTGAAAACCTATAAAGAATTTAGCTAAATTAGTTGCTTCAAGGATCTTGAAATTGAGGTTTATCAAAGAACATTTTGCTTAATGAAACACAGTTTGTTTCAGCATACTTTTAAATTCTGAATGCAAAGAAAATTTTAGAATCTTTCTAAAGAGATTTCAGCAGAGAAAAATCACATCTGGCTCTACCTACAATCTGATCCTGAGTCATCTCTGTGGATCATCGTTACTAGATGGTAGCTATGCTAGACAAATTTGGGTGATTGATACTTCTTTGTTTTTAATAAAGTAGGGAAGATTCCCTGATCAGCCTTCTAAAGTGACAATACAGTGGCATGTATATATTTCTCTGATTTTTCTATCTTTAAATCCTTTGAACCTAGTAATATGTAGCCTACCTCCAGCTGAGGCTATGAATAGCTAGTTATGTACATACAATAGCTAACATCTGCTTCACTGTTCTGTTTACATATTATGGCATTCTTTTGCTGAATTTATTTACTTTTTTGACTTTTTTTATGAAATATAGTAGATTGCACACAGTACTCAGGGGAAAATGCAGTTTCTCAATTTACAGATATTTTAAATTAGATAGTACTTCACCGAGGGCAACAAACCTGTTTAAAGGATCAGAAATTTGTGGCTTGCATTGAAAACCAAATCCATTTTCTCTATTTGAAATCCACAATTATAATTTCTTCACAACGGAAATGAATAATTTTTCTTAGAGCTCATTTGTTTAGAATGCATGGTGGGTTTTGTGTACTTTGATTAAATTCTATATACTTACTCACAGAGATGATAGTAAACATCAAGCCAGTGAACTGGAAAATCAGAATAACTACAGTACTTAGAGCGCAATATTACTGCCCAGTGAGATTTTTATTAGCCACCAGCTGTAACAAAAAGCACTGCAATATGACTTATAGTGTATACAATTTTAAGCAGTCAATAGTATTCTATGACCACCAAGAAAAGGGTCATAACTTTTACAAAGCTGCACATTGGTACTCAGAATTTCTTTCCATGAAATCAAATTACATATTGGAAATTAGTTTCCATGGATTGAAAATGGCTCATTCATTCTGAAGAAACTGGTTCATAAAAGTCAGGGCCATAAACATTCAAATGAGTTTAATCAAATGTTTAATCAATGCTAAACAAAGCTGAATTTAAATCTGACATCAAGTGATTTAAGTGAACGTTGCTACAGGAGGTGCAAAGGTATGAATGATCTTCCATTTGAGACGCAAACTACAAATCATTGAAGTCAGACAAGGACTTTTAGGCACTGCTTTTCTTGATGGCTGGGTAATCGTTACTCCCTTCATTCACTGCATGCTCATTAATATTAAAGCTTAATTTGGACTAAGTTGTGATCTCTCCGAGTACTGTTTTCCCATAGTATTTATAGAAGAATACAGATTCACTGTTCTTCAGGGTGGCAAATAATCAATTTCATTAAAACAGCGCTCCGCGCTACAGCTATGCTGTTTATATGGCATATTCAGCTATACAAATATCTTAGGTCTAAAATCCTAGCTCTCACTTGTACAGTTGAAAAGCTCTCATTCTGCTGTTCTCTTTGTATTCTGCTGTTAAAATAAGCTTCAAACCATTGACAGGTTCTTGGAATTAAAGCTATAAATACTAATTAACTTCTGATTATAGAAGATTACTCACTACACCACTATGTTCCATAATCTCATAGATTCTGAAATACTGAAATAAGCCTAGAGTAGAATTTCAAGAGAATGTAATGGTAAAAGCAGGATTAGCCTTTTCAAACTACTGTCATGTATTTCATGCAATTGTAATCTGGGTTCTTTTAGGTGGAAAATGTTTTGCAAGCCATGCCTTTAAGCAATCAAAGACAACTTCAAAATAATAAGACCAAAAATTCTTATGCAAAACCACTCATTGGCATAGCATCAATCTTCGAGATACTTCTCAATGTAAAAACATCACTTCTTTACCAGAGCCCTGTACCTGTATTCCACACGAATGTCTGCAACTGGGAAGAAAAAAAGAATAATAAAAAAAAAAAGGTGCTTGCTTTTGGTTTTGTTTTCTCCAGGTGAAAATCACAAGAGTCCACTCACTACGGAGCTGGGAACCAAGAGACAGTTGGCTGCCAAGCTCTCAAATGCTCTCAAAACAGACAGAGAAGTTTTGTGCAAAAAAGGAAGAAGATGAGGGAGAAGGTGAGCAGATTGCATAGCATCAGGGAAGAAGTATGGGAAGGTTAAAGGATCTTTTCAGAGATCTGGCAGAGTCAGAGCCTAAGCCTCATGTCACACGGAAGGGGGAATATTTAAAAGCTGTGCAAGAGCAGGGATAGGATAAAAAATCCCAGGACCATAGAAATTTGAGACTCTTAGGGCTAGATGAAAGGGACAAAGCCTAGGTGGTGATGTCCTCAGGCATCAGACTCTTAAGATTTAAGCTTTCATCAGAGAAAGTAAATTAAAGCCTAAAGATAAGGTTGAGGTGCTCACACTGTCTTTGAAACAGTGAAATGAGCAGACATCTATACGAAGAGCCTTTGCACTAATGTGTGCAGTGAGTGAAAGAAACAAGGAACTGGATACCAATAAAAAATTACAGATAATCTTAAATATATAGTAGGGTAACTTGAAGTATTGGATATACGTGAGTATTGAGATATATGAATAGTCGGTCTTCAGAAAAGATAGGCAGAGAAGGTGATGAGGGGTGTAAGGACTAGCTGAGTGAAAGTCCTGAACTAGGTAACTTTAGGTGCTGCTGTGCTTGTCCTGCAGCTGACAAATAAAGAGTGGCTGGCTCATTATAATGATAGTAAATGGAATCTGGGATTACAGTGACCATGAGATGATGGAGCTTGAAGATCCTAAGGGAGGAGAAGAAGGCAAGGAGCAAGGAATTTGGACTTCAGGAGAGAAGACTTATTCAGGGAACTGGTATGTAAAGTTTTGGGTTTCCAAATAATCTGATGGTATCTAGTGAATTTTCATTAGCACTTTGTTACACATTGATGAGAAGGAATATGTTATCAAGTAACTGGACGGGAGTGAGTTACTGAAGAATAACACAAAGTGCCATTCTTTTTAAGAACGCCATCTTTTTGCGAGGATAACCTTAAAAAAAAAAGTGACAAATACTTTTATGTTCTTAGAAGAATAGTTATGAAATCTAGTGATGGATAACATGTCTATAGAGATGAGAAGAAAACTGGAGGTGATGTCAAAGTTTTAAGGACAGAAAGGATAGTAGGAAAAGGATGGTAGGACAATACAAAGGTTTTAATAAAGAAGACTGGTAACTCCATGTTCAGCTCATGAAACTAATAAAACTATGTCCGAGACACATTATAAATGTTTTCAATATGAAAAATATTACAATTCTTCAGCCAGCAAGTTTTAGTAATGCCATGGTTTAGCAATACCATTGTGCTTTGAAAACATATTAAAATTCATTTTATTCTACTCAGAGGTGTGTGCTGTATTAAAACAGTTCTGATTGGCCAGACATCCTCTTTGAAAGCCTATTCCCATTTTCAGCCTTCTGCTGTTTTCTGAAACTCACTATGTATACATGAAATTATGAAAAGTAGATTTTAGATAATACCTACTGTTTACTTTTATTTTCTTAAATATGTTTTAGTCAATTACTGGGGGGATAGAGTTTTTTCAAAGCTTTTCAGGTCACTGAAAGTTAAAGCAACACAAAAGGTCAGGTTGATGTATCTAAACTGAAACTAAATTCAAAATTCTGTTCATAAATATTTTAATGCTGTTAAATCAGTTAAAAATTCTCTGTGATTGCTGAGTAGACTTTTTTTTTCCCATCTCGCTTTCTTAATGAACATGCTGCCTGAATGTCTGCTGTGAGTTGTTTTGGCTTATACTCACATCTTTTATGGAACTCCAATTTAGTAATCTTCATTTACAAGAGTGAATTCAAAGAATCAGGAGAGATTGGTAGAAGACCTAATTTTGCAAGCCAAATCATTTGTTAAACTAGAGACATAGGAGTGTTGTTGGCATTATGCTCAGACTAAAGCCAAAAACACAGCACTGTACCAGCTACTAGGAAGAAAATTATCTATCCCAGCTGAAAACAGGACACCTTCAAAGGTATGTAGGCCTCTATCTGCCAGTTTATATATCATTGCTATCCTTTAAAATGCTATTTTGTCATCTCAAGTACTTTAAGTTCAACACTCCATAAACATACACAGTTAATTAATCTTCCTCTGTGAATTAGTTGGAGCATAAATTCAAGCAGGAGCCTTACTAACAGAACATGGCTAAGACAACGTAAGCAACAATGGTATGTAGAAAGTGCCTAATATTTTGGAAATTGAGGTTTAGTTACATTTCAAATCTTTAGCCTAAAGTCTCAGGATGGGTGCTCCGGTTGCCTTCTAGTTTAGGTGGTTCTAAATCTATGCTCTACAGGACAAGCAGAGTGATTCACAGTACTGGGACTCTCTACATGGTCAATTGAAAGATCTTAAGTGCCTTTGAAGAGCAATTTAGAGCACCAAAACCAAACATCTACCTGTTTATGCATTCTGTTATTGACCATAGCAGGTATAAGCATCTCTGTAGGCAATTTAATGCTCTTTTACAATAGATTAGGAGCTGCATAGAATCAGTCATTAGAAATGTTATACGGATGTGTTAAATCATCATCTCTTCACCTAGGATTCAGAATGCAACATATGTTCCTGTGACTCAGTTCATTCTACAAAGTAGAATGAATGTTACATTATAAGCCTTTTTCATAGTAGTAATTTAACAGAATTCTTTTAATATTTCTTAATCAGGTACTGGCAGAAGAACGATTTCTGGGGAAGCTGTCTCTTGAGCCTACAGATGAGACTATTTATTTAGGAAACCACTACCTGTCCTCTGGAGATCTTCTAGTCCAAGCTACCTGCTCAGAGCATGGACACCTAGAACTGATTGTCCAAGACTGTATCCAATCAGATTCTGAATATCTCCATCGCTGGATATTCTGGGCAACCTGTTACACGGCTTGACCACACTCATGCTCTCCTGGTATTCTTATGTTTACCTGTTTTCCTTACTCTTCTTCATCAGATACTTATAGACATCAATAAGATTACCCCTGAGCCTTCTCTTCTCCAGGTTGAACCATCTCAGTTCTCTGAGTATCTCCGCATATGACAGGATGCTCCAATCCATTAATCATACCTGTGGCCTTTTGGTCTGCCTGCTCCAGTATGTCCATGCCTTTTTTGTACTGGGCAGCCCAGACCTGGATACAGCACTCCAGATGTGTCTCATCAGTGCTAAGCAGTGGGGAAGAATCACTTCCTTTTTCCTATTGCAATGCTTTTCTTAACTCAGAAAAGGATGAAACTGGCCGCCTTTGCTGAAAGGACACGATGCCCACCAGGACCTTCTGTGAAGAGCTGCTTTCCAACTGGTCAACCCCTGGTCTGTAGTGGTGCATGGAGTTATTCTCCTGTCATGGTTAGGAATTTGTAGTTCTCTTTTCTGAACTTGCATGAGAATCCCATCTGCCCATTTCCCAAGCCTGTCAAGGTCCATCTGAATGGCAACAAAAACATTTGGTGTATGAACCCCTTCTCCCAGTTTTGTATCATTTGCAAACTTATTGAACATGAACTCTGTCCCATCACCTAGGTCCTTAATGAAATATAAAAGGTATTGTCCCCAGTATTGACCTTGAGGTATGCCACTAGTGACTTCGTGCTGTTGATCACAACCCTTTTTGCCCAGCAGTTCAGACAGTTGTCAGTCCATCCTACAGCCCACTTACCTATCAAATAGTTCTTCAGTTTGTCTATGAAGTGATAGTTTCAAAAGTCTTGCTTGATTTGAGAGAATCAATACTCACTACTCTCCCCTCATACATGGAGTAGTCATGTCATGGTAAAAGGCTATCAGGTTGGTTAAGTATAATTTACCCTTTGTAAGTACATCTTGACTCTTCCAATCATTTTCTTGGCCTTAATTTTCTTCAGAATGGTTTCTAGGGTTATTTGCCTCATCTTCTCAAGGATCAAGGTTCACTTGCCATTCCTGAAGATGAGAGACATTTGTTTTCTTCCAGTACTCAGGAACTGCTGCCAGTCCCCATGACTTTTCAGAGATTGTCAGTGTGGCCTTGCAGTGTGGAGGCCATCTCCCTCAGCACCTGTGGATTTATCTATGAATGGCCTTGTTTTTGTCCAGTTTGTTCCAAGATTTCCTAACTTTCTCTTCCAAGGATAAATCATGCTCCAGACTCTCCAACTGGCCTCAGAGAGACCTGGGATTTCTGTACTTGGTAGATTTTCCTTTAGTAAAGAAAGAGGTGAAGAAAACAATGAGTATGTTAGCCTCTTCCATGTCTTTTTACCAAGTCCCCTGCCCACTCAGCATCCAGCCCATGAATACTGTCTGAATTAAAATATACAACCCATAACTATCTCTATGCACCAGTAATTAGGTTCTTTCTGTGGGCCACAGAGGTAAGAATCTTTCTCACAGTATTGACTTACATTCTTTGCTGCAGAAGGAAGAATGGAAAAATAAATACCTCTAAATATGTTTTATAATTTGGCTAGGATACCTTTTAAAGAGTGAAATAATGAATTTAAATGTCCATGTGTGGAAGCGAAACTGTAAAAGTTCTGTTTCATATGGGAGTATTTAAACTCTTCAGCAGCTACATCTAAGTGGCTGGCAGTTTCATACACTGAATTTAGTACTATCATTTATTTAAGATATGGTTTAAGCACATCTAATGGATTAGTTCTTCCAGGATTTAAAGCAGAATTTTGTCTCTTCTGGCCTATCTTTGAATCAAAGTTGCTCTTAGTCATCCACTGACTTAAAAAGGAGTGTTTATGAGCATGTCTAGGAAACTGTGATTACGTGCCTGCAGAACTTTGCCTAACAAGACTGAAGAATATTATATGCATCAAAGATCAGGAAGCCATGCATAATAAGAAACCTAAGACAACACAGTTTGTCTAAATTGAAGTAAGATAAATAGTAAGTGGGCTGAATTCTTCCCATAATATCTCTCTCTTTCTAGTTCAATTAATAATAAATTATTTATATAAAATGAAAGAATTTTATTTTCTCCTAGGACACCTGGAGGAAAGCAACATCTGGATGATCAGTAGGGTGTGGTTTATGACAGTTCCTTCCAATATAATAAGTTAATAATTCACTTTATATTCTAAATTAAGCAGAGAAGGGCTTTGAAATCATCCCACTGAAATAACTATGTCTAAGTCATTAATTGCCCTTCCTTATTTTATCTTGCCTTGTCTTTCTGTTTCTCCTCTCCTTTCCTCCATTTTAGAGATTTCTAAACAATTTTGGCAGCACATCACAACTCACAAATGGGCTTTATATAATCAATGGGAGGCATTGTTATTCAAAGCTATTACAAGCTCTAAAACAACCTAGTGAAGAGCTGTCAGGCAAGGAACTGAGAAAAGGCTGACTTTGTAACACAGAAATCAGCACTTGAGAAGTAACACAAGACCCCGGATTCCCCACTGGTAACACCTCTAATTGTATCAAATCTCACATCTTTACTTTCTTCCAGTAAACATTATGTTAGTGTATCCTGGACTTGGTGACAATCAAGTCACACATTGGGTGCCTGGTAACATAATCTGTCACTGTTTGAAATTTTAAATGTCATGGTGAGCTAGGTTGGCTGTTCACTCTCTCTGTGGTGATTTCCTTGTCCACACCTCTGAAAGTCAGTTTAATAGCTGACCAGAATTATTTCCTCAAGCACCTGGCAGTGAACCTCCCTTGGTGTGTAACAGATGCTGTTTAAATACATTACGAAGGAAAATAATCGATGTTATTTTCATAAAAAATATCCTTTGTTTAAGTAAAGAGTTAACATATAGATTTCAACAGAAATTATTTCCAAATGTGCAAGTAGCTAAATGTCCTACGTGCATTTCTAATACATTCATTGCTTCTGAAATTTATCATAGATTTTGTTGCCATCTGTGAAATGATATGTTGTTTTGTGTGCTATCTGATAACAATGGGAGATTAGTGTAGAAAATTAAACTATATAGATTCAAAATAGGACTGAATTATGTTGCTCACAAAGAAAAAAAATTGTCTGATAATCTATGATGTATCAAGAAAGAAAAAAACCCATAAAACAAATGCAAGAAATGTGGAACAACACTCATATCACCTTGAAAGAAAGATAATAGAAAAATCCGTTTTTCAGTCTGCTGTCAAATTATTTACTAATTGTGCTTCCATGCTGAACAGAATGGACAGCTAATGTTTAATGATTTTAGCCACTGCAGAGATGAACAGCAGGATGTAAATGAATCAAAATCTGTAGGAACATGTACTATGTACTCCTTTTTTTTCCACAATATAGGGGATACTTCTCTAAGTAACTGCTGCATCACAGTGACTTTCTTGACCTGTTTGGGTGCAAAAAGGGAGACCTGGGAATGGATGTTAAGCTTTATATTGGTATAGAACACTGAGCACTAGAAACTATATAAAAAAATCTAGACAAACATGACTAAAAATATTACTCCTGAAATGAAATTTAGCATTTATTCAAATGTAATGTCTTGTGCTTATAGGAACAGTTCAGTTGCATAAATACAGACATCTAGTGCCACTTGCAATATCCTGAGATCTCAAAACATTCGGGCAATACTGAGAAGGTTCTCACAGAAATTTAAGACTACCTCTACCCCTCTGATTTGCACCAGTCAGTGGCAAGGTCTACAATAGGTCAGCTTCAACAAGCCATGTATTCTTGGTCAGCTAAAATGAACCCAAAGGATGAGAACAAACTGTAGACTTCTTCCATTTAGTTACATCCATCAGTTTTTCATGTAGGCTTGATCACAGATAAGGAATAGTAATAATTTTTTGTGATACAACTCATCTAACCTATTCTGTTTAGAAATGTCTCTGAGTTGATACATACAGATTTAAATGTGGGATGCAACTCCAGATTATAGAAATCAAATTTAGGCACCAAACTATTAGGATTTACCTATGAGCTAAACTCCCATTGTATTCCGGGGATAATCTAATAGGGCTTTTTATCACTAATTTTGGTATAAAGCTTCATGTTTACGTAAAGCTTCATGTTATGTAATTTTAGGTGTCTACATGTTTGCTAAGTGATTAAGCTTTCATCATAGACAGTGAGAACCTAGTTTGTACACTCAGTGGATCTTGTTTCAGTTGTCCATAAAGCTGTGCAGTGCTATTTGAGATGCCTTGCATCCTCCAGGCACCCAGTTGCTAATTTTGAAGGATGAAGGTACTCTGTAGATCCTGTGTCACATCTTTCAGCCCCATGTAAATACTCTGAATATCTTACAAAGTCTCAAATGGTACTCAGGCCTATTTTTAGCCCCCTGAACTGAGCCCTAATGGCTGTACTGACTATGCCTCCATCAAATATAATAATGTACCTGCTTCAATGCCTAATTCTGCCTAGATGTCTAGAATCTAGAGCTCATACCTAGTCCAAGTGATAAAAGTTCATTTTTGCTTATCTAAGCACATACATATATAAAACTTATCAACATATTATTAAGTGGTTTATTACTACTCACAATATCCATGCATTCATTTTTTCTGTCAATAATTAAACCTCCAACATAGTCCTTTGTTTACTCCTTCTATGTAAATGATCAACTGGCTAAGCAGTTCAGTTTTGTCGTAGCTTTCTGCTTATATTTTATAATTGCTAAATTCTTAGATAACATCTGAAACCAGAAAAGACAGAGCTAAACTTGTATTTCTTTATCTGTAAAATGTCAGCTGCCAAAAATATATTTTCTTCATTTATACCACCTTTCACTGTAACTTTTATTTTATTATAAGAAAGACCAAAAGTCCTCTCTTAAACTATTTGTTCCAACAGACCTCATAATCTATATCTCCACCAAGTTTTGTGTAGGTAGACATAGTTAAAGATAGGTTGTCAATGAAAACTAAGAAAGGAAGGAATTCAGGCATAACCCGTTTTTAAAATGTTCTTAATTTGCTATAAATTTAGAGACATTTCAAAAGAAAAGCTGCTTTTTAAAAACTAGTTTAGATGCCATAAGCAACTTCTTAAAATTTGTTAAATTTTGCATCAGCTGATCACTTGGCTAATCCCACTGCAAACCAACAACCATGTTACAGGAATAAGGGTCTTGTCTTGTTTTTTTTTTTTTTTCCTAATATTCAATAAGATGAAACACAGAAAAGTCAGCGCTTACTTTCGTTACCAGGATGATATAATTTTCCTTCTCATCATCTCATGGCAGCAGACATGAAAATATTCCTTTTATGTTCAGATGAAACCAGTCTTTCTACATAAATGCCTAAATTCTGTATTTTATTTGGAAAAGTTTTCCTCTCTTGCACATTTCTCATTCAATCTCTCTTTCTGCATTGTTTACTGACCTGGTAAAGCACCTTTGCACATAGTCTTGCTAAGATAGACAACAGGTTTTGTGTCATTCTGCTTGTTTTTCAGTTGTTTGTATTAAGTGTACTAAATTCACTGAAACTTTAGACTTTGTTGACAACTCAGGAGAATTTTTACAAAGGTGATTGTGGTGGAAAATTTTGGTAAGTAACAAACTTAAGTAAACAGATGAAGCCTTTAAAATTTGTGAGAGCTATGCTGTCATTTCTATTCTGTGGAACTTCAGTGCTTCACACTCTAGGGTCTAAGTAAAATGTCTTTAGATAGCCCCTGGCTGAGCTACTTGCTAACAGGTTATATAATAACAAGTTGGGAGGCATAAAATGAAAGATAAAAAAGAGCCTCTTCAGTCATTGCTCCAAAGCATTTGTAACTGCATCAAACATTTCATTATTGATTTGATAGCACTTACGAATATAGTTCAGATGTCATTGCTTCAGACTAAAAGATTAAGCAAGTCATATCAATTTGCAATCAATAGTAGTATTAGCAGTTTAAAACTGCATATACTTTCTCTCAAGAAAATAAAAAGAGGAGAAGAAATTACATTAGAATAATATAGCTCAGGAAAATAAAAACTGTTCTTAAATAGTGATGATGAATATTATTGCTATACTGTGATGGTATATGGCAGAAGGCCCGAAGAAGATTATGTGCGCCATCTGTGCATACAAATGTAAAAAAATACATACCTAAGCAACCTTTCAACGTGTTGCTCTTGGTACCATTTATATATTTGATTTGGTAACTGGTAAGTGAAAAATGTGTAGATAGTCGTGCAAACAAAGTAAAATCCAGAACTGTTCTCTATTTGTGGAGATGTCAGTTCTTTGCAGCTCTACAAATCTTGCATCCTTCTTGGAACTGTAGCTTTGTTTCCAAAATAGGGATAGAGACACTTTCTACTCAATTTCTCACTGATGAGAAATTGATAGAGTCAGCATAATTACAGTGATGTGGAATATGGCACTAGCTGGAGCAACTACTCTGGTACATTAGAAGACATGAGTGATCTGAATCAGAAGGGAAGGAGGATACAGCCATGTGTGTCTCAGGCTGCAACGCGTGCTTGCTGCTTCTTTCTGAGGCTGGGTTAGAGGCATCACTGGCCTTGCAAGAAAGAAGCACTCTGTCTAAAGCACCAGGGGAAGCAAGTGTCATGGTATCTGCTCAGAGAATGAAGAGGAAATGGACACATTCTTCAGAGAGACCCTGCAGAGACAAGATGCATGCTGCCCAGGCACAGCTAGAAAGTGTCAAATAAGGAGACCTGATACAGTTTACTATTATCTGCATTGTTAATTTTACTTCTATCATGGTTTATATCCAGCCAGCAACTCAGTACCACACAGCCACTCACTCAATCCCCCTCATCCTCCCTGCCCCAGGTGGGATGGAAAGGAGAATAGGAAAAATGCAAAACCCACAAGTTGAGATAAGACCTGTTTAAGTACTAAAACAAAGTACAATATAATACTACTAATAATAATAATGATAAGGGAAATAACAAGGGGAGAGAATATAAAAACCAAAAGGGGAAAGAAAAAAAATAAACAAACAGCAGTGACGCAGTGATACAGTTGCTCACCACCCACCGACCAATACCCAGCCTGACCTGAGCAGTGATTGGTCTCTTCTGGGTAACTTTCCCAGTTTATATACCGGACATGATGTGCTGCAGTATGGAATACCCCTTTGTCTAGTTTGGGTCAGGTGTCCTGTCTCTGCTTCCTGCCGGCTTCCCCTCCTCACTGGCAGAGCATGAGACTGAAAAGTCCTTGATCAGGGTAAGTGCTACTGAGCAACAACTAAAACATTAGTGTGTTACCAGCATTGTGCTCAGACTGAAGCCAAAACACAGCACTGCACCAGCTACTAGGAACAAAATTAACTTTATCCCAGCCAAAATCACGACAACTTCAAAACCCAAAACACTGAAAAATCTAATTTGGACTGATTACAGGCATGATTGATACCCAGTTTTTGGAATTCATCTTTATGTGAAATTTTGTTTCCAAACAAATTTAACAATTTCCAAGTATAATTAGAAAGCAGGGGAAGAAAGAAAAAAAACAAAACCAACAAACCCAACCAAAAAACCCCCAAACAATAAGAAGATCAAAAACTATCTTAAGAAATTGAAAGCTGAAATTTGAAATTTATCATCTTTTACTGTTTAAGTCCTGGTATAAAACTTTCTCCAAAGTACTGTGAAGTCCCCTAGTTGTTTCTTAGACTTGGAGATCAAAGTTGATTTTTTTTTTTTTTTTAACTTTGATAACAAGTAAAGAGGTAAATACAGAAATTAATAATAGATCAGTTATTCAAATTACATATCCACCTAATCTCATTGAGTTGAACTCAATTACCCTATTGCCTGTTGAGAACCTGATCCTAGAAACTCCAGTTAAAAAAATGCACTATAAATTATATTACAGTATTTAGCCAAGTAACAGGCAGATACATCGGTGATGAGAGTCTTTATCTGGGGTTGATGAAACATGAGTTCAATTCTTGTTCAAATACAATCATCCTTTTTTTCTCACAAATTTTTTGTGCCCATCCAGTGGAATTAGCCCCAGGATAAATGAAGAGAGATCTCACAGTCACAACTTAGCAGCAATTTAGGAAGCTAGTCTGCTTTCTCTGTTAGATACTGCTTCTCAGCTGATTAATAGCAAGTGTGACACAGTAGAAAGGCTTGTTACACTCAAACATATTTTGTGAGCCACTCCCAATTTATATGTTAGCATTCAGTGAATGAGTTTCATCAACTACATGTATATCCATCTAGGCATACCATTCAGCTTTCTGGACCTCAGCTTCCAAGTGCTGAATTGAAGTTAATAGTAATTTCCTGCTTGACAGGATTTTTCTAAGGATAATTACATTAAAGATGCAAGGGTATTCAAATCTGACATAATAAAGTAATTTTAACATCATTACAAGAATAATCGGGTAATTTATACCAAGCTTAGTAAAAGCTTATACCTATTTTTTACTAAATTGTATTGATTCAAACCAGTCCATGCTTAAAAAACTAAATTTTTTTAAATCTTCTGAAAGCACCACAATCTAGCTACGAACCTTATGACACTGCTCAATTTTTGGGAAAAAAAATAATTGATTTTAAATGTATATTTTTGAAAACTGCTTAAACTATTAGTATAATTCAGAAAGAAAAAATCTATCTTTTTTTTTTCTCAGAAAAGCTTGCAATTGCTGGTTCTTCCCATAGCAACCTACTTTTTGTGTTCTTGCTCTGCTTTCCAGTTGATAATCAAAATTAGATTTAACTTCTAAAAAACTTGCTTATGTGAAGAATTTGTTAAAAGTCAAGGGAACTATTTTTTTGCTCGTGATTTTTAAAGAGTAAACTGTATGAAAATGGCAGCTTGGAAAAAGACATTCTAAAAATAAGTTTATGTTTTATTACCTGGCTCTTAGTTTGTATGTAATAAAGATTTAAGAGCACAGGTTTGCTTTGCTTGCATCACTAGCATTTTATATACATTTTACGGCATCTGAGGTAAATTTAACATTGATACTTGGCACATTTGCTAAGGACCAGATGTATGATTCTGGGCAAAGTTCTTGTTTTAACATGTGATACACAATATAATATTAAGCATGATCTTAGAAATCCAACAAATTAAGGAAGATTGCAGCAACTGTTCTGCCATCTTATCAGTGTGTTACAGTCTACAAGAAAAGAGAGAAAAGGTTAATGTTAGACATATTTTTAACTGAACTTTGCTTATGTTTTATTAACTAAGTTATTTGCATTTTATTAATCATACTTCTCCGTTCTTTTGTCCTAAAATATCAGAAATACATTTAAAATATTTAATGAAAAGTAGAGTTGAGACTGCTATGCTTCCTTTATTTTGGAGCTGGGCCCAAGGCAGAACTAAAAAAAAAAAAAATACGACTACTCCAATTGAGATTTTTTTCATAATATAGAATCATAGAATCATAGAATGGTTTGGGTTGGAAAGGACTGTAAGATCATCTAGTTCCAGCCCTTGGGACTAGAAGGTTGGACTAGATCATCATTCTTGGGGCCTTCTTGTGGACTTGCTCCAACAGCTCCATGTCCTTCTTATGCGGGGGACACCAGAACTGTACACAATACTCCAAGTGGGATCTCATGAGAGCAGAGTAGAGGAGCAGGATCACCTCCTTTGACCTGCTGGTCATGCTTCTTTTGATGCAGCCCAGGATACGGTTGGTTTTCTGGGCTGTGAGCGCACACTGCTGGCTCATGTTAAGCTTCTCATCAACCAACACCCCCAAGTCCTTCTCTGCAGGGCTGCTTTGAATCTCTCCTCTGCCCAACCTGTACTATGCTTGGGATTGTCCCGGCCCAGGTGTAGAACCTTTCACTTTGCTTTGTTGAACTTCATGAAGTTTGCATTGGCCCACGTCTCAAGCATATCAGGGCCCCTCTGGATGGCATCCCTTCCCTCCAGTCTATCAACTGCACCAGATAGCTTGGTGCCATTGGCAAACTTGCGGAGGGCACACTCAATCCCACTGTCCATGTCGCCAACAAAGATGTCTAACAGGATTGGTCCCAACACCAACGCCTGAGGGATACCACTCATCACTGGTCTCTACATGAACATTGAGCTGTTGACCGCAACTCTCTGCTTGCAGCAATTCAGCCAATTCTTCATCCAGTAGATGGTCCATCTATCAAATCGATGTATCTCAGATTTAGAGACAAAGACGTTGTGTTGGACAGTGTCAAATGCTTTGCACAAATCCAGGTAGATGATGATGTATCGTTATCTGTGGCCTGTAACTTCCAGTGTGTAAGCCAATTTAAAGTAGAAGAAATTGAAAACTAATCTGCTGCTTGCTCATTGTTTCCTTTCCTCTAGCTTTATTTTCCAGCCAGCAGCTTTCAATGTGTGGCAAGAACTTCTTCATAGTACCTCTGAGATTCCAGAAGTCTCTTTTTTCAATTACTTCTGAGTCCTTATTGCGTATTTGTTCTCTTTCTAGTGTTCTTTCCATCTTGCTAGTGGAAAGAACATAATGTTCTTGCTATTTGTGTCTTTTGCATGTTACCTCTTCTACCTTGCTTGAAAATCTTCTCCAGTGAATAATCAGAGCTAGCAAAATCTCCTTGTGCCTCTACATGGTTCTACACAATTGTGTGTAAACAGCAAGGAAAAGCCACAAAGGCTGGTTTCTCCTTTGTTATGCAATCACACAGGTTCAACAAGAAAAACATTTACGCAGTCCCTTATAATCACATTACCTTCTACTTTTCCTTGCTTTCTTGGTTGGCCTGCTCTTTTCCATCAGCTTGCTTTATACGCTTGCCTTCTGTGGATTTTTACTACTTATTACAAGAAAAAATTTAAAAGAATAATTGTTTTTAAAGTTTTTAAGTGAAAATACGATAGTTTTCTTCTGATTTTCACTGTAGATAAAGAAAATTTGTGGAACACAAACTTTAATCACTGTAATTAAGTAGTCATATTTTCTGAATTCAGTATGGGACAGTTTGCCTATGAGGAAGAAAACAATGATACCAGTTATCGGTACATCACTCAGTTATATGCTGTGAATCTGTAGCTGCCATCAATTATCATGTAAGTAGAAGTATCTCATTGACTCTCATAAACATGTTGACACCTTTTGTGCACATCAGAATGAGCAAGTAGTTAAGGATGTCAAAGTACAATCAAATTACAGACCAAAAAGTGTGTGATAGCAACTTTCTGGAGGAATTTTCAAAAGCAGGACCAAGATCCACAAACTTCTGAACTAATGAGGTTATACAGATACTAGTATATGGTTCAAAATAAAAATAACAACAAAGAAAAAGCCATTAATTTTATCTTAACATTACATAAATAACTTTCTTACATGGTTCACACATAGCTTTATCCATGTCTGTGGAAAGTAACAAAATTAAAAAATAAAAAAAAAAAAGAAAAAAATTCCTAAGATAACCTGTTACAAATGTGTACACATAGTTATAAAAGTTGAATTAAAAATCGCTCAAGAAGGAGAATTCATTTAATATAAAACTTTATTACAGGTAGTGCTAAAAAATAAGAACACACAATAAAAATTGCAGCATTATTTAAATATTTCAAATACTATCAGCACATCAAGGAGCAATAATGCACAGCAATTAGCGGGAAAATCTTAAACTACCATTTATTACTAGCAAGTGATGATTCTGGTATTCACCTGATGCAGCTGCAGGTTTAATAGTAGGTTTTTTGTGAGAGCAAATGGAAAATTCAAACAAGCTGAAGCAGCAAGATAATAAAAGGAAGGCTTGAACAGAAATCGTGAGAGTCTTATGGCTTAGCGTAATCTTTTTTTCAATTTAATATGCAACACATAATCTGCTGTTATTTAATCTAAATTAAGCTATCACCTATCAAAGAAAATGGATTGGTTTTATTTATTTATTCCAGATTTACTGTAACAATAAATCTATTTTGTGTGAACTGATTTTTCTTCAGCTTTTTAATTGAAAACAGACTGAAATTTTTAGGTAAACTGTCTCTTACACAATCCTCTGAAACATAACACAACCTAAGTTTGAATGGAGAGTAAATGTAGATTTCTTCCAATCCATGCAAAATGTGAATATCGTCACACCATATCAGCTCAAACAGCAACAAAGCATAGCAGTTCTTCCCCATGTTTCCCTGAGTTTCTCAACCTCAAACTCATTGAACTTTCTGCTTATTTCTAATTTCAAAATACATCACTTTTTGTTAAAACAACACAAAGATTGCATTTTTCATTCTTCAAATATATCAGCTATGAACACATAAAAGTATGATTTATTAGAAATTGACAATAACAACAGCAATTATTTAAAACTTTTGTATTCTCTCTAAGTTTTGCTGCACAATATTTGGAACTAAAGATAATTTATCCTGAAAAATACAATGTCCTTCCCCCTTCTAAAACGTTGTATGCTGTGTCATTTGGCCTTATGATAAAGAATGACTTTCTGATAAAGTCAGTGCATCAAATATTTGCCATGTATAAATCAGCACACTAATTTATTTCAGCTTCTTCTAAGAGTTTCTCTGACTTCTGCTTCCAAGGAAAATATCCTTTCCATGGAATAATTTTCCAAACTAATATTTACATTCTGAAAATACACATGTGAAATACATGAGAAACATTTTGTCTTTGCTCCATTTCAAATATAGTTAACTGCAAAATTAGCACCACTCTTCCATAATTATATATTCTTCCATACTATAGTATTTTGCTGCATGGCTGCATGATTTTGTGCTATAAGCAGAAAACTTTATTGTTTGTACCGTACGCTTATGCAAAGCCAACAGTCATAAGCTTTGCTCTTTTCCATTACAAGAAAATAGCAGCACTGATTAAATGGTACATTTTGAAAGTGTAAGGTTAATCCAGCAGAAATCTACTTTAATGAAAAAAAGGTTCAATCTTCACTTAACAGCTGCAGATGTAACCCTTGAAGTATGAAATTTAGATAGAAAATGAAAATGTAGAAATCTGCTGCAATATGCACAAATAACTATCAAAGGAGTACCATTTATGAACTATATATAATTAAGTTTAGCTATTAAAATATTTCTGCTCATTTATGTGAGAAGCAATCTAATATTAAACTCTACTGGGCACAGGAAAAAAGTCAAAACAAACCAAGCCAAACCCGAACCAAACATGTTATATGGGACATTTTACTAAATTATATTAGATCTGGAAATCTAAATTCTAGGATCATTATCTTTTGTTCATTAATCTTCTTAATCAAAATATATTGATTTAAAGGATTGTTTTGTCTGAATAATGTAAAAATAATAACTAATATAAAACTAAAAAAAATATTTCAACCTTTACATTGGCATGAACAATTTTAGGTGTTTTTTCTTTTTTTTTTTCTTTTTTTAAGAATCTGAAGGTATTTCTACTAGTAATTCTTATTTACATTGGTCTTGAACTGCCAGAATAAAGATGCCTCTGTTGGAAACATGCACAGAACATTTGAACCACAGAAGTACTTTTTTTAGTTCCTGCCTCTGAAAAATCATTATTTCAGCTGTCCATCTAATTGGGAAATTGAATCCTTTTACTTTCTTACTTTAAAAAAAGTTATTATAGCCAAATATTTGGCCAGCATAGGTCACCATCGCTCTGTTAACCTTATGTTAATTTCTGTCACTGAAGAATTTAGTTATCTTTTGTTCAAACTGTAGTAGACATTCTAGGAACAAACTCTTGGTTTAACGACTACTTTTTATCATGGTTTCTACACATAGAAATACTGACTCTTTAATTTTGCTACATATGTCACAATTCAAAATATTTCTTTCCCTCATATGTACTCTGCTTAATATATTAATAACATAATATATGGAATTGTAGCTTGACCTCTTTATAACCCCTTTGTGACTATGGGACAGTTTACTCATCTGCTCGGTCACTTATAAGTTATGAAATCTTTAAGACTGATGTAATTTATGAGCCGTTTCAGGACTTACAGTAACAAAAAATAACAAAGATGCAGCAAGATACTATCTTTGGATGTAATACTGGTAAAATATGAACAGAAGAGTGCCAAATACTTTCATAATTGTACTGGCTTTCCATTGTACAGGTAAGATCACATGCTGAGACTTTTATTGCAGATTTAAAATTTTATATGAGCTTCTGTGAAGGAAATGATAGTAAGAGAAAATGGCAAAGCATAAGGAGTGTCAGATATAAAAAAGAAATGTCACCCACTATTTTCAGCAGTTTTGCTAGACCCAGTATATACCTGAACTATTGAAATGTATAGAAGCGAGCTACAATTAAAAAATGAAGCTATGAATCCTTTTAGAGTACATATTGTTGAAAATCAAAATGAGTTGGAAGTGGTGACACTGACTTAAAAGGCAGCCATTTTTCTTCTCCTGTTGGGCTGGATGCTAAACCTCTACTGCAAGTCACATAAGGACAATGCAGGAGCATGATTTTGTGCTGTAGCATAGTGCAGGGAGAAGAAAAAAAAAAAAGCAGCTATTAATACTGAGCTAGAAGTCCTACTTCCAAAGTTTTCATTATTTTAATGGACCATTATAACAATTATGACTCATGCTGTCATGCTACAGCCCTCATATGGACAAAGCTTCGTTAATTTTTAGTTGTATTTTTATCTAGGAAAGGGCTACAAGGTAAAGGCAATTTTTGTCAACAGTTATTCATCATTATAGTAACTATAAATTACTCTGCATTTCTTTGCACCATGTGGAAGAAAAGAATGTATATAAACTTCAACCTTAGCCTAATTTCATTCCCAATTTATTCAGCCAAATCACAAAGAAATATTCTGATTCCATGACTCATGACTATGAAAAGTAATTCTAATATCACAAACAAGAAATTATATTACTGCTGTGTGAATCATTGCTACAGTGTTTGCCAGTCATCACATATTTAATTATTTTCATTTCTACGACATACATTACCAGTGTTAGCAATACAGTGAGATAGTAGAATAAGAATATGAAAAAAAATGGGAAATAGGATAGGACTGCTGGAGATACAGCGTGTCTGCATCAAGTACTGCTAGCTGAAATAATTTCAGAACATGAAGTACTACACCTATATTGTTAATGTCAATGTGATACAGCACTACTGTGTCATAAGCAAGGCTTAGTAGCTGTACTATCATCATGATAACACAACTATTCTATTTTAAGGACCCAGGCTATCATTTGTGTTATGCTGTATTCTGTGGACAAACTCTGCAGACAGGAATCTTAGTATGGTGTTCTGTTTCATGCTATAGAATCATAGAATCATAGAATAGTTAGGGTTGGAAAGGACCTTAAGATCATCTAGTCCCAACCCCCCTGTGATGGACAGGGTCACCTCGCACTACCATGTTACCCAAGGCTCTGTGCAACCTGGCCTTGAACACTGCCAGGGATGGAGCATCCACAACTTCCCTGGGCAACCCATTCCAGTGCTTCACCACCCTCACTGTAGAGAACTTCTGCTTTATATCTAACCTAAACTTCCCCTGTCTAAGTTTGAACCCATTATCCCTTGTCCTACCACTACAGTCCCTAAAGAAGAGTCCCTCCCCAGCATCCTTATAGGCCCCCTTCAGATACTGGAAGGCTGCTATGAGGTCTCCACGCAGCCTTCTCTTCTCCAGGCTGAACAGCCCCAACTTTCTCAGCCTGTCTTCATATGGGAGGTGCTCCCGCCCCCTGATCATCCTTGGGGCCCTCCTCTGGACTTGCTCCAACAGCTCCATGTCCTTCTTATGCTGAGGACACCAGAACTGTACACAATACTCCAAATGGGGTCTCATGAGAGCAGAGTAGAGGGGCAGGATCACCTCCTTTGACCTGCTGGTCATGCTTCTTTTGATGCAGCCCAGGATACAGTTGGCTTTCTGGGCTGTGAGCGCACACTGCTGGCTCATGTTAAGCTTCTCGTCAACCAACACCCCCAAGTCCTTCTCTGCAGGGCTGCTCTGAATCTCTTCTCCACCCAACCTGTAGCAGTGCCTGGGATTGCCCCCACCCAGGTGTAGGACCTTACACTTGGCTTGCTTAAACTTCATAAGGTTGGCATCGGCCCACCTCACAAGCGTGTCAAGGTCCCTCTGGATGGCATCCCTTCCCTCCAGCATATCAACCAAACCACACAACTTGGTGTCATTGGCAAATTTGCTGAGGGCACACTCAATCCCACTGTTCATGTTGCTGACAAAGATGTTGAATAGAACAGGTCCCAACACTGATCCCTGAGGGACACCACTAGTCACTGTTTTCCAACCGGACATCGAGCCATTTACCACAACTCTTTGTGTGTGGCCATCCAGTCAGTTCTTTATCCACTGAGTGGTCCATCTATAAATTGATGTCTCTCCAATTTAGAGACAAGGATGTCGTGTGGGACAGTGTTGAACGCTTTGCACAAATCCAGGTAGATAACATCAACTGCTCTGCCCCTGTCCATCAGTTCTGTAGCCCCATCATAGAAGGCCAGGCAGGATTTCCCCTTAGTAAAACCATGTTGGCTATCACCAACCACCTCCTTGTTTTTCATGTGCCTTAGCATGCTTTCCAGGAGAATCTGCTTCAAGATTTTGCCAGGCACAGAGCTGAGACCGACTGCGGGTTTCAGTCAATTTATCACATGTAGTCTCTGTGGCTCCTTCCTCCTCAGGGAAGGAGTCCTCATGCTCTTCCCCTGCTCCGGTATGGGGTCCTTCCCACGGGAGACAGTCCTCCATGAACATCTGGAGCGTGAGCCCAATGGGCTGCAGTTTTTCACGAACTGCTCCAGTGCAGGTCCCTTCCAGGGAGTGCAGTCCTTCAGTAATAGACTGCTCCAGCATGGGTCCCCCATGAGGTCACAAGTCCTGTCAGCATCTCTGCTCTCCACAGGACCACAGGTCCTGTCAGGAGCCTTCTCCAGCTAAGGCTTCCCACTTGATTAGACTCCTTCAGGCATCCATCTGCTTTGGCATGGGGTCCTCCAAAGGTTGCAGATAGATATCTACTCCACTGTGGACCTCCATGTGCTGCAGTAGAACAGCCTGCCTCACCATGGTCTGCACCATGGACTGCAGGGGAATCTCTGTTCCTGCACTTGGAGCATGTGCTCATCCTCCTTCTTCACAGACCTTGGTGTCTGCAGAGTTGTTTCTCCCATATATTCTCACTCCTCTCTTCTGGCTGCAATTGCTGTTGCACAGCATCTTTTTCCCCTTCTTACTTATTTGTCCCAGAGGCACTCCCACTGTCTCTGATGGTCTTGTCCAGCAGCAGGTCTGCCTTGGAGCTGGCTAGCATTGGCTCTGTCAGATATAGCAGGAACTTTTAGCAGCTTCAGAAGCCACCCCTGTAGCACCCCAATACCAAAAACCTTGTCATACAAGCAAAATACTTTATAATGCTGCTGTAAATGTGGAGCAACCTTTGACTTACTCTTATAAGTGACACAACTTATTTTTAACTTCTTTTACTAGCTTTTCCTCTGCCTTTACTGGCAGAAGCATTTCTTATTGCAACCCCTTCCATTTCACACAACGTTAAAGTCAACGTTAGACAAAGAGGTAGGTCTTGCAATCAGTTCTTTTGCCTTCAAAGTAGACATATTACCATGTATTTTGATGTGCATAGTAAGTTGATAACTGACAGTGACAAGGAAGAAGTTTAGCAAGTTTTAGAACTTGCCTAAAGTTATTGTTTCAGTAATATTATGTAGCCTTATATTTAATATGCGATTTTATGTCTTGACTACACCACACAGCTTGGTGTCATTAGCAAACTTGCTGAGGGGACACTCAATCCCACTGTTCGTGTCACCAACTACGATGTTGAACAGCACCAGTCCAATATCGATCGCTGAGGAACACCACTCATCGCTGGTCTCCACTTGGACATTGAGCTGTTCACTGCAACTCTTTGAGTGTGACCATCCAACTAATTCCTCATCTACTGAGTGTTCCATCTGTGAAATCCATGCCTCTCCAGTTTAGAGACAAGAATGTTGTGTGGGACAGTGTCAAATGCTTTGCACAAGTGCAGGTAGACGACGTAGTCACTCTTCCCTTATCCACCAATGCCGTAGCCCTGCTAAAGAAGGACACCAAATTTGTTAGGCATGATTTGCCCTTAGTGAAGCCTTGTTGGCTGTCACCAATCACCTTCACATTGTTCATGTGCCTTAGCATGGTTTTCAGGAGGATCTGCTCCATGATCCTGCCAGGCACACAGGTGAGACTGGCCGGCCTGTAGTTCCGTGGGTCTTCCATTTTTCCCTTTTTGAAAATGGGGGTTATTGTTCCCCTTTTCCGTCAGCAGGAACTTCACTGGACTTCCATGACTTCTCAAATATAATGGATAGTGACTTAGCCTCTTCATCTTTCCACTTCACAATATACTGATGTTAAAATTTTCATATAAAGTGCACCTCTCTCCTTACTATTTCTTTAAATGTTACTATGCTCTACTGACACTGTTTCTTCACAATTTCTTACCCAAAAATCCTCCTTCTTGTCTCATTTCCAAAAAACTCTTTCACCTTGTATTAGAAAAAAAAAAAGTAATTTCTTTGAAACAGTCTGTCTCATTTCTATGACACATACATATTGCATAGAAAGCAATGCACAACTCAAATGCTTTTGTAATACTGAAAGTGATCATCAATGTCATTGTTATAATATAGATATAATACTGAACTCATACTAACGTCTTCAAACATGAAGAAGTATGCTCCCTAGAGCTGGAAAGAAAGGCAGGATCAGTTTCTTCTGTTGATGTGAAAGCTCATGAAATGTCTTATTTGAAGGTTAATGTTACTGTGTCATTATAGAACGAAAACCATGAGAAGCTGTTCTCACAAAATGTCAGCCTCAAATGACAAGAATCTTACAGTATAATATTATTCTACCAAATCACTGTTGTCTTATATCATGCGGATTTGTCACACAGTGACAAATACCACCCCCCTGGCCATGGAGGCTACCATCAATCCCTCCTCCTCTATAGGGGTTCCTCTCCTTTAAAAGATACAGCTGCCCCAGCTTTGAGTGTCCTTCTGCTGCTCCTGACACCATACCAATGCACCCTGCCAGTGTCCTGTGTGTGTCCTGCACTTCGAGGCGCTGTCCGTGCATGGAAATGGGTGGAGGCTGCTGCTGGTGCCCTATGCACGACTCCATGATGTGCTGCCCGGGTTGGGCAAGAAATAGAAGTTTCACTCTTCCTGAAAAAAAAAAAGAGAAAGCAAATAAGCTATTTTTGTTATCCTACTCATGCCTAAACCAAATAGTTTCATTTGGTCATAAACTTTATTTAAAGCTAAATGTTACAGAGTATTTCAAAATTTACCAGGAATTTACTTTTATATGACAGACTTGTTTCTAACTTTATAAGCCTTTTCACTTTTCATTTTTCTTTGCTGAAAATATAGAAAGCCATTGTTACAAGTCTGGATTTTCATCTGACTACCATTTTGGTCTTGACTGTATTTTCCATTCCTTTTCCCTTTTATTCTGCTTCAAATATTTATTTTTATACCTCCATTTTTAGGAAAATTATTTTTTATTTGATAAAGGACAATTGCATCCTGCACAATTTTAAGTGATATGTCATGCTGTCAATAGTCATTCATTAAATCTGTTTTTTTTTTTTTTTTTCTTGGAATAACATTATCTTCCTCTATTGAGCAGTACACTATGAGGTTACAGTCCTGCCGTAAATACTCCTGTGAATATTTCTTAGAAAATCTGCTTAGCTTGACAGTCTGTGTCTACACAGCAAAATAAGAGAAGATCAGAATTCATTAGCTGACCCACAGATTAACCTTTTCAGGCTGGCTTCTCCGGAGCCACCGGCTGAGGCTCTGGTGAAGTCCAACCACATCGTTTCTTCTTTATAATCAGTCCCTGCTTTCCTCTTGCTCCCAGTTGTGCACATCTTTTCTTGAGGTGCTTTTATTTATGTGTGTCCAAACCATAGCCAGGGAAAAAACTAACAGTGAAAGAATGTGGATGAACAGACGTCTCATTCTCTGAGTTATTCCTGGCTGTTTAGTATTTGGCAGTATAGATACACTTGATGAGACTCTTTGACTAACAACTTTGGAAGGACAGAACTTATATCTGTCCTCATTGTAGTGGAAAATATATGGAATACATATTTTGAAGCCATTTGAGCCCTAGTGATTCAGACAATGTCATCTTCTTTTCTGTGCCTCTCCAATCCAGCCTAAATTCAAACAATCTCACTAAGAAAATGAGGGCTCTGGGACAGTTGTTTATTAAAGCCAAATATAAGCAGGTTACTCTAAGCTGTGTTAGAAGAAGTTATTTACATTTGCTAAATTAATTTTGACATTTATCGAGACTTAAATATGTTTAATGAGACTTAAATATAATTTTTTTCAACTTAAATATGAGACTTAAAGATTGAAAAGCAGCATTTGAAGTTGTATTAATTTACTGTCCTGGGTTTGGCTGGGATAATTTTGTTCCTAGTAGCTGGTGCAGTGCTGTGTTTTGGCTTTAGTCTGAGAACAACGTTGATAGCACACTATTGTTTTAGTTCTTGCTAAGTAGCACTTACCCTGATCAAGAACTTTTCAGTCTCTCATGATGTGCCAGTGAGGATGGGCAGGGGAAGCCGGGAAGAAGCAGAGACAGGACACCTGGCCCAAACTAGCCAAAGGGGTATTCCATACTATAGCACGTCATGCCCAGTATATAAACTGGGGGGAAGTTGGCTGGAAGGGACTGATTGCTGCTCAGGTCAGGCTGGGTATTAGTCAGTGGGTGGTGAGCAATTGTATTGTGCATCACTGCTGTTTGGCTTTTTTTTCCCCTTTTCCCCTTTCGGTTTTTATATTCTCTCCCCTTGTTATTTCCATTATTATTATTATTATTATTACTATTATTATTCATAGAATCATAGAATCATAGAATCACAGAATCATAGAATCATAGAAGCATATAATGGTTATTGTTGGAAAGGACCTGAAGATCATCTAGTTCCAACCCCCCTGCCATGGGCAGAGACACCTCACACTAGACCAGGTTGCCCAAGGCCCTGTGCAACCTGGCCTTGAACACTGCCAGGGATGGAGCATTCACCACTTCCTTGGGTTACCTGTGCCAGCGACTCACCACCCTCACTGTAAAGAACTTCTTCCTTATATCTAACCTGAACTTCCCCTATTTAATTTTAAACCCATTACCCCTTGTCTTATTGCTAGTCCCTGATGAGGAGTCCCTCTCCAGCATCCTTGTAGGCCCCATTCAGATATTGGAAGATATTGGAATTATTATTATTATATTGTACTTTAGTTATTAAATGGTTCTTAACCTACGGATTTTACATTCCTTTGATTCTCCTCGCATCCCACCCAGGGAGGGGGTAAGGGGGAAGTGAGCAAGCGGCTGCATGGTACTTAGTTGCCAGCTAGCTTTAAACCATGACATTTAGCTACATTGAATTAACAGTTCAGCACATTTAAAGAAAAATAAACTATCATTTGTGGAAAGGCAAAAGCATTTCAGATATAGTGGTTTATGAAAATAACACACCTTTATAATTTTTTTCAACAAAAGGGCTTTGTAGTGTATTCTGTGTAAAATGAATAGCTACCTAAAAAAAAAAATATATTGCTCAGCAAATTCCATGCACTTTTTAGTCTTAAATAGAGAGTACATGTTTGTAGGGTATTTTCCGTCAACACTTTTTCTATTGCAAGTGGCAGCTTTTAGTTTTCAGTAAGATGTCATATTTCATTTTTAAACTATTTGACAATCTTGATATTTACATGTACTGGAAAGAATGTGAAGCATGTGATGCCTGTCCATATAATTTGAATTGAGCAGTTATTGGTACTAGTACTCCTTAATCCATTGTGTCAGTTATATACAAGAGAAAACAATTGGAAAAGTTGTAATGAAAGCATAAACTGTAACTGAATTTGAACACCGCTTTTATTAAACTTTTCACATACAGCTAATAAAAATATGACTCTGCAACCTTGGAAAATAATTTGCATTTCAAAGACAAACTGTAACAATACAGGAGAAAATAAATTTCAGAAAAAGAGATATCAGGAAGATTATTTTCTTTATATATGTTTATATATATATAAAAATATGTCTTTTCAGCACTGTTTTTTCATATTGCTAGTTTCTGTTAGTCTCCTTCATAATTCACGTAACTTTTCTCCCCTCAGCTTACTCTCTCAGAAGTTACTTTCTGGAATTCCTCTAGCAGCACTTTCACTCAACTTCCTGAAAGTCCTTTTACGTACCCAAGCTTGCTTTCACTTTGCTGCCTTCCTGCTCCTATAACAGTACATCTTAGTCATCAGTTTACCAGTTTTGTCCTATGACTCCTAGTGATGCATTCTAGATGATTTGGGTTCAAGTCCAATTGTCAGGTTGAAAGGACTGGCGGCAGGGAGGCAATTCATTTGCAGAGCACCTGCAAGGTACAGCGAGCTTCCAAGCAGCCAGGAGGCAAAGAAAGTTGGATTTACTCCAGGCGAAACTTTTGTCCTACTTGATCTGCCAGTTGCTGGACACCAGTTGGTCTGCCTGACTCTACAACTAAGACACTTTAACAAAAGGTAAATGTTACCTATTGCGTCTGAGGAAGGTGGTCTTTCCCCAGAGCAGTCAGAAGTGAGCTGAAACTCAGAAGATTATCTTCTTTTATGTACTGTAATTGCTACTTGTGTTGGAAAGTAGAGTGATAAATTTAAAGAAATTGTACAAATAATTATTTTAGTCTGCTTTTTATATTCAGTGGGGTGAGATATGCACACAATAGGAAAATTTATCTGTAGAGCTAGGTATGTAACTAAGATAGATCGACTAAATTCACCCTAAGGATACCTATCTTTCTCAATTGAATATAAGAGAAAGCAAGACCAGTCATTTCAAATACTGATGTTTATCTCTTAGACATAAAGGCACATGTTGCAACTGAATATGGATATACATCAGTTAGGGAATTAAGAGCTCACTGTGATGGGACTTTTTAGATGACTGATAATTCAGTCCAGTTTACAAAAATTACTTGACTAACATTGACAATAGGCATCTCCCACTACCAGTTGTTGTCACCATCTATTTGAAACATTCATTCTTTGATGATCATATCTTGCATCAGCTGAGAGTACACAGTACCATGGAGTAGATGTTATGTAGCTAGTGCTGGTGGCTATGGACCTTGCCATGTTCTTAGTCACCAGATGTGAATTAGCTAGATGTGAGAGCTCTTTCAAGAGTAAAAAGCAGAACTGAAGTGACCAAACTTTTATCTTGCACATTTTACTGTTTGCAAATGTTTTCCAGTTCTCCTTCTGAGCAATTATAACACAAGTTTTGTTCTGCTTCTTTGCCATTACGTGTTGCTTAAATACTTAGGTTTAACTATGCTACAAAATGTCAACACAGTGCTGCTGGACATGCTATTTTAGTGTGCTAATTTCTGGGTTCAGGGCAAGTAAACACTGCTTATGCTTTGCTTAGTTTGCAGTCTGTTCTGCTTCCTGAGTGCAACAGACTCTACTTCGGCTACTAAGCTGATGCAAATCTACTTCCTTCTCCAAATATGGTAGTGAACCATAAAATCTGAGAACAAACTTTTCGCTGCTATTATTTTAGAGATAAGCATGTCTAGATGTGCAAACATAGATACCCCTGTAAAAACAAACAAACAAACAAAAAAACCTCCTCTGTGAGTATATATTCTGTTTCTGCGCTTTCTAGACAGCTTAATTTGGAACCCATGATACTAAGACAAGTGAATAAAGACTTCATACAATACCTATCTTTAAGTTAAACCCATGATCATTTGTTTCCTTTCTCTATACAGATCAGCTCCTTTAGCAATCAATAACAGTTTTGCCAGCAAAGGTATTCTTTAACCACTTTAAAATGTTTAAATGCTGTGACAGCTTGTCATTAATTTGTCTGCTGTCACTGAGATGTGGCTGGTCACACTATTCATAGTTACAAGTGTTTACAATAGGGTACGTTAGACAAGGCACTATACCACATAACCTATCCTGTCTCCTGCAGAGCATACCAGGCAGAACTCGTATGGTCCGATCAAGCTATAGCAAAAAACTATTGTTTTGATATTGCTTTAGCCCCTGTGGTTCAAGATTTTCAGCTGACAGCAGGAAACCAGCTCCTTTCACAGCTCCTTTCACAGTGGAGTTCTGCTCAATGGTCTGACAAGAGAAAGTAGCATTTTCAATAGATTTCCCTGAAAATATTTGTTGCTGACAACATGCCTTTAGCTGTCAAACTGGAAAACTGCCTCCACCTAAGTAACTGACCAGCCAAATACATTTAGGATTCTATTTATAAAAGGAAAGACTTTAAAATAAAAAACGTGTTTTTTCTCTGTCTAGACATAACCACAGGAAGCATGAGATATGACAAAAAATTATGCAGCATGCGTCACTACTCTAACAGATATACAGGTACAGTTGGCAAGAACATTTTATTAAAAGCCATAATGAAAATACACACAATTTCATTTTCACCTGCTTTTTTTTTTAGTAAACACCTGTGAACTGCTGATACATCTTTAGTAGTAGCAAGGAAATTGGATAACCATCCTTAGCTCTGTGAATAGTGCTGTCATTTAAGACTTTCAATAACTGAACCAAATGGAATTGACATCTTCTGTACTTTAAGAATAAGAAGCATTTTGTGTTTCCAACAGATTTTCTTTGCACTTACACATTAAATTGAATAAAAGCATGTGATGAGTAAGGCAAACCAACTACAGTTTAAGATAAAGAATATTAAATGTTTCTGCAGATCTTGATCAAACTACAGTTTTAAAACATTCTTGTCTGCAGGGAGGTGAGCTTTTGTGACGCAGGTGAGAATGCAAGCCTTGGCCTCATGTTAACTGCACTTTAAAAGCTCTTTAACATTAGCCAAATATTTCTCTAATACATCATTCTCTTCTGTGGAGGAAAGAGGCAAATAACTTTGCAAAACAGAAGTGGGTTTAAGTATTTTGAAAAGAAAACAAAACGACTGAATTCCTCAGTGAACAAGGATTAGGCAAAAACACAGTGAAAATTTGTAACAGAATTTCACATAACCTAACTGCTGGACTTCAGAAGTTAAGTGTCTGATTTATGCTACTTGCACAGAGTATGTCAGGATGGAATTACTTGTCTTTAGGAAGAATTTCCCTTAAGAAGGAAGAAACCCAACATTTCTACCTTAGGTAGAGGGATCGCTTTTAAAATCTCGAAGTTGGATATTATTAATCACAGCCTAGTAGTTTATTTTATTTTTTTTTTTTAACATTATGTATGCTTTTTCAGAGCAGTTCAAGATAGGTGAATTGTGCCAAATAGGCTGATCTACATAATTTTACTGGATGTCAGCATTTCCAGAACAACCGTCAATAAAGAAATCCAACTACAACCATGAGAAACAAAATCGGTCTAATGAAACCACGACATGGATATATCATGCCACTCTCTAGGTTAAGCCTTTGTACAAAATCCTAGGAAAAAAGTTACTTTGAGACAGATGAATGATACCCAGTAAACATGTTTGGTAAATAACTTTCATACAATCTTAAATGTCAGGATTTGGATATTTTTTTTCACTTGTCTGGGAACAGAAACAAATACAAAAGTTTTGTCTTTTTGTGCATGCTTATTTGAAATTGTTAATAATGATTTAAAGCAATGCAATAAAAAAAAAACGGTACAATGTTAAGAACAGAATTTGAACCATAAGTTTGTTATTAGTTAAAGCAAACGTTGTAAAGGAAAGAAAAATCAAAAGCATTTAATCAAAACCTGTTTAAAACATCTTATTTTTATGGTATTGCTTTCCCAACATAAAACTGCTTTGTGAAAATTTTTTTCTAGCCAGTTGCAGAAATGACTCCCCAGTTTAGTTAAAACTCTTTGCTGTTACAGTTTTCTGCTGAGCTGTATTTTAAAATAGTACACATTGGAGTTTGAAACAATGTTTGTCTTTTTTTCAAGAAAATCTAGGTGTGTAACAGCCAATTTTAACATTCTTAATTCTTAAAATAATCTAAAAGTTTTAAGTAATTAAAGTTTACTTTGTCTTTTTTTTAATTTTTATTTTTCATTCATTTCCTCAGTCTCTGTAAATCTATCACTTTTGCTTATTCTTAGTTGCTTATATTGTATATACATTTCTATGTATATATGTATATATGAATATACATGTATGCAAGGCCAGGTTGGACAGTCTTGGGTGAGATGGTCTAGTGTGAGGCATCCCTGCCCATGGCAGGGGGGGTTGGAACTAGATGAACTTAAGGTCTTTTCCAACCCAAACCATTCTATGATTCTATGATTCTATGTATTTAATTTAACTTTTACATTCTGAGGCTACTTCAGATGTTCAGTTTCTCATTATTTCCCTTCTGAATCTCTGTGCAGATCTTCCCTATGTCTCTATCCAGATTTCTAACCAGGACGCTTTTCTGACAATTCAGTTTGTCACTGAAGCAATTCAGACACTGACATTAAGAAATGGATACTCTACTCTTTCATCATTTCCTTACTCCTTATGTCTTAATTTTGTTCTTCACTGCCTATCCTTTTCCGCATATTTTTCTTCTCTCTCCTCCATTCCTATCTCTATTAGTACTCTTGTTTTTCCCCAATTTTGTCTATTTTCTCTTGTTATCTTTCATTTCTTGTATTCTACAATATTCCTATTTTATCTTTAATCTTTTATTTCCATTTCTCTAGTGACTTTATTTTTCAAAGGAGCAGAATAGCCTTACTTATTTTTGGCTTAGCTCACAAAAAGCAAATTTAGTGAATGAAGTCAGAACTGTCTTTGTTATAAATATTCTGCTTTTCACTAACTACCGATGCTAAAATGAAACTAGAGAATTTTTTCTGCTCTATTGTTAATAATAAGTGAAGCAACTTTTCAGAAAGAAAGCAAACAATATAGGTAAGTTCTCAAAGGACTCATTCAATAAATGTGATGTCGCTGATTTGTTACAGATGGGTGATAGCAATTGTACTAAATGTTTCTGCTCACATGCATATTCCTCTTAATATTTTAATTATCAAGCAGACATAAGAGTTAGGAGAAGGAGTCTGTACTGAACTTACTCTTAATGCAAAAGAGGCTAAACTGACATGCATAAGATCTGGAACACAAGGCGGTGGGAAAAGAAAAAACAGACAAAACCCCTTTCTCTGAGCCAGGGGCTGCAGCAGTGTTTCATCAAGCTGTATGCTGATTCAAAAGTGACCTTAGGATTCCCATTAATGAATGCGGGTAAGAAGAGGAATAACAAGCTTTCTCTCCCAGAGGGGAAATGATTCCTCATTGCTTTGTTAGTTGGCACCATCTCAATTGATGAAAAGGCAGTTTTGGCAGCCTATATGGAGATTCTGTTTTCATCCTTCTGGCTGAAATGAAAGTAATGATGAGAAAAGAAATTAGTATTAGCAGTGACAGAGCTCAAGAAATACTGAGACAAAGGAAACAGCAGCACTTCCTTATCCACCAGGGCAAGATTTAGCCTTGTATCAGGATAATACTAAATATGAAATGACTGAAAAAGGGCATTAACCAAACAGAAATTAGTAAATGCAAAACCCAACATGTTACTTAAGTAAGTGCTTCCTTGATGGTTCTTCAAACTTTAAAAAACTTTAAAATATCTATTCTCACACCATTAGTAGCATGCTTGAATTTACAGAGATTTTTCACACTGAAATCAGTAGAAGCCCAATCATATGATCATAGAATTATAGAATCATAGAACTAAAGAATCATTTGAGTTTGAAGGGACCTCCTTCAATGCTCCTGCAATAGACAGAGACATCTTCCACTATGTCAGGTTGCTCAGAGCTCCATCCAATCTGACCTTGAGTGTTTCCAGGGATGGAGTGCCTACCACCTCTCTGGACAACCTATTCCAGTGTCTCACCATCCTCATCACAAAAACATTCTTCCTCATGTCCAATCCAAATCTAGTCTCCTTCTGTTTAAAACTATTGCCCCTGTTGCTTTTGTCATTCATTACAAGGCTTGGTAAAAACTCTCTATCCCTCTTTCTTATAAGGCCCCTTTAAGTACTGAAAGATCAGAATAAGATCTCCTCAGAGCTTTCTCTTCTCCAGGCTAAACAACCCCAATTTTTCAGCCTTTCCTCGTAGTAGAGGTGTCTCATTCCTCTGACCATTTTTGGAACCCTACTCTGGACCTTCTCCAACAAGTCCATGTCTTTCTTGTGTTGGGGTCTGCAGAACTGGATACAGTATTTCATGTGTAGTCTCACAAGAGCAGAGTAGAAGGGGGAGAATCACCTCTCTCGACCTGCTGGCCATGCTTCTTTTGATTCAGCCCAGGATACAGTTGGCTTTCTGGGCTGCAAGTGCACTTTGCCATCTCATATCTAATTTTTCATCCACTAGTGCTCCCAAGTCCTTCTTGGAAGGGTTGCTCTCAATCCCTTTATCCCCTAGCCTGTTTTGATGTTAGGAATTGCTCTGACTCAGGTATAGGACCTCACACTTGGCCTTGTTGAACTTCATGCTTTTCTTATTCACCCACTCCTCAAGACTGCCAAAGTCCTTCTAGATGTCATCCTTTCCCTCAAGCATATCAATTGCACCACTCCACTTGGTGCCATCTTCAAACTTGCTGAATGTGCACTCAATCTTTATGTCTCTGACATTGATGAAGATATTTAGTAATATTAGTTCCAATACTGGCACTTGAGGGACACCACTTGTTTTCGTTTGGTCATTAAGCCATTGACTGTAACTATTTGGAAATGGGCATCCAGCCTATTCTTTATCATTCTAACAGTCTGTCCATCAAAGCCATGTCCAATTTAGCAGCATGAATGTTGTGGGGGACCATATCAAAGGCACTTCAGGAGTCCAGGCAGATGGCACCTGTAGCTCTTTCCTTGTCAGCTGATGAGATCAGTCCATTGTAGAAGGCTGCTAGATTAGACAGGTATGATTTGCCTTTGATGAAGCGGTGTTGCTGTCTCCAATTACCTTCCTGTCTTCCATATGCCTCAATATGTCTATGGGGAGGATCCGTCCCTGACCTTAGTGGGCATCGATGTGAGACTGACTGGTTGATAGTTCCAGGTTCCTCCTTATTACCCTGTTTAAAAATGAGTGTAATATTATTTTTTTTTTTTATTTTTTCCCCCCAGTCACTGGGGACTTTGCCAGAGCAGTTTAGTGACTATATCAGTCAATTTCTTCAGCATTCTGGCATGCATCGCACTGGGTCCTATAGACTTGTGTACATTCAAGTTCCTCTGGTGAACTCAAACCTGATCTTTTTTTATGATGGGAAGGATACTGTTCCTCTAGACCCTGCCTTGACATTCAGAACTCGTCCTATAAATTGGATTTTTTGGCAATCAAAGTTGATAATTTTATTATGTTTCTATTTCTAGCTATATAGTTGTTCAGAGATTGTTCATATTATTAAAGAGCTATGATCATTCAGACTGTAGGTAGAAAAAAATTAGTTGAAGGAAACATACAATAACTTTAAAAAGAAATATAAAATTTCCAAAGCACTTTGATATTCTCTATGTTAAAAATCTTTGTTGAATATATAAAGATAGATGTTATTTTCTTTTTATATGAACTGTATTTTTGTTCAGTTGCTGCAGGTAATGGGATTCTAACTTGCTAGATGATTATTTTTCCAAGTTTAGTTTTGCTAATATCCAAATGGATCTTTTCTTACACCAGCTATTTCTTTTCTTTGTTCACCTTCCTTTGCTTTGTCTCAACTTGCCTCACATCACCTTGCAATGCTTTGCCCTACCTTGCCCAAAGCCCCTCATGCTTCATTTTCTGTCATCAAACTCATTCAAATGATAGTTGATGTAACTTGACACACATATAGGTCAGTGTTTCATCTTCTTTCTTTGTTTTCCTAAAAGAAAAAGTTTCACATGCTATGTTCAGTTTGTTTGTGTGCCTTTCTGTGGAAGAGAGGAAGACATCCCTTTAATTTGCTATCCACTGTCAAAATGGCCTGCATGCATTTCTTGCTTTTCACATGGGCCGCTGTTCATCCAGCTTTGCAACAGCAGGAAATCTTAGTAAGCAAAATTCAAGCAGAAAGGGCCTTTTTTTGTATCCCAAAAGTTAAAGTTTTAGTTACATTTAACTAAAAGCAGACCCTTGCCACACACCCGTAATTGAATTCCCAATCTCAGAACTCGCACCAAAGCATAGAATTGTGCCTTCACCTGAACTGAAATTAACCTGCATTATATTTCCAGTTGTTAAAGCTGGAATTAACAGCACTGAACAAGGGTAAGCTTTATTTACACACCTGAAAAAAAAAATAAAAACTGCTTTCAACATAAGCAATTATGACTTGTAATATTTGGAAAAATACCTAATTTGAGAAGTAGAGCTTGGATGCTCTCTTTTATCAAAGTGACAATGTGCTTTCCTCAAACACCTCTTAAAATTCTTTTCTGTACTCATGAGAGCTTTGTGGAGCTTTTTTGTTTGTTTTTGTTTAGGTTTTTTGTTTATTTGTTTGGATTTTTGTTTAACATCCTCAGCTGAAGTTGGTTTTTTTTCCTTAGATTTATTTCTCACAAAGTCTTTATTGGCATGAATAAAGTTGACAGATAAGCATCATCAAAAGCAAATATTCCTTTCTCTGAAATAACTATAGCATTCCAGTTAAGAAAGATTGCTTTGCACATTTTTGGAATTGCAGTTTGAAAAATTGCATATAAACTGCATATGTTCTCTGACCTTAACATCAAGTGATTTTCCTGATATGAAGTTGTATAGTCTGTACGAAGCTGCCTCTGGCCATAAGACACAGACGGACTGTAACAGCAAGGCAAGTTAGGAAGTGGTTCCAAGATTCTTTGATAGCTGTACAGAAGAATAGAGAGATTGGTGGGTTTTGGTTTAGGGTGGGTTTTGTTGTGATTTTTTTTTTTTCCTTCTTTTACATTACCCATGAAATTCACAAAGTTTATTCCAAACCAAATTAAAAATAGAAAAAATAGTATTAAACCAAGAATAATGGGAAGTATTAGGTCCTATAATATTAAAGGTAGTTCTAATTATTGTCCAACTGTAGAATAAAATCTTTTCAAAACTAAAAATATCTGGAACTATTTAGCCATTACAGTGAACAGTAAATCACTTCTTTGTTCATTTGGTGAATAGAATATGCTCACAAAAACATACAGGATGATGACAGAAAAATGGCATGAGATCACCTATTTCCCCTAATGTTCATTTCACCTGTTCTGACAAATAATAGTAATTGCACAACCTTTCTAGAAAATCTGTTCCAGTTCTCAATTGTCCTTAAATTTAGAACAGTTTGGATTTTTTTTTTTCTCCTAAATCTACCTCAAGGCCATTTTTTTTTCCTAAACCTCAAGCTTATTTCCTACAACCTAGAACTCAACTGTCTTTTACAGCTGGTGAATAAAAATAGCCATTTTCAGGCAAGAGTTTGTCTCATTCTAGGATGACATATAAATCAGGGCAGATAAAACACTGCCTTTAGTGTCCAGTGGTGATAAACAGAATTTAGAATGGCTTGATCAGACTTAAGTGTTTCGCTTTTAGATGCATAAAGTTCATTGAGATGCATCATCTTTCATGAACTCTGCCAGACTAACAAAAGGAGCATAAAAGACAAAGCAGAAAAACATATCAGCATATCAGGGAAGCATTTGAACAGAGATACTCACTCAATATTCCAGACTCCATAATTTCTAACTAGAAGAGAAAATAGAGTCAAAGCACAACAGCATACTTCAGTAAGTCAAGCAGATTTTGTTTAGCCACAAAAAATACTGCTACAAAACTTTGAGAAATTGTCCTGGGTTCAGCTATAGCAGTCATTTTTCTCCTGCTTAGTAGCTGGTGCAGTGCTGTGTTTTTGACTTTCAGCCTGGGAACAACGCTGATAACACCGATGTTTTTAGTTGTTGCAAAGTAATGTTTATTCCAACCAAGGACTTTCTCAGTCTCATGCTTTGCCAGGGAGGAGGGGAAGCCGGGAGGAAGCAGAGACAGGACACCTGGCCCAAACTAGCCAAAGGGGTATTCCATACCGCAGCACGTCATGCCCAGTATATATAAACCGGTGCGAGTTACCCGGAAGGCCCAGATCACTGCTCAGGTCGGGCTGGGTATTGGTCGGCGGGTGGTGAGCAATTGTATCCTCTCCACTTCTTATTTCACTAATCATTATTATCATTGGTGGTAGCAGTAGTGGTTTTGTGTTATACCTTAGTTGCGGGACTGCTCTTATCTCAACCCGTGGGAGTTACATTCTTCCGATTCTCCTCCCCATCCCTCCGGGAGCGGGGGGAGGAAGGGGGGGAGTGAGCGAGCGGCTGTGTGGTTCTGAGTTACCGGCTGGGCTCAAACCACAACAGTTCTTTTTGGCGCCCAACGTGGGGCACGAAAGGTTGAGGTAACGACAGATCTGACCAGAGTGTGTTTAATCATATTTGTGATAAGCATTCATTGTTACTACTCGTCACAATGGTGATTATTTGGCTCTCAGACGTGTTGCGCTTGATCTCAGAGTTTCAGCATGTTGTACCTTACTTACAGCCACTATTTGCTGTTTTAGTGTTTATCGGCTGGGGGGCCTGGGCTAAGGTCCTTGTTTCACTGTACTTCATGGTAATGACTTGTAATACAATAGACTCATTGATCGTGAAACTGGTCTGGTTTGTGCTTCCAGCGTGGCCATCACCTCTATACATTGGGAGGTATATAATGAAATATTTTAGCAATTGCATATCTTTTTTTTTTCTCCGGGGGATAAACTTATGAAGGAAGCATTCTCTTTCACCCCCCGTTCCCCCATCAGCCTATTTGCAACAGCAGTTGAGAGTTCTGAAGGTTTTAGATGCCCTTTGAATACCCTTGAAACCTGCCTGCTGATTGTGCTGGGGATCAGCATGTTGGCAAACATACGGAGTGTGTTTTACCCACGGCCATCCCATCGTAGGAACATCCTATTTCGTTTAATGTCAAAAATTCAGCAGTATTGGGTTCGAATCTGGTCTAGGGTTAGACGACGATATAGGAGGACCACCAAGAGATTTTCCCTGAGGCTGGACAGTTATGAGTGGCAGGGTGTGTGGGATAGTATGGGCAAGTATCTAGGCCAGTGGGCCCCTCCAGTGCTTTGGAACTTCACCACTGAACAAGTGCAACATCCGGAAAAACTAGTAAAACACTTAAACGAGGTGTGCTGTCATTCTGTTTATACCAGAGAGGGACAACTCGCTGCAACATGCTGGGGCTTGGCCTACGCCTACAGAGCCCTGCTCAACACTATCCAGCACCTTCAAAGGGAAAAAAAAGTCTCTGGATCTGAGGGCAAAGCAACAGACAACGCAGCTATGCCAACTACAAGCACAGCAGCTACTCAAACCCTGACCACAACAGACAACACAGCTACTCCAAGTACAGCAGCTACATCAACCCCAGTGACAAGCACAACAGCTACTCAAACCCTGACCACAACAGACAACGCAACTACTCCAACTTCAAATACAGCAGCTACACCAACCCCAGTGACAAGCACAGTAGCTACTCAAACCCCAAAAGTAACAGACAATATGGCTACTTCAAGCACCGCAGCTACACCAACCCCAGTGACAAGTACAGCAGCTACTCAAACCCCGACAGCAACAGACAATGCAGCTGTTGGTGTTACTCAACTCCCAAGCACAACAGCTGCACCAACCCCAGCAATAGACATTGCAACCACTCCAATCCTAGTGGCAGACACTGCAGCCACTCCAACCACAGTAACAAACACTGTAGCTAAACCAAATGGCCAGTTTGTGACAATGTCTGTTGCCCCTGTAAGCAAAAGCAGACGAGAGGCACAAAGAGCAACCCGCGAAGTGAAGAAAGATGAAGACCCAATGCCATTATTACACGGAACAGCATCTGAACAAGAGTTACTACTACGTGGGTCAGAGGAAGAGGAAGAAGAAGAAGAGGTCACTTCTCGACCCCGGACCTCAACCGAACTGCGGAATATGCGAAAAGATTTCACCCGTCTTCCAGGGGAGCACATTGTCACCTGGTTGCTCCGATGCTGGGACAATGGGGCCGACGGTCATGAACTAGAAGGTAGGGAAGCCAAGCAGCTGGGATCACTTGCTAAGGAAGGAGGAATTGACAAAGCGATTGCAAGAGAGAAGCGAGCCCTCAGCCTTTGGAGGCGGCTCCTGGCAGCTGTGAAGGAAAGGTTTCCCTACGAAGATGATATTACGAATCGCTCAGCCAACTGGACCACGATAGAGAAAGGCATCCAGTCCCTGAGGGAATCAGCCATTATAGAGATGATCTATCGTAGGCCGGATGCCAGGAACACATCCGTAGATCCAGATGAAGTACTGGTACTTCAAAGACCCAGAAGGGTATAGATGGGCTTTTGGTATCGCTGCCTTGGAGACAGAGGAAATTAAGCAGCTGTCCACCTTACCCGGTCTCTCAGAGGATCCTTCTGTTGTGGGGTTGCTGAAGGTCGAAGAACAACAAGTGCCAATTGCGACCACAACAGTGCACCGGCGGCAATATCGCACCAACCGAGACTCCTGTATTCCCACCCATAAGCTGATCCGTAGACTGGAGAGCCAAAGAGTGATCAGCAGGACCCACTCACCCTTTAATAGCCCCATATGGCCAGTGCAAAAGTCTAATGGAGAGTGGAGATTAACAGTAGACTATCGTATCCTGAACGAAGTCACACCACCATTGAGTGCTGCCGTACCAGACATGCTAGAACTTCAATATGAACTGGAGTCAAAGGCAGCCAAGTGGTATGCCACAATTGACACTGCCAATGCATTTTTCTCAATCCCTTTGGCAGCAGAATGCAGGCCACAGTTTGCTTTCACTTGGAGGGGCGTCCAGTACACTTGGAACCGACTGCCCCAGGGGTGGAAACACAGCCCTACCGTCTGCCATGGATTGATCCAGACTGCACTGGAACAGGGGCAAGCTCCAGAACACCTGCAATACATTGATGACATCATCGTGTGGGGTGATACAGCAGAAGAAGTTTTTGAGAAAGGGAGGAAGATAATCCAAGTCCTGCTGAAGGCCGGTTTTGCCCTAAAAAGGAATAAGGTCAAGGGACCTGCACAGCAGATTCAATTTTTGGGAAGAAAATGGCAAGATAGACGCCGCCAGATCTCCACAGACGTGATCAACAAGATAACAGCAATGTCTCCACCAACTAACAAGAAAGAAACACAAGCTTTCTTAGGCGTTGTGGGGTTCTGGAGAATGCACATCCCAAATTACAGTCTGATTGTAAGCCCTCTCTACCACGTGACCCGGAAGAAGAATGATTTCAAATGGGGCCCTGAGCAACAACAAGCCTTTGAACAAATTAAACGAGAAATAGTTCATGCAATAGCCCTTGGACCAGTCCGGGCCGGGCCAGATGTGAAAAATGTGCTCTATACTGCAGCTGGGGAGAATGGTCCTACCTGGAGCCTCTGGCAGAAAGCTCCAGGGGAGACTCGAGGTCGACCCCTTGGCTTTTGGAGTCGGGGATATAAAGGATCCGAGGCCAGCTATACTTCCACCGGAAAAGAGATACTAGCAGCCTATGAAGGGGTTCGAGCTGCCTCAGAAGTGATCGGAACTGAGGTGCAGCTCCTCCTGGCACCCCGGTTGCCTGTGCTGGGCTGGATGTTCAAAGGCAGGGTCTCCTCTACACATCATGCAACTGATGCTACATGGAGTAAGTGGGCCGCACTAATTACACGACGAGCTCGAATAGGAAATCCCAGTCATCCAGGAATTCTAGAAGTCATCATGGACTGGCCAGAGGGCAAAGATTTTGGGATGTCACCAGAAGAGGAGGTGATGCGTGCTGAAGAGGCCCCACCATATAATGAACTGTCAGAGAGCGAAAAGCAATATGCCTTGTTTACTGATGGGTCCTGCCATATTGTGGGAAAGCATCGGAGATGGAAGGCAGCTGTGTGGAGTCCCCTGCTACAAGTTGCAGAAACTGCTGAAGGAGAGGGTGAATCGAGTCAGTTTGCAGAGGTGAAAGCCATCCAGCTGGCCTTGGACATTGCTGAACGAGAAAAATGGCCAGTACTTTATCTCTATACTGACTCATGGATGGTGGCAAATGCCTTGTGGGGGTGGTTGCAGCAATGGAAGCAGAGCAACTGGCAATGCAGAAGTAAACCCATCTGGGCTGCTGCATTGTGGCAAGATATCGCTGCTCGGGTGCAGAACCTGGTGGTGAAGGTGAGCCACGTAGATGCTCATGTACCCAAGAGTCAGGCCACTGAGGAACACCAGAATAACCAGCAAGTGGATAAAGCTGCTAAGATTAAAGTGGCTCAGATGGACTTGGATTGGCAACATAAGGGTGAATTATTTTTAGCCCGGTGGGCCCATGACACCTCAGGCCATCAAGGCAGAGATGCAACATATAGATGGGCTCGTGATCGAGGGGTGGACTTAACGATGGACACTATTGCCCAGGTTATTCATGAATGTGAAACATGTGCTGCAATTAAGCAAGCCAAGCGTTTAAAGCCTCTCTGGTATGGAGGACGATGGCTGAAGTACAAATATGGGGAGGCCTGGCAGATTGACTATATCACACTCCCACCAACCCGCCAAGGCAAGCGCTATGTGCTTACCATGGTGGAAGCAACCACCGGATGGCTGGAAACATAAGCTGTGTCCCACGCCACTGCCCGGAACACTATCCTGGGCCTTGAGAAACAAGTCTTGTGGTGACACGGCACCCCAGAGAGAATTGAGTCAGACAATGGGACTCATTTCCGGAACAACCTCATAGACACTTGGGCCAAAGAGCATGGCATTGAGTGGGTATACCACATCCCCTACCATGCACCAGCCTCTGGGAAAATCGAACGGTATAATGGGCTGTTAAAAACTACACTGAGAGCAATGGGTGGTGGGACTTTCAAACACTGGGATACACATTTACCAAAAGCCACCTGGTTGGTCAACAGTAGGGGATCTGCCAACAGGGCTGGCCCAGCCCAATCAGAACTTTTACGTACTATAGAGGGGGATAAAGTTCCTGTGGTGCACATAAAGAATTTGTTAGGGAAGACAGTCTGGGTTATTCCTGCTTCAGGTAAAGGCAAACCCACTCGTGGGGTTGCTTTTGCTCAGGGACCTGGATATACTTGGTGGGTAAGGCGGGAAGATGGGGATGTCCGATGTGTACCTCAAGGGGATCTGATTTTGGGGGAAAACAGCCAATGAACTCAATTGTACGCTGTTGCCTGCTCTATAACACTTTTATAGCCCACCAGCTAGATATCTTCAGGTCGCCAGCAATTGACCCTGACTTCCCTCCGATCATCACCTCAACAAAGAATGAATTTTGAGGAAACCAGATAAGCTCAGCAGTGACCAGACGAGTTTGGCGGTATCATCAGCAGGCAACAACCCAACACTACATACCGTCCCTCCTGCCCTGAAAGACTATTACAAGAGATAGAGCCTGACATCATGGACTGGATGAGTTCAGCAATTTTACAGGGATTGGACCATGGACTAGGGAATGATAACTTTCTCTGTGTGTGGGTGTGGGTGTATATATATGTGTATATATGGGACAGGGGTGATGGTGTGTTGAGAGATGTGGGATCTGAGCATGACGTGAATGGTATGGAATAAGGGGTGGATATTGTCGTGGGTTCAGCTATAGCAGTCATTTTTCTCCTGCTTAGTAGCTGGTGCAGTGCTGTGTTTTTTAACTTTCAGCCTGGGAACAACGCTGATAACACCAATGTTTTTAGTTGTTGCTAAGTAATGTTTATTCCAACCAAGGACTTTCTCATTCTCATGCTTTGCCAGGGAGGAGGGGAAGCCGGGAGGAAACAGAGACAGGACACCTGACCCAAACTAGCCAAAGGGGTATTCCATACCACAGCACGTCATGCCCAGTATATATAAACCGGGGGGAGTTACCCGGAAGGCCCAGATCACTGCTCGGGTCGGGCTGGGTATCGGTCGGCGGGTGGTGAGCAATTGTATCCTCTCCCCTTGTTATTTCACTAATCATTACTATCATTGGTGGTAGCAGTAGTGGTTTTGTGTTATACCTTAGTTGCGGGACTGCTCTTATCTCAACCCGTGGGAGTTACATTCTTCCGATTCTCCTCCCCATCCCTCCGGGAGCGGGGGGAGGAAGGGGGGGGAGTGAGCGAGCGGCTGTGTGGTTCTGAGTTACCGGCTGGGCTCAAACCACGACAGAAATAAACAAACTACTGTGGTCTATCTGTGAAAGAAACAATCATTCCAGGATGTTGTCTCAATAGCAACCAATACATGCTTTGGTATAAAAATGTGCATGTCCATTGACATCTATGACTCCAGGAATACCACAGCTGGCAGTTGTGGATAGAATAAGAAAGAAAAAGAATAGGGAAAACACAAAATCCACTAGAAAAAACAAACCAAAGACAGGAGGAAGATAATGCAAGAATAATATTATTTTCGTATTTGGAAGAAAGCTACATTTTATTTAGATAAAATAGCATCAATAATTTAAATCTCAAGTATGAACACAAACCAATGACCTTTTGCATGAATATCTGGGACACTTTAATGAAATTTGAGAAGCTTAATAGAGAAGGAAAACAGACTGGTGAATGAACATTTTTGGCTAGGACTTTGAAGGCATCATAGAACTGAAAAAAACCCAAATAATAGACAGAATGTTTTTTGTTTTTAGAGGAGACTCCCATTTCCTCCACCATCATTCCACCTGCAAGATATTCACAGGGTCACGTACAATGATTTTAAGCTGTTTTTGCTCATAGGCTTTGTTAACCTCATATACATGCTCTGCTTTAGCAGATGGTGTTCAATTCCAATCTTCTATTCTGTGGAAATAACACCACACAAGTGAAGATTTGCCTTTAGGTTGTCTTCAATATTTCATTGGCTGACCTCTCAGCCATTCACTGTATTTTAACAAGTGACAGAAAATAGCTTCAAGCCATCTTTCTTCTGATATATGTACCAGATGCCTGAGTGAGAATAGACAAGCCTGCAGGATCATTGCTTTGATGCTCAGTGTTTGACAATACTCTAAAATGTTAGTGCTTGGAAGTGTATTCTACCATTTTATACCAGCAAGGGCATGAGGAAAGCATAAATTGAATAAGATGATCGATATGGTAGCTGAAGACCGTTAAAATTTTGTAGCCGTACAGAATAATGATGGTTATAACAGGGCCTTGACAGATTTTAGATGAAAAAAGGATTTTAATGGAACTTTAGGTATATGCACAAGTGATAGTACTCATACTTAGTTTTACCTACTAAAATTTGACAAAAGGGTTGTTAAATTAGCTACCAAATAGGGAGCATTTCAGTATACATCCTATGTTAGAGAGGACATTTTGGATGGAAGAAAGAAGTCAAAATGGCATCTTCTTTGATCTTGCAATTATTCGTTGACTCCAGAACATGAGTAGGGAGTTTCAGGTATAGCACAGTCTTTTTATTTGCTATACTTTTTTCACTGCTAACCACACATAGGCAATTTATTTCCAAGACAATGAATTTTCCTAGTCATAAAATCTGTTTATGTTCAAACACATTTTTCCTTGGGTTTGTTTGTTCTTTTAAAGCATGAAAAAATAGGCCAGATGATATCACTTCTGCCCTTTTGTTTAAAAAGTTATGTCTTTCTGAACAGCCTGTTGACACTAATGTCTTTGTGCTGAAATCAGAAGCCTGAAGGCAAGATGCTGTTTGCCTTGAGGAGAGTGATAAGAGACTTGAAAAGTTAATCCCAAATACACAGAATAGGTCTTCTCCTTTGAGTGTAAGAAATAATTTTTCAAGGATATGTTGGGCTGAGGACATTCACTCTTTGAACTTTTTCTGTTCCCCTTGTCTTGCATATGCTTAACCTTAATACTTATGATTGTTTTTTATGACCAATATATAACCACAATGTTCAGTGCTTTATTTTAAGGTTATGTTTTTGTGAAAACACAGTATTTGTGCTTTTTCTTAGGTGTGTGTTTTGTCCTAAGTATTTGATGGAAGATTTAAATTGAAAGTTATGAAGATGTTAAACATGAAAGTAAGACTAAAAGATTTATGATCACTGAAATGAAAAATCTCTTATAAGACCAAGTCATTTCCTCCAATTTCCTCCAGTCAGGAAAGAGGAGTATAGGATTCAATAATCAACTAAAGGGTCCACTGACAGCTTTACCAGTTAGGAAGTCCTGAGCAGAATGTGTAGGTAAGTATAATGAACTCAATATTGCATAGAAGACTGGACTCAGAATAAATCTGATAATTAATCACCTGCACCTACACAATAAAACTTATTTGTAGAGCTTGCTTTGAATGTACAGATCAGCATACACTGGTTGTTGGTTTTCAGAATCTTGGAGTCTGAGCCATAAGGGTACATGATTTTTAACTTGAAAATGAGTGGATTTCCGTCACCTTCAGTTCTGCAGGAAAAAAAAAAAAAAAATCCCAAATATCTATAACTTATCTTTGTCAAAAGCAGTTAAATATTATTGTGTTCAAAATATCTTTAATGCAAGTAAACTACTACTAGGGACAAATATTGATAGGTTCTAGTCAAGATAAAGTATTGTGTTGTGATTTATATAAACCACTTATTTCTTGAATGCTTATGATATTGAGTCTTGGGATTTAGATTAGTAAATATTCTAGAACTTTATACATATCTTCAAATAACTTCTGGTTACCTTTAAAGTTGAGCTAAATAAAGCCCAGAAGAGAATAATAATTAGGAAAAGCAATATACGAAGTAGGACTGTAGAGTCCTAACATAGGCGTTGATATAGTCTGATTTACTTGTGACCTCTGATTTACTTGTGACCTCATTGTGCAAGATCTTTTTTTAGTCAATGGACCTAATTCAGCTGCCTAACTTCTGATGACTATTTTTGATGCTTTAGAGTTTCTGTGACGTCAGCACAAGACTGAACAGACATTACAAAGGACCTGTGGGAGAGTTGTGTTCTCCTGGAGTGGCAGATGGAGGTCAGGAGAATACTGAGGCTCATAAAATGGCACCAGCCATCTTTGTCCAGGCAATTTATTTTTCCAGTAGTCAAGAGAGTCAAGAGACCTTAGACAATTAGTTAGCCAAGCAAATGTAGTTGTCTAGAGCCACAGTGTTTCTGAAAGGATATGTACTTTCTGGTACATCATCACCAGTGGTCAAAGGAAAACTAGATCTTTCCAGCTCTATGAGTAATAAATTCTAATTATTCAATCTGACTTTCTGAAAAGACAGGAGTTTCCTGCTACGTATGTAGTAGCTCCTTATATGGAAGCACATAGCTGAGAAAAATAGTTAACTGTATTTTAAAATTTCCAGAATAGAAAATAATTTAATATCACTGCACATTTCCTTGATGGCTAGTTACTCTCACTCTTAGAAAGCCTGGTTTTCCGGTTGTTAAGCTGTAAAGCTTAACTGGAAAGCTTAACGAGCTTCCATCACCATTCCCTGCTTTTCTGCTATACTACATAGCCATCTAATTTTAAATTCTTGTTCCTCGTGTAGCGTCCTGGGTTCAGCTATAGCAGTCATTTTTCTCCTGCTTAGTAGCTGGTGCAGTGCTGTGTTTTTGACTTTCAGCCTGGGAACAACGCTGATAACCCCGAAGTTTTCAGTTGTTGCTAAGTAATGTTTACTCCGACCAAGGACTTTCTCAGTCTCATGCTCTGCCAGGGAGGAGGGGAAGCCGGGAGGAAACAGAGACAGGACACCTGACCCAAACTAGCCAAAGGGGTATTCCATACCACAGCACGTCATGCCCAGTATATAAACCAGGGGGAGTTACCCCGAAAGCCGAGATCACTGCTCAGGTCGGGCTGGGTATTGGTCGGCGGGTGGTGAGCAATTGTATCCTCTCCCCTTGTTATTTCACTAATCATTATTATCATTGGTGGTAACAGTAGTGGTTTTGTATTATACCTTAGTTGCGGGACTGCTCTTATCTCAACCTGTTGGAGTTACATTCTTTTGATCCTCATCCCCATCCCTCCAGGAGCTGGGGGAAGAAGCAGCAGGGGAGTGAGCGAGCGGCTGTGTGGTTCCGAGTTACCGGCTGAGCTCAAACCATGACATGTAGATACTTATAGTCTGTGATTTGTTCAGCCATTTAATCTTTCTCAGAATAAACTAGATTTATGCAGTCCTTGAATTACATTCTTTTGATTCTCATCCCCATCCCTCCGGGAGCTGGGGGAGGAAGAAGCGGGGGAGTGAGCGAGTAGCTGCATGGTTCTGAGTTACCGGGTGGGCTCAAACCAAGACAATGAGCTAGATATTTATTGCATGCATAGCCAGAAGAACTAACTGAGGAGAGATATCAGTCCTTTTTTTCCTGTGATTTCATATTTTTGGCACCTCTTTTGTAACCTTTAAATGACTCCTGCTGTAGAAAACTATTTGTATTTATAAATAGTCTAAATTAAAACAACATTAGGCCAAGTACATTTTTGAAAAAGTGTTGCTAGAGATGAGGTTGGCTCCAAAGCCAAGGGCAATCCCAGCATCCCAAAACTATAGTTAATCCCATTTTAAAATAAGCTGTTAATGTCTACCACACTCTTTGAAGCTGCATGACGTTTAACCAATGTACCAAAATAGCTCAGCAGTGTCAAAAAAAAGTTTCTTCCTTCAATAAACTATCCTGCTTTTGTAACTGTCCTCTTAGGTTGAGCTGTCTGCCTTCCTCATTAGTTCCTCTATGCTTGCTGTAACACACAGTGCAAATCTTGTCTAGGAAGTTCATCGTATGAGTACTAACAGAAATCTTTAGTCTGCTTTTTCTCTGTCCTCTTTATGTTGTTGGTTGTACCTGAATAAAGATGCACAAGGTTGATGTAAATCACTGTGAATATACAATTATTTTGAAGGCATAATGCAGTTGTAAACGTTTCTGTGAGCTGTAAACTAAAAGCTGTCCTGGTCTTGGCTGGGATACAGTTAAGTTTTGTCTTAGTAGCTGGTACAGTGCTGTGTTTTGGCTTTTGTCTGCTCGGTATATAAACTGGGTGGCATTACCTGGAAGGGGCTGATCACTGCTCAGTGATAAGCTGGGCATTGGTCAGTGGGTGGTGAGCAATTGTATTGTGCATCACATGTTTTTCTGGGTGGATGGGGTTTATTCCTTCCTCTCTCTCCCTCTTTATCTCCAATTATTGGGTTGGTTTTTTTTGTTTTTATTTTTTTTTTTTTTTTACTTTTATTTCAATTACTAAACTGTTCTTGTCTCAATCCATGGGTTTTTACCTTTTGTCTCATTATCCTCCCCATCCCACTGGGGGAAGGTGGAGTGACCTAGCAGCTGTGTGGTACTTAGATGCAGATGCGGCTCAAACCACAACTCTAAGACCTTTGTGTTGAACTGTGATAATTAATTAACAACATACCACTTCCTCAATAGTTAATATGTATGTTAAAAAATAGTTTAATGTGTCTGCTTTGATGTTTGCCATCTCCTCCGTACAGCCTGTTTAATTGTTGTGAATCTGTGAATCCTTTCAGCTCTTTGCATAGATCCTACTTCTAATGTTGTTAAACAAAATTTTATACCAAACCATTTTTACTTTACGTCTTGACTCATTATGGCTTAATATTTAAGTTAAAAATTTGGTTCTCTGTCCACTTGATACTATTTGGACAGGTGTACATTTTGAATGATTTTATTTTCTGCTGTTCAGCAGAACTAGGGTTTGCTTGTTTGTTTGTTTTTCCATTTGCCTCTGCTTACTTGGCTGATTAGTGATATACTCTTGCTCAAAGCATGCTGAACTGAAAATTAAGTATTATTACAGTGTAATTTGGTGGGTGATCCTTATTCTTTCCACAAAGAAGTGGAATTTGAATACTTTATGGCTATTAGCACACTGTGTTTTGAATTAATCTGTCTGCTGTTAAGAATTGGATGAAGATGTGCTTTTCCTCTTGCAATTCCCCTAATGAGTTTCTCTAAGAACCATGGTCTCCAGATGTCCAGGTTCTTTAGCAGCTGTGCCTTCCTCTTTATACAGGTCAACAGGTAAGGACAGTCTTCTGTATTGCTGTGTTTTCTGCGGCATGAGAGTTAAAAAAAAAAATAAAATCTATCCCACATATTAATATCCATAATTCAAGCACTGTAGTGTTGCAACATGATTTTGACTATCAAGGTGATATTCATCTCTCATTGCTTGTTATAAGAAGCTTATCATGTATTCTGAGCCAGTTAATGGCAACGGTGAGAAAAATATATAGCTCCCAATACTTCATTTTCCTTGCAGTGGGAAGATGGATTTTTGTGAAGCTCCTAGTCTCTCTCTCTATTGTCTCTCAGAAAGCATAGATTAGTAGTTTAGACTTTCTAGTCCTACATTTCAAGTATCTAAATTTAGGACAGAGACATCTCTTCACTGTGGAATAAGGCATCCTGTTTTCTCACTACATCTGCATTGATTACAAGGAGTCATTAACAGCTTGCAACAGATGAGACATCAGTCGTTCTGGCCATAGTCCAACAATGCAATTAAGATCACACTTAACATTAATCAACAGAACTGACTTCAGAGAAACTACTCACAAACTTAAAGTTAAGTAAGCATTTAAATGTGGAAGGAATCAAGTATCAGAGAAAAGAAAAACCTGGACTTCAGAAATTCAGGAAGCAAATGTGAGAATGTAGTGCAGCTGTGTATTAAAAGGCACATGGAGTAGAGATTAAAAAAAAAAAACACCCAACAAAAAACCAAACCAGAAAAGCACCAACAAAAACAAAACACAAGAGAACTAGATTATATCATGTCAGATCTTTATTTGAAATGGTCAAGGATAAATAATTATAAAGGTCACCTCAAACATCAATTATTTTATGATTCTACCCTACTTGTAAAACTGAAGTTATGAATTTGAACTAGCAGTTCACTAAAAATCTTTGGATTAGTAGTTCATGTTTGGACATAGTAAATTTCTTGACCACTTAGATATCAATGTATATCCAAGAATATCAAATACTGCCATATTAACTTCCTTTGTAGCACTGGCTTCTCTGAAAGGCTCTGAATAGCTAGGAAGAATTCACGCTAAGGTATATGAGAATTTAAATCTCTCCATTAGAGAAATATGAGTAACCAGTGAATAGAACTACCAATATTGGAACATTTAAAAATGTCGTTAATTGGGGGTTTGGGGGAGGGGAGGAGAGTGGGGTGGAGAAAATTCCAGAATTTATCCTTAGAACATGTAGAGATTATAATCTAATAACTGAAACTGCGATAATAAGTGTACACTGATTGCATAAAACAAGGGATCAAATAAGGATGGACCACTTGGAAAAATGTTAGCTCAAAAAAGGGAATAGTTCAGTGGTCCTGTGCATCAGGATGTGAATGACAACAGAAATGGACGTTACACAAAAGAGATTCAACTGACACGTGCCTATACATTTCCCCTTACAATTTAAGCACAAAGCCAAACTAGCATGCTGCAGACTTGTTTCACTCTGGGCATGCAGCCACATTAGTTCTAATTCCAAATCTACTATCAGCAATTCTTGGCTACTTTAGTCTCGGCATTTGTACTGCTGTAGATATTCAAAATTATGAATGCATTACCTAAGAGATGTCAGAGGGAAATCAAATAAATCTGTCCCTGGCAGTGACTAATAGGCTATTGTTTCTGGTTTGGCATGACTTATTTTGGTTAGTGGTTTTTTTTAATATATATATGTGTATATATGTAAAAAACTAAAAAAATTATATATTATATATATAATGCTGTTTATATATACATATTTTGCTGTTGTTTTGATAATTAAAAAATAAAGTAGGAATTGGTAGACTTAGAGTTCATTATAAGACATACAGTTATTTAAAACAGAGAAACCCTCCATAAACTTGAGTCATTATGAAAGTAAATCCAAATGAATCATTTGTGAGGAATGAATTCTATCAGCAAAGTAGGAATGCAGGACTTCCTATTCTCCTTCTCCTGCTTAACTGTGAAGGATTAGTAGAAAGACAGACCTCATAGAAAGGGACTTAATAGTTGTTTGTTGTTTGGGTTTATTTTTTTCCCAGAAGGTGTGACCATGTGGCCTTGTCCTATTATTTATTCAACTGTGTATGGAGATTTAACATTTAAAAACTACAAAGCATGTTCTCCTTCCCACAGGAATTTTGGGAAGGTCACAGGTATGTGAGTTCAGTATTATTATTATTATTCAGTATTATTATTATCAAACAGCATATTTGCTCACCATGCCTTGTGATAGTCACAGATTACAGATTTTACGGAAAATTTTTTAACTTGGTCATTGCTGAGACAACTTAGCCTTTCATCGTTACACGTAAATCCCCATAGTGCCCTATAGACCCATCCTCCTTCTCACAGGACCTACTAATATCTTTTTCCGTATTTGCAAACACTTCTCTCATTTTCCTAGATGATGCTTTGCTTTAGTTGGCAACAGTGAATAATCTCACTCTTCTGTTTCTCAAGCAACTGGAAAGAGAGAAGTGAAAAAAAAGAAGAAAAATGTGACTGCTAAAAGGCAGGAAAACCTGTCAAATTGCTACTAAGAGCAGAGGTAATTTTTTTCCACTTGCAGTGGGGAGGAGGGGCCATGTATCTTGGCTAAGTTTGACTCTCACTGAGTACACTAGAGGACTGCGGGAACTATGAGATAGTTTTTAGTTTGCAGCTAACCCTAGAACAACCCACCACTGTGTCCTCTGGCATAAATATGTGTTCATCAAAGACCTTTCCATTCCATCACTGATTTTTAGGACAGTCTTTATTATGCAGGCATGAACTTGTTCTTGTAGGTATGTCTTTGATTTTAACTATATTAAATAGCTGGGGTTTTTTGTTGGTTTTTTTTTCTTTTTTAATGGACTTAACTCACCAAATAATCCAGTTGCCTCTCTTTGATTGATTTGATTTTGCTATTACTCTTCAATGTATCAGCCCCTTTTACATGTGCAAGTGTTATCAGTAGTGATTTATATTTCTGTCCAATTTTTTAATTAACAGCATAGCAGCTAGCCAGAACACAACTAAAAAATCCCTATGAGGTGATCCTTTTTAGGTAGTTATTCAGCTACCTCTCTTAACTGTTCTAAATTATTTTAACATATACTTTTTGCACACTGGAAAGTGCTATTAATCAATCAAATCACTATGTGATACTTAGTCACCCATTTAAAATACTGTACATCTACAATGTGTCTATCTGTGTAATTTCTGTATTAATCAAACCTGTAATCTCATAAATAAGAAAAATCAGATTTTTCTTTTTTTTTTATATATATATATTTTCTTTTGGGGCTTTAAAATTAAATTGACTGGTAGCAGTTACATTCGTATTCCTTAACTCTGTCAAATGAATCAATGGTTATTAGCTGACAGATTGAAATTGCTTTCCTAATCCTTCCTCATTAAGCTAAACAGAGTCATCTGGGTACATTGGTTACTCGTCACTATGCTCATGTGATCCTTTGTAAAACTACCTGAAAAATTCCATTTTCTATTCTTTTTCTTTTTACTATTTCAGCTGCATTGTGCTTTTCAGAAAAGCATGTTTTGATTGCGGAGATTTATTATGTAGTACAGGACAGACAGTGTGTTTGTGGATAAGGAACAAAGCAGTCAGGGTGCCGGGACAGCCAGAAGCCCCTCAGGGTCCATCAGGGCAGCATCTGGCAGCCAGGAGTAGGGCAGCTGGGGGACACTGGAGCAGCCTCAACCCCAGCTGCAGTCTTTGAGCACTTCTGTGGAGATATGGATGGACCAAGGACCAGGCCAGGATCAGGCCTGGTGAGGAGAACCAGTGCTCCCTCATCCAGGATGGCCTGGCAGGGCCATGGAGATAGAGACAGGGATGAGCCAAGTCCCATCTGGGATGCCAGCCCATGAGTGAGGCTTTGGGTCCAGGTCAGAGGGACCACAGACAAGCAATGGCAGAGTGAGAAGCCTGGCTGAGATGAAGGTCCCAAGTGAAGAGGAATCGGTCCTGGAAAGGCTTTTTATTACCTTTTTCTAACAACTCTTCACACCAGTTTCAGGCCAGATGATTGTGTATCACGCTGTTTACCCAAAGGGAGGGGGTTCAGGGCCCCAACACAAGCTCTTATCTTAGCCATGTTTACACAGCAGCACTAGCTACCAAAGAGAAGACTCTGCTTGCAGTAGGAGGGAGATCATGTTTCTAAAGGAAAAGGAGGTGGAAGGAAAGCATCAGTTGGACGAGACATGTTCAGCACTATTTTAAAGTTTCCCCACATGCATTTCGTGGGCACTAGGCCCTGCTGTGTCTTAGCCAAAATATGTGGTGAAATTCCATGAAGCTGAGAGTAAGAGATCTTATAGTGTTACAATTATTTGTATAAAGTTTATCAAGAATACCAAGTACTTTAGTTACATGATAAAAATGGGAGATAACAAACAATATACTTCCATACTCCGGTCACAGAATCACTTTAGATTAAATGGTTATGACATTGGGATGTAAAAAAAAAAAAAAAAAAAGGAAAACCAAAATCAGAAATTTCCTCTATTTTTTGGAGTATTTTCCATTGAATAAACAACTTCAGAGAATCTTCAATGTCTCTTTTTAATATAACTCCTTGCAGAAAACATGTTTTGTGATGTGCAGTTATTTGAAAGTTATCTAATCTCATGAAATACTTGACGAGCTTGGTCATCCCAAAATATCTTCACTCTCATAGAAAGTCCTTCTCCTCACTAGTCTGAGATTCACAAATTCATCTCTAAAATAATTAAATTTTGTGCCTTGGCAGGTTCTCTGGCAAATGGTCCCACATGATAATCTGCAAAGAATTTAGGATGACAACCAAGTCGCATTCTTTTGTGTCAGAACTTCAGTACTGCAGTTCTGACAATATAGCCATACAGACAATGAACACACATGCAAATACAAAACTACACGCATGCGAACTACTATAGCTTTTCAACAAACTTCTGCCTTTAAAGAATGTGAATTCATGACAGTGCTGGAACTTGCTGTAAGACTAAAATCTTATAGTTAGTTTCTCTGATATGATAAATAAATGATTCATTTCTACATTTTGGTAGTTTGCTTGGTCTTCCTTGTCAATTATTTGATCAAGAGTCCATTCACTTTAAGGGTAGTAGTAAAACTAACTTTCAACCGGCTCCTCTTGCTTTTGGCAACACCAAGACTGCTTTATTTGTAATTGTTACTAATTTTATTGCTCTTGAAACACTGCTGAAATAAAGAGCAACCTCCAGCATTATTTTCTTAGCTCTGTGTCAAAATGCTGAAGGGTACTTGCAAACCAATTTGTATTCTAATTATACAACTTGAGAATGACCCTGCAAGGTTGGGATTTTGCCAGTATTTTAAGAGATTTACGTAAACATTTTATATATATGAAGCTAGAGAAAACTAGACAGCTGGTAACAAAAGCATCTTGCATATACAGAAAGGCAAATTAACCTCTGAAGTGTCTCAATCAAACAGAATAGCCCTTTTGGAGAAGTATTTAATTTATTACGTGTAAATAAAAAAACTCACATAAGATGAACCAGAGTACATCTATTGTTGATGCTTTTTAAATCCAGAAAAAAAAAAAAAAAGATTTTGCTCTATTTCATGAAAACTTTACTCGAATCTATTTGACAGACAGTGTACGATTTACATGTGTGTTCTTTTTCTTATGCTATTCTCCTTTGAGACTGAGTGGGTAATGTGGATTTTCTGGAAGAGGGAAGACTGCTCCTTCCCTGGTGAGTAACTGAGCCTGCTGAGTAAAAGCCTCCAAAGATTGCAGGATATGGCAGCAGCAATGAAGAGTCCCTGCAAGAAGCTGCAAGACTGCAGCTCAAAGAATGCTGATAAGACCAGAACACAGAAAGTAATGGAAGCAATTGAAGAAGTCCTCCTACGAATGAGAACTGAACAGTTAGCTCCAAGTTACTGAGTTGACTGAAACTAAATCTGAAGTCAGAGAACTGCTTGCAAAACCACAATATGCAGGGCAAGAACTATTTCCAAGCCCTTTTTCTATTTCTTTTTGTTTCTGTGCTGTTTTCCTTGGTGATTTCAAGTTTTATCGTTAAAAATACAACTTTCCTGTGACATATTTTGCAATTTATTTTAAGTTAAAGAGGTTTGGGCTTTTAGGAAGAGAAGATCTAGGGCTCATTAGGAAGAGAAGATCTAGGATGATCTGCCTTAAAGCTATGGTTGTCATGTTACTTGTCCTTCATGTGCCTCTCTTCATTGTTCGTCTAATTTCTTATCCCCTTCAAATTACTGCTCTAAAAGTGCTGCATCACATGTCTTTCTCCTGACAGGTAGATGGTAGTTATTGATATTGTCAAAATTGTACTAAATAGCTGGATTCACTCTCTATCTTTCTGACCCATACTACTGTAGTATCTCAGAAATTGTTCTTATTGAGGTTCATCTCGTCACACTCTGATCTGCAACTGAACAGACCATTTAGGACTGGTGTTAGATCTGCTGCAGAAAAATCTGAAAATTTACAAGGAGATTTCATTAGACCAAGTACATACATTAAAATATTATATTGCCTCAGAAAAGACTCACAAAATTTAGGTTTTACATTCTCAGAAGGTATTTGTGGCTACGAACTTATTAAATCCCAGACATTACCTATGGATGTGATTTCAACTAAGAGAGTTCAGGAATAAAAGCAGATAAATTTAGCAGTGATCCATTATTATTGCTTAAAAATGCACAACCTGACAGATGGGCCTCAAAAGTGAAAATGAGGAGTGGGATACAGTTCACCCTCCTATAGTCATCTGAAAATTGTCTTTGTTGGCTGTATTTGCTCCTTCTGTTGTCAAGTGAGAAACAGGCACTCCCTCTGCCACATGCACAAGTGATTAATCTTGTGTAGTTTATAAAAAGTGAATTTATACTAGCTAAAGATTCAATGAAAAAGCATATTTGTACTATTCTTTAAAGGGGAGAAGTCGCTTCATTTTTAAAATACCATTAAAAGCCCAGATTTTCATACTTTGCACAGTGAACCTTCCAGTGAACTAAAATGTTATGCAGATAGTGTGGTATTGGTTGTTAAAGTAAAAACCTTTTTTAAGGAAGAGAGATTAATCCCTTTTTTTTTTAAATTATGTTGAAGCATCTAAGTGCATATTTGTTTATACAATTATATAATGTGGGTACATCTCAAATGTAGAATTTTTTATTAGATTTCAGGATGCTCAAATTGCAGTCTAAACAGCACACCAGGTTTTTGAGATGGAAGGATGAAACATACTGCCTCTAAGTATTATTCTGTCGTGGTTTGAAGGCTAATGAAGGCTGACGGTGAACAGCAATCTCTCAAACCAAATAAAATGAAAAAAGAGTGAGGAAATATCTTTGTGGCAATCTAAGAGAGATTGTCGATGTGGTATAAAAGAAACCTCCACTCTGATCCCCTTCTGAGCAGCTACCAGATATGAGAAAATACATATATGTACAAATATGTGAGAGGTGGACTTGCTTCAGGTCCCGCTGAGGTCCAGGCCAGAAAGCTTATGCTTTCAGAGATTAGGAAGGACACCATGACATCTTACTCTGGGAGACAAAACACCTTGGTGCACCTCCTGCTTCTGGGAACTCACACTTCACAAAATACAAAATCATTAACAGAAAAGATCAAACAACATAGGCTGATTTAGCTTTAGGTAGATTTTTACTTACCTCTGTAATACTGTAAAGCTTTGTATCTTTTGCTGCCATCTTGGCAATGCATAGCAGATGCCACATCAGTAAACACTGTGATTTACATCAACTGGTCTTTCTTAGGTATGAGGTTCTCTGTCAGTTTATGTAGTGATTTTCAGCTGATTTTCAGAAGTGTGCTATTGGCCAGATTAGATAAAATGTGTTAAGACAAGCCCTTAGGGAGAATAACAATGAGGAATTCAACCTTTCATATGCTTTAGGACAAACTACCAAGCTACCTTCAATGTCAAATTTTATACTGTAGTGTATGTCTTCAGCTAGTTCTTGATTAATATAAAAAGACACACAAGTAACTATATTTAAAAAATAATCAAAAGTTTATATCAAAACTTTTTAGATATTCTGAACTACACCATGGAAAATCATCAGAGATTCAGGAAGCTCTCATTTAGTGTTCTGGTGTACTTAAACTATATTTATGGTAAATATAATGCCTGTATCTTTATGAGAATGTTTGTAATAGAACCTAGCACTCATCTGACATGCCAAGTTTATAACTACACTTATTTAAGCTGATGAATTCCTTAAAAGAGCTTATTGTGACATTATAATTCACACACTTTGCAACCGGGATGTTCATTTCAATATCTAATACAATTATCTTTATTCTGCTTTTTTTTGAAGTTCTCAGGACAGTGTGGAGGAAAGTGTTTCCTTCCCTGGTTCAGAAGAAAACTATGCTGCATCTTCAAAATTTTTATTCAATCAACTTAGTAATTTCCAGTATACTGCTACACACTTTCATTGTATTTTTTACTCCTAAATTACAACATTGGTAACTTCCAGTTGACTGTATTTAGACCTCCCTTTATGGATGAAATAAAGTGAAACTGATTTCTGTCTACTTTTTATATTTTTGAGATCATCACCAATACCTTATCCATTGTGTGTTACTATATCACTCATTATTTTATTGCACAAAGACTCATACCTATTTATTTACAGCATTGCAATCACAGTAGTCAAGGATCTGACTGAATTTGTAAGTTTTTGTACTGTTTTGGAAGAGTTAAGAAGGAAACTAAGAAAATGAAATATTTAAGCAGAAAAAACCTAATCTAAGGAAAATGTGTGCTACATACACAAAATATCATCGTTTCTGTGTATCCAGAGCCAGAAAAAATATGATTACTTATGCTTTGGATCAGTGATTCAATGATTTTAATCTCTGTGTACTCTTTCTGTCTTTTAATGACACTGTTCTTCTCTTGATGATTATTATTCAATATCTGTATACATTATGTGTTTCTAGCTTTCTGTTTTTCTCATACATGTGCTATGGATATTTAGTTAGTTCAACTTTAAAATTTCATTTCGTGTTCAGGATTATTAGAAAACTGAATTAGGAATTTTGTACCCTATTTGTAAGGGTACAAATTAGGCTGTATCATCAACCCACCTCATTTAATAATATCTGTGATGGGGGCAGGGCTTTCCTACGTCAGATTAGTGTGGACATACATATGCTTTAGGATGCAAAACTCTTCTATCAATCATATTTAGATATTATGCTTTGTGAGATCTAGTTTCAAATCCTTTGTACCTTGATGGTTATTTGCAGCTTAGACTATGTTTTAAACGGCTGTGGAATTGAATGACTACTTTTTCAAGGCTTTTCCAGATACGAAAAAAACTGCATACTTTTGAAGGTATTGGGCAATTTACTCAAAATAGTATGTATGTATTGTTTTGGGAAGGGAAGGGTGTTCTAAACCCAGTAAAATAACAGTGCCAGTATATATAGATATAAATATATATAAAGAAAAACTTGGAAACATGTGAAGTTAATGACTCAGAAGACAGAATTTAAGAATTACATTTGGTATATCTAAGGTTGTTCATAGCCTAAGGTTGTTCTTGGTATTCTTATTAAGGATAAACATTGACTTGTAGAAATTCTAGAATTTTAAAAACTGTTAGCGATAGTAACTTCCATATCACTAATAAAGACCAAGCCACGTATATAAGATTTTCTCCATATGCCATGTTACCACTTCCCCCACCCCCAAAATATAGAAAAGAAAGCAAACCTTCAACACCCAGAGGTGTATCATTTCTTCTTACACAGGAAGACGTTGAAGATACTTAAATTTTACTTTTTAATACTTGTGATTAACACAGTCAAATTTAAGTTTTGAGTAACTTTAGATGTAAAGAGGTTACATTTTTGTCTTTCATGAAGCTGAAATTTATATGTTATCTGTTTAATATGACAGGTGGGAGAAATGGGATGGGGAGCTAGGTGACAAGGCTGACAAAATTCTCACCTTGCCTTCCCCCTTTAAGAATCTCAGGACTTCCGCAAACCTGATCTGTTAATTGTACAAGTTTATGCCATTTAGATTACAGGGATTTAAGGAATTCAGGATGCTAAATAGCAGTTGTTTGGATCTATATTTCTGAGAAATGTGTTGTAATAACCAAAGGCTGCTTTGCCACATTATGCTTGCATCTCAGAGGAAGGAAATACCTTGATTCTCTGAACATGAAGTTCATATCTACTACAAATCCCAGGTTCAAAACTAAGCAAGGTTGGACCATTTATTGTGTTATTTCCCCTTGTATCTTTTTCTATTTTTGCTTCCATGTACACCATAGAAAAGACGGAAAACAGAGTTATTTGTTGTCAGTGAAAATACTGGAAATGCAGGAATACTTAATAGGGAAAGTGTCACTTAAATTTACTCTTTCATATCTGTCTCAGGCAGCATTTTGTATGCTCATTGCCTTATGCCCTTCACTACTTAGAAACTGCTGCAGTTTTGTCATGTTCTCTGTACATAATTTGTGAAGTGCTTTGGGATGAAAAGTGCCATATAAATGTACGATATTATTATTCTGTACTTTGCTTCACTGGAGAAGCTGCATCAGGAAGATTGTTTTATTGGGTTATCTCCTAGGTAACTGTGATTCACTGTAATGATAGTGACTAGCACTCTTTAAATGGGACAGTAGTGGCACAACTACAATCTAATGGGGATAAAATTAGATAGTGCCAAGTTGGGTATAAAATTATAAGCTCTGTCTTCTTAATATGCATATATTTAAAATTCAGTATTAAAGCCTATATTTTCCAAGAATCTCAGGAGGTTTTGGTAACAATAAGAACTTACTGCACTGTCATATTTAAGCCTTTACGTTTCAGTTGTGTCTTACAATATCTAAATCATCGTACTGCTTCTAAAGTAAATGTCACAGGAAAATGCTCTGTTGTATGTATTTTATATATATATATTTGTAACAATTTCATGGTAATTAAGGCCTTGGTTCAACAAAGTGAATAAGGAAAACCTCAACTTTCAACCTTTCTTGTTATTTGTGGAGGATAATTCACACATTTGAAGTTCATATTTGCATATTATGAGAAGCCTTGGGATAATCAGATGCCATACTCTTCCTCCTACTGAATCACTACACCAACACAAGCTTCTACTTTCTCTCACTTGTGTATAACACCCCTTCTTCATCGTTACTGTAACAACTCGTAACAACTCATAACAACTCATTTTAAAAGGCCTTAGCTGTACAGCAGTTCTCTCTTTGCTGACTTCTACATATGATGCTTAAGAAACAGGTCACTGAAAACAGGCAACAGATTGTACTGTATATTCTCTGGGATACAGGACCAAAGCCAACCAACTTGTCTCCAGTTACTATCGCCTGTCCTTATCAGCACCAGGGAACACAATCTCTTATTACCTTCCAGGCAACAGCAGCTGGGCCATGCTCTGGTAACTGTTTGGGTTTTTTAGTACTGCTGGAGAAACATAAACATAAACATATCTAGGCAACAGAAGTAATTATCCACTTGCCACAATGGAAAAAGTATGATAGTGAGTAAGCTGAGAAATGTGCCAGTAAAATGGAGACTGTTGCCACAAATGCAGCCATGCTACAAGATATCCTTGCAGATGAAAGAAATAATACATCCAGAGAGATTTGTAAAAATCATGTGACAGCATCCTGGAAAGCTTCACAACTAGTGTTAAACTCTCATGATCATCGTCTATGTCCTAAGTGTTATACAGACCTTAAAAGTACCTATTAATTCTAGTAGATTTTGGGTTTTTTTCGGGGCAGGGGGCGGGGAATGGTTCTAGATTTGGAACAAAAGTTAAACCTTAAATTAGTACTGGAGGAGTTTAGATACTTAACACATCTAGAAACAATTATTTACCTACTGCTATGCAACCTGGATCACCAGAATTTGATGACTTATTAAGACATAGAAAGAGGAAAGCATTTTGGCTTGTAAAGAGAAACTTTTGGTAGAATTTAAATGCCCAAATTTAAAGGTTTAAAGGTTTAAATCTAAACCTGAGCTAGTCAAATTATATGTTCTTACAGTAAATGGCGACAAAAGAAAAATGGAATCTTGAGGGAAAATAAATTTCATCAGAAGATATTAAATGAGCATTTAATATCTAAAACTAATAAGATAAACACCAATATTAATTTCCTTATATCATTCTAAAATCAGCCAAATTCAACATCAAAAAATACATAGGAATACAAACAGCAATAGGAAATGTAACACTCAAACAGGAAGGTTTTTACATATATCTTTACTGAGAATGTCTAAAAAATATAAGTTGTGCTGGGAAAATAAAATCATTATTTGAAGGATTACATAAATATATATATTTATCTGTGATTAGTAACAGTACAGAATGCATGTATACTCACATTCTTTGTCGCATATATTTTTACAAAGAGAATGTCTCAGATCTGGAAACTTGTTTATATAAGATGTACTAGATGGACTGTGAAGGCTTACAGCACATGATGGAACTGATGTACAGTATATTTGATCCTTCTTTGCTTACATACTGGCTGTGGCTGGAGTGGAGTTAATTGTCTTCTCTGAGAATTTAAAACTACTCTTACCCATAAACACTCAAACCTTTCATCACTGTTATCAAGCTCTAGGCAGTCAAAACACTCCCTAACACACAGGGCTGCTCTACCACCTCTCCTTCCTTGCCTATCTCTTCTGAGGAGTTTATAGCCATCTTAAGTCTCTCTTCATTGCTCTCAGACTTCTTACTGCAACTTCATTGCTGCCTACCTGAAAAAATCGATAATGGAGAATTATCCAAGGGCCATACCAGGGTAGGAAGCTTTCTCTGCACATCTTTAACTCTGGCCCCAGTGAAGCACCTCATAGCTTGGTGTCATCAGCATACCTGTTGAGGGCACTCTCAATCCCACTTCCCATGTTGCTAACAAAGATGTTGAACAGGAGCAGTCCTAACACTGGTCCCTGAGAGACACCACTTGTCATTGGTCTCCAAGTGAACATTGAGCCATTGACTGCAACTCTCTGTGTGGCCATCCAGCCGATTCTTTATGCAGTGGGTGGCCCATCCACCAAATCCGTGTTTCTCTAATTTAGAAACAAGGATGTCATGTGGGAAAACATGTAACAGCTTTAGTAAAGCTGCTTCACAGTAGTTGTAAACTAACAGAGTTGTACAAGTAAAAGCAAAATAGGTGGAAAAATAGCACGATTATTAGCATGATTATACTATTGGTTTTGTTAGTAGTCTATGCAGAAGAATAGAATTGAACAAGAGATATGTTGTTTTTCCTGAAGTGAATAAATTAAAAAACTCATAAGTCAGAAGGCAGCGTCATAGTAAGAGTTACTGCTTTATGGCATCAAACCCACAGAAGATAGGAGAGAACACTGCAGACCTTTACTACTGAACACATAAAGAAATATAGCAAGACAGACTAAACTGTAATTGGCTTCATACCTGGCGATTACTCATTGGTATTCACCTACTGCGTCACCTGTAACGAACAATTCACCAGCTAGATGCAGTTCTTTTTGGTGGGAGACAGAATCTTGGTTGGTGGTTCTTCTTTCTCACTTTTTAAGGGAAGCTACTGTCTTTCAGAGTGTGAGTACAACAGGCCTAGGAATTGGACTCCACTACCTTCTTCATAAAGATGAGAAATGTATTATAGAAGTTTTCAGAATATGTATATTTGGCAAGACATTGAAGTCATCCTAATTTCTGGCCACTTTGTCCTGTTTTTGAATCAAAGCTTTTCATATGAACAGCAATTTCACTTCAGTAAGATAACACCCTAAGTACCCTAAAAATCCTGTGTATATCAGGAGCAGATTATCTATATCTGAAACTATCAGCAAAAGAAGACTTTAACAATTTATGCTGAATTTTCCTGAGTCATGAGGAAATCTGTATGTCATCTCATGCTGAAGCATAGACCTGTGTTAGCCTAAGAAGTCCTGTGGCAAGATTTTGACACAGCTTCAGCAACTCTTGATAGGTTTTGTAGCTGGGTTATCAGGAATGAGAAGTCAGGAATGAAAATCTGTAGATATTTTTAATAATACATCTGCACAACTAAGGTATGTTGGATAAATAAATCATGTGAACAAGACTTTGGCTTTTTCTACAAATAAAGGGATAAAAAAAAAAAAAGAGTGAACCAGGTTCTAAATGACTCATGATATTGTCCTCCAACTTTCCTAAAAGCTGTTCGGTGCTAGCCTATGATCTAAAATGAAAGCTGACTGTTATTTGCAAGAGTGAACACAAGTTAAATTTTCTTCAAGTGCTTAAATGTTTTTCTTAAGGTGAATTATTTCCAACAGTGTATGTTGGTTTGATCTGGGTTCATAATACACCTTTGACTTGAACCCAAATACTATCAAGGTTTTCACTACTACTGTAAGTCTTCTGAGGAAGAAAAATAAGCCAATTTTTAACACAGAAAATAAAATTGGCCTGTCTGTATAGGCTCAAGATGAATAGTTAGGAGCAAAGTGATAAGTGTGTTTCTTATGTGAATAAAGTAATGAAAGGTTTCCTGGTATTCTGTTTTTCACTTAAAAATGCAGGAGTATTTGAAGGAGTTATTTAAATTGGTATGTATTCTTAAGTACTGAGAAGAGAACGTTGAGAAGTAAAATAAAAAAATGTTGAAACCGAGTGGAGTAAGAGAGGTGTCAAAGAGCTGGGGTATAATATCTCCATATCTCGTATCATTCAGAGTTTGTTTTTCTTTTTTTCCTTTTTTTTTCTTTGTCATTCTTGCATATGTGTTAGCTGAGGATGCAGGGTATTTTCCTGGAACTAGTGTTGCCCCTTTTCTTTGCCTTTCTTCTGTTCCTGGGCAGCTTCTTGTAGGTCTCTACTTCAGCAGGGGGGATGGAGTAGGTATGAACTTCAGCAATACTGTGATTCTGTGAACTGTCTTACTATTTGGTCTCTGCTGAGTAGTACTACAGCAGAATTGGAATCATATCAGTTACACATAAAATATGTGGTTTAATTTAACAAAAATTAAGATAAATATATTAAAATAATTAAACTCTTGGTAGTGGATGCGTATAGGCAGAGTTGATTTGTTATATAGATCTAAGCTTTTTTACATTTATTCTATATTGTCTATCTGAAGCACGTATGACTTATATGGCAACAGCAGGTTTGGTTTTGGTTTTTTATTTTCACTGGAATAAATGTGAACAAGAAAATGAAAATGCATTTTCATGTGCTGTGGGGTGGTATTTGGAGGACAGCGGGCATGTGATGAGCCAGCTGTATGAGGGACTCTTCTAAGCATGCAGCCGCATACCAAGAAGAAGATAAGAGGATGTGAACCAGCCATCGGAGAGCTTCTCCTAAACACGTAGCCGCATACCAAGAAGAAAATAAGAGGAAGAAAACATCTGCAGTCGGATACATGGGAAGAACACCAGGAATTAGATGAACCAATAAGGACACTTACCGAGCTGCATGATTGCCTCGTGCAAGAGGGCTCTTACCAATCAAAGGGCGCGTGACCGTATGTAGAGATAGAAAATTCTGTATATAAAGGGATCGTGGGAACAATAAAGTGGCTTCTGCTTGATTCACATTGGATCGTATAGGGTCCATTGTCGTCTCTCCTCAATGTGCTTTTTTGAATTGGAGCTTAGGTAAGGTGAAAAATGCAGGAAAAGAAATATTGGATGTTGGAGATGCAAGGTAATATTTTCTCAATTCACTCTCCCCACAATGGTGGGAGAATACTTAAAGAAATTTTCATAGCTTGTTCTTAGCTTTATTCTTGTAAGATTTAGAATCTTTGACTGTGTAAATCAAGTTGCCTCTGTTGCAAGATATGTGGAATGTTATTTCCCCAAAGAATAATCTGAAAATGAATATACTAATGATATGAGGAAAAAACCAAAGAGCTGGATAATATTGAACTCAGTGAATGTACATGGCTAAAATGTGTCCTTTGTTAACCAAAAGGTTTTTAAATGAACAGGCTTAATTGAGACGCTACATAAAATGTGTTATCAAATGAAATCTGTTTTAACTGAAAACTATAATTAATCTAACACAAAAATATCTAAGACATGTTTTTGTTGTTTACAGTTATCTGGAGATCACCTTCGTACTGTTCATAGGCTGAAGTAGTTATGGTTAAATCAAACAGTTAAGCTAATATTCTAAATCATTAGATTTCATCTAGACAATTCCTTTGGAAAGTAAAAAAACTTTCTTGTCATGTGTCAACTAAAATATAAAACTATTTGGCTTTTTCTATCCATGGGTTTGAAATAACCTTGCAGCTGTATGATTACACCACCTGTGAGAACGCATGTATGTCAGGATTTTGTATCTGTGGTTCTAGAGTACTTCAGTATAACAATGAATGATATTCTTTATAAACCATTTCAGCATTTTGCTGATCTCTTCTCATGTTTCCTAATTCTTATTGAAGTGCTACACTACATACTGAGACTGATGCCTAACAATATCTTGATTATTCTGAGACACATAGCACTCAAAAATTTACAGGGTCCACATGTCTACACACAGAGCTCTTGATTTACCAGTATATTAGATTCAGGGTAAGGAGATGGAAGTTTCTTTTATTGATCATAACATAACCATAATACAAATTTAGTAATCCCTTTAGATTTGAATAATTCAGCAAAAATTATTAATGACAAAAACATCAGTGGACTTCGACATTTGAAAAGAAAGGTTAACTTCATAATTCATGAATAATTTATCATCATAACTTATTCTGTAATAACGTGCTGCTGAAAATGGAAAATATTCTGAATAATTTGTAGTAAATTTGTAGTTCCTCTTCTTGATACTGGAAATATTATAATGGTGCAAGTGAAAATACTTCAAAAAGCAAAGCACTCAGCATTTTACTCATTTTATTTTATTTTACGTAACAATTCTGAAAGATGTTGCAATAAGAGAAGGTGAGGGAGAAAAAAATGCTGAGGTTTAGTGATATCAGCAACTGTTTCAGAAGACCAAGCCCATCCAAGATTCTATCAAATATATATGTTGATCACCTGTCTAGATTTAACAGGAATGTCTTTAGTTTAATATAATGTTCCAATGTGATAACACAGTTCAAAACCAAAATAAAATTGGGATTTTTGTATAGCTAGGTCAGGCTTTGCTTCTGTTCTAATGAATTTAAAACATTTTCCTCTCTTCTGTTTTATCTGATGTGCAAACTATTGAATGTATGAATTGTCAAAACTGTCTATGAAATGAGTAAAAAGAAGAATCTAAAGTGCTAACAACTCTTTCAATGTTTAAAGGATCTCTGATCAAGAAAGCAAGCAAGCAAGCAAGATCCAGGCTTTGTAACTGTAGAATTCAAATCTTGTTTTACAGTCAATTTTGATGTGAAATTGGTCTAGTCCAGATCATTATGCTACCAGCTGGAAGATTCTATTTTGCCAGCGAAGCGTAGAATATTGAGGCTGACGCAGTGAAGAATTGAGTTTAATATCCAGAAAACATTCCACTTTTACTTTGGGCTGTACTGCCTGGTGCAGAATCCATGCTGGCTATGCAAGTAGTTGTTAACCCATCATCTTAGTAGTACATGAGAAGCTATTAACCTGCCCTTCTTGTACGAGGATGGATAATATTTTAATCAGATACCGTAGTGCAAACATGAAAGAACTAATCATAGATTTAGTTAAGCCTGAGATTCACATAAGAGGAAAAAAATCAAATTACTGTATACTAAATATACCTTTTATAATATTCTTTACTTAGCTTTGTATTTTGATTTAGAATCATAGAATCTTAGAATGGATATGGTTGGAGAGGACCTTGAGATCATCTAGTTCCAAGCCACCCTGCCATGGGCAGGGACACCTCCCACTAGACCAGGTCTCTAAAGGCTTTGTCCAACCTGGCCTTGAACACTGCCAGGGATGGAGCACTCCTAACAGCCTGTTCCAGTGCCTCACCACTCTCACAGTACAGAATCTACTCCTTATACCTAACCTAATCTACCCTGTTTAAGTTTGGACCCATTACCCATTGCCCTCTCACTACAGTCCCTGATGAAGAGTCCTTCCCCAGCATCCTTGTAGGCTTCCGATATACTGCTGCTATGAGGTCTCCACACAGCCTTCTCCATGCTGAACAACCCCAGTTTTCTTAGCCTGTCTTCGTATGTGAGGTGTGCCAGCCCTCTTACCATGGCGGGGGATCATGATCCTCCTCTGGACTTGCTCCAACAGCTCCATGTCCTTTTTATGTTATACACAATACTCCAAGTGGGGTCTCACGAGAGCAGAGTAGAGGGGCAGACCTTTGACCTGCTGGTCACACTTCTCTTGATGCAGCCCAGGATATGGTTGGCTTTCTGGGCTGTGAGCGCACACTGCTGGCTTATGTTCAGTTTCTCAACAACCAACACCCCCAAGTCCTTCTCTGCAGGGCTGCCCTGAATCTCTTCTCTGCCCAACCTGTAGCTGTGCCTGGGATTGCCCTGACCCAGGTGCAGGACCTTGCACTTGGCCTTATTGAACTTCATGAGGTTGGCATCGGCCCAGCTCTCAAGCCTATCCAGGTCCCTCTGGAAGGCATCCCTTCCCTCCAGTCTGTTGACTGCACCACACAGCTTGGTGGCATCTGCAAACTTGCTACAGGCACACTCAATCCCACTGTCCACGTTGTTGACAAAGGTGTTGAACAGGATCAGTCCCAACACTGTCCCTGAGGGACTCATCACTGGTCTGCACCTAGACTCTGAGCCATTGACTCTCTGCTTGTGTCCATCCAGCCAATTCCTTATCCAGCAGGTGATCCATCCATCAAATCCATGTCTCTCCAACTTAGAGACAAGGATTTTTGTGCAGGGCAGTGTCAGATGCTTTGCATAAGTCCAAGTAGATGACATCAGTTGCTCTGCCTCTATCCATCAGTTCTATAGCCCCATCATAGAAGCCACCAAATTGTTCAGGCATAATTTGCCCCTAATGAAGCCATGTTGGCTGTCACCAGTCACCTCATAGTTTTTCATGTTTTCAGGAGGATCTGCTCCATGATCTTGCCAGGCACAGAGGTGAAGCTGACTGATCTGTAGTTCTCTGAGTCTTCCACTTTACCCTTTTTGAAAATGGATGTTATATTTCTCTTTTTCCAGTCATCAAGAACTTCGCTTGACTGCCATGACTTTTCAAATATGATGAATAGTGGCTTAGGAACTTCATCTGCCAGTTCCCTCAGGACTCATGGATTTTGTAATTTGGAGTAATAGAATGGCCATCTCAGATGTCGTGTGAAGAATGCCATGTATGTACCTCTAGGAAGCAGTCAAAGGCAAAAGTCTCCAAATGTACCTCAGTTACTGCAGGTCCATAAAAAATACAGGTGATGACTGACCTACTCTGGAAAATATATGTGAAAAGAAAAACAAACACATAGTGGGATACTTGTAATATTCTTGTTCAGCTAGTGCCATAAACATGACGTCTGTTTTCCACAGCAATGAAAACATATAAAGTGAAAAGGTGGTCTTCGGTTACCTGTGCTTTTCCTGTGCTTATTACTCAAACGTGTAGTTAATGCAAGGCAGGTATCTTGGATACCAAATATAGTTTGCCATGGAGCTTATTTTACTTTGCTGGTATATGCAGCTTTTCCTCTAACCTCTTAAAACAGCTTTACCTTAAGTCATATATTGTCTCACTTTTACCTTTCCTATTCTCCTCCCCATCCCAGAGATATCAGTGGGCATGCAGCTGTGTGGTGATTATCTGCTTATCAGAGTTAAAACACAATGCCCTTCAAAAAGGAAGTAAACCCTCCTTAATGTTTCAGTCTTTCAAATGTATGCAAATAAAATAGTATGTGGAAGTCATCATTTCACTGTTACAAAATGTAAGACATACTCTTCCACAGCACACCTGCAAGGAATTAACTTTTGATTGCTATAGTTACTCTTCATGCAGTTACCTTGTGTCGTGGTTTGAGCCCAGCCGGTAACTCAGAACCACACAGCCGCTCGCTCACTCCCCCCCCCCCCCCTTCTTCCTCCCCCCGCTCCCGGAGGGATGGGGAGGAGAATGGGAAGAATGCAACTCCCACGGGTTGAGATAAGAGCAGTCCCGCAACTAAGGTATAACACAAAACCACTACTGCTACCACCAATGATAATAACGATTAGTGAAATAACAAGGGGAGAGGATACAATTGCTCACCACCCGCCGACCGATACCCAGCCCGACCCGAGCAGTGATCTCGGCCTTCCGGGTAACTCTCCCCGGTTTATATACTGGGCATGACGTGCTGTGGTATGGAATACCCCTTTGGCTAGTTTGGGTCAGGTGTCCTGTCCCTGCTTGCTCCCGGCTTCCCCTCCTCCCTGGCAAAGCATGAGACTGAGAAAGTCCTTGGTTGGAATAAACATTACTTAGCAACAACTAAAAACATCGGTGTTATCAGCGTTGTTCCCAGGCTGAAAGTTAAAAAACACAGCACTGCACCAGCTACTAAGCAGGAGAAAAATGACTGCTATAGCTGAACCCAGGACAGTATCCACCCCTTATTCCATACCATTCACGTCATGCTCAGATCCCACATCTCTCAGCACACCATCACCCCTGTCCCATATATACACATATATATACACCCACACCCACACACAGAGAAAGATATCGTTCCCTAGTCCATGGACCAATCCCTGTAAAATTGCTGAACTCATCCAGTCCATGATGTCAGGCTCCATCTCTTGTAATAGTCTTTTAGGGCAGGAGGGACGGTACATAGTGTTGGGTTGTTGCCTGCTGATGATACCGCCAAACTCATCTGGTCACTGCTGAGCTCGTCTGGTTTCCTCAAAATTCATTCTTTGTTGAGGTGATGATCGGAGGGAAGTCAGGGTCAATGGCTGGTGACCTGAAGATATCTAGCTGGTGGGCTATAAAAGTGTTATAGAGCAGGCAACAGCGTACAATTGAGTTCATTGGCTGTTTTCCCCCAAAATCAAATCCCCTTGAGGTACACATCGGACTTCCCCATCTTCCCGCCTTACCCACCAAGTATATCCAGGTCCCTGAGCAAAAGCAACCCCACGAGTGGGTTTGCCTTTACCTGAAGCAGGAATAACCCAGACTGTCTTCCCCAACAAATTCTTTATGTGCACCACAGGAACTTTATCCCCCTCTACAGTACGTAAAAGTTCTGATTGGGCTGGGCCAGCCCTGTTGGCAGATCCCCTACTGTTGACCAACCAGGTGGCTTTTGGTAAATGTGTATCCCAGTGTTTGAAAGTCCCACCACCCATTGCTCTCAGTGTAGTTTTTAACAGCCCATTGTACCGTTCGATTTTCCCAGAGGCTGGTGCCTGGTAGGGGATGTGATATACCCACTCAATGCCATGCTCTTTGGCCCAAGTGTCTATGAGGTTGTTCCGGAAATGAGTCCCATTGTCTGACTCAATTCTCTCTGGGGTGCCGTGTCGCCACAAGACTTGTTTCTCAAGGCCCAGGATAGTGTTCCGGGCAGTGGCATGGGACACAGCGTATGTTTCCAGCCAGCCGGTGGTTGCTTCCACCATGGTAAGCACATAGCGCTTGCCCTGGCGGGTTGGTGGGAGTGTGATATAGTCAATCTGCCAGGCCTCCCCATATTTGTACTTCAGCCATCGTCCTCCATACCAGAGAGGCTTTAACTGCTTGGCTTGCTTAATTGCAGCACATGTTTCACATTCGTGAATAACCTGGGCAATAGTGTCCATCATTAAGTCCACCCCTCGATCACGAGCCCATCTATATGTTGCATCTCTGCCTTGATGGCCTGAGGTGTCATGGGCCCACCGGGCTAAAAATAATTCACCCTTATGTTGCCAATCCAAGTCCATCTGAGCCACTTTAATCTTAGCAGCTTTATCCACTTGCTGGTTATTCTGGTGTTCCTCAGTGGCCCGACTCTTGGGTACATGAGCATCTACGTGGCGTACCTTCACCACCAGGTTCTGCACCCGAGCAGCGATATCTTGCCACAATGCAGCAGCCCAGATGGGTTTACTTCTGCATTGCCAGTTGCTCTGCTTCCATTGCTGCAACCACCCCCACAGGGCATTTGCCACCATCCATGAGTCAGTATAGAGATAAAGTACTGGCCATTTTTCTCGTTCAGCAATGTCCAAGGCCAGCTGGATGGCTTTCACCTCTGCAAATTGACTCGATTCACCCTCTCCCTCAGCAGTTTCTGCAACTTGTCGCAGGGGACTCCACACAGCTGCCTTCCATCTCCGATGCTTTCCCACAATACGGCAGGACCCATCAGTAAACAAGGCATATTGCTTTTCACTCTCTGACAGTTCATTATATGGTGGGGCCTCCTATGCACGCGTCACCTCCTCTTCTGGTGACATCCCAAAATCTTTGCCCTCTGGCCAGTCCATGATGACTTCTAGAATTCCTGGACGACTGGGATTTCCTATTCGAGCTCGTTGTGTAATTAGTGCAGCCCACTTACTCCATGTAGCATCAGTTGCATGATGTGTAGAGGAGACCCTGCCTTTGAACATCCAGCCCAGCACAGGCAACCGGGGTGCCAGGAGGAGCTGCGCTTCAGTTCCAATCACTTCTGAGGCAGCTCGAACCCCTTCGTAGGCTGCCAGTATCTCTTTTTCAGTGGGAGTGTAGCTGGCCTCGGATCCTTTATATCCCCGACTCCAAAAGCCAAGGGGTCGACCTCGAGTCTCCCCTGGAGCTTTCTGCCAGAGGCTCCAGGTAGGACCATTCTCCCCACCTGCGGTATTGAGCACATTTTTCACATCTGGCCCGGCCCGGACTGGTCCAAGGGCTACTGCATGAACTATTTCTCGTTTAATTTGTTCAAAGGCTTGTTGTTGCTCAGGGCCCCATTTGAAATCATTCTTCTTCCGGGTCACGTGGTAGAGAGGGCTTACAATCAGACTGTAATTTGGGATGTGCATTCTCCAGAACCCCACAACGCCTAAGAAAGCTTGTGTTTCTTTCTTGTTAGTTGGTGGAGACATTGCTGTTATCTTGTTGATCACGTCTGTGGGGATCTGGCGGCGTCCATCTTGCCATTTTATTCCCAAAAATTGAATCTGCTGTGCAGGTCCCTTGACCTTATTCCTTTTTATGGCAAAACCGGCCTTCAGCAGGACTTGGATTATCTTCCTCCCTTTCTCAAAAACTTCTTCTGCTGTATCACCCCACACGATGATGTCATCAATGTATTGCAGGTGTTCTGGAGCTTGCCCCTGTTCCAGTGCAGTCTGGATCAATCCATGGCAGATGGTAGGGCTGTGTTTCCACCCCTGGGGCAGTCGGTTCCAAGTGTACTGGACGCCCCTCCAAGTGAAAGCAAACTGTGGCCTGCATTCTGCTGCCAAAGGGATTGAGAAAAATGCATTGCCAATGTCAATTGTGGCATACCACTTGGCTGCCTTTGACTCCAGTTCATACTGAAGTTCTAACATGTCCGGTACGGCAGCACTCAATGGTGGTGTGACTTCGTTCAGGCCACGATAGTCTACTGTTAATCTCCACTCTCCATTAGACTTTTGCACTGGCCATATGGGGCTATTAAAGGGTGAGCGGGTCCTGCTGATCACTCCTTGGCTCTCCAGTCTGCGGATCAGCTTATGGATGGGAATCAAGGAGTCTCGGTTGGTGCGATATTGCCGCCGGTGCACTGTTGTGGTCGCAATTGGCACTTGTTGTTCTTCGACCTTCAGCAACCCCACAACAGAAGGATCCTCTGAGAGACCGGGTAAGGTGGACAGCTGCTTAATTTCCTCTGTCTCCAAGGCAGCGATACCAAAAGCCCATCTATACCCTTTTGGGTCTTTGAAATACCCTCTCCTGAGATAGTCTATGCCAAGGATCCATGGAGCCCCTGGACCAGTTACAATGGGGTGCTTTTGCCGCTTCCTCCCAGTCAGGCTGATTTCAGCTTCCAGCATAGTTAACGCTTGGGATCCTCCTGTCACTCCAGAAATAGAAATGGGTTTCACTCCTTGACACCTTGATGGCATCAGAGTACACTGTGCACCGGTATCTACTAGAGCCTTATACTTCTGTGGGACTGATGTGCCAGGCCATCTGATCCACACAGTCCAGTAAACCCGATTATCCCTCTCCTCCACCTGGCTGGAGGCAGGGCCCCTGTAATAGTGATCACAAAATTCTCCACTTCTGTCTTGTAGAAAGGGATTAGTATTCCTTATCACAGGAGCTGGAGTAAAATCAGCTCTTTCGCTCCATCTGGGAAACTGCTCGCCAGAGACTGGAGCAGCAGCTTTCCTGGGAGGATCATCCTTGACCATTGTTCTCCTCTTCAGTTCACGCACCCGTTGCTCCAGAGCTGAAGTAGGTTTTCCATCCCACTTTCTCATGTCTTCTCCATGATCCCGCAGGTAAAACCATAGGGTGGCCCGTGGCGTGTACCTCCTATATTTTCTTTCTCGAGCAGTAGGGCGCCTTCTGTTGATAGCTGAGACATGGGTTGGTACGCGTGGAGAGCTGGATAGATCGAATAAATCGTCTCTCAATTGTTTGAACTCCTGGGACAGTTTTTCCACAGCTGAAATGATGGAAGGGGTGAGATTGTCTTCGAACTCTCGGAGTTGACGAATCAGGAAATCCACTGTTGGTGATACTCCGTCATTCCAGGTCATTGATGCCAATGTGTGGGCATACGATGATGGCGCACTCTGTGTAAGTTTCCGCCACATGGGTCGTGTACATTCGACTTCATCTGGGTCTACGGATGTGTTCCTGGAATCCGGCCTACGATAGATCATCTCTATAATGGCTGATTCCCTCAGGGACTGGATGCCTTTCTCTATCGTGGTCCAGTTGGCTGAGCGATTCGTAATATCGTCTTTGTAGGGAAACCTTTCCTTCACAGCTGCCAGGAGCCGCCTCCAAAGACTGAGGGCTTGCTTCTCTCTTGCAATCGCTTTGTCAATTCCTCCTTCCTTAGCAAGTGATCCCAGCTGCTTGGCTTCCCTACCTTCTAGTTCATGACCGTCGGCCCCATTGTCCCAGCACCGGAGCAACCAGGTGACAATGTGCTCCCCTGGAAGACGGGTGAAATCTTTTCGCATATTCCGTAGTTCGGTTGAGGTCCGGGGTCGAGAAGTGACCTCTTCTTCTTCTTCCTCTTCCTCTGACCCACGTAGTAGTAACTCTTGTTCAGGTGCTGTTGCATATAGTAATGGCACTGGGTCTTCATCTTTCTTCGCTTCACGGGTTGCTCTTTGTGCCTTTCGTTTGCTTTTGCTTACAGGGGCAACAGACATTGTCACAAACTGGCCATTTGGTTTAGCTGCAGTGTTTGTCACTGTGGTTGGAGTGGCTGCAGTGTCTGCCACTAGGATTGGAGTGGTTGCAATGTCTATTGCTGGGGTTGGTGCAGCTGTTGTGCTTGGGAGTTGAGTAACACCAACAGCTGCATTATCTGTTGCTGTCGGGGTTTGAGTAGCTACTGTGCTTGTCACTGGGGTTGGTGTAGCTGCAGTGCTTGGAGTAGCCATATTGTCTGTTGCTGTTGGGGTTTGAGTAGCTACTGTGCATGTCACTGGGGTTGGTGTAGCTGTGGTGCTTGGAGTAGCTATATTGTCTGTTGCTGTCGGGGTTTGAGTAGCTACTGTGCTTGTCACTGGGGTTGGTGTGGCTGCGGTGCTTGGAGTAGCCACATTGTCTGTTGCTGTCGGGGTTTGAGTAGCTGTTGTGCTTGTCACTGGGGTTGGTGTAACTGCTGTATTTGAAGTTGGAGTAGTTGCATTGTCTGTTGTGGTCAGGGTTTGAGTAGCTGTTGTGCTTGTCACTGGGGTTGATGTAGCTGCTGAGATTGGAAATACCATCAGTGTGCCTCTGGGACAAATTAAACATGTAACTGCTAGTGGGAAAAGTATGTCTTCAATACTTGGAATTAATTTAACTAATCACTATGAACAGTACAGTAGTGTTTAAGTGGTAATAAAATGGTGATACATTGGAATTATTGCTAAGTGCTAAAACTGGAGTCACAATATTAACGACTAACTCTTCATTGTGGAAGTGTTATGGAGAAAAGAGGTAAACTTTCCATGACTTAGTTATTCAAAGGTGTGGAAAAATTTATGTTAGTGTATTCATGTTTCAGACCAGCCACTGACTGAAATAATACATGGGAAATCCATTTCAGATTTCAGAACCACAATAGTCGAACTATGTGGTTATCATTTCAAGTTGTAAGCTCCTGTTCAAATTGTCGTAATGTAGTGAAATGTCATTTCTGGCACTCCTGGTTGAAATGGCAATCACAGATTATATGAAGTACATGTTAGCAGAACTATTAATTCAGGATCCTACACTTCATTAGCTGTAAAAGACCAAAAGAGATTATTGACACTTTTTTGTGCTGATCTTAGATAGAAAATTTGATGGCTGAACCATTAAACTATGCTGTAAGAATGCCTTGGAGCATAACAAAATGCATACAGAAACCATTGCCCCATTTTTCACTGTCATTCGAATTACACTATGGAGACAGACTTCTAGAATTCAGAAGCAGGGGTTGTGGTTTCACAAGGTCTTCACATGATCCTATTGCTTCTAAGAGATCCATCACCTCACAACAATTAAACATATACTTAATTTTAAGCACAAGAATAGCCTAATTGATTTCACTGCTTGCTGAAACAGGCCTGACTGGGAGGTTGGGATGGTATTCTCAGTGTTATAATAATTTCTCATCTACAGAGGAGAAGAGTCTACGTACTCAACCACCATATTAAGCTTTAGTCATTAATATTTTTAAACACTATGAAGATACAAAGTTTTAAAGATGGATGATGAATTTCTGACTTGAAAATTTTGTTAACACATATAAATTATTTGTTTATTTAAATACATACACCACACCTATCCTTTACTGTACTTTTACATGTAAGTTGATGAGATAATCTGATTTCACTGAACCTAGTTATTTTTAAATTATGTATATTCCCTTTGAGTTAAGAGAGAGCTTCTGCACCTTATTTATTCTACTTTCATCTAAAATAAATACTGGAATAACAGCTTCTAAATAAAATTTCAGAATATCATATTCTTCACACATTCTATAATATGAAATGCATCACAGCATCCTTCTTTCAAGGGTGAAATTCATTTAAATCAATGTCAATAATTTAAACTTTGGTGTCAGGTGTAATACTACCAATGCATATAAAATTGATATTAAATGTTTTGTTTAATGATTTGAGGTATCGGTATAATAAAAAGTTGCCTTAGGGAAGGAAATAAATCCATGGCTTGTAATCACATTGAACTCCAAACCAGGTTAAGGTCTGTGCTAACAAACTAGAGAAAAATAATTACAGGAAAGTTAGTTTAAATATCATTTGACACTGTGTATGGTCTATTGGTACATTTTAGAAATACGACCATTGCCTCTTTCAGACTACCTGCTACTCATATTTGGAATGTAATATTTTTTTTAAGAAAGCTTTTTTCAAAATACTTTTTATACCAGGAATTTCATGAAATTTTGGCCATAAGAGACACATAGAGAGCTTTAGAAGTTTCACCTACAGTCAAATCTATAATATTTAGATTTATATTATGAATGTGGATTAAACAGTGCATAATTTCTGAAAAATAAGGAGACAAAACTGATGGTAGAGTTTAAATGGAAAATGGACCAGTTTATATACCAGTGAGATTTCCTTTATTAAACCATGAAAGAAATATCTTTAATTCTGTTATGTCAACATTACTTTGTCAGTAATTCATATTTAATATGTAATGGAATAAAGCTGAAGGGCTTAAAAAGGTCAAGGCAGATAGCAAACACTGGGTTGACACAGCTGTGCGGGTAGTTAGCATTCAGCTTCTGTGATAATCTCAAAAGATCACTGGGATCTTATTTAATTTAGTTAATCTGCTTAGGCTTCAACTATGCTGGGTTTGCACTGCTCTTGCAAACATCAATTTAAGGTATAGTTAAGTCTAGATACTGCAGTTATGCAGTAATGTTGTATATTTATGCATGTATATGATGTATTACTAGAAACGATGACCAGTGACTACTGGGATGAATAATGTTAAAAAAATAAAATAAAAAATTCTTTTGAAGTGCACCAAAACCCCTCAGAGTATTAAACAAAAACCTTTTGATGCAGCCCAGCATACGGTTGGCTTTCTGAGCTGCAAGCACACACTGCCGGCTCATGTTAAGCTTCTCATCAACCAACACCCCCAAGTCCTTCTCTGTGGGGCTGCTCTGAATCTCCTCTCTGCCCAACCTGTAGCTGTGCCTGGGATTGCCCTGATCCAGGTGCAGGACCTTGCACTTGGCTTGGTTAAACTTCATAAGGTTGTCATCAGCCACGCTTCAGCCCACCTCACAAGTGTGCCAAGGTTCCTCTGGATGGCATCCCTTCCCTCCAGCGTATCAACCAAACCACACAATTTGGTGTCATTGGCAATTTTGCAGGGGGCACACTCGATCCCACTGTCCATGTCGTCAGCAAAAGTGTAGAGCAGAACAGGTCCCAACACCGATCCCTGAAGAACACCACTCGTTACTGCTTTCCAACTGGATATCGAGCCATTTACCACAAGTCTTTGTGTGCAGCCATCCATCCAGTTCTTTATCCACTGAGTGGTCCATTTATCAAATTGATGTCTCTCCAATGCAGAGACAAGGATGTCATGCGGGACAGTGTCGAACGCTTTGCACAAGTCCAGGTAGATGATGTCAACTGCTTTGCTGCTGTCCATTAGTTCCGTAGTTAGTATATCTAAATATATTTAGATAAAACAAGTCAAGGATCTAAAATAGCAACCGGAGACCTGGAAGTATATATTAAAGCATGCAAAATAATGCTATCCATGTGTTTCTCTGTAATTGAACTGCATCCTTAGCTCACATATAGACACATTGTCATTTAAATTTAGATACATATCTGAATCCCACCAGCAATAGAAATGCTAGCTACTCTATATCTATAATGATATACATTCCTTAAAATTCAGTTGGTTATAACTGGTGTTTTCTTGGACTGATTAAGCTCAACTGAAATCTTAGTTTTCTTCTGGAAATGTCATTTTCTTCTGGAAATGTCATTTTCTGTTGTGTATGTATTTATAAGTGTCTAAAGTTAGTTGGGAACCCTGGTGGAAATGCTCATTATGGATCACAGTAAGAAAGACAGTTAAACTTCTGAAGTATCAATTAAAATAGCATTTATAGGGGATAGCAGAAAGAGTAAAAAGGGGGTAATGTGGATAGTTATCTATGCATTCAGATGCTGGGAACCCCAAGGTGTGCAGCACTGGATGAAACCCAGCCAGGACATGGCATGCAGTACAGACCCCATCCAAAGAGAGGTTCATGAGCATTTTAGTGTTTAAAGCTTTAAGAGGATGCATTTTAGAAGCAAAAAACTCTATTCCATATTGCTACTGTCAAATGTTAGATGAAGACTTGCTGCTTCATTTTGAGATAAGGTGAGACATGCAGGTGCTGTAAGAGCCAGATGCCAAGTAAGAGTCACATACAAGCAGCTGTTGTAGCCAGTTAAGTTCATCCAATGGACAGAAGATAAGAACAATGTAGCAAATACTTATGCCTGCTCAGGTTAACTGTGTATGAATCAGTAACTCCTTGATGTTGTAATAGTTTTCTACTATTAGATTAGGACCTACTAGGTTATGACTGCTACAAGGAAGAATCCAATGGCTACCACTTAATTGTTTCTTCTCATCTAGACATCTTTCTTTTTATTTTAAGCATATTTAATATTTTGTTTTACTGAAAGTGCAGATTTTTTTCATTTTGTAAGGAGACATGACTGCTCAGCAAACAATAATTCTGCAGACTTTAGTTCTTTCTCTTTTTCTTTTTTATCCCTGACCCCTTAAAAAAAAAAAGAATGAACATTTATGAGAAACTTTAAAACTAGCTGCTTTTAAACCTGTTTCTGCCACAGACATTTATTTTCTAATGCCTTCATTCCATTTCTTTAATCATGATATAATCTTTTTTTACCATCTCTTCCTAAAGTTGCCTGTCTTAAGGTACATTCAGTTCTTCCTTTAGAATCCATGACAACTGTGGTGGACGTGGTATTGAAAACAGCCCCACTTACTGTATAATTATAATTAATTTCTATAGTGTTATCCATGCCATGCACTGAACTAAATCAGAATTTATTGCAGAGTTCATAATTTAAAATTCTGCGATGCATACACACAGGTTAATAAAGCTTGAAACAGTAGAAAGATAACCTAGAATAACCAGAACAGTCAAATGAACACCACAGTTCTTCAGCTATGAAGACTCATTAACTGTACTGCTGCCTGTCTCAATAAGTATCTCTTTATATATATATTTAATTATCTCCAAGACGATAAGTAAGGTGAGATTTTCCTCAGTTGAATCACATTTTCTACCTCACCCATCACCTGGATCTGAAGTCCTCTCGTCCTAACTCTAGGTTATCACTGTCTTTTATAGTGAAAGTGTGGCTCTTGCACATTTTCTATACAGAGAGAACTAATAAAGGACTGCTTTGCCTTCCTTACATACAGCTTCAGTGAAACACAAGTCCAAATAATCAAAGGTCATGGTTTTGAAATATTGAAGATATTTATTGAAATCTCAATTTCTATTGCACGTTCCTAGCCCACACTACTTACCCTTTGAGCTAGCATAAAAGTAATGTATGCATAGGTGTGCTCATGACTGGTACACATTAGATTACAGGTGCAGTCATAGCTGTTACACATGGGAATGCAAAAAGCGCACTTACTGCTGACACACACTGTATTATTTTCAATGGTTCTGACCCACTGAGAAATTTCAGTAATAGAGATTAACAAAAAACTACTGAAAATAAATCCCTACCTATGATTTTCTTCCAGAAACCAACAGGTTTCTCTTCAACACTTTATGATTTTCAGAAATAATTTATAGTGGCTCAATAACCTTTGAGAGGAAAGAACACAGATAAACCAGGCCAAGTGGTAGGTACTGTGCTTAATTTCAGAGTATTGTACTCCCTCAACAGCTTCTTATCAAACTGTATATTGACAATGTCTTTATTGTTTTGGAATTATGTGTACTTTTTCTAATTTATCTTTTCTTGTGAAATACTGATTTGATAAAGAACTTCATAAGCTCAGTCATTTCAGGAATACATTGATTTTATATCCCTCTTCATTTCTTAAGTGTTTGTTACCTCTTTAACATTTTCCTCTTGATACAAATTAAAAATTCTTTGACTTCTAGTAGCCTTGTAATACTCCCACTCTGGGTTTTTTTTGGCAAATTCTGATAAGAGACTGTGTTTATAGGTTATACACAAATTAAAAATAAAAAGCAAGTTACTCATTGACTACATATGTGGTTGGGACTACTGAGCTAGAAGGTTCAGCCTTGTTGTGCTCACCAACACAGAGATCTATGGTGACCTTTTTGCTGGCTAGGTAGCTATCATATAGAGAAGGAAGGTCCTTGAAACAGTTTGATCCTGGATGTTGCTGAGTTGCCACCCTTTGAGTGTTTCAGTTTTTCCCTTTCAATGTCACTGTTTTTTGTCTCGAGTCCTTGACCTTCCAGTTATCGTTATCTCAACAATCTTATCTTTCTCTGCAAGTTTACTTTTCCTGTCTTGCAAGTATGTAGTCTACATACTTTGACACAGATCTTTTTCACAGCTCAACAAATTTTCACTGGAATGTGAGTCAAGATCATACAGCTGTGCAGCAACGTTCCTAGGCATTCTATCACAGTCAACTGAAGCACAGAGAGGAGGTATATACTTGCTTTAACTATTGTCAAATTAATTTGGGGAGATGAGTTGTTCAGAAAGGATAAGTAGTTTCCTGAAATTCAGACTCAATATTGTTGATGTTTTCCTTTCTTTTACCTTCTATACTATAAATGTAGTTTGAAGGAACAGAACTGTTTCTTGAAACTGCAGGGCAGATAAAGCTTTCAGGAGTTTTCAGTTTCATCAATATGGATGTCAGAAAAAATAGAGGAAAGGTGATGTAGAGAGGGAAAAGAGAAGGGGAGAATATCTTGAAACTACTAAAACCATTTCACATAGATCTGTAACAACAGACTTCACTTGTATGTGTTTCTTTATGCAACACTTTGAAGAGGACTTGAAAGATAAGTTTGATAATATTAATCTTAAATATTTTCAATGTACATGAATTCTTGGATTGAATTAATATCTCTAATATTTAGATTGTGACGAATAATCACAACATTCTTTGAACAACAAGTATTCTAGATTTGAACTACATATATGCTATATTTGAGCTGAATGAGGAAATGATTCAATTAGACACCTTCTGCTTCAACCCTGGGGAGACATGTTTACCAGAGGAAAGTAGAGCTATCCTGCATCACATCATGAACTAGCTAATTCAACTTTCAGTGCATGATTCAGACGTCAAAGCAGCTCCATGGTTTTTTTGAAAGTCTCTCAATACTTTGAAGAAAACATTGGCTGACTCTTGGAATAACCCTTTCAGGAAATGAGCTAGAATTTGGAGTGGATAAAAGTAGCCCTCATCATTAGTCCAGGAGAGGTTTTTCCTTTGGACATAATCTGGAATATTTGAACTAATCCTATAACTGTTGCAGTTAATCAACGTATTCTTGTACCAAAATATATGCCAACTTCCTTGAAACTACCAAAGTTACAGAACAAGTGGTGCCAGCAACATCTTCCTGTGAAAGTTTTTGATCTTCCCTTCTGAGAAAGCAACAGATTTCAGATTATAACGATTTCCTGACTGCTTCACAAATAGTGTTTTCCTTTGAGGTGAATTATTTGTATCATTGAAGGTTTAATTAGTATTACTAAAAAGTAATTTCCTTCTAAGCAATTCTTCTCATAATATCAAAGGCCCTTTTCATGCTACCAAGTATAAATAAATGTAGTTTTAGTATGCAAATGTACATAGCCTTTCAGATTACAATGGCAAGGATATTATCTTTTTAGTGAAGACCAGTAGATGAATTTTGATAACTTTCTCAGTCTCTCTGGAAATACTTAAAGCATTAATTTGGAAGAAAAGCATGGGGTGATGGATAGCTCTTTGTTGGAGACACTTTCTTCCTTTGTTGAAGAGATGTGAATAATCAACACATGCTTTTTGTAATCAGAATAATCTGATAAGATCCTGTAGCAAAGCATTGTTATGAGAAATGCCTTTACCCATTTCTACCCATTATGGAAATGTCACTGTGTTTATCCTAAGGGAAGATGTAGAGAAAATGTTCCTCCAGCTCCTAACAGATTTATTCTTTCTTGCTATGCCCAGAAAATAATGCTTTTGACTGCTGTGCTCTGTCTATGAATTGACCCACCAGGAGTACATCATCACTGTGCTCAATTCATTCCTCCTTTTCCAGTTCACTTCACTGGATCCCAACAGGGAACATAGGCATGTCAGAGGCAGTCGGCTCTCTGCAATACAGTCCCACTCTTTACAGAATTTCTGGAGAAAGACATCATTCTGTGGACATGAGAAAAAAACTGTTGTGATGTTTTTCACAACACTGTTTTATTTTTGGGGTACGAAGAAAATGGACCACTTCCATACATAAAATTGAATTTTAATATAATTTTTTTTAGATCTGGTACTTTAGGGATGGAAGGAATAGATAGCATTTCACTCAAAACCTCTAGGGATGACAGAACCAGACAGCATTCCACTCACAACCTGCTTTTGTAGATTTGATTTAGAAATCTTGGTGATGCACACAGTAAGAATGCTGGAATCAAATGTTTTATCATATTCCCTATTTTCCATTGCAATGTGAGGTAGTGAGGGGGAGAAAGGTATATAAAAAGATGTGTTTTGACAGCATCAATAGTACAAATGTTAGAGATTTCTGAATCCAGTAGCCCAGTGAGTCTGAGGCTGCTGTGGTTGTGTGTCCCTGGGTCCAGCCAGTGACAAGGGTGAGCACAAATTCCTGATAGGCACACATGCACGAATACCCACACTCACAATACACATGACTAGCCACACAGATCAACATAGACAGAAAACACAGCACTCAGGCATGGATGGGCTGATAGCTTTCTCCTCTCCTCTGATCAAGGTTGAAGCCTGCTGACAGAATACCTATACATATACATATACATATACATACATATATACATACACATATACGTATATGTATCCATATACGTATACATATATGTATACATATACATATACACATACATACACATGCACATATTTATATACGATATAAACCAAGGACACGCATTCTACTCAGCAGTTGGTCCCAGATCCCCAGATCTTTCAAGTTGCTGGCATTTAAATGTGTGAGGCCCTGAGATTCAGAGCCCCACTCTGTTGTTAAATTCCCAGAAATACTGTCTCCCCAGTATCCAGCTCCTAGACCTTGTCAACAGCTACTTGCTAGCTACTTGGGCTTGAAGTTCACTTATGAATTACATATGTGCACAAGCACAAGCTCTGTTTTCCCGGATATGCCTGCTGATGGGAAGTAGTGAATGAATTCCTTGGTTTGCTTTGCTTGTGTATGAGGCTTTTGGTTTACTTATTAAACTGTATTTATCCCAACCCACTAGTTTTGTCACTTTGACTCTTCCAACTCTCTCTCTCATCCTGCTTGGGGGGGTGAGGGAGCAGCTGTGTGGTTACCAGCCTAAACACAACACACATGCATGAAAAATAGAGCACATCATCATCCAGGGAAAAAAAGGAAGGAATGCAGTTTAATAAGAAGACCAGACATACTGCTGTGGTTAAGTACAGGGCATGGTCACACAATAGTATTGACCAACAATCAATTTACATATGATGCACTGTGTTTATCCTTTGTTCTCTGTTTTCACATACCTTTTCATTCCTGATCCACCTTGATCCTTCCCCTAACCTCCCCTCCTCTAACCACCCCATAATGATTCTCACAGTCCCACAGTCTGCTTAAAGACATGCCATAATAAATTTGACACAATCTCTAAATGCCCTTTTCGCTGAGTCCTGTTCTCCTGCAGGCAATAACCTTTCCAGTCTGCAAGGTGAGCCTTTAAGGGGATATTTTCTTTGGCTGGTCCTCTTGGGATTGGCGCACAGTCTGCCTAATAGCAGTAGGAATAGTTTCTTGTTCTCTGTGGTGGCCCTGGGAGCAGCCAGGTCAGGGTCTTTCCTGTTCTCTGAGAAACCCAGGTTACTGGGGCTCCTCTGCCTGTCCTTATTTCTCTAATCCCCACTGGGTCTTTGTGTTTATGGTGCTTGGCCTTTAATCACATAATCTAATGGTTAGGATAAAAGACAGGAAGAGAACAGTTTTGCAGATGGGGATCTGCTGAGTTAATAATGCTTAGGAAAGAAAAGACAGACAAAAATACACTGTGCCTTAGGACCTTCTTTTCTGGGAGTGTATGTGGTTTCCATTTATAGCTTTATTAGCCATCTGGAACAGGATTAAGAACCATATATTTACCAAGTAGAGCATTTTCACCGTTAGAAATACTTGTGGACAAGATACTTGAGAAACTAATTTAGTCGTGGTGTTGCTGTTGTTTTCTAATCTGAACAGAAAGACCTGCAAGACACCTATGAGTTGTATGTCATAAACTGAAAGGCATATGTTCATCCTCTCTATTTAGCTACCCAGAGCTGTTGAGGGATTCTTGATTCTTAGCCAGTGGATATTCTTCTAATGAAAACAGTAACTTAGCTTCCATGAAAAGTTATATTCAGATGTCACACAGAGGTCATTTTCCAAGTCATGTATAACAATTAAATGGAGAAATGTTTTTCTTTCACTATGAGTTAACAGTATGGTTCAGAGGAAAGCATGACCTGCTTTTAAAAAATTGTGGGCAAAATAGCTTTATTATTCATGAACATTACTTTCTGTATGTCACAATCCTGTTCTGATACTTAACATGCAATCTTACTATTGAATTAACATAGAAGAGTACTTTCTACAAGAGTAACATTTTTGTTAAAAGGAAAAAAAATTGCGATTGCAAAAAGAAAAAAAGTATACAAAGTCAGTAAATTTTCCTGTGACTTCACTGGCCTTTTAGTTCAAAGCAGAATCAATTTTATATGTTTTCTGGTGGCTAGCGCTCCCCATGGGCTTCTTCTATAGGTGTGAGGGCTTGGCTGCCATTGCCCTGGCCTCATGCAGGTCTTGCCAGCCACTGTCATGTGAGCTTCAGGCTCCTGGGGGCTCTATCAGCTCCCCCTAAGGCTTTCCCAGTTTAGGAACCCCCCTGTGCAGAGCACTAGGGTTCTCTGTTGTGCATTGTGCTGGCACCAGAACTGCTCATTGAGTAACATATAATGTAACTCAGCTCATATCAACTTCACCGAGAATAACTTTATCATAGATTATCAGAATCACATTAAAAAAAAAAACCACATTTCTATAGCCTGCTGGACAGTTGGAAGCAAATTTTGGTTATTTCCTCAAAAATTAGCACCATTTAACACCATTCTGACATTAGGAACTTCATATATACGTAAATATATTTCCCTTCAGTTATATAAAAGAATCTTTCCACTTATTGCTATGTTGAACTTAAAATTCTCAAGAAAGTAAATGATATCATTTGGTTTCCATTTCATTTGATTGAAAAGGAAAAGATTAACTCAGATTCTTATTGAAGGATTAATCCCATCAAACAAACATAAATTGACAGGGTGGGTTAATTTTACCGAATAGATGCCCACAGTGCTGAATCTGTATCTGAACTAGGCGTGCTAAACTCTCATATAATAAATGGACCCACTTAGAGGGTCTGATTCAGCTGACCTATTTTAGATACTTATATTTGAACAAATATCTATTTCTCTCCAATGACTAAGAAAGGAGCTTAGAGTGACTAACTCCAACGTCAAACAAACGTACTTCTAACAAACTGCAGAATCTAATGGACTAGGACCAAATTAGGACTTGACTTATTCTCACTGAAGTATAAAATTGGATTTTCAGACTTCTTTTTAGAGCCAGAGAACATTAGTGTTACAAAACACATTAACTTTTTCCCAGATGTCGTTTTCACACTTCTTCATAACAACTTCTAGCTACATCTAGATTAATCCTGACCTGCCATCAATTAAGCTGTTTTTGCATATGCTTGTGTCCTGGTTTCAGCTGTGATAGAGTTATTTTTCTTTCTAGCAGCTGATACAGTGCTGTGTTTTGGCTTTAGTCTGAGAACAATGCTGATAACACACCGATGTTTTAGTTGTTGCTAAGTAGCGATCACCCTGATCAAGGACTTTTCAGTCTCTCATGCTTCTCCAGGGAGGTGGAGCACAAGCAGCCAGGAAGAAGCAGAGACAGACACCTAGTCCAAACTAGCCAAAGGGGTATTCCATACCACAGAATGTCATGCCCAGTATATAAATGGGGGTGAGTTACTTGGAAGGTACCGATCACTGCTTGGGTTGGGCTGGATATCTGTCAGCAGGTGGTGAGAAATAGTATTGTGCATGACTGCTGTTTTTTTTTCCTTTCCCCTTTTAGTTTTATATTCTCTCCCCTTGTTAGTTCCCTTATTATTAGTAGTAGTATTAGTATTATATTGTACTTTAGTTATTAAACTGTTCTTATCTCAACCCGTGGGTTTTACATTCTTTTGATTCTCCTCTCCCTCTCGCCTAGGCTGGTGGAGAGAGAGTGATGTGCTGAGTGAGCGGCTGCGTGGTACTGAGTTACCAGCTGGGGTACCATGACAGATTGACACAAATCTCGTAGATAAATTCAGAGTTCAGGTATTTTAGGTTCGCAAGAAAATCTTATCTGTGATTCAGCTCTAGAGTCATAAATCTAAATTTAGGGGTCTACAGTTTAGATGTTCAGCTCCAGATTATATACAGGTACATTTGCATGTATGCATGAGCACAGGATCCAAATCAGTTGCCCAATTGTTTCAGAACAGATTCATCTACTCCATTTGAGATACTTGAGCATATCTGACACGTTCAACTAGCTCTAGTTGGTCACCAGGCATAAATGACCTTGCCCTTGTGGAGCAGACCTGAAGCCAGCTCATTTAGATTAGATGCCTGTGCTTAGGCAACTAAACAGACCTCCTATACAATGCAGCCACTGGGGTCTGAAGAGCTATTTTGCTCAGCCAGATGTTGACAAACTGAATAGAGAATAGGTGTGTTTTGGTGGTTTTTGAGGTTTCTTTTTCGTGAACGAATGAGGACGGGAAATTTTCCTGGTGTTTTATAACTGTTTTAATAAAATTATCTGATTAATTCTTTCTAGCAAAAGAATTCACTAAAAGCAACAAAAAATAATTTAAAAAACAAGAAATGTTGTGTACTTTGAAGTACTACCTTCGGAACTGCGATAACAGGTTAGCAAAAAACAGTTCTGGAAAGGGAAGAAAACATGTGAAATGAGGAAAACAAGCTGTCCAACTGAAACTGGCTTGGTAAACACAATGTACAATGCTGAATTTCTGTTCTTTTAAGAGACATCTGTACCTTAAATTGATGTAAGAATATTACATAATTATTCTTTATTGTGTATTGATCATTAAGAGTTTTATCTTATACAGAGGTGCAGAAAATGTATGCTACATTAGTACTTCCTTGAAAAAGGACGGAGCATTAGTTCGAGTTATTAAATAAATGTCATCAAGATGAAAAATATAACATTTTGTAATTACATAGGCATTTTCTAGACACAGATACGTTTTCATTGTGCTTTAGATGTATGATTTGCAGAAAAAGGCAATAAGTTTCTTCTGTTCTCTAGGTGACATTTAAAATGAAGGTCATTGCTTTGAGTGCTTCCATTTTCCACATATTAAGATGCTGAGATATTTGTACTTTGGTCTAGTAATTTAGCTCTAGATATACAATTTGGAAAACTTTGGTTTAAGAATTTGACTCTGCCTGACTTCATCTCTTCTCTGATGAAGAGAAGAGTAACTCTTCTCTCCCATTCACAACTCGAATTCTGTTAAATAACACGTGAAATAGACAGATATTCAGAGTTCTAAAGTCGGATGGCATATAGAATCATAGAATTGTTTAGGTTGGAAGACCTCTAAGATCATCAGGTCCAAGTGATAACCTAACACTGCCAAGTCCACCACTAAATCGTGTCCTTAATCCCACATCATGTCCCTAAACCCATATCATTTATAGAAGCTTGTATTTCCTCATGGGACCGCTTTTCCTTTTCACGAAGTCTGAATCATTTTCTAAACACTCCATAGCACATAGAAATAGGTAGGCTGCATTATCCCCATGCTATTGCCAAGAATAGAAAATAACCCACACTCTTAACCCTTAGTGGATAGACATGATGATCTTCAAGGTATTTTCCAACCTGGTTGATTTCGATGATTCTTTTCTTTCATTTTAAACACCTCTGGGAAGGCATCAATGGGAGGGAAATGTATCTCTCTGAGCACTGTTAGTATTGCTTTTTATATTTACCACCAACTGTCCCTGAACTTGACCTTGTGAAGGGTGGTTCTTCATAGAAAGTCCATACAGAGAGGAAGAATAATCACGGCAAAACAAAAATACGGGAGAAAACCTGTATTTTAATTAATTAAAAAAAAAAGTGAAAAAAAAAAAGAAAGAAAACTGAAAGCTTTCTGCTTGTCTGGCTTCCCAGATATTCTTAGGAACAGTAACTGTCTGATTATTCTGTGATGTTAAGGTATGAATTTTTAATATTAGTTTCTTCCAAAGGGTGAGATATGAAACCTAACACAGCTGGGAAATATGAAGAACCTTCTTACTAAAAAAAAACCATTTCACTATCAGAAATACTTGTCACATTATATAAATATATATTTTGGTATCTATTAATATCAATAAGTGATATATTATCGTTATCTTTTTAATGAATATGGGAAAATATAGTCTCCATTAGAAGTCCATCCAGAACTTCAAGAGTGATGATGTCTGTAAGAATTTTACTTTCTCAGAGGAAGATTATGTCCCTGATATTCTCAGGCTGTACACGTCTGTAGTGAGTGTCTCTGGATCTATGCTGAGCCCCATTAAATCACTTTGCTGGATACAGAAGTACATCCATATCAATCAGCCTGTTGATCAGGTCCTGTGTTAGGGCAAAGATCATCAGAGTGATGCATAGACAGTCTTGAAGTTTCATTTATACACTTCAAATAGACTATAAGTGAGAGTTAAATGTTTTAAAGGTTTCTGATGGCTTTTCATAGAGGGAATTACACCCTAAATGAAAGTACAGGCTGCCTACATCTTTTATACAGTGTCAGGAATTCATAAACTGTCTTTGTTCAGAGAATTTCTGTATCCTTTTTATGCAGTTGGCTTCTCATAGGAACCGTTTTGTATCTGTAATACTGATGACCTAGAAACATCATAACATGGTTTTGGTTTGTTTTTTTTTTTTTTTTTTTAATATAACAGTTATCAGTTTATCACTGGTAACAAAGAGTTGGAGGGTTAGTATTTTTTTTTTTTCATTGTAGCAAACCCTTATTAGTCCAATACTAAGAATAAGACAAAGGTTTTTTCCCCCTAGAAACTAAGAAGAGGTGTACGATTTTAATATCACTTGTCTCTCATCTCTTTCTGCCTTCACTTAAGCTAGTTATTTCATCAAAACCTCTACTATTATTTAATTCCAACAGAAAGATCACAGAATCACAGAATCATTCAGGGTGAAAGAGACCTCTTGAGATCATGTATTCCAATCCTCTGCTTGAATAGGGCCAGCTGCAGAGTGTTGCCCATGTCCAGTTGGGTTTTTAATATCTTCATGGGTGGAGACTCCACAACGTCTCTGGGCAACTTGCTCTAATATTTAACCACCCTCACAGTAAAGGATTGTTTTCTTGGGTTCAGATGGAATTTCATGTGTTTCAGTTTTTGCACACTGGCCCTTGTCCTGTGAGTGGGCCGCACTGAAAAGAGTCTGGCTCCATACCATTCACGTCATGCTCAGATCCCACATCTCTCAACACACCATCACCCCTGTCCCATATATACACATATATATACACCCACACCCACACACAAAGAAAGATATCATTCCCTAGTCCATGGTCCAATCCCTGTAAAATTGCTGAACTCATCCAGTCCATGATGTCAGGCTCCATCTCTTGTAATAGTCTTTCAGGGCAGGAGGGACGGTACATAGTGTTGGGTTGTTGCCTGCTGATGATACCGCCAAACTCGTCTGGTCACTGCTGAGCTTGTCTGGTTTCCTCAAAATTCATTCTTTGTTGACATGATGATCGGAGGGAAGTCAGGGTCAATTGCTGGTGACCTGAAGATATCTAGCTGGTGGGCTATAAAAGTGTTATAGAGCAGGCAACAGCGTACAATTGAGTTCATTGGCTGTTTTCCCCCAAAATCAGATCCCCTTGAGGTACACATCGGACTTCCCCATCTTCCCGCCTTACCCACCAAGTATATCCAGGTCCCTGAGCAAAAGCAACCCCACGAGTGGGTTTGCCTTTACCTGAAGCAGGAATAACCCAGACTGTTTTCCCCAACAAATTCTTTATGTGCACCACAGGAACTTTATCCCCCTCTATAGTACGTAAAAGTTCTGATTGGGCTGGGCCAGCCCTGTTGGCAGATCCCCTACTGTTGACCAACCAGGTGGCTTTTGGTAAATGTGTATCCCAGTGTTTGAAAGTCCCACCACCCATTGCTCTCAGTGTAGTTTTTAACAGCCCATTGTACCGTTCAATTTTCCCAGAGGCTGGTGCATGGTAGGGGATGTGATATACCCACTCAATGCCATGCTCTTTGGCCCAAGTGTCTATGAGGTTGTTCCGGAAATGAGTCCCATTGTCTGACTCAATTCTCTCTGGGGTGCCGTGTCACCACAAGACTTGTTTCTCAAGGCCCAGGATAGTGTTCTGGGCAGTGGCATGGGACACAGCTTATGTTTCCAGCCATCCGGTGGTTGCTTCCACCATGGTAAGCACATAGCGCTTGCCTTGGCGGGTTGGTGGGAGTGTGATATAGTCTGTCTGCCAGGCCTCCCCATACTTGTGCTTCAGCCATCGTCCTCCATACCAGAGAGGCTTTAACTGCTTGGCTTGCTTAATTGCAGCACATGTTTCACATTTGTGAATAACCTGGGCAATAGTGTCCATCGTTAAGTCCACCCCTCGATCACGAGCCCATCTATATGTTGCATCTCTGCCTTGATGGCCTGAGGTGTCATGGGCCCACCAGGCTAAAAATAATTCACCCTTATGTTGCCAATCTAAGTTCACCTGAGCCACTTCAATCTTAGCAGCTTTATCCACTTGCTGGTTATTCTGGTGTTCCTCAGTGGCCTGACTCTTGGGTACATGAGCATCTACGTGGCTCACCTTCACCACCAGGTTCTGCACCCGAGCAGCGATATCTTGCCACAATGCAGCAGCCCAGATGGGTTTACTTCTGCATTGCCAGTTGCTCTGCTTCCATTGCTGCAACCACCCCCACAGGGCATTTGCCACCATCCATGAGTCAGTATAGAGATAAAGTACTGGCCATTTTTCTCGTTCAGCAATGTCCAAGGCCAGCTGGATGGCTTTCACCTCTGCAAACTGACTCGATTCACCCTCTCCTTCAGCAGTTTCTGCAACTTGTCGCAGGGGACTCCACACAGCTGCCTTCCAACTCCGATGCTTTCCCACAATACGGCAGGACCCATCAGTAAACAAGGCATATTGCTTTTCGCTCTCTGACAGTTCATTATATGGTGGGGCCTCTTCAGCACGCATCACCTCCTCTTCTGGTGACATCCCAAAATCTTTGCCCTCTGGCCAGTCCATGATGACTTCTAGAATTCCTGGATGACTGGGATTTCCTATTCTAGCTCGTCGTGTAATTAGTGCGGCCCACTTACTCCATGTAGCATCAGTTGCATGATGTGTAGAGGAGACCCTGCCTTTGAACATCCAGCCCAGCATAGGCAACCGGGGTGCCAGGAGGAGCTGCGCCTCAGTTCCAATCACTTCTGAGGCAGCTCGAACCCCTTCATAGGCTGCCAGTATCTCTTTTCCAGTGGGAGTATAGCTGGCCTCGGATCCTTTATATCCCCGACTCCAAAAGCCGAGTGGTCGACCTCGAGTCTCCCCTGGAGCTTTCTGCCAGAGGCTCCAGGTAGGACCATTCTCCCCAGCTGCAGTATAGAGCACATTTTTCACATCTGGCCCGGTCCGGACTGGTCCAAGGGCTACTGCATGAACTATTTCTCATTTAATTTGTTGAAAGGCTTGTTGTTGCTCAGGGCCCCATTTGAAATCATTCTTCTTCCGGGTCACGTGGTAGAGAGGGCTTACAATCAGACTGTAATTTGGGATGTGCATTCTCCAGAACCCCACAACGCCTAAGAAAGCTTGTGTTTCTTTCTTGTTAGTTGGTGGAGACATTGCTGTTATCTTGTTGATCACGTCTGTGGAGATCTGGTGGTGTCCATCTTGCCATTTTCTTCCCAAAAATTGAATCTCCTGTGCAGGTCCCTTGACCTTATTCCGTTTTATGGCAAAACGGGCCTTCAGCAGGATTTGGATTATCTTCCTCCCTTTCTCAAAAACTTCTTCCACTGTATCACCCCACACGATGATGTCAGCAATGTATTGCAGGTGTTCTGGAGCTTGCCCCTGTTCCAGTGCAGTCTGGATCATGGCAGATGGTAGGGCTGTGTTTCCACCCCTGGGGCAGTCGGTTCCAAGTGTACTGGACGCCCCTCCAAGTGAAAGCAAACTGTGGCCTGCATTCTGCTGCCAAAGGGATTGAGAAAAATGCATTGCCAATGTCAATTGTGGCATACCACTTGGCTGCCTTTGACTCCAGTTCATATTGAAGTTCTAACATGTCCGGTACGGCAGCACTCAATGGTGGTGTGACTTCGTTCAGGACACGATAGTCTACTGTTAGTCTCCACTCTCCATTAGACTTTTGCACTGGCCATATGGGGCTATTAAAGGGTGAGCGGGTCCTGCTGATCACTCCTTGGCTCTCCAGTCTACGGATCAGCTTATGGATGGGAATCCAGGAGTCTCGGTTGGTGCGATATTGCTGCCGGTGCACTGTTGTGGTCGCAATTGGCACTTGTTGTTCTTCGACCTTCAGCAACCCCACAACAGAAGGATCCTCTGAGAGACCGGGTAAGGTGGACAGCTGCTTAATTTCCTCTGTCTCCAAGGCAGCAATACCAAAAGCCCATCTATACCCTTTTGGGTCTTTGAAGTACCCTCTCCTGAGATAGTCTACGCCAAGGATGCATGGAGCCCCTGGACCAGTCACAATGGGGTGCTTTTGCCACTTCCTCCCAGTCAGGCTGATTTCAGCTTCCAGCATAGTTAACGCTTGGGATCCTCCTGTCACTCCAGAAATAGAAATGGGTTTCACCCCTTGACACCTTGATGGCATCAGAGTACACTGTGCACCGGTATCTACTAGAGCCTTATACTTCTGTGGGACTGATGTGCCAGGCCATCCGATCCACACAGTCCGGTAAACCCGATTATCCCTCTCCTCCACCTGGCTGGAGACAGGGCCCCTCTAACAGTGATCACAAAATTCTCCACTTCTGTCTTGTAGAAAGGGATTAGTATTCCTTATCACAGGAGCTGGAGTAAAATCAGCTCTTTCACTCCATCTGGGAAACTGCTTGCCAGAGACTGGAGCAGCAGCTTTCCTGGGAGGATCATCCTTGACCATTGTTCTCCTCTTCAGTTCACGCACCCGTTGCTCCAGAGCTGAAGTAGGTTTTCCATCCCACTTTCTCATGTCTTCTCCGTGATCCTGCAGGTAAAACCATAGGGTGGCCCGTGGCGTGTACCTCCTCTATTTTCTTTCTCGAGCAGTAGGGCGCCTTCTGTTAATAGCTGAGACATGGGTTGGTACACGTGGGGAGCTGGATAGATCGGATAAATCGTCTCTCAATTGTTTGAACTCCTGGGACAGTTTTTCCACAGCTGAAATGATGGAAGGGGTGAGATTGTCTTCGAACTCTCGGAGTTGACGAATCAGGTAATCCACTGTTGGTGATATTCCGTCATTCCAGGTCATTGATGCCAATGTGTGGGCATATGATGATGGCACACTCCGTGTAAGTTTCCGCCACATGGGTGGTGTACATTCGACTTCATCTGGATCTACGGATGTGTTCCTGGCATCCGGCCTATGATAGATCATCTCTAGAATGGCTGATTCCCTCAGGGACTGGATGCCTTTCTCTATCGTGGTCCAGTTGGCTGCGCGACTCATAATATCGTCTTTGTAGGGAAACCTTTCCTTCACAGCTGCCAGGAGCCGCCTCCAAAGACTGAGGGCTCACTTCTCTCTTGCAATCTCTTTGTCAATTCCTCCTTCCTTAGCAAGTGATCCCAGCTGCTTGGCTTCCCTACCTTCTAGTTCGTGACCGTCGGCCTCATTGTCCCAGCATCGGAGCAACCAGGTGACAATGTGCTCCCCTGGAAGACGGGTGAAATCTTTTCGCATATTCCGCAGCTTGGTTGAGGTCCGGGGTCGAGAAGTGATCTCTTCTTCTTCTTCCTCTTCCTCTGACCCACGTAGTAGTAACTCTTGTTCAGATGCTGTTGCATGTAATAATGGTATTGGGTCTTCATCTTTCTTCCCTTCGCGGGTTGCTCTTTGTGCCTCTCATAAGCCTCTCGTAAGCCCTTTGCTTACAGGGGCAATAGACATTGTCACAAACTGGCCATTTGGTTTAGCTGCAGTGTTTGTCACTGTGGTTGGAGTGGCTGCAGTGTCTGCCACTAGGATTGGAGTGGTTGCAATGTCTATTGCTGGGGTTGGTGCAGCTGTTGTGCTTGGAAGTTGAGTAACACCAACAGCTGCATTGTTTATTGCTGTCGGGGTTTGAGTAGCTACTGTACTTGTCACTGGGGTTGGTGTAGCTGCGGTGCTTGGAGTAGCTATATTGTCTCTTGCTGTCGGGGTTTGAGTAGCTACTGTGCTTGTCACTGGGGTTGGTGTGGCTGCGGTGCTTGGAGTAGCCACGTTGTCTGCTGCTGTCGGGGTTTGAGTAGCTGTTGTGCTTGTCACTGGGGTTGGTATAGCTACTGTATTTGAAGTTGGAGTAGCTGTGTTGTCTGTTGTGGTCAGGGTTTGAGTAGCTGCTGTGCTTGTAGTTGGCATAGCTGCGTTGTCTGTTGCTTTGCCATCAGATCCAGAGACATTTTTTTCCCTTTGAAGGTGCTGGATAGTGTTGAGCAGGGCTCCGTAGGCGTAGGCCAAGCCCCAGCACGTTGCCATGATTTGTCCCTCTCTGGTATAACCAGGACGACAGCACACCTCGTTTAAGTGTTTTACTAGTTTTTCCGGATGTTGCACTTGTTCAGTGGTGAAGTTCCAAAGCACTGGAGGGGCCCACTGGCCTAGATACTTGCCCATACTATCCCACACACCCTGCCACTCATGACTGTCCAGCCTCAGGGAAAATCTCTTGGTGGTCCTCCTATATCGTCGTCTAACCATAGACCAGATTTTAACCCGATACTGCTTAACTTTCGAGATCAGAGGAAATAGGGTGTTCCCAGGGCAGGATGGCCGTGGGTAAAACACACTCCGTATGTTTGCCAACATGCTGATCCCCAGCACAATCAGCAGGCAGGTTTCAAGGGTATTCAGAGGCCATCTAAAACCTTCAGAACTCTCAACTGCTGTTGCAAATAGGCTGATGGGGGAACGGGGGGTGAAAGAGAATGCTTCCTTCGTAAGTTTACCCCCTGAAGAGAAAAAAAAAAGATATGCAATTGCTAAAATATTTCATTATATACCTCCCAATGTATAGAGGTGATGGCCACGCTGGAAGCCCAAACCAGACCAGTTTCATGATCAATGAGTCTATTGTATTACAAGTCATTACCATGAAGTACAGTGAAACAAGGACCTTAGCCCAGGCCCCCCAGCCGATAAAAACTAAAACAGCAAATAGTGGCTGTAAGTAAGGTACAACATGCTGAAACTCTGAGATCAAGCGCAACAAGTCTGAGAGCCAAATAATCACCATTGTGACGAGTAGTAACAATGAATGCTTAGCACAAATATGACACACTCTGGTCAGATCTGTCGTTACCTCAACCTTTTGTGCCCCACGTTGGGCGCCAAAAAGAACTGTCGTGGTTTGAGCCCAGCCGGTAACTCAGAACCACACAGCTGCTCGCTCACTCCCCCCCTTCCTCCCCCCGCTCCCAGAGGGATGGGGAAGAGAATCAGAAGAATGTAACTCCCACGGCTTGAGATAAGAGCAGTCCCGCAACTAAGGTATAATACAAAACCACTACTGCTACCACCAATGATAGTAATGATTAGTGAAATAACAAGGGGAGAGGATACAATTGCTCACCACCTGCCGACCGATACCCAGCCCGACCCGAGCAGTGATCTGGGCCTTCCGGGTAACTCCCTCTGGTTTATATATACTGGGCATGACGTGCTGTGGTATGGAATACCCCTTTGGCTAGTTTGGGTCAGGTGTCCTGTCTCTGCTTGCTCCCGGCTTCCTCTCCTCCCTGGCAAAGCATGAGACTGAGAAAGTCCTTGGTTGGAATAAACATTACTTAGCAACAACTAAAAACATCAGTGTTATCAGCGTTGTTCCCAGGCTGAAAGTTAAAAAACACAGCACTGCACCAGCTACTAAGAAGGAGAAAAATGACTGCTATAGCTGAACCCAGGACAGTTGCTTAACAGTTTGCATTATTAGCCCTCAAAATCCATTAATGGACTGTTTGATGGGACTACTACTAGGGTCAAATAAACTCAACTTTTGGATGGTGTGTGAAAGGTAAAATCATTAATTTTCAGTTAATTATGCTTCCAGCTACAGATAAATCTTTTAATCACCACCATTAGGTATGGCAGGTGCATCCACTCTGGCAGGAATTGACGTCTTCCAGCCACAGTTGTGCAATGCTTGCTTTGGTTATGTAAGGCTACTTGCCTTCATGCAGGCCAACCCCATCACATTTTCACAGAGCTGTCGTTTTGTGGCAGGTAAAGACCCCTGCCCACTAAAGGTTAATGTGACCATATTTGACAACAGATTAGATTCAGCTGAGAATATAAATGGAGCCCCAGCAGGGGTGGGCAGTTGAATTGGCCCTCCTCAGAGCAGCAGATCTGTAGTTGAGACTCTCCCGCTTGGGTTGGGATGTTGCCCAAGGTAACTAACTCCTGAGGCTGAGAGCCCTCACCTTATTGGGTAAGAATTCTGAAAGCAATTGTGTAATGATTAATTTATTTGAATCTGTAGATGACCAATGCTGATGGAGCTTTAATTGGCTTTGAGAAATAAGTTTCATTTGGTTATGTTATCCAGTTGCTGGTACCACAGTCTGTCAACACCTGTATTCTTGATGTGACTCCAGTAGCTGGCTCTAAATCAGCTAGCTAGTCACGTCAGCAGCTGGCACTGAGCCCTTGCAGCACTGACATACATGTGATAGTGAATGAGACTACATGGAAAGAGTTAAGAAAAGATGGAATAAAACAGGACAGACTACAGTAATCAGAGGGCTCAGCCAGATAGGTGCGCTAACGGTTCATGATTTACATGAGACTGGCTCCTTTTATACCCTTTTCTGTTTTCTCCCACTTTGTTTCCCACAGACCCCCTTCCTCTGCACCTTGTCTCCACAGCTGCCACAGTCCTACTGATCCCCTCCAATACCCTGTATCCTCTTTATTAGCTACAAAGGCCTGTAGTTTCTTGATAGCCCATTGATTAGCATGACTGATGAGGTTCCTTTCTTGGTTTTGTCTCCACCATGTTTGTCTTTCAGTTTTGTGTCTGTATGTTTTGTTTATGGCTTCACCCTTTTCCAGAATATGCCACTTGACAAGCTCCTTCATCACTTAATCTTGCTGAAATAATCATTCCCCCATTCCATACGCAATTCAACTAGTGTGACTGAGCAGGTTTGGTTTTTTTAGTGTATTAAAAATTTATTTAAATATGTACTAATAAAGTCATTAATAAAAGTAGACTTAAAAAAAAAAATTCCGTATTTTCAAAAATAAAACTTCGAGTGTTTTCAGGATTTTTAAAGTATATAGCCAGATTTTACAAAGAATAAAAAAATCAATTTTTCTATTCTTCTTTTTCAGTCTAATGGCTGTCACACATTTTTTCTGAGGACACATTTTTTTAATATCTACTTATTGCTGGTGACGAATATGGTATGTTGATTAAGGATGGCTGCAGAATTTATTTGTAGTGAGATCTGAATGTCCAACATCTTTATCACTGCTAGAATTGAGTGCTGAGACCTGTTAAGGTATAATTCTGGAAAATTCTGGAAAAATTACTAATTTTTTAAAGAAATTTCAGTAGAATCTAGAAATGCTTGGTATGTCAAATGGAATATTTAAGTCCCAGAAATTCTGTTCTTTTAAAGGAAAAATGTTACATAAAATTTCTGAACAAAGCATTTTATTCTAGGAATTTTTATTGAAGTTCACATAGTGCATTTAGAATAACTATACCCCAGCACCACAAAATGTTACACTGTATGAATTGCAAATAGTCTTACTTTAAGCAGGGTGCTTTTAAAATTCTTTTAATTTTTTAAAGCTTTTCTGGGAACTGTCAAGATGAAAAGCTTATTTTACTGAACTTTTTCCAGGCAGAACAGTTGAAACAAAAATGACAATTTGATTAAATTTTAGTGTGTTATGAATATCTATTGATTTTGCTGGATTTTTGAGGTTTTTTTAACCAACAACTACTACTCTTTCAATTTATTTTTTTTCAATTTTTGTATTGGAATTGTAGTTTATGTTCAAGTGATTCTTTTTTCCTTGGCTTTGAAGGAAGAAAGAATAAATCCCAACAAAGGTAGTTTTTGTCATCATTCAGTTGTTACTTGCATCAAATTTCAGAAGGCAGCCATCTCTTGCATTCTCATTCTTTTTAGTTGTATAAATGAATTATATATGATCATTTGAAAGTTTTCTTTAACCTCCAAACAATTCACGTATAACTCTTTTACTTGCTTTTATTAAAATGGAGACGGGAAATGAAATAAAATAAAATTTTCAGGTAGTTGCATGAATGAGACATGAGCATATTGTGTGTTTTGTCAGACTTCTCACCACTCTCATTACTACAGTTTTTGTCGTGTTATATTAGGGAAAGATACCATTTTAAAAGTGTGTATTGGTTTCTAATATAAATAAGGTAAAAAACCCCACGCCATCACTACACAGTATCCATGCAGAGCATATCCTTCAATTTAGAATGGCCCTATAGCACATCAGAGTGAATTATGGAAATAATGTTGTAAAAGAATACGAAATATATTTTTACTTTACTGTTGGAGAAATAAATGGAATTTGTCTGCTTGTGACTTAGGAAATATGCAGTTCACTTACTTTCCATTGTCTGGTCTGAAATATTCAAAAGATTATCTTACTTTTCTGTATCAACACTTCCTTCATTTCAAAGTTATCTTATTCTGTTGATTAGAAGTTCATGGCAATCAAATTTTTAAATTAGAACCCCTCCAAAAATGAAAAACTGATTTTTTTACATTTTTTATGACATTCAGACCAGCTTTACTGTTGGAGACAAATGAGAAAAGGAAAGAAGAATAAATCCATGCAAACAAACTGAAGACCCTGTGGCCCACAGAGTGGATAATAGCTTTTCCATCCTCTCCATCATTCTTAAGTGTGAATAGATTATCCAAATTACTATGCGATTGTATTGAAACTGCTTCTTATCAATACAATCAGACGCCTTTGTGTGGAGATTGATGATGGCATAGTATATTTTCCTGGGTTCAGCTGTAACAGTTATTTTTCTCCTTCTTAGAGGCTGGTGCAGTGCTGTGTTTTTGACTTCAGTCTGAGAACAATGCTGATAACATACCAATGTTTTAGTTGTTAAGTAGTACTTTGATCAAGGACTTTTCAGTCTCATGCTCTGCCAGGAAGGAGGAGCATAAGAAGCCAGGAAGAAGCAGAGACAGGACACCTGACCTAAACTAGCCAAAGGGGTATTCCATACCACAGCACATCATGCGCAGTATATAAACTGGGGGGAGTTACCCAGAAGGCCCAGATTACTACTTGGGTCAGGCTGGGTATCGGTCAGCAGGTGGTGAGTAATTGTATTGTGCACCACTTGTGTGTACTGGTTTTCCCCCTTCCCTTTTTAGTTTTATATTCTCTCCCCTTATTTCCCTTATCATCATTATTAATATTGGTGGCAGCGGTGGCAGTTTTGTATTGTACCTTTGCTACTGAACCATTCTTATCTCAACCCGTGGCATTTACATTCTTTCGTTTCTCCTCCCCATCCTGCCAGGAGCAGGGGGGAAAAAGAGAGGGCAGTGAGCAAGTGGCTGCGTGGTTCTGAGTTACCAGTGGGCTTAAACCACGACATATACAATCAGATTTGCAGAATGTAGCTGTCAATGGTATATCTAGGCTTCTTTTCTAAGGAACTGGTGTTTAAAATTTGAATTTGAACTTCTGCTTCTTGGAGGAATGGAAGTGCAGTGAACAGTATCAAATAATGCTGATAATAAAAACAGAGTCTGCAGAAGTGCACAATATAGATCAGGAAAACTAAATCCAAACCCATAAAATCTTTATTTCTGCAAGATCAAAGCTGAGAACTGTTCCGTTTTCTACACCTTTTCTTCATTCTTACTCTAACTCTTTGTTGTACGTTCTGTTCAGCCTTGATTTAAGAAAAAAAAAAAAAGTATGATAAAAGAAGAAATCCATCTACTTCTACTATTCATTCTTGCATTACCAAGAAAGTTTGATTCTCGGGTCTGATATTTTTTATTTAAATAGATTCAGAGATAAGTACCATTTCCACTCCAATATGTGTAGGGTTATTATTTGTTTTGAATTCATGTGAGGGAGCAGAGGTGACTATGAGCAGTTTCATCATCCGTATTTAACTTTCTTCTTTGTCAAAACTTTTCTTTGTTGGACTTTTGTTAACCTATACAGACAGGAAAACAGAAAGTGGCTTCTTGTACTCCCAAGCTATTTGAAGTACTATTGTTTAAAGCTTCTAAATAACTGAAGGTTAATTTCTATGTAAAACATTGAAAAAATAAACTGGTATAAAGTAATATTTTTTTTCTCATTTGCTTTAACTTTGGACTTCTTAAATTATTATTGTTTCTCCGATATGAGAACAGCTGAAACTCTGAAACATTTTTTTCTTTGAATGAAAATATTTCTTAGTTACTAAATTGGGTAAGACTATTTGTAAGTACTTCCAAGTTAGCTAATATTTACCTTCTCATCTAGGAGAGAGAGTTTCTTGCTCATTAATGAAATCTCTACTTAGAGTATAGTTTGGCTAATTATCTTCAGAGAAAAATCACAAATTATTTTCGGTTCAGGAATTTCAAATAGCATCATATGTTGCCAGTGAAAAAGTCTGATATGCTCAAAGATGTGCTTGACCATTGGAACGGTATTCATAATTCCATGCTTCATTCAAGTCTCATGAGAGGCCACAGAGAAGAGAAAAATACTTTATGCTATTGCCTGTATAGTTGTTTTTAGCAGACTGTGAACAAAAATACTGGAGCCTTTATCCATAATTGTCCAAAAGCATCTGTTAAATGGTCATTATTAGTCTACTTGGCAAATAATGTGAGAATGTCTTAGAAAAGGAAGGCAATGAAACAGAAAGCATAATACTGTTACCATAGAGATCTATGAGGTATACAGTCCTTGGAATTTGCTTGAAGTTCTCACTACAGCAAAACAAACACAGAAGAGATACAAAGAAAACCAAGGGCCATTGCTGATATAGAATGACTTTCATAAGAAGAAAATCCATCAGCTTGGAAAACAGTAGCTAGCAGAGGATATGCCAGTGGTCTAAACTCACAGATGGGTAGAAAAGGCAGATAGGGAATAATTATTGCTATTTCTCATGATTAAAAAGAAAGCAAACAAAAAAACCCAAACAAATAACCTCTACCAAAATAAAACAAACAAGCAAAAAAACCCCCATAAAACCAAAAACAACACCCCCCCCCCGAAAAAACATTCCTACTAAATAATAAAGTTGAAGGTTTAAACCAACTTTTTTATAAATAACATGATTAATTTATGAAATGCACTGACAAATTACTGTAAAAGTATGAGTGGGTTCAACAATGAGGTACACAAATTCAGAATGGACACATGTAGATTATTAAAAATAATAGTCCAGCAAGGTTGTAATGACTAGAATCTTAGAGGATATCCCAAGGGGAAAAATTGCTGGTCTGCACAAAGTGTTTGTTTTGCCCTAATATGATTGTTCTTGTGTTTTTAACTTCCATGTAACCTTATACTTAAGCCTGTTATGTACAAGGCCTATGCCATTCTACTGCAATTGGATTTACTGTATCAAGAATAGTACCAGTAAAAATATCCTTTAAATCATCTCTCCATAATAATCTACCCAGAATCTGAAATGCATATCAAGCCTCGGTATACATTTGTGGTAATGTTTAACTAATGTGCATAGCTGACTTCAACCTGCAGTGCTTATCAAATATTTGTGGCCTTGATAGGGTACTTTTGTTAGAGAAAGAAAACAATTATATGAATAAAGTATTTGATTGTTCAGTGATGTTAAACATGATATTAGCAACAATTATGTTTTCCCGATTACAGTGTAAGTAAATACAACAAATTTCCCTGTAATTTATTTCCAGGCTTACCTTTTTCAGGAAGTGTTTAAAAAAATATAGTACTCATCTTCCTCCTGCCTCCACCCAGTGTGTGCTACAAGTACTTCCCTACTGACTGCCTGATGTTTCTTTAATTCCAGGATTTATATCTGCAATTGAAGCAGTACTTCAAAACATTTGGATTTAATAACCTGATCTTTCCAAACTGTAGCATCTGCTCTACCACAATCTTCTTGAGTTAGTACTTGCTTCAGTCTTCTGCATATTTAGTGTTTTGGAAAGTGGTTTCTGTGATTACGTTTACATGGAGAAATTGACCTACTCCAGGCCTCTTATTAGCCTCAAACTAAATGGTATACCATGGCTTGTGTTTAAATTGATTTTTGTCTAGCTTCCTTAAGAGCTCCTACACTACATGTCCCTTGCCTCTTGGATTCCTTTGAGTTTTACGTGATACCTTTGGAATTGTAAGACATGATTATTTTGTCAGTGTAGTTAGTCTCTTTTTAGTTCACAGTATATGACATTAGGCGAGTTGTTGGAACTGAATAGATCTCTACTTCTGTTGGGGAATCAAAGTTTGAGAGAAAAGGAGTGTTTACAAGATTGAAAAATTGAATTAATTTTAAATTTTGAAGCCAAACTTTACTGCATTAATTCTTTAGCAGTTTATACACTGTGGTTATCATTATTGCACTATATACACAACTCTTCAACAATATTTTCTTAGGTTAGCTGTGAGCACACAATGCCATGGAGCTCATGTTGTAGCATTAGTGTTGATGGCTGCAGTCTGTGGTGGTTCTTCTTCAAGGTGGAGGTGATCAGGTCTGAGATCTCATCAGTGACAAAAATTGAGACTGAGGTAGTCTGGTGGTCAGTCTTCTTTCTCTTTTGATTTTCCTTGTTTATGTCATAGTATTGCCTCCATCCCCCAAAGAGGGCTTTTTCTGCTCCCTGTACTGCTAATCTCATCCTGTGTCTGGCAACAGCACTAACTGTTCAACACACATTCACAGCAGAAATAGAGGAAAAAAAAAAGATTTAAAGTTTGCCTTGAAAGAAGCTGTTGATTTTGTACTAACATAATTAGTGGTTTTGCATTAGTACAAATATTATTTTAGCATTGCTCTAAAATCTAACATTTTATGCCATTTAGGTTTTATTTCTGCATAATACAGAATTACTATTCTATAGTATTAAACATAGCACTGGCACCAAACTCGACAAACCTTAATTGAGTGTTCTTCTAGTGATTTCGTTTTTAAATATCTCATTGCTCCAAGAAAGAGCCATTTGAAATTTAAGGTACTAATATAATTAAATTAAATTTTAATCAGAGGTAGCTATGGAAATTCTATGTTTATTATTCTAATAACAAGCACTGACAATCATCTGTCTTTTTTGTCTCTGTGGTGTATGTCATAGAAATGGGAGAAATGCAAAGACAGTTAACAGTAGGGACATATATTAGTATTAGTGAGATAAACAACTTTTTTTTTTTTGAGGGTGCATACTGATATATGTTTCAAGTGTTCTCCTAAGGTGGCTTAATTTACTACTGAACTCACACATATGGAAAAGAATGTCAGATCCCAGTATAATCTCATGAAAATAAAAACCAACCTAACTTGCAATTTGACTAGTTCAGTGTAGGTTAGCTTCTTTTAACAAACAATTGTCTGATTTCCAACCATTAACTCTCCCAGAAATACTGTCAAATTGATAGTCAAGAAAAAAAATCTATCCATTACACCATGTGATATTTAATTAAGCTGATATACAACTTAGTTTACGAGCTAAGAAACTATATTGCACTAAATTTACCTACCTCTTACATTAAATTTAGCTAATAATCTTAGTAAAAATAGGCAAATCAAGAATTCTTCAAAAGAGATGAGATGGAAAAAAAACACAAACAAAACAACCAAACAACCTCTCTGTACTATTCTCTGCTGAATAGTAAAGTTTTGCAGATTTTTTTGGTTTGAGATGTTTTGGGATTTTTTTCTTCTTTTTTTTTTTTTTTTTTTTTAAATCTAGACACTCATTATAAAGTTCTAAGCCAAACTTTTAGTGCTCAGATAGCAGGGGTTTTTTTGCCAGTGGAAAACCTGCAGAGTCTTTTTCCTTAATTTAAAAAGGATTTATCATCATCTGCGAATTTTTGTAAATGTAGTCAATTTTATTTAAATTCCTAAGCATGGTTCAAATGACACACACATACGCTGAACTATGCAGAATGTTGTACAGAATTATAAGGTAGATCAATGAAGTTTTATAAATTAATACACTAGTTTGTAATAACCGTTAGGGCTTTGAGTTGAAGTCGCAAGAAAGCTCCTTCTAAGCTGGTTGAGGTATTGTGGTATACAACCTTAAGTCTAATTAATGTAATGTGTTTACTATCATAATACCATCATTTATTTATATTCAGTCACCCAACCCTCATAGTTTTCACTCAAATACCTCACAAAGATTGTTTTTCAATACATCAAAACATCAAACAGTTCCTGGAGAATCTTAAATTTCATATGGTCCAACAACTATTTTTGACAAGCAGATGCAATCACAGCATTTCACAGAATGAGAGTTATGTTGTGTGGACCAGGGCTGCTAGTGGCAGAAAGCAGTGGTGGGCCCTTTTATTTTAGCAATATATGTGCACCCTAAGATAGCCAAGGCTTTTTTTCAATCCTTATGGCTTAAAAATATGCTCGTTTCTGTAAATGACCTGCATTTTGATCTGTTGCTCTTACATTAATCAGCAATTTACTGTATCGGCAGTATCAAATCCAAAAGAAAAATAGATATTGGTCAACCTGAAGTTTGCTTAAAAAGTTGTACTTATAGTCAGACAGAAGATGAACTAAGCATAAATAGAAAATATCTGTAAAGGGTTAAACCAAGTAGCATTTGACCAGCCCTAGCTAAAACAGACTTTAAATACAACAAAACTAGTGGTTGGGTTAAAAAAAAGTAAAAATAAAAAAATAGAAATAAAGAAAAAGAAAAAAGAAAAGAAAGAAGATATATCTAGTTAAGACTGAACTTAGGTGAGAAATAAACAATTTAAAAACTGTGAATCACGGTTTCGGTCTTTTCTCTTTTCAATTGCTGCCTATCCTTTGAGCTGTTACCAAGTTGTTGCACCAAAGTTACAAAATAGATCAGTTGGATTCCCACCAGTTTGTCAAATTCCAGTCCTATCACAGGAAAAAGGAATATCCTGTGTATGCCAAGCCAACTATTTTTTCTTATTTTAATAAAAAGGAATCATCATTAATCTAGTTACAATGATGCAAACGTATTTCATACTATATACGGTTAAAATGACATCCAATATCATCCTAGGCCTGTATTCGCCTATATGGCATTTCACTCCAGGATCATAGACAGTTCCTTCCACACTGAATAACTGCTTTTTATTACTATCTATTAGTTACAAAATATGTGTAATAGGCATTATAACACAAAACTTTAGAAGGTTAAGCAAAAGCTGAAACAAAGAAGGTAATTGCTTAAGAAACAAACTGCTCAGCTGAGGATCAGACTGGTTTATTGCCTTATTAAGGATGCAATCAGCTGGTAATCAGAGAACCATATATTCAGGATCAATATTAACAATAAACCAGGTAAACCACAATCCTAGACATTTGCAAACTGTTAACAAATTCCCATACAATTCTAAACACTTTTCTGTAGGTAATGCCAGGAAGTTTTAACTATATGTACACACAATCATACTGTTACATGCTCACATCTTTCACACAATTTATGCACACCCTGAGCCGTGGAAGTTACCATCACCCCTTTCTCGGTTGTGGTGGTTCCTGGGTGCAAACCCCTCTTCCAAGAGATGCGGCTGCCTCAGTTTTCTCTGTCTGCCTGCTGCTCCCAAAATCCCACTGACACACAGCCATTGTGTGGCACCCTGGGAGGTGGGCCTGCACCCTCAAGTGAGGTCCCTACATGCTGCCCTGCCTCTGACAGCCCACTGCTGTGTGCTGACTGCTCCCGGCTGCACTGCTCAACCTGGACAGGGGTCAGGGTGTCTGGGAGATGCTGCCGACAGGGACAAACCCCCTCTGATGGCTGCTGCTGCCTTTCCAGTGTCTCTCTCTCTGTCACGCATGTCCATTCTCCCTCTGTATTTCTTTTCAGGATGAATCTTTCTTTGTAATTCTCTTACTATTTAATCCTGCTGATGACCATCTTCCTCTTTAACATGATTGGTTTGGGGCAAATGCTCCACCAGAGAGTCTTTGTGTATTTATTTCACACACACACGAACAAAATATTTATCCTCACTTTACCTCAAGAAAATGTTTTTATCCAGGTCATGTGCCAAAGGAAAGTGCCAAAGTGAGCACTTGCAAAGCTAATAGTCTTCTGGTCAATAGATAAATTGCTGTTACTAGCTAAAACAATTCTTCAGACAGGACAAGATGAGTTTAGAGAAAGTGGCAAGTCCCAACATTTGTGTTCTGAGAATAACACATAATCTGTAACCTTTCATAGCAATGGCAACACTATGTTTACAGAGCAGTATAGCAAAAGAGGAGACCAATTCCAAGGAATGCCATGTGGTGTCCTGCAATGGGTAAAAACAACTCTAGTCTGTATCTTTCAAAACTATGGGAATAGGACTTCTTTACCTCTTTCTCTTCCTATGAAAACATAAAGAAACTACAGTTCTCAGAAAATAAGGCAGATAACTTTACCTGCTTAGAAATCTTTACACAAAAACACCACTCATTTTTAAATCTTCCTTCTTCGACCACCCTCACGTCACCCTTTTCTTTCTCTTGCAAAATAAGGAAATAAAATCTAAGCCTTTCAGGACAAAATGAAAAAATTGATGGGGCACAATACCCATTTCTTCTTCCAAACCTGTGCAGTCTCAGAACAACATCAACTGGTGTTGGCTTATTGCAATTTTAACACAAATCTGTTTTCAGAGAAGTACATATGCACTTCCATGCAGGAGTATCAGATTAAACCTTTTAATTTATAATGTCCTGGGACCTATTTTCCTCATGAAAATTTGAGCTACCAGCAAAGTACAACTGAAAGATTCTTCTGTAAGTTTCTTTTTCTTTCTCAGATGTTCCCTGCTGCAACTAACTCCACATTTTAATGCCAGGTAAATGGAGGTGACTGCTAAGAGTTTCAGACAGGCTTTTGTGCCCAGTGCTTCTGGTTTCCTCGTCGTCTTGAAGGAGCAATGCAGGGGAGCTCAGGAGGCAAATGTAGACTTCAAAAAGAGAGTTAGATACCTGGCTTCTCTCCATTAACTAATCCAACTAACTGCCAAGGATCCCTTGATAGCCAAGATAGTCATTGCTATACCAAGCTGGAAGTTCATGCTTGATAATTGCTGTTTTATTTGTGGCAAGCAATCTAACTTTGTGTTTTAAAGTCTGCATTTGACCTTTCTTTTCTACATGTAATCAAAAAGATGCTTTTTATTCCTTTGCCCCTTATTTGCTCTGGCATAGGTTCCTAGTGCTTCTTGGGCTTCCCCAATATATGTGGCTGAAAGGGCATAGGTCTCCCAGGGGCCCAAGCTCATGTTCATCAGCTCTTAGGCTATATCAGATAGCACTTGACAACAGTGTTCAGATTCTTGAATATAGCTTCTGGGTTCCCATTTTTCTACGTTAATATAATATTCTCATGGTTAGAGCACCCACTCAGGAAGCAAATGTTCAGTCTTCTTTTTGTAGAAACCATACAGTCCTGCTTTCTTAGATAGGGCTGTCATTAAAAAAGGATGTCTTATACAGCTACCATCTCACATTCTGACCTTTAATTCTTATTTTGTAACTGCTTGCGTTAGGTTTAGTTTTAGTTCATTTATTTATTTATTTTTACTAGCAGCAGATCAACAGCACAGTATTCCTGCTTTGAAGTAACTCTTCAGAGATTGGTTTAAAGTGTCTTTTACTGCAGTCTTAGTAACACTTGCTGTACCAGTACCTTTCTCTGATCTCACATATTTCCCACAGTCCTCTGCAGAACTTCTCTCAAGCTGCACCCTCTGAGTTCAGAGCTTCAGAAAAAAAGAATAAAGAAAGAAGAAATGTGTGCTTTTGTGTGTGTGTTTAAATATCAGCTTTCAAGAAAGGTGTTCAAAGTCATGCAAACAGTCCAAGGGGTTACAGACACCACTGAGTCAGAAATAACAGAGATTTATTGTGTAATTTTATTCCCACTGTTGAGTACTTAGTAACTTAAATAAAAGCAATTAACTTCAATAACACTACTTGCTAAGCTGAGAACTCCTTGAGGAGATTCAAACTTTTCACAGCCTAGCATGTACCACCTTTAGAATTCCAAGGTTCAAGGTGGCTAAATTATTTGTCTTGGTAGAGAGCTATAGTCTCGTGTTTTTTTTTTAAAAATGATGATTTTAAAAAAGTATGATCCAGGCTAATTAAAATAGTCTGGACATCAGTGCAAATATTCTTTTCCGAATATACATAAGGTATATTCCAGGTGTACTTTTGTATTAAAAAGAAAAGCAAATTAATTCTCTACTGCTTACACTCTCCTGTGTACAAAAACATGTTCCACAAAACGAGTTGAAAAAAATCTGATTGTTTTCTTCTATTTTCAGACTGCTGCAGCACTGGCATTTTAGCATTCATTAATCTAGTAGAAATATACTCTGATGAATCTTTAGGGGTTTTTTTAATTCTTTTAGAGCTGGCTAAAATGCTAACAATAGGTGCCAAACTATATTTTTTTCTAATTTCTTTTTCAATTATTACTGGCACTTCAGACTGTAATCATATAACCTTTTACATACCCAAAACGTGTTGTGATGCCCAAAGATATCAGGGGCATTCCACCTTTTTTTTTTTTTTTTTTTAAATCAGATTCTGTATATATAAATTGGGATCCAATATATGCTATGGCAGAACTTAATTGACATTTTAAAGAGCTTTACAAAGTGTGCTTCCTCACCCTTGAGGTTTTACAGAACTCTCTGTGTTGGTACTTGTCTTCTTGATTACAATGCCTTTTTGTAGCTGCGCTCCTTCTAAGAACTACTCGCATGAAGCAAAGCAGGTAGATAGCAAACCAGGTTTTCCTCTGTAAAGATTTTCTTGCTTAAGAAGACTGAATCCATTCTGCATCTTTTACACAGTTGATGGCATCTGAGCATAAATAAGTCACTCCCTGAAATGTGTTTTCTTTCTCCATTTTGCAGAGTTGGCAGTTCTAACTCAATTTGTCAAAATATAGCAAGTAGCTACTACAAATGACATATTTTGCAATCAGCTGAAAAAAGTAATGACTTATTCGATACTGTATTGTATGACACTAATAGCTTGTTGACCAAAACTATGCTGGCAGAAATTAGTTCAGATACAAACCTTCTAAAGCTTGAGGGCCTGGGTGTGGGGGACATAAGCCCACGATAGTTAAATAGTTTTTAGAAAAATTACTCTGCCAATTTAGTCAGAACTAGCATAGTCTCGGTAGGAGATGTGCATTTCTTGTGGCCTGAAGCATGTGCTGCTAAGTTGGATATCCCTAATGAAGAGAAGAGTGAGGGCAGCTGACCTGCTCTCCCTTCCCTACTGAGTCTGTGCTTGCCTTTAGCTGAACAGAATAACAGCTGTTTTCCTAAGAGCTGGAAGAACTGCAAAATTATTGTGCCATGAGCAGGAGAGGTATGAAGTGTACTTTAAACGGAGATTTAAACATAGCTTTTATAAGTTATGAATTTATTTAAAATATAGCATATTTCTATATAGGGAGGGGACAGGGAGAGAGGCTGAATTGTTTGGTTTTCAATACAGGTCTCTTTCTTGAAAGTGAGCCAGGAAACAAACTCTGTTTCTATTCATACCTACATTAACTTCAGTGAGTTCATTAATGGTATGATGTTTAGTAAGATTAAGATGTTTGCTGAGCACAATGGGTGAAGTCTGAACCTCACAGTACCATCAGAAGGATCTAGGCACAGCATAAAAATTGTTCTACAAGATTACACTTTCAGCTTTTATTAAGAGCAATTTTGTTGATGGAATTACATATTTTCCATAATTCTTAAGACATTTTAAGGTATTTCATTTGCTTATGATTTTGACAGATTTCCAGCCTAGGAAAATTCATTCAAAGTGCACCTGTTTGCATGTAGAGGAAACAAACAAACAAAAACTTCCAAGTGAGTATCTACAATAAAATAATACTAAAATGAGTGGTACCTTAAATTTCTCAAGAAGTAGCTTGTTGTTAGGATCGTGATATATATTATCTACACAAAGAACCCAAAGACCTGATACTGTTCAAAGTATTCCATAGATAGCTACACTTCATTCATTTTATTGATTTGTTGAAGTTCAGATTAAATAGAACATGGCATGCAGGCTGGAGTGTTGTTAAAACTTTTCTACCCTGTTCACTAGATTAGATACACCACTGATGCAATAAGACAAGACATCTCTACCGTTGTCATAAAACTACATCATTTTAGAGTAGTTACAATGTAAGCAGTGATCTATAAACAGCTGGATTGGGTTTGCATGGCAAGATTTTTGTAATGGGGCAGCTACAGTGGTGGCATCTGTGAGAAGATGCTAGAAGGTTCCTTCCCCTGCATCCAATAAAGCCAATACCAGTGGCTCCAAGATGGACCCTCCACTGGCCAAGGGCAAGCTAATCAGTGATGGTGATAGTGCCTGTAGCATATCGTATTTTCAAAGGAGAAAAAAAAATGCAAACCTGTTGAAGGGCAATTTCACCTGGAGAAAGAAGTTAGAACATGTGAGAGAAACATCTCTGCAGACGCCAAGGTCACTGAAGAAGGAGCAGAGGAGGTGCTCCTGCAGCCAGAGTGGAGATTCCCCTGCTGCCTGTGGTGCAGACCATGGTGAGGCAGGCTGTGCCTCTGCAGCCCATGGAGGTCCATGGTGGAGCAGATATCCACCTGCAGCCTAGGGAGGACCCCATGTTGGAGCAGGCGGATGTGCCCAAAGGAGGCTGTGACCCTGTGGGAAGTCCAGACTGAAGCAGACTTCTGGCAGGACTTGTGAACCCATGGAGAGCAGAGTTCATGCCAGAGCAGGTTTGCTGGCAGGACTTGTGATCCTGTGGGGGATCCACATTGGAGCAGTTTGTGAGGAGCTGTAACCTACAGGAAGAACCCATTGGACAAGTTCATGGAGGACCTGCCTTCCTGCTTTCCTCTGTTTCAATTTGTTTTCATGGCTTTTTGCTTTCTCTTCCCTCTCCCCTTTGCTTTTTCTCTTTTGAAGTGTTTCCCTGCCCCACTGTGTCAATTGTTTAGATTCAACACGACATCCTTTCTTGGCAAAGTACAATTTGTGCAATATATATGTATCTTATCAAATCATACAAATGTAAACAATCGAGATAACACGGACTTTGAAAAGTGTCAATACTAATGTACACTATATTTGCACAGACTAGACATTCAGCTTTTTACTAGTGGTGGAATCTCATCAATATCCAAATAAAAGCAATTTCAAAAATGTTTAACTGAACCTTTTTTGTACAGTTTAGATATGTGTGAGTGCAAACCACAAAAATGAATCTCAAGAATTACAAATATAACTCAGTCGGAAGTACATTATTTCAGCATGACAGTTTTCTGGACAACAGAGTTGGCTGTTTCTGAAAGATTCAATGTAATTTTCTAAAAAGAGTTATTCCAGTTTCAAAGCATATAGAATGTGACAAATGTGTTTAGGTTTCAATTTAACTCCCAGAATTTCCAAATTTCTCAGGTAAGTGATGTATTATGCTTTTAGATCACATTTTTATTTGCCCTTATCCTTACCTTTCTCTGAAACATAGGGAAAATAAAAAAAAATGACATTACTGAGATGTGCTTTTGCTTATGTATCTTCATTTTTCTATAAATCACAAAACACAAAATATTAAAGACCAGATCCTTTGCCTGCATAAGCCAGCATGTTTTCAGCAACCATTTGCATTTACATCAGCGGGAGATGGCTTCAGGGCCTTTCCTGGGAAACACAATTACCTGCTGCTACTTTACTGCTGTGTGAAACAAACAGACATAACATACGCAGTGATTAAAGCATCAAGCCCTAGCAAGAGCTGTTTTGAACTTCTGTTCACTTTCAATGTTGGTTGTTAGAAAATATGCAGAGAAAAGATTCTGTGTGTTGTAAAAAAGAATGCGTATAACTGAAAATAGTGACTGCTCTGAAACCATTTTTATTCTTGTACTGCCAGGGTGCAGTGTAGCTGTATTCTTGTATCTTTCAGATGCATGAGGATCTTGTCCCTTCCTCTTTTGTGTTTATAGGCAGTTTGCACTGCACCTATAATCATTTGTTGAAACATCTATGTGTCTTAGGATTTGGTTATGCCTTTTCGCTTGTGGATGACGTTAAGAACAGGAAGAGATCACTTGGCAATTGCCATCATAGGAAAAACAGACTCCGCTCTGGGAAATTAATTTCATTTAGCACCAATAAAATAAGAGTAGGATAATGAGAAATAAAACCAAATCCCAAAATGCTTTTCCCCCATCCCTCCCTTCTTCCTGGGCTCACTTTCATTCCTGATTTTCTCTGCCTCCCATCCCCCAGTGACACAGGGGGATGGGGAATGGGGCTTATGTTCAGTTCATCACATGTTGTTTCTGCTGCTCTTTCCTTCTCAGGGGGAGGACTCTTCACACTTTTCTCCTACTCCAGCGTGGCATCCCTCCCATGGGACACAGTCTTCCATAAACTTCTCCTATGTGGGTCCTTCCCATAGGCTACAGTTCTTCATGAACTGCTCCAGTGTGTGTCCCTTCCACAGGTGCAGTCCTTCAGGAAAAGACTGTTCCAGCATGGGCTCCTCTCTCCACAGGTCCACAGGCACTGCCAGGATCCTACTCCAGTGGGGGCTTTCCGTGAGGTCACTTCCTTCAGACATCCACCTTCTCAGGCATGGGGTCTTCCATCGGCTGCAGGGGAATCTCTACTCTGGTGCCTGGAGCACCTCTTCTCCCTTCCCCTCCTTTTTCACCAACCACAGTGTCTGCAGGGCTGTTTCTCTCAGATTCTTACTTTTGTCTCTGGCTGCAATTGCCCTTGAACACTTCCCCCACCCCCTTCCTTTTAAATATGTTATTCTGGAGGTACTACCACTGTCACTGATGGTCTCAGCTTTGGTCAGCGACAAGTCAATTTTAGCGCCAGCTGGCATTGGCTCTAACGGACATGGGGGAAGCCTCTGGCATCTTCTTACAGAAATCACTTCTGTAGCCCCACCACTGCCAAAACCTTGCCAGGCAAAAACAATACATGAGTACATAGTAGAAAACTGATCTTTCTTAACTTATTTTTAATGCAAGAATATTTAAGATTACCCCTGAAGTGTGTATTCTTTTTCTGCATTTCCTGGAGAAGTAACAAATGTCTCAAGACATATGTGTCAAACAAAAGAATTCTGGGGACTGCTGCTTACCTGGTATTGCTAATCTGTTATCATTTTTGTGGTTAGGCTGTAAAGTGGTTAAGTTTTACTTATTAGCAGAACTTCATTTCAAGGTTGCTTCTTCGGTCATTGTGATGACCAATGCACCTCGGGAAGCATGGCATTTGTCAAGTACACAAGTTTACCTTTCCCACCACCAAGGAAGAGCTATTTTCTCCGTCTAATATTCTCTGATATAAAGTTGAACCCTGAAGAGAATTAAAGGAATTTAAGCAAACAAAAATAATAATGACAGTTATTGTTGTAATAATTATCCAATAATAACACATACTGGAGAAAGTATTATATACATGTTCATATATAGTATTCTAAGAAACTGTTACTGAATAGAGTGAAATAACAGTGACTTTAGAATAAGAATTTATTTAGAGTGAATGTTTCAATGAGGGGCCCTGAGAATACAAGCACAGGATGATAGCAGAAGTCCTAGGGCTATAAACACAGATGGCCAATTATTGATCACTAAAGGAGTACAGCCCGTTAAAAGAACCAGTTTTAGGGCATAAAAAAAGTAATGACCATATAGCAGAGAAGTATGAATGGCTTAATTGTGTTAATGGTGCCATTAATTATACCATTAGAAAGTTATATCCTGAAGAACAACAGAAAAAGCCTTCGGAGGGAGCTATATATCTTGAAAATTAGGAACCTTCTGTTGTAATATTTTTGAGGCCTTTTATAAGGAAAATATAACTCAGTCATGTACAGAATGGCACAACAGTCTACAGGAGCTTCTTGTAATTGTTAACATAAGCAGAGACACCTTTAGGCTGTATCTATAAGAGTGCAACAGAAATGACTTGTGCAGATGCCTTGCTTACAAACTGTGTATGAAGAATACAAACTGATCACTCTGGTATATTTGTAAGTATTGATTTATTATCATTAAATTTAAATCTACCTCTGTTGCTTGTGGTTTGTCAAGTAATCTACTGCTAGTGTCTGATCTAGTCAATCACCTTTCAAGCATAGTTGCAATTTGGATGTACAGCAGTTGGTGGAGAGGCATAGTCTCTTTCCAAAAACATCCCCTTGTGTTACATAGCCATTCTCTGCTGGTTTTGCCAGGTTTGATGAGCATTCTTTGATCTGGATGTTCTTACTGGCAAAAAGACTACTACAGAAGCTTAGGGAATTTACTCTGCTATGGCTGTTTTTTTACTTCCTCTTAGCAACTGAAACAATATAAAAACTAGTGACACTGACTCACAACTGAGATAAAATTGCTGAAAGAGAATATAAAGGTCATTTTAGGAAAAGTAGATTTTTGGAGAGAAGGAAACAAACTACTGTAGGAGTTTTTGGAACTACATTCTCCCAGTTCTCCTCCTGCGCTTATTTCAGTGGAAAAAGCCTAAAACCTCAGAACAGCTTTCTATTATTGATCTACTAGAAGATCTGTGAAGATCTATTTTGTATTCAAGACAGAACTGTTTTGTCTCTGATAGTACTGCAACTACAGAACTTCTTTATGACAAAAATAGTTTCAGGCTCATATAGCTCAGGCAAAACAAGACTATTACCTTATTATATTTGAACTATTCCAAATTTGATACGGAGAGAAAAAAATGTGGAGAAAGAGTTACTGGAACTGGTGAGAGTGATCACCTGCACTGTCAAAATAAAAGGTTTTCTTCATACATTAATGGAACTGCGTGTTTGTATTCACATATATATATTTATATATGTACATAACTTTCATCAGAAAGACTAGAAACAAATCCTTTTTGTAATAGAAAATCAGGAGTCTTCCCATGGCAATAATAGAAGGTCTTTCCATCCCTGTGTAGGCAAAAACTTACTTTCTGCATTTCTTTCCTAGATTTTGTCAGTGAAAATAAAATTGTTGAATGTGTATGTGGTACAAGACAGTTGTGTTTTGGAAATAATTCATAACTGAAAAAAAAAGGGTGGTCTTTCTTTCTGGGAAGGGCAGGTGTTTTGTTTTCAAATCACCATGAAAATACAACCAACAGGAATGCAGTATCTTCTCCACCAATGCCCAGAATACTTCAAAAATATTTCAAGGAAATTTTAAACATAACAAGTCAAATATAAGTTGTAAATTAATAGGGCTGAGAAAAAAACCCCTTCAAGATCACTTTGTTAAGATTGCCTTAGCTGAGATTAAAAAGCTCTGAAAAAATTTAATGAAAAATCAGAAAGTCAGCTGAGGAATTGCTGAGAAAATTTGATGACACTCAGGCATGATAAGAATCCTACAAGCTGCTACCAACAACAGCATTATCATGGCTAGAGTAGGAATTACAAAGGGCTATGTAGTTATTCTTTCGTGGTCCAGAATTTTTTTCTTTTTTGGGGGGGACACAGACACATGTACATATTTCAAGGTTTTAATCCACAAAACCAAGTGTTTAAACTCCATGCCCAATATTTCTACACATCTTGGCTTTGTCTTCAGCCATTATCAACAAGTTCTATGAATTTCACTTGGGAATGTTGCATTACAACTGTTATTTCTTGTTACCAGCATAAGACCGTACTGTAATTAATACAAAGATTAACAGAATAATTTATTTAGAAAACAAGTGATGATTAAGTACTGCTTTTACAGAGCATGGACTTGCATAGCTATTCAAGTATTTCACTGCTACTGCAACAAAATTATGACATTTAAATAAAAAATGAACAGGTGAAATATACAGCTGCTGTAAATTAATGAACTACGTCAACTTCTCTGAATTATATCTGATGATTATCTGAGTTCTTATTAAAGATATCTTTTACCTGCTGAAAGAATTCTGAACTTATGGCTATTTTTGTCCTTGATTTATACTTGCATGCAAAGATATTGTAGATAATGAGGCATTTTATTTCAGGTGATAGTAACAGTACATAATTATGTTTCATGCTGTAGGTATAGTGATCTTTTAGATTGTTGTACAGGGTACTTGTGGCTCTAACTTCCTTTGTAATCCTAGACATTATTTAACATTTGAACATTTGACTTGTCCTTCTTTTTATATCTTGATGACATGACTAAAGCCATTATTACAGTTATAATAACTATATACGTTCTAATGTATCACTATTATTTTTACTTTTACAACTACTAGCCTTACCAGTACAATTACTATTATTACTCCATTGATATTAATACTGATGTCAAAGAATTTAAAATAACAAATCAAGCCTTATACTTATGCATTGTAATTTTTGATAGTAGTAATGAAGAAGAATAATGGAAGGGAAAAGAAAGAATAAAATAATTAAAAATTAATTATATAAAATGAAAATATTGTGTCACAGCATATAAAAAATTATGTTCTTGATTTTTTGGGAAAAAATGTAACAAAAAGGCTTCTTTTTCTTGAGGTTGTACCATCTTTTGCATATTTAATGTCTTTTAGAGACATTTATTTTCATTTAGAAAGTAGTCTTGAACTATAAAACTAGGAAGACCATTTTTGAAGGATGCTCATAGGAAACAAAAGAGAACTCTCAGGCACTTAACATAAAATTTAGCACATCAGGAAAGAGAAATGGTCTGATCCAAATTGTTAAATTCATTTCACAATGCAAAAGAGGCCTTAAATGGATGTAGTTGTATTTGATATATTCTAAGCATGAATATGCACTCAATTGATCAATGGAAACAATATTATTTACTTCAATTCTGATGATCAGAGTTCAGTCAGTCATGAGTAAATTGGCTGTATTGTGGCTTACAGCCCTTAAGAAATGGAATGTGGAACTGCATGTACAATAAATAGTATGATAGTTGTCAGTGGTCTGTTTGAAGCATTAGTAACTGGAAATGAAAACTATATTTTCTAACAATTTGATGGGAAGTTAGAAAATACAAGATTGTTTCCTCAAAATTTCTGTGTTTTTCTAACATTCCTTAAAGTTCCTATTTTAAGTTATATTAACCTACAAATTGACTCCTATGCAGTTCAATAAATTATACACAGGCATACAGGACTCAATCCTTTTGCATGAACATAGGCATCCAGCACTATTTGTATGCTCAGTATGTCCTCTGATTTTCCTCTGAAATGTTAGAAAACTTCAGATCTCCACTCTATACCGTGTCATACCTGACAACACTGTGTAGGTATATCTCTGACATCTGCAGCAGTATAGCACTAGATGACTTTTTGTTCAGGTAAGATGGAGATGTGATGTCTATACCTACATTGCAGCTATGCACTTGACACCCTTTACAGACTGTGACAAGAAATAGCATCTTGTAGGTTGTGACTCACCTCATTCCAAAGTGACTGCCTACACTATGTCAGACAACTAAGTTCCTTAAAATGTCTTTTTCATAGTATCGATTTTTTTTACACTTCTGTGAGGAAAAGAAAACAAAAAAACTCGCATAGCACATGAGAGGATATATTTTTATTTCTTTTTTTTTTTTTTATTGACAAGCTTCAATTGATTGTTAAAAAAATCTTGCTTCTTATAGAGTAGAACAAGATTTTATTGAATTTCTCCACTATTAAAATGAATGGAAAGATAATAGAAATATATGATTAGTGCTACAAAAATAATAACAGTGGACAATTTACTTACAGATGTATTCTCAAACTTTGATCTTCATAACTAACATTTCTGTCAGTCAGTTTTTCTGTTCTTGGGCTGATTGCTAACAGCTGAAATTATACAGTCTCAACCACATGAGGGTCAGCATCAGCTGCCTCAGCCTGGCATTGGTTCATCACCCAGTGCCAGCTCTGTTTACCAGAAGTGGCCTCTGAGCACCCATAATTGCTATAAGATAATTACTGCAATGCTGTAGTATATCTTCTCTCAACATCTCATTAGGCATTCCTGCTCTCCATGCCAAATCATTCCTTGGTCACAAATTACCATTGCTGAGCAGTTACTATTTGAATTTTTCCTTCATTCTGTAAACATTTAGAACATGGAAGCTACATTTCAGTTTGATCTAACCAGTTTAAAATCCCTGCAGAAATCACATTCAATAAGAATAAGTTTCAAGTGTTTGAAAGGTCTAGCTACTTTAATAGCAAGCTCTTCAGCAAGAACTGGGGCAAAATATTTATGAAGTTGTGCTTAGAATGAAAAATCAACTAACGTAGGTAGCAGTGTAGCATAATCTCTGTTCTTAGTTTTGTGTCTCTGACTCTCATTTATCACATCTGGCGGCTCAAAAAATTCCACAGTGTTATCCATTCTGGATTATGACATAGATATATGACAAGCCCAGTGGTTACTTCTTATGGAACTACTGGAACTGAGCTGGTAATATTTTGCTTATGCTGATTCAGTGACATAATTGATACGGAAGACCTCAGGGTCCTCAACCATATCTTTTATACCTGTCTTGCTTTTGGCAAAAGAATACCTTCAGGATAACATGGACCTTTAAAGACACCTGAAAACTAACTGAAACTGTTCTTTATGTTTTCTTAACTCTCCAGAAAAACTTTCATGTCAAGACATCTCAAAGCAAATCAAATTTGATGTTGCTGAAGTCTTTGAGTAAAAGTCGAGTAAGGTGGAGGCCAGAAAAAGAGAAGTTCAAAGAGGATTAACTACTGTTTACCAGTTATGAGAAATTCACACTCCAAGGATGAAACTCTACATGTTCCTTGCAGGTCTTTTGTTCTCACTGGATTGACGTCAGGATTAGTGAAGTAGATAGCAGCAGTGACCTGTAAAAATAATCATCATGGCCGTTTGTGGTGAACAGGCATGCATATGAGAAGTAAGGCTGGGAGAATGACAGAGACATGTAATTGCAGGTTAAAAGGTTAAAAAGTAATGTGGAAATGTAAGCATTTTATGCCAGTTTTAAATTGATTTCTTTAATTAAACTTGCTGTCCTTTTCACTTTGACAGTATATCTTGAAATTAATTTTTAGGTAAAAATGCTTACAAGTTACCAAAGGAATTTTCCATTTTAAATACAGTGGGGGTGTCCTGATTGGTTGGGTTTTTTACAAGAACTATTTTTAAGAGAGCCACTGCTGTTCTGCAGGCAGTTTAGAAAGAAGTAACTGAGTAGTGGAACAAAAGGGTTGATTCTTGCACCCTTGCTTTACTGGAGAGAATTTGATAGGAACACATCAAATAGTCCTTATGAGGAGGTATCTCTCCTGTATTGGGATAAGATGTTTCTCACCTCACTAGAATGAAGACTAAATTCCTCTTAACTTTAGGCATCATTTCTGACTCATCTTCTGTAAGAGTTCAAATCAATAAAAGAAAAAGTGGCGAGTGTCATCTTATTCAAATATGAAAGAGTAAGTAGACTTCCTTGTCTTAGATAAATTTTAATCTAGAAAAATTAAATTAAATTGTTTTTTATTCCCTATGGGAAATATTCTATCACACAGGTTAATTAAAAGTGTCAGTAGGGAAGCTGTCATTTTTAATCAGGAAGTAGCTAGTTGATATGAGTCACTAAATATTGTTCATTGCATACTGAAGAAGATTAATTCCCTCCTAGGTTACTCTAAATTTTCATGTATAACTCCATTAGATAATACAGTCAATAAAATGCAGAGGACCCAGTGCTCTTCAGATTTTTTTATTATATTGTTGGCAATCTGCATAACAGCAGGTTTGTAAAACTTCTGGAGTACACTGAAAACCTGCTCTCATTTTCATTAGATAAGAAGACATGAACATTTATGAAAGTAAGAACTTTATAATGATTTGCTGTCTGATCAATGGATATTGCCAATATAGTCTCTGACTTCTGTGATAGTCTATCTTTTTAATTGACTTTAGTCAGTCTGGAAGGCCACATAGGAATTTATTTTTTTTTTAATTTTTCTAGATAAAAAAAAATTATCTAGGACAAGGAAGTCTACTTATTATTTCATCTTTGAAAGTGGATAAGCTGACAATTTGAAACTTTTTACAATTGTAGATGAGGAGTATGAATTTAATAAAAGCAACCAAAGGATGGATACTTCATCGAGGAAGAAAAACAGAGTTCTGGATACCCTAATTGATATTTTCAAACTTGGTATCCTATATTTGCATGTTTTACTGGGCAATAATACATTACAAGGACATATGAGCATGTAGAAATAAATGTTTTATTCAATACATGCATTTCTGTATTCTGATTCCCAAATTAATTCATTATTTTTCTCAAATTGATTCATTGAAACATTTTTAAAATTATTAAAATAATATATTACATCTCACTCTGTATATGGTATATGAGCAAATACTTAAAATAATTTTAAATGTGACTGGGTAGATAGTAGCTTTATGCTTAAAGAATTAATGTTTATATACATAAAAATAACACCCTTTTGTTGAAATTTTTGCCATTGACTTAAAAGAAGTTAAAATTTTGTCATGAGAAATGGATTTCTGATAAAGACACTCAAGTTTACAATTTCAGAACATTGTTTTTTATTGATGTTTTTTAAATTAAGAGATACTGTCAGCTTGAGAAACATGATTTACCCTCAGTATAACAAATTCAACTTATAATTAGAAAAAAGGTTACAAATTTTCCATGTAAGTTGGGATTCACTTATTCAGTGTTATTGAGGTTTGGGGGAGAGGGGGGGGTTGTTTGGAGGTTTTGGGGGGGTTTTTTTGTTAATCCAGGGTAAACTAGAATCACTGAATTATTGAATCATTGAATTATGGAATGGGTTGGAAAGAACCTTTAAAGATCATAAAGTTCCAACCCCCCTGTCAAGGGCAGGAACACCTTTTGCACAGTAAGATTGTTCAAAGCCCCATCCAACCTGGCCTTGAAGACCTCCAGATATGGGGCACTCAGAACTTCTCTGGGCAACCTGTTCCAGTGTCTTACCACCCTCCTCATAAAAAATTTCTTCCTTATGTCCAATTTAAACCCACTTTCTTTCAAGTTTAAAACTATTGCACCTTTGTCCTGTTACTGCAGGCCTTTCCTATAAACCCTCTTTAAGTGTTGAAAGGCTGCAACAAGGTCTCTCTGGAGCCTTTTCTTCTCCAGGCTGAACAACCCCAACTGTCTCAATCTTTCTCCATAGGAGAGGCATTCCAGCCCTCTTATAATTTTCATGGCTCTCCTCTGGACCTACTTTGATAGGCCCAGGTCTTTCTTATAGTTGGTACCTCAGAGCTGAATGCAATACTCCAGGTGGGGGGTCTCATGAGAGAGCGTTTTCCCTTTAATAGAAAAGAAATACTTCTTGTTAGAGACAGAAGTGAGGAACAATTTCCTATATATTTCAAAAACATAAGTACTTACATTTGGCGGAAAAAGATCTGAGATGCTTTACTGCAATATTTCTTTGTTCATCAGAGTGTACACACATCCAGATGCAAAGGTAGGTGTTTGTTTTCATGACTGTGTAGATGCAAGACAGGAACAAATTATCTAGAAAATGCCTTTATTTTTCTTTTGTTTTCTATCTGGTTTCCCTTTTCAAGGAAAACACCTCACTATGATCATTAAACTACTGATTCTATGGTTGATCAAGAAGGTGATGTGGGAAAAGTACTGGTAATGTTTGGGAAATCCTTTAACAAAGAGCTTTTCTTGTATACTCTGTGTAAGTGAGCATAAGCATGGGCTGCTCTGAAAGGAGGGGGAGCACAGGGCAGAGGGTGACAGGGAAGAAGGCAGTGCAGTGGACTTGAAAATAAGGATACAATCAGTAGCAAGAACAAAACAGGCCTGGTGACTTTAAGCACACTTGGCCAACAGATCACAAAAGAAGACCACAAAGACTAGAAGTTTTGGCAAAAGGTAAAATCGAGAAGTCAGGTCAGCCAGATCACTGAGGAATATAGCCATGGTCAGGGGTGCCTGCAACATAAGGCAGTCAAAAGGACAGTTTCCCTTCCAGAGTGCTTTAATTCTCATCTCTCAAAGTTTGTTCACAGTTCTGTCTCAACAGAGGCAATTAAGTCCTTCAGCTGTTCTGGTGACATCTCAGATGCCTGAGTGTGTCCCATCCCAACCTCCAACTACCACCTTAGGTTCATTTACCGCTTCTGTGACATATATCCTAAATCCATATGGATGCCTTTAATAACTTACAGCATCTCAAATGGCATAAGATGCCTACATTTAAGCAGGTAAACAGTGTTTTTTCTCTATACATAAGAATGTATTGGTCAGTTTAAACTTTTTTATTTTTTTATGAAACTGGGGATCTGATTCTTTTCAAAAGTCTTAGCATGCAGGTAGGAAAGTCAGACTGCAACATGGCGCTGTGTGGGAAGAAGAAAGAAGGTACCATCATGCCACATGTACACAGAAGTCAGTAGTAGGAGACAAATATACAGAAAATAAAAACTTCTATTTTCCCTCAACCTTTCCATCTGACTTGTATTTTCGCATTCCTAGACTTATTTTTAGAAGTTTTCTAAAACTTTATCACTGAAAATTTCTTCCTGACTTGCAGGAACATGCAATTTTCTCTCAATTTTCTCTCATTGAACCACTGAAAGGTACCCTAGAAATTCCAGGAACTGGTTTTAAAAGGAGGGTTTCTTCCAATGGATGTACTGTTTTTTTTCCCTTGGGTTTTGGTTTTTTTTAATTGAAATCTTTAAAGTGAGGTTTGTTCAGTGTTTCAGATGAATGCATATCAGCAAACTCTTCTGCCAAAGAAAAGGGGGAAGAGATGTCGGCTTTTTTTAACCTCACAATTGACTTCAGCTAAATTTTAAATTATTTCAGATGTAGAAAAGATCGATTTAGTATTATGAGTAGAGAGGAGTTTTGTTTTTTTTTTTATCTTCTTAGATGCAAAGTTTTGTTCTAGTCTCAGGAGAATGACAACTTCTGCTCCTACTGGACTCACTTCTGAACATTTGGTAAATACCAATCATTTTATGCTTGTGTCTGGAGTACTCAGAAAAACCTAAGGGGACATCCTTTCTCCAGAAGCTGGAAGAGAGTTAGAGTCCAAATGATTTTGCTTGTCTTTTTGGTGAATATTAATAGTCTGGAGGTGTGCTAAAATATAATAAATGAGTTAAACAAAACCTTATTTGATCCAACGACTGGGAAAATTTTGATCATTTCCTGCAGTTCCTCCCACAAAACTTCCTTCAACAGGAAATGGAGCAGAACTACACTTTGCCAGTATAGTATAAGTTAAACCACTTCAAAACCAGAACAAATGCCCACTGCCAAAAATAATCCAGAATATATTTAATTGTTTGCAACATCATCTAAAAGTCATATATTGACTTCCTCACTGCCCTTCAAAATTTATTTTCTATTTATTTAACATGGTAACATGATACAATGCAAATAATATATTGTTTTGGAAAGCTATTAGCATTCAAAGAACATTATTAATTTCTATTTCTTTGTTGTTTTCTGCCAACGATATAGTAAGCTGTGACTAACTCCATCTTACTAAGATATAAAGATACAAATTTTTGAGCCAGCTTTAAAATACAATATAGCCTGAACGAACTGGTGAACTTATCCCCATGATACATCCATGAATCACACCATAGCTATATGCATCTTTCTTGCTACGATTTCTGCTGCTTTTCTTCATTTAAATATACATCTGCATTATAGCCTGTGTTTGTTTCATCAGACTAAGGGTTACAGTGTAGTTCACAGTTTAATGCCATAAATGATTTTCAGTTTTCCATATGAAAAGAATGTGGCAACTGAAAAAACAACAGAGCACCCATCAAATTTATTGGAAATAAAACTCAAAATACCACAACATTTTAAAAACCACTTAAAAATTTATGTATGTTAGAAGAATTGCTAAAAATACTGCATAAAATTACTTATAAGGGACACAAATGTGTGCTGTAAACCAAAAAAAAGTGCCCTGCATATGAAAGATCTTTGTAGGTAGTTTTCTACTTTGCAGGCATTTACCAGTAATAGAACCCGAAGAAGTATAGAATCTGAGGAGGGTGCAAGAAAAACCTCAATCTATAAACTCCATTGACTCTAGAATTTACTTAATCCATCCAAGGCTAAAAAAAAATCCAATTTAATGTAACAGGTATTTCAGGATTTGTTTCAAATGTTTATTTTAAGGATTGTAATACCACATTATTGTTCAAACTAACAAAATATTATTAATGGGAAGCTTTTACATTTTACATAATCACTTCTTATTTTATGCTCCCAATGATCACTTGTACCTTGCTTACCCAGCTTCTGGTGTCTTTAGTTCCTTTAATTATGCTACTTACTGTACTGTTGAGGGGCTTAAGAAATATTGTTCTTCATTAAAATAGTGCACTATAAAAACTTTTTTCAATTATTTTAAGAGCCTTCCCCTGAGGAAAACAGAGAAATGAATAACAAAAATAATTCCTAAGCATCCTAAAGAATTATTATCTGTTACTTGCATCACCATAAACGGCCATATGCACAACCGTTCGTAATAATTACAGGAAAATGTTAGCTTTATATTATTTGGCAAGGATTTATAGGATATATGGTATTATTCATGTATTTATTTTAAAATAGAAAAAAAAAAAGACAAGGATGTATGTGCCTGTGTTACAAAAGTTGTGAAAGTCCTGGGTTTTGGTGGGGTTTTTTTTTTTGCTGTTGTTTGTTTGTTTGTTTATTTTGCTTACATATTGCTTTAATTGCAATTATTTCTTCGTTTTAGTCTGTAGATAATTTCATGCTTCACTGTGGCATGGTATTTGTAAATTGTTCAATCTTTCAGCATCTTTGTTTCTTAGAAGATCTTCTCTATCTTTTTCTTTGTCAAAAATAATTTAACAGGACTACCTTATCTGATACCTGAAAAGAACAAGAACCTGTTTTGCAACCGCCATATGGTTAGAATTTGCAATTTATTTTTTTCTCCCAGTAATATGTTTTATATTGCTGAAAGATTTTTTTTCTTGTTATTTTGAACATAATACAACATCAAATGCTGAGAGTTGTAATTTTATATACAGCCTTTTAAAGTCTGGAAAACATCTGTTATGTTTAACAGTCAAATTTCATCATTGATTAAGAATCTGAGACTTTTGTAAATAAAAAAAAAAAAAGGAAAGAAAAACCCCCTTCATTTATGCTTCATTTACTCAAGTGCTTCTGTAAGAGAAGCTTAATTATTCCTTGAGGCCAAAATTCCAGCAATCTTTGAGATGCTTGATTATTTTATTTCACTTTCAAAAAATTTATTTTCCTTCCAACAGAAAGATGACCTACAGAATTACCAATTTGGGGCTTATTCTGTAAAAGAGTAAGGGGGGTTTAGTTAGCTGGTTTGGTTTTCTTTTTTCTTTACTTTTTTTTTTGTTTAAATCTGTTCATTGACGAAAAAGTATATCAAAATTTCAACTTGAGCTAGCTGAAGAAGATGGAAAATTAATAAAATGTGATGTATGTTCAGATTCAAGGCTTAAATCCAAGCCTGTTTTGAATTCTGAATAAGTCATTTAACTAAAGTAGGAAGAAAAGAAGTCACCTTATGCAGACCGGGCTGCCTCCAGTCTTGACATCACCTATTAGCTCACTTGTGTTGGTGACCAACAGGTCCAGTGTCGCGTCTGCTCTGGCAGGGCTGCCTATCACCCTGCTAAAGAAGTTATTCCCAAAGCACTCCACAAGTCTCCTGGATTGCCTATAGCTCACCATGTTCCTTTTCTAGCACATGTCAGGGTGGTTGAATTTCCCTAGCAGGATGAGAGCCTGCATGCATGATGCTTCCTTGCAGCTGCAGTAAGAAGACTTCAGTCAATAGGCTCCCCTTGATCTGGCAGCCTGTAGTACACACCAACCACATGCTTTGTTGCCTTGGTCTCTAACTCTTGCTGTCTTATGAGTTTCTTACTCATAAGCTTTCAAACTGCTTGCAACTAGTCTTTTAGTCTTTGTAAAGAGACTGCTTTTTACAATCTATCTCTTGCCATAGAGGGCAACCCTTCACCACTCCTCTTTCCTCACCTGTCCCTTCTAAACATCCTGTAGGCATTGATAATCTCACTCCAGTCATGGGAATTGTGCTAACAAGTTTCAGTAATGGCAATTAGGTTGTAAGTCTGTCCAACTAGTTCCATTCAAGGGATTCGGTGATGCACACACAGCTTATATAGTGTAATTTTAGTTATGGTGGGTTACACCATCTGCCTTCCAGCTGCCCCTTGCTTTCCCTTAGCCACTAACGCAAAAGGCCTCTGCTGTCTAACTATCATATCTAATGATCTTCTGCAGAAATCTACAACAACTTCATGTAGGTCAAGTGACATGAGACACTTGTTCTGGCAATTCAACCTCAATGCTACAGGATAACTCTGTAAGCAGCGCAGAAAGGAGATGTTTGCAGCAAGTGATTCATCCCATACCTATTAGGTATCTCTGGTTGTGTGCTTTCATTGGCTGTTGAAAGATGATTAATATAATAGCAAACTGTTTACGTTTATATCTCTCACCACTGGGCATTAGAGCAAAGTGGAAATGATACTTGATAAGAAAAAAAAAATTACTGTATTTGAGATTTGAGCAGGAGTGTATTTGTTTTCTTTATCTTCGGAACTGGAGTTTTATACATACAATGTGAAAATGCATTCCTTAAAACTGAAAAGAGAGAGGAAGAAATTGCTTATTTTCACTCTTTATTTCTGTCTGCCAATAAAAACCACTGCAATTCAATGGGTTGTGAGAAATATTAAACTGATGGTAGTATCAAGACTAGATAGGAAGAAATTGCTGTTTTGGGCACTCTGTTAGATAATATTAGGACACATTCACGGATAAAGGCAATGTGTTCAATGGAGTAAATCCCATGCTCAGATTGGACATCTTTGGAAAGGGCAACAGGCATAACAGGATTTAAAACACTTTTCTAAGAACTCAGCAATCTAACAGAAGGCTATTATATTCTTTCTGGAGAGTAAGGGAACTGGGCTGGTTTTAGCCTCTGATAAGGAAAAAATGTTAATTGAACAAAAGGTAAAGAAGAAAAAAAAGCAGAAGAAAAAGCCTTTTTGTTCAGTTTACAGCCAACTCAGAATTTTAATAAAACAGATGTAATATTGGTAAACTTACAACAGTTGTGTAAGTTACATACCTGAAATATCTCCCAGTAGCAATAGAAAAAGGAAATATATAATAAATTATGATTTATTATTATGTCATGTAGAAATCTAAAATCAGGAGTGACAGGATATGGGAAACTCCTTCGTACTTTGTTTAAACAGACAACCGCTTTTACAAAGAAAATGTGAGGTAAACTGACTGTAGAGACTTCTCTATGGGATTGATTTTATATATGTTTATACAGAGCATTTATTTATTTGATATAGGTACATGATTTTTCTGTTCATATATGTATATATTCATAGTGTATTTATATAATCTATTTATGGAATGATAATACCATATATTTATGCCTTTCAAATGCATATCATATTTGTAATAGAAAAATATGCATTGCAACTGCTACAATTCTTGCTTAATTTCCACGTCATTTACGAAACAAAGGAATGCTATGCTTTAGCAAAATATGAAAAGGCCTGTTTTAAAGCCCTGTGCTGAGAACAATTAACTGTCTTTTTGTTTTGATGGCATTCACATCTACTCTTAAAGGCACACACAGCTCTGCATTTATGCCAACTATATTCTAAAAGAAGACATATTAGGGATCAGGTTTTCTTTTTATTAGTAGAATTTGTGTCTTGTTTTGATACAGGGCCTTCCTCTACATTTAGAGACTGTAAAATGATCAACAAAAGAAAAGATAGCCATGTTGCTAAAAGTTCTGTAGGTCAGCCTATCCTTCGATTACTTTGTTGACTAGAGCCAACATTTCCTTCTTTTTACATAAAAAAATAGCCATTATTTTTAATTGCTTTACTTGTCCTTTTCAATTAACAGACCATTATTTTTAAAGAAGGCGTTATATTGTCTGCTTTTTTTTTTTTTTGTTGCTACTTTTTTCAAATAATATCTTTACTTAACCTGATTGGACAAAATGGGAGAGCAGCAGCGATCTTTATACACAACTTTCTAAATTGCTATCACTACATTACAGTATGTTTCTGCATGGCTTCTCACGGCCAGGAAGAGCATAACTCCATGATTTGCTGTTACAGATCATATGTTTTGGATGGAGGTCAATAGCAATCATTAGTATCTGATCATTATCTTCTAAGTAAGTTTAAAACCAAAGAATCCAATCCATTATCTAACACACAGGAGAATGTTAATTCTGTAGTGTATTTTGTTTATTATGATAGTCAATAAAATGTTAATTTAAACATAATAAAGAAACAAAGGTCAGTGCTCAAGTACAATGCACCAGCTGATTTCTTTGAATGCTGGCAGTAGATCTTTTTGTTTTCCTCACATGTAATCACATGTTTTCCTCAACATATGATAAGTGAGCCTTGATAGATGAGACTAGGATCGTGACATTGTCAGAAGTCTATTTTTTTGGTGTAATATGCAGTGACATAGAAAAGTAAAGTAGGTACTGAAAGTTATGACATAAATTTTTGCTTTTTTGGATCTAGCCTAACTCTCATCAGCTTCTGAATATGAACTGGAAAACTGAATTCACTAGAACTCTAAACCTAGTTTTTTTACAGTGTGTCACACTTTGTTATTCTTGGAATGGAGAAGAAAATACAGTAAAAATAAGAGTTCTCCCAAGTCTATCATAATATAAACTAAAACTATATAAAATATAAAATATAAAATAAAGGGCTGCTTTAGAACATGAGAAGATACTTATCACAGAATCATAGAATCATATAGTTTGGAATAGACCTTTAAGATGATTGAGTCCAACCATTAACCTAACACTGCCAGGCCAACCACTAAACTGTGTCAGTAAGTGCTACATCTACATGTCTTTTAAATACCTCCAGGGATGGTGACTCCACCACTTTCCTGGGCAGCCTGTTGCAATGTTTGACAACACTTTCAGTGAAGAATTTCTTCCTAACATTCAATCTATACCTCTCCTGGTGCAACTTGGGGCCATTTCCTCTTGTCCTGTCACCTGTTACTTGGAAAAAAGACTGACACCCACCTTGCTACAACCTCCTGTCAGGTATCTGTAGGGAGCAATGAGTTCTTCTCTGAGCCTCCTTTTCTCCAAGATGAACAACCCAAGTTCCCTCAACTGATCCTCCTATATATATATATATATATTAAAAATGTGTATGTATAAAATATATATGTATATATAAAGATAACTAATTATAGTCTCTGATCTAACAAATCACAATGTCTCATGTATTTACTTTCAAAAAACAATCAAGTTTAGGTTTCTTAAAGACAAAGACCTAATATCTTTACGTTATTGACACCTGGGTCAGGGCAATCCCAGGCGCAGCTGCAGGTTGGGCAGAGAAGAGACTCAGAGCAGCCCTGCAGAGAAGGACTTGGCAGTGTTGGTTGATGAGAATCTTAGTATGAGCTGGCAGCGTAGGCTCACAGCCCAGAAAGCCAACCGTATGCTGGGCTGCATCAAAAGCAGCATGACCAGCAGGTCAAAGGAGGTGATCCTGCCCCTCTACTCTGCTCTCGTGAGACCCCATTTGGAGTATTGTGTACAGTTCTGGTGTCCTCAGCATAAGGACATGGAGCTATTGGAGCAAGTCCAGAGCAGGGCCACGAGGATGATAAGAGGGCTGGAGCACCTCTTGTATGAAGACAAGCTGAGAAAGTTTGGGCTGTCCAGCCTGGAGAAGAGAAGGCTGCATGGGGACCTCATAGCAGCCTTCCAGTATCTGAAGGGGGCCTATATTGATGCTGGGGAGGGACTCTTAATTGGGGACTGTAGTGATAGGAGGAGGGGTAACAGGTTCAAACTCAAACAGCGGAATTTAGATTTGGCATAAGGAAGAAGTTCTTTCAAGTGAGGTTGGTGAGGCACTGGAATGGATTGCTCAAGGAAGTTGTGAATGTTCCATCCCTGGCAGTGTTCAGGACCGGGTTGGATGGAGTCTTGAGTGATATGGTTTAGTGTGAGATGTCCCTGCCCATGGCAGGGGGGTTGGAACTAGATGATCTTAAGGTCCTTTCTAACTCTAACTATTCTATGATTTTATGGCTAAAAGAAAGAAAGCAACAGAGAGGCCAAGGGGCTAGAACAGACAAAAAATATCAAAAAGTTAAAAACTTAACATGCTTTTATACTATTTCTCTTTGTTCTATTTGACTATTTTTTCCTCAGTTAATAATCTAAATTAAATCTTTTCCTTTTTTTCCCCTTTCCCTTCTTTCCCTTTTCTCCCATCTTTCCCTTCTTTCCTGTTTGCTTTCCTTTTACCTTCATTATTTAAATTTTATTTTCTACATACAAAATTGAGCAGCTAACTTAATAAATTAAGTATTAATTAAAACTTGGTTTTCTATCTTTTATTGCTACTCTTGACCCTTCTGAATCTATTTAGTTTGGGTTTTTTTTCCTTGCTTTCTCAGCTTAATGAATGATGCAGTAGAGGACATCTACCTTTTTCAGTATAAAACACAGATTTGGCTTTGAAAGACATGGGATGATTAGCCCCTGATGGGAGCACAGTGGCCACTAATACTCAAACTAAATACTAGGGAGTCTGCAGACATCCTTTGTGACACAATAATCAAAGAGGATTTTAGAGGATTTTAGAGGTTTTTAGCCTATCACTTGCACGACACAATGCTCCATGACATCGAGCTTACAGGGTTTGATCAAGATTAAATCTCTAGACAGTTTATTGCTTACATTACCATGATTAGAATGTAATATTTCCTTCTTCAGAATCTGTAGTTAAGTGGAAGGAGAGAGTCACTGCAGACTTTCTTGATCTTCATTAAAGATTAAGCAATCAAGTCCTTTAGCCACTGGAATTTCAAATGGTTTCCCTAGATGAGATAGAAGATGCAACTTATCACTGATACTTTTGAAGGAACAGGAGACAGCTGATTGTAACTTGAAAAAGAATGTGGGGTTACAGCTAACTTCACGAAAAATATTAGTCAAAAATATCACCCTGAAGTTATGACAGTGATTTTTATCACTCTTTTCAGCCCCAGCTAGGCCCTGTGTTTGAGGAAATGTGGGATCTAATCCCAGATGGCTCAGAGGAGAATAAAATGCATGATCAGGAGGGCTAAAAACCATGAAGCAAAATGAGACTTACAAGGCAAACTTGAAAAGATTTAACTTTAAAGTGGTGATTTTAAACATATCATCTGAGATCAAGGAGAGAGTTTTTTTCTCAGCACTTAGAAAGAACATAAAAGACAAAAAGCAACAAGCCTAAGTATTAATAAGCTTGTATACTGATCCACCAATTGAAAATATTTCAATTCTTTTGGTTTGGGGCAGCAAAAATTTTAACATAAGTTTGCTTATTCCCATAGCATTTGTGGTAGGGCTCTACTTTTTCTATTTCCATGGTGATACCAGCAGTAGGAAATCTGAATTCTGGAAGCCTATGCTTTTAAACAACTCATGGGTCCCATTCCTTCTGGTTTCCAGCAAAATTTAGAATGTTTCAGGGAAAAAAAAAAAACAAAACCCTAAACAAGAAACAACAAACAAACAAACAAACAAAAAAAAAAACCAAACAAAACCAAAACCCAAAAGCAAAACAGAAAACCACCAAACTTCTGAAAAGGAAGATTTTGTATTTTAGGAAACACCTGCAATGTGGGCTCTTTCATAGTCAGCCACTACAATAGGAATCAGTAGGTCTTTATTGAAGTTGTAGGACACCAGAAGGAGCTGGTTGAAGTTTTAAAACTGCACTCGTGAGACTGAAATGTTGCTTGATGTTCTTTATTCATCAAAGTTTCCAAAGACACACGGTTATATGGGGATGTTTCTTATTTGAGCTGTAGAACAGATAATCAAGAATACTATTTCTTAAGACCTTGGATTCCTTTACACCTAGTACACCTACGGAAGCTCATACACCTGGGAAAGCTCAGTTACGAGGGATTTGAACAGTCATATTTTCAAAGGTTATGTGAGTGTCATCAGTCTGAATTTTATTTGTGTTTGAAACTGCTTTTGAATTTATAAAGCTGAAGCAATGAGCCCTAGTATTTTGAAAATCATGTCTTAATTTTCTATGTCACTCAGAGCAAGTATGGAGGGTAAAATTTTCTTGTTTCTTCATTCCTCCTGAATTCTCTGAGGATCTGATATGAATAAATTTACATTCTCCCTTAAGTGTCAAGGTATACAGTTCATCAAAAGAGCACTAGTACTCTTAGGTTTGGATTCTAGCACTGCTCTCAAGGCTATCTACTCCTGCCCCCAAGATGAACTGTAAAGATATGTGTGGAGGAAGAGTCTGACAGCAACAATTAAATGATTGTATTTACTTTCAAAATTGAGAAAATGTATATATAACTTCACAGTTACTACTAAACAAAATTTTTTTGATGCACTTCTTTTTATGCATGCATATGATATATGTACTACCACCATTCTTTACACAATATATTATTTAACAGTACTTTCTTTAGGATGGTGATTTGTCATCTTCAATATTGTAAAATGCAGCATTTAATCATTCTGTGCCATAGGCATAATAAATGGCACACTAACATGAAGAGTGCTATTGTTGCTTAAACAAGAGAATTCTAAAAGTGGTTATTAATTTACTGTGTAAATTGAGAGTATTGTATATCAGAACAGCTGTAGAAAAATATTCATAGGCTAGAGAAATCAAAAAGATAACACACATATTCTAATGATACATTTGATCACTGTGGATGTAAATATCTATGCTATTATTCAATAAAGTATGACTTAACATGATTCTGTATGATTTGAATGTAATCTCTTCCCATTTTCAGTGTAATGCAAAACTTTCAGATTTATATGAAACATTTAGTACCTCCTGGCGAATTTATTTCTGTCAAATAATTTACAAAAATGTTGGTGTTCACAACAAACTGCACCCTACAGGGGAATAGAAAGCAATAAAGACTTCAAAAATACTTTCTATTGGGTATCATAAAATTCATCATCATTATAAATATACACACTGTACTAAAAAGAAATTTAATTTCTTACAAAATTCCCATAATATAGATTTATGACACAGTAGGTATACACTAATTTAAATTCTATGAGTTTTTCATATACTTCACAAACCCCAAGGGTTTGATCATACTATTTAGAATGAGAAGATCTGTACTACTTTGAATGAAAAAGAACTAGTAGTTGAATATCTAAAATTCTTTGGGACTATTCACACAGCTGACACTCTTTAGAATCAATATTTATGCTATACTTACTTTAGTATATGGATTAGCTATAACCATTAGGTTTCCCCATTGGTACTACCTTCTGGCAGGTATCAATGGAATATGTTATTTGCTAGAATTTACCTCGGAGAAATGAGCTTATATATAAATGTAGGAAAGCTTGAAAAGTCATCTACTTTTGACAACTGAAAGCTGGATCAAAACATTTGTAACATCATGAAATATTTTCTTCTATTGGGATGGATATTTTATGGCATTTTTCTTTTTTTTTATTTTTTTTTTCTTTTTTTCTCCACTTCCCTGTCCCAACAGAAATGGATGCACTGAAATACTATGGAAAGGACAGTTTTGCTTTGTTCAATTATAGGCTACTATAAAATGAAGGAAAGTCCTAAAAAAAAGGGGTTTCTTTTCCCCCCCCAAGATTTAGCTTATTTTTGTCAAGCTATAGCACTTAGACAGAGTTTGGCTATTTACTGGATATGAATCAAAATGTCATTCTTCTTGATGTTTAATCTTTGCTAGCATGAAGCCCAAACGAGGAGGTGGGGCAGTTATTGTTATGGCATATAAAAGATTTTGTTCTGTCTTTTATCTATATTATCTGTGTAGTTTCTAGTACAGATCTGCAAGATCCAAAGTGACCTCTCCACTTAAATCGTCCTTCTATCTTTTGGCCCTTGCTCCTTCCTGTGACTCCATTTCTTCTCACTTCAACGCCATGACTTCTTGAGCCCTGCTGTCCTTTCTCCTGTTTCTTCTCCTAACAATATAAGCACACTGTAATATCCAGCAGCTTCTGAAAGTCAACCCTTCATTCCCCATTTTTTTCCCTGTATCACTTCTTGCCTTCATCGGTGAACTCCTTGAACTCATAGATTATAGCAATTGCCTCAAGTTCCTTTCCTCTCAATCCAACATAGATCCTCTCCAATTTGACTTTTACTGTGCACTGAGGATATGCTAACATCAAGGCCTACAATGACCTCTCCATGTCAAGTCTCAGGGCCTTTGTTCCATACTTGAACTCTGCTGTTTTTATCATGACTGATCACACATTTCTTTTAAAACCATGCCTTGCCTTTGCAACTCTGTCCTCTCCTCACCACTTTAGTATTCTGAATTTACCATGTAACAGATGGGCCACTAGTGGGAAAGAAAGGGAACTGTACTAGACTTCTAAAGCTCTGTTAAATAAAAATACAGATCTTTCCTGGAAAAGACCCTGTCATATTGCAATGTGAATTTTTTTAATGTAAGCAACAAAGGCCTGCTTCTCCATAGGTTCTATAGTTCTGCCATCTTCAGCAGATTTATATTCCTATTCTCTTTGCATATTATTTTTTTAGTTTTGGAGGAGTGGTAAAGACATTCAGCAGCATACTATCACCCTGTTCAGGACTATTGGGTTTTTTTAGACGTACAAATAACCTTAAAGTATCATATCATAAGACAATATCCCAGGGTTGTACGATTAGAGACTTTCTATTCAACTTCAGAAGAAAACAGAATTAAAGGTGCAGGGAAAGAAAAAAATCACTTCCTCGTAGCTAAGTGAATACATATAAAACTTTAGTCCCCTAAAGCATGAGTTCATCATTTGGACTTGGATGATCAGTGAGGTCCTATAATTTTTTAATTTATTTTTAAATAAATTTATTTATTTTAATTTATTAACTCTAGCTGATTCCCAGTTTTGAACTCAGTATCACCATAAGCTTTTATAAGCATTTTAGGATGGTGTCAAGACAGTTCAAGTTCTTCCCAGCTCTAAAGAATTGTTAAAAGGATATTAGTATGAAATAGGTGAAACATAAAAGCTCTGTAAAGTCAGAAACAGTGTGGATTTGAGTTTCAAATTTGTTTTCTTTTTTTTTTCCCCACAAAATTACTTCAGTATTTTTTTGGTATTTTAAACACTATAAGACTGTAGTTACAAAGACAACATGACACATCCGAAAGAAGAAAAGTTTATTACAATTAATTATTTTAACTGCAATCCAGGAATCACAGTAAAGGATCCAGCTGACAGAATAAAATTTTGCTGATTTTTTACCCTAGAAGAGAAGACCTACCCTTCCAAATAAATTGTATTAATTCTAATAATTATATAGATGTATTTAAACACTTCCATAAAATTTCTGAGGAGAAACAAAACTCAGCTGCCAGAAAACAGAAGGGATAACATGGCATAGTATTTTAAAAATTTGCAGTTGTTTTAAAAATTTGCAGTATTTATCATCTTATTCAACTTTTCACTTACAAAATCACTAAGTGGCCTTATATTCTAATGAAAAATTTTGTGTAAATATTGTTTGAACTCTGATTTGGAGGGTTATGACTATATAACATGTCATAAAATAAAATATGAGAAGGAAGGGAGAATGGCACAGGAAATAAGAAGACAAATAAAATACAATATCTGACAAGATTATTTTGCACAGTAGAGATGAGTCTGATTTTTTAGTTTCAGATATTGAGTAATAATCACATGCTGTGGGAAATGCTGACAATACATTAATGTGTCTCTCAATCTTTCTTAGGCACTAATTGCCATAACATGTAAATACAAGAGTGAAAAATCTCAGTATAGCATAAAGCTGCATGTTATGAAAATTAACAACTACTCTTACTCTTGGCGATTCTGTCAGCTTGTTTTCCACTCTACTTCTTCTATATTTCTGTCCACAGCACTCCTTAAAATGTATTGTCTCCCTTCTGCTCCCAGGGGCTTATTTACCTGTCATGCTTGCTGCACACAGGAATAAAAAAACTGTAAAAAAATACCTGTTGGGAAAAGAAATGCTTTTTGGAAAAAAATGGAGAGCTGCTTTTTTGTCCTTGGAAATGCTGTTTGTAATGATAGGTAGACTACAAACTCTGGAGGCATATCACAACTGTAAAACTGTAACAACAGCCAGAAAGCTAACTGAAAGCAGTTCCGGTTTTATTTGCTAGTTCAAAGAGAGGTCAACACAGCATTAAAAAATACAAAGTAGTAAAGACCAATTCACTTAAATGAATATGACTTTCATGAAAAGGTTAAAAATGAAGATATTGTAACTATCAAGCTGTCATCTGAACAATGTTTTAACTCCACATTGCTGAAATTTAATAACACAGAAGCAGCAGAAAGCACAAATTTAAAAATGGACTCTATTTCATCTCTTCAAAGGGTTATGATGTAGCACATCTTAGGGTATTTTGTTTCTTTCATTTCTCTTTGCTTGTCTGCATGAAGATATTTTATTGACACTCTCCTCAGACACTCTGTGTGTGAATTTCTGATTTGTTTTGATGCTAATAACCTAAACAGTGCTAGGGACATTCCTCTGACTCAGATGCCAAATGGTAAGGATTAGCCATAACTGTACCATTAAATGTGTTACCCTTTGGGACAAAATGGCTGCATTCAGGCTGCTTGCTTCTGGTCTGTGCTAACTGCTCAACTGTACCTGCTAAATACTGAGGACACTAAATTGAAGAGGACTAAAATCATTCCAGGAACCATACTAACAATTTAACTGTATAGACAGTTGTATTCTACTGCCTCGTAGTACTTAAATTACCAGTATATGTAAAAAACACATGATCATCACCTTGACTCTGTTAACCTGATGAACAGGTTAAATATATTGTTACAAGATTTAAAACATATAATAAACAAATTTTATACAAAAGACTCTTTAAAAATCCTTTTTTTTTTTTTTTTTTAGTTTATTTAGAGCAGGATTCACGATGAAACTTCCTTGGAGTTCACTAAAATGTGATCTCTTTAAAAGTGATAATTTAATCTAAATTTAGACTGTATCCAATTAAAATCCCAGCTCTGCCATAATACATAGCCATGCATCACTTTGTTAGTGCTTATGAGTAAAGGTATTCCAGAGACTTTTTCCAGTAGTTCTCTAGCCAGCTTGCACCAGCTGTTCATTAAGGTTGAGATTTAAGCCTTCTACTTTTCATAACATTTCTTACAGAATGAGAGACTGATTGCTCCTCTTATTTTCTGCCTGAAGGCATGTATTTCCTGACTTTTCTAAGTTGTGTGTTACTGAGTATCTAGGATCAGCCAAGTACCATAAACAAAAAGACTTTGAATCAATCTGACCTGAATCTTACTGTTAAAGGATGAAAAAAAGTGTGATTTACATTAGTAAACACTTTTCAATCAACTTAAGTTATGCTGATAATTTCTTAAATTCTTGCTGAGGTCAAAGACAAATTGTATTGGATGTTGGAGTTGTTAACAGGGGTTATTTAGTCAGAAGAAATAGCTGTAAAGTGCAAAAAAAGGCATTATGTTAATTCAATTAAATAAAACCAGAATGCAAGTACACATCATTAACTATGACTAAATTATGCTGTCAGTAGATTCATTCAGGTTTTTGAATCATTTATATCCAACAAAATAAGCTAATACAAGGAAAATATTTTCTATGACATACAGAAGAATAGGTGCAGTAATAGATGGCATTTCAGCATTTATAAAAAAAATAAAGAAATACATGAAGGTTTCAACAAGTCAGTTATTTGCAAATTAATTTTTTCTTTAATAATAATAAGTTATGATACAAAACACAGAAAAACAAGTATGCTAAGGGGAGAGAAAGAAGTTAGTGGCATGAGATGCCAGTGAAGTCTTTTGGCTAACATCTGAATAGAAAAAAACATCAAGTTATAAATATCAGAAAACCCAGGAGGCACTAACATAACTAATCAAACTAAAGAAACTATTTCAGGAAATAAATGCAATTACATCATCATGATAAATAATGGTAAATAAAACCTTTGTAGATTGTACACTGTGTGGTGAAAATTGAAAAAGAATTTCAGAAAACTTCTATAATATCAGTAATATAGGAATTTAGAAATGGATATTGCTTAATCATTTATTATATGAACAATTATGATTACTTTTCTGTCTTAATGAAATTAGATCTGTGAGTGGATTTCTTTGTGAATGTATTAGTAGAATAAATAGTCAGATGAAAAAGGGGTTTGGTTTTTTTTTCAGCTAATTTCAGCTACTTAAGGCAAACCAACTACATTTAAAGTTAGGCTGAAAACTAAAAAAAAAAAAAAAAAAAAAAGTATTAAAAAAATCAACTACCAGAAAACTGAGGCTATGAAACAGTTCCCTAAATAATATATTAGATGTAAACTACGTCATTTACTTTAGAAGTTCACTTGTGGAGATTATGAATAGGTAACATGTTACAGTTGATTTTGCTAGCAAGCGAAAATTTTATTGTTACATTCCTTTCTAAATGAGTTTGGGTTTTATCTGTGGGTTTTGTTTTAGTTGGAAAAAAATCAAAGTTGTTAATAATGCAGAATTTATAAAGCTCCTTTCAAAACATACCAAACGAGTAAGTTCACACATTAAAATTTATGATAGAAAGGAAGAAAACTGCAAGACACCTTTGGTAGTTACACACATTGAAATTTAGGCATATAAGGCACCAAAATGTCTAACACCTGTTTACTGAACTTTCATTTAAATAAAGACATTGAATAGGGATTACAGAGACTATTCTGTTCACATTATATATGATGAGAGATTCATCTATTATGAATTTATATCCTTTCAAATTCCAGATTTAACATGAACAACTCAATAATGTTAATAATTAATTTAGAAGTATTAGTATTAATTAAAATGTTCTGTGGTTAGAAACTCAGTTATTGCCTTTTTTTTTTTAATTTTCATACTCTAACCAACCCTCTTTCTGAATGCTGCAAGACTGCTCCTTCAAGATAAAACTGTGTTGAAAAATCTTCTACATTAAATCTTGTCTGTATCGTAAACCTCAAAACTGAAGTGTTTATTTATAAAAGTGCCTATTTGGGCTTAGAAAATGTATTAGCTTACTTTTTGAGCACTCTTCAGAAACGTAAAACCTCTTCCAAAAATTGTTTCAAGCTTGGTTTCTTTTATCCTTAATTCCAATCAAACCTTGAAATCTGGGACTTGGTGGTGGTGATGATGATTCTTATCATTCTTCTTCCTATTATTATTTTTGTTGCTGTTGCTTTTATAAGTTAAACTATTTCTTGGTCAAGCACAAGCTTCATACTCTCCAGATAATGCCTGTTATCCTCTCTAGTGAGCTTTAAAAAGCAGAGGAGGTAAAATTTCAATTACTCAGTATTTGATTGTGTGACTATGGTGTCCTGATTTTTCCAAGTGTAGCATTCCATAGAGTTCTCAAACAAGTTATTGAGGCCATACACCTGATATATATTCATTATATCTTAAAGCTGCATGAATTAGTGATTTGGAATAAACAAAAAAGGTTTATTTTTAAAGCATTTAGTGTTTTATATACATGTTAGCTATGAGGTTGAAATTTTGCTTCTTGGAATAATTACAGATTGGCTATAGCTAGTTTTAGCAGCTATGTAGCCTAGAAAAAAAAAAAAAGGATGTTATTTTGGGAGACATATTTATATTTAACATGATATTTTATGGTAAGAAAATGATTTGATCTTTTAGGATTGTGCTAAAAGAAAGTCTGAATTTCTCACCAAATCACCTATGAAGCAAGTTCTCACATCTAAAAGATAGCCATAATTTCTTTTAGATTGCTTTATTTCATTTATCCACACCTCAGGTGGACATTTTAAGATTATATAGATTTGATTAGCATGATATTTCATATTTGTAAAGAAAAGGAAAACATATTTGCAAGGAGTATGAATAAAAGTATTCGAAATATTGTGTGTGTGTGTATATACAAATATATATACATATAATGTAAATACCGCAGTTACTATTTGATTTGGGTCTAGCTGATTAAATGTGACAGGAATCCTTTAAATAATGCAAGCTTAATTTATAAGCTTGAAATTCGGTAGATTCCTGTGCCTCTAACATGCAGTTTTTCCTTTTTTTTACTCATATTGTGTTGTGATTAAATGAATCAAAATGAGTACACACATCAAGTATTTCAATTAAAAATCCTCCTCTAGAGTTTATACAAATTCTAAATACCATCTTTAATTTGCTATGCTTGTACTGCACTTTGCAAACAGAACTGTGATATGTTTCTGCAAAGAAAGAAGAAAGAAGAAACTAATTTATATATGGAGTTAATAATCACTGGTTTCATTCATACTTTACAATTAATAGAGAAAATTATTTAAAAACAAAACAAAAACCTAACCCAAAGAAACCAAACCAACAAAACAAACAAAAAAAACCAAACCCCAAACCCCCAAAACACCCCAAATCCCCAAGCCACCAATAAATGTAACCAACTCTCTTAGGATTATTAATAGATAGCATTCTGAAAAGATCTCAAGACTGTATAATTTTCAATAGTTATCCTTTGGTGTGCATATGTATCACTCTTTCTTGCTCCTTTATCTTAAAATTACTCTTGCGTTTGTCAGCCATTTCTCAAACCTTGTTGCCTGTTTTCATTTAGGGAGAAAATAAAGTAGTTTGTGGTTTGTTTTTTTTTATTTTCATGTTAAAAATCTATAAGCAGGTTCTCCCAACCTCCTGCTATTCTAAACCAAATATTATCCTAACTTCTAGTAGAAAAATATTATCTTACAAAACCTTTCTAGAGATTTCAAGACTGCCCATAACATTTGACCCGAAGGTTGTTGTACAAAAAGCATAAGGCTTGATGAACAACACCAAAATGACAGGATTCCATATTAATAATAACATCATCTTGACAATAGTAAATTTTAATGTGAATTTTATTGCATAGAAAAATTGTTTGTTTGCATTCTTGGTTGCCAATATAATTAAAACTTCAAGTATACTTATAGGAAGACATAGCTCAGAGCTGAAAGACTTAAATAAATAAAATCAGTAAATAAATAAAATAAAACCAAAAGGTTTTTATATTCTATATATCACTGCAAATGCTTAAGTGAATTTACTGTAAGAACCACAAAACAATGTGAGCCAGGATTTTAACTTCCTTAAAAAAAGCTCCATTAGCTATGGCATTTTATACAGATAAGCAGAAAAATCTGATTTATTCTTCAAATTACATATTGATTTGTATGTCACATTTTCAAAAAGAACTGAAAATAAAAGCATTACAAAATTTATTACAAGACCACAGAGGAAAAACTGAAACACACACATAAACTTATAAAGAATGGAACTAGCAGGTTCCAAATACTCCTTCTGTTTTCTCTTGATAAGACAAAACTCTGAAGTCACAAAGCTCTAGTAGTGCTTTTTCACCTTTTAATAAAGTGGAACAAAGAAGCTTTCAGAATAGAGGAACAAAGCAAAAGAGAGCTACAGACACATTAGAAACACAGCATTTCAAAATGAGATTTCATGCCCAGAAAAACATTTCTTTTTTTTTATTGTTTTCTGGACAGATTTCTTTTTTTGTCCATATAAAGGAGGTATGTCAGAGTGAAACAAAACATATTTTTAACGCTTTTTTTATTTTTTTCTCCCTCAAGCTCTAAATAAACTAATATCACAAGCAATATTGCAGAATACGGACTTAACCTATTCTGTTTGAAACGAGGCTGAATAGAAGTAAATAGAATAATTGCCAATAATGTGTTTGTAGCAATTGGTTGAGATGGAGGATAACATCAGAAAAAAGGACACAAACCCCGAAAATGCTTGTATGTTAAGTATGAGGCTCAGTCTTAAGAACACCATTAAGTACCTGAACTACATTTTTCAGAACTGCATCCCTGTCACTTCCCTGCTTTGTGACCCCATGCCATAGGCACACAGATGAGCAGATCTTTGAGCTTTTTAAATATCTCACCTGGCACACAATTTAGGCAGCAGGAGAGAGTTATCTGGTGGTAGTTCCTTTGTGTTAAGTCTATAAACAATTGTGCCACAGCTATGTGGTACAAGCACACATCCATCACGGGACTGGATTCGCATCACTTGATGGATAGACCAAAATTTCTTTTCTTTTTTTTAAGAGGTCCAATGAACATACACACATGCTTATTTGGAGCCTTTCAGGCCTATAAGAAAGATAGGGAAAGACTTTTTAGCAGGGCTTGTTGTGGTAGGATAAGGGGTAATGGTTTTAAACTAAGAGAGGGGAGATTAAGCCTGGATGTGAGGAAAAAATTATTTACAATGAGGGTGGTTAAAACATTGGACCAGGCTTCCCAGAGAGGTGGAGGATGTGCCATCCCTGGAGACATTTAAGTCCAGGCTGGATGTGGTTCTGGCAACCTGATCTAGTTGCCCCTGAGCATAGCAGGGGGATTGAAGTAGATGGCCTTTGAAGGTCTCTTCCAACCCAAGCTATTCTATGAATCTATGATTCTATGTCAATGTGTTTGCATATTCATATGAATAATTGAAAACAAATATAAAGGTAGTGACAAGTTATAACTATCCACAGTCTGACACAAGAAGATAATACCCTTAAAAATTCTTAGGCACTTCCCAGTATGCAATCTTTTTGTCTCATTTTTCCTTTTGCGCACCCTAAATTATTCAGATATTCCTCTTTTGGAGTGAAGCTTGGAGAAACTAAAATACATCGCCAAAACAGGAGAGCTTTCTTTTTTTTTTAAAGACTGCTTTTAATTTGCTGTGCTTCTATACTTTACCTGTATACCTAAAGATGGTAGACAGATGTATTTTTATAAAACACTGCATCTGTGTTGCTGAATTGTCTCTCTGCTTTCATTAAGACATGAAGCAATATTAAGGGGTCTTATTGCACCATGTGTTGAATATAAACAGAGTTGCATGAGAAAATTCTCTGAAACAGATTTGGCCTTGTGAGTAATTTGTTCTAAATAAATATAAATAAGAACTGAAAATTAAGGATTTTGGCTCTAAACACACTGAATTTTGAAAGATTGTTGCTGTCATGACTCTCTATGATCCACCTAAGTGCTCTGCTAAAAACTCTTACATTTTGAAGTGTGTGGTAAATTTTTCATAAAGACACTATACTGTGCTATACTATTCTGAACTGTCATATAAAAAAATAGAAAAATATAATCTCCAAAGCAGTTAACTTAAGCAACAGATTTTAGGGACTCATGGGAAGTTTACACGATTCTCTATCTTTTTCACAGAAACTCAAAGAAATGAAAAAAAATCCAACCATGTTAAGAGGACTATCTTATGCTGGTAAACAGTGTTACATAGCATTAGCCTGGAGCTATGTGAATTTCAAAATATAGATGTATGCATTTAGCTTTCTAAAACATTTGCAAAGAAGTTTAAGCTTCTCAAATGTAAAAGTTTCTACTATTGCCTGAAAGTAAAAAAGTCCTCCCTTCCTTTTTTTTTTTTTTTCCTGGCAGAGAATAAGTTTGATACAAGTTCTAAATGCGGTATATTGCCATAATAACGTCTAATAAAACCTTGTCTTTTCTATACATTCTATGGACTACAAGGTAGCTTGCATATTTAAAGATGGCAAACATTTTAAGTTTTCAATCTTTTTTTTTTAAGTGTTTTTGACCCGGTCATGGAAATTCTCCTCTACATGTTTATAAAGCTTTTAAAAACAACTCTAAAGAATTATCAGTGTATGAGAGATGTTTGTTTGGATTCTCAGATAAAAACTGAGAATTTTTTTCTTTACTCAGAGTAAACAAAAGCAGTTAAGAAAAAATAAGTAGTCGTCTATAAAAAGCACTTGTAAAACAAAAATAAAATAGCTTAAACAACTATGAAATAGTGGAGTTTGACATTCCATTAATTAATTTGGTTGCAGTTATCAAAAAAAAAAGCATGCCTTTCTTCTGGAAGAGGTAGCACAAGACAAATTTCCTTCCTTCATATAGCATTTTTTTAATGAGATTATTCACAGACTATGGTGATATCAAAAGTGGTTAATAATTTTTACAATGTGTTCTTTAGATAAACTCTAGTCTACTGATTCAATCATGTCATTGCAGGAATTTTGTATCACACTTCACCCGCATACTGCTCCCAATGAAAATTTAATGTCTATTCTGCATTTTATAGATATACAGCTTTTTTTTTTTTATTAATATAGCCCCAATATATTAGGTTATAACAATGGGGAAAAAAAATCAGTAAGGAGCAACAGCGATCTTCTGACAAATACTATAGCTGCAATGACAGTATTGTCTTCATCAGCATCATCAAATAATCTTTTAATTGTATCATCTTGTACATTTTTTTTCTTCCTTAGGTTTATCTAGAGATACAATTTTGTTGGTCAGTGACACAGAAATCAAAATAAAAAAGTGACATAAGATATAGTTCACACATATTCCTGAAAAGCAGTCATTAGCTTGCAACGCTGTGCGTGTGAGAACTTAATTAAAAGTGTTTGCTTGGAGCTGAAATTTCTTTAATTACTTTCTCAGCAGAATTACAGGATTAAATTCATCACAATAGCTATAATTTATGCAGAGGTTGCAACCATAGTAGGGTAACTGGTTTTCTTTCCTTTCTTAACTTTTTTTCTTGTTTTTTTCGTCAAATATCCAGAGGACTACCACTGAATTCCCACTACAAGAAAGAGTGAAAACTCTTCCTATCCTCAGGAAAAATATTTTATATATAATGTGCATATAAAATATACATATATTAAAATAATAATAAAAAATATTTTGCTCTAATAAAACAGATAAATTAGTTATCCTTTTGACCTTTAAAGATCATCTAGTCCAAACTCCCTGCTATGGGCAGGGACATCTTTGACAAGATCAGGCTGCTCAAAGCCAGGTCCAACTGACTTTGAAAACTTCCAGGGATGGAGAAATCACGACTTCTCTGGGCAACCTGTTCCAGTGTCTCACCACCTTCAAAGTAAAAATTTCTTCCTTACCTCCAGTCTAAATCTACCCTCTTTCAGTTTCAAACCATTGCCCCTTTTCCTGTAGTTACAAGCCTTGGTAAAAAGTCTCTGTGTCTTTCTTAAAAACCCCCCTTATATATTGAAAGAGTACAGTAAGTTCACATTCTGTTCATTGAGGTCCATAAGAAAATTGTGAGTATTTGTATTATAGAGAGTATGGTAGCACTCATTTCCAGATAAGCCAGATAAGACATCATAGGATTCACATTCTCTCTTTGAATGTGCTCGCTACCATCACTCAGACTCTGGAGAGTGCTGGCTGAACCCGCTGCATGCTAAGATCTTTTCACCAAACACTGAATGGAAGACATTGGAGACATGTAAATTTAAAATAAACTATCAGGAGTGAAGAATAAAAGCTAAAGAGTACTCCAACTAACTGAAACAGCAAAAGAATTCTAGGTATAGAAAACGTAGCCAGTCACCTGGAAAAATATCAGGTAGCCAGCGTAAACCATCTCTTCTACAAAGCCAAGTCGGTACACACTCAAAGAAATCCTTGAGCATTTGTAATGTAATCAAATGTCCAAAATTCCATGCTATTACTATTACTGCATGACAAATTACTTTCTGAGGTCAGTAATCCTATATTCTTCTTTAATTCCTGGGACTAAATAAGATTATTTTTAAATGATTTTTTTTTTTTTCCTCTGACTTTAGGAAAAAAGCAGAAGCTCCTGCCAAGTTTTAGTTCTTCAGGAACTAAGTAATTTGTTCAGCATGTGTTTTTTAATTAATTAGTAAAGAGTAGAATGCTAATGTATACTTACTAATGGAAGAAGACCTACAGCATCTGAAGTGATGCTTTGCTAGATGTAATTCATGAATCCACACACTATGTAACTTGTAGTTAGTGTACTTGTGAGAAATCCTTCCATAAATTGAATTTACTTATCTGCCATTAGCTTTATGATTTTGACCCAAAAAGTATGCTTCAATAGCTTTTTTTCCTGAAAAAAATCTTCCTTCACAGCAGTTTCAATGTCCCCTATGGTATAATAAATAAAAGTACTCAGATTTCCATGCAAGATAAACCCATGATGTTGAAAGCTTAATGTTTAGACTATTTTGTGAAATGAGTGTTAACTACATCTCTAATCTACTCTAATTTAACTAGCATTTTAACACAGCTTTTAGAAAAAGAAAGGAGCATGCTGTGCAGCTCTATGAAATAATTCCAGCTTGACTATTTTTCCTGTTATTTGGAAAAATAGTTTGTCTTAGAATCATATGTGTGTATAAATAATGTATTGCTCTGCATACATTAATGCATATATACCACAGGCGAAGCTGTTCATAGTATTTCTTTGTGGCTTATATGTATATATACAAGCCAAAAAGCTACTTCTTATGTATTATACCACACATATAATTACAGATATGTGTGATTTCTGTCTGTACACATATATTTTTGATGAAAGAACAGTCGACATATCTGTATTTTCATTTAATCTTAAAAACTATAGTATTTATAGGTAGTGTTGTATATGATGTAAATATTAGCATTGCCATTCTTTCCTGATAAATATTGTTAAGGTTGCTTAGGAATGTGTTTGTATATTATTTTATCACTACATTTAGCTTTTCTTTGTTAAGTGATACTTTTTTAAGATCATATTGATAAGTCCTCTTGGTACAGCTTATGTATTTTGAACTTGCAATTAGATTGAACACTTTAACTTCAGAATGAAATTTCATCATACAGTTGAGCAAGATCTAAGGTCTGATTATTTCCAAATAAACGCTTCTGACTTCACAGAACCGCAAAACCACAGGTAGGTTGAGGCTGGAAGGAAATCATGGGGGTCATTCTGTCATTTTACATGTTGCTAAACAGATTTTTCTCTCATATGAAGTCACAGAATATATATTTACCCATTAAAGATATCTTATTCTGGCAGATGTTTATAAAGAAAAGACTAGAATTATCTGCTCACCTTCTACTGCTTTTAATTCACTGTGCTGTGCCAGTGGTGGATTCTGACTGATGAAGAATACAAATACTAGATGAGATTCGTCTTACTAAAAGGCCTACCATATACCTGTGGGCTGGTCTTTAAGCTCCTATTAAGACAGGAGAGGCATCTCAAATTGTCCAAGATAATTAGGTGTGGGCAATTGAAACAACTACCTAGCTATATACAAGACCTATATATAGAAATTTTGTTAGTAGAAACAATCCGAGCTTCATCTTGCTTATGTTATTTGATTACCAGTGCAGAAAAAAAGACCATTTCCAAAAATAATAGTTTTGTAAAACCCCTTAATTTTCCTGACACAGGCTGGAGGACGACTGCCACTATGAATTAGTGGAGGAAAATTAAGAATAGAATAAACACCTAATTAGTTTATCCATTTATCATGTGTAATCTGATTTTATTTTCTTGTTTATTATCCTCCAGTTTGGATAAGCCATCAGGTAGGATCAACATTGTTTAATAAAGAGGATTCCTTATCCCAAAGCAAAGTTGTACTAGGTGGTGCTAAAAGGCTTATATCTGCTCCAATTAGTTTGGAGAAAACTAATTAAAGAAATCAAAACCAGCCATACAGTGGATTGCCTCTTCAGTAGCGTGGATAATAGCAGTCCAGTGTTCAAGATCATTCCCTGACCTATATATATGTTCTAAAGAAATATAGACAATTCATAGGCTTTTTAATGTTCAGTAAGCTGGAAAAGATACTTTCAAAAAGTCATATGACTCTAAATTAATTTCTAAAGCATTTTTAATAAATTGTTTTCTGAAGATGTCTCTATTGACCAAATGATCTCAAACTGGAACATAAATTCTAGATAGCTAAATGTAACTTCAGGTATATTGTCTGAAATAACATATAGGAAGTTTATTTTCAATGTATTTTTGAGAGGTAGAAATGCTGGGTTTTGATAACATTTCCCAGACCAAAATATATGTGAATTCAAATAAATTACATGGAATAACAAATAGAAATGCTTTTCAGTTCCCTTGCCTTGCCTTGCCTTGCCCTCCCTTGCCTTCCCTTGCCTTCCCTTGCCTTCCTTTGCCTTCCCTTTCCTTCCCTTGCCTTCCCTTGCCTTCCCTTTCCTTCCCTTGCCTTCCCTTGCCTTCCCTTGTCTTCCCTTCCCTTCCTTTCCTTCCCTTTCCCTTTCCCTTTCCCTTTCCCTTTCCCTTTCCCTTTCCCTTTCCCTTTCCCTTTCCTTTCCCTTTCCCTTTCCCTTTCCCTTTCCGTTTCCCTTTCCCTTTCCCTTCCCTTTCCCTTTCCCTTTCTCTTTCCTTCCCTTTGCTTGAGTGATGTAAAGTGCAATGTTGATTTTTTTTATTTATTTGATTTTATGAAATTTGAAGTTTTGCTAAAAAAAAATGCCAAAAAATCAGTACATGGCATTAAGGCTTGTGATCAAGATGTACAGATTAAAAAAAAATAATAAAAAAAAAAGAAAAAGGATGGGATACTGAGACCAAAAAGAGGAACATTTTGGTTTGTTTCTTTAATTCCGAAGGGCTGCAAGTAAAATGAGATAAGACAGAGGAAAAAGTTATCCCTTGGTAGATATTATGGTATTATGGTAGCTGAATACAGCTGGATACAGTGCCTAACCAAAAGTTAGTTAAGTATCTACAAATTCCACCTACCTCTCAGGGAGCAGCAAAAGCGAAGCTGTTCTGTAAGGGAAGGCAGGCTGGGAGCCGAGTGGGACCTCCCAGGTGGGATGGCAGGACCTCTCCCAGCACCCGCAGAGTGAATAAGGCCTGTCAGTGCCCCTTGGGGCCCTGACACTGCTCCTGCATAACTAATGCCCAAACGTTCTAATGTCCCCACACGTATGCACACACTCACAGCTACAAGCTCACCCTCCTCCACAGCTGTGGTGGCTCCCCTGGGCACACACCGCTCCTGCAAGAGATGTGCTGCTTCAGCTTTGTATGCCTCACCCACCCACGGCTGCTGCTGACAGACTGCTAATGCAGTGAGGATGTACCCCAGGAGGTGTTCCTACACCCTGTGGTGGTCCATGAGTACTGCGAGCCCACTGCTGGGTACCAGTCATGCTGCTCAACCTGGGCAGGTTTGAAGGTGTCCCAGGGGCACTGCCAGCGAAGACAGAACCCCTCAGACAGCTTCTGTTAATCAGTCTAAACTTCTTCACAATATGATGACATCCTTGTTTAAAAGGTCTCTGGGTAATCCCCTCATTGCTGTTTAATTCTTCTGATGGATGTTTTAAATTGCAGTATCTTCTTCACAGTATCACCAGGTTTTGGTCAATAAGCCTTTCAGAATAGGCAGGTTTAGGTATTCCATTCACACATGCTGTCTACACTTAGTTCCTATCCTATCAGTTGTTTTTACTCAAACCACATTACCAAGAGGAGACTCTGCAAATTCCTTCACAGTAGATACCTAAAGCTGTTGAAAGCTGTATAAATGAGACATTTAGGTTTCCTCTATATTCATTGTAAACACAAGTTTATCACAACTACACAAAACAGTTATTGTTGATTTGGTATTGTCTCACTTTCTTTAATGACTATAGATGGATGAAAGACAAATAGACCACGTAACTTTTAGATAGTTAAAGCAAGACAAAATCTGTATCAAGACTTCTTATTTGTGTTGGGAGTTCATCAGGAGGAAATAAAAGAGGTAAAGAATGACCTGATTGTACCATGTGATGAGAAAGAACTGAATTCTGGCTTACAAACTTTTTTCTTTCTTTCTTTGACTTAAATCCAAGAAAAGTGTCTGCATCTATCCCAGACATGACAGCATGCTTGTGGAATGGAGCCTACAATGAACATGAGTCCCTTTGAAGTAAGACAGTGAATCAGCCAAACACGTTGTTAGTGTCAATCAGATTCAAGAGCTTCTGTAGGAACTGGAAAGTATCATTTTGATTGTAAAAAGCACTGGTGAGAACATGTTTTCCATTAACTTGTGCTCAAAACAGCTCATTCAAACAGCAGTGAGTAAACAAGAATGTTATTAGAATAGTCACAAGAATGGATATTCTGACTCACTGGAAGACTTTAAGAGATCATAGTTTGCTAAAGTTTAAAGAGGGGCTGATAACAGACAACCTTGAATGTATTTCTGCTGAAAATTAGATTCCTAGTCGTCTTCTGAACGATCAAAAAAATTCAATTAGTTTAAAAGTATAACTTTGTCAGCTTATAAACAAGATCATACAAAATAAGCCTGGAACTGACAATAAAAATTTGCCCAGACCATGACCAGACACCATAGTAAAAACACGCATGACAGATTTTAACCTATTTTTAAAAAACAACTCAAATTATTAAAAGTGTACCAGCTTCCTATTAAAGCCTATTACACTGTTTACTAGGCTTAATTCTGTTCTTCTTTTCTTCCTAATATCTAACCAAAAATATCGTGGTGGCATTAATTGTCTTATTCCTCTTAATACAGAAAACACTATTCTTGCCTTTTTTTTGTGGCAGCCTTCCACAGAACCTTTGTCATGTACTGTGGAAAGCTCAGGCTTTTCTAAACTGAATTCTTTCTGTCTTCCTTGTAGTTAGTTCAGTTTTGTCTAAATTTTCTTTAGGTACCATTTCCTGCTGTCCCTGGGGGCTTGAGTTGATTACACCAGAGTTATACTCCAGTATGAAATCCTTACACTCAGATACGCCTTATCTTTCCTTTTTCATATCTACTTGTATTTCTGTCACTAGTACCTTACTTGGCCTATTTTTATTTATTTTCATTTGAAAAAGTAATTTCTAAAAAAAAAGAAAAAAAAAAAAAATAAAAAAAAAGAAAAATTTGCCTGGGCTCCTGTTTAGTAATAGAAGTTACAAATCAATATTACTTGATCTAGTAATTAGGATCATTCTTTCATATGTCTTAATCAGTAAAGAGTACAAACACTGATAACCACATATTTTGGTTTACCACACAGGTAAGTAACATCTACAGTCTTTAGATTTTAATTTCCTCAAGAGCCTGAGAAGAGAAAGTGGATACTAGATAATTTTCTAATGGCCACTCTCTAAAGCTGCTTCAGATCATGGAAATTCTGCATTTGAGAATTAACTGCAGAATTTCCTTACACTACTCTTTCTTTTTAAATTGAGGAAGCCATAGCTCCAGTTTCCAACAAATGCCAAATTCCCAATGAAGCTATTATCAAGCTTGTAAGTCTACTAGTCGAAAGCTATATCACTGTGATGAAAATTAAAGTTTTCATTTTTAGAATATAACTCTTTAGATAACTCTTCTACATTTTTATGTTTCTATGCCACATTGTAAGGTTACTTCTCTTAGAGCTACAGATAGGCTAAAAATTTTCTAATTTCAAGGAGAGAAAACACAATGGATTCCTTAACAAAACCAATTGCCTTCAAATAAATGTCTACTTACTGGTTTGGTGGTGTTTTTTCCCACATTTCTCATCTTACTTGTTTTGAGTATGCATTTACAACATTCTGAATGAGATTAAAACCAGGAAAATATAGATAAAAATAAAGAAGAATCCAACATAAAGATTTCTCTATGGTTTTTAACTGAAATGCACTATGCTTGCTTTCATTCTATTTTCCACTAACCACATTTTTACTGCTGTTTAATACTAAGCTGCATGGTGTTTTACTAGTTATAGGATATCAATTCATCATGTACTGAAATGATATGCTATGATGGGGGTGTCTTATGTTTTGTGTTCCAGACACACAAGAATTACTGGTTAATGTATACCCGTGAGCCTGTGGACTAGAAAACAGCTAAGTATGGACAGATCACTGGGGCTTAAAATTTGCTGCTGGTATAAATGAAGAACTAATTATTACTCTTTTGAAGCAAGGAGAAGCAGAAAAGGAACTGACTGAAAATGCAAAAAAAACCAACCCTCCTCTTGATTATTTGAAAGTCTTGGAATTATGTGATGTCTTGTAGGGTTACAATTTAGACCACTGTTTTCACTTGAATGATTCCTGACTGTTAACCAGAATAAACCTGACCGGATCTAGTCTAAAATTTAAATTTTAGAAAACATATTGGCAATAAATTCTCATAGTATCTTTACATGAAAGCAAGAAGTATTTCAAAGATACTGTATTATTATTAGCAAGTACTTCAGTTTTCTATAAATATTAAACTATACATTTCTGTAAATATTAATACTTAAACATATTAAGCCCATGCAAAGAAAACATTAAATAAGCAAAAAGCTTGTACTAAAGCAAGCATAAAAATCCCCATAAAGTTGGATTTCAGGTTATTATATGAACAGAAAGAAAAAGGTATTATTTCGAGCAAGATATCCAAAAGCCCTTTGGTGTACCAGATGACACACAAATTGAATTTGATTTAATTTTGTCTATTTTTCTCAAGTCTTTTCTCTAGGCAGTGTTTTGAATTATTTTATGGTATTCAATTATTTTATTTTTTTTCATCTCCATGTAATGACTGGGGACAACTGTTAACATCATACATTCCATAATTATTCAGAATGAGATAGATATAATGCACTGTATTCTTGAGAATCTTCAGTTTCAAATTCAAGATATTAATGGGTAATTCCCTTTATCATATTTGCGTTTAGTTCTCATAACTTTAAAGGGATTTGAACCACACTAACAACCACTCTGCAACAATATTCTTTGAACGATAATCTTATGTGCAAAGCTTTTGCAGAAGTAGATATAAGAAAAGATAAACCTTTTCTTGAGCAACCTATCTTTATTGAACAACATATTTCTCCCCGTATGACAGGTATCAACTAATATTACATTTTAGTTATTCTCAACAAATATTTCCTCTCTACTGCAAGGGAGGAAATTTGCAAGGACATTGTAAAAACATTATTTTGTTCTGTAAAAAATATTTTTAGTACATAACATCACTTAGCATTGACATATGTAAACTGGCTTCTATTTGAACTCACCCAAATCATTGCCTTAAGAAGTTAGTTCAAGATCATTAATTAGGCTAATTTCACAAGATTAGGTTTTTATTCTCTTTGTGGGCTTCATATTTCTGATTCATATCACAGTATTTTGCCATAATTTGAAGAATAAGTTGAACTGATGACATTTAATAATATCATTGTCATGAATGCCTAGTAGCTGTGGCCGTTTTCCTCAGTGGAAACTGTGTAATGATCTCATTCTGTTATGGAACTCAGTTTAAGCTTGACCTGCTGTAAACAGAGGGAGCATTTTTTAGGTACATTATGATCTCACACTGCAGTAATTTTTTAAAAACCTAATAGTTCTAAAAATAACATGACTATTTGTCAATTCCTTAAAGTATGAATTAGGCAGGCAATGATGAATAGTGCCCACTGATTATTTATATGAAGAACATATGTGTTTTTAAAATTATGGGGCAAAAATCCATCTGGTATGAATGCAAAGTAAATACGCAATCATATAAAGAGTAGTAACAAATTGGTATTCTAGGTAAGGTCCTGAAACAAGGAATTAGGTGTATAAAGATCTGATTCAGTTGCAGCCCTCTGGTCTTAAGAAAAAAAAAAATAATACTGATACTGCTGCAATGCATTATTGCAGGGAATTAATCTACAGGGAAAAGAACAGAAAAAAGCATATGCTGTGTTCCCATTACTACTTCCCAGCATTCTGTAAGTTGGAAAGTTGCATTATTCTAATGGAAACCACAGGCCAGCAGGGCCATGTAGGGCCAGTAGGGCCATCTCTAGGGAACAGATCCTGGGTGACTTCCCATTTATCTAAGTGCACTCTGCATTGAATAAAAGCCTTTCCATTACTTGTGCAGTGCTACAAGGCCTGATGGAATAAGGTCATATTCTCAGTACTAGAGGATATTGATTTGTTGTTATTTATGTCAGTGTCTTAGAAGCATGTTTAACAGTGTGAAGTTAATTTCAAATATTGAGGGGGTTTTGTTGTTCTAATGTTTTTTGGTTTTGTTCTTTTTCTTTTTTTTTTAATGGTTGGCTCTTTCATCGTATATGTAAGAACATGTATAATACATAAACAAAGATTTGGTGTCACATTTGGTGTGAGTGCCTGATCTCCATAAAATGTAGCAATCTACTAGAACTGCCTATTACTGAAACCACTCCTTTGGTTCAAGAGGTAGACATTGTTCCCTGTGACTAAAGACTGCAGCTTAGGGTTCTATTTGAATAATTCACTGAAGGACAAGAAAAAATGTCCCTAAGTATTTTCTTGAGTTGAGCCCCTGATTCCAGAAAGCCTTCAAACACTTAAAACCTCTATTAAGTAAGTGAAGCCTTTCACTTGAAAATGTTTTCTTCAATCTTAGTTAGATCTCAGAGAAACTTAGCTAAGACAGGTAACTCGGGTGGAGGGAAGGATAGCTTAAGAGAGATCATAATTTATTCCTCTTTTCTAACTTAAAGAATCACAGAATCCAAACAGTTCAATGCAAAAAGACCCTTGCCTTCTTTGGAGTGAAAGTCTCATTGCAGCAAAATGGAAATTGAATTTAAAATTCCAAATAAAATAATGTAAAAAATTTTGTTATTGACAGAAGAAAAACTGTTTTTTCACCCTGGGGGTTGTCAAATACTGAAACAGGTTGTCCAGAAAGTCTGTAGAATCTGTCCTTGTTGCTATTCAAAACCCAACTGTACACTGATGTGAGCAACTTGCTCTAGTTGATTCTGCTTTGAGTGGGGGGGAGTGGTGGACCAAATGAGCACTAGGTTTTCTTAGAACTTCAGGGTTTTGTTTAAGTTTTATAGAGTCCATTGGAAAACCAGAAATGTAAGTACCTGATTAGAATTAAAAAAAATAAAAATAAAAATTGTATACTACAGTGACTATAAGCAATATTCTTAAACAAAAGTTCTAGCACCTACAGCTTTTATTTTGTAAATATTTCTAGATCACTTTTTATTACAAGCTTGTTCCAATAACGAAAATTTTCCTTTTTTTTTTTTTTTCTGAAAGGCCAGTTGGGAATTAAGAAAGTAAGACAATCTGAAAGCAGAACTTGCTATTACAGATGCTCATGCATAGTTAATCAAATCCCGCAATTTTTTCCCCTGCTTTTTTAATTAACAATCTTATAGGAATATTATGATATTACTTCTTTACTACTGATAGCTTTATACATGTTTTTACTGTATACTAGATATTTTGGCAAAGCAATAGAATTTTTCAAAAATATTTATCAGCCTTACTCATTTGTGTGATGTCCTCTTTGCATCATTCTGACTATACAAAAGGTTCTCAGCACAGTAATCTGCAGATCATACATCACGAGAACAATGTTTCTCATGGACAAAGGCAAGTAAGAAGTTTAGGTCAAATGTTCTCTACTTCTCATTACTTACCTCAGTAATGACTTTCAGAAGGTTAGGGACTGATACCATAGTTAAATTTGTGCCCATTTCAAGGTTTACTTCTACAGTCAATGAAATGCAAGAATGTCTTGATTTGACAAAAATACTGTATGCCTTCTGCTTCTGAACTCATTGATTTCAATTGTCAAATAAGTAGTGAGGTGAGTTCCTTTACATTTCACTTTCATTTGCTATGAATTAACTTAGCACAAACTGCTCTCATGCAGCCCTCATCTCCTCTGATATAGCGTATGGCTTTCTGAACAGCTAGCACAGAGTAACTGAGCATGTAAGTGCCCCCTTGAAAGCATGAGCTGTCTCCACAGGAAGAAGAGTGAAAAGCAGAGATGGGAAAAGTAGTGGTCAAGTTCTAGGAACTCCAGAAGCTGGACACCTTAGCTGATGCTCCTAGAGTGAGCTTTGTAGTGTACAACAGAGAGAGAAAAAGAAACTGATTCAGTTACTCATGTGAAAATTACACTATATGCAAGAGAAAGAATAAAAAGAAAGTGTTCATTTAAATTATCAAGCTCTGGGGACTGAAAAAGCTTGATAATTACTTTGTGTGATGGGAAAAGTTAGAGGGCACCCTGACTGCATTATGCCTGCCTGTATTAAAAAAAAAAAAAAAAAAAAAAAAAAAAATTTAAAAATCTATCCAATATGCTGATAATGTAGCCCACAGCACTGATGTTAAAAATTGTACTTGTTTCCATGGAACTCATCAGTTACATTTTGTTTATTGCTGTTCAGAGATCAGCAGGAACAGCAAGAATTCAATGATGGTATTCACATTATATGTTTATAGAGATAAAGGAAACATTTGCTCCTAATCATGCTAATAAACACACACCAATGCAGGAATACATCCACTGATTTTAGTGATAACAGAGCTAAACCAGTTCCAAACAGTATTTGTGTAACTATTCTACTCCCACACTCCCCCAAAAAAGAAGGAATATTTTTAACGTACAACCAATATATCATACAAGCATTAAAATGTATTTTAACATGTGTTTGCTGTTTTGAGAAAATAAATACAGTAGCCCCAGGGTTGTGCTTTCCAGTCTCTTTATACTCAGCTGAAGATGCAAGAAAAAAACAAAAGCAGAAGTGGGGAGCGAGCACTCCTGTAAACTAACTATATTCGTACCTGCCCTAAAGAAACAGTTTCTTCTGCTCTGTGGTGGTGCTTTGTTTTGGTTTTTTTCCTGTAAGCTCCCACTTCTGTGTTTTCCTGGGCTACCCAGTTACGAGGTCAGCCTGAAGCACTCAGTTTTAACTGTCATATGAGTTTTCAGCTATTATGCTTGTTTTCATTCTTGATAAAACATGTTTTTTCAAGGTTACTATTGGGAATTACAAGGAAAACTGTTTAAAAGTAAAACTAATTTTAAAAAATATTTAGTGAGCCACTTTTAACAACTTCGAAGTGCGCACTGAAATTCAAATATTTGTTCTTACAGAAGGTCTTTAAATTAAATGTTCATGCAAGACCCATGAATTTCTTAATATATTGTATTCTTCTTGCTATAAAAAGCTTAAAATGAAAACATCTTAAAATAAATCTAAATTTTAGTTAATTTAAAAAATAAGATAATAAAATTACATATATTATAGCTATATTAACCTTCTTTTTATTTTACAATTGCAATTGCTTTCCAAAAACTTGTTACACATCAAACTCAGAGCCTCAAGAAGATTCCACCTTTTCAGTAATTAAATTAATTAGGACAAAGAAAAATACGTGATCAGCTTTCCTATATAGTTATGACATCATAAACTGTATATGGTATTCCTCTTTCTTCCTTTCCATTCTTTTATTGGTTTATCACTCTTTTTTTTCTGAAAATATTATATTTAACAATCTTTCTGGTTGTATTTAATGTTCATATTACAATAGTTTTCAAGCCAGCTTTACACAATATACACTGTGTAATGTTACTAGTGGTGTTTCTTTTTTTTAACAGCTGTCAACAAACTTTCATAAAGATGATTTATTTCAACAAATGTTACTGGGGTATTTTTTCCATTTTCCTTTCTGAGTCAATAGGATTTATGTTTTCCTGCAAAGCCTTTCTCAATTAGATGTCACTATTGTATTTGTTTTAGACTCTGTGTTTGTCACCGTGATATCTGTGCACTTGGAAAATGCACATGGCTTTACTCTCAGATCAACACTTTCATTTTACAGGTGCAAGACCTCTACAAAGGGCTCATTATTAAGATTCCATCATGACTAATACTTGTAGTGACACAGGAATTAAATTGTTAATTTTATTACTTTTCCAAAGAGATGTGCACACAGTAAGAAATAAGCTAAAGGCTTCCAGCGGAATTTGGTTTGAAGGCTCTGGAATTGCAATATGCAGAAGAGTGTTGCAAGAAAAATAGGTCTTTGCAGTGTCCTTCATGTACTTAGCTAAAAATTGGCAGGAGTCCACATGCTGTTTGGTTGTTAGATCTAGTTACACTGTAAAAAGAAAAAACAACATCGACAACAACAAAAAGAGAATGGGGTTTGAAGTACAACCTCTCTCTCCTGCAAACATTGCCCACAAATCAGTTGATTAACAATGCTAGGAATCTTTTCATTGCCTTTCTTGCAAGCCATGGAATAATAGCTGAACTATTGTACAGCCTAGCACTTATGGCAGCTCCATAAATTCAACTAGTGATCCCCAACAAGGAAAATGGTTATTGGATAGTAATAGTACATCCATGACGATTCTTTCTATTTCTTTTTTCTGTGATACCTCTAAAAATTTGTAGCTGCCAGGAAAACATAATACAAGCTTGATTTTTATCTTTTTTTTTATTCTTTAAAAAGTGTGATCTGGTATTGAGATAATAAAAAGTCAAAATATTTCCTCAAAAATATTTACAGGAGACATTTTTATTTTCTATGTTGTGTAAGTTTGTGTACAGGCACCTGAGATGGAACCTTAGTGCAAGTCTTCCCCATCATGTTGTCCTCTGGACGCTTCTTCATAGCTCCCCTTGCCTTCACTTTTCTTCATTATGGCAACCCTTCCCTTTTGTACGTAGCTTAGTGCTCTCCTTAATAAGTTAGCAAGCCTATTTTTAAGGTATTCTTGCTCCTCTTCATCAGATGGTCCCTGTCTCTGCTTAGTAGTTTCACAAAGAGGTCCAAGTCCTGCCTGCAATTCCAGCCACAGTGGGTGCTGACCTGCTGATGCATTCCCTCATACCTAAACCTTTTCTGTTCACTATAGCAATTAAGGAGACCAAAGTACAGGTTCCCAGGTCTTTCATTCTCAATGACAGAACTCTGTTGTTACCTAACAGATGCTTTGGGTCTCCCCGGCAGTATCAACAGTGCCTGTGTGGATGAGAAATAAGGGGTACGAGAAACAACCTAAAGCTGGACGAGTTGTGGCAGTCTTCCAACAGCACTTCAAATCTAAGTCTCCAGCAAGTAACTAACTTCCCAAGACACTGAGTCAAGTCAGCAAATGAGTAAGACTGTCCCCTGCAAGTGAGAGTTGCCATCTGCTTCTCCTTCTCAGTGTGCCATACTCATTGAGGCTCAGGCGGGTCTGATGATGCCTCTGACTGGTCTTGCCTAACCTGTTGCCAGGACACCACATAGCTTCAGTAACTGCAGTTCTGAAGACAAAGAAGTAACCTTTCCTCTTTTTCCAGAAACCACAAGTTTCCCACATAACACGGCTTGGGAGTCTCCATGCACTTTGCTTCCGAGTGTAGTTTCTCTCTGTCTTCCTTCCCTACATTGCATGGGTGAGGCTCTTGCCTCTGCAACATCTCTGGGTAGACCCCATCAGCCACCTGTTCTCCCTCCCTGGGACTATGCTGCTTGTCCACATTCTCCCACAACTCCTACTCCTGGTGACTGTGTGCTTGGCTGGACTACAGCTCCACTCCTACAGGTGAGGCCACCCTTGTCCCAAGTGCCAGGCATAGGCACTTGTCCTCCTTCTGCTCCAAGGCCCAAACAATTATCACCTCGCTAGAGCTCTGACAGGGTCCTTGGCTTCAGGTTCCAAGGATATCTCCAGCCAGCAATGGGGGAACAAGATTTTTTATTCAAAATCTTGTTATGGGCAAAAAGGAATGCACAATATTAATGGAATGAGGATTTATTGTTAATCCAATTAGTTTTCACTGTCCAGTCAAAAATACAATCAACAGCTATTACTACTCCAGTTACAAGGACAGTAACAAATCAATACAGAAAAGACTTACTAATAACACATTTAAGATTGTTCTGCAATGCCTCCTCCACATCACCTTTCTTTTAATTTGGTGTTGTGCTTACCCTTCCAATGTCCTTCAGGGGACAGGTTGACAGTTTTAGACATTCCCCAGGTTAATGTGCCTGTTGGAAGGTAGGGATATGACAACTTGGTGCCCTGCAGTCTACAACAGGAGGAGCAGGGTGCCCACAGCAGCTGAGGCCACCTCTTCTTGGGCTGTCGTTTGGGCTCTGGAAGTGCACTTCTCCACTTCCCCTTGACACAGAGGGCTTTCCTCTCCCACCCCTGGGGTCTGTCAGGCCATTGTCCCTGGACAGCTAATTGCACTTCACGATTGAATGGCACTCATGTGAGTATGGCAGTTCCATCCAGCTGCTTCCAATGGGCTCCAACCAGCTCCAACTGTCCAAGGTTGTCCCATCCCCCTGAGAGAGACCTGCCCTGCCCTGCCCTGCTGGGGCTGCATCACTGGGGTGGGGAGGGTGGTAGCAAAAGTGTACATTTCTTCCAAGAAAAAAACCCCACCAATTAAGAAACCCCTTGTAAAATGGAAATTTGTGTTCCTGAGAAATACTTGTTATGAAATTGCAGATGTCTTTATTTAGTTTGAAGCACAAGTTAGTTACAAAGATTAAAGGCTTTGAGAATTATCAAAAAACTGCTCTGTTTTTGTTGTTATTTTGGTCAAGTAAACATGCACTTTTTTACCATGACCAGTACTTTTTCTATTATGTCAGAACACTCGTCTTTTAGAGAAGGGTTGACTATTGAGCTGTAGCTGCACCTGAAGAATCTGAAGAGATGATTCATTTAATTTTGTGACTCAGACACAAATGTACTTTACCATATACAGGTTTCCATATACAGATCTTTTGGGGAAAAATTTGGCCTCTCTTCAATTGCCATCAATCAAGAAGGTTATAGCAAAAGTTATGTTAAAATATAAATGTCACCATCTTCAACATAAAAGTATATCAAGGGTTTTGTGATTTACTCAGTGATCCAGTTTTTCTTGCAGACACTTAATGTCCTTTCCAAAATGTTATCCTTTTTTAATGTGTCTCTGCATTTACTGTAGGTGGCATTAAAAAAGAAATGAAATTTAGAAGTCCTAGAATATTACAACAATCAGGCTTTTTTTAAAAGAAGGTTTGATTATATAAGGATCTTTCTCTACAGAAACAGCTTTCATACAAATAAAAATTTGATCTTCTACCTTCTTCTCATTGTGAATAACACTTTGCTTCCCAAAGCTAAGGAACAGAGCTGTGTGAAACATTCATTTCACACCTTGAACTTGTCGAAACGGAGCCTGATTTTGAGCTAGATTATGTCGTACAAATTCCTACAATGAAAAAAGAAAATCGTATAGGCAGTAATTTTATCATCCCAGATGATGTTATCAAAGCACATGCTTTACCACTGAAAGCAGTAGTATTTCTTGGATTTGGGCACATATAGCAGCTGTCTCCTGATTTCATATTATGGTGAAAAAATAATGCCATCCAATCTTTTGGTTTCTGAAGAAAGGAAACCAGGAATACAGGCCAGGTAATAACAGTAGTGTAGTTTAAAAATAGGAGGTTTAGGAAAAACCTGGAGCTGAGTGCATTTTGCCTTGGTAGGTAATCACACAGTATGATATTGGACCTCGTCATACCAGAAATACAATAGGACACATGTATTAACTTAGATTTAGTGTGTAGAATAAGTAATCTGAAGAAAATACAGAAAATTAAGTAATTGGTCAAGATACTTGAGATTGTAGTCCTAGTTACGGGAAACAATCTGGATCTTTATCATTAACTTCAATGCAACAAGGGTTTTATCCTTAGCAAGTAAGAATATGTAATAAAATTAATGAAGCTCAAATATTTTTTGCATATGGAAACTATGCTACTGATTAAGTACACAAATTTACCCTTTCATGATGATACAGCAAGGTCTGCCATTTATTAATGGTAGGATTAATTTTACTTAACCATAACCATCTAAAAGTTAAGTGGATTTTCTAAGCTGATCAGCTAGGCTCCTCATCTTGAAGTTGATACAGATGCCTGCAATGGTGATTCAACTGATTAAGCTGAGTAAACAAGCTGATTAAGAGCTGGCTGTTTCTGTCTACCACCATAAAAGCAGAATGAACGATTAGTGTGGCTAGCTAACACTGGTGAAATTGGTCCCACCTTCTTTTACTGCAGTTGAATGCAGAATGTGGTTGAGAACCTAAAAGTTCTTTGTATTTGAGGTATCACTCCAACTGATAGGATTTAGTGTGGTTTACTAAAAAGATTCAGAAACAAGAAGAAAAATCATTTCAACAATTTATTTTTTTTTCCCCCACAATACATTTTCATAGTTTCTTACCTCAAATTTTCTTCTACCAGTTTCTCTTTTGTTGAATAAGAAACTTTCACAAAAAATCAAAACTAAAGGAATCTTTATTTAGGCTAAAAATGCCCTTTCAGCTTTGGCTAGAATGAGACCTTTGGCATCTGTAACCCTCGACTGTACTGGGCAGATGGTGACAAAGCAGGACAGGGTAGGAAGCCAAGTCTATAGTGAAGCAACCCCAGATTTTGCTTCATATTATCTGATCACCTCATCCTGAGACACAGTGAAGATTCCTTCATGTAAAATGGTCTGTGTGTCTGGTTCCTTGAATCACAAGTTGGAATTCACAACAGACAAGAAACAAGTTTCATTAGGTGTAGCTGGATCTAAAGGACTTCAGGACTCAGGGGATTTCTCTTTCCCAGTCCACTACAGTAGAAATAGAGTCAAACTGGGTGGACTGTAAGGTACAGCAGGTTACTCCATCACACCACAATGGCTGCATATACTTTTGTACTCCTAAGGGCAGTTTGTGGTGAAGCTTATGATGTATTCTTGATAAATACACATATATACACATGCAAGCACAGCAGTCATGGCAAGCCCTAGAAATAACACAGAAAACACCACCTTTACCAGTACCCATGTAAACACAACTGTCACTCACACAGATATGAACAATGGGGGCCAATGCTGGGCTTACTTTTAGGCCGACCAGTATTGATCATCTTCATTTTCTTGGTTCCCAAGCACACCCACATTGAAAAAAATCTTGGACACTAGGACAAACTTTAAGTCTGTCCAATACCTATGCCAAGACCATAGGTGCCTTATGCAGTCACAATCCTCCACCATGTCAAGTTAGCTAGCGGTGACACATACAAGTTTGTGTCTATCCTGTAGCTGGTCTCCAGACTGTGACCTCATCCAGTTTCCCCAGTCCTTGGTTTTCTCCGGGGCAGTTAAACTCTTTGTTGGGAGGTCTCTTTCTTTCTCTAGATGTTTGTATTGCAGTTCATATCCTCTCCCGGAATAGTCCAACTTGAAGTTTGCTAGATGTTATATACCCACAGTCTCAGAGCAGAGAGCTCAGCCATACAGAAGAAAGTTCAAAATATGATTTAATGAGAAGACAGGATAGATTGTGTCAATCAAACATAGGGCTCTGTCAAACAGGTGTAATGATCCTGCTTACAGTCAACCCATTCCTTTAAACCCTTTTCCTTCTGTTTTCCCATGGTCTTTCTTCCCTGCTCCACCTTAATCAATCCTTTTCACTGCCTTTGGTCCTTACCTGAGACATTTCTTTTAAGTTTTGTACAGTACCAAAATTAATTTCCTCACTAAGTTTCATAATAAATCCTATAGTCCTTTAAGCAGTGATCCCATTTAGTTTGCATGGCATTTCAAAGACAGACTTTCTTTCCTTGACTCTTTGGGTAGCCTCACACCAAGGATCATGGTCTAATCATTGTCCTTTGATGGGTTTAGGAGTTGCTGATACAGTTCCTAGGGTTCATGGTCTGTCATTGTTCATCTGATCCTAGCTGGGTCTCTGTGTTTAACTGGATTAGCTTTTAGTTATAAAACCTAGCATTCCATATAGGGAGCCAAGTTACAATGAAGTGACACCAGAATTTACCCAGTTACATCAACACCTCACCCCAAGACACTGCGGACATGCCTCTGTGTAGAATGATCTATGGTTGCAATGTCTTCAATCACAACTTGGAATTCACAGCAGACAAGAAACAATTTATTTTCATAAAATGCATTATGAAATGCATACTGGAAGTTAAGACAGTTACCCAAGATTAGCATGTTCAGTGACTGTTGTAAATCTTACCAAGAAAGACAGGAATCACGTACAAATAATCCAAACTAATCACAAGAAAAAGTTTGTTTGATTCCCTGAAAGAAGGAAGATGTTGGAAGCTACTGTACCTCTATACAAAGAAATTCCTGCTTGCAGTATAGGACTATCCAGTAGATGTGAGTATTGAAATCCATAACTGTGGGTTTGGGTTGAGTTCGTTACGATTTCAATCCTTCCTCAAAGAAAGCAGGGAGCAGTATATTTAACCATGCATGGGAGCGGGGAGGACCCATTCACTGATCTGAGCACATAAGGCATGGCTGTTGTGAAAGGAAGAGTTGAATGTTTACCAAGAACTATTTTTAAAAGCTGATAAAGAAAAATTCTGTGATTCAGACAGAATCTTGAGTAGTGGTCCCTGTACTGTAGTAACTAATAATAAACTCTGAGCATTTTAAATCAAACCAGATTTTTTGTGTCTACATTCCTTTTTCTTATACAGGATGTGTTTTTCTTAACTCATCTGATTAAGGCTAATCAGAATAAACACAAAGACCAGGAAGGATCAATGAAACATTGACAGTTGAGAAACTCTAGCAAGCCAATCAGTGCTAACCCAGCACACTGAATTAGCTACTCCCTGAGATGATTAAAGAATATGTGCCGTCAAAGGCATTGGCTCTGTCGCTTTGTGGGAAGGAGGCCTGTGCCTTCTGATGGGGGTGAGAGACGCAGATCGTCTCTGGATGATTTGTGCATCTGAACAGATTTGTGAAAAACGTGTGTGAATTGGTTTTTGAAACTCTTCTGTGTTCGTACAGTTTATTTGGCTTTCCACAGGATAGCAAAAGACCACATCTCTGACATCAGGGAGGCTCAAAGATCAAGCCCTCAGCCTGAAGCAGGGTGTGCTCCTCAACTAAATGGTTGCAAATCTTGTTTATGTGGGCAATGCCTGCTCATTTCCTGTGATTCCCACCCACTCCCAACCCCACCTCTCCCCCAAATACTGGATTTTAGAAATGCCTGAGTTGCTTCTCTTGGAGAAACAGAACCAAACACAAGAGCCTGAGGACAACGACACTCCATCAGGAGTCCATCTGACCCCATACTCTCTCCCCAGCAACACCCCATACGTGTCTAAAGGGGAGTAGACGAGGAGTGCAGATCTACTCCTATCAGGGTCCAGAGGCTGGTCATAGGCCTCAATGCCTGGGACTGGCTTCCTTTGGGACCTGCACTGCAGATAGACGCTCAGACCTACATCAGAGCTCGTCATGCAGAACTGTATGCATATGTCCGGGGTTCAGCTATAGCAGTCATTTTTCTCCTTCTTAGTAGCTGGTGCAGTGCTGTGTTTTTTAACTTTCAGCCTGGGAACAACGCTGATAACACCAATGTTTTCAGTTGTTGCTAAGTAATGTTTATTCCAACCAAGGACTTTCTCAGCCTCATGCTTTGCCAGGGAGGAGGGGAAGCCGGGAGCAAGCAGAGACAGGACACCTGACCCAAACTAGCCAAAGGGGTATTCCATACCACAGCACATCATGCCCAGTATATAAACCGGGGGGAGTTACCCGGAAGGCCCAGATCACTGCTCGGGTCGGGCTGGGTATCGGTCAGTGGGTGGTGAGCAATTGTATCCTTCCCCCTTGTTACTTCACTAATCATTATTATCATTGGTGGTAGCAGTAGTGGTTTGTATTATACCTTAGTTGCGGGACTGCTCTTATCTCAACCCATGGGAGTTACATTCTTCTGATTCTCTTCCCCATCCCTCCGGGAGCGGGGGGAGGAAGGGGGGGGTGAGCGAGCGGCTGTGTGGTTCTGAGTTACCGGCTGGGCTCAAACTACGACAGTTCTTTTTGGCGCCCAACGTGGGGCACGAAAGGTTGAGATAACGACAGATCTGACCAGAGTGTGTTTAATCATATTTGTGATAAGCATTCATTGTTACTACTCGTCACAATGGTGATTATTTGGCTCTCAGACTTGTTGCGCTTGATCTCAGAGTTTCAGCATGTTGTACCTTACTTACAGCCACTATTTGCTGTTTTAGCGTTTATCGGCTGGGGGGCCTGGGCTAAGGTTCTTGTTTCACTGTACTTCATGGTAATGACTTGTAATACAATAGACTCATTGATCATGAAACTGGTCTGGTTTGTGCTTCCAGCATGGCCATCACCTCTATACATTGGGAGGTATATAATGAAATATTTTAGCAATTGCATATCTTTTTTTTTCTCCTCGGGGGGTAAACTTACGAAGGAAGCATTCTCTTTCACCCCCCGTTCCCCCACCAGCCTATTTGCAACAGCAGTTGAGAGTTCTGAAGGTTTTAGATGGCCTTTGAGTACCCTTGAAACCTGCCTGCTGATTGTGCTGGGGATCAGCATGTTGGCAAACATACGGAGTGTGTTTTACCCACGGCCATCCCGTCGTAGGAACATCCTATTTCGCTTAATCTCAAAAATTCAGCAGTATCAGGTTCGAATCTGGTCTAGGGTTAGATGACGATAAAGGAGGACCACCAGGAGATGTTCCCTGAGGCTGGACAGTTATGAGTGGCAGGGTGTGTGGGATAGTATGGGCAAGTATCTAGGCCAGTGGGCCCCTCCAGTGCTTTGGAACTTCACCACTGAACAAGTGCAACATCCGGAAATGCTAGTAAAACACTTAAACGAAGTGTGCTGTCGTCCTGGTTATACCAGAGAGGGACAAATCATGGCAACGTGCTGGGGCTTGGCTTATGCCTACAGAGCCCTGCTCAACACTATCCAGCACCTTCAAAGGGAAAAAAATGTCTCTGGATCTGATGGCAAAGCAACAGACAACGCAGCTATGCCAACTACAAGCACAGCAGCTACTCAGACCCTGACCACAACAGTCAACACAGCTACTCCAAGTACAGCAGCTACATCAACCCCAGTGACAAGCACAACAGCTATACAAATCCTGACCACAACAGACAACGCAACTACTCCAACTTCAAATACAGCAGTTACACCAACCCCAGTGACAAGCACAACAGCTACTCAAACCCCGACAGCAACAATGTGGCTACTCCAAGCACCGCAGCCACACCAACCCCAGTGACAAGCACAGTAGCTACTCAAACCCCGATAGCAACAGACAACATAGCTACTCCAAGCACCGCAGCTACACCAACCCCAGTGACAAGCACAGTAGCTACTCAAACCCTGACAGCAACAGACAATATAGCTACTCCAAGCACCGCAGCTACACCAACCCCAGTGACATGCACAGTAGCTATTCAAACCCTGACAACAACAGGCAATGCAGCTGTTGGTGTTACTCAACTCCCAAGCACAACAGCTGCACCAACCCCAGCAATAGACATTGCAACCACTCCAATCCTAGTGGCAGACACTGCAGCCACTCCAACCACAGTGACAAACACTGCAGCTAAACCAAATGGCCAGTTTGTGACAATGTCTGTTGCCCCTGTAAGCAAAAGCAGACGAGAGGCACAAAGAGCAACCCGCGAAGTGAAGAAAGATGAAGACCCAGTGCCATTACTACATGCAACAGCATCTGAACAAGAGTTACTACTACGTGGGTCAGAGGAAGAGGAAGAAGAAGAAGAGGGCACTTCTCGACCCCGGACCTCAACCGAGCTGCGGAATATGCGAAAAGATTTCACCCGTCTTCCAGGGGAGCACATTGTCACCTGGTTGCTCCGATGCTGGGACAATGGGGCCGACGGTCACGAACTAGAAGGTAGGGAAGCCAAGCAGCTGGGATCACTTGCTAAGGAAGGAGGAATTGACAAAGCGATTGCAAGAGAGAAGCGAGCCCTCAGTCTTTGGAGGCGGCTCCTGGCAGCTGTGAAGGAAAGGTTTCCCTACAAAGACGATATTACGAATCGCTCAGCCAACTGGACCACGATAGAGAAAGGCATCCAGTCCCTGAGGGAATCAGCCATTATAGAGATGATCTATCGTAGGCCGGATGCCAGGAACACATCCGTAGATCCAGATGAAGTCGAATGTACACCACCCATGTGGCGGAAACTTACACGGAGTGTGCCATCATCATATGCCCACACATTGGCATCAATGACGTCGAATGATGGAATATCACCAACATTGGATTGCCTGATTCGTCAACTCCGAGAGTTCGAAGACAATCTCACCCCTTCCATCATTTCAGCTGTGGAAAAACTGTCCCAGGAGTTCAAACAATTGAGAGACGATTTATCCGATCTATCCTGCTCCCCACGTGTACCAACCCATGTCTCAGCTATTAACAGAAGGCGCCCTACTGCTCGAGAAAGAAAATAGAGGAGGTACACGCCACGGGCCACCCTATGGTTTTACCTGTGGGATCACGGAGAAGACATGAGAAAGTGGGATGGAAAACCTACTTCAGCTCTGGAGCAACGGGTGCGTGAACTGAAGAGGAGAACAATGGTCAAGGATGATCCTCCCAGGAAAGCTGCTGCTCCAGTCTCTGGCGAGCAGTTTCCCAGATGGAGCGAAAGAGCTGATTTTACTCCAGCTCCTGTGATAAGGAATACTAATCCCTTTCTACAAGACAGAAGTGGAGAATTTTATGACCACTATTAGAGGGGCCCTGCCTCCAGCCAGGTGGAGGAGAGGGATAATCGGGTTTACTGGACTGTGTGGATCAGATGGCCTGGCACATCAGTCCCACAGAAGTATAAGGCTCTAGTAGATACCAGTGCACAGGGTACTCTGATGCCATCAAGGTATCAAGGGGTGAAACCCATTTCTATTTCTGGAGTGACAGGAGGATCCCAAGCGTTAACTATGCTGGAAGCTGAAATCAGCCTGACTGGGAGGAAGTGGCAAAAGCACCCCATTGTAACTGGTCCAGGGGCTCCATGCATTCTTGGCATAGACTATCTCAGGAGAGGGTACTTCAAAAACCCAAAAGGGTATAGATGGGCTTTTGGTATCGCTGCCTTGGAGACAGAGGAAATTAAGCAGCTGTCCACCTTACCCGGTCTCTCGGAGGATCCTTCTGTTGTGGGGTTGCTGAAGGTCGAAGAACAACAAGTGCCAATTGCGACCACAACAGTGCACCGGCGGCAATATCGCACCAACCGAGACTCCTTGATTCCCATCCATAAGCGGATCCGTAGACTGGAGAGCCAAGGAGTGATCAGCAGGACCCGCTCACCCTTTAATAGCCCCCTATGGCCAGTGCAAAAGTCTAATGGAGAGTGGAGATTAACAGTAGACTATCGTGGCCTGAACGAAGTCACACCACTATTGAGTGCTGCCGTACCGGACATGCTAGAACTTCAATATGAACTGGAGTCAAAGGCAGCCAAGTGGTATGCCACAATTGACATTGGCAATGCATTTTTCTCAATCCCTTTGGCAGCAGAATGCAGGCCACAGTTTGCTTTCACTTGGAGGGGCGTCCAGTACACTTGGAACTGACTGCCCCAGGGGTGGAAACACAGCCCTACCATCTGCCATGGATTGATCCAGACTGCACTGGAACAGGGGCAAACTCCAGAACACCTGCAATACATTGATGACATCATCGTGTGGGGTGATACAGTGGAAGAAGTTTTTGAGAAAGGGAGGAAGATAATCCAAATCCTGCTGAAGGCCCGTTTTGCCATAAAACGGAATAAGGTCAAGGGACCTGCACAGCAGATTCAATTTTTGGGAATAAAATGGCAAGATGGACGCCACCAGATCCCCACAGACGTGATCAACAAGATAACAGCAATGTCTCCACCAACTAACAAGAAAGAAACACAAGCTTTCTTAGGCGTTGTGGGGTTCTGGAGAATGCACATCCCAAATTACAGTCTGATTGTAAGCCCTCTCTACCACGTGACCCGGAAGAAGAATGATTTCAAATGGGGCCCTGAGCAACAACAAGCCTTTGAACAAATTAAACGAGAAATAGTTCATGCAGTAGCCCTTGGACCAGTCCGGGCCGGGCCAGATGTGAAAAATGTGCTCAATACCGCAGGTGGGGAGAATGGTCCTACCTGGAGCCTCTGGCAGAAAGCTCCAGGGGAGACTCGAGGTCGACCCCTTGGCTTTTGGAGTCGGGGATATAAAGGATCCGAGGCCAGCTACACTCCCACTGAAAAAGAGATACTGGCAGCCTACGAAGGGGTTCGAGCTGCCTCAGAAGTGATTGGAACTGAAGCGCAGCTCCTCCTGGCACCCCGGTTGCCTGTGCTGGGCTGGATGTTCAAAGGCAGGGTCTCCTCTACACATCATGCAACTGATGCTACATGGAGTAAGTGGGCCGCACTAATTACACAACGAGCTCGAATAGGAAATCCCAGTCGTCCAGGAATTCTAGAAGTCATCATGGACTGGCCAGAGGGCAAAGATTTTGGGATGTCACCAGAAGAGGAGGTGACGCGTGCATAGGAGGCCCCACCATATAATGAACTGTCAGAGAGTGAAAAGCAATATGCCTTGTTTACTGATGGGCCCTGCCGTATTGTGGGAAAGCATCGGAGATGGAAGTCAGCTGTGTGGAGTCCCCTGCGACAAGTTGCAGAAACTGCTGAGGGAGAGGGTGAATCGAGTCAATTTGCAGAGGTGAAAGCCATCCAGCTGGCCTTGGACATTGCTGAACGAGAAAAATGGCCAGTACTTTATCTCTATACTGACTCATGGATGGTGGCAAATGCCCTGTGGGGGTGGTTGCAGCAATGGAAGCAGAGCAACTGGCAACGCAGAAGTAAACCCATCTGGGCTGCTGCATTGTGGCAAGATATCGCTGCTCGGGTGCAGAACCTGGTGGTGAAGGTACGCCACGTAGATGCTCATGTACCCAGGAGTCGGGCCACTGAGGAACACCAGAATAACCAGCAAGTGGATAAAGCTGCTAAGATTAAAGTGGCTCAGATGGACTTGGATTGGCAACATAAGGGTGAATTATTTTTAGCCCGGTGGGCCCATGACACCTCAGGCCATCAAGGCAGAGTTGCAACATATAGATGGGCTCGTGATCGAGGGGTGGACTTAACGATGGACACTATTGCCCAGGTTATTCACGAATGTGAAACATGTGCTGCAATTAAGCAAGCCAAGCAGTTAAAGCCTCTCTGGTATGGAGGACGATGGCTGAAGTACAAATATGGGGAGGCCTGGCAGATTGACTATATCACACTCCCACCAACCCGCCAGGGCAAGCGCTATGTGCTTACCATGGTGGAAGCAACCACCGGCTGGCTGGAAACATACGCTGTGCCCCATGCCACTGCCCGGAACACTATCCTGGGCCTTGAGAAACAAGTCTTGTGGTGACACGGCACCCCAGAGAGAATTGAGTCAGACAATGGGACTCATTTCCGGAACAACCTCATAGACACTTGGGCCAAAGAGCATGGCATTGAGTGGGTATACCACATCCCCTACCATGCACCAGCCTCTGGGAAAATCGAACGGTACAATGGGCTGTTAAAAACTACACTGAGAGCAATGGGTGGTGGGACTTTCAAACACTGGGATGGATACACATTTGCCAAAAGCCACCTGGTTGGTCAACAGTAGGGGATCTGCCAACAGGGCTGGCCCAGCCCAGTCAGAACTTTTACGTACTGTAGAGGGGGATAAAGTTCCTGTGGTGCACATAAAGAATTTGTTGGGGAAGACAGTCTGGGTTATTCCTGCTTCAGGTAAAGGCAAACCCACTCGTGGGGTTGCTTTTGCTCAGGGACCTGGATATACTTGGTGGGTAATGCGGGAAGATGGGGAAGTCCGATGTGTACCTCAAGGGGATCTGATTTTGGGGGAAAACAGCCAATGAACTCAATTGTACGCTGTTGCCTGCTCTATAACACTTTTATAGCCCACCAGCTAGATATCTTCAGGTCACCAGCCATTGGCCCTGACTTCCCTCCGATCATCACCTCAACAAAGAATGAATTTTGAGGAAACCAGACGAGCTCAGCAGTGACCAGATGAGTTTGGCGGTATCATCAGCAGGCAACAACCCAACACTATGTACCATCCCTCCTGCCCTGAAAGACTATTACAAGAGATGGAGCCTGACATCATGGACCGGATGAGTTCAGCAATTTTACAGGGATTGGACCATGGACTAGGGAATGATATCTTTCTCTGTGTGTGGGTGTGGGTGTATATATATGTGTATATATGGGACAGGGGTGATGGTGTGCTGAGAGATGCGGGATCTGAGCATGACGTGAATGGTATGGAATAAGGGGTGGATACTGTCCTGGGTTCAGCTATAGCAGTCATTTTTCTCCTGCTTAGTAGCTGGTGCAGTGCTGTGTTTTTTAACTTTCAGCCTGGGAACAACGCTGATAACACCAATGTTTTCAGTTGTTGCTAAGTAATGTTTATTCCAACCAAGGACTTTCTCAGCCTCATGCTTTGCCAGGGAGGAGGGGAAGCCGGGAGCAAGCAGAGACAGGACACCTGACCCAAACTAGCCAAAGGGGTATTCCATACCACAGCACGTCATGCCCAGTATATAAACCGGGGGGAGTTACCCGGAAGGCCCAGATCACTGCTCGGGTCGGGCTGGGTATCGGTCGGCGGGTGGTGAGCAATTGTATCCTCTCCCCTTGTTATTTCACTAATCATTATTATCATTGGTGGTAGCAGTAGTGGTTTGTATTATACCTTAGTCGCGGGACTGCTCTTATCTCAACCCGTGGGAGTTACATTCTTCCCATTCTCTTCCCCATCCCTCCGGGAGCGGGGAGAGGAAGGGGGGGGTGAGCGAGTGGCTGTGTGGTTCTGAGTTACCGGCTGGGCTCAAACCACGACAGCATAACATATCATAGCTGTTCTGTTCTATTCTGTTCTGTTCCATTCTATTCCGTTCCATTCCATTCCACTCCATTCTGTTCCCTGCACTCACAATGAGTTGTGTAATGATGAGACCATGATTTACCTGAAATGCCAAGGGGTTTCCAGCACCAAAAACACTTGCAAAGGCACAAATCAGAAAGGTTACAGGTGGAAAGAGTGTTTTATTTATTTATAATTAAAGTTATTTTATTCAGTTTAGTTTAGTTTAGTTTAGTTTAGTTTAGTTTAGTTTAGTTTGGCTTGGCTTAGCTTAGTTTAGTTTAGTTAATTTTAATCTAGTTTAGTTTAGATTATATTTTCTTTTTCTAAATCTTACAGAGCAGTGCTGTGGTGGTGTGAGAGCAGTGCAAGAACCCAGCCAGAATGGGCCGGGGAAGACCTGACAAGGGGGGGTGCTCAATGCTACAGAGGACAGCAGAAAGTCCCGGGGCCACGTTGGGGCCACCCTGGGAGTCCAGAAGGCTGCCTCCCCCCGGATGCGGGGCACGTGGGCCAGCTGCGTGGAGGACGAGCAGCTGCCTTTGGGCCACAATAGCCCAAGGGAGCCCCATGAAGGGGCTGTGCTCAGCTGCAGAGGAAGGCAAAAAAACCCGGGGACACTTGCTGGTCCACCCTGGGGGCAAAAAAGCCCTTCCCCCCCCAGCTGCAGGACATGAGGGACCACCTTCGTGGTGCATGAGCACCAGGCGATAACCCAGCCAGAATGGACCAAGGAACCCTGACAAGTAGTCATGCTCAGTGCTCAGAGGAAGGCGAAAAACCCCCGGGGACCAGTGCCAACCTGCCCCGGGGGAAAATTCCTTCCTGACCCCAGCGCTGGCGATCGGCTACTCCCTGAGCACATGAGCAAGACCTGCTCCTGGTCCACAGGCAGGTTATGCCTCTGGGACACTGGCACTGCCTTTTCTGCTTCCACCTGGAGCCACCTCGGGGGCTTCCAAGAATAGCAAAATGCCGCTGGCGAGATCAACCCCGGGGGCAAGAATCCTTCCTGTGCCTGGCACTGGGAGCTCCAAAGCGCTGGGGGAGGGCACTGGGCCACCTGTGGATCTGATTTCGTATGGCTACTGCCACCATCTCCCCAGAAGATGAGGACGGCGATCTTCCCGAAGACTGAAGCAGGAGTTCCATCCATCCGATGAGCTGTGAGTGCAGCCCCTCCAGGAGCTGGAATTGCAGCAGAGAACCTCCAGCAGCTTCGGGCAGTCTTCCCCCCTCAGCCCCTCCAAGTAAATCCACCGGTGCCTCAAGGAATTCCTCTCGGGTGCCTTCAGGCTACCAGCTCTGTCCTGGTGGCAGTGCCAGGCACTCTGGCAGTGGGACACGGGAGGATGCTGCCTTATACTGCCCCAGGGCACTGTGATGCTGTGCTGGCGGGGGGTGGCACTATGACACGGGGGTGATGGGGTCCCCGAAGCCCTGCCCAGCACAGCCCTGCTGCTGCCCCTTCGCCCAGCATCCCTTGGAGAAAGGCCTTTGGGGTGCTGGCCCCAAGGCAGTGCCTGTGCCCAGGAGTTGCAGGGGGATGTCCCTGCCCATGGCGGCCACACTCTGGGCACCGCTGCTGGGTGTCCCTGTAGATTAATCTGAATGTTCAGACTGTATCAATAAAGGCTTTTATACCACGTACTCAGTCATGTGAGTGTGGCTATCCCAGAGGTGAAAGAAAGGGGTTTTGGTTCCCTCTTCATGAACTTTGAAGAAACACAGAGAAGATACTCTGGTCTGGCTTCCCCTGTGGTGAGATCGTCAGCACCCAGACAGAAACAATGAGAGGTGAGGGTTCAGCGTGGATCTCGTAGTGTAGGAAGTGCCTCGACTGCTCTCTTGAATCAAGGGTGCACGATGGACACGGCTGTACTCGGTGTGCCCTGGTGGAGGTTCTCCTGCAGTAGGTGGCTGAGGTGCAGGAGGCTGTCAGTATGCTAAGAGATGCCAGAGAAGCTGATGGGGACTAAGAAAAGAAGGAAGAAGACAATTAAAAGCAAGAGGCTTCCTCTAAAATCTGATGTCCCCACCCAGAACTGCTTCGCAGTTCGGCGGGGACTAATGAGGAAATGCACACCACACCAAATGAACAACCAAATGATGTACCAGTAAAGAGGATGACTACTAAAGCCTCCAGGAAAAAGTGGCAGGTCATAGTAGTAGGTGACTCTACTCTGAAGGGCACAGAGGCATCTCTTGGCCTGACCTACTCTCAAGTGAGGTGTGTCGCCTAGCAGGAGCTTGGATCAGGGATGTTGCTGAGAGGCTGCTTGGTCTAGGAAGTCCTGCTGCTTATTAACCACTTTTTGTGGTCGATGTGGGTGCTAGTGATATTGACAGCAGTAGCCTGAAAAGCATTAAGGAAGACTACAGAGCCTGGGAGAGGTGGTTAAGGGCTCTGGAGTTCAGGTAGTTTTTCCATCGATCCTCCAGGTCAAAGGGGAGGACCTCGAGAAGGCCAGGCGGATTTGGCAGGTTAATAAATGGTTAGAAGGGTGGTGCTATAGTCAAGTGTTTGGTTATTTAGACTATGGGACTCACTTTAGAAAGCCACTTCTACTAGAGGCTTATGGGCCCTGTCTGATGAAAGGTGAAGAGCTGCTTTGGAAGGAAACTTGCCAGGCTGGTCAAGGCAGCTTTAAATTAGATGTGTTGGGGGAGGGGAGCATTGATGCATCCCAACACTCCCAGTCACTTGCCAGCACCTGTAATAAATGCTTAGAGCGATGCAGAGATATTTCAGCTGCTCCAGCCATTGAGTCGGCTTCATTTGGAGCTTGGCTCAGATGCCTCTATACAAGCGCCCATAGTATGGGGAATAAAAAAGAGGAATTAGAGAAGTGTACACAGCTACAGGGATATGATGTCATTGGCATCACAGAAACATGGTGGGATGGCTCCTATGACTGGTATGTTGGGATGGAAGGTTACAGGCTTTTTAGGAAAGACAGGCTGGGCAGATGGAGAGGGGGAGTAGCTATTTATGTCAGTCATAGGCTGGAAAGCATGCAATGCTGTCTGGGGGCACGTGATGAGTCAACAGAGAGCTTGTGGGTCAGGGTCAAAGGGAAAACAGTGACAGGGGACATTGCTGTGGGGATCTGTTACAGACCACCTGATCAAGAGGACTTTGTGGATGAAGTGCTCTATAGACAGGCAGGCCTACATCATGCTCGTAGGCCCTTTTCCTCATGGGGGACTTCAACCATCATATCTGTTGGAGGGACGGTACGGCCCAACACAAGCAATCCAGGAGGTTCCTCGATTGTGTGGAAGACAACTTCCTCTTCCAAGCAATAGAGGAGCCGACGAGGAGAGGTGCCATGCTGGACCTTGGGCTCACCAACAGGGAGGGACTGGTTGGAAATGTGACGCTCCAGGGCAGCCTTGGCTGTAGCGACCATGAGATGGCTGAGTTTGAGATCCTCAGGACAGTGAGAAGAGCACGCAGCAAGCTCACTGCCCTGGACTTCAAGAGAGCAGACTTTGGCCTCTTCAGGAACCTGCTTAATAAGGTTCCATGGGATAAAGTCCTGGAGGGCAGGGGGACCCAAAACTGTTGGTTGATGTTCAAGGATCACCTGCTCCAAGCTCAGGAGTGTTGCGTCCCGACTAGAAGGAAATGCGGCAGCAGGTCCAGGAGACCTCCATGGATGGATAAGGAGCTGCTGAGGAAACTTGGAGGGGGAAAAAGAAGCTTATAAAAGGTGGAAGCGAGGACAGGAGGCCTGGGAAGAATACAGGGATGTTGTCTGGGAAGCTAGGGACCAGGTTAGGAAAGCTAAGGCCCAGTTAGAATTAAATCTGGCAAGGGATATGAAAGATAACAGAAAGCGCTTCTATAAGTATATACCAAACAAAAGACAGACTAGGGACAATGTGAGCCCTCTGTGGAAGGAAACGGGAAAAATGGTTACCCTGGATTTGGAGAAGGCTGAGGTTCTCAATGACTTATTTGCCTTAGTCTTCACTGGCAAATGCTTTGATCACACTGCCCAAGCCTTGGAATTAAGACTCTGAATTAAGACTGTGAGAATGAAGACCTGAGGCCCACTGTAGGAGAGGATCAGGTTCTAGATCATCTTAAGAACCTGAATGTGCACAAGTCCATGGGACCTGATGAAATCTATTCATGAGTCCTGAAGGAGCTGACAGATGAAGTTGCTAAGTCACTGTCCATCATATTTGAAAAATCACGGCAGTCAGGTGAAGTTCCCGATGACTGGAGAAAGGGAAATATAACCCCATTTTCAAGAAGGGGAAGGTGGAAGACCCGGGGAACTACAGATCACTCAGTCTTACCTCTGTGCCTGGCAAAATCTTGGAACAGTTTCTCCTGGAAAGCATGCTAAGGCACATGAAAAACAACGAGATGGTTGGTGACAGCCAACATGTCTTCACTAAGGGGAAATCCTGTCTAACCAATTTGGTGGCCTTCTACGGAACTGATGGATAGAGGCAGAGCAGTTGACGTCATCTACCTGGACTTGTGCAAAGCGTTTGACACTGTCCCACACGACATCCTTGTCTCTAAATTGGAGAGACATCAATTTGACAGATGGACCACTCGGTGGATAAAGAACTGGCTGGATGGCCACACACAAAGAGTTATGGTCAACAGCTCAATGTCCCATTGGAGACAGTAATGAGTGGTGTCCCTCAGGGACCAATGTTGGGCCTTGATCGTCTTCAATATCTTTGTCGGCGACATGGACAGTGGGATTGAATGTGCCCTCAGCAAGTTTGCCGATGACACCAAGCTGTGTGGTTTGGTTGATACATTGGAGGGAAGGGATGCCATCCAGAGGGGTCTTGACACACTTTTGAGGTGGGCCAATGTCAACCTCATGAAGTTCAACCAAGCCAAGTGCAAGGTCCTACACCTGGGTCGGGGCAATCCCAGGCACTGCTACAGGCTGGGCAGAGAAGAGATTCAGAGCAGCCCTGCAGAAAAGGACTTGGGGGTGATGGTTGATGAGAAACTCAACATGAGCCGGCAGTGTGCGCTTGCAGTCCAGAAAGCCAACCATATCCTGGGCTGCATCAAAAGAAGCGTGACCAGCAGGTCAAAGGTGATCCTGCCCCTCTGCTCTTGTGAGACCTCACTTGGAGTACTGTGTACAGTTCTGGTGTCCTCAACATAAAAAGGACGTGGTGCTGTTGGAGCGAGTCCAGAGGAGGGCCACGAGGATGATAAGAGGGCTGGAGCACCTCCCGTATGAAGACAGGCTGAGAGAGTTGGGGCTGTTCAGCCTGGAGAAGAGAAGGCTGCGTGGAGATCTCATAGCAGCCTTCCAGTATCTGAAGGGGGTCTATAGGGGTGCTGAGGAGGGACTCTTCCTTAGGGACTGTTGTGATGAAAGGGGTAATGGGTTCAAACTTAAACAGGTGAAGTTTAGGTTAGGTGTAAGGAAGAAGTTCTTTACAGTGAGGGTGGTGAGGCACTAGAATGGGTTGCCCAAGGAAGCTGGGAGTGCTCCATCCCTGGCAGTGTTCAAGGCCAGGCTGGAGTGAGTCTTGTGTGATACGGTTTAGGGCAAGGTGTCCCTGCCCATGGTAGAAGGGTTGGAACTAGATGATCTTAAGGTCCTTTCCAACCCTAACTATTCTATGATACTATGAAGATGTCCCTGCCCATTGCAGAGGGGGTGGACTAGATGACATTTGAAGGTCCCTTCCAATCCAAAATATTCCACTATTCTATGATTGTCCTGGGTTCAGCTATAGTAGTTATTTTTCTCCTTCTTAGTAGCTGGTGCAGTGCTGTGTTTTTGACTTTCAGCCTGGGAACAACGCTGATAACACCAATGTTTTTAGTTGTTGCTAAGTGATGTTTACTCTGAAAGACCAAGGACTTTCTCAGTCTCATGCTTTGCCGGGGAGGAGGGCAAGCCAGGAGGAAGCAGAGACAGGACACCTGACCCAAACTAGCCAAAGTAGTATTCCATACCATGGCATGTCATGCCCAGTATATAAACCGGGGGGAGTTACCCGGAAGGCCCAGATCACTGCTTGGGTCAGGCTGGGTATCGGTTGGCGGGTGGTGAGCAGTTGTATCCTGATGTGGGACAGGATTTGGCTACTCTCAGCAGGACTCCCAGTGCTGTTCAGCTGATAGAAGGAGACGTGTTGGAGCTTGTCGGTCGTAAACCATGGGAGGAAGAAGATAAGGATAAAAGCTTGGCTGAGAAAGAATGGCCCAGTGTTTATTTATCAATCACGGGTTGGAAAGGTTGAGAGAGAAGGGAGTAGCCGACCTTGATGAAGAGGAGCTAACTCTTTGTGTAAGAAAAGATGTTTGCTGGGGGAAGTAAATGCTTGATTAATAGTTTGTCTTATGCTAGCTAGCCAATCAGTGTGTGCCTTCTGTAAAAGATAGACCAATCAGTATGAGACATGCTAGGTAGAGACAAGTATAAATGTATATGCATAACTGTAATAAAACGACATCTTGCTTGCATCAAGCTGCGTCCCATCTCTCAATCGCGGCATCCTCTCCCCTTGTTATTTCCGTTAGCATTATTATTATTAGTGGTAGTAGTAGTGGTTTTGTGTTATACCTTAGTTACTGGACTGCTCTTATCTCAACTTGTGGGAGTTACATCCTTCCGATTCTCCTCCCCATCCCTCTGGGAGCGGGGGGAGGAGGAAGCGGGGGAGTGAGCGAGCTCCTGTGTGGTTCCGAGTTACCGGCTGGGCTTAAACCACGACAATGGTTAAGGACTAGATCATTGTTCTTGATGTGAAACCTGACAAATTAACTCAACTAAACAAAATGTCTGGGAAGCAACACAAAATAAGGGGCATGATATTTTTAAGAATTACATGGTCTCCCTGTCCCACAGGAGAGATGTCAGGGTTTGGAAGAAAAATCAGGGGCGTCAGTGAGGTTGTGTTAACTGTGGGGTGCACAGTCCTTGGGCCAAGCTGGGCATCCCTGGGATTTGTCTTGGGTGGTTCTGGAATCTTGCTTTCTGCCCCTGATGTCTCTCCTGGAGTCAACTGGCCACCATCAGGGCAAGGATGTGGCAGAAAATACCCATTCCCTGACAAGCCTCCTCTGCGTCGCACAGAACCTAACAACTGGACATCACTCATATTCACAGTCTGCTGATCTGGGGAGTTCTTGGGAGTCTGCAGCTTTGCCATGATAGGTTAAGGTCAAGGTAGTCCTTTATTTTTATAGCTAGGTTAGTCGCTTATTTGACAGCGTTAGCTAAAGTTCATATGTGAACACTGCTGCCAGCAAGGCCCAGCTGCCATGCCACATCTCATTTATTATGAGACGCAGGGGCAGCACATAAGTTTGAGTTTGCTAAAACTTATGATGGAATTTTTTAGGAATGTTTATAGGATTTAATTTATAAAATATGTATTTGCGTATATAATATATAGTTTAACTATATGCAATGCGTATTTACATGCACAACATAGAATATAAATATTCATATTTTATATAAGTTATATAAATGGTAATTTTAAGATGCTTATATAATAACTGTCAAGCATTATTATGCTTAGACATTGCAGTTGTGACATTATTCTCTTCATATGGAGTTAGCTGCATGTAGGCTGCTGCATGTATGTGAGGCAATAGCTATGTGATTTCTGGATCCCTATATGTTCTGTAGTTACACACGGTGCTTAGGAGTGAGCTTGAAGTCTATTTCTTATGAAAATATGAACATTAAAAAGGGCAATCACTAAAAATCCTAGGGTTTGTAGCATGAGTAATAGATGGCAGCATCGTCATATTTGTATGGTGAGAACTGACAGAACCGTTATTCTTACACTCGCCTGCTCACAACTGCTCAGGAAAAGTGTTATTTCTATTATTATCTGGAAGTGACAGTGTAAGCAGTATATCCTTCTCTCCTAACTTTTACCTATGTGAATGTTTTGAGCATGTTTTCCTATTTAGTCAGCTGTATGTTGTTCTCTTCTGTGTAATAGGCTAATGATGAGAAATGCCCAACTTGACTCTTTTTGGTCAAATTTTATAAAAAGACGTTTCCTGTTCATAACATTGTAGAAATTTCTGTAGGAAAATACTGAATAGTATAAAAAAATGCATAGAGTATGTATAATAAATAGAAGTGATGCATTCTTTAAACCTATATAATGTAATAGAAAATTTATCCTTCCATACAGATATAAGGATATAAACTCTCTTTTAATTAGAAAGAATTATTATATAAAGAAAAAATATAATTTTTGTATTACATTAAAAAAAAAAGAAAAGATGAAAGTGTGCACCAAATTTCCATATTTTGAACCAGCTGCAAAATCTTACACATTTAGATTGGCTCATCTAAATAGAGTGTAAAAGAATAGATTTATTTATATGCAAGTTACGAAGGTGCTTGACATTTACACTAACTTCATAGCACTAGTACTGGGAAATAGTTCAAATACTTTGTGCAGCTTTGTAGAAAACATGTTTTCTCATTTTAGGGCTTTTAATTATTTTTTTTCATAATTTGTTTTTTAAAACACTAAAATGCGTGTACCATCTGTCTTTTATGAATGCTTTGAACTATAAATTTGAGTCTTCAAGCAGTCAAGACTACATGTCTAGACATGAATATATTCTGACATTAATAAAAGAAGGGTGTGGATTAACTAGAACTTCAGCTTTGCAGAGCATCAGAGATCCAAGTAAAATGAAGTTTCTTAGCAATCTCTAACTCTGAGTGCTTTGAGAATTATTCCTTCTAAAGGCAATACCTAGGTTTCGATATATTCAGAGAAGAATATATATACATATATATGTATATATGTATTATATTTAATAGAATCATCAGGAAATTCTACATCTATATATTGGGACCTAAGTTAAGCAGAAAGCCCCCCTCTCCCCTTTCCCCCCAGTCAGTAGCATTTATTTCTATTCCATTAACTATACAAACCAGTGAATTCAACAGGAATGCTTGAATAGGTATCTAAAACATTGGAATAAATTGACTAAATTAGAGACCCCTTTCTGTGAAATAGAATTTCTAACTCTAATATGGATCCCGCTAATAGTCTCCTTACAGTGCATAAACATGTGATTTGAGGTTGCTGAAATTCTGGGATTCACTATGTCAAATCTATTACAGAAAGTGAGATAGTTTAGTCAATACACAGGAAACAGAAAATTATCTTGCGTGTCTCAGTCATAACCACTCTTTTGAAACCAGGACTGAAAATTTTAAAGCCCATTCTGAAGTTGCGCTGAGGATCAATATGCTAGAAAATGTTTACAGACTGAGCTTATCAGTTATTAGGGGAAGGATTTAACTTCCTGAGTATTGCCATTTTGAGCTGCCCTGGAGTATCTGAGAAATATTTGCTGCTCTGGCAGATATGACAAAGATGCAATAGAAAACATTCATGCTCCTGAAGTGCCAGCTGCCAGGTAAGGTGTCCAAGGGTATCTATCTTGGACATCTGTAAAACTACATCTGTAGTTTGGCACCTAACTGTAAGTACCCTGTTCCAAAATGAATCTCATCACTGTATTACTGTTTTCTTTCAAAATACTAAAAACATTGACCTTGCCTTATAGCCTGAGAGCTAGGAATATTAGGCATGTTGTCTAAGGAGGACGTATATACAAGGACATCTAGCAAGGGAAAACTTTCTCATTTCAAGCAGATTATTGTATGGTTAGCTGGCACTATGAGGGTGGGATTCAGAGCTCAAAAATACTTCCTGTTCTTAAAGTTCTACATCAATGTTCTTGTGAAGAGAATGCACACAAAACACCTAAAAATATTGTTATGACAATGCAGTAGAAGAGTAGCATAGCAGCACTATAATAAAGACCAAGTAATATATAATTTTACAGTGGAGCCATATTAAATTACCTGGGAAAGATTAATATAGGCATTCTAATTATTCAGTGTTTTATTTTCTCAACTTCAATGATCTTGTGATCTTGAATGTACAAAAACTATGTATGATTGTTAGATATTTGTAGCATAGATGTGCAGCTGATGTGAGACATGATGAATCACACAGCTTCCAAATAAGATTTTCTTACATTCAGCAAATATCCAGTGCTTCAAAAAAATATTCAGATTTTTTTAGCCTCAGTCTCATGTCTGTAGTCAGAGGTAGGAATGCAGGCCTCTGAAACCAGAGATCGGCAATTGATGGAAACAGTTCCAGTCTGCAGAGGCTGACGTTTTCCTCCATGAAAAAAGATGCAAAATTTTCCTCTTTAAAGAGAAACGTTGTGATGCATAAGAACATGTGTGAATTGTAAAGACAGAGATGGAATATGCAAGATTGTGGGAATGACTGGGAAATATGAGTTATGAGCTAAAGACAGAAAAGGAAAAGGATGCATCATTAAGGTTTAGAAAAATAAGGAAGGCCATCTTTAAATGGCCTGGATGGATCCTGAAGGCTGATAGAATTTTATACAGTAGATAAACAATCTATTCATGTTGAATTATAGTAAACATTGTCAATGACTCAACCTATTTTTTTTTTGCGCAGGAGAATTAATGTTTGTAGGAGGAGAGTAAACACAGAATTAGGGTTTCTAACGACTAGTGAGCTTGGGGCTGCTGTGACCCATTATTCATTTGAGGAATTCTTTATTTCAGTTTTGATTTCTGTAATATTGCAAAACCAAATTCACTGTTCCTATGAAAATGTCAGGTTTCTTTACCCTTTCTGCAATTGAAAAAAGTGGGTTGAGGAAGAAAAACCCCAGACACAAAATCTCTGAATGCATGAGTAGAACATCCCCTATCTGAGTAACAGAAAAAGGGTAAAGGGAAGAAAAATATCTGAGTTATTTTAGGCCCACTGTAGGAGAGGATCAGGTTTGAGACCATCTTAAGAACCTGAACGTGCACAAGTCCATGGGACCTGATGAAATCCATCCACAGGTCCTGAAGGAACTGGCAAATGAAGTTGCTAAGTCACTGTCCATCATATTCGAAAAATCCTGGCAGTCAGGTGAAGTTCCCGATGACTGGAAAAAGGGAAATATAACCCCCATTTTCAAGAAGGGGAAGGTGGAAGACCCGGGGAACTACAGACCAGTCAGTCTCACCTCTGTGCCTGGCAAAATCTTGGAACAGTTTCTCCTGGAAAACATGCTAAGGCACATGAAAAACAAGGAGGTGGTTGGTGACAGCCAACATGGCTTCTTAAGGGGAAATCCTGCCTGACCAATTTGGTGGCCTTCTATGATGGAGCCACGGAACTGATGGACAGGGGCAGAGCAGTTGATGTCATCTACCTGGACTTGTGCAAAGCGTTCGACACTGTCCCGCACGACATCCTTGTCTCTAAATTGGAGAGACATCAATTTGATAGATGGACCACTCGGTGGATCAAAAACTGGCTCGATGGCCGCATGCAAAGAGTTGTGGTAAATGGCTCGATGTCCAGTTGGAAACCTGTAATGAGTGGTGTCCCTCAGGGATCGGTGTTGGGACCGGTCCTGTTCAACATCTTTGTCGGCGACATGGACAGTGGGATTGAGTGCACCCTCAGCAATTTTACCGATGACACCAAGCTGTGTGGTTCGGTTGATACGCTGGAGGGAAGGGATGCCATCCAGAGGGACCTTGACACGCTTGTGAGGTGGGCCGATGCCAAACTTATGAAGTTTAACCAAGCCAAGTGCAAGGTCCTACACCTGGGTTGGGGCAACCCCAGGCACTGCTACAGGCTGGGCAGAGAAGAGATTCAGAGCAGCCCTGCAGAAAAGGACTTGGGGGTGTTGGTTGACAAGAAGCTTAACAAGAGCCGGCAGTGCGCGCTTGCAGCCCAGAAAGCCAACCGTATCCTGGGCTGCATCAAAAGAAGCGTGACCAGCAGGTCGAAGGAGGTGATCCTGCCCCTCTGCTCTGCTCTTGTGAGATCCCACTTGGAGTACTGTGTACATTTCTGGTGTCCTCAACATAAAAAGGACATGGAGCTGTTGGAGCGAGTCCAGAGGAGGGCCACGAGGATGATAAGGGGGCTGGAGCACCTCCCGTATGAAGACAGGCTGAGAGAGTTGGGGCTGTTCAGCCTGGAGAAGAGAAGGCTGCGTGGAGACCTCATAGCAGCCTTCCAGTATCTGAAGGGGGTCTATAAGGATGCTGGGGAGGGACTCTTCCTTAGGGACTGTAGTGGTAGGACAAGGGGTAATGGCTTCAAACTTAAACAGGGGAAGTTTAGATTAGATATAAGGAAGAAGTTCTTTACAGTGAGGGTGGTGAAGCACTGGAATGGGTTGCCCAGGGAGGTTGTGGATGCTCCATCCCTGGCGGTGTTCAAGGCCAGGTTGGACAGAGCCTTGAGCCACGTGGTTTAGGGCAAGGTGTCCCTGCCCATGGCAGGGGGTTTGGAACTAGATGATCTTAAGGTCCTTTCCAACCCTTACGATTCTATGATTCCATGATTCTATGATTCTATGACATTTTTAAAAATTAAAGCCAAAGGGTTAAAGCTATGCTTGCTCCATTTGTTGAACAAATTTTCTGCCTATTTAATCTATTGTCTGTGACCATCATTCCAATTTGTTTTAGGAAATTCCTTCTGTAAGTGGTTAGTTTGAAGTGCTGTATTGTATTTTTGAAGAAAAAGTTCAAATAGCTTAAGCATAAAGTAAGTTTTATGCTTCACTTAATTGCTGAATATACTAGTTGCTAGAACATGAAGGTGAGATTGATCCATGAAATAATTACAAATAATTACTCCCTAGTTTTTAAAGGTAATGAAACCAAGTTACTAAGATTTTTCACATAGAATATATGTACTTAGAATTATGCTGCAGTTCCCTGCTCTCCTTAATACTGTATAACTGAAAACTGCTCTTCAGTCTTCCTTTCTTTTACCTTCATTTTTCTGGCTATAGTATTTCTTCTGCAGCTAGGGAATTTGTTTCCAAAATTAACAAATAAAATAAAATTAAATTAAAAAGTCAGTTCTCAGATGCCATGTACTTACTGATCTAGTTCATAAGCAGCTACACAAATGCTAGCAGTAGCAAAAAGTGAGTGAGTTAACAGGAAAGTCCCTTCACTCATATTTTTGTAAGGTTAGAGTGGGAATGAAATCACAGATACTGGATCCAGATTTGTACAAATAAGAAGCAATAGCTAAGTGTTTATCTGCTTTAATGGCCGCCCATATATTTCAAGGTGGTCTTTTAATATAATTTTAGGCTCCCATTTTTGATAATTTAACTTTAATTAATAATATCTTATAATACTCCTATGGACTATGAAAGTATTATACCATTTTTGACTGGTATGAGAGACCTACAAGAGAAATGACTACCTAAAGATTTCATAGTCTGACCTGAAAATAAAACTAGATAACGTAAAACCAATGGGGAAAAAACGTAAAACCAATGGGGAAAACTACAGTGAATATCGCAGCAATTCCCATGACAAATTAGAAAATGAGACATGGTCAAGAAGAGCTGATAGCCTGTTTTTCTCAATGTATATTTTGGGATGTTGGCTCAGTACTGTTATTTATTTATACATATTACTTCAAGATAACTGAACTGAGATACGTAAAGGATACAGCTTCAAGCATAAAATATAGAGATTATATTTTAAGCAATAAATAATAATAAATAAATAATATTATAAATAATGCAGTTAAGTTTGAGATTGAAAAACTCAGAAAAGGAAAAGGGTTTTAGAAAATTACTTAAAACAAAATGGGAGGTAGGGAAGAAATTTCAAAATTGAGTAAGACAAGGATTTGCATTTAACTAATAAAATAATAACAATTGACTTTAGGAAGCATAAGTATACGGGTACAATAAAAGAACAAAACCAGAAAATAATTGAAATATTAATTTTGAATAGATTTTAGGTTTGATAATCTGATTACTGTCTGTGTTGCATGAATGGTTTTCTCAAAAACCCTGTGACCATAGGAACAAATTCAATTTCAGGTACATAAAGTCTTTTTTGTCTTCAGTGGAAATAAGGTTTTGAATGAGTACTTCTGAGAATGCAAAAAATTATCAAAACTATCTAGTCACTTATGAGCCTTTGTGTCTGTAAATACTGTAATTTTGTGGCAGAAATGTACTTTGCACATGGTGCTGCTGGACCATAAATTGAAAAGAACTAGCATCTCGGATGACTTGGAAAAATCTTGACTGAAAATCTCATGTTACTTTAAACAGAAAGACACCTGGCTCAGCGACATTTCCTGAAAGACTCAATGCAGTATGCACATCCAATCACAATAACATAATTAAATTTCAAATAAACAACTGATCAGGAAGTTCCCTGCATGTATAGAAATTTTTCTGAACATGTACGGCAGTGAAAGGTACTATACACTAGTATACACTTTTTGAATAAAGGATAAATGTTTAAAATAACTACTCAGGGAGAATAACTGCTGATTTCTAAAATCTTCTCCATTTGGTGACTCAGACAAACAGTTTCTACTTTCCAAGAGTATTTTCCTGAAAACTGTTTCTGGGATTTTCTCTGAGGTGGAGAGCTGTGGAGGACCACTTGGAACAAAATGGACACATGAGTGATCCAGGACTCATGTCAATAGCAAGAGTTTGAGTTAGGTCTCACGGCCTGGCATCAAGGTCATCTAAAGAACACTTGCAGGGGCAGGATGAGAAATTGGCTCAGGAAGAACAATTCCTGGATGTGGAATGCAGAACTTGGCAAACTTAAGGACTTGTAAGGCCTTCGCATGAACTGAAAGCTTTAGCCAATCATAAGCTGTATCTATGCGTGTGTCTCGTTAAGCTCAACCAATTAGGATTGTATAAGGCCCACGTGGACACTCAGCGAGAATATATAAACAGCTATCTGGGCTTAATAAATTGTCAGCACTTAATCATATTGGTTGTCATGCTGTCCGTTTATCTCCCACAGAGAGCCTGGAAACTTGCTCTCCAATTTCCAAGTAAGTGCTCCAATCATTAAACTATATAAAAGCATGGAACATTTCCAAAGGGAGGGAGAGGTGGCAAATGAGTAAATGAACATGCAAAAGAACATCTTTAGGCAAGAAATCTTACTTCTGTGAATCCTATTCTGACTGTCAGAATTATAATTATTAAGCACTGGACTGCCATAGTCAGTATAACATCTTACGAATTAAGATGAGAATCTACTTTCTGCAGGTTAAGAAGGAATCAAACGGCCACTTCAGGTTTTGTGAAATCTCTTAGAGATTTGTGAAATCTCTAAGCTTGAATTTTTCCATATCTTCCAGTATTCTTTCAGCCTTCTTTGCTTATCAATTCATCTATGATGACAGTGATATACAACCTCAAAAGTATGTTCCAGCACCTTTCTGACAAAAGTAGCATTTCTGAATCTGTCAAGTTCACACTATTCTATGTTTATTTCTGGTGTTTCTGTAAATATAGTCTTTCATCTTTTATAAACCTGTAACTGTTCCTGTAAAAACTAATGAATCTAATTCTATAGTTAAATATTTCATTTATTGAAGGTGTCCTAGTAGCTGTGGCCATTAGTCCACAGCCTAAACTAAATCTACAGGTAATAATATAAAAATAGACAATTGCTCTAATTTGACAGGGACAAATGAAAACAAGCTGTCAAAAGCAGCAAAAATTGGGGGACTTACTGTCAATATTCTTGTTAAAGATTTAAAAATATTTAATTTTGAGACTTTTTTTGCTATATTTTCATTGGTTTATCTTGAAGCAATTTATTCTGTAATGAATAGACATTGATCTGGAGGAGATAAGAAGTTTGTACCTTGGATTAACTATCTAAATAATTATTTATTTTTTTAATAAAAATGCCATTTCCAAAGGAATAGAAATACCTTGAATCCCTTATGAATATTGATTTTTACACACTTCAGGGCAAAATGACATAGGATTCAGTTTATTACAATGATGAATTTAAAAATAAGTGAAACTTATAATAATATGTAGTTAATTAGATTAAAAAATCTGGTTTAAATGTTATTTAAAATATAAGTTATTTTTGTGCAGAAATTTTAAAGAATGTGGTTTCTGTCTTTTTTGCTCGTATATGATAATTGCATTGGTCTTTTTCCACAAACAAGTTGAACCTAGAGAAGTGTTTCAGCATTAGCTTTTATTAAGATACTTAAACTACTCAGCTGTGAATAAATCTGGAATAAAAGAAATGTGCAGATACCTTGGCCAAATGCTTAAATCAGAGGAAGTAATTTTTTTTCCAACCTCTAGGTAATTGAGAAAGCTTAATTTACAGTAAATATTTAAATACACAGTTATATATGTATATATGAACTTAAAGTAGTATAATTAATATCACTAGCATATAATTTTTTGCAGTTTGGATTCATTATTAAGGAGTTCACTTAAGAAGTTCCCATCTAATGCTACTGGAAGGAGACAGCATTCTAAAACAGATGCCTGTTAAGCAGCATGAAAATCATTATGATAATAGTCTGGCCTTACCTCATTTTCAACTGAAAACTACTGTTTTGTGCTACTCATGTTATGCAGAAAATTAACGGGAATATTTTGTTTAGTAACTCCTTCAAGTCTCTCTCCTATTTGCCTTTTTCAGGCAAGTGTGTGCTTTGTGACTGAGCCCAATTTCACCTGCTGCTGACATTTTTAAGGAAAGTCATACTTATGTCGAGCTTACAGGAGTATTGCAGGACAGACAGGTTTAAGGTCTCCATTAGCCTCTTTAGAGCATGGGTGAACGTCAAGTACTGCCCATAGTGTTTGTTCTTGGCTTACTCATCACAGACTTGGCTCAAGAAGTTGGCTTGTGGTTCCACCCTTGTGGGTCTAACTCTATTGTCATAGGGAAGAGACACAGAACAGTACGCTGAGCTCTGGCTGAAATGCTTTTGTGATCCTGGATGATAAACTAGCATGTGAAGTGGAGGTAACGTCTGACCCATGTCTTACAGAATACAGGAAAAATATACCCAAACATAGCCATTCAAACCTAGTTTTGTCCCATCAGCATTCAATCCTCTGGCTGAGATGCGTAGGTTAATGCCACAGTCTCGCTAGACTGCCTCAGTAGATGAAGCAGACATACACAAATCTTCAGAGTCCTTTCCATATATATCTTAGGTCAGATGAACCAGACATTTATCAATCTGAAAACAATTACAAAAAGAACCAAAACATCTGCATTCTTACTTTGGACATACCAGGATAACAATGAAGTATCATAGTTCTGTTAAGTGATAGGTAATCAATATTTTTTGTAATGCCAACACCAAAATTTATCATAAATTAATTTCATACTTTGTGATAGACTTTTTCTAATTTATTATCTGATCAATTCTTAAAGTAACTAAATTAAAATGCCAACACAAGAACATTTAAAACTAACACTCCATGAAGCTATTCTTCTTAAAAGGTAATATTGAACTACAACAGATTCATAATTCATTCATAATTCATACACTCAGTTATGTATCTTGCAGATTTCTTTTTCCAAAAAAGTTTCCTAGTAAAATACAGAAGATAATTTACATTGAATTTTCTACTAAAACCTTCATTTTAGCTTTCAGTGATCATAATTCAAAAAATAAGATTAAATGTGATAATAAGAGCAATATTTAATTTTGGTTACATAGAAACAGAGCAAAAGTTCAGAATAATAACAACAATAACAACAACAATAAAATAAAAGACCTTTTTATTATAACAATAAAATATTGCAAATTATTTCTTCTACAGGAGAAAGAAATTAAACAAAAGGAGAAGGTAACGGTTTTAAACTAAAAGAGGGGAGATTCAGGCTGGATGTGAGGAAAAAATTTTTTACAATGAGGTTGGTAAAATACCGGAACAGGTAGACCAGAATAGATGCTCCATCCCTGGAGACATTCAAGGCCATGCTGGATGTGATTCTGGGCAACCTGATCTAGCTCAAGATGTCCCTGCTCATTGCAGGGGTTTAGACCAGACCTTTGGGGGTCCGGTCCCTTCCAACCCAAACTATGCTATGATTTTAGGATTATCTTGACAGAAAAAAAGAAAAAAAACCAAGAAAAAGTAATGATATTTGTTCACTACTCTATTTTCCTAGCTCTTTTACTTACAATTAGGCATGGACGCTAAAAAAGGTTTTGTTTCATCCACTACTTTGAAAATTTTCCACTTTGTTTCTTTCACTTAACCAAACACACAAAGTTGATCCCTATGAAATTAATGTGACTGATTTATAAGGACAAGGAATCTATATTTTGGAAATTGATTTTACAATTAAGATGGAGATAAACTCAAGCTGCATTTAAATCAAATATTGCATTTCTCTTGTACAGTTTATTTGCTTTTGTGAAAAATGAAATTATTCTGGATTTAATATTTTGCTTAATCTTAAAAAATAAACCAAGTCCTTGTTTTCCTCTTTTGGAGACCAAATGGAACTATTCTAGCTGAAGAGCACTTACTTAAAGAAAACTTTTTGTTGCTGACAAGCCTAAGAACCCTTTCCACTTCCTGTAATAGGTTTCTGTTTGTGAAGTGGCTTATTACTATTTACATTGTATTGCATTTCTACTGCCGAAACAACTTACACAATAATTTTCTTTCTAGTAATTTAAAATTTTTGCTTCATTCAGAAAAGATTTCTAATCTGAGGAAAAAAGCTATTTTTTAAATATTTTTGCTCTGAAATTAGGAGTGAAAAAACCCTATAGAAAATAATAAATGTGTTTGTAATATATATAGGTCCATATAGCTGGATATATAAAAAACCTCCTCACGAAAATCAAAAAGGCTTTTAAGGATTTTGGTTTTCTTGTCTTTTTTTTTTTCTCTTTTCCTAGCTCTGCTTGGACTCTCTAAAGTCTGACTGTTGCCTAGCTGAATCACATGCTCAAACAGCATCTTGTGTAGTAATGGTGGTGTGAGGGTAAGGTCAAGTTCATAATTTCTAAGAAGGTTTCATGCTAAACCTTAAGTGAAAAATGCAAAGAAATGTTCTTGAGTAGAATATGATAGAAATGCATAAAACCATTACTTGCATTCTCAAGTCCTCCATTTTCCCTCTTCATCTTAGATTTGAGTAACACAAACACGAAAAAAAAGCATTTGGCCTTCCAAAATCTGTATCTAAGAACAATATTAATACGTCTGAGTGATCACAAACAGAAGATAGCTAAAATTTCTCCTATCTTAACCATACACTTTTAATACTGACCAGTAAGGTTTTTCTGTGCAGAAAAAAGATAGATTGGTGAGATTTGGAGATTTCTTTCTTTTTTTTTTTTTTTTTTTTTTTTTTTTAATTTCTTTTAGGGTCATGTAGGATATGCATATACATACCTATAATAGTTGGTGACCTGGAGGCAGTTTGATCTTCTGAGGAAAATAAAAATTTTCATTTAAGACTTTCCTGTTCTGTAATTCCCAGTCAGAGCTATAAGGAATTTAAGTTAGTAAATAGGGTGCATTTCACTTTCCTGTTACAGATAAGGACAGAACAACAGACACAGGAAAGAGAAAACACTACGTTCAGCCCCAACGTATTGTAATTTTCTCTTTATGCTGAAGGAAGAAAGAGAAAACAAAGCTTCAAACTTTCTATAGCCTTAGAAAATAATTAGAAACACAGGAGAATTGTTAGAAAATCAGGTTGGTTAATAACTGGCACTTTATTATCTGTACATAGGTACACATACGCAAGAAAACATAAGGGACCTCCAGAAAATTTAGGCACTCTACCAAGTTCATGTTAATATTTTATTACCTAGAAAGGCTAAGACGTATTTACAAGGTGAGAAAAGTTAGGAAGGAAAGAGATGAAAGATAGGAGTTTATCTACTTTATCCAGAAATTGCTCACACATGTAAACGACTGGACAATAGAGGAATCTATTCTGTAGTGAGAGTTTCAAAACCAAACAAAATTAGAATCTCATTAGACCATTATGCTTCATTTAATTAGGTAGGAGATGGAAATGCTGCCATGCCAACTTCATTATCTTACTCATTCATGGCATTGCAGTTCCAGGACATAATGTTATAAGCATGTCATAAAAAAAAATATGCATACTTTCTAAAGAAGACACTGATTCAGCTCCAGATCTATACATCCAAATACAAGCTTCTACAGTTCAGAGATAAGCAAGGTGCTGAAGTTCTCTTTCACAGTCAATAGTGCTCTAATCAGCACAGTGAGTGGACTCTGGAGACCTATTCTGTTAACAGAGTTAATTCTAGACTAAAATGGAGTATTTTAAAAACTGTTCCACACCCCAGCCTTTGAGAGTGGAATGCCATGTTACAATGAGATGATAAAAATCTCAATTCAAAGAACCAAAAATAAATAAAAGGCAAAGATGTGATGAATAACCTATATCATAGTACATCTATGCCCTTCAGAACAACAGAAAAAATGACTGTGTATTACTACAACCATTTTCTGACTTTGAAGAATCAGTCAAAACCAATAAACTTACTCTCCCCAACATGGTACACCTTTAATATTTGTTTAGAACATGCTTTGCCTTGTAACTCTGCCTTGAAGAAATATCAGTAAATTGGGATAGCTGTGTAAGTGTATGCCAGAGAACATAAATAAAAATTTATATATATATGAAGTGACTCCATTTGGCATGGGGTTTTAAGAGTGGAATAGAAAATAGCTGAATGACTTTAAAAATCTCACTGTAAAATTTAAAAAAAGGTCACTGAGAAATCATTCTGATGATATAGAAACATAAAAAACATACATCTAAATAAATATAAATTTAATTTTTTGACACAAAAGCTCCTTCATGGTTTTTGAATTATTTGTTACCATCACCCTTATGGTAAGTCCCTTACTCTTTTATTCTCTGAACACTTTGTTGCTTTGCTTCATATTTATTAAGGACCACCATGGTCATGGACATATACACTGGCTATTTAGTAACTGTTATTTTTCTTGTAAACTTGCACATCAATAACTTGTTCTTTGACTTACACCTAAATAGAAGGAAAGCTAAGAATTACTCATAAGAGAACACAATAGATTTTTCTCAGCATTAAATAAAGTTAGGAAGTGTGGTAAGAAAATTCTTATATACCACAAACTCTTTGAATAGCCTGAACATGAAAAGTAGTGATAGAAAAATATAAATAAGGTTATAATAAATAAGTGCACTTAAAGTAACAATCAAGCACATAAGTCAGAAGAAGATAAAGGAAACTACAGGTACCTTAATTAACTGAGAGGCATAAAAATATAAGTGATACCGAAAGATCATTGAATCATCTATTACATTCTAATCTCTAGAGCAAAATAATTGAGTTGTGACTGAGCAGAAGAATAGTGACATAGACCTGAATAAGGCAGGAAGATATTAGAGAATAACTACATAAATTAAAATGTAAGATGCCTTGGTGAAACTCCAATATATAAAGACCTAACTAAAATAAATAGTCTTTCAACCATCAGTGATGATTCGTTAGGTCTTCTGATGTTACAGGTTTAGAAGTAGAAGCATTGGACCTATATGTAAAAGTGAGAAAAAGAGGATTCTGGAACTAATAACAATCTACTTCAGATTCAACACTGCAGAAAATAAGAAAAAGCCTGTGTACATTCAATCAAATATCTAAACTTCATATAAATATACCGAAAGGATAAAAATAGACTTTTCAGGAGTCATCAAGTAGCAATTTGTCAAGAATTGGCTGTGTTAAACTAATTTAATTTAGTACTTTCATAGAAAACCTGGCAGAGCATTTAAAAGAAATAATAAAACTGATTCACTTTGGCTGTAGTGGAACTTTGCTTCCAAATGGCATTTTTATAAACCCCCAAATGAAGTAGATGAAAAAACAAAAAAGTGGGTGTATAATTGTCCTGGGTTCAGCTATAGCAGTCATTTTTCTCCTTCTTAGTAGCTGGTGCAGTGCTGTGTTTTTTAACTTTCAGCCTGAGAACAACGCTGATAACACCGATGTTTTTAGTTGTTGCTAAGTAATGTTTATTCCAACCAAGGACTTTCTCAGTCTCATGCTTTGCCAGGGAGGAGGGGAAGCCGGGAGGAAGTAGAGACAGGACACCTGACCCAAACTAGCCAAAGGGGTATTCCATACCACAGCACGTCATGCCCAGTATAGAAACTGGGGGGAGTTACCCGGAAGGCCCAGATCACTGCTCGGGTCGGGCTGGGTATCGGTCGGCGGGTGGTGAGCAATTGTATCCTCTCCCCTTGTTATTTCACTAATCGTTATTATCATTGGTGGTAGCAGTAGTGGTTTTGTATTATACCTTAGTTGCGGGACTGCTCTTATCTCAACCCGTGGGAGTTGCATTCTTCCCATTCTCCTCCCCATCCCTCCGGGAGCTGGGGGAGGAAGAAGGTGGGGGGGGAGTGAGCGAGCGGCTGTGTGGTTCTGAGTTACCGGCTGGGCTCAAACTACGACAGTTCTTTTTGGCACCCAACGTGGGGCTCGAAAGGTTGAGATAACGACAGATCTGACCACAGTGTGTTTAATCATATTTGTGATAAGCATTCATTGTTACTACTCGTCACAATGGTGATTATTTGGCTCTCAGACTTGTTGCGCTTGATCTCCGAATTTCAGCATGTTGTACCTTACTTACAGCCACTATTTGCTGTTTTAGCGTTTATCGGCTGGGGGGCCTGGGCTAAGGTTCTTGTTTCACTGTACTTCATGGTAATGACTTGTAATACAATAGACTCATTGATCATGAAACTGGTCTGGTTTGTGCTTCCAGCGTGGCCATCACCACTATACATTGGGAGGTATATAATGAAATATTTTAGCAATTGCATATCTTTTTTTTTCTCCTCGGGGGGTAAACTTACGAAGGAAGCATTCTCTTTCACCCCCCGTTCCCCCACCAGCCTATTTGCAACAGCAGTTGAGAGTTCTGAAGGTTTTAGATGGCCTTTGAGTACCCTTGAAACCTGCCTGCTGATTGTGCTGGGGATCAGCATGTTGGCAAACATACGGAGTGTGTTTTACCCACGGCCATCCCGTCGTAGGAACATCCTATTTCGCTTAATCTCAAAAATTCAGCAGTATCAGGTTCGAATCTGGTCTAGGGTTAGACGACGATAAAGGAGGACCACCAGGAGATGTTCCCTGAGGCTGGACAGTTATGAGTGGCAGAGTGTGTGGGATAGTATGGGCAAGTACCTAGGCCAGTGGGCCCCTCCAGTGCTTTGGAACTTCACCACTGAACAAGTGCAACATCCGGAAAAACTAGTAAAACACTTAAACGAGGTGTGCTGTCGTCCTGGTTATACCAGAGAGAGACAAATCATGGCAACGTGCTGGGGCTTGGCCTATGCCTACAGAGCCCTGCTCAACACTATCCAGCACCTTCAAAGGGAAAAAAATGTCTCTGGATCTGATGGCAAAGCAACAGACAATGCAGCTATGCCAACTACAAACACAGCAGCTACTCAGACCCTGACCACAACAGTCAACACAGCTACTCCAAGTACAGCAGCTACATCAACCCCAGTGACAAGCACAACAGCTACTCAAACCCTGACCACAACAGACAACGCAACTACTCCAACTTCAAATACAGCAGTTACACCAACCCCAGTGACAAGCACAACAGCTACTCAAACCCCGACAGCAACAGACAATGTGGCTACTCCAAGCACCGCAGCCACACCAACCCCAGTGACAAGCACAGTAGCTACTCAAACCCCGATAGCAACAGACAATATAGCTACTCCAAGCACCGCAGCTACACCAACCCCAGTGACAAGCACAGTAGCTACTCAAACCCCGACAGCAACAGACAATGCAGCTGTTGGTGTTACTCAACTCCCAAGCACAACAGCTGCACCAACCCCAGCAATAGACATTGCAACCACTCCAATCCTAGTGGCAGACACTGCAGCCACTCCAACCACAGTGACAAACACTGCAGCTAAACCAAATGGCCAGTTTGTGACAATGTCTGTTGCCCCTGTAAGCAAAAGCAGACGAGAGGCACAAAGAGCAACCCGCGAAGTGAAGAAAGATGAAGACCCAGTGCCATTACTACATGCAACAGCATCTGAACAAGAGTTACTACTACGTGGGTCAGAGGAAGAGGAAGAAGAAGAAGAGGTCACTTCTCGACCCCGGACCTCAACCGAGCTGCGGAATATGCGAAAAGATTTCACCCGTCTTCCAGGGGAGCACACTGTCACCTGGTTGCTCCGATGCTGGGACAATGGGGCCGACGGTCACGAACTAGAAGGTAGGGAAGCCAAGCAGCTGGGATCACTTGCTAAGGAAGGAGGAATTGACAAAGCGATTGCAAGAGAGAAGCGAGCCCTCAGTCTTTGGAGGCGGCTCCTGGCAGCTGTGAAGGAAAGGTTTCCCTACAAAGACGATATTACGAATCGCTCAGCCAACTGGACCACGATAGAGAAAGGCATCCAGTCCCTGAGGGAATCAGCCATTATAGAGATGATCTATCGTAGGCCGGATGCCAGGAACACATCCGTAGATCCAGATGAAGTCGAATGTACACCACCCATGTGGCGGAAACTTACACGGAGTGTGCCATCATCATATGCCCACACATTGGCATCAATGACCTAGAATGACGGAATATCACCAACAGTGGATTGCCTGATTCGTCAACTCCGAGAGTTCGAAGACAATCTCACCCCTTCCATCATTTCAGCTGTGGAAAAACTGTCCCAGGAGTTCAAACAATTGAGAGACGATTTATCCGATCTATCCTGCTCCCCACGTGTACCAACCCATGTCTCAGCTATTAACAGAAGGCGCCCTACTGCTCGAGAAAGAAAATAGATGAGGTACATGCCACGGGCCACCCTATGGTTTTACCTGCGGGATCATGGAGAAGACATGAGAAAGTGGGATGGAAAACCTACTTCAGCTCTGGAGCAACGGGTGCGTGAACTGAAGAGGAGAACAATGGTCAAGGATGATCCTTCCAGGAAAGCTGCTGCTCCAGTCTCTGGCGAGCAGTTTCCCAGATGGAGCGAAAGAGCTGATTTTACTCCAGCTCCTGTGATAAGGAATACTAATCCCTTTCTACAAGACAGAAGTGGAGAATTTTGTGATCACTATTAGAGGGGCCCTGCCTCCAGCCAGGTGGAGGAGAGGGATAATCGGGTTTACTGGACTGTGTGGATCAGATGGCCTGGCACATCAGTCCCACAGAAGTATAAGGCTCTAGTAGATACCGGTGCACAGTGTACTCTGATGCCATCAAGGTATCAAGGGGTGAAACCCATTTCTATTTCTGGAGTGACAGGAGGATCCCAAGCGTTAACTATGCTGGAAGCTGAAATCAGCCTGACTGGGAGGAAGCGGCAAAAGCACCCCATTGTAACTGGTCCAGGGGCTCCATGCATCCTTGGCATAGACTATCTCAGGAGAGGGTATTTCAAAGACCCAAAAGGGTATAGATGGGCTTTTGGTATCGCTGCCTTGGAGACAGAGGAAATTAAGCAGCTGTCCACCTTACCCGGTCTCTCAGAGGATCCTTCTGTTGTGGGGTTGCTGAAGGTCGAAGAACAACAAGTGCCAATTGCGACCACAACAGTGCACCGGCAGCAATATCGCACCAACCGAGACTCCTGGATTCCCATCCATAAGCGGATCGGTAGACTGGAGAGCCAAGGAGTGATCAGCAGGACCCGCTCACCCTTTAATAGCCCCATATGGCCAGTGCAAAAGTCTAATGGAGAGTGGAGATTAACAGTAGACTATCGTGGCCTGAACGAAGTCACACCACCATTGAGTGCTGCCGTACCGGACATGTTAGAACTTCAGTATGAACTGGAGTCAGAGGCAGCCAAGTGGTATGCCACAATTGACATTGCCAATGCATTTTTCTCAATCCCTTTGGCAGCAGAATGCAGGCCACAGTTTGCTTTCACTTGGAGGGGCGTCCAGTACACTTGGAACCGACTGCCCCAGGGGTGGAAACACAGCCCTACCATCTGCCATGGATTGATCCAGACTGCACTGGAACAGGGGCAAGCTCCAGAACACCTGCAATACATTGATGACATCATCGTGTGGGGTGATACAGCGGAAGAAGTTTTTGAGAAAGGGAGGAAGATAATCCAAATCCTGCTGAAGGCTGGTTTTGCCATAAAACGGAATAAGGTCAAGGGACCTGCACAGCAGATTCAATTTTTGGGAATAAAATGGCAAGATGAACGCCGCCAGATCCCCACAGACGTGATCAACAAGATAACAGCAATGTCTCCACCAACTAACAAGAAAGAAACACAAGCTTTCTTAGGTGTTGTGGGGTTCTGGAGAATGCACATCCCAAATTACAGTCTGACTGTAAGCCCTCTCCACCACGTGACCCGGAAGAAGAATGATTTCAAATGGGGCCCTGAGCAACAACAAGCCTTTGAACAAATTAAACGAGAAATAGTTCATGCAGTAGCCCTTGGACCAGTCCGGGCCGGGCCAGATGTGAAAAATGTGCTCTATACCGCAGCTGGGGAGAATGGTCCTACCTGGAGCCTCTGGCAGAAAGCTCCAGGGGAGACTCGAGGTCGACCCCTTGGCTTTTGGAGTCGGGGATATAAAGGATCCGAGGCCAGCTATACTCCCACTGAAAAAGAGATACTGGCAGCCTATGAAGGGGTTCGAGCTGCCTCAGAAGTGATTGGAACTGAAGCGCAGCTCCTCCTGGCACCCCGGTTGCCTGTGCTGGGCTGGATGTTCAAAGGCGGGGTCTCCTCTACACATCATGCAACTGATGCTACATGGAGTAAGTGGGCCGCACCAATTACACAACGAGCTCGAATAGGAAATCCCAGTCGTCCAGGAATCCTAGAAGTCATCATGGACTGGCCAGAGAGCAAAGATTTTGGGATGTCACCAGAAGAGGAGGTGACGCGTGCTGAGGAGGCCCCACCATATAATGAACTGTCAGAGAGTGAAAAGCAATATGCCTTGTTTACTGATGGGTCCTGCCGTATTGTGGGAAAGCATCGGAGTTGGAAGGCAGCTGTGTGGAGTCCCCTGCCACAAGTTGCAGAAACTGCTGAGGGAGAGGGTGAATCGAGTCAGTTTGCAGAGGTGAAAGCCATCCAGCTGGCCTTGGACATTGCTGAACGAGAAAAATGGCCAGTACTTTATCTCTATACTGACTCATGGATGGTGGCAAATGCCCTGTGGGGGTGGTTGCAGCAATGGAAGCAGAGCAACTGGCAACGCATCTGGGCTGCTGCATTGTGGCAAGATATCGCTGCTCGGGTGCAGAACCTGGTGGTGAAGGTACGCCACGTAGATGCTCATGTACCCAAGAGTCGGGCCACTGAGGAACACCAGAATAACCAGCAAGTGGATAAAGCTGCTAAGATTAAAGTGGCTCAGATGGACTTGGATTGGCAACATAAGGGTGAATTATTTTTAGCCCGGTGGGCCCATGACACCTCAGGCCATCAAGGCAGAGATGCAACATATAGATGGGCTCGTGATCGAGGGGTGGACTTAACGATGGACACTATTGCCCAGGTTATTCACGAATGTGAAACGTGCTGCAATTAAGCAAGCCAAGCGGTTAAAGCCTCTCTGGTATGCAGGACGATGGCTGAAGTACAAGTATGGGGAGGCCTGGCAGATTGACTATATCACACTCCCACCAACCCGCCAGGGCAAGCGCTATGTGCTTACCATGGTGGAAGCAACCACCGGCTGGCTGGAAACATACGCTGTGTCCCACGCCACTGCCCGGAACACTATCCTGGGCCTTGAGAAACAAGTCTTGTGGTGACACGGCACCCCAGAGAGAATTGAGTCAGACAATGGGACTCATTTCCGGAACAACCTCATAGACACTTGGGCCAAAGAGCATGGCATTGAGTGGGTATACCACATCCCCTACCATGCACCAGCCTCTGGGAAAATCGAATGGTACAATGGGCTGTTAAAAACTACACTGAGAGCAATGGGTGGTGGGACTTTCAAACACTGGGATACACATTTACCAAAAGCCACCTGGTTGGTCAACAGTAGGGGATCTGCCAACAGGGCTGGCCCAGCCCAATCAGAACTTTTACGTACTGTAGAGGGGGATAAAGTTCCTGTGATGCACATAAAGAATTTGTTGGGGAAGACAGTCTGGATTATTCCTGCTTCAGGTAAAGGCAAACCCACTCGTGGGGTTGCTTTTGCTCAGGGACCTGGATATACTTGGTGGGTAAGGCGGGAAGATGGGGAAGTCCGATGTGTACCTCAAGGGGATTTGATTTTGGGGGAAAACAGCCAATGAACTCAATTGTACGCTGTTGCCTGCTCTATAACACTTTTATAGCCCACCAGCTAGATATCTTCAGGTCACCAGCAATTGACCCTGACTTCCCTCCGATCATCACCTCAACAAGGAATGAATTTTGAGGAAACCAGATGAGCTCAGCAGTGACCAGACGAGTTTGGCGGTATCATCAGCAGGCAACAACCCAACACTACGTACCGTCCCTCCTGCCCTGAAAGACTATTGCAAGAGATGGAGCCTGACATCATGGACTGGATGAGTTCAGCAATTTTACAGGGATTGGACCATGGACTAGGGAACGATATCTTTCTCTGTGTGTGGGTGTGGGTGTATACATATGTGTATATATGGGACAGGGGTGATGGTGTGCTGAGAGATGTGGGATCTGAGCATGACGTGAATGGTATGGAATAAGGGGTGGATACTGTCCTGGGTTCAGCTATAGCAGTCATTTTTCTCCTGCTTAGTAGCTGGTGCAGTGCTGTGTTTTTTAACTTTCAGCCTGGGAACAACGCTGATAACACCGATGTTTTTAGTTGTTGCTAAGTAATGTTTATTCCAACCAAGGACTTTCTCAGTCTCATGCTTTGCCAGGGAGGAGGGGAAGCCGGGAGCAAGCAGGGACAGGACACCTGACCCAAACTAGCCAAAGGGGTATTCCATACCACAGCACGTCATGCCCAGTATATAAACCGGGGGGAGTTACCCGGAAGGCCCAGATCACTGCTCGAGTCGGGCTGGGTATCGGTCGGCGGGTGGTGAGCAATTGTATCCTCTCCCCTTGTTATTTCACTAATCGTTATTATCATTGGTGGTAGCAGTAGTGGTTTTGTGTTATACCTTAGTTGCGGGACTGCTCTTATCTCAACCCGTGGGAGTTGCATTCTTCCCATTCTCCTCCCCATCCCTCCGGGAGCTGGGGGAGGAAGAAGGTGGGGGGGGGTGAGCGAGCGGCTGTGTGGTTCTGAGTTACCGGCTGGGCTCAAACCACGACAGTAATCAACTGAACAACTTTCCTTGAAGTGTAGTTATGCTGTCAGACTGCATTTCTAGTGGGGATTCTCTGGGACCTGTGCTGGAACTTGTTCTGTTCAGTATTTTCAGCTGTAGTTTCAATAGAGAGTGCACTGGGAGTTCAAGGACTCTGTAGAATTCAAAATTATCTTGGTTATATGGAGAAATGGTCTGAAATCAATAAGGTGAAATCTAAAAAGCACAAGAACAGAACAGAAATTGAACATTTCAGTTTTAATGGACATACAACGATCATTTAGTCCAACTGCCTGACCACTTCATGGCTGACCAAAAGTTAGAGCACGTCATTAAGGGCATTGTCCAAATGCCTCTTAAACACTGATAAGCCTGGGACATCAATCATGTCTCTAAGAAGCCAGTTCATGTGTTTAACCATCCTCTTGGTACAGAAATGCTTCCTAATGTCCAGTCTAAACCTTCCCTAGCACAGCTTTGATTCATTCCCTTGCATCCAGTCACTGGATCCCAGAGAAAAGAGATAAGCACCTCTCTCCCCACTTCCCCTCCTCAGGAGCCTGCATTTCTTTCTGTTGAACTAAACTGAATGGACTCTAATCATTCTTTTATTTGGATCAAGCTAGTCTCAGATAAAACCCTTTGAAAGGATTATACTCTACCAATCCACTCCTATCACACTGCTCTATTTTCTAGTGTAAACAGAGTCTTAATCATACCGTATATTTTAATAATCCCCTGCCAAACTTAAGGATACTTGAAATAACCTGAACTAGGCAATTCAGAAAGTATTTCCATATGAAACATGCCTCAGGGAAAATCAATCTGCTTTAGATTGGGACATTTCATATACTGCCATCCTAGGGGTCACAAAAGAATGTGACATGGATATTTAAATGCTTTTGCACTTAAAAATGAGAACAGGCATGCTTAAGATTCTTGATGAATTGGGGACCCTACAGCCCGTTAAACCTCCATTAAACAACATTTAAGGTAACGGGGAAAAAAAATATACTCCACTTTTTTTAATATTGAAGATTCCAAAACATTTAAATGAGTATTAGATGTTTCTTCTACCTTTCACCTAGACGTGCTGAAGACATTCTGGTAGTGCCGGTCCATCACAACAGTTATTTTATGAGATTCCCTACAGCCACAATAGAGCCACAGTTTCAATGGCATTTATCACACTAGGATTAGAAATACATAGAGGTCAATTTGATAGGCTTTGAAGTCCAGAGAAGAGATGATATTTCCAGAGAGGAGATGATATTTCTGGCACTTTTTTGGTAGGTTTTCATGAGATTTAGGAATCTTGTGTCCATATCGCTATAAATACCAATGCAATTTCCTCACAGTGCTGATAACCTGGTGAAAAGGTTGTACTGAAGAGGAGGCCAGAGCCATGCACAGGGGTAGGAAATGAATTGTGGGCACTGCAGTCATTGTACATGAGTACATGACAAGAATTTTCAAAAGTTACCCATAAATTATGAACTTGATTTGTCAATATAAATGAACCTTAGACATTTTAAGGCCCAACTGAATAAAGTCCTGAGCAACCTAGTCTGATCTCATAGCTGAACTGCTACACCCCCTCCCCATCTGCCCAGCCTGTCTTTCCTAAAAAGCCTGTAACCTTCCATTCCAACGCTCCACATAGGAGCCATCATGTTTCCGTGATGCCAGTGATATATCCTTGTAGACAGAATTAGAGACACATCTCTAATTCCTCTTTTTTATTCCCCATACTATGGGCGTTTGCATAGAGGCACCTGAGCCGAGCTCCAAATGAAACTAACTCATTGGTTGGAGTGGCTGAAATAGCTCTGCATTGCTCCAAGCATTCATTACAGGTGATGGCATCTGACTGGCATCAGTGTCCCCTTCCCCCAACAAATGTAGTTTAAAGCTGCCTTGACCAGCCTGGCAAGCCTCCTACCAAAGCAGCACTTCACCTTCTTTGTCAGAGCGGCCCCATCTGCCCCCAGCAGACCTGGCTTTCCAAAGTGAGTCCCATGGTCTAAAGAACCAAACCCGACTATGGCACCACCGTTCTAACCATTTATTAACCTGCCAAATCTGCCTAGCCTTTTCAAGGTCCTCCCTTTGACCTGGAGGATCGATATAAAAACTGTCTGAGCCCCAGAGACCCCAGCCAGCTCTCCCAGGGCTCTGTAGTCTTTCTTAACGCTTTCCAGGCTACTGCTGTCAATATCACTGGCACTCACATGGGCGACTGGAAGTGGGTAATAGCCAGTAGGACCTCCAAGACCAGGCAGCCTCTCAGCAACATCCCTGATCCAAGCCCCGGTAGGCAGGATCGAGGCTTGGATCTGTCCCATGAGATCAGGTCAGGCTGATAGATGGGTGCTTCTGTACCTTTCAAAGTAGAATCACCTGCTACCATGACTTATACCACAGGACATCATGCTCAGCAATAAAAACTGGGGGAAGAAGGAAGAGGGAGGGACATTCAAAGTTACGACATTTGTCTTCCCTAGTAACTGTTATGCATGATGGATCCCTGCTTTCCTGGGGATGGATGAACACCTGCCTGTCGATGGGAAGTGGTGAATTAATTCCTTGTTTTTCTTTGCTTGATCACGCTTTTGCTTTACCTATTAAACTGCGTTTATCCCAAACCACGAGTTTTACTCTTCCAATTCTTTCCCCCATCCCAGAGGAAGCAGAATGAATGAGCTGCTGTGTAGGGTTTATGTGGCTACCAGGATTAAAACACGAAACCTATATTAGGCCACCAGAAAATAATTCCAGTGATCCAAAACTCTTCCCATCTTAGTGAGCAGTAGTTCAGAGAAATATAGGTTCCCAAGGAGACAGGAAGCAGAGATCTAACTAATATGCTCTGAAGGCATAGAGAAGCTGTATCCCTTTTCCAATAAATACATTAAAAAAAAAAAAAATTAGGCACTTTGGATCATTCTTCTGAATGCAAGTATTTAACTGCTTGGTCTTTTTCAAGATCTATTTAGAAATCTAGATCCTGTCAAGTAACAAATATTACAGAAACAGAGATGCAATAAAGGCTGCCATCCTTAGAATAGAACTGTGGGAAGTAAAGACAAGGTGTTAAGAAATGTGGAGCAAGCTAACCAAGTAACTGATATGAATTTGACTTGGACCATAACAGGAAACTACTGAAATATTTTAAATTGTATGGGGAGGGAGGTGGCAGAACGACAGATAAGAGAAATTATTTTAGCAGCAGCTTTTTGGACTGTTAGTTTGCTTAAAGAAATCAAAAAGAATCAAAGATATATGCACATAATTCAGAATAAATCCAGGAATGTGTATTATAAAATAGAGATGTATTTATAATCAGAAAAAAAGTACACTGATGTTTAGACTGCTTTTGTGCACAGATCATTCTTTCACTGACCAGTATTGCCTTATTCTTCCCAATACTCCCTTGTCTGTCTGAGTGCATCTGTTATTTCCTGTACTATATTTAATTCATAAATGTCATGAGGCAGGAATCATACGCTTTCTGTTTATATGGCTCTTTTCACTCTAAGATCCTGACACAAGATTGGGCATTTTAGTGTTATAGTAATACTCATGCCCATAGATTTGTCAAGAACAAATCAAGCCAAACAATTTTAAATTTTTTCTTCAACACAATTTTGGTTTACTGGCTAAGAGGAAAAACAGAAGGGTAAGATATTTGGTGTGTTTGGTTGGTTAGTTTATTTTGTTTTTCATGGCATCCTCAAATACAGCTTTTGAGAAACCAAGAAGGAAAGGTGCTTTGTTGGATATGGTGTTTATGAACAAGGAGGAACTGGTCATGGCTGTGAAAGTTGGAGGCAGGCTTGGCTGTAGTGGCCAAGAGATGGTGGAGTTTGGCCTATTAAGAGGAGGGAACAGGACAAAATGCAAGAACACAGACTGGGATTTTAGGAAAACAGACTTCACCCTCTTCAGAGGTCTTTTTTGAATCATATCCCATTGCATTCTTCCCTGGAGAGAAAGAGTGGTCCAAGACAGTTGGATGATATTAAAAGATTAACTCCTCTAAATTCAAGAAAGGTCCATCCTGACAAGTAGGATATCAAGTGAAGGTGGCAGGAGCTCCTAACTGAACTTAAAAAGAAGTCCAAAGTAGGTGGAAGCAAGGGCAGGTAGACCAGGAGGAGTCTAAAGTTACTGTGATCTTGCTGGGATAGGATTAAGGAAACCCAAAGGTGATCTGCAGCTGCATCTGGCAAGGGACATGAAAGGCAACAACAAACGGTTCTATAAATACATAAAGAGCAAAAAGACTATGGAAAACATGGGCCTAATGCTGAATGGTGAAGAGGACCTGGTGAAAAATTATATGGAGAAAGCTGAGGTACTCAATTCTTTCTTTGTGTCAGTCTTTTAAGATTAAAAATGGCCTTCAGGAATCCAAGGCCCCTGAGATCAGAGGGAAAGTCTGGAACAAGGAAAAGTTACCCTCAGTGGACAAAAGCTCCTTAAGGGAGCAATTCAATAGACTTGACACATCTAAGTCCTTAGGGTCTGACAGATTGCATCCTTAGGGATGTGGAATAGGTGATCTCAGCACAACATTAGGGATGATTCCAATATTTTTTCTTAGCAATATTGAATTTTTTTTCCAAAGTTTAAATGGTATGTCCATCTACTTCCTTAAAGTACCAGTATCAAATGAACTAGACAGTTTTCGGAAGTGGCCAAATCATCTCAAAGAGGAGGACAAACCAATCGCAGAAGAGGACCCAACCATCCCAGATGTGTGAAGGCAAACCAAACCAACTCCAAAAGTGGGCCCAAAGGAGAAAAAGTAGACATAACAGAGTCTCACTTCAAAGATGATCTGTGTCGCAGAGTCTGGAGTCAGCCATGTGTTCCCAGAGACAGTCTGAGGTATTGTATAGATAGTTCATGTGGAGAATTCAGCCTGTTTAGAAAAGGGAAAGTACAGCAGCATGGGAATCTCTGGTAGAGAGATTTATATATAATATTAATCTTTTTATATAATAGAGACATAAAAGGCTTAGGACGCAACCACTTTGAGCAGCCAAAGAATGCTGTGAATTTCTATTTTTCACCAGTAACAGCAATAGATGATGATGTTTTCTGGTCTTTCAGTCCAATTTTACTTTTACAGACTGTTTTATACCTTTTCAGATTATAAACTGCCATTACAGTTTCCTGGTTTTGCACTCACTGTCTTCTCCAGTTTCTAGGTACCTCTGCAATTCTTCAAAGAAGCCAGCTGCACTTCTCAAGGATGCTTCTGGTTCCAAGGTCTAGTTCCAAGGCTCAAAGCCCCAAGTCTGGCAGGCAATTTTCCTGTCAGTATTTTTCAGCAGACATTTTCTTTTCCTTGGTAATTTTCCTTTCTAACTGGGTTGTCTTTTTGGCTGCTCATGTCATAAATGTCTGAAATATACTTCATAAAAATACAAAACTTCTACTAAACTTGTATCAACAAAATGATATTATTATGCTTATTTTACAGTTAGGAACATCCAGCAAGTTAGGAAATCTGCTTCACAGCATGAACTAAAGAGACAGATTTCCCAAGTTTTAATCTTGCACATCAAAGAAAGTTCCAAGTGTTTCATGAGTTAAGAAAGTTTCTCAATGACAGTTAATTTTTTTATTTCCTTTTATGACCTTATACCTAAAAGTTATATGTAAGAATCAATTTACATGTGGTGGCATTTCAAAACAGAAGTCTATTAGCTACTATTTTGCTGTAAACAACATAAGGAAAGGTATCAATGTCATGAGGAATAGTAGTGTCTTTGAAAGTATTTCTTGAAGCATTCTGGCAGATTTATCTCAAAAACATATATGCTGAAGCTGGTTTGCTTGTTATCTCTAATTATCCCTTAAATGCTCAAATGCCTGCTTCCTTGATGAAGCTAAATATTTGATAATCTTCTTCATCTATTGCTTCCATTAAATGTTGTATCTCAGACTTAAATACTTGTGAAATCTCTGGGCCAGATTTTCAAAGGCACAAATAGTGCTTATTACACCCTGTCATCTTGCTTTGGCAACTCAATAATTTCAAATGCAAACCTTCTCATTGTTGAACTCAGTTAATTTGCTATCCATAAAATCCTATTTGTTTCCCAGTATATGGTGATATTCTCTTCCGCATAGTTTTTGTAATAATAGTCCCCACCTTACTGAATTTTCTTTTTTTGATAACCCACATCTTCTATAATCTTCCTGCTATTTTTTTTTTGTTTTATTGCTCAAAATAAATACTGTATTTTATCGTTAAGTGCGTCCATGGACAACATGCTGTCAGAGCAATGTAACAAGCTATGTTACTTTTTGAAGGAAGTTTCTTATATGAATTCTAGTGAGATCTTTGATGTGAAATGAATTTATTGTTTCTGTATTTGTAGACCTTTCAAGATTGTTGGAAAAATTAAAATAAAATAGCAGTAATGAGGTAGTTTAACAACTCACCCACCCTTACATGAACACTTTTCACAAGGAAACTAAAGTGATCATTCACAGAATATGCTGCATAATGATTGAAAGCTAAATATCAGTCATTTCAAACTTACTTAAGTGCTTGAAATTTAAAACCAACTTGCTAGGGTGTTTATTATTTAGGAATATTTGATAACTATGATAAAAATATCATCTACATAATGTTCTCCTATAAAATACACAAACACAAACCCCCAAACAATACAGCTGTGAAAATAAAACATTAAATTAAGGTACTTACTTGATTTTGGTCTCTTCATAGGTTTAACATCATTTGTGTTAGGAAGCTGAATTTTGAATCTTCACACGTAACATGCACCTTAGTTTATAAAATACGCTTATGGAAAATTCCGCATTTTTGGGACCTAGAAGATTATCCCAGCTATATTCTGTACGGTATTAAACTTACTGCATTCATGGAAATGTGAATGTGTATGCTGCTTGAGAGAATTAAAACATTACCGTTTCAATGTATTACTACAGTATATATATTACCTCTTTATAGTATATAAACTGCGATCATCTTACCAGTAAAAAAGTGATGCCCATTTATATTACTTTAATACAGTGAACCAAGAGAAATGGAAATAGAGAGAAAATTATAGTATAAAATATTAAAACATTTTATGTTCTTGGAGGAACAATAAGCTAGGCTAAAAGGTGTGGTGGACAGTGTCATTTAGGATATAGCGCAATATCACCTGAGAATAAGGAGCTTTGGTAGGAAAGGTTGACTCACTCCTTCAAGCTGGAGAAAATATGCCTAGAAATAATAGTCTTTCATAAGGGCTCTGTGAACAATCCTTCTCACCATGGAGGTTTGGTTCCCTGGGACACCAAAATCCTCAGCTGCACTGCTGTACTATCTCTGTGCTGGCGCCAAGCCAGAGCAGACAAATACCCGGGAGGTGAGGATGCAAACAGGGCCTTGACAGCAGCCACCCCTCTCAACAAAGATTGTCCTCACTTCTTACACAGACCCAGTGTCAGAGGCACTTGATATGAAACTCCCTGGTTGTAGCAGGAACATTCACAGTGCCTTCTGGTTCCCAGGCCTACTCAGAAGTCACCATAGAATATTTCAGGGGCTGTGGAGCTCTTTCGTTTGTGATCACCACAAAGGAGTCCCCAGACACAAAGAAACCAGCTGAGGTGTCTCTAGACAGGCTGGGGGTTAGCCTTCAATGGCGAGACCACTGAGCTGGCTCTGAGAACAGACAATCACATCTCCAGGAGCAGAGATCATGTTAGTGTCCCTATACTTTTCATATGAAAGTTTTTGGGGTTATTTTTTTATTCTGTGTCACCTTAGGATATATAATTAAACTTACCACTGGTGGTAGACCTCTTTTACTTCCAGAGATTTGGAGAATGGAGCTCTCAGTCTGGAAGCATTATCATGACTTTGCAGTGGTGCCTCCATAATTGCGTGCTAAAGCTGTGGCTATGTATCTTCATGCAGGTAGTTTAACTGCAATTGGTGATGAGGGTAAGGTAATGACAATGCTTCCTGCCCTGTGGTATTGAACATTTTACTTCAGGAAGTATGAATATTTTGTGAAAAGAAGATAGAACCAAAGGGGCGGGAAGCACAGCTTCTGTGTGGCTAGTGGTTACTTTGGGTCCCGCCTGCCCCAATACTCACTGCAGTCAATGACAGCTGTTATTTATGATGTACGTAGCTGCTGACAGCAATATGCAATCATCTCAGAAAAGGCAGATATCCTACTGTGTTATAGTAAGGTTTAGCAATATCTGAAATTGTCCTGAAAGCCTAGATGCACAGTAAAAGTCAGCTACGCAGGCATGCTAGGCAGGATTTTCTGTATCTGTATAACACTAACATAACCATTATTCGGGATCGAGATCTAAGATGTTTACAAGCAAAGAAACAGATGGAAAAGATTGTAAAATCTATGTTTGCAGTATCTAAGGGCTAAAAATATTTTCCAGTAGTTAAAATGGAATAAAGTATTTTTTCTATATATATAATAATAATATGAATTGTATTCTTCTCATAGGTAGACAAAGTCCCAACAAAGAAAATTGGATTACTTATGACAGAGGATATTGAGGGTATTGTTAAATTAATAGATAGATAGGTAGATAGATAAAATATTTACAATATAATTGTAAAATAGGTCTGTTATCCATCTTGTTGGTGTCACATAGCAAATCTGCATATGACTTAAAACTCAGATTTTCCTGAGTCCTTCCAAATGTGTAATCACTGTATTAGAAATGCTAGTTTATCTGATCCATAGAAGAGATTTTCAATATCCAAGACAGGCCTACTACTACTTAATTTTGTGTCAGTTTTCATGTCATAAAAACTAGTATGCCCTTCTCTTTCCTCCTATCTGTTCCATTTATTTCATCTTGGTTATGAACTCTGTTGTTTGTGCTCTTTGTTGCTCATTGCAATAGAATTATGAGGTATTCAGGAAACAATAGGGAAACATACTTTACAAAGTGATTTTAAATGCTTTGTGTCCCCAAGCAGCAGGGGAGGGCTGCGCTGAGCTGTCAGTGCCATGGCAGGACTCATCAGGCAGCTGCCTGATCTTCATGGCCAGGGCCCTTTTTCCTCAATCCATGCTGAAGTTGGTGACACCTTTCTGTGGCTTCCTCCACCCCCATCACTGGCTGCTTTCTAGGGACTCCATGGGGGAGGCGGCAGGTGCCTCCAAGCCCCATGACGGAAGTGTCTGTTGTTGCCCCCCCTGCCCACGGCAGTCACTGCCCCTAGCTGGTACATGGTGCTCCCCAAGCCAGTGACAACTCTGATGGGCAATGACAGGCACGAGAGTTCAGTGGGGGGGAACTGGCTGCAACTGGCTCCAACCAGCTCCATGTAGTTCACATAAAGTATTGATTTCTCATATTATAAAACAGAACAGAAATGCTCAAATAGGCTTTTGGAGGGTTACTTGGAAGGAAATCATGTGGGGAGAAAAACGGGTAGGCAGGACAAAGGCAGAGGCTAATTAAAAACATAATTTCTGGTTCCTACCAGAAAGGCCATCAGGGGCTCTTGATGCTCTGGGTGTATTTAATGACTTGAGATTTATGAATCAAATTTGGCCCTGAAAATACTAGCTGCAAAATGTTTCTAGAGAACATTTTTTCCCCTTAGATTTTATAGCAAGGGTGCTTCAGGCTCAAGAATTTGAGAAAATTACACTGTACCAAGTACAAAACTTGTTTTATGAGCAAGGGACTCAATAGTTTCTTATGCCTAAGCACCTGTTGGATGGCTTTTTGTTGTTGTTGTTTCTTTTGTGTTTGGTTTTGTTTTTATTTTTAAGAGAATTACAGTAATATTTCCATACATTGACATTGTCTTTACTCAAGATTGTTTTAACAGTGTCATTTATGCTGCAGTGCTCATCAGGAGTAATTGGGTTACAGGGTCAAAAAGTATTCAAAAAGTCTTATTCATATGCAATGGCTTATATCTTCTCTAACAGCTACCGACTTCTGTGACATTCCTGAAAAGCTAATGATCTTGGAGAGCCCTGACTCACTCCTAGTTCTGCCTGGAATGAGAAAAAATTGAGATATTACTGATGGGGGAACAAACACAGATAAAATAACAATTAAGATTTGTTTTCCCTGGAAACACAGTTAAATAAACAAAACCCACTGTTTTTAACATACTCCACAGGCAATGCTTGCTGCAAAATGCAAATGTTTTGAATAATAGTGTATAAGGCTTATTAGGTTTTCAATCTATGAGGGGAAAAGTATTCTCAAAGAATAGTGACTTGTGATCAGTCCTTCTAAGAAACACTTTTATGATATAAAGATGAGGTTTTACTAAACAAAGTGGCAGTCTTAAACACAAGTATACCTTTTGATTTCTTTAGACAGTTAAGCTAATGAAAGCCATAGGTAGCAACTGATTTAAGATCCTGAATGGCTATCAGAACTCTGCTTTTAGATTTCAACCATTAGCGATAACTATAAATAAAATATTCTAATATTTTTAATATAAAAAAATAAGTTGAATAATAGTGAGGATGAGGTTTTTTTATATTTGTTGCCATGAGTTTTGTCACACAAAATTAGATCTTGGTTTGGAGGTGGGAGAATCACTATAAAAATTTAAATGTGATTTAAAAACGAAAAAGAAAAGTTTGACAAGAAGCAGCAAAGGCAAATACTTCTATCACGCATAGTCATGGAATTAGAGATAGAAGGGGCAGAAATGGTGCTGGAACAGATGTTCTCATTCAGAAAAAGAATTCCTGAAGCTCAGAGAAATTAAAAGGCTTTAAATTAGCCTATTTAGTTATTCTATACACTGAAAAATATCCATTTATCAAACTCATCCCTTTCCACCCTTCCTCCCTGACTCCCATTCCAAATACATACAACAGAAGTTTTAATTTTAATGAATAAATCATAGTTTTCAGTAAGGCCTGAATCACAGTATCAGCTTACTTCAATTTAACACTACTGATGTTGAGAACCAAGCAAACTTTAACTAAGCCAGAGACAAGATGGGCTGTTGAGGAGAAGAGTAATATATCATGCATTTTATCAGAAGGGGAAATTCTAACGATTAGCAGAAAAAATAGTGGTGTAAAAAAGAAAGAGTGACAGCATTACTCTAGCTGTCAGTGTGTCTTCTATATTATCGCCACTGAATACGTTCACAGAAAATAGGTGCTCTTCCAGATGTACAGCCAAACATTACATAGGAAGTATCTTGATGATTAAAATAAAACCCAGATATATAAATAACACACATGACAAAAGTATATTCAAGAACAGGGTGAGTCATAACAACAAAACAGTGTCAGCTCTTATCTCATTGGAGTTTCCCACTATTAAGACAAACCTCTTTTTTTTTTTTATATATATATATATATACTGCTAGCAGAGATAAAGCTGGTAGAGCTGTAGAATATAATCCTAATGAACCAGTAAGTTGCACTGTTCCTTAAACATCCTTTTTGAAGGCCAATACTGGACAGTACTCTAAACTCAACGTGTTAGATATGCTGCCTTAGGAAAAAAAGCAGTCAGAAATCCTCACCCATAAGAAAAGCCAAAAATCATTGTTATGTGTCGTGGTTTGAGCCCAGCCGGTAACTCAGAACCACACAGCCGCTCGCTCACTCCCCCCCCCCCCCTTCTTCCTCCCCCCGCTCCCGGAGGGATGGGGAGGAGAATGGGAAGAATGTAACTCCCACGGGTTGAGATAAGAGCAGTCCCGCAACTAAGGTATAACACAAAACCACTACTGCTACCACCAATGATAATAACGATTAGTGAAATAACAAGGGGAGAGGATACAATTGCTCACCACCCGCCGACCGATACCCAGCCCGACCCGAGCAGTGATCTGGGCCTTCCGGGTAACTCCCCCCGGTTTATATACTGGGCATGACGTGCTGTGGTATGGAATACCCCTTTGGCTAGTTTGGGTCAGGTGTCCTGTCTCTGCTTCCTCCCGGCTTCCCCTCCTCCCTGGCAAAGCATGAGACTGAGAAAGTCCTTGGTTGGAATAAACATTACTTAGCAACAACTAAAAACATCGGTGTTATCAGCGTTGTTCCCAGGCTGAAAGTTAAAAAACACAGCACTGCACCAGCTACTAAGCAGGAGAAAAATGACTGCTATAGCTGAACCCAGGACAGTATCCACCCCTTATTCCATACCATTCACGTCATGCTCAGATCCCACATCTCTCAGCACACCATCACCCCTGTCCCATATATACACATATATATACACCCACACCCACACACAGAGAAAGATATCGTTCCCTAGTCCATGGACCAATCCCTGTAAAATTGCTGAACTCATCCGGTCCATGATGTCAGGCTCCATCTCTTGTAATAGTCTTTCAGGGCAGGAGGGATGGTACATAGTGTTGGGTTGTTGCCTGCTGATGATACCGCCAAACTCATCTGGTCACTGCTGAGCTCGTCTGGTTTCCTCAAAATTCATTCTTTGTTGAGGTGATGATCGGAGGGAAGTCAGGGTCAATGGCTGGTGACCTGAAGATATCTAGCTGGTGGGCTATAAAAGTGTTATAGAGCAGGCAACAGCGTACAATTGAGTTCATTGGCTGTTTTCCCCCAAAATCAAATCCCCTTGAGGTACACATCGGACTTCCCCATCTTCCCGCATTACCCACCAAGTATATCCAGGTCCCTGAGCAAAAGCAACCCCACGAGTGGGTTTGCCTTTACCTGAAGCAGGAATAACCCAGACTGTCTTCCCCAACAAATTCTTTATGTGCACCACAGGAACTTTATCCCCCTCTACAGTACGTAAAAGTTCTGATTGGGCTGGGCCAGCCCTGTTGGCAGATCCCCTACTGTTGACCAACCAGGTGGCTTTTGGTAAATGTGTATCCCAGTGTTTGAAAGTCCCACCACCCATTGCTCTCAGTGTAGTTTTTAACAGCCCATTGTACCGTTCGATTTTCCCAGAGGCTGGTGCATGGTAGGGGATGTGGTATACCCACTCAATGCCATGCTCTTTGGCCCAAGTGTCTATGAGGTTGTTCCGGAAATGAGTCCCATTGTCTGACTCAATTCTCTCTGGGGTGCCGTGTCGCCACAAGACTTGTTTCTCAAGGCCCAGGATAGTGTTCCGGGCAGTGGCATGGGACACAGCGTATGTTTCCAGCCAGCCGGTGGTTGCTTCCACCATGGTAAGCACATAGCGCTTGCCCTGGCGGGTTGGTGGGAGTGTGATATAGTCAATCTGCCAGGCCTCCCCATATTTGTACTTCAGCCATCGTCCTCCATACCAGAGAGGCTTTAACCGCTTGGCTTGCTTAATTGCAGCACATGTTTCACATTCGTGAATAACCTGGGCAATAGTGTCCATCGTTAAGTCCACCCCTCGATCACGAGCCCATCTATATGTTGCATCTCTGCCTTGATGGCCTGAGGTGTCATGGGCCCACCGGGCTAAAAATAATTCACCCTTATGTTGCCAATCCAAGTCCATCTGAGCCACTTTAATCTTAGCAGCTTTATCCACTTGCTGGTTATTCTGGTGTTCCTCAGTGGCCCGACTCCTGGGTACATGAGCATCTACGTGGCGTACCTTCACCACCAGGTTCTGCACCCGAGCAGCGATATCTTGCCACAATGCAGCAGCCCAGATGGGTTTACTTCTGCGTTGCCAGTTGCTCTGCTTCCATTGCTGCAACCACCCCCACAGGGCATTTGCCACCATCCATGAGTCAGTATAGAGATAAAGTACTGGCCATTTTTCTCGTTCAGCAATGTCCAAGGCCAGCTGGATGGCTTTCACCTCTGCAAATTGACTCGATTCACCCTCTCCCTCAGCAGTTTCTGCAACTTGTCGCAGGGGACTCCACACAGCTGACTTCCATCTCCGATGCTTTCCCACAATACGGCAGGACCCATCAGTAAACAAGGCATATTGCTTTTCACTCTCTGACAGTTCATTATATGGTGGGGCCTCCTCAGCACGCGTCACCTCCTCTTCTGGTGACATCCCAAAATCTTTGCCCTCTGGCCAGTCCATGATGACTTCTAGGATTCCTGGACGACTGGGATTTCCTATTCGAGCTCGTTGTGTAATTGGTGCGGCCCACTTACTCCATGTAGCATCAGTTGCATGATGTGTAGAGGAGACCCTGCCTTTGAACATCCAGCCCAGCACAGGCAACCGGGGTGCCAGGAGGAGCTGCGCTTCAGTTCCAATCACTTCTGAGGCAGCTCGAACCCCTTCATAGGCTGCCAGTATCTCTTTTTCAGTGGGAGTGTAGCTGGCCTCGGATCCTTTATATCCCCGACTCCAAAAGCCAAGGGGTCGACCTCGAGTCTCCCCTGGAGCTTTCTGCCAGAGGCTCCAGGTAGGACCATTCTCCCCAGCTGCGGTATAGAGCACATTTTTCACATCTGGCCCGGCCCGGACTGGTCCAAGGGCTACTGCATGAACTATTTCTCGTTTAATTTGTTCAAAGGCTTGTTGTTGCTCAGGGCCCCATTTGAAATCATTCTTCTTCCGGGTCACGTGGTAGAGAGGGCTTACAATCAGACTGTAATTTGGGATGTGCATTCTCCAGAACCCCACAACACCTAAGAAAGCTTGTGTTTCTTTCTTGTTAGTTGGTGGAGACATTGCTGTTATCTTGTTGATCACGTCTGTGGGGATCTGGCGGCGTCCATCTTGCCATTTTATTCCCAAAAATTGAATCTCTTGTGCAGGTCCCTTGACCTTATTCCGTTTTATGGCAAAACCGGCCTTCAGCAGGATTTGGATTATTTTCCTCCCTTTCTCAAAAACTTCTTCCGCTGTATCACCCCACACGATGATGTCATCAATGCATTGCAGGTGTTCTGGAGCTTGCCCCTGTTCCAGTGCAGTCTGGATCAATCCATGGCAGATGGTAGGGCTGTGTTTCCACCCCTGGGGCAGTCGGTTCCAAGTGTACTGGACGCCCCTCCAAGTGAAAGCAAACTGTGGCCTGCATTCTGCTGCCAAAGGGATTGAGAAAAATGCATTGGCAATGTCAATTGTGGCATACCACTTGGCTGCCTTTGACTCCAGTTCATACTGAAGTTCTAACATGTCCGGTACGGCAGCACTCAATGGTGGTGTGACTTCGTTCAGGCCACGATAGTCTACTGTTAATCTCCACTCTCCATTAGACTTTTGCACTGGCCATATGGGGCTATTAAAGGGTGAGCGGGTCCTGCTGATCACTCCTTGGCTCTCCAGTCTGCGGATCAGCTTATGGATGGGAATCAAGGAGTCTCGGTTGGTGCGATATTGCCGCCGGTGCACTGTTGTGGTCGCAATTGGCACTTGTTGTTCTTCGACCTTCAGCAACCCCACAACAGAAGGATCCTCTGAGAGACCGGGTAAGGTGGACAGCTGCTTAATTTCCTCTGTCTCCAAGGCAGCGATACCAAAAGCCCATCTATACCCTTTTGGGTCTTTGAAATACCCTCTCCTGAGATAGTCTATGCCAAGGATGCATGGAGCCCCTGGACCAGTTACAATGGGGTGCTTTTGCCACTTCCTCCCAGTCAGGCTGATTTCAGCTTCCAGCATAGTTAACGCTTGGGATCCTCCTGTCACTCCAGAAATAGAAATGGGTTTCACCCCTTGATACCTTGATGGCATCAGAGTACCCTGTGCACCGGTATCTACTAGAGCCTTATACTTCTGTGGGACTGATGTGCCAGGCCATCTGATCCACACAGTCCAGTAAACCCGATTATCCCTCTCCTCCACCTGGCTGGAGGCAGGGCCCCTCTAATAGTGATCACAAAATTCTCCACTTCTGTCTTGTAGAAAGGGATTAGTATTCCTTATCACAGGAGCTGGAGTAAAATCAGCTCTTTCGCTCCATCTGGGAAACTGCTCGCCAGAGACTGGAGCAGCAGCTTTCCTGGAAGGATCATCCTTGACCATTGTTCTCCTCTTCAGTTCACGCACCCGTTGCTCCAGAGCTGAAGTAGGTTTTCCATCCCACTTTCTCATGTCTTCTCCATGATCCCGCAGGTAAAACCATAGGGTGGCCCGTGGCATGTACCTCGTATATTTTCTTTCTCGAGCAGTAGGGCGCCTTCTGTTGATAGCTGAGACATGGGTTGGTACGCGTGGAGAGCTGGATAGATCGGATAAATCGTCTCTCAATTGTTTGAACTCCTGGGACAGTTTTTCCACAGCTGAAATGATGGAAGGGGTGAGATTGTCTTCGAACTCTCGGAGTTGACGAATCAGGCAATCCACTGTTGGTGATACTCCGTCATTCCAGGTCATTGATGCCAATGTGTGGGCATATGATGATGGCGCACTCCGTGTAAGTTTCCGCCACATGGGTGGTGTACATTCGACTTCATCTGGGTCTACGGATGTGTTCCTGGAATCCGGCCTACGATAGATCATCTCTATAATGGCTGATTCCCTCAGGGACTGGATGCCTTTCTCTATCGTGGTCCAGTTGGCTGAGCGATTCATAATATCGTCTTTGTAGGGAAACCTTTCCTTCACAGCTGCCAGGAGCCGCCTCCAAAGACTGAGGGCTCGCTTCTCTCTTGCAATCGCTTTGTCAATTTCTCCTTCCTTAGCAAGTGATCCCAGCTGCTTGGCTTCCCTACCTTCTAGTTCATGACCGTCGGCCCCATTGTCCCAGCACTGGAGCAACCAGGTGACAATGTGCTCCCCTGGAAGACGGGTGAAATCTTTTCGCATATTCCGTAGTTCGGTTGAGGTCCGGGGTCGAGAAGTGACCTCTTCTTCTTCTTCCTCTTCCTCTGACCCACGTAGTAGTAACTCTTGTTCAGGTGCTGTTGCATATAGTAATGGCACTGGGTCTTCATCTTTCTTCGCTTCACGGGTTGCTCTTTGTGCCTCTCGTCTGCTTTTGCTTACAGGGGCAACAGACATTGTCACAAACTGGCCATTTGGTTTAGCTGCAGTGTTTGTCACTGTGGTTGGAGTGGCTGCAGTGTCTGCCACTAGGATTGGAGTGGTTGCAATGTCTATTGCTGGGGTTGGTGCAGCTGTTGTGCTTGGGAGTTGAGTAACACCAACAGCTGCATTATCTGTTGCTGTCGGGGTTTGAGTAGCTACTGTGCTTGTCACTGGGGTTGGTGTAGCTGCGGTGCTTGGAGTAGCCATATTGTCTGTTGCTGTTGGGGTTTGAATAGCTACTGTGCATGTCACTGGGGTTGGTGTAGCTGTGGTGCTTGGAGTAGCTATATTGTCTGTTGCTGTCGGGGTTTGAGTAGCTACTGTGCTTGTCACTGGGGTTGGTGTAGCTGCGGTGCTTGGAGTAGCCATATTGTCTGTTGCTGTTGGGGTTTGAATAGCTACTGTGCATGTCACTGGGGTTGGTGTAGCTGTGGTGCTTGGAGTAGCTATATTGTCTGTTGCTGTCGGGGTTTGAGTAGCTACTGTGCTTGTCACTGGGGTTGGTGTGGCTGCGGTGCTTGGAGTAGCCACATTGTCTGTTGCTGTCGGGATTTGAGTAGCTGTTGTGCTTGTCACTGGGGTTGGTGTAACTGCTGTATTTGAAGTTGGAGTAGTTGCGTTGTCTGTTGTGGTCAGGGTTTGAGTAGCTGTTGTGCTTGTCACTGGGGTTGATGTAGCTGCTGTACTTGGAGTAGCTGTGTTGACTGTTGTGGTCAGGGTCTGAGTAGCTGCTGTGCTTGTAGTTGGCATAGCTGCGTTGTCTGTTGCTTTGCCATCAGATCCAGAGACATTTTTTTCCCTTTGAAGGTGCTGGATAGTGTTGAGCAGGGCTCCGTAGGCGTAGGCCAAGCCCCAGCACGTTGCCAAAATTTGTCCCTCTCTGGTATAACCAGGACGACAGCACACCTCGTTTAAGTGTTTTACTAGTTTTTCCGGATGTTGCACTTGTTCAGTGGTGAAGTTCCAAAGCACTGGAGGGGCCCACTGGCCTAGGTACTTGCCCATACTATCCCACACACCCTGCCACTCATAACTGTCCAGCCTCAGGGAAAATCTCTTGGTGGTCCTCCTATATCGTCGTCTAACCCTAGACCAGATTCGAGCCTGATACTGCTGAATTTTTGAGATTAAACAAAATAGGATGTTCCTACGACGGGATGGCCGTGGGTAAAACACACTCCGTATGTTTGCCAACATGCTGATCCCCAGCACAATCAGCAGGCAGGTTTCAAGGGTACTCAAAGGCCATCTAAAACCTTCAGAACTCTCAACTGCTGTTGCAAATAGGCTGGTGGGGGAACAGGGGGTGAAAGAGAATGCTTCCTTTGTAAGTTTACCCAGCGAGGAGAAAAAAAAAGATATGCAATTGCTAAAATATTTCATTATATACCTCCCAATGTATAGTGGTGATGGCCACGCTGGAAGCACAAACCAGACCAGTTTCATGATCAATGAGTCTATTGTATTACAAGTCATTACCATGAAGTACAGTGAAACAAGAACCTTAGCCCAGGCCCCCCAGCCGATAAACACTAAAACAGCAAATAGTGGCTGTAAGTAAGGTACAACATGCTGAAACTCTGAGATCAAGCGCAACAAGTCTGAGAGCCAAATAATCACCATTGTGACGAGTAGTAACAATGAATGCTTATCACAAATATGATTAAACACACTCTGGTCAGATCTGTCATTATCTCAACCTTTCGAGCCCCACGTTGGGCGCCAAAAAGAACTGTCATGGTTTGAGCCCAGCCAGTAACTCAGAACCACACAGCCGCTCGCTCACTCCCCCCCCCCCCGTCTTCCTCCCCCCGCTCCCGGAGGGATGGGGAGGAGAATGGGAAGAATGTAACTCCCACGGGTTGAGATAAGAGCAGTCCCGCAACTAAGGTATAACACAAAACCACTACTGCTACCACCAATGATAATAACGATTAGTGAAATAACAAGGGGAGAGGATACAATTGCTCACCACCCGCCGACCGATACCCAGCCCGACCCGAGCAGTGATCTGAGCCTTCCGGGTAACTCCCCCCGGTTTATATACTGGGCATGACGTGCTGTGGTATGGAATACCCCTTTGGCTAGTTTGGGTCAGGTGTCCTGTCTCTGCTTCCTCCCGGCTTCCCCTCCTCCCTGGCAAAGCATGAGACTGAGAAAGTCCTTGGTTGGAATAAACATTACTTAGCAACAACTAAAAACATCGGTGTTGTCAGCGTTGTTCCCAGGCTGAAAGTTAAAAAACACAGCACTGCACCAGCTACTAAGCAGGAGAAAAATGACTGCTATAGCTGAACCCAGGACATTATGTCTTAAGACACTAGTGGTTGCACTTATCACAGTGCCAAGTATTAAATATTTGAAAGAATGAAAAATTATACCTTTAAAATATCATATATTTCTACTTCACTGTTCCACAGGCAGCTACTGGGGTTTTTTTTATCTCTCAGAGAATGATTTCCTAGCTGGATGTGGCTGTCTAAAACACTTTTGGTAGTATTTTCACACTTGTATTCTGAGCCTTTTTCCAGGAAGTGCCATGCTTGTGTAATAGCATGAGACTAAGAATGTTCCTTTCTTTAAGGCTTATAATTAATTACAGTGACTGAAACTTGTGCAATTTATGTGAAGGTATCTATTCAATCTCAATGGTTTCCTTCTGTCTATATACAGCAGAGAAGCTTAATTTACTGCACCAAACTGCCTTCAAAGGATTTTTTTTAATTTGATGTTGTGTTGCTCCCATGGAAATGGGAGTAAAATACATCTAGCTAGTGCAGAAACTCAGATTATTAAGCCACATACAATTTATTTCATTTTATACTTATCTGAAACAGTGTCCTGCGTTCAGCAACAGCAGTAATTTTTTTCTCCTTCTTAGTAGCTGGTGCAGTGCTGTGTTTTTGACTTTCAGCCTGGGAACAACTCTGATAACACCAATGCTGTTGCGAAGTAATGTTTACTCTGACCAAGGACTTTCTCAGTCTCATGCTCTGCCAGGGAGGAGGGGAAGCTGGGAGGAAACAGAGACAGGACACCTGACCCAAACTGGCCAAAGGGGTATTCTATACCACAGCATGTCATGCCCAGTGTATAAACTGGGGGGAGTTACGCAGAAGGCCCAGATCACTGCTCGGGTCGGGCTGGGTATCGGTCGGATGGTAGTGAGCAATTGTATCCTCTTCACTTGTTATTTCCCTTAGCATTATTATTATTGGTGGTAGCAGTAGCGGTTTTGTATTATACCTTAGTTACTGGACTGCTCTTATCTCAACCCGTGGGAGTTACATCCTTCTGATTCTCCTCCCCATCCCTCTGGGAGCAGGGGGAGGAGGAAGCGGGGGGAGTGAGTCAGCGACTGCATGGTTCCAAGTTACTGGCTGGGCTTAAACCACGGCAAACAGTCATGGGTGATCTCTATTTTTGCATGTAAGGCTGAAGGTTGTGCCTGTGAACGCCAATGTATTTTATAACTTAGAGGGATCTAGATAAGCAAACAGTTCTACCTCTTGAATTATAATAGTCAGTATTCTAATTTAAGCTAAAAATGTCTGCCTTGGAGAGGTATACTTGTCTGAAGATAGAAAATTAATTAATTTATTGGTTTTACTCTTGTAATGCCATAGTATCTTTGAAAGTCTTTTTTTTTAATTAATATAATATTGTAGTTCATTATATGCTGGTTTCATTTTCTACGTTACAGACCATATTTAAAGAGAGAATTACTGCCATTCTTTATAAATTAAAATCCCCAAAAATAGAACAAACAAGAAATAAGGAATATTTTTGGAAATTTCATATGGTTAAGGCTGTAGAAGTGTCCATGCCAAACACTATATTCATAGCTGTGTTCATAATAATGCAAAATTATACAAGTATACATATAGAATATGCATATTACATTGTTGAAAATTAGAAAATAAAACCCAATATATATTTACAGTTAGGAAAGTTTGAAACTGCATAGCATTTGCAAAGAGAGAAAATTTGACAAAGATAGGCAGATTTAATAGACTGATGTGATAAATTACTCAGACATGTAGATGACAACAGTTCCCTTTATAGAAGCAAAGAAAACCAGTCACCTTTCAGAACAAGAAGGCTATATTCTGATCCTGAGAGACCCTGAATGGAATTTAGTGATCTTGATTGAGATGAAGCTGACATGATCTCTTAGGACACCTCTGCATAACAGAATACAGGCATGATTGAGAGTAAGCTCAATTTTTCCCCACCTCTAGGTTTTTCAACAGCAACAATTAAGGCATAAATATTTACAGATATACTGTCTGCTAACAAGACAAAAGATCAGATAAATAAAATAAAAATAAATAATTGCTAACTGGGGAGATGGCATTCATCTCATTGCACCTGTTTTCCTTCTTTCCCAACTTGCTCCTCAAAATTGTAATGTCAGTAAGTGGCTTGAGCAAGTGGAGAATGCTTATAAATATATTGTGAAATTATTATACTCAATTATTTCATATTCCTCAGGATGAGAAAGAATTGAAGTCCTAGCACCTGAACATGTCTTGATTAGAAAGGACAAGATTCTTTTTTTGTGAACTCAGATGTAATACAGTGAACACTAGATGTATTGGGTTTTCACGGCAACATTTTGGTAGCAGGAGGGCTGCGGGTATGGCATCAGTGGTAAGGGGCCAGGAACTGCCCCCATGTCTGACGGAGCCAGTTCCAACCATCTCCAAGATGGACCCACTGCTGGCCAAAACAGAAACAATCAGCAACATTGGTGACACTTCTCTGATAACATATTTAAAAAAGGGTAAAAACTGCTGTGAAACATCAGCTAGAAGAGAGGAGTGAGAAAGTGTGAGAGAAACAGCTCTGCAGACACCAATTTGAGTGAAGAAGGAGGGGAGGGAGGTGCTCCAGGCACCAGAGCAGCATGGTGAAGACCATGGTGAGGCAGGCTGATGGAAACTGCTGAGTGATCTCCTTGTCCTTATCTCGATCCACTAGCCTTTCATCTTATTTTCTCTCCCTTGTCCAGCTGAGGAAGGAGCGTTATAGAGTAGGTGGGCACCTGGCAGCCAGACAAGGTCAAACCAGCACACTAGGTTATGTATTTAACTTTTGTGGTAGCACAAAATAGATACGGAGCTGCATGCTTTCAAATAAAATTCCAATTTAATTAACAAAAGTCAATACATTAGTGCCATATACAAGCCTTTCGTACTGCTATGCTCTTTAGTCTGGATTTTAAATGGGAAACAAATGTAATGGAATTGTGAGTGCATTCATTTCGTGATCAAGAGGAAATGCTATATGTTATTGCTGAATCATGGAGATTTTGTGGGATTTTACCCAAGAATTTTATTCCTTAAGGCAATAAAAATTTAACACCCCCTCTGGCTATGTAAAGTTTATTTACATTTGAAAATAAAATCATTCTTCTATCTTTATCGGAGATTTGGAAAAAAACCAGCTTTTATTTTTATCAGTGTATTTTTTTTTAATATTTATTACTTTACTAAAAGTCATTCATTCTAAGTATTTATAGCAAATTGCAATTATATTGATTTAGTATTCTGCACTAAATAGATAGATAATGCCAGAATATAAAATGGAGACAAATCCTCCAGAAATATTTTGTTGCTTATGTTCAATTGATGGCCTTAAGAGCTAAATACCAGTATGCTAAATGTTGCAACCGAGGCCTCAGAACCATAAGTGGAAATTCTCTGCTCAGGTAATTTGCATCAAAGAATTCAACCCCACAGCTAGCATGCTAATCTAAAGGGCTCCACAGTAGCAAACTGAACTAGGACTCTATTTAAGCATAGGCAGATGCTTTTCCATAGCACCTGTTTCTTCTGGGTAGCTAGCACTTTTCTAGAGAGGGCTTGCTAAAAATTGAAGGGCTAGCACTGGCAATAACTCTAACAAATAGACAGCATGAATAAGGTCATCCTACTTTTGAGGGGATAAGTTCAATCACAGAGCTATAAACTGTGGTCTACTGCCTGTCTTTAGGGACAGAGAAAAAGCCTGATTGGGGTTTATTTATAGCAGAGTTTTAGTCAAGATGATTCAACTTTCAATACATTCTTTACTACTGATTCTGTGTAATGATTAGCAATAAATTTCAAACTAGATCCTGGGACAACCAGTCAGTCAAAGGAGTCTAGAGATCTCTTCAGCTGCCTGGCTGGATTTTAGTTTAGACAACATGAAAAATTCTCTAGACTTCATTGAATATACTCCATTGATTATATTTTCTTAGACTATAATGACTCTTACTATATTAGTGTTTACCTGCTGCTGTTCACCTGAATTTATGAACGTGAATCAGCGGCTGAGTCCCACCATAAGTTATGTTGGTAGGTCAAGAGTAAAGGAAACTTTCAGAACACATTTCAGACTGTAGTATTGAAATTAGTGTTTAAGATTATTCATCCCACTATATTTTACCCAAACTAATTTCCCCTTCCAAATTTCCACTTCCTAATTTCCACAGATATCATGGTGGGAGTCTGATATAGACCACCCAACCAGGATGAAGCAGACAAAACATTTTACAAACAGCTGGAAAAAGTCTCATTGTCACTAGCCCTTCTTCTCAAGGCAGACTTCAATTTACCAGATGTCTGCAGGAAATACAATGCAGCAGAGAGGAAAAAGTCCAGCAGGTTCCTGGAGTGTGTGGAAGATAACTTCCTGATGTGGTAGGTGAGTGAGCCAACTAGGGAAGACACCCACTGGACCTGTTGTTTGTAAACAGAGAAGGATTTGTGGGTGATGTGATGTTTGGAGTCTGTCTTGAGGATAGTAATCACAAAATGATAGAGTTTTAAATCTTGGAGAAGTAGGGAAGGGGTCAGCAGAACTGCTACCTTAGATTTCTGGAGGGCAGATTTTGGCCTTTTTGGGAGTCTAGTTGACAGAGCCCCTTGGGAGGCAGTTCTGAAGGGCAGAGGAGTCTGGGAAGGCTGAACATTCTTCAAGAAGGAAATCTTAAAGGTGCAGGAGCAGGTCGTCCCCATGCGCTGAAAGATGAGCCAGTGGGGAAGATCAGTTTGGTTGAATAGAGAGCTTTGGCTGGACCTCTGGAAAAAAAAGAGAGTTTAGGAACAAGGGGCAGGAAACTCAGGAATATTGCAAAGATGTTGTGAGGTTGTGCAGGGAGAAAATCTTCTTTATATCTTCACACTTTACAGTTATAGCAAGAAGTAGGAACATTACATTATATTGCAATGGTGTATTAAAAAGAGTTCTAAGTCATAAAGATTTTTGTTACATGAAGCAACTGTAAAGTTGGTTTACCTAAACCAGAAGTCACATTTATTTTAAAACATTTAAACTTAAATTAAAACACTTTAGGATAAAAGAAAATGCAACTTTTGCACTTCTGTATATGCTGTCCAGTTTTTCTGTACAAACTTCTGAACCAATTACTTTTTGAATATTAACTGGCTTTTACTTCCTCATCTGTCCTTCACAATCTGCAGTGTAGCTATCTATATCTGGGCTTGTAATTTAGACGGCACTTAAATTAAATGGCAAAAAGTGGCACTGATAAGGAATGATTCACCAGACCTATTTTAGTTGTTCATGTAAATACGAAATCGAAGTCATTCTAGAAGTTTCTGTGTCTGCCCTTTAACCATAAAGGGAGTTCAGAGAGAGAGTTTAAATGGTGACATCTACTTTTTAGGCTTCTCAAGTCATACGTAAGGAACTTCTTAATTAGGAAGAATTTAGCTCTGTAGTGCTGTGAGGTAACTATTACTTATATTATACAGAAATTATCAATGGCTGTGATAGATCTTTTGAAGAATGTTAAAAACATTATTACTCTTGCATAAATTGGATATAAATCAAACTTTGATTTTTTTTTCTTTTCTACAACAGTTGTTTATCTCCTCTCTCTTATAAAATGGAAATGTTGGTGTTTCTGTATCCACATAAAGGAGTTTTTCCACATATTTTGCCTTCAGTCCATGAGTGCTTTCAGTTGCCTTCTACTTTTCCACAAATACACATGCACAGAGGTGCACATGAGCACAGAAAAACCCACATGTACTTTCTGTTAATTAAATACAGTGACTATCATATAGTTCTGAACAATTTTTTCGGAAAGTACTTTTTTCTGTATTTTTCTGTCTGCTTGGACTATGACAGTGACTATGACAGTGACTATACACTGACTATGACAGTGATTGCATATATTTACATTTATCCAGTGATTTTATTGACCATAAGTATGTAAAGAATAATATTTTTTCTATTTTTGTGCTTTTTAGATTTACAGTGATTATGTATAATATTGACAATCTATAATTGTTATGGATTTTGCCTAATATTACCCTTGGGTCTTAAATATATAGAAAGCAAATTTCAGTGAAATTCATCACACAAAAAAGTATCATATTGTATTTTCAAATTTTGTATTTGCTAGAAGTTTTCATCTCTGCTTTTTCAAATGACTTCATTTTCATCCCTATTATATGAAATTATTTCTGGAAAATAATTCAGTAAGTTAGCATGCCTGATCAATTCACTTCAATGTTCACATTCACTTAGTTACTCAAATACACCTTATATACATATTACATAAAATGGAATTTAATGAGATGCTATTAAATCTTCAGACTTCATAATAATAATAAAAAGTATCTTTAAATAATCAGAGTTTTTAAAATGCAACAATATTTGCACAAACCAAAACCAATTTTACAAAAATTATGATTTAAATAAAAGAAATCTAAAATAGTTCAGAGGAAGAAATTACTCTCAAGTCATTTCTTGCTCTCAGGATTATCTGTTACAATCTACTGAAGGTGGAAAAGTATGCTCTGACTTTTTTGAACTGTTCTGGTAAGTATAAAGGCTATTTGGCTAAAGAGTTCAACCAAACATTGCAACAAACTTCCTAAAGAGGTGGTCAATGCCCCAAGCCTGTCAGTGTTTAAGAGGCATTTCAGCAATGACTTTCATAACATGCTTTAACTTTTGGTCATCCTTTAATTGGTCAGGCAGTTGGACTATATGGTTGTTATAGGTCCTTTCCAACTGAAATAGTCAATTTTAGAATCATAGAATCATAGAATCATAGAATCGTAAGGGTTGGAAAGGACCTTAACATCATCTAGTTCCAACCCCTCTGCCATGGGCAGGGACACCTTGCCCTAAACCACAGGGTCCAAGGCTCTGTCCAACCTGGCCTTGAACACCGCCAGGGATGGAGCATCCACAACCTCCCTGGGCAACCCATTCCAGTGCTTCACCACCCTCACTGTAAAGAATTTCTTCCTTATATCTAATCTAAACTTCCCCTGTTTAAGTTTGAACACATTACCCCTTGTCCTACCACTACAGTCCCTAAGGAAGAGTCCCTCCCCAGCATCCTTGTAGGCCCCCTTCAGATACTGGAAGGCTGCTATGAGGTCTCCATGCAGCCTTCTCTTCTCCAGGCTGAACGGCCCCAACTCTCTCAGCCTGTCTTCTGTCTTTTATTACATTCTAAACAGATACTTGGTGTTGCATTAATCAGAATGTTTTTGAAACATCATTATTACTGACAGTAATTACTTACATTATTACTGACACCAGCTATGTTGTCTATGTGCTTTAGTTAGAAGTTTTGCTTCTCTTACAAGAATATAAAATAGTTGAATGAGCAAACTGAACAGTCATATACACTATTTTTAATGAAGAACTTGAAACAGACCTGAGATCCAAATAGATTCAAATTTCCCAACCATGCCTGTCTCCATTTTTTTATCAGATATCTCACTAACTTTGACAATGTAATACACTGCTACATGCTGAAAAACCTTTCATATTTGACTACAGTGGATTTTTCTGTAGGTGTATGTGAAAAGCACCTATCATGTTATCTTTGAATATTGAACAGCATTTAAGTCAATCGACTAACATTTGTTGATTCTTTTTATACATATTTTTATTCATATCAACACTGGATGATTACGAACTGTTAAATTATTTTAACATTCAGAATCATTCCACATGGCACCTACCTGATGAATTCAGTATATTCAACTATTTTTCTGCAGATGAGTATATCTGGGCAATAACACCACAGTGAGAGGGCCCCTGAACTCAGCTCACCCTAACTCACCTCTGAATATTTAAATTCAGAGGGACTGCTAGCTGTAACACATCCTCTGTTGCTGCAGGAACAGAAGGAACAGAGGCTCTCTCAGCTGACCAGAACTCATCTCACTCAAACCCTTAAAGCTCAAGGGAAGTACTTTGAACATGCCTCATAATAAATTGCATTTATTAACAAAACAGAATATGGGATTTTTTTCCCCCAGTAACTAGTAAAGTATACATGCATATTCAAATTATACCTGGCCTGAAGAAAATCACCACCTCCTAATCATTCTGTAGTGGTTACTAAATAGAACAAACGTCAACAACCCTTTTTATTTCTTTTTTCTCCTTCCAGAATCCTGCTCCACTGCAGGGCATGGGCTGCAGTGTGGATATCTACTCCACCATGGTCTTCCATGGGCTGCAGGGGTAAAGCCTGCCTCACCATGGTCTTCTCCAAGGGCTGTAGGCGAATCTCTGCTCTCACACATGAATAACCTTCTCCTTTCCTTCTTCACTGATTTAGGTGTCTGCAGGGCTCTCTCACAACTTTCTAAGCCCTCTCTCTCATAGATACTACACAGCATTTTTACCTTTCCTTAAATATGTTATAACAGAGGTGGCACCAGCACTGCTGATAGGCTCAAGTTTGGCCAGCAGGTCAATGTCAAACATGGGGGTCGTTCCTCGTGTCTTCTCACAGAAGCCATTCCTAGAGCCTCTGCCCACTACCAAATGGAATGTTATTCAGTGGTTAATTTATATTCAGTATTTTACGGTCTAGAAAAAGATTATATCTGCATTTTTCAGTATTCTATTGCATGGCTCAAAACCATTTCTATATACATTGTTTCTAGATAAACATCTATATCTTAATTTCTTATTGTGTGTGTGTGTTGTAGATTACCATGATAATATCTTAAACGTAACCTCACAGTCTTTCCCTGAGGCCTTATATACCTGGTCTACTGAAAGTGTGACAGATTAGGTTCTTACAGAAGCAGATAAAATGGTTTCCTGGACATACGGCCTATTGTCTAATACCATCCCTTGAATCTCCATCAGAAACTGGAACTATTCTAAAATTATTTTGCTTGCTTCAGGTTAGATTGACATCAACTGCATATGGTCTGTGTAAGCCCAATACTACTGTAGACATAACAAAAAAGAGAAAAAAAAAAGAATCAGTTCCCATTATTTGCCTCAAGGTCCTGCGACGAAAGAGAATCATCCAGATAGCGTTACCAATGTAAAACATTGGACACTAGAGATAAGAATTGGGAAGTAAGGTATACAAAATATTCTTATATGCAGAAAGCTAATAAGAAAAGTGACTAAAGTAGAAATTATCTAATTACATATTGCATTTCTGTTCTACGAGTACTTAGACTAAATCATCTGAATGGTTAAATCACCTATAATTTGCTAACTTCCCAGATTCCTTGGTAGCAAGCTTTAATTCTTGGCTTAGGTGGTTTGGGTACATTCTGTGTTATAAAGTCTTGGATTACTTTCATGCTGGTTGTTAAGCTGTTGAAAATCTAATTGAATTCTGAACTTGTCTTGACAATTACAGTGTAAGACTGAATATATTGTTTCAGTTTAAAAAAGAATAGTATTTAAGGGAATGCACTGGTGCTAGAACATTTACAATACATTTTTCTCCATATTTAGAATGGAAAAGAAAAATAAATGCTCTAAACCTTTTATTTCTAGCACATTGTTGCCAGACATAGCAGAAAAAAAATAAATTAAGCTGCTTGACCAATTTCAGTGGATGTCTCATAGGGTGTTTGGTTGGAAGGAGAGTTACTTTCACAAAGAAAATAGTGTTGTTAGAGTCTAATACCAAAACTGTCTTTCAGGATCAGGATCCTAACTTTACAGAGGCATTGAAGTCCTGAAACAGGACTGTAAACTTGTTAATGCAAAAAAGTTTCAAACACCTCTCTCCATGATATTTCCTTTTCCATGTTTTAGTCTCAGAACTTTAATTAAGATAGCCTTTAGTGTGTAGGTTCTTATAAAGCACAATTTAACACATAAAACTCTTCTGTTATACAGGCATCTATATACTGCTATTGTGAATTTCCTGGGGCTGAGTCTATTTCTTCATGATTGCAGAAGCCATGACTTTGTAAAAACTTATTAAGTATATGCAAAACATTCCAAATATGTTTTACAAAATCTTGCAAAAGCTAGATTCATTACCTTCTTAGTACAGTTGTACAATTTATTCTGATTTTAAGCTAAAGTCATCTTTACTGTTTACAGCTTTGCTGCACATATACCTAAATATTATATGAGATATCTTATCAGAACTTTTGTTGATTCTTTAATATATTTCTTTGAGAAAATAAAATGAGAAAAGGAAAAAGTGGAAAATTAATTTATCAGAATTTAAAAGAAGATTATGATACAATGCTAAATGAGATGTTCATTTAAACTGGAGAAGGCTATGATTGATAGTGCATGAAATTTCAATTATACTTAAGAAGTAGTTAAGGAGAAAAATCTTTCATTAGAGAGGAGGCAGCCACCTAGATGTTTTCAGGCTGCTATATTGAGACTGACTTGGTGCATATTCTATTTTTTGATTCTAGTATAAGAACTAGGCATATATGAAGGCAATATTCTAACTTACAGAGTTAAGAAAAAATCTTGAAACAAAGCAATAATCAAACCCACAAACCACTGGATAACCTAAAGTAACAAGAAACTGAAACCTAAGGGATCTAAGGTTGTACTTGTAGAGATGAGTGAAAGGAATTGAAGGCTCCAAACACAGGAAGCTAGAACTAGCAATGATTATAACAAACAACATAATGTTAAATGCTTACTATATCAACATATACCATCAAAATGCAGAGCTGAAAATGATAAATGGCATTTTAGGAAATATTGTCTGTTTCCAGTTGAGTTAGAGACATGCTTAACTCACTTAATGAAATACTGCAGAGGCTTCATCTTCAATATCTTATCCCAATGTTAAAAGATGTCAAGTTCAAACCGAAGGAAGAATAAAAGACTCTGGACTTCAACTAATTGAGAAAATACAAAACACACTACATAACAGAAAAATTAAATACGAGCTTTTTATTTCAGCATAATAAAGTTGAGCGAACTGTTCTCATGTTTGGTTTTTATTTCTATAGAAAGCTGAAGAGGTAAATGTTAAGAGACTTTTCATAATAATTCTTTCATAAAGAACTCTGAATTTAAGAGAAACTTTGATTGGATTATGAAAGGCTGGTGCAGCTATGACCCATTTTCTTGTTAATGCAGTTTATAGATTTAACAGGTTAGATGGCTATTTCGATATATCTTTTCCTCATTAGCACAACAGATCTATAGATGACCCATTTCCCTCCCTTTTTACATGCAGCTTATGTGTAAGCATCTCATTAAGGCTGCTCTAAAGTGTTATATTTTCTTCTTAGTGCTTATACTCCAGTAATAGTCTAGGTTGTTCTCAAATATGTCATTCTGCCTACTTAATTGTTTAAGACAGTCTTTCCTCACTATCTTCTCAGTCTTAAAGTTCAAAAACAGTGACTAGAAAGTGTTCAAAAACCTGTTCTTTCCATTTATCCTGAAAAGATAGTGCAACCATAAGTTATAGCTGAAAGGCAAAGTCTTACGCAGTGAAAAGACAAATTAGAGTGTAAACACGTGTCAGCAGCGAAGTAAATGCCAGTTAAACTTATGAAAGTTTATATACCCCCCGAGGACGTTTTAGTTCCCAATAAAATGTAGGAATCTTGTGTTCACTTGTTTGTTCTTTGTTATTTTTTTGTATCTCTCCAGGTCACTGGTTATTTTGCTCATGAAAGCAGTTACAATGTTTTTGTTCTTTTAATTACAGCTCCTGTTGTATGACGAGTTTACATGTCTCACTTTTTTTTCATTATAGAAAAAATTACTTTCTATTTGGACTCAGGCCTCAGATGAAGATGATAGGCGCTCAAAACGAATAAGTTGTGGGTTTTGGTTTTTTTTTGAGGTTGGGGGGGAGGTAATCTTTATCATTAGTTGCAAGTTACATAAATCAGAATACCCAGAAGTTAGAAGTAAACATATTTTGCACCATATTTTTAACATTCTAAATTATGCTGTCTAATATCAATACACTCAGTGACTATTTTCTTTTACCAGGTCTCTTGTGAACACTTGAAAAGTTACAATGGCTCTTTCCTAAAATTTGTTAGGACACCTAAGCAACAAGTTTTCCATCTACACTTAATTAAAAAAAGGTTAGAAGCTGCAATTTTTATAGATGTTACTTTGTTTTAAGAGGAATCTCTCACAACCTTCCTGAAGCATTTGTTGTCCCTGACTACATGGTGTCCCAGCTTTAAGAAAATGGATAGGGACTACTGATATATTCAAGTGCTCCCTCAAGCAATGCACTTTGTTCCTCAGGTCCTCTATCCCTCCCTTCTTCCTGCCCGATTCTTCTCTGTGGATGCTCTAGAGTGCTATGAGAAATCAAGTCTCCTTTAGGTTTTCTGAATGAAAGTATTTATTGGCACCTATACTGTATTTAACTCAAGTCCATTTGATCTTATAACCACTAAACTGTATCCTTTAGAGCAATTAAGTCCAGAGGTGTCAAGTTAATGACTGAAAAATCCTACAATATTAAATCACTCTCAATATATTCAACTCAAAATGCTGATGAATAACTAGTTCTCTCTAAAACAAAACCTCAGCACTTTCAATAACATACATTTGTGGTCAGACAAAATAGCTAAAGGTACACTTGATTTGGCTCCTCCACAATTGTTGTGGGATACTTTAAGCTTCTGAACAACCTGAGATACCCTTATGTCACACCCATGTCATAAAATACATATTCTTAGCTTCATCCCATGAAATATCATGATGGCATACTGCAAAATACCTGTAGCTCTATTTTAGAGAGGCAGCCATCAGCTTTTGAACAGCTCAGCCCACAGCAATGGGGACATAAAACATGCATCTTTGTGAACCAGCAAGTAACACTGGAGATTCAGCCTAGATGAGTGAGTGCTAGCTGGTTTGAAATTCTTTTTATTGTATATAGTTCCATTTCTACATCAAATGATCTCACAGAGCAATTCATATAATCTCCAAGTCTGCATAAAGGCCAAGTACCTTCTGATTCTAAATGTTTCTTAAGCCTTTTGGTCTGAGATCACCGACTGATGTATGTGCAAAACTATCCAGGGGAGATAGTGATATAGTAGCTTCAATACCACAAAATAGAGTACATCCCACTCCATATAAGAAAGAATGAGGTAGATGGGAATGAAAGAAAACACTGTATTACAGAATAAATCTCATGGATGGCTCTTTTCTTATGCATAGGTCCAAAGAACTATCTAGATTTTTATTGATACTTCAGATCTGTGGTAGAGCTTTGTGACTTCTTTGTGGATGATGGAGAAAAAATGAATATTTCCAGCAAACCAAATGACTGTGGGAGTAATTAATCTTGCCTAATTCTGTCTTTTGTCTATTCTAATTCTTCTACATACCTTCTACGATCAAAAGCAAGAAATATGTACTTGCAGAGAAATACACAATTCAATCTAAAAAAAAAGTTTAAGACAGAAAGGATGAATTAACTGGAAGAGACAATAAATTTTTATTAAATATAAAGAAAGTTTTAATTACTATCTTAGGCTACATGACTGAGTTCTGAACTAAAGCATCTGAAATGATATAAAATTAATCCCATTAAAGGTTAGTTCTCATCTAGATCCCTCAGTAATTAAGGGAGAGAGATTTACCTTCAAATGTTGATTGACTCTATCCAAGATAGCCATCTAATGGAAGGAAAATCAATTGCCTCCTGGAGATTTATGGTTTTTGAGTATATGTGTACTCATACAACTTGTTTTCTTAGGAATATAACTTGTTTGCATGCTTAAGGACAAAAGAATCACCTCTGCTTAATCTGCCTTGCTTTTGGCAGCTAAATGTAGGTAAGCAGGATCACCCTACAGGCTTTAAAAGAAAAAAACAAAACTGTTTACAGTACAAACTATGCACAGACTGAGAAATTGATTTTCCATATTGTTGTTGCCACTTTTCTTCAGATGTTATTATTCCACTATTTTTATTTCATAGCTTTTTTTTTTTTCCCCCGTTGTTGCCTTTAATTCAGACATTTTGTTTCTGATTACATGAGCAAAGCAATGTACATAAGGACTCCAAGGAACTGTAAACACAACTGTACTTATGTATTTTGTTAGAAATGTGTAGTGACCATACCCCTTTTAAAGAGGAACGAATAGAGTGTGACCAAAGACATCAAAATGAATGACAGTGAAATTCATACATACACTCAAGATTCCACTCAATGCTATAAGTTTAATTCAAATAGTCAAAAGGAAATGCAACTATCTTTAAAAGTTCTTGCAAAGACTACTGCAATATATTAAAAAGTTCCTTATATCCAGGCAATAGTTGTATTTCACAATTTAAATTGAACTTACAAATGTAGCACATTCATTAAATATTCGTTGAGTAAGTATAAAAGCAAATACAGACTCTCATTATGTTTGTAATGAGTTGTATTTTCACACAGACATGAATTCTCTACTGCTCTGTATTTTGTGTGGTAACTTACTGCTATGCAGCTAAAACAAAAATGTTCCAAATAAAATTGGATCTATGTTGCACCATGAAAAATACGTGTATTACATGCAAGATGGAATAAAAAGAGGTCTTATGTTTCAGACTTTTCGTAGCTGGTACTGACATTTCGTAGCTGGTACAGGCACCATCTGAACCTGATTCTGTATTCTTCTGTATAAGATATGTACGATTGTTCCAACAACTTCATAGGTATTTTAATGTAAGCAGTATTAAACAAACAAACAAACAATCTATCATGCTCTTTTTTATAATGTAATATATGGGCAAAATCATTAGGCTAAACTTGAGATTTTTTTAATTTACCTTTTAACAAAAAGCTAAAACTGAAGTGCGTGTGATTAATCTTTCAAAAACTTTAATTTATCAAACTAAAACTCGCTAAAATATTGTTTACACCGGCTAACTGAAACAGTCTGTCTAGTCAGAGCTACTATCAGGTACAAATTTAGAATTCAAAATTATTAATCTATTGTGAATGCCTGTAAAATATTATCAGCTCACCATATGAAGGAGTTTGTTTCTGATGGTGAACATAGCCACTGAAATAGCTCCTTTATGTTTCATTTCTATTGAAATATACCCATTTCTTATCTCAATGGGTTATGATAAGTAAAGGACAGGTTTTTCTCATATCTCTTCCCATGAATCTTCTCACGTTTCATGTAGTTACCATTAGAAATTTAAAAAGGTTATTAATATAAAGACTTCTAATTTTTGTCTGCAAGAAATGATTTTGTAAAAAAAATATCTTTAATAAGACAGTCAAATTACAGTGACTGATCTTGGACAAGTGTATTTCTGTTATGTCTAAATTATAATTAGATCTACCTATTGCCACAGATATTGCAGTCTTCACCTTGATAATATTTATCCAGTAGTATTAACATTGGTGTTGATGTTTCATGAACATGTTTTTTATATTCTAATCTATGTTTAGAAGCAGCCTTGCTTCTTGATACTAGGATTTACTGGTTCATTATCTTTGATGATCTCAATTATAGTAGGAGCACAAAGGAAGAATAATAGAAAGAGGAATCTAGAAGCTAAAACATAAATCACAGAGCATTTTCTATAAATCAATATCCATTTATGCTCCATATGACGAATAATAGTATAGCCTACATAGTAAAGAATCTTCTTAATACACAGGCAGCTCTTTTTTTTTTTCTTCTCATTATCTTCCTAATTATCTTGTGTTTCTCAAACAAGTATATGTGGTGAGAAAAACATGGTAATGATTGAAATGCAATGTGTCATATCAACACAAGTACAATACTTCAGTACTCAAAGAAAATGTAATGAGCTATCAGTTTTAGGGATTAGACTGTTGTCTTTTGACTCAACACTCAGAAGAAAGTTTTAAGTAAGTAAGATTAGAGATTTGCCATTCATTATACTGTATGCCCATTATGTTATTTATAGTGCAGGAGGGGGAAAAAATAAAGAGAGACAAATCAGTATTTACAAACTAAGACTGCACCAAACTTGGGACTATTTGTAGAGAAGTAAGGTCTCTGCATTCAGCAAACACCAACTTGAACTTTTATTGAAGCACATGTAGGACATAAAAAGGATACTAAAAGAACTTTCAAATTAAAATAGTATTTTCAGGCACAAAACCTTTATAAAACAGTAGTATAAGTAAAACATTTGAAAAGGGTTTCTTTTAAATTCTGTAACATAAGCAAAACTAAGAAACAAAAAGAATCAATAAATAATCTTGTGCTTTAAGCTTTGTGTTTAACGATGAGCAAAAGTAGAGCAGCTCCATGTAACCTCTACCAAACATATATGTCAAGCAGTAAGAAAAAGTTATTGTTCTGGTCTATTTACCAGCAACAATTATGGAAAGTAAGCTGGGAAAACACAGCGAAGGCTCAGGGAGCTTTGGCGCAGATCACTGCTATTGTCCCCTCCTCTCTCTTTGTGACAGACAGTAGCCCTTTGTGTCACAGGACCGGGCAGGGGCACCCTGAGACCCCCAAGGGCAATGTCCCTCACTGCAACACCCACCAATTTAAGGCTGAGGGAGACCATTTCCATGATTTGAGGAACCCCAGGGCACAAGCAGGGATGCATAACACCAGAGGAGTTGGTGTTAGTCAGTAGTGTAACAAATCTAAGGTATTATTAATGAGATGTTTCTGTACTTATTTGAACTATGTCAGTATTCTTCTAACTGGACTAATGGTAATTATTATATTTCAATTAAATTGATGAGACTTTTCATTAAGTTAACAATAAATGGCAGACTACATGAGTATATTATGTTCCATTATACACATAACAAGATTTTAAATAAAACACTGTTGGTCCTTTTTCTTTGGGGGAGGGGAGAATTCAGATATATAGCAGGTAATCATTATGCATGAGTAAAGGAAATTCATGTCAGTAGACACATGTTAACTACAATAGGAAGACTTTTCCCCCTGTAGACACCGGGACTAACGAATAAAGGATTATAATTTACAATCTGGGCTATGCAGATATACATTTTTTTAAAAAATAGTTTGGTTTAAGAGGGTACAACAAACAAGTTTGTTGACTTCACATTACATAGATTTTTGTGCTGGGAACATTACCAGCATCATCTCCTAGTTAGCCAAATTCACAGCTTGCATAGTTTGAGTAAAAATGAGTTAATAACAAAGCCTGGGTAGGGACAACAGTCTACTTCCTTAAACATGAACATGTCCCATTTATAAGATCAGATCAAACTATAAGCTGAATTATTTAGCAATTGCTAGACACTTCTGTGTGTCTGTGTGTACATGCATACATGTGTGTGTGTTCACCAGTGTTTCTCTGAAAATGTTTCCTGAAAAGGATGATAAAAATCATGTACAATGAACAGAAATGATAAAAATAAAAAAAGATAAAAAGAACACACAGAGACGCAAGCCTGGTGGATGGAGGCAGAGAAGAAACTAAAATCTCCGTTTGCTAAGGCACAGCTTTGAAGAGGGCCACCTGGGCTGATAAGAAGGGAGAAGGAAAAGCAACATGAAGATCTGGGATTCAATAGAGGAGGGGGGGTGTGGATCCCTTAACAAAACCCAATATTGTTGCCGGCACATGGGTGCACAGTATCACTTCATATTCCCTGAAGTGGCCTACATGACGTAGAGCTAGCTCTACTGAAGGACATGCCATCTGAAGATCCCTTTCTCTCCATATATAGGCTTCAAGCGCCCTAAGAAATCTTAGGCTATCCAAATATCTGCATAAATCTAACAAAGAAATCAGAAACTATGGGAAAACAACATATCTTCTGGTCTGGCAGCTGGAAATGGGCTGGGATGCCCCAAGAATCTCAAACTGCATCTAGTATCTACCACTATACAGGTCTATGGGTCCCTGGAGTTCATTCTCTCATACCCTTGGAGTCTTTCTCACAACTCTGAAATGTCTCTCCCTGTGATGCAAGTCTTTCCATAAAAGACCCCAGGCACTGCAATGGTCAAGTTGGAGCAGAAAATAGTGAGTTCCTGACTGGCATCTTTGACTGGCATCTTCAGAGCCATTCAGCACCGAGCAACTGGCTGTCACCATCTCTGGTGCTCACAGTCTGCCCGTATGGTGCCTGTAAGCTGGAGCTGAACTCAATACACATAGATGGCATTTGCCATGTGGGGAATGAGGCCTTTAAAATCAGAGGCCTGTCAATTCATGTAACATCTTCTGTGCTCAGTTACAGGATGGCCCCCAAATTTAGGTTACACAATGGAAGGTAACAACCCAATACATTAGTGTTGTAGCTCCTAGAGGAAGGATACATCCACACACAGCACTGGTCAGCCACATGACTCAGTGAAGCTGCAGCTAAGGGTGGCACAAGTCATATGGCTCTGTATAGGACCAAGAGTACAGAAGACACATAAGGGAAGAGCAGTACAATCACTTCCTGTTAGGCAGCAGTCAATACGAAGGAAGACATGTCTTCAGTAATGAGTTATTGCTAAAATAATCCCAAGAGTTGTTATTCTTAGAACAATTTGTCTAATTCAATCAGTTAATTTAATCTTGGTTTTCCTTCCTTAAATTTGAGACATTTGCTTATGTGCTGTCGTGTAGAACTATTCCAATGTATGAATTGCATAGGATTTAAAATCTCTGTCCAACTCAATATTGAAGTGTTATATAACCTCTGTGCTTGCCTTTTGTATAGGGGCAAAATCTACCTCATATGTTTAAAGAATTATTAAATGCTGATCACACAATTGGAATTAATTTCACACCAGGGCTCTTGGTAAAGACATTAATATCAGATGAAGAAGGATTTTTACATTGTGAAAATGACCCTTGACACTGCAATATTATCTACACAGGTTTATTATCAGAAACAAACCAAGCTGCCTCTGGCAACAGAGCAACCAATTACTGCTTTCTTATTCTGGACTGAGCTGTGTTCTGCAATTTATTCTTTCATTGTTGTTGTGTTTGAAAAGAGAATTATATTCTCCAAGCTGATGTAGGGTGTGCTCTGGTTCTTTTAAAGATGGATAATTTACCAGCTCAGTAGACTTTACCTGTATACTATCCATATATACTTATACATTTTAAATGTTCACATGTGAAGGCATCTTACATAATATATCATCACAAAATAAGAATACTACATAAACAAACATGCCTGGCTCTTTAATTTAATCTGGAAGCCAGATGCTTCCATGCAATCGATTTTGTGGTAGAGGAAAAGACTTTTTTTTTTTTCCTTAAAGGTATACATCACTTCTTATGCTTTTCTATATAGTCATTCCCCACTTCAAATTTACCAAAATTCTGTAAAAAGTAGATTTTTGTAGATTTATTTGTATACAAGTTAACTTGTTGTGGAGAAATTAAAATTGCACAAGCTATTCAATATAAAACAGGAAGCAATAGCAAATAAAATTAAATGTTATATTGGCCTACAATCATAACTTTGAAATTAAGCTTAATCTCACTGAACTCATGTCCATTCAAAAATACTTACAGAGATATTAGTTATTTTCCTCCACAGCTAGCTGAAACTGCGGTTTGAACATAAGCTATTGTGGTACCATATCAGTTTCTGAAGCAACCTTAGATGATGCTGAAGTTACTCAATGAGGGGGGAAAATGAGAATATAGTAAGAAAAGTGCCTATTTTTTTTAATTTGGTGTTTATTGCTTTACCTTATAGTCCAATTCTGTCTGCAAGTACCTGGAGATATATCCTAGAAGTGAGGTAGTAGGAATAGTTTCAATGAGTTTTTGTTTTTACTTTTGAAAATTGGCTAGTAGCTTTTTGTCCGCGGATACTCTGGCAGAATCTCCCTGTGACAGAAACTCTTCAAAGTACAACCACAGGATGCCATCAGGGGCCCCCGGAGTAGAAACACAAATCACAGCTAGTCAGTTACTGGTCAGTTAAGGAAAGTAACCATGAGATCTCAGTACAACTGGTAACAGGGAGAACAAACATGAATCCAGCATGAGTAAAACTTGTCACATATTGTAAACATACATGGATGGTAAAAAAAGTTTCCTCCGTACAAGAATGGGGGAAAAAGAAGAGAGAGGAACTGATTCAGCATTGCCTTCTTGACTAAGAATACCCCACCAAATCACAACCACTACTTACAATATCAGATCCTTCCTTCCCTCCAGCAGACAAAGAGCCCTGCCATTTGAGTTGCCATTCACCACATTTTGTTCCTACAAAGAAGAATAATACATATTATCTCTTATATATAATTGGGCTAAATAAGTCAGTCTTTTGAAGAACTCTGGGAGTGTGTGTGTTGTGGTGTGAGTGTGTTTTCTGCTTGAATTTTGCCACATGTGGTACCGAATCATTATAAACTCAAATACAGCAACATCCTGTCCTACATGGACTTGGCACTGCATGTCCATGAAGAGAACATGCAGCAGCATGTTCTCTGAATATGGATGTATCTTAGATAAGCCAAACACAGAGTCTATCAAATGCTGATTCAGAAAGCCATACACAACCACTAAATATAGATTTCTCTATAATCTGTAGGATAATTCTTATATAACTGCATTTTTTTTTGGCATTTTTTTATATAAGAGGGAATATGCTTCTTGTTGCAACTTATTTGTTGCAGGATTAAATATCTTATTTCATGCAGTTTAAACAAAATCATGACTGAAATGGTGAACTTAATCAACCTTCATAACTGTAAATCTTTAACCCTGCAGTATACAGTATCACCTTGGCCAGTAACAGGCCACAGACTTTGTACTGAGTTTGCAAGGCCACCGGACTGAAGCTTGTCGTGCCTGATCTGTGTTAACTTTTCTTGACCTACCTGCTGCTTTGTTTTACCTGGTTTAGGCCACATGAATTGTACTTAAATCTTGGTTATTATCTAAGGATATGTAACAGGTAGGTAAGAAAGTGTATGTAAAACTTTAACTACAGGATATTCTGTAACAAATTATAAAGAAATGTCTCAGGACACATCAAAAAAGGGTGCCTGGAGACTGCAAGAGCAAATCACAAGAGAAGACCTCAGGCCCTGCAAATAGGATTGGATGAGCAGAAATGTGACCTATAGAGATGATAAAATCCCATAAAACACTATAAAACAATCAATAGGTAGGGTCCCTCTTCAGGGGCACGCAGCTTGCGCTCTAACTACTATTGCATATTAAGCACTGTAGAAGAACAAACTCCAATTATTTTATTAAAGCAGTACTTAGGGACGAGCCCTGTTGAGGTGGCATCTGAATAATTCCTACTATGGTCTAGGTGCATCATTTTTAGAATAGAAACAAAGAGTTGTTCTGTGCAGAGTGAGATACAACTCTAACACAGTGAGATAGTGTAGAAAAATATAGCCCTGGTATTGTAACAGAGGCCTTCAGAGGGAGGATGTGGCATAGGGGACCACAGGCATGGGATCATGAGGCGTGAGCCACAGGCTTAGCACTATAGACCCTACAGCTTTAAACAACTCACCTGTGGTCATCTAAAGAAACACAGGCAGGACAATCAGCTGGACAAAACTTATTTTCATGTGTACCAAAGAGAAAAAAGAAATAGTATTGAATGGACGGAAACACACAGATGTAGTAAATTTGGCTGTAACATGGAGTTGTGAACCAGCAAAAAAATAGTAGATGTGTAAAACATTAGCTGACACATTAAAGTGCCTCGAAGCAGATTCTAGAGGAAAGAAAATTGAATTGCAGAGGTATCTCCAAAGAGGACGCGTTTAACACCGGAGCGGGGAGAAGCACTGCGTCCAGGAGCGTCAATTCGGAGCGGCAAGAGCGACCGAGGGAGCCTCAAGTCCGCGACAGGACTTGCCCAGGAGCCGGCAGCTCAGCTGACGCGAGCAGCTGACTCACAGGGGGCGGCGCCAGGAGTGACGGCACCAGCCCTCAGTGGGGAAAAACCCACCCCAGGGAGCGCGAGCGACCACGAGCGGGGCACGGCAGTTCGCGCAGGCAGGGCGACCGGGCAGCAAGCGGGATGGTGAGCACTCGCCTCAGGACCAGGGCCCGCTCTGGGAGCTCTGCCCCGGCGGTGGCCAGCGTAGGCACCCAGATAGAGCCGATGAGGGGGGAGGACTGCGGCGCAGACCTCGGAGTGTAGAGAGTGCCTCGACTGGTCTCTTAAGGCGAGGGTGCGCAATGGACAGGGCTGCACTCGGTGTGCCCTGGTGGAGGTCCTCCTGCAGCAGGTGGCTGAGCTGTGGGAGGCCGTTGGAGGGCTAAAAGATGCCAGGGAAGCTTAGAGGAAGCTGGGCTGCTTGCTCCAGGCCCAAACTGCACAGGGGCTGCAAACGTCCAGCACTGCTCATATAGGAAAGAAGGAGGGCAGCAACTCAGGAAGCTGGGAATTAGTCACGAGAAAAACTAACAAAAAAAGGAGGAAGAGGACAATTAACAACAAGGGGCTTCCTCCTAAATCTGATGTCCCCACCCAGAATCGCTTTGCGGTTCTGCAAGGGGGCTAATGAGAAAGCACCCACCACGCCTAATGAGCATCCTGCTGATGCACCAGTAAAGAGGATCACTACTGGTGCCTCCAGGAAAAAGCGGAGGGTCATAGTAGTAGGGGACTCTACTTTGAAAGGCACAGAGGCACTCATCTGCCGGCCTGATCCAGTCTCGAGGGAGGTGTGTTGCCTGCCAGGGGCTTGGATCAGGGATGTTGCTGAGAGGCTGCCTGCTCTAGTAAGTCCTGCTGACTATTACCCCCTCCTAGTGGTCCATGTGGGTGCTAGAGATATAGATAGCAGTAGCCTCGAAAACATTAAGAAGGACTACAGAGCCCTGGGAGAGGTGGTTAGGGGCTCTGGAGCTCAGATAGTTTTTTCATCGATTCTCCAGGACAAAGGGGAGGACCTTAAAAAAGCTAGGCAAGTTTGGCAGGTTAATAAATGGTTAGAATGGTGGTGCCATAGTCAGGGGTTTGGCTATTTGGAACATGGGGCTCCATTTGGGAGGCCAGATCTACTGGAGGCTGGTGGAGCTGGTCTGACAAAGAAGGGGAAGAGCTGTTTTGGTAGGAGGCTTGCCAGGCTGGTCAGGAAAGCTTTAAACTAGATGTGTTGGGGGAGGGGAGCATTGATCCATCCCAACACTCCTGATCAGTTGCCAGCACCTGTAATAAGTGCTTGGAGCGATGTAGAGATGTTCCAGCTGCCCCAGCCATTGAGTCGGCTGCATTTGGAGCTCGGCTAAGGTGCCTCTATACAAACGCCCGTAGTATGGGGAACAAACAAGAGGAATTAGAGATGTGTGCAAGGCTACGGGAATATGATGTCATTGGTATCACAGAAACATGGTGGGATGGCTCCTATGACTGGAGTGTCAGAATGGAAGGTTACAGGCTGTTTAGAAAAGACAGGCCAGGCAGACGGGGAGGGGGCGTTGCCATCTATGTCAGTGATAGGCTAGAGAGTATGGAACTCTGTCTGGGGACGGGTCATGAGGTAACAGAGTGTTTGTGGGTCAGGATCAAAGGGAAAACAACAATGGGGGGCATTAGGGTGGGGATCTGTTACAGGCCGCCTGATCAAGAGGACTCTGTGGATGAAGCGCTCTACAGACAGATAGGAGCAGCCTCACGCTCACAGGCCCTGGTCCTCATGGGGGACTTCAACCATCCTGACATCTGTTGGAGGGACGGTATGGCCCGGCACAAGCAATCCAGGAGGTTCCTCGATTGTGTGGAAGACAACTTCCTCTTCCAAGCAATAGAGGAGCCGACGAGGAGAGGTGCCATGCTGGACCTTGTGCTCACCAACAGGGAGGGACTGGTTGGAAATGTGACGCTCCAGGGCAGCCTTGGCTCTAGTGATCACGAGATGGTTGAGTTTGAGATCCTCAGGACAGTGAGAAGAGCATGCAGCAAGCTCACTGCCCTGGACTTCAAGAAAGCAGACTTTGGCCTCTTCAGGAACCTCCTTAGTAAGGTTCCATGGGATACAGTCCTAGAGGGCAGGGGTGCCCAAGACTGCTGGTCGATATTCAAGGATCACCTGCTACGTGCTCAAGAGTGTTGCATCCCGACTAGAAGAAAGTGCAGCAGGAGGGCCAGGAGACCTCCATGGTTAGACAAGGAGCTGCTGAGGAAACTTAGAGGGGAAAAAAAGAAGCTTATAGAAGGTGGAAGCAAGGACAGGCAGCCTGGGAAGAATATAGGAGCATTGCCCGAGAAGCTAGGGACCAGGTTAGGAAAGCTAAGGCCCAGCTAGAATTAAGTTTGGCAAGGGATGTAAAAGATAACAGGAAAGGATTCTATAGATCCGTAGCAAATAAAAGACAGACTAGGGACAATGTGGGCCCTCTCAGGAAGCTATCAGGAGAACTGGCTACCATGGATTTGGAGAAGGCTGAGGTTCTTAATGACTTCTTTGCCTCAGTCTTCACCAGCAAATGCTCTGACCACACCATGGAAGTCTTCGAAAGCAAATGCAGGGACTGTGAGAATGAAGACCTTAGGCCCACTGTAGGAGAGGATCAGGTTCGAGACCATCTTAAGAACCTGAACGTGCACAAGTCCATGGGACCTGATGAAATCCATCCACGGGTCCTGAAGGAACTGGCGAATGAAGTTGCTAAATCACTGTCCATCATATTCGAAAAATCTTGGCAGTCAGGTGAAGTTCCTGATGACTGGAAGAAGGGTAATATAACCCCCATTTTCAAGAAGGGGAAGGTGGAAGACTACAGGGGAACTACAGACCAGTCAGTCTCACCTCTGTGCCTGGCAAAATCTTGGAACAGTTTCTCCTGGAAAACATGCTAAGGCACATGAAAAACAAGGAGGTGGTTGGTGACAGCCAACATGGCTTCACTAAGGGGAAATCCTGCCTGACCAATTTGGTGGCCTTCTATGATGGAGCCATGGAACTGATGGACAGGGGCAGAGCAGTTGACGTCATCTACCTGGACTTGTGCAAAGCGTTCGACACTGTCCCGCATGACATCCTTGTCTCTAAATTGGAGAGACATCAATTTGATAGATGGACCACTCAGTGGATCAAAAACTGGCTCGATGGCCGCACACAAAGAGTTGTGGTAAATGGCTCGATGTCCAGTTGGAAACCTGTAACGAGTGGTGTCCCTCAGGGATCGGCGTTGGGACCGGTCCTGTTCAACACCTTTGTCGGTGACATGGACAGTGGGATTGAGTGCACCCTCAGCAAGTTTGCCGACGACACCAAGCTGTGTGGTTCGGTTGATACGCTGGAGGGAAAGGATGCCATCCAGAGGGACCTTGACAGGCTTTTGAGGTGGGCCAATGCCAACCTTATGAAGTTTAACCAAGCCAAGTGCAAGGTCCTACACCTGGGTGGGGGCAATCCCAGGCACTGCTACAGGTTGGGCAGAGAAGAGATTCAGAGCAGCCCTGCAGAAAAGGACTTGGGGGTGTTGGTTGACGAAAAGCTTAACATGAGCCGGCAGTGTGCACTTGCAGCCCAGAAAGCCAACCGTATCCTGGGCTGCATCAAAAGAAGCGTGACCAGCAGGTTGAAGGAGGTGATCCTGCCCCTCTACTCTGCTCTTGTGAGACCTCACTTGGAGTACTGCGTACAGTTCTGGTGTCCTCAACATAAAAAGGACGTGGTGCTGTTGGAGCGAGTCCAGAGGAGGGCCACAAGGATGATAAGAGGGCTGGAGCACCTCCCATATGAAGACAGGCTGAGAGAGTTGGGGCTGTTCAGCCTGGAGAAGAGAAGGCTGCGTGGAGACCTCATAGCAGCCTTCCAGTATCTGAAGGGGGTCTACAAGGATGCTGGGGAGGGACTCTTCCTTAGGGACTGTAGTGGTAGGACAAGGGGTAATGTGTTCAAACTTAAACAGGGGAAGTTTAGATTAGATATAAGGAAGAAGTTCTTTACAGTGAGGGTGGTGAAGCACTGGAATGGGTTGCCCAGGGAGGTTGTGGATGCTCCATCCCTGGCAGTGTTCAAGGCCAGGCTGGACAGAGCCTTGGACCCTGTGGTTTAGGGCAAGGTGTCCCTGCCCATGGCAGGGGGGTTGGAACTAGATGATCTTAAGGTCCTTTCCAACCCTTACGATTCTATGAAAAAGAAACTATCAATACTAGCATCATGTTCCTCCTGATGAAGGACTGCAGACTTTGACAGTTGGCCATAATATGCCCCTACTGTCAATGTTGTGAAGTTACTGAGCTTAGGACTGAAAAACGGTGAAAAGATTAGAATAACAAAATGGGCAATGGGATAATACTAGAAGATGTGTGCAAAAAAATTTTAATGGTATTATTTTAATTAAGCATTTTTTGTTTTCCTTTTAATACTATAAAGTCCCCTCACCCCCATAATAATATGATCTGGGTTAATAATGTTTTCTGGATTAAAGTGTTACACATTTCAATTATATTAATAATAATTTCTTTTATATGTAAGAGATGTTTCTTCTCTATCCATAAAGAGGATACTGAGGGCTGAGAGTAACATAAGTGAACCCAAAAAGTTCTCACACAAACACACCCCTCCCTCTCACACCACCTCCCACGGTTTCCTTCTGCAGGAAATACGGCTGCTCCAGCTTTGTGTGCCTCCTGCTGCTTGTGACTCTGTGCTAATGCACCCATTGTTAATGGGGTGCCCCAGAAGATGTCTCCACACCTCAAGGTGGGGTCCTTGTGTGCTGTCTCCACATTGCCAGCCCTCTGTTGGGTGCAGGCTGCTCCAGGCATCCCATGAGAAAGGTGCACTGCCCACCCTGGCCAGTAGTCAAAGTGTCCTGTCTTTCTCTGTGAAAGCAGAATTTTTCATTGTGTTCATACAAGCTTCAACAGATGGTTTGGTTTTTTTTTTCTTCTCCAAGTTCTGAAGTGCAATTTCTAATAAAAACCAAACAAAGGGAAACAGCTCTGTACAGGAAAAACAACACTTCTCTTTTTAGATCCCTAAGCTAAGGACTCAAAAAAAGTTACTTGAAATATACTTTTTACTTGAAATCAGACCTCTAAGAAAAACTGCCTGTTACCAACTCCAGTATATTAATCACAAGGCCATTCTCTCACTAAGTAACAGGCAATAGCAGGCTAATGGTGTTTAACTTACTTTGGTAAGATTAAATAAAAATAACTTGTGTAAAAAGGATTTTTTCTTTATTCATAGGTACTGTGGCACCAACTATACAGATCTTGAAATAGTCTTCTTTTAAATTTCCAAATACTACAGATGAACAAAAAGAAGTTGAAAAAAAAATACTTATTAATTTAGCTCTTTTCTTTTTTGACACATGGTCTACAAATGTAAATGATGTCTTGAAACATAGAAGGCTGGACTGGGGTTACAAAGGTTAATACTCAAGAGTATGAAATAGTTCTTTAAGTTTGAAATCTATTTGCAATTCTTCAATAACTCACTCTTCCGTACCAAAAGAAGGATGGAGAGGAAACTAAAATTGAAAAAGTCACGAGTGAAACAAAGACAGGGAAATCACCAATTACTGTCATAGGCAAAACAGAACTCAACTTGTGGGATTTAACTTCATTTAAAATATTTGAATGCTGGTTTGGGTACTGCCAAACAGACAAGACAAACATTTAAAAGCCTAGGGAAAACACCTTTCCTCCCTTTTTCCCAGCTTCAGCTTCAGTCCAGCCACCACCCCTCCCTCCTTCCAGTCTCCACCCACCTTGCTATCACCTCAAGTTACTCTCAGTCCCTTTGGTGAGGCAACAAGTGCCACAGGAAGATAGGAACAGGGCACAACAGTTTATTTCTGCCATTCCTTGTTTCTTACTCTTTTATTCTCCTAATCCTTCCTTGTTGCTCATTATGTTTGCTCCAGCATTGGTCCTCCATGGGTTACAGTCCCTTCAGGAGAGTTACCAGCTCTGCCATAGATCACTCCATATTGCTCTTGGCCTTCTTGTCCTGCTGTCTCAGTGTTTACTGCTCTTTCTTAAACATGTCTCCACAAAGGCATCACCACCTTGTCTGACGGGCTCAGCTGTAGCCTGCAATAGACCCACTGGAGCCAGCTGGAAATCATCTGCAGCCCCTGGCCTTTCCTCCTGCCAGGACCTTGTTGTTTACACCTGATACAAAGGGAACAGTTTTACACCTGTCAATGCTGAGGTATTTTCCTTGCCGAGTTGCTGGAGTAAGCCACGAAACCCGACTATGTCACCTTTCAGGTGAAGGTCTGATTTGTAATAATTTTCTCCCTTTACAGAACTCAATGGGAAAGTTTGCAACTCTAATGTCTCAGCACCAAAACCAAAAGTAAGGCCAGAGTGTGCATGTCTTGGCAAAATACTTTACCAGTGCACTCTATAAAAGGGCATTTATGTGTTTTGGAGAGACTTTGGTTTGATACATGTCTTGTAAGACTGTTCTTCTGGAAAGATGTTGCAAGGGGTCTATGTATCATTTGGCATGCATGTCAAATTTGCGTTGTTCTCAGCTTGCCATCTCTCAAACTGAATTACACTTGTCGTGGTTTGAGCCCAGCCGGTAACTCAGAACCACACAGCCGCTCGCTCACTCCCCGCCCCCCCTTCTTCCTCCCCCTGCTCCCGGAGGGATGGGGAGGAGAATGGGAAGAATGCAACTCCCACGGGTTGAGATAAGAGCAGTCCCGCAACTAAGGTATAACACAAAACCACTACTGCTACCACCAATGATAATAACGATTAGTGAAATAACAAGGGGAGAGGATACAATTGCTCACCACCCGCCGACCGATACCCAGCCCGACCCGAGCAGTGATCTGGGCCTTCCGGGTAACTCCCCCCGGTTTATATACTGGGCATGACGTGCTGTGGTATGGAATACCCCTTTGGCTAGTTTGGGTCAGGTGTCCTGTCTCTGCTTGCTCCCGGCTTCCCCTCCTCCCTGGCAAAGCATGAGACTGAGAAAGTCCTTGGTTGGAATAAACATTACTTAGCAACAACTAAAAACATCGGTGTTATCAGCGTTGTTCCCAGGCTGAAAGTTAAAAAACACAGCACTGCACCAGCTACTAAGCAGGAGAAAAATGACTGCTATAGCTGAACCCAGGACAGTATCCACCCCTTATTCCATACCATTCACGTCATGCTCAGATCCCACATCTCTCAGCACACCATCACCCCTGTCCCATATATACACATATATATACACCCACACCCACACACAGAGAAAGATATCGTTCCCTAGTCCATGGACCAATCCCTGTAAAATTGCTGAAATCATCCGGTCCATGATGTCAGGCTCCATCTCTTGTAATAGTCTTTCAGGGCAGGAGGGATGGTACATAGTGTTGGGTTGTTGCCTGCTGATGATACCGCCAAACTCATCTGGTCACTGCTGAGCTCGTCTGGTTTCCTCAAAATTCATTCTTTGTTGAGGTGATGATCGGAGGGAAGTCAGGGTCAATGGCTGGTGACCTGAAGATATCTAGCTGGTGGGCTATAAAAGTGTTATAGAGCAGGCAACAGCGTACAATTGAGTTCATTGGCTGTTTTCCCCCAAAATCAAATCCCCTTGAGGTACACATCGGACTTCCCCATCGTCCCGCATTACCCACCAAGTATATCCAGGTCCCTGAGCAAAAGCAACCCCACGAGTGGGTTTGCCTTTACCTGAAGCAGGAATAACCCAGACTGTCTTCCCCAACAAATTCTTTATGTGCACCACAGGAACTTTATCCCCCTCTACAGTACGTAAAAGTTCTGATTGGGCTGGGCCAGCCCTGTTGGCAGATCCCCTACTGTTGACCAACCAGGTGGCTTTTGGTAAATGTGTATCCCAGTGTTTGAAAGTCCCACCACCCATTGCTCTCAGTGTAGTTTTTAACAGCCCATTATACCGTTCGATTTTCCCAGAGGCTGGTGCATGGTAGGGGATGTGGTATACCCACTCAATGCCATGCTCTTTGGCCCAAGTGTCTATGAGGTTGTTCCGGAAATGAGTCCCATTGTCTGACTCAATTCTCTCTGGGGTGCCGTGTCGCCACAAGACTTGTTTCTCAAGGCCCAGGATAGTGTTCCGGGCAGTGGCATGGGACACAGCGTATGTTTCCAGCCAGCCGGTGGTTGCTTCCACCATGGTAAGCACATAGCGCTTGCCCTGGCGGGTTGGTGGGAGTGTGATATAGTCAATCTGCCAGGCCTCCCCATATTTGTACTTCAGCCATCGTCCTCCATACCAGAGAGGCTTTAACCGCTTGGCTTGCTTAATTGCAGCACATGTTTCACATTCGTGAATAACCTGGGCAATAGTGTCCATCGTTAAGTCCACCCCTCGATCACGAGCCCATCTATATGTTGCATCTCTGCCTTGATGGCCTGAGGTGTCATGGGCCCACCGGGCTAAAAATAATTCACCCTTATGTTGCCAATCCAAGTCCATCTGAGCCACTTTAATCTTAGCAGCTTTATCCACTTGCTGGTTATTCTGGTGTTCCTCAGTGGCCCGACTCCTGGGTACATGAGCATCTACGTGGCGTACCTTCACCACCAGGTTCTGCACCCGAGCAGCGATATCTTGCCACAATGCAGCAGCCCAGATGGGTTTACTTCTGCGTTGCCAGTTGCTCTGCTTCCATTGCTGCAACCACCCCCACAGGGCATTTGCCACCATCCATGAGTCAGTATAGAGATAAAGTACTGGCCATTTTTCTCGTTCAGCAATGTCCAAGGCCAGCTGGATGGCTTTCACCTCTGCAAATTGACTCGATTCACCCTCTCCCTCAGCAGTTTCTGCAACTTGTCGCAGGGGACTCCACACAGCTGCCTTCCATCTCCGATGCTTTCCCACAATACGGCAGGACCCATCAGTAAACAAGGCATATTGCTTTTCACTCTCTGACAGTTCATTATATGGTGGGGCCTCTTCAGCACGCGTCACCTCCTCTTCTGGTGACATCCCAAAATCTTTGCCCTCTGGCCAGTCCATGATGACTTCTAGAATTCCTGGACGACTGGGATTTCCTATTCGAGCTCGTTGTGTAATTAGTGCGGCCCACTTACTCCATGTAGCATCAGTTGCATGATGTGTAGAGGAGACCCTGCCTTTGAACATCCAGCCCAGCACAGGCAACCGGGGTGCCAGGAGGAGCTGCGCTTCAGTTCCAATCACTTCTGAGGCAGCTCGAACCCCTTCATAGGCTGCCAGTATCTCTTTTTCAGTGGGAGTGTAGCTGGCCTCGGATCCTTTATATCCCCGACTCCAAAAGCCAAGGGGTCGACCTCGAGTCTCCCCTGGAGCTTTCTGCCGGAGGCTCCAGGTAGGACCATTCTCCCCAGCTGCGGTATAGAGCACATTTTTCACATCTGGCCCGGCCCGGACTGGTCCAAGGGCTACTGCATGAACTATTTCTCGTTTAATTTGTTCAAAGGCTTGTTGTTGCTCAGGGCCCCATTTGAAATCATTCTTCTTCCGGGTCACGTGGTAGAGAGGGCTTACAATCAGACTGTAATTTGGGATGTGCATTCTCCAGAACCCCACAACACCTAAGAAAGCTTGTGTTTCTTTCTTGTTAGTTGGTGGAGACATTGCTGTTATCTTGTTGATCACGTCTGTGGGGATCTGGCGGCGTCCATCTTGCCATTTTATTCCCAAAAATTGAATCTCTTGTGCAGGTCCCTTGACCTTATTCCGTTTTATGGCAAAACCGGCCTTCAGCAGGATTTGGATTATTTTCCTCCCTTTCTCAAAAACTTCTTCCGCTGTATCACCCCACACGATGATGTCATCAATGTATTGCAGGTGTTCTGGAGCTTGCCCCTGTTCCAGTGCAGTCTGGATCAATCCATGGCAGATGGTAGGGCTGTGTTTCCACCCCTGGGGCAGTCGGTTCCAAGTGTACTGGACGCCCCTCCAAGTGAAAGCAAACTGTGGCCTGCATTCTGCTGCCAAAGGGATTGAGAAAAATGCATTGGCAATGTCAATTGTGGCATACCACTTGGCTGCCTTTGACTCCAGTTCATACTGAAGTTCTAACATGTCCGGTACGGCAGCACTCAATGGTGGTGTGACTTCGTTCAGGCCACGATAGTCTACTGTTAATCTCCACTCTCCATTAGACTTTTGCACTGGCCATATGGGGCTATTAAAGGGTGAGCGGGTCCTGCTGATCACTCCTTGGCTCTCCAGTCTGCGGATCAGCTTATGGATGGGAATCAAGGAGTCTCGGTTGGTGCGATATTGCCGCCGGTGCACTGTTGTGGTCGCAATTGGCACTTGTTGTTCTTCGACCTTCAGCAACCCCACAACAGAAGGATCCTCTGAGAGACCGGGTAAGGTGGACAGCTGCTTAATTTCCTCTGTCTCCAAGGCAGCGATACCAAAAGCCCATCTATACCCTTTTGGGTCTTTGAAATACCCTCTCCTGAGATAGTCTATGCCAAGGATGCATGGAGCCCCTGGACCAGTTACAATGGGGTGCTTTTGCCACTTCCTCCCAGTCAGGCTGATTTCAGCTTCCAGCATAGTTAACGCTTGGGATCCTCCTGTCACTCCAGAAATAGAAATGGGTTTCACCCCTTGATACCTTGATGGCATCAGAGTACCCTGTGCACCGGTATCTACTAGAGCCTTATACTTCTGTGGGACTGATGTGCCAGGCCATCTGATCCACACAGTCCAGTAAACCCGATTATCCCTCTCCTCCACCTGGCTGGAGGCAGGGCCCCTCTAATAGTGATCACAAAATTCTCCACTTCTGTCTTGTAGAAAGGGATTAGTATTCCTTATCACAGGAGCTGGAGTAAAATCAGCTCTTTCGCTCCATCTGGGAAACTGCTCGCCAGAGACTGGAGCAGCAGCTTTCCTGGAAGGATCATCCTTGACCATTGTTCTCCTCTTCAGTTCACGCACCCGTTGCTCCAGAGCTGAAGTAGGTTTTCCATCCCACTTTCTCATGTCTTCTCCATGATCCCGCAGGTAAAACCATAGGGTGGCCCGTGGCGTGTACCTCGTATATTTTCTTTCTCGAGCAGTAGGGCGCCTTCTGTTGATAGCTGAGACATGGGTTGGTACGCGTGGAGAGCTGGATAGATCGGATAAATCGTCTCTCAATTGTTTGAACTCCTGGGACAGTTTTTCCACAGCTGAAATGATGGAAGGGGTGAGATTGTCTTCGAACTCTCGGAGTTGACGAATCAGGAAATCCACTGTTGGTGATACTCCGTCATTCCAGGTCATTGATGCCAATGTGTGGGCATATGATGATGGCGCACTCCGTGTAAGTTTCCGCCACATGGGTCGTGTACATTCGACTTCATCTGGGTCTACGGATGTGTTCCTGGAATCCGGCCTACGATAGATCATCTCTATAATGGCTGATTCCCTCAGGGACTGGATGCCTTTCTCTATCGTGGTCCAGTTGGCTGAGCGATTCGTAATATCGTCTTTGTAGGGAAACCTTTCCTTCACAGCTGCCAGGAGCCGCCTCCAAAGACTGAGGGCTCGCTTCTCTCTTGCAATCGCTTTGTCAATTCCTCCTTCCTTAGCAAGTGATCCCCAGCTGCTTGGCTTCCCTACCTTCTAGTTCATGACCGTCGGCCCCATTGTCCCAGCACTGGAGCAACCAGGTGACAATGTGCTCCCCTGGAAGACGGGTGAAATCTTTTCGCATATTCCGTAGTTCAGTTGAGGTCCGGGGTCGAGAAGTGACCTCTTCTTCTTCTTCCTCTTCCTCTGACCCACGTAGTAGTAACTCTTGTTCAGGTGCTGTTGCATATAGTAATGGCACTGGGTCTTCATCTTTCTTCGCTTCACGGGTTGCTCTTTGTGCCTCTCGTCTGCTTTTGCTTACAGGGGCAACAGACATTGTCACAAACTGGCCATTTGGTTTAGCTGCAGTGTTTGTCACTGTGGTTGGAGTGGCTGCAGTGTCTGCCACTAGGATTGGAGTGGTTGCAATGTCTATTGCTGGGGTTGGTGCAGCTGTTGTGCTTGGGAGTTGAGTAACACCAACAGCTGCATTATCTGTTGCTGTCGGGGTTTGAGTAGCTGTTGTGCTTGTCACTGGGGTTGGTGTAACTGCTGTATTTGAAGTTGGAGTAGTTGCGTTGTCTGTTGTGGTCAGGGTTTGAGTAGCTGTTGTGCTTGTCACTGGGGCTGATGTAGCTGCTGTACTTGGAGTAGCTGTGTTGACTGTTGTGGTCAGGGTCTGAGTAGCTGCTGTGCTTGTAGTTGGCATAGCTGCGTTGTCTGTTGCTTTGCCATCAGATCCAGAGACATTTTTTTCCCTTTGAAGGTGCTGGATAGTGTTGAGCAGGGCTCTGTAGGCATAGGCCAAGCCCCAGCACGTTGCCAAAATTTGTCCCTCTCTGGTATAACCAGGACGACAGCACACCTCGTTTAAGTGTTTTACTAGTTTTTCCGGATGTTGCACTTGTTCAGTGGTGAAGTTCCAAAGCACTGGAGGGGCCCACTGGCCTAGGTACTTGCCCATACTATCCCACACACCCTGCCACTCATAACTGTCCAGCCTCAGGGAAAATCTCCTGGTGGTCCTCCTATATCGTCGTCTAACCCTAGACCAGATTCGAACCTGATACTGCTGAATTTTTGAGATTAAATGAAATCGGATGTTCCTACGACGGGATGGCCGTGGGTAAAACACACTCCGTATGTTTGCCAACATGCTGATCCCCAGCACAATCAGCAGGCAGGTTTCAAGGGTACTCAAAGGCCATCTAAAACCTTCAGAACTCTCAACTGCTGTTGCAAATAGGCTGGTGGGGGAACAGGGGGTGAAAGAGAATGCTTCCTTCGTAAGTTTACCCCCCGAGGAGAAAAAAAAAAGATATGCAATTGCTAAAATATTTCATTATATACCTCCCAATGTATAGTGGTGATGGCCACGCTGGAAGCACAAACCAGACCAGTTTCATGATCAATGAGTCTATTGTATTACAAGTCATTACCATGAAGTACAGTGAAACAAGAACCTTAGCCCAGGCCCCCCAGCCGATAAATGCTAAAAGAGCAAATAGTGGCTGTAAGTAAGGTACAACATGCTGAAACTCTGAGATCAAGCGCAACACGTCTGAGAGCCAAATAATCACCATTGTGACGAGTAGTAACAATGAATGCTTATCACAAATATGATTAAACACACTCTGGTCAGATCTGTCGTTATCTCAACCTTTCGTGCCCCACGTTGGGCGCCAAAAAGAACTGTCGTGGTTTGAGCCCAGCCGGTAACTCAGAACCACACAGCCGCTCGCTCACTCCCCGCCCCCCCCTTCTTCCTCCCCCCGCTCCCGGAGGGATGGGGAGGAGAATGGGAAGAATGCAACTCCCACGGGTTGAGATAAGAGCAGTCCCGCAACTAAGGTATAACACAAAACCACTACTGCTACCACCAATGATAATAACGATTAGTGAAATAACAAGGGGAGAGGATACAATTGCTCACCACCCGCCGACCGATACCCAGCCCGACCCGAGCAGTGATCTGGGCCTTCCGGGTAACTCCCCCCGGTTTATATACTGGGCATGACGTGCTGTGGTATGGAATACCCCTTTGGCTAGTTTGGGTCAGGTGTCCTGTCTCTGCTTCCTCCCGGCTTCCCCTCCTCCCTGGCAAAGCATGAGACTGAGAAAGTCCTTGGTTGGAATAAACATTACTTAGCAACAACTAAAAACATTGGTGTTATCAGCGTTGTTCCCAGGCTGAAAGTTAAAAAACACAGCACTGCACCAGCTACTAAGCAGGAGAAAAATGACTGCTATAGTTGAACCCAGGACACACTTTAGACTTAAAGATACTGCAGTTAAATCCTGTTCCTTTGTATCCCAGAAAACGCCCTTCAGTACCACCACTTGCCTGTCTCACTGTGGTGAGGACAGCAGCAGTTGCTGCATGTCAGCACTGTTGGAGGTATTCTGCCTTAGAATTGATGGCAGTGTACTGATTCTGACTGGGCACTTTGGGGTTACAGAAATACTAAAAATAATTAGTTGAGGGTTATAATTTAGTTAAAAGCTATTTTGAAATCTTGGTTGTAAGTATTTTGGAAGAATTTGATTAAGTATTACTAAGTAAAGAATTGGAGTACACTTAGACTTGAGTATGAATTTTGTATGGATAGAAAAGAAGCAATTATTTGCCCAAAGAATTAAAAGAAAAGGAATTTATGTAAATGTTTTTTCATACTTTCTTATCATTGGAGTTGTGTAGCATGCAAAATCACTTCTGTCTGCCTAGATACTAATTTATGAATCAGAATGAAATCCGTATATAACGCAAATAAAGGTTTTCCAAAATACTGATGATAGAAGTCTGCACAGGATTTTTTCAAGCAGATGGAGCTGTTGGAAATACTAATCAATGCACACTCTGAAAAATAACTTGCATCTAAATCTATATTTTAAATCAAATAGAAATGCTTTCATAAATGTTCCAGCTAAAGATAAGTAATTAGTTTCCATGAAAACAAACACCACTAAATTATTTCTTAATGGAGGTATTGCTGTAACTAAAACGCCATGACTGTATTGGCTGCTTTAGCTAATCTGACATTGAGTCCAAGGCTTACAAAGTCAACATAACACTTAGGACATTATGCTTACTTAGCCACATTGTTTGAATGACCTACTTCAGAAGAAGCTAAGTAAGTCAAGATTTATTAGACAATTTCAACAAAACATACAGAAATATCTTTAAGTACTGCTTGCAAGTTTAAATGTCAAGAGCAGAAACAAACACTTCAACAGACACTCTCTTCACCTGAGAAAATTTATTAATAATTTCTTCATAGCATTTTTATATAAATTATGCCCTTGTGTGCTGTCAAACAATATTGATGATGTGGGGTTTTTTTTTAACCAATGTTAAACTATCTTCTGGCTTCTATATTGCTGAGCATTTTTTTCTTTCAGTCAGCCGCTAGTGTATTTTGTACATTAGCTTTCTGTATATGAGTTTTCATACTCGATATTGAAACACTGTGTCCTCAATATAAAGAGACTGTCCTTGATTCTTTTTCTGTATGATTGGTATATGGGAAAATGAGAAAAGTTATTTGTAAGCTCTCTTCGACTTCAAAATAAAATAATTTTTGCTATAGGCAAATATTCTTTATATTATTGCATTTATATTTCTGGTTTAAAGTAGATCCACTGGCCATGCTCTTGAAGACATTTTGTTTAATGAAAAATACTTTAAAATCACGGAGAAAAATTACTAGCCAGGTGCCTCCTTTTCCCAAGTGATTAATTTTTATGAATTAATATGAGAGTCCAATTATATTTACTGGTAGCGAAAAAGATGAAACAAATGTGATAACCTGTTCTTGCAAATGAATCTGTCTCTGCTAACTAGAATATTAATGTATACAGCGTTAACAGGAATTCAGAGCCATTTTTGTGGTGAAAGTAGCCAGTCTGGGCTTCTTGCACTCTATTTATCGTGTACTCTAAATCTTGGACTCTTATTCCAAGGAAAGCACTTAATCTTTCATTTTCTTTTGAAAGAATTAGATTTGTGTTCATTACCCACAGGATCTTTCTCTTTTGCTAGTACAATATACCACATTACAAAAGAGATATTGGTTTATGTCACCTCCTTTGTCATTCACAAAACACAGGTATGACAACTACAGTGGCTGTTTACACCAAAAATATAAAATGCAGAACAGTTTCAGAGATATCTTGATTGCACCTGTATGCAATGAAGAAAGCTTCACCACTGGGCCAGCCAAGTTTCCACAGAATAATAGCAAATATTCCATGAACCAGCTATGATCTGATAAATGCTCCACAAAAACTTCAGTTCTTGGGACAAAATTTAAGAGGTCGGTATTGAGCAAGTCTAATCATCATGGTAACTGGGTTATTTATGTCTAACCACAACACTTTGTGGCTCAGTCTCTGGTGACAGTCTGATGCTGTTGACCAATATATTTTAGTACAACGTTTAAGACTACCTAGAATTAAATGGTTTGGACTCCAAATCAGTAATATATATCTCTCCCTTCTCCATCCCCAACTGTGCTATTGGTATTTAGCCAGATGGAACCTAAGAAAAGAACATAAAGGTACAGAAAGGAGCAATCTTATGGTTGTAAATAACATTCCAGGTTTCAGGGAGAATTTTTATTCCAAAACCATGCTGTTGTCCAAAATGTAGTGCTACTTATTATTGTGCATTATAATTCAGACATAAGTGGTAATATGAGAATATGGCAGGTGCAATGTACTAAACAGTTTTGACTATAATCCATTTGAATTAAGTTTATGCAGCCAAAATGCAAAGCCCATCTGTTTAATATAGATTTCCTTCAAATTAAAAAAACCCCAAAACAAAACACAAAGAAACCACACACACACACACACACGCAAATAATAAAATTCTATACTCCTGTATAGAGAAGGGAAAAATTCAGCCCTACAGTAGGCCTTCTGCTAGAATTTATTCAAGCTGTGTGAGACACTCTTGGATGTCACTGTGAGGTTCACAGAAGAAACAAAGCAGGCAAAGCAACCAAAACAAAATAAAAAATTCTGCCATCATTATGTCCTTTTCTCCCTTTGATTTCCAATATTGGCAGAGCATTTTTATCCTGCCCACTGCATAAAACACAAGCATTGTCTCCAGTCCTCTTTTCCATCTTTAGTTTCTAGCCTAGATTATATTGATGATAGTCGTTCAATCTGCTCTGATCCATTCTGATTAATAACATTTCAGTTTATTTCACACCTTCTGGGCTATCATGTATAAACAACAGTCAAACTACTTTTTAGTATAAAACAAAGGACTTTTAGGTAATAACGCTAACACCACAGGGCCAAAATTAAGGTAATCAAGGGCTTTAGACCATAGTAACCCATAGGAAAACTTCCATCTTGTTATGGCAAGCCCAATTACTCCAACATAGATAGCAGAAAGGTAGCAGATATTTCCTGAAATTTTACTGCTTATATTAGAATACTTCCAGGAGAACTAATAACTTAGTAGTATCTCAGGTGGCCTAGTATCACACTCTTAAGGGAAATGCAAATTCAGAAATTCCATTGTATGACTTCTGACTAGACTTCTTATGTAGTTTTTGTTCAAAAAAATTTGGTGTCTAATTCTAGTCTACATTCTTTTATAAATCTCAGCTCTTATGACTGTTAAGGTTCTTTCAATATCCAAGCCCATTTTTGTCTTGACCTACTGTAAGTAATGATTTCCAGATTTAGCTCTATTTACGTAAGAATTCTAAAGGTTATTGTCTTGGAGACAATCTCATGAATGCCAGTAAGTAATAAAAGAATTTCTGAAGCAGCATATTAAATGATACAGTCATAAGAATTAACTGTATAATCATTGTTGTCTTTGTCTAAAAGGAAAAGTGTGATGGAACCAATAGAATCATATCCCTCTTCTTTCCATGATCCCACAAAGAAAACCCTATTCTTTTCTTATTTAATTTTTGCTGTTACAACTAAGACTTTCAAGGGAGGTTATCACTCAACATCTGCAACTGTAGGTGCAAATGCAAATGCCACCTCTCTTTACTCTTCACACCTTACCTCCCACTTCTCCAATCTGTCTAAATTTCATAGCCAAATTTCTTCCCTCTCTCCCTCCCTTTTTTCTCTATCAATCAGCTGCTTTCTAGCCCTAATCCTTCTCACTTTTCAACAGCAAATTCAGGTTTCCTTTTCCCACATGACAACATCTCCATCATTCTAGATCTCCTACACGTCACTTTTGACCCTAACATATTTCAATTTCTTACCCTATTTCTTCTGCTATAAGCAGCCACGAATTCGTATAGTGGTCCTAATATACTTCTCAATTTCCCACTTTGAGCAGATTTTCATGTTCTGTTTTCCGTCCCTACACACAACAGTTGCGTTTTCAAACAACCTTTGTTTTTCCTCTGTTCAGGTGGGTCTGTTTTCCTTCAGTGCTACTGTTTTTCATTTAAGTTTATATCTTTTACAGGGTTTTTTTACAGCTAGAAGGATTTAAATTACGCCACAGTTGATAAAAGGTAAAACTCCATTGTCTCCAGTGTAGACACGTGTCATCTAAATATACTGTCTCTCAGTAGTGCTGTTCTAAATATTGTTCTAGCATAACATATTCCTTAGTTGTAGAACCCAGGTTGCCAATTTTCTTACCGATTTCTATATCACATCTATGTAACAGTTTTTAGGAAATATATTAACATTTAGTTAAGAAGTATTAAACTTTCTTTGAATGCCAGAACTTTAGTTTGACATGAGTGACATATTTAGAAAAGAAATCTAATTTTTCATTATCATTATAAACCATTTTCTTAAAATACAGTATTTATCCTAAGGTCCAAGTGCAATTGTTAGTATGGTAATTAAAGAAATCACAGTCTTTACTCCTGCCTTAGTGTATTTCTTTGCATAATTCATTCCTTTGAAGATGTAATGAACTATATACCTTCTACTTTGACATGTGGTCTGATTTTTTTTTTCACCACAGAGTACAGAATTAGAAGATACTAAATTTCCAAAAACTAATTAAAATTTTTGACTGAATTTTTAATAAACTCATATCCCTTATGTTAGCCCTTAATATTTTAGAAAGATTTAAGTATTAGTAAATTATCATTGGCTTACAAAACTAAAACTTAGAATCTGAGTTTGTTAAAAGCCAGTTTAAATCAAAATGTCGACTATTTAAATCAAGATAATTCCACAAATACTCTGTTTTTTCTGGCCTAAACATATCTATTCTCTTCACATTTTTAATGTAATTTGCTTTTTGTTTTATTTACCTTTTTTGCTTGTACTTGCCATATACGCATGGAATTCCTAGAGTTCCTCCCATGCAATTAGCACCCAAGGCAGATCTAGTGATTTAAGAGAGCTATGGGGAAGCTGCCTAGCACAGTAGGAAGTGCTTGCGGAGAGAGGTTTTCCTGTTCTTCTTTTTCACTGGAAGTGAAAAGTTAATGTAGCATCAGCCAGTTATGACGTTAACAGCTGTACACTTGACTGCATACAGACTGTCCTACTGAGAAGGGCAGAAAATGTACGCAACACATGTAGCATCTCTAGCTCTTTAGTAAGCTCTCCCAATAATTATACCTTATCCTCCACTACATGTGTGTCTTGAAAGGTTATACTTCAGCATTGCTTTTCTATCCACTGTCAAAATAAGAGCTCTGTGACTCAGCAGCATGCCAGAACCCCACCTACTCGTCCCAAGAAATCAAATACTCTGACACTAAGAATTCAATATATGCATATTGAACTAAGATGTGGATCTTTTGTTACTGTGGTCTTTGCAAAGTTTATTGTGAAAGATTTTTAACTTCTACTTTGAATTATGTAAGAAACAAGAACTAAATTTGATTATGCTCAGAGTTATGCTTAGTTGAAATATCTGCAAGAATAACAACTGAGATACATGTAGTAATGTGCCTTGTTCAATAAGTTCAACAGAAAGAATCAAATTTTTGCATAATGCGTAAGGAGATTTGGAGGCTTGCTAGTTGCTCATTCCTTTAGCAATCAGATTTTGAAGTGTAGAAGAAGTATTTGTCTCTTTGTTTCTTTCTTCCCTAAAACCTGACAAACCCATACAACACAAATAAGGTTTTTATAAGTAATAATAGAAGTATCTGCAAATACAGAAGAAGTATCATGCAAAATGTACTGGAAATGTTATACTTGTTTTATAGGGCTGGGTGGCGTTTTTATATTCACGAAGTCTTAGTTTTACCAGACATGCAATCTTTCTAACATATAAAAGTCTTCAGGGGTGTCTAAGAATATATATCAATACTAAATAGCTGTAACACTTTATGGTAATATAAACGTAAAAGCAGTACTATTACATTTGATGAGAGTTATTCATTTTTCTACAACGACTTCACAAGAATTAAATAACATTGAGTGAATGAACAGAGTGGATGTACAACAAAATATACTAAACTTGATTTATTCTGTGAAAGTGAAGAATGAATACCTAAGGACTCTTTTCTTCTTCACTTTGCTTATATTAAATAGGTCCACACTGCTGAGCTTCAATGACATCTGCACTTGGCCTCATAATGCATGGGCCATAGCAGGTACCTTGTGGTGAGTGAGAGAATCCAGCATAAGGTGATAGTAAGATCTTGGCATAAGTTTTTTGAGGGTGTTTATTAGCTCTTGAGCCTCATAGTCCTGTTGTGGTTTTCAATAACTGTCACTTTCATGTACTGTCACCACTGTAACTTCTTTCCCAGTGACTCAAATTTCCTTATTGTTAACAAGAGGAAAGACGAGGAAACAGGAAAAGAAAAAAAGTGAATTTAATGGAAATTGAGATAGTACTATTATTGCAGTCCGTGATATCACGCCATATTGTGAAACATGGCGAACACTAAAAAAAAAAGCAAGCAACAAACCAGTTAAAAGTAGAATGCAGTCTAGCTATTCTTTAACTGAAAAGACATCAAACTTTCAATCTTCACTTTACATATATACATTGCAGCTGTTTATGGCTGTATCAATGTGTGGCAGAATGTGTGTTTATACATAGTATATAGATGTATGTAATGTATGTAATGTATGTATGTATGTATTTATGTATATATGTATGCATAGGAGTTGCCAAGTTGAATTTCCTTGGTGAACAAAAACTACTTCTGCTAATGAATAAAGGCATGAACAGGGGGATTACATTGAGAAGGTGAAGAACATGGGCAGATTGCTATTGAGGTCTGAAAATCATAACATAAAGGGGTTAATTTTTCACTATAAGAGGAGAGGGGAACATGCCTTTAAAGGCAAACAGGGTGTAAATTTAGATTTTAAACGGAATTTTTCAGAATATGTAAGAGATATTATGGAGAAGTGCGTCAGCATTTTCTTTGTACATTACACTAATAATAACAATAGCATTAAAAGCTCCACTCAGTGCACCAGGTTTTAAATCTCACAGGAGCAGAGATATCAAGCTGACAGCAGAAGTGGGGTAAAAAAAAATAAAAATAAAAAAATTAAAGAAGAGACATTCACAAAATGTGTTACAAATCTAAAAGAGGTAAAATACAAGGCTGATTTCATAGTGCCGTGGCACAGAGAAGGCCACCTTAGAATTTATTCCCTCCTTCAGTATTGTCTTGGAAGGGTATTTTATTTATAAACCTTTCATCTGTGTATGTGTTATTTTTTGTTGGTAAATCTTTCTCTCTCTCACTGCCTCTCTCAGACTTACTTCGTTGCTGTGTCTGATTTCACGTATAGAACTAACTGAACATCTGGGGTACAGGGAGAAAAACATGGACAGCAGGATGCCTACCTTTAAGAGATGTGACATTTACTATGTGACAGTGTGACTGAAAAAGTAATGTGCCACTCAGTAAATCCTTGACACTTGACACATATAAAACTGCTATTATGTAACACAGATTTGTATGTTTTATTCGGGTGAAATATGTCACACTAAAAGTAGCAATTTTTAATCACTTCAGAAGAAGGCATCTATTTACGATTTGGCTGTACTAGGCTTCTTTTACATCACTCACATGTAAGCCCAACTCCCAGACTAAATTTGTTTTTAAACTACTGGTATGTAGTGTTGGAGAAATATCTCACTTTCAACAGAAAACTGAAAGATCTCAGAAAATGTATTTGCTTGCCATGTTTTTTAGGATGAGGTCAGGGGTTTAGCCTTACAGGCATCTTTCCCAAGTGCATATCAATACCATTTTACTTTTCACTTAAAAAGATGCCAAAAGTTAGTGTAAACAGAAGCAATCCACCTACTGGCTTTATATTAGCTGAATCACAGAACATCTAGAAACAGGATTTTTTTGTTTGTTTGTTTGTTTGTTTGTTTTCACAAATGATATAATGGCAGGCTGTAACCATCATATTTATTAACAATATTTTAACAAGAAAAAAATTTTTTTTTGGGAAAGAAATTAACATATTCTCAGCTTTAATCACATGCTTATGTTTTAACACACCTGAAGTCTTTTTTGTCTTGTTCATGGCAATGTTCAAGGCCAGGTTGGACACTGGAGCCTTGGGCAACATGGTCTAGTGTGAGGCGTCCCTGCCCATGAGAGGGAGTTTGGAACTAGATGATCTTAAGGTCCTTTCCAACCTTAACCATTCTATGATTCTATGATTTACGTTTATATTAGAATCAATATTTAATCTTGGATTACAACAATGACTTTTCATACATTTTGTGTTCTTTTTTGTTAAAAATATAAGTGTACTCATATTTACGCCATGCTACCAATCTTCTCATAATTACAAAGTGCAACCTAGATGGTAGTAGATCAGTGAGCAACTGACCATGTGTTCCATTTTTGTTTTATTGTTAATCACACATAGAGATAAGAAGAATGTAGCACATACTAATATTACTCAACCTATTCAGAATGACGGAAAAAAAAGAATAAATCATTATTAAACAAACACCTTTGTTGATCCTTCACCCATGAGATCAATTCCCTTAATGCTGTCCAATGTTCAGATTAAGAAAAACAACTTTACAATACGTGTTTTGTTTTCAATGGAAAAGGTAAGGTAATTGTGATGTTGATTTCCAGGGCTATAAACATGTTATGCCACAAGAACCTTGAGTAGATGGTTCTTCAGGTTTTTTTCAGGTTCTCTGATATTACACTCTCTACATTTATGATAAGCTTTGGATAATAAAAGAAATTTCAGTTAATGTTTGTAAGCTTATTTAAGGAATCCTAAATTAACACTGCTGCTTGCAAAGAAGAACTTAAAATATTTTAAAATATTTTTAAGTTCATGTTTGGCTCCTAGAAGATTACTCATTAAGCCATATACAATCCATTACAGTTTAAAGTTGTCTGCAGGGTAAACAAATACATTGGTTTTATGTTAATCACTTGAAAATATGTCTGTGAAATTATGCAATATTTGATAGTGTAAACCATGCTGTTAATTATTTTTATTCAACATAACAGCAGACTTGCTGAGGATGCACTCAATCCCACTGTCCATGTCTCCAACAAAGATGTCAAACAGTGCTGATCCCAATACCAGCCCCTGACGAACACCACTTGCCACTGGTCTCTACTTGGACATCAAATTATTGACCATAACTCTTTGAGTGTGACCATCCAACCAATTCTTTATCCACTGTGTGCTACATCGTCAAATCCATGCCTTTCCAATTTAGAGACAAAGGATGTCATGAGGGACAATGTCAAATGCCTTGCACAAGTCCAGGTAGATGACACCAGTTACTCTTCCCTTATCCACCAACACCGTATCCCCATCATAGAGGGCCACCAAATTGTTCAGACACAGTTTTCCCTTAGTGTAGCCATTGTTGCTGTCACCAATTGCCTCCTTATTTTTTATGAGCCTTAGCATAGCTTCCAGGAGGATCTGCTCTATGATCTGGCCAGGTACCAAGGTAAAACTGACTGTCTTGTAGCTCCCCAGGTCCTCCTTTTTTCCCTTTTGACAAATGGGGTTATGTTTTCCCCTTTTCAGTCAGTGAGAACTTCACTGGACTGCCACAACTTCTCTAACATGATGGATAGGGGCTTAGCCACTTCATCCATCAGTTCCCTCAGGACCAACAGATGCATCTTATCAGGTCCCATGGACTTCTGTGCTTTGTGGTTCCTTAGATGGTCTCAAACCCTCTTCTCCTACAGTGGCAGGTTCTTCATTCTCCCAGTTCCTGCCTTTGCCTTATGTGGCTTGGGCAGTGTGGCTGACGTTGCTGGTGAAGACAGAGGCAATAAAATCACTGAGTACCTCTGCCTGTCACATGTCACGGGTAACCAGGTCTCCCATTTCCTTCCAGAGAGGGCCCAACTTTTCCCCAGTCTTCCTTTTATCACCAACATACACGTAAAAGCTTTTCTTCTTATGAATATTCCTGTGAATTATAAACAAGATAAAATCATTATGGAGTCTGTATACCGGTAGAAAAAGAAAAAAAAAGGTCTTTATTGCACAGAAAACTGTTGTTCAAAGTTCTGGTTTTCTTCTTTTTTTTATTTTTTTTTCCATGGCATAACTCTAATATAATAAGTGGAACTCAGGCACTTAAATACAGAATTATGTTCCAGAATATGTCTATGATAATAAGCAGCACTTGCTTGACTTTGAAGTCCTCCAGGATCAAGACTCATGCTTCTGTGCCTGTGCAGAACTTCTGTGTTCTGGATATTTTAAATCCTTTTTCTCTTATAAATTTTACTGAGCTCCAGTGATCCAATATTGAGTTGATCTCCCAGTATACACACACCCCAAGTAAGAATTATGACTAATCATAGTCATAAACTCATGTTTTTCAAACAGCTGCTGGTGGCTCCTGTTCTTTTTATGAAATAGCCTCATGGACTGAATATTCTCTTACAGAATGAGAGACCTGTAACAGTCCAAATTTGCATGACATTATTCCATAATCATCAGTCTGTGAACTTTTCTGGGATATGTCACTTTTCATTTCTGTTGTAACTATGAAACATTCAGGAGGAAATTCAAAATACCTCATGCCAAAAAAGAATACAGAGAAAAGAACCTGTTACTGTATGCAGCAATTAAGCTTACATGCAGCAAAGAGTGGGTCTTGACTTTCAGTCACTCCTTCTAGGACACTTAATAGATATAAATTTATTTTCTATGCCTACAATTAATATAGTGCAGAATATAATGTATTTTCTTATATATTTCTATAGATTCCACTGTGCCGACATCTCCAGTTCCACATCTACTAGCTCTGCTTAACATATTTCTAGGTATTTTCTATGTCCTCCTAAAGGGAGCTATAGTAGTTCTCCAGTAGAAATGTGGGTTTTGACTGTAACAGATACATAGAAGCATATCCAGAAAAGGCCATTGGATACATCCGGTGCCTCAGTTCATGTGGAAAAGGACTAGCTCATATTCTGTCTGAGAAGTATTCTAACACGGTTAATGCAACTGATACTGTGGAACCATCCAGAAACACTTACTCGCAAGATTTCATAGTTTCTTAATCATAAACAGGGCTAACATGAGACAAAATCTTGTGTCTAGCTCTGTCAAAAGAGAAACATTTCTGACTTTGTACATAATCACAATCTCACACTCCTAGGCTCGGTTTCATCCTGATGATACAGTGTTCCATCTGTAGCTAATGGGAAAACACAAACATTTGCAGAGAGCAGTTGGACCAATATAAGATTATCCTAGGTAAGGAATATTAAAACCAGATTGAGGTACTTAGTTTAGGTGGCTATTTTGAAGGAGTATTTAAGTTTAGAAATTTGAATATATATCCATTTTCATGGATAATTACATTTATACTTTTAACTAAGTCCTTGAGCAATATATTCTAGGAGTTTTAGGCAGTTCCATCTGGCAAAACAGATAGAATAATTTTATTTTCTTGTTTTAGATTTCAGGTGTCTCACATTTTACACCTGGATTTTGGTTTTCACAAGTGTATCACTTGCATAACCTATCTTGAAACTTTACCTTTAGGACCAAATTACTGATTTGGGTTCCTATTAGGATCCTAAATCAGTTACTATTAAGACATCAGATCTATAAGTACAGAACATTTTTTAGATGTAAGCATAGCTATACCCCTTAAAAAGGAAATTTAAGCCCAGGCTAGATGTGCCTGACAGGATGATCATAGCTAAAACAATTGCATGATTCTGAGGCTCAGAATGCTGATAAAACCTTTTACAACTAGGATGATTTAATTAAGGCAGATAAACACAGGTTTGAGTTCAAGATTTTAGAAGATAAATTTTTGGCTGTTTATACTGTTGCCCACCCTTGAGAGGCTTCAACAAAGTGTTGGACTTGGACCTGTTGGAGCGAGTCCAGAAGAGGCCATGAAGCTGATCAGATGGCTGGATCACCTCTTCATGAAGACAGGCTGTGCAGCCTGGAGAAGAGAAGGCTCAGGGGAGACCTTGATAGCAGCCTTCCACTACCTAAAGGGGTTCTACAAGAAGTCTGGAGAGGGACATTTTACAAGCGCATGCATAGTAATAGGACAAGGGGGCATGGCTTTAAGCTGAAAGAGGCTAGATTTAGATTAGACATTAGGAAGAAATTGCTGACTATGAGTGTGGTGAGACACTTGAACAAGTTGCCCAGAGAAGTTGTGGATGTCCCATCCCTGTAAGTGTCAAAGGCCAGGTTGGACGGGGCTTTGAGCAACCTGGTCTCATGAAAGGTGTTTCTGCCCATGGGCAGAGACATAGAAGGGAACTAGGTCATCTAGGTCCCTTCCAACCCTAACAATTCTATGATTCTGTGATTCTATCTGGAATGGCTTGCTCGCTTTTGTGAAACAACAAATATTGTAAGGCTGTAAGTATCACTTGCCTAACAAAAATTCTTGATCTTAGAAATTCAGTTATTCTTGTAATACACATGATTTTAGTAGCACCAAACTCTTAAAAATCCTTGGAGTCCTTATGCTGGACCTTTTTCAAATCCAAGAAAAGATATTTTCTGATCCAAAGAAAGACATGCAAAGACCTTGTATACACCTACATTGCTAAATCTGCTAGATCAAGACAGAAGCTGAAATAATTTGGGTACCTAAGTGACCAGAAGAAGATTAAACTTAGAGTTAATTGCAAGGAAGTTAATTGTAAACCTTAAAACCTAATTTATTACCTTTATTCAGTCATTAACTCCTTTTTTAGGCTGAAGAGAAGATGTAAAGAGTTGTGGAAATTTGTTCAGTTCAAAAGTCCTCAAAGTTCTATACTCTTACAAAGTAGTGCTAATAGAGTTGCTGAAAAAATATTAATATCTAATGAATATTACATTAATTGTAACACATTTTTCCTTGGCAAATTACATTAAAACTTTATTTCATTGAGTAGTATATGAAGAAAACAAAACCAAACCTAAAAGTAAACCTAACTCCACAAAGCCAAATTTTAGAGATACTAATGTGAAGTTTGATGTTAATTCCAAGGATATTTGAGTTTCTCCATAATGTAATACTGACTTCCCATTTAATTAAAATTTAATGTGAAGTTGCTGCATTTTTCACTGAATTTGTCATGCTGACATAGAACTCCTGACAACATAAACAATAAATGTTTTTCATATAAGAAAACTGAAACCTCCTTAGTGTGTGCTATTGTGTACTGAAATGGGATTGTTGCAAACAATCAGACTGCAGGGAAGCTGAACCGTTTGGCTGATACCATATATGCTTCAGCATTATTCTGTGCTTCCTGCTCAAATTCTTACTGTGAGCCAGACGGTTGCAGTGTCAGGTCCAAGCACAAACATTTTATCTTCAGGACACTTCAGCTGCTGATCCAGCAAAGAGTAGTTGTTCCCTTCCCTTCCCTTACAGGCACACTGATCCCAGAGAATAGCTGAGAGGGGCATTGGTCCATGTTAAATAAAGAGGTCACCTGAGCATGTGCCAAACACAAACAAAGCCAGCAACCTGCTCATGCTCCCTCCACAGCAAGGCCCTTCCTATTGCAGTTGCATCTGGTGGGCAGGTCTGGTGGTGGTGGGCAGTGATGAAGCCAAAGCAGAAGTCTGCAGCATCCATTAATCATAAATAAGATCATCAGTATACAATTATTGTTATTTTGCCTTGAAACAGGTTTGACATACTAAAATAATATAATGACAGCATTTAGCTGCTTTGCAACACCGTGATGGCAGCACCAAACATGTATGAGCATTTTACATGAGTATGTAAGCAATATCACCACCAAAGGGGCAAAGAAAGACGTTTGTACTTACATGTAGCAGATACTGAACAAAAAGCTAGCAGATAGATAAGCAAAAGGGACTGCAGACAGGCCGCATGTCCTTCCAACTAAACAAAAAGGATGATGGACAAAACGAAAAAGAATATAGGCAGTTTCAGGAGCAGATGAGAGATGGTTTTGTGGGGTTTTTTTCTGTCAGGAGAGGCAATAGAATAATGTTTTTAAAAAACTAGAGAAGTGAGGAAAACCAAAGAAAGAAAATAATCCCACTTAAGCTATAACTTCTTATCTAATAGAGCTCTCAAGCCTGATCATCATGGCCTCTGTGACTAAGTCACTAGCGACCGAAGACAGCTCTGTGGGACAAAATGTAGACATTATAATATATATGTATTTTAATTATGAAGTATATTTTTGTCTTTATTTGCTATGATTTACATCTGTTATGAGAATCTCCTGCATTTCAAACATGCCAAATAATTTACAAGCAGCAAAAATTCCATCTAAGTTCTACAGTCCTTCCAAAAAAAGGAAAAAAAGAAGAAAGAAAAAGGAAAAAAAAAAAAAAAAAAAAAAAGATGCAGCTGAAGGGGAAAGCATGTGTCCTTTTAAGCATGCTTTGATTTTTCCTCTTTTTCCAGTTCTTCAGTCAGAATCATAGTATACTTTTGGTTGGAAGGGACCTTTAAGGGTCATCAAGTCAAACTCTCCTGCAATGAGCAGGGACATCTTCATCTAGACCAGGTTGCTCAGAGCCCTACCCAACCTGAGCTTGAATTCCATGAATGGGGCAGGGATGGGGCCTTCTTCCTTTGAACTATTTCAGCTCACAGTTGAAACCAATGCTGCTGTATTTAAAACTGCTATATTAAAAACTTCCATTTAAAGCTGTTGTATTTAAGCTTATCACATTTCATACTTGAAAGTCTTTGTCATTTCCATCTCACTGACTATAAAAAAGCCAAAAAAACCCACAACCCTTTAATTCCCCTGGCAGATATCACGAAAGAGGGCTGTATGTGGATCAAACACCTGCCGACAAACAACAGCCATCAGAGCTGCAACCAGTTAATTTGACTGGTGGGGTTTTTGCATCCCCTATAGTTTCAAGGCAGTCAATAGGGTTGGGTTTTTTCCTTATAGTAGAAGGGATTCAGATTAATATTAGGGAGATATACCGATTTCCAAAATGACAGTCTGGTATTTGTCACTAGTCACAGAAAATCAAAACAAAAGGTGCTACAACTTGGGTTCCAAAGAAAGGCAGGAATATTTGTGCTTATGTTGGTGTTTTGCCTGGAAGGTGGAAGAGCGAATTTATCAAAAGCTATGTCCTGGCCAAGCATAGAGACATAATTGAGAAGGAGTGTTTGGAGAATATAATCTGCCATTTTCCTTTGGTTTCTGTGGAGGTAGAGCAGAGTACCAGCCATAAATAGGATGCTGACATCTAACAACCTTTTTAGAGTCCCACATGAGTTTGTGAAAGATCTACCCTGAAGTGTTTCCTGACAATTACCATACAGCTATAAAAAAAATATTTTAGGTGGCAGCCTTCTGACTGCCAAAGACTATCGGAGGAGCATGAGCTGGATCCAGACTTCCATGCCAGTTCAGAATTACCTCCCTCTAGCACCTAGCTGTAAACCTCTACTGGAACTGGCCACTTGCCTGCTTGTAGTCCTGATGAGGAGTTTGTGTTCATAAATCCAAATGCTAGGTCTCACAGCTTTCTGGCATTAGCACTTGCTTTCTGTCAGGAATTTCATAGTCACACTGAGTTCTTCTGAAAGTAAAATCCTGTATTTCTGAATTTCTACGTATTTACTTGTTAGACAGTTATCTCCTTGATGATGTGTCCAACTGGGAAAGTCCAGCAATTTCTTAAATACTTCTTCCAAATTGACTTGATTACCAAAAGAGGCCATGGCTGGAAAATGCCTGCAGCATTTTTTAATTAATAATTACCATAGAATTTGGAAAAATATTGTTTCATAGATGTGAAATGAGAGGACTATTGACCCAGGCTTTTAAGCTGTCTATGCTAACCTCCATTTATAATTAAAATTATCAGGCAGAGATATGACCTTTAGGTCATGAATCACCTCATCCTAAGGTAGATGTCTAAAATAACTCTCATGATTGCATCCTTAAATTTTACATTTTCTTTCACTGACTTTAAATAGACATGAACAAAGTTTTCTACACTGCAAGTGTGATGAATCCCACCAGTGTAGCTAAATGTCTTTCCTAGGATTCTGGCCACCTCATCTTTCCATCAGCAGATTTTAGCCAGTCTCTGGAAGCTGGATGCTGGAGTTTCCTACAAGGCCATCACAATCCCAGTTCATTTATACAATCAGCCAATGGGAATTTTAGAGCTTGATGTACTCTAGTCTAATTTATAAACCAGTCAGGACATTTTTTCATCTCCTAAATTTCAATTTTTGTGACCCTGACATCTTTAACTTAAAGGAGGTTGAACAACAGATGTTAAAGACATGTTCTTAGCAAAAGCACAAGTAATGATACCTTTACATATGTTCTCTTTCTCTAATATTGTCATCTTTATCTGTCCTCTTTGCCTATATACAGTTCTTTTCCACATTAATATCAACAAAACTTTTAGGACTATTTCTATGTGTAATTATCCTGAACATTTTGAATAAATTCTTGCAAAGTATTACAGAAGTTGCTTCTTTCCAATCTTTCCTGATTACACTGTGAGATTGAAAGCACAATGGTTTAACTTACAAGTTTCATTCATATTATCTTACTATTTATTTTCAGTTTTCCCCTAAACAAGGAAAATTATAGCCTTTCTCAGAAATAGGTATAGATGTTAGATATAGTCAGATAATTCAGCAAATCTAAGGTGTTCATGAATAACTCAGATCTGTGTCTTCTTTGCTTCTTTTCTTGGGGGAAAAAAAAAAAAAAAAAAAAGCCCTTCCTTACTTCCAGAATGGTGAGTAAATGAAGATGTTTTCATTTCTTTTATCTACTGCCAATGCATTTTCTAGGCTAGAACAGTTTTCTCTTTCACACAATAACAGATGCTTTGCCTGTCCAAGACATTTGAAAGACTATCTATCTTAAACATTTAGAACAATGAAAACATGTTTTAGAAATGCTTCCTGGACATATTTCACGTATTATCTGTATTAATACTATCTTCAATAATATCTGCACAGGAATAAGAGAACATAAAAAAAAAGAAAGGCTATCGAACTCAGCTGAATGAACTTATCCAGTTTTCCTAGGATTGTTCTAATGTAGCAAAAAAACTAGAAGCCTTCTTAAAAGAGACGTGCTTTATGCAAGGCTTTAACACTAGGATTCACCCTTCCTGAATTTAGTTATCTAAAGTGTGCTAGTTCTGTCTGGGGTAGTTAATTTTCTTCATAGTAGCTTGTACAGGGCTGTGTTTTGGACTGATGCTGGAAATAGAGTTGATAATTCAGGGATGTTTTAGTTACTGTTGAGCAGTGCTCACACAAAATCAAGACCTTTTCTGCCTCTCACCCCACCAGTGAGTAGGCTGGGGGTGCACAAGAAGCTAGGAGGGGAAATTACTGGAACAGCTGACCCCAACTGACCAAAGGGACACTCCATACTGTATAGCATCATTCTCAGCATATAAAGCTGTGGGAAGAAGAAGGAAGAGGAGACATTTGGGGTGATAGTGTTTGTCTTCCCAAGTAACCATTAGGCATGATGGAGCCCTGCTTTCCTGGAGATGGCTGAACACCTGCCTGACCATGGGAAGTGGTGAATGAATTCATTGTTTTGCTTTGCTTGTGTAGGCGGCTTTTGCTTTATCTATTAAAATGTGTTTATCTCAACCAACAAGTTTTCTCACTTTTACTCTTCTGATTCTCTCCCCCATCCCACCAGGGGGGAGTAAGCAAGCAGTTGTGTGGGGTTTAGTTGCTGGCTGGGGTTAAACCATGACATGAAGATAAATGTTTAGTCTAGTTTATGGTGTGGAAATGTGGAGGAGATGAAAGAAATAGAATGAATACTTTCAGCCCCCTTTCTGAAATTTTTATACTTAAGTAGGACTAATGTATAATTGTTTTCAGGGCTAGATATGGTGATGGTCTTGGTCAGGCTAAGAAATGTGTAACAATTATATAAGTAAGCAACTGATGTTACATCACTTTATTTGGTGTATAGACATTTAAGCAGTGCTTACATGGATAGTGGAAACATATGCTAAAGTCCTTTTAGTATCTTCCCGTTCCGAGAAGCTCATCTGGATTCCATATTTAAGAATAGCTTTTTAAACAATTGCACTTTTTAAAACTGATGTCATAACAGCAGAAACATCATGATTTTGAGAGGTGAAGGAGAAAGGAAGTAACAGGTTGCCTGCTTTCAGTGTAAGTTGAAGAAAGTCAAACTTGTTTTCCTACATAGCTGCTGAGTTACCAGAACATAACAAACTATCTTGTTGCCTTCATGCCATTTTTGAAGACTGGAAAGCTGCATGTATAGAGGAGTGAAGAAATCACGCTGCATGGAAAGGAGTGAAGAAATCAAGGAGTTATCAGCAAGGGAAAGAGAGCTGTTTGTCTTTACTCTTTTTCTCTTTTTTAACTTGAGATAAATAGATTTAAATCTGAAAATGAGCATGAATTCTATTCCATATCAAAGTTTACACTTTTGCTTTCTCTTTCTAAGTTAAATGAGAATAAATGAATAGGATTTTTTTTCTGTTTGAACAAGTTTTGGAAATGTGGGGGGAAAAAAAACAAAACAAACAAAACCAAACATGTCCAGAGTATGCGGTGCAGAAAAGATAAACAGAATTTGCCAATTTAATAAAAGCAAAAGAAATACTAAATACAACCTCAATTTTAAGGTAGTATGTTGCTGGGTGTAATTTTATTTATAAAATTGTGAACTTAATATAAAACATTTGTCAGTGGCGAACAATTGGACTAAACCATTCATGAAGAAAATTATATGAGGATGGGGAGGGGCTTTTGTTGGAAATTAGTTGAAAACAGGGTCAGTAACTGGGGAAAATAGATGCATTTCAGATTGGAATTCTTCTCCCATGTCCTACTTCAAGGAAAATTGTGCTGTTCATTTTTGAACTGTATTTCTAGTGTCTGAGTTCATAAACAAACAGTATAAACTAGAGTATGTCAGCATCCAGGAATAACATCATTGCTGTTTAATTTAGTAGTATAGACACAATGAAAGGTGGCAAAATTAATGAAACAGCTAAAGATGACATAGCCACTCAGAAAAATCTGTTTGCTAATCGCTGTCGTGTTGAACCAGATAATCCCAGTCTCTTTCAGTAGCAGCTGACCAAAACCAGTCTATACTTCCAAAAAGTTAAAAAGGCCCATTTAGTCAAAATCATTCCCAAGGCTTCGGCCCTGTTTCAATGTCTGTGGAAATTAATGGGGCTCAGTTGGAGTGAGTAGGAACAGCATTCTCTTCAAACTCTTTTTCTTTCTTTTTCTTTCCAGAAAACCATCTAAACTCATCAGAGGTTATCCTTTATAACTTTTTTATCTTTCCTCAGTTGCCAGAAATAAAGTGCTTCTGATCATCTTCAGTAGCCTGATTAATGCCCAGAAATGCCTTTATATTCTCCTTATTCTCCCTGGAGAATGAGCATATGAGTCTGCTAAAAGCAACAATTCAAAGGTGAAGGTATGATGTTTAAGGACTTGCTATATCATTGGGTAGATATTCAGTGGGAATAGCAAGCTATTCATTTGTACACAGAAAACTAACCCTTAGCTAGATTGTCTTTGACCTCTTGTGGCATTGTTCCCATCTCCTCTGGATGTCCTGGCAACAAAATACTTCTGAAATTTCTTTGTAGATTGTGGGCTGATCATGCAGGAATTGAAATGGCGATGCCAGGCATTCTTTGCCTGTTCTAATGAGTTTTGCTCTCTTCCACAGGCCAGCTGGCTGAGCAAGCTTTAGATAATGTACAGGAGCTAAAGCCAAAAAATGCTCAGATTAATAAAGAAATAGCTGCAGCTCAAACCAGACATATCTTAAGGGTTTATAGGGCTTCAAAGGCTATAAAGACAATTTCCACCTAGTGAATATGAAAAGAAAAACTGATACCAGGGAATTTATATAAATACTGCATAGCTTTCTCAGCAGCATTTCATGCAAATAAAATTAAAAGACATTCTCTGTTGGCCTAGCACAGTTCTGGCTAGGTGTGAAGCAGAACTACAGTTTACTCTCAGTTCCTTCATCCTGAGGCAAGAGTTGTGACAGCAGTATGATAACCAGTAGACTGAATTAAAAGACTGGATTTAATTATATTTGGTATTAACAGGTGTGGAAAGAATGTAAGAAAGAACTATAGGAATTTTTCCAAAGTGCATTGGATGCTGAAAGAGGACATATCTTATTCTTGTCAAATAAAAAGCTTTATTTCTGTTGTTGAGTGTAAACAAATTTCATTAGCTTCACATGTAAAAATTGCTGTCAAAGGTAATGCTACAATGTCAGCCCATTTTTAACAGCTCTTGGGGACTACCTGACCCACCTAAAGGCTAAAACCAGGAAAGATTTATGTGCTACACTAAAGTGAGCTGTAGTACTGAAGGATTTATACTGAGAGTATCTTCACATAAACAGTCATTAAGAGCTGGCTCTGGCTAGCTCTGGCACAAATCTATCTAACAGCATGAAGCTGTGTCACCTTTCTTTACTGTGGTAAACACAGAGAAATTTTGCCTAGCCCTTGAAGGTATCTAAAAAAACAAAGATTATCTTAGACCACTGGCGTATGTCCATAAAAATAGAATAAACTATAGTAAAAGCTACTGACAATTTAAATGCCTTAAAATTCTCTACCCCAAACTGTGGGCTGCCTGCTGCCCCCACGCTTCACTGAAAATTATCCCTTTTTACAGCAAGTACAGCATGTAGACATGAAGTTCTATTCTACTAGTGGCAAAGCATAAAATCTATACACAGCACTCCAGTACCAGAGTTAAGTTCACACTTAGGATGGCTGTTACATCAGTTTCTTTGCTGGAATACAAAACTCAGTATGCAGGTAAACCGCATTATTTTATAAGTACACAGCAATATACAAATATAGATTGATGTCAGTACCATGGTTAAATGCATGATAAGTATTTCCAGGGCGCAACACAGCTGGCTGCTCCCTTGGGACTGGACGCTGCAGTGGATGCTTAGGTCAACAGAGCAGGTGCTCCCAGCAAGACAAGGTACAGACTAGCAGCTGGGGGCAGCTCCCAGCCCACAGCATGGGGTAGGAAGTCAAGTCTGCATGTCAGGGTGCACATCAGTGAAGTGCATGGGTAGACACAGACGTGACTGCAATTCAGCTGAATTGCAGCTCAGGCAAGGGCTGGGGGTGATAGTCTCTTGTTTAGAAGCAGCTCCTAAGCAAAACAAGGGTAAGGCCTTGCTGAGCCTCCTAACTTTCATCACAACCACCCTACACAAGATCACCAGCTACACTATGCATAAATTGGTTTGACCTCAAGCAGCGATGCTTCAGGGGTTGCAGGAATGTGCTCGGAGCCCTTACACCAACCTTCTAAGATGTGTCCTCATACTGTACAAAGGTCTGGATTCAAATGGACATTTGTTACAAAATGTCCTGCTTTTACCTGGAGCATGCATGTAGTCTGATGATTTCCAGGCCAGGCTGAGTAACTCTGGGGATTGCTGTAGAGCCTGAGGGCATGCTGGGGACAACAAACCACCACTAAAAGGCATTGGAGACTAAACTAGTGTTCAAGCCACCACTGAGAGGCCCAGGAGGATGGAAGGAAGCAATCAATAAGAAGACTAAGACTTGGCTAGGACATCAGCGGAGAGTATCAGGGGCCACGCTAGAGAAGGCGACTAAGGGAATCAAGAGGCTGAGACAAGAGAGTCATTGATGACCAAATAATAATCTCAGAAACTTTCTGATTTCTGATTTCTGATTTGGGTGGATGATCAGTTAGCATCTGTGTTAGGCTTAGCACTAGGGCTAACACTAAGGCTACATTAGGGGAGTAATGAGAGCAGCAGGAAAACTGCAACTACACTTCAACTGGGAATGAAGTTGATCAGTGATACCAGAGATTTCCAAAATATGATTCAAAATATTATATTTTCCAAAATATGATATTTTAATCTCTTGCACCATGGGGTCTCCTGTGAGTAGTTAGGTTTAAGGAGAGGAACACAATTAGATATTGCCTAAGGGATGAGGAAAGGAGAAAGACCACTGCTACATTTGTGCTAGTAATGAAATGAGAATGCCAGAAGCAATTGTGGGATCAATATAATGCTCTTCTCATGAACTTATCATCCTTGGATGGAATGGCAGCTAATGAATATCCAGGGTTTGGGTTAGAGCTAAGACTATGGTAAGTAGCAAAGTTACATTTGTTTAATACTGAAGGAAAAAGAAGTCCTATTTAGACTTTACCATGCTAATTTAGATAAATAGTGTGGGAAATGGCATTGAAAGCTTTGTGAAAGGCAAAGTAAGTAATTTCACGCCCTCTTTCCTCACCCACAAATCCAAGCATTTTGTCAGAGAAGGCAACCAGATTAGTCAGGTATTATTTATCCACTGTAAATCTATGATGACTGCTCCTAATCACCTTCTTTCATGTACCCAGAAATGTGTTGTTAGAGCACTCAGTCCATGACTGCCCCCACAACCTAAGGGAGACTGTAGTTCACTGGGTTGATCTGATGGACTTCGTTAAGAATGAGTGTATTGTTTGAATTTCTCTTGTTGTCAGGAACTGTCCCCAGCTTCTACCCCTTCTAACCTTAATGGTCTTTCAAGGTTATTGGCCAACTCTCAGTGCTCTTGAGGGGGGTGCAGCACATTAGGACCCATACACTGCTATGGATCAATGTCTCTCATGCAATCCCTGATTTAATCCACAGCCATTGTTACTAGTTCACCTCCTTGAAGTTCTTCACTGATAAAATCAACCCTGCAGACACTAAGGTCAGAGAAGAAGGAAGGGGGAGGAGCTGTTCCTGCAGCCTGTGGTGCAGGTGGATATTTCCTCAAGGAACTGTGTCCAATGGAAAGACAATGCTCCACCAAATCATCCTGACAGGAACTGTGACACATAGAGGATCCATACTTGATCACTTTTTTTCCTGAGGGTTTTAGCTCATGGAGAGGACCTACACTGGAGCAAGTGAAAAATATGAGGAGGAAGGAGCAGCAAAGAGGAGCTGTTATGGACTAACTGTAATCCCAATCCCCCAGACAGGGAGGTAGAAGTGTCTGGAGGGAAGAAGTAAAGCTGAGCATGGGAAGAAGGGGGAAGAGGGAGATGTTGTCTCAATTTGCTTCTCACTAACCAATCAATTTTAATGGAAAAAAAAAAAAGAAATTAAAACAATATAAAAATACTTGATGTCTCCCAGCCTCATATATTTTATAATCAATTATAGAGTATTTATTTTAAACAGGGGTGACACTATGAAAATATACTGTCAGTGCTGGATCTATGAAACATTCAGCTAGTACTTTTATCATGCTAAAATATCCATTCAAAAATATTTTTTAAAAGAGAGATAGAAAAATAGAAAACCAAGACCATTCTGAACTTGATGTTTCTTGACATTTGTTGTCTGCATAAAATGTTCTTGACCTTTTCATCTATGTTTGAAAATCTAGGCCTAAAGATTTGATATTATTTCCTGTGCACAGCTGGAGATACTATTGAGAATCAAGCATACATACTGAGAAGGAAAACAAAATTGAATTACAGTGCTACGTTTTAGTGTACCCAAAATTCTTGTTTCTTCAAATATAGCAATGTGACACATTGGGGTTTATTGCAATATTAACTGGAGTTTTATGGTGGATTGACCTTGGCTGGATGCTAGGTGCCCACCAACCTGCACTATAATTCCCCTTCTCAACAAGGGAGAGAAGGGGAAGGGGAGCAGAAATAAGGTAGCAAAAAAAATCTCATGGGTCAAGATAAATGCAGTTTAATAAGGCAAAAGCAAAGGCCCCACATGGAAGCAAGAAGAAACAGCTTTATTCTCTACTTCCCATCAGAAGACAATGTCCCGTTACTTCATGGGAAGCAGGGCTTCAGAACACATAGTGATCCCTTCAGTCATCTGTCCTGGCTAGGTCCCCTCCTAAGATCTTGTCTGCCTCTAGCCTATGGGTAAAGAGGGAATGTTGGAGAGACAGCCTTGATACTGTTTGAGCACTGCTCAACAGTAGCCAAACCACTGGTCTGTTATCAGCACCTTTCTGGCTACCAACACGAAGCACCGCACTACATGGGCTGCTATGGGGAAAATAAACTCCATCTCAGCCAGACCTAATACAAGTTTTCAGCCAGGCAGTGTAGTATTTGCTGCATCTTGGTTTTGAATAGAAAACTAAGATAAAAAATGGAATAGTAACACTATCAATTTTTACATGTTACTTCTTCTCTTCATAACAACATTTGAAACTGCCGAAGCTTTACCTGGAAGTTTTCCAACACAGTGATACTTTTAACATAGCACCCATCATAACTTATATTTTTTCTATTTACTTTTTACCGGTCTCTTAGAACTCATGTGCTAGCTGGAGACTTCAAGATGACCTGTTTCTTTTTACTTTGTTCAACAGGCTGATGTATTTTAACTGTAGCAGTATCCAGTATTGTGGTTCAATAATACAGTTCAAGAGTAGCTAGTAATTTTGACAAATTAAAATTTGTTTCTAACCACTGAACTGTGTTAAAAGGACAATAAACTTGAATCAGATGCATGTGATTTAAAGTAAGATGCACAAATTTAAAGCAAACATTAACCCTGTGCATAATTTCTTCTTCAGCAGTAAGTTGATTCATTCATTCACCTCTATTCTGTAGTGCATAAGTAGACAGATTACTTGAAACTGGAATATCTTTGGTTGTTGCAATGCAGTTTGCTTGTGCAGTTGAGAAATTACAATCAAGGGAAGAAAGAAAAAATGATTGACATGAATACTCATTATTCTGTTGAGAACTTGTTTTGATGTATCGGTCAATGTAAATCATCAGTGTTACAATGGCATTGATTACAATTTGCTTCTCTTTGATCATATCAGAAATTCCTTGCCAGGATAACATATAACATGTATTTCCAGCAGCTCTTAACTGTTTTCATTGCGTGGCTTACCTCCTCCTACTGAAATCCATACAGACCACCTACTTCTATTTGGGTTGCTTGCTGTAGCTTACTACATAAGAAAGTAACTTTAGGAAAGACTGTGTTTATTTGTCTTTAAAGCTATTTACTAATTTAATTTGAAATCTAGAATTAAATGAAAACCCAGCATAATCTAACATTCATTGATACGTTTAAAGAAATGTAAAAGCTCCAGTGATGGTGGCTCTGGGTGTGACATGACTGCTTTCTGACTCATGTGCCTGTGTCAACACTACTTAATGGTAACGTAATACACTAACTTTACCTGTATTTCAACTAATGTGGCTTTATCAGAAGGTCTGCATTTCCAGTTTGTCTGGCAACATTCGTCAGAGTGACTGCTTATACTTCCCCCTTTGCCAACTCCAAAGGGATAAAGCTGACATACTCAACTGAATATAAAAAACCCCACTGTGACCAAAACTTATTCCTTATATGATAACCTGGAAGATGTCAAGTGTAGGCATGGTACCTCCATGCTCAAGGTCTTGGCCATGACAGACCTTCTAGATTGGAGTGGGATAAACCAAATGATATTCCAGAGTTCTGCATGGGCAAGACTAGACCAAAAATTAATACAAAATATCATGTAAAAATTATATTTTATCATACTTTTCCAAAAAAGTGCTTACTCTGCACCAGCCTGAAGTTATGGAACGCATTAACCTTCAGGAGGTCTAAAAGGAAAAGACTTTTTCACAGTTAATAATTTCTTTTATGGCACAGCACAATTAAATAAGCATGCTTATTAATGCAGGAATCAGAGCCTCAGCCAACTGCTATGGAGTATGTTGTATTATTTGTGTACTTTGCCTTACCATGAAACAGCTATAGCAGAAGTTATAATGCATGATCTCTTGTAGACTATGTGTTGATAATTAAGAAATACATATGGGAATACAAAAATTAGAATTGTGGATTTGAAAGACACAAGGCCAAAATAGAATTTGATCTTACAATTGGGATATTAGATTTAAAATAAAATAGTTTATATTTGAAAAGAAGAAGAAAGAAAATACATAAATTACATATATTTTCAAATAATTTTTCCAGGCATTCACTTTCAGTTTTGAACAATAGGTCCAGGGTAGTTCTAAAGTCTATGGATCTCTACTCCAAAAATAGGCCAACTGACCAGAAATACCCCCATGCTTATTTTTTCTTATGGGCTAGCTTTAGACAGCTAATGGGAATTTACTTGAGATTTTTGGATTATCCTTCCTTCATTCTACATGTGGTTGTAGTTTCCATTAAAAACTCTGGATGCACGGGACTTAGAGGTGAAGTGTATTCATGAAGGGTACCTTTAAAGAGTCTTGAATTATTTTTCTGTATATGAACTTTTTACAGTCTTGCTTTAGATTAAAAAAACCCAACAAAACAAAACAACTAATTATGACATTTACGGAGAGTACAGGGAGAGTTCAAAAAATATTAAGCTTAAGTTATATTCATGCATGAAATACATTCTTTAGAATCTGAGGATGAGGAATTCAGTGAAATTCAGGCTATTATGCTTAGAGATTCTAAATAAAACAAGACTCATGGGAATAAGTATTGGAAATAAAAGATTATTTTTCTACCTCAAATAAAATTGAAATAAATACAATAATTTTTTTTTTAGTTTTCTTATGAAAAATGGTATAATGCACCCCCCCCAAAAAATATAACCTATACCATCAGAAAGCTGTTGCATTTCAATTATTATTGCGAACAGCAATATTAGAAAAATATTTTTTGTAAATTGTAACACATTGTAGCTGACCATCTGTGTTTCTGTCAATCATCTGAATTTCCTAAAATATATTAATCCTTCAGGAAATGGATAGGTATGTTCTTATGTTTCAGTGAAAATTAAATATATGGAAGGTACAGATGTACCTCAGGTGGCCCAAAATATGATTAAGTAGGAAATCTTCATGTAGAGAAGGACTAAAAGCTCAATGTTAATTTTTGTGCAGCCAAAACCTAGATAGAAGATAAGTTCTGGATTTTTTAGAAAATATGAATATAGCTATTTAAAAGCTTGCGATAAGAACCTGCTCTTAGTCATGTTTAGTGGACATATTTTTGTAATAACATTTTGTGCAACGTTGGTAGATCTACATTAGTGTACATTGTGGCATAGTAAAAATGGTTGTATAGACAAACAGGATTTTGTGGACTCAATATCCAAAGCGTATGCATTTCTGGAGTTTCAGTTAAGAAAAAAAAAAGTTAAAATCTTGATCCTGTACTGAATTTTCATCAATTGAAGGCATCAGATGAATTCTTGGAGCTCATCATCTAGTTGATCCTCTCATGTTGGAAACTACTGCCTTCATCAAATGTCCTCAGTAAGTGTGACAATTCGGAGATTCCCTTTAGAAGTATACTCATGGTCTGAAAAAAAATTATAATGTAGTCTCACCCATCTTCATATATCAGTAGTGTTTCCAGCCTTAGTATATATATATTTTTATATATCTATGTTATAGGGTAATTTGCAAGATTTTGGTTGCTTTTATATGATAACCAGAGCTGGCAGCAAGGAAAAGAGTACTTCCTCTATCTCAGTAAATCTTGAAATAAAAATGATAATTAATGATCCCCCTTGTTTTTTAATGAGATAAGAACAAATTTATTTCGAGATTATTTTCTTTTTCATAAGCAGAACAGAAATAAATTCAAAACCATTAAAACTCCCACAATTATTATGTCATTCATTTGAAACTGGGGATGTCATCCAGGGAGATTTTGTGTAACGTACTTGACCACTTAACTAATTTGTGTTATTTTCTTTTGAGCATATTCTAGTGTAAGGAATCACCATTCCACAGTCTTACTCGTATTCAATCTTACAACAGTTGAATTTTCCACTCCGCTATTCCGTTTTTTCAGTTATGTTACATTCAGATTATTGTTTGGATGAAAAGGACATCCTATACAGAGAGCCACAAATTAGATGGATTAAAGATTTAACAGTCCATATGTTCTAATTAATGCAGAAACACCTCATTAATAGAAAATTATTTTCATGACAAAAGAATTGTCATGTGTAACCTTCAAGCATTTACTCCTATCTCTGGATGTTATGATCAACTTTCCACTGGACCTTTAAAGAACTGAGAATGTAGATTTTCAAAAAGTCATGACCATTGTGAGGTCTTATCTGGAATGATGCACATGGTGGTGATTGCTTCCTCCTCAGTCCTGGGTTTGCTTGAGGCGATCTTTATGTTTTCTATGATAGGCTGCTTCCTTTCTCTTGGTTCCCTGATAGTACTTGAAACATACACAGTGCACTCTTCCCTCCTCTATCGCACACCGACTAACAGGGACTGTAGGAAGAATAAATCCAGTGACAAACTGGAATGTCTTGAAAAGGAGTTAGGACATGAAAAGACCATTCATTCAGTTAGAAAAAAGTGAGACAAGCTGCAATGCTCCTCAATCTGTTTATCTCAGATATTAAGATTTCAAGAATCTTTAAATACCCAGTAATGAAAGTAAAGCGAATTTCTTTTAACAAGCAGCATGACTAGTTCTTTAAAAGAAAGGTAATAATTTTTAATGAAATAGCATTAGTGTATAATTGAATGTAAGTCTTCCATTTTACTTGTGAAGAACACATTCATGTCTGTAGAATATAATGCTACCTGCTGGTTTATTGATTTAATTAAAGGGTACAATTTTAATGGATGAACCGAAAGCCTCTTGGCATTTCCTTGAGCATTATTTTCTTGATTTATTACTAAACAATTTGTGTATAACTGTTGACATTTTATTCAATGAATTGCTATCTTCCAAAGTCCCTGTGCTCTTTATTATTCACTCCTATTGCTTTCTTTTCTTCTTCCTTTTTTTTCAATTTCCTTTTAACTGATGAGTATAAACAATCTTTTGAAAATGGGGGGGGCAGACGAAAAACCTCACTGTGTCACCTAAATAAGCTCCTAACATTGAAGATTTATTCTAAAAAGTTTCTTAGGACAACAAAAAAAAGTTTAGGACTTTGAAACATTGTGCCATCAATCAAGTCTCTTGCTAGCATAGTGTGAGTCCTGTTGTACTTGACAATTTCCATAAGCCAGAATGTGCATCTGAGCAGTGCATAGCTCTTATTCTTTGGTAACTGTTTGCATGAAATAAAGGTTTGTGATTCTAGTCTAGTCTACTCTAGTCTAGCCTAGTCTAGTCTAGTCTACTCTATTTTACCCTATTTTATTTTAGTTTAGTTTAGTTTAGTTTAATTTTTATTTTTAAATCTCTGCAGTGGCTACCTTTCCTTAAAACAGAAATTGCTCAAATATTTGTCTATACGTAGATGTCACATTTGCATTCCTGTTGTATAGCTACGCAGACAAAACAGACCTATGCAAGGAAGAAATGGGTGGACTGCTAACATCTGAAGAATTACTTTAGTGTGAAAACAAAAGAACAACATTAATTCCACTATTTGGAAAACTTTTGAAACCTTACTGGCTAGTTTTTTCCCAGCTAGCTTTATAATTATTCATTGCTATGCCATGCCTAAAGCAAGCAGCAGTCCTGATACCCCAGTCACCCAGGGCAAGGGACCAATGGAGCTCCCAGTGAAATCATGGAAAGGTGGTGGTGGTGGGGAAAACAAATATGTAATGTTGCGCCTTATGTAGAGCTGAGACATGTCATTTTCTTCTTAGGATACACATTTTTTATTGCAAACGTGCTGTCCTATGTTGACAGTAAAAGAGCTTTAATTTTTTTTTTCTGCCGTGCAATATTTATGCTCATGTTAACCATAGTGTTTTCCATTTTGCCCAAGGTAGAGGGAGAATCCAATTTGTTATTTGACCTAATGTTTGCCTAACAAACACGAACAATTTTTCACTGTAATTCAGCATTGTTATTTTTTAATTTTGTTATACATTTGCCAGCTCTCTGAGACATAAGAAAGCCTCATCATTATGGAGTAAAACAGAGTATACCTCAGACAACATATTTCAACTAGCAGATTCCAACATTATATTTATAGTCTTGTTCTGTATATTGATGCTAAAGCGTTAGTAGTAGTTGCTGCTACTTCTAGATTTGGCAATATATCAAACAGCAGTGAGACTGTTCCATAAAACAAGACCTACCCAAAATCCATGTTTACATACTAGCAACTACTAGTAAATAGTTTTTTGGAGCTGTTGTTATTTGAAGAATTTGCCTCTGTATTTACGGTTGGTAAAATTCCCATAATTAAAATTATTAATTCTATAGATCATTTTTATTCCTACTTTATACAAATTATTTCCCAAACAAGATAAACCAGGTGGCTGAGATCTAGTGATGCATTTAGATATTGCCACAAGATATTGCTCAGAGAATCAAAAGCCAGATAATTAGAACTAATCCCTCAAAAAAGAAAAAAAAGAAAAATCTGTTCAATTAGACTCCTCATCTAATGGGATTGAGTCTCTGTGCCCTCAGACCTGTTTCTGGAAACTGTAACACATCTGATATTTAGGGGACTTAAAATTGCATCAGATTGCTTTATCACAGAAAATAATGGAAAAAAAAAATAATCTCTTTGTTCCTGTCTAGAGAATTATTTTTTAAATTATCATGGTATAATTTTCCATTTGAAATCCCTCTTCGTTTAGCAATGACATTTATTTTGCTTCATTCCGGCTATTTTCTCTTTTGGAGCTTTAGCAGTTTAGCAGCTTAGAGAAACTTCTTTCTGTGACATCCGATCAACAATACAATAATGAAGCTTATGCTTCAGAAAATTATAGAGATGGAAAAGAGAAGAAGGTCTTTAACTCCTTTCTCCCTCAGACCACTGCTAGGCTTTTTTTCTTTCAGTGTCTTGAAGAGTGCTCTTTCAAAACTAAATTTGACAGTCTTCCACTTGGGTTGTTTCTGTTCTTGAGAACAAATGCTATGGGATAGCTTTAGTATTCCCTTCAAAAACTAAATTGCTTGCTAAATTGCTTTCTAGGCATGAAGTCAAAATTCTTTTGCATTTGAATTATGTGTAGAAAAGAAGCTTTCCTGAAAGTCATATGAGTTATGCAAGAGACTTCACACAAAAGAGGCAAATACAAAAGAGTGGTGTATCCCTGAGGATTTAGTAGTCTCATTTCTCCTGGTCACTAGCAAATCTTTCTACTTCTACAATAATAAATTACCACGTTTAGGGGTGTTCAGTAACTCAGCAATGGAAAATAGCTCTTATTGCTTTTCTAACAAAAATATTTCCTGTTTATGAATTTGGATTTGATGACTCACGTTTACCAAAATGTTTGTTCCAGAAGTGAACTTAATTTATGTAATGAATTAATAACTTATTTTTGCATCTCGGCCAAAGACTTAGTTAACCCTTATCTTCTTATGCTTGCATAATGTAACAGTTCCTATCTAGCATTATAAAAATAACATGTATAGTTTAATTTGTACATGGAAAATACAGGAGACATTTGTAGAACGTTGATAGAAAATTTTCATTATACATTAGATGCCTTGCATTCCACGTTCTTAAATTTTCAACTTTAGATATAGATGTAATAGTGTTGAAAATAACAAGATGAGAAATCTGGACATAGCTTTCATATCAGGTAACTATATTGGCAAAAGATACTTGTCTTGTCAGTATTATGCCTGACAGGATTGTAAATCTAAATCCCATGTCAACCAATTTGGGAACAAATCCAAACGAGCAATATTAAGAGTTGGAAAAATCCTCGGTTCATAAACTCACTTGCAAGGTATAGCAATGGTAAGTCTTGATCAGCCAGAGCAAATAAACCACAAGTATACAAATTTTTTATCATGTCTGAACATAATTATGCAGAAAATACCACCTAGAAACAATGCTAACCAAACCAGTCTTAGTAGATGCCATTATTTTATCCTTATTTTGACTGTCTAGATGTTGCATCAATTCTGTGCTAATCATCTGGGCTCTTTCAGTAAAGAAGACAGGAGGTTTCAAAAATTAATACCTCCCATTTTAGATACCTATTTTATGATTAAATTTAACATTCTCTAGAGATGTTATTTTCTTTCTGTTAACTACTGAGCTAGAATAAAAAATTGGATTAGACTTCATAAGGTATTTCAGATGTCCAAACTTAGGTGAAATTAATTCTGCCTCTTGTGTACAAAATAAATACCACAACATATATAAAACAAAGGCTATAATGAAAATTGGTTGCAGAACAAAAGGGGAGTCTATTGAAAAATAATTATGTTAGAAAGGCCAAGGGAAAAAGATTAGACCATGTTGTTCTCCTCTTTCAGGTCTTGAAGACCTGTAAGGACAATTTACAAAACCCTTCCGGGCAACCTGTGGCCTCTGCCTGGCTGTCTTAAGAGTTACTGGTACAAAATATAAAGATTTAAGATCCATGTTGGGGTAGTATGAACTTTTAAAAAAGCAAATATTTAGTAAAGTAGTGTCATATTCAAAAGTGAAGGCTTTTGCCGACTTGAATAAATTAAGAAATAATTTATTTCCTAAGCCTTGCAGTAAAATACCATCATTACAAATCAAGGGCTGCTGTTATCCAAGGGAGCAGGGGAAAGAAGAAAAACCAAACACAACTAAACCATAAAAGAGGACATTTTAAGAAAATATCATTTAAATCCAGAAATATTTCATGTAGATATGAACATAAAAGAAGCTTATTCTAGCCTATATAAGAAATGGAAGAATTTTCTACCAAGGAAGAGAAAACTTTTAAAAGTAAAAATGTCATGCAGTGAGAGAAAATATAGAAGAATGGGAACAAACATGAAAAAGCTTTTTTGTTTGTTTGCTTGTTTTTTATATTCAGTATATGTTTACATTTTTTCCCTATATATCGCATCTTCAGTTTTCAATTAAAAACAAGAGTAAATAATGGAGGCACATCTCACATATACTTGAACTGGGGGTAATAGCCTAAAATAGATGAATTATGAGGAAATATGAAGAGAGAATACTTAATAATAGTCATATAGTAAAAGTAGCATGCTGCTACCATATTTTGCAGTTAAGAATTCACCTGAAAGTCAACAATCTCATATTCTAATGCATATGATATTTGGCTGATATTTTCTGATTTTGATTCATGTGGTATTTCAAACCAAACCAAAACAAAAAAAAAAAAAAGGGGAGGGGGGAAACACATAAGAATTCAAACCTAATAAAACCATAATTACTATGAATTGAGTGTATTTCCATATTAAAAAATTAAGCCATGTTTCTTCCATTACATCATGATGATTTCCTTTCAATAGGCTTCCTTCTCCTATAAATTAATTTACTGAATTTCCCACAGTTCCCACTGCCTGCAAGTAAGAAAGTAAATATCTTTCTCTGTACACACACTTTATGACTACTTAATGGCAAGGGGTTTGGAACTAGATGATCTTAAGGTCCTTTCCAACCCTTACGATTCTATGATTCTATGATTCTATGATTCTATGATTCTATGACTAGTCTTTAAATAATTTTCTCACTTCTCAATTTTTACTGAAACCTTTGAGGAAATGAAATAATGTAAATCTGTCATAGCTCAATTTTTTTCCTAAAAATCAGAAATAACTAATGTTGTCATAACTAATGTTTGATGTAGAATAAAGTTTACTCTTTGAAAGTAATTATAATTCTTACAATTTCAATTGACAACTGTAGGAATTAAGTGGAAAATCTATGCAGAAAGATTAATGAAAACAGTGTATTTATTAAACATATATTATATAGAATATTTAAGTGCTTCACGTCATCACCAGTTTGTGAGATAGGCAGAGCAATAGTCATATCATCATAACAAAAGTCTGAAGAGTTGTGGCTTCACGGATAACCAAAAATGAGAGAAAATAGTTTTCAAACATCATTGAAATCTCAGAGAATTGTAAGAGACTTACAATTAAATATTTTCTCTCCTATCTGGTCAACTTTTTTGTCTGTACAAGGCTAAATGATTTCATCATCTTTCTCCAATAATTTTTCAAATATACTAACTCAATGACCAGAATTTAAGTTACCTAATGAAATGCTTCTAAATCGCATGCTGTATAATTCAAGCTCTATTCTGACATTTACACATTCTCTATCCAACATAGTCACCTAAACTTGTGTATGTCTTTACGCTATCAAAAAAATTAGGTCTTAGTTCACTCTCTATATGTTGCATCTCTGCCTTGCTGGCCTGAGGTGTCATGGGCCCACTGGGCTAAAAATAATTCACCCTTATTTTGTCAATCTAAGTCCATCTGAGCCACTTCAATCTTAGCAGCTTTACTCACCTGTTTGTTCTTCTGGTGTTCCTCAGTGGCCCAGCTCTTGGGTACATGAGCATCTACGTGGTGTACCTTCACCATCAGGTTCTGCACCCAGGCAGCGATATCTTGTCACAGTGCAGCAGCCCAAATGGGTTTACCTCTGCATTGCCAGTTGCTCTGCTTCCTTTGCTGCAACCACCCCAATTCAGGGGAAGAAATGCACTGCAAAGTCACATCAACATAATGCCTGTGACAGTCATTAGCATTTGCAAAAATCAGGTTTACTAAGCTAAAAAAAAGGAAAAGGAATAAAAAAGAATTAATAATAAGAGATTGTTGAAAGATGAAGACAGATGCATGTTGCCCCCCTGTAGCCCTTGGAGGACCGCACTGGGGCAGATATCTATCTTGCAGACCATGGAGGACCCCATGTCAGAACAGGTGGATATGCTCTACTGCAGCTCACAGAGAGTCCATGCAGGTGTAGACTCCTGGCAGGGTCTGTAGCCCACAGAGAGGATCCCACAGAGGAGCTCTCTCTCCTGTCTTCTGGCAGGAACTGTGGTGCCTGGGGGACTCACGCTGGATCAGTCCATTCCTAAAGGCCAGTAGCCAGTGGAAAGGATCCATGATGGAGCAGTTGTTGACGAAGTGCAGCCTGTGGGAGGTACCCACGTTGGAGAATTTAATGAAGGACTGTATCCTGTGGGAGGGACCCCACACTGCCACACTGGAACAGCGTGAAAAAAAGGAGTGACAGAGTTATGAGGTGACCACAATCCCTGTTCTTCATTCCCCTGCCCAGCTCAGATGAAGGAGGTAAAAGAGTTAGGAGTGAAGTCAAGCCTGGGAAAAAGGAATGGGTGGGGAGAAGGTGGTTTTAGTTTTGTTTTTATTTCTCGCTACCCTACTCTGTTATTAATTGTCAATAAATTAAATTAATCTTCCCTGAGTAGATTTTGCCTGTGACAGTAAGGTAAGGGGTGAGTAATCTCAATGTCCTTATCTGGAATCACAAGCTTTTTCATTGGTTTTTTCCTCTTCTGCGGGGAGAAGTGAGAGAATGGCTTGGTGAGCACCTGATGACCAGTCAAGGTTAATACACACTACCTTCTTTCCCTGGCTATGAACTTGTGAGCCTGAAGATTCAGTCATTCACTATGGGTTGCAGTAGTCATGTTTTGAAGCCTTTTTTGGCTGGGGCTGTTTTGTAAATGATTGGCAATTCATGCTCCAGCTGTACTTATAATTGAATTCTGTTTGGTTAAGTAACCAGACATTAGAGTAACAATATCTGAGAAGAAAACTTTAGGCCCATCTTTTAATATTGCTTGGAAGCGGAGTGAAGAACTTGGCCGTTGCAAGTTTATTATTCATACCATTACTTATCTTTACATTATTAAGGAGGAGAGAATCATAATGCGTTAAATGCTGCTTGAGCACTAGGTAGCCAAAGTACATAGAATCACAGAATAGTAAGGGTTGGAAAGGACCTTAAGATCATCTAGTTCCAAACCCCTTGCCATGGCAAGGGGCACCTTGCCCTAAACCACGGGGTCCAAGGCTCTGTCCAACCTGGCCTTGAACACCGCCAGGGATGGAGCATCCACAACCTCCCTGGGCAACCCATTCCAGTGCCCCACCACCCTCACTGTAAAGAACTTCTTCCTTATATCTAACCTAAACTTCCCCTGTTTAAGTTTGAACCCATTACCCCTTGTCCGGCCACTACAGTCCCTAAGGAAGAGTCCCTTCCCAGCATCCTTGTAGACCCCCTTCAGATACTGGAAGGCTGCTATGAAGTCTCCACACAGCCTTCTCTTCTCGAGGCTGAACAGCCCCAACTCTCTCAGCCTGTGTTCACATGGGAGGTGCTCCAGCCCCCTTATCATCCTCATGGCCCTCCTCTGGACTCACTCCAATAGCTCCATGTCCTTTTTATGTTGAGGACACCAGAACTGTACGCAGTACTCCAAGTGAGGTCTCACAAGAGCAGAGTAGAGGGGCAGGATCACCTCCTTCAACCTGCTGGTCACGCTTCTTTTGGTGCACCCCAGGATATGGTTGGCTTTCTGGGCTGCAAGCGCACACTGCCGGCTCTTGTTAAGCTTCTCGTCAACCAACACCCCCAAGTCCTTTTCTGCAGGACTGCTCTGAATCTCTTCTCTGCTCAACCTGTAGCAGTGCCTGGGATTGCCCCCACCCAGGTGCAGGACCTTGCACTTGGCTTGGTTAAACTTCATAAGTTTGGCATTGGTCCACCTCACAAGCGTGTCAAGGTCCCTCTGGATGGCATCCCTTCCCTCCAGTGTGTCAACCAAACCACACGGCTTGGTGTCGTCGGCAAACTTGCTGAGGGTGCACTCAATCCCACTGTCCATGTCGCTGACAAAGATGTTGAACAGGACAGGTCCCAACACCGATCCCTGAGGGACACCACTCGTTACTGTTTTCCAACTGGACATCGAGCCATTTACCACAACTCTTTGCGTGCGGCCATCGAGCCAGTTTTTGATCCACCGAGTGGTCCATCTATCAAATTGATGTCTCTCCAATTTAGAGACAAGGATGTCGTGCGGGACAGTGTCGAATGCTTTGCACAAGTCCAGGTAGATGACGTCAACTGCTCTGCCCTGTCCATCAGTTCCGTAGCCCCATCATAGAAGGCCACCAAATTGGTCAGGCAGGATTTCCCCTTAGTAAAGCCATGTTGGCTGTCACCAACCTCTTTGTTGCTTTTCATGTGCCTTAGCATGTTTTCCAGGAGAAACTGCTCCAAGATTTTGCAAGGCACAGAGGTGAGACTGACTGGTCTGTAATTCCCTGGGTCTTCCGTCTTCCCCTTCTTGAAAATGGGGGTTATATTACCCTTCTTCCAGTCATTGGGAACTTCACCTGACTGCCAAGATTTTTCGAATATGATGGACAGTGGTGCAGCAACTTCATTCGCCAGCTCCTTCAGGACCCGCGGATGGATTTCATCAGGTCCCATGGACTTGTGCACATTCAGGTTCTTAAGATGGTCTCTCGAATCTGATTCTCTCCTACAGTGGGCCTCAGGTCTTCATTCTCACATTCCCTGCATCTGCTTTCCAAGGCTTGGGTGGTGTGGTCAGAGCATTTGCTGGTGAAGACTGAGACAAAGAAGTCATTAAGAACCCCAGCCTTCTCCAAATCCAGGGTAACCAGTTCTCCCGATAGCTTCCTGAGAGGTCCCACGCTGCCCCTAGTCATATCAATCATTCATGATAAAGATGCCAAACAAAGGAATTTGATACAACTAAATGTTGTGATGTCAGTGACCTTTCAGTGAATGTTTCTCTTGAGTGAAAGAGAGAAAGACTTGATCATGCCCACTCACTAATTACCTACACCTCAGCAAACTATTACTGACTCTGCATATGTGACAATGCTGCTTTTTGACATTTTGGAAAACAAATGATACTAAAGACAGGGGGATAAAAAGCCTGTTCTACTTCATTCATTTTGCTGAAGCAACAACTGTAATCCTAGTAAGTGAAAGAGTCATGAACATGGAAAAAGAATAGATAGTAATAAGTAAAGACTCTGAGAATATTTAGTACTGCATTCAATACATGGCATGGCAAAAAAGTTTTGGTTGGTATTCTTATAGTGATGGCACTAATTTTTTGTATTGTGTTTTACCATGTGGCACATAATCATGGTTCTGATATGGTAACATGGTACGACTCACCAAGACTGTCTTATGTATGGAAAGAAATAGTCATGTCTAGGGGCATCTAGATGCCTAAAACAAGTGGAATATTTTGTGCTCCAAAACACAAAAAAGATCCTTCTTCATTGACTGTACAAAGTAGTACTGTAGCTGACAAGTTTAGACTTTATGTATAAATTCATGTAAATTTAGGTAAAGTATTTTAGGTATATTGAAATTTAAAGTCAGTAATCGAGTGTAAATGAGGTGACAGCTATGTACAGAAGAAGAATAAGAACGCATATATATTTAACCTATCACTGTGGAAGAATTACAATATATCTTTATAAGAATATTTTTTTCTGTGCAAAAATTAAATTTACAGTAATAGCATAATTTAGCTTGAATTACAGACATCTAAATTAATTCTTTTTCTTGTACTGTTTTATGGAAAATCTGGTGGGGTTTTTCATGTTCATAGCTTACTAGTCTTTTCTGGCTCATCAGCCATGAAGGCTTTTTCATGTATTTCAAAAGTTTAACAGTAAAAGCCTCGCCAAACATTCTCTTAACTATGGTCACTGCTGCTGATATGCCAAGGCATCCAGTCAGAACAAGTCCTAATTATTTTCCTGCCCCAGGCAATAAACATTTTGACTACACTTTCAACTAACTTCCAATTCATATAACGAGCCACACAAAACCAGTCAAAAGTGGAGTGAAAGAAATGCTGTCCCTTAAGTTTTGCTATTGGAGGCATTCGCTGAGGCAGTTAATCACACAGGCAAAGCCTGCACACAGCCAAGTAACACTACACAGTATCAAGGCCACTTTTAACCCACTGCCTTCCTCCCATAGGCCACGAAAGTTGAGCCTGCTGCTGGTGCAGCCACAGACTCAAGTACAGCAAGATCACTTAACAAGTACAGTCATGGGCAAAATAGACTTTACTTGGGAGAATTAATTTATTTAATTTATTTTCAGTCAATAACAGAGTAAGATAGATAGTGACAAATACAAAGAAAACTAAAAGCACCTTCCTCCCATCCTCTCTTTCTTCCCAGGCTCACCTTCACTCCCGACTCTTCTATCTCCTTCCCCTGAGTGGCGGTAGATGGGGATGGAGAATGTGAGTTGTGCTCACCTTGTAACACTTCATCTTGGCCTTTCCTCTCTCTTCCACTGCTTCCTCCTCATGCTTTTCGCCTGTTTCAGTATGAGGTCCCTCACAGGAAACAGTCCTTCACAACCTTCTTTAACGTGGCTCCTTTCCTTGGGCTGCAGTTCTTCGAGAACTTCTAGGTAGTTCTGACAAATCCAACTGACTAGACATTCAGAAAGCTAAATCAATATATTAAATGGAGTTGAACTTGGTGGAATATAAAACTGGCTGACTGTGTTTTGGTTTTGTTGTTTTGTTTTGTTTTTTTCTCTGAAGCTACTTTATGTTTAAATTATGATGTATGAACTGCTCTGGGATTGTGATGTAATCTTCTAGATTAATTTTTCCTGACACAAGAGCATTTAACTCTTGTACTCTGCTTCTGAGTCTAGGAATTCTAGTATGTCTCATTACAGAGAGAACACACAATCTGAGATATGAGGGATATACAGAGATCTTCAAAATATGAAAAGAGAAATCGTATGAAAAGAGAAAAAAGACAGGAAGACTTACATCAATGAGAGTCTACAAGACGTCTGCAAAATTAGTTATAAATGAAATTAGATCTCCATGATACAGAGATTAAAACTGACATAAAAATTTTCTTTTAAACCAGAACAAATATTTTATCTAGGACCTGAACAACTCTAAGACAACATTCTATATGTGTCAAGAGTTGGTGTCCAGAAAAATATGTATTATTAAACCTTCATTTGTCTTTTTCTTCTTTTCTCCCTCCCTTCTTTTCTTCTACCCCTTTCTCCCATCCGTGCTCTGAATTGAGGGATATCTCAAATAAGGTTAAAGTTGTGGGAGCAGGTTGTTTGGTTGTTCATTTTTTGTTCTTTTCTTTTTCCCCCAAAATTACTTGTAATTTTTTAATTGGTTTAAATAGGGGAAAAAAAAAAAAAAAAGCTTTTTAATGTTTTTCTTTATAAATAAAATGCCTATTATAAGAAATTAAAATGCCTGTATTATTCAACTTAGTCACTATTCTGCACGAAAAAACATATATACCTCCCTCCTTTGCTAATACTTCTATTATTCACAGTTCAGCACAGTTTTGTTAAAAGATTTTTTTTTCAGTTAATTTTTATACCAGCCCATGTAAAGACCTCTAATTCACTATGCTAGAAACTTAACATTAGCTTACGGTGGCCAGGATCCAGGATCTGAATTTCTTGGTTTACTTACTGCTTAAATAAGATCTAACTTAGCAGCAACATATTTGTTTTTAAAACTTTAAACAATGTTTTTCTTAATCATAATTAAAAGCTCTTACGCCTTCTCTCTAGGAAAGACTGATTGACTCTGTCTTTATAAGAAGGTGAAATGGTAGATTTCTGTTGATAAAAAAGTGCAAATTCTGTGAGAAAAAAATAGATACTTTTGCTATTATTTTCACTAAAAACGTTGTTTACCTTTTAGTTTTTTTTGCTCAGTTTGAATTTGAATTGTTGTGTTCTGCAAAATATGCAGCAGTACAACCACTAGGAAATAGGAGGTAAGTTAAAAAAAGGAGGAGTCCAACTAGTTGGAAACTGTGCTGCTAATTAAAAATTATATGTTCTGTGTGTGCAAATTGAAATAGGTCCCAGGCTTCTTACTTTGGAAAATGTACCATGATGTGCAGATGTGAAGGGAATACACCTGTTAAGGACTCAGATAGACAAAATTATGGTGCCTGATGTAGCTGTCCAGAATATAGATGAATGCAGTTCACTTCATCCTGCTCATAAAATGCTTTGCTATGTTGACATTTACAAACTCAGAGTACAGCCACACTCCAGTGAACTGATGTTAGATATTGGTTCATCTGTATTGGTTCTGACGGAACCTATTTGCTAGCTAACAAAATCTAAATTACATTTGGAAGTTTGTTTGAAGAAGGCAATCCTTGTGCTTCATTGCCTTGGTTTAATGCATTGCTGACTCACTACACTTGTCTATCCATGTAATTCTTCAGAGAAACCTATTTTTAGCAGCCACCAACAAAACCATCAAAAAGAAAATCACCATTTTTTCCATTATCTATTAAAGGTGTCCTTCATATAATAGAAATGAAAATAATATTACTGCTTTCATTATTTGAACAAGTTAAAATTTTAACTTAAAAAGCAAAAAGGCATCCTGATCAGCTGACAGTTACTGCTTTTGAAGAGTACATATCTCTTGAGTCCCATGTCACATCTGCCAGTTTCTTGTGAATGACTGATATCCTATGGCCTCTCAAATGCAACTAAATTCAAATTTTAAGGAAATGAGCCAAGCCCTTGGTCAAACAGTAAATAAAATTAAGGAAGTCTAGTTAGTTGACACTTCAATTTGGGAAGTTGAATAGCTCTGCTGACTTCACTGACTGTAACGACTAGATTTCCATTGGCTATAATGAGACCTCATTTGTATGTTTACATTTACATTATATGACATGATAAAAGCTTGTCTGCACACCAACAAATGGTCCCAAAGACACGATGGCAGTACCCAAGCAGTACCCTGCCCTGGATATTTCCAGGTCCATCATACAAGAACCTTCAGCCTCACAAGCCCAGAGGAGCACAGGGGTGCAATGTCAGGAGGGGAAACCAAATTACTCAGAAGGGACACCCTGTGCAGGTTCGTCCCAGGATTGTCCCAGGAGACCCTCAGCCCATGTCCAGGTGTGAAACCCATCAAGATAAGTCAGCAATAAAGCACCCATAGGACTGAGGGGGTTGCTGCCTGGGGGTATGCGATGCAAAGGAGGACCATTTTAGGATTGCCCAGCACTAACTGTGGGATTCTTAAGAAAGCAAACAAAGGTGGGAAAAGGGAATAATTTAGGTGATTTGGGGAGGAACAAATGTGGTAAAATGGAAGAATAAGATGGTAAAAGGGGCTGATCCAACTCAGAATAGCTGGTACACTTGTCTGCCTTGTTTCTGATCAGCTGTCTGCCTGTTTCTAACGCTTTGCCTGGGTAAAGCAGTCTCCATTCTGTGTGTGTGCATGTGTATGGGGGTCTGAGTGCAGCAACTGGTGTGGGACCTCAGGTCACAGGGTGTCCATGGTGCCAGCACCTTGAGTGAGTGTCTGGATGTCCATGGCCCATGTGCCAGCAACTGGAGAGGCTGGAATGAGTTAAACCAAGTGCCAGCCACTAGGATAGGACCAGGATCCTAGGGGTCCATGTGTCCTTGATGCCAGTGACTGGTGCACAAGCAGGACTACATGTGAATGTGCGATCACTAGTAAAAATCAAGGGGGATTAGCTGGCAGGTAGGTGAAGTGGCCTGGGATGTGTGTTTTGAAGGGCAAAACCATGGGAAGGAGCTGGCTCTCAGAGGGGTCAGTGGAGTCCCAGACAGCTCTGTGTGTGCATGGTTATGGGGAAGTGTGTATGTGTGAAGTTCTGTACTGGAGAGCGCCTGTGGCCTTGGGGGCTCATACATCCAGGTGTCAGCAAATGGTAGGCTTAGCCTAAAGGGAAAAAGAATGAAAGAAAGGTCGAGAAGGATGTGATTGCTGTCTGTAAACAAACCAAGGGACTAAAACATGGAGAGAGAAGAGCTTCTTAAACAGAAAACCAAAACCAATTCTGCCCAAAGAACAAATAATTGAAAGCTAGTTATGAAGTAAAATCACATTTGGAATTAATTTTCTAGTCCTCAGAAAAGTGATTTTCACCAATAGCATTCCAATAACTTCAGGGAAGACAGGCGTCCTATTTTCTGCAAGACTAGGAAAGTCATTTTACTGGCCTCTATGTGTTTACAATCTCAAAGGTTTCTTTAATCAATCAAGATATATAGAGAAATGAAGAATATGACAGAAGGATAAACTTAAATACCAAGCTAAATCTTTATCAAAGGAGAAAAGCATTGCATGCATCAGATATAGAGATTTCACAGAAGGTATGTGAGAACCAAAATGTGACTGACTCAGTTTGTTTATGGTGTTCCAGCTATGGATAGAGCATCCTCTCAGCCACTATGCTGATAATATGAAGCAATAACTTGAAGTAGCTAGGAGGTAAAATATGTAATAAGGCATGCACCTCTAGTCTGACATTCTTGCATCAAATTTTAATTTTAATGAAATTAACCATAGGAATAAGAATCATGAAAATCTTTACAATATTATTGGAGGTTTTTCTAGGATATAGTTGACATCTAAGCAAAAATTTAGAGCTAGGTGCAGGATTCAGTCATAAAATGATGTGACTTGTAAAACAAAGGTCAGATCAGATCGACACAGTATTCCTTCTTAATGTGAATTACAGTTGCATTGTTTTCACGTGCAAGCTGGATTGCCAGAATGCAATCAGAATTACACTGCTGACCAGCATGATACTAGTGTGGGGGAGAAAATGTGTGCTTATCTTCAGTGTTACTGGAAAGAAATATAGTTGAATGTTTTTACTACTGCTAAATTTTGTATTTTAATCTGTTTCCTTAAGAATTAAATTTAGGGAAAACCCTCTGCTGTCTTAACCAACTTAGAAATCAAAACTCTTCACTTTTCTTGAAAGGTGTAACATACTGAGACACACAAAACAGTATTTTTATTGGTTTCTTTTCTTGAAACAAAATAATGTGAAAACAAATTTGAAATAATTACCAGTACCTCTTTTCTGAATAAATTGGATGGCACATACCAAATTTTTTTTCGTGTCATGAAATTTCAGTGAAATCAAGCACAATTAATTCTCAGAATCTCTTAATAATAATATTATTGTTTAATAATATTATTAGCCAGAAATAAGTGGGGTTTTTTGCTATTTATTAAGATGTGGCCAAATATTAACATTTTAATCATCTAAAATCTTCAAAAGGTAAGATTTCACATCATAAATTTTCAAAATTAATTTTCAAAATTAATTTTTAAAATCTGTGTCTATACACCAAACTTAATAAATATGCACCAGACCAAATCACCTGATCTTCAAAAATTCTGAGCATCCTGAAATTTCATCTGGAAACCAATAATTTATAACACTGAATCTTTGTGAGGAGATCATGAAGTAGGTACAGACAAGTGAAAAAGAAACTTGAGTCAGTCTCTAACAACAGCATATAGGAGAGCTAAGCTGGTGCTACCTTTTCTCATCCTTAAGCAGTGAGGAAAATCCCAGATTTTTTTTATTTATTTGTTTGTTTGTTTCTGATTTCCATCCTGCCTAAAATTGTCTTTCCTGTTACAGTGAGGAGCGTAGATATAATGACGGTTTGGCTTTTGTTTACTTGCTCATTTAGAACTGTTATGCAGCTTATATTTATATTTTGTTCAGAGATCCTGTGGAGCTCCCTTCTTTCTTACAACAGAAATTCTTCTTTGTAGGAGGTGAGTACACCAGAAACATTTGGTATTGTTGCAGATATCTATAACTAGTGTTTTGAAAATGACCCATGAATGCTAGCAGCAATTCTGTTCTTAAAAAAAACATGTTGATACTGAAAGATACACACTGCACAAATGAACATGTACAGTAGGTCATAAATTATTTATGTAACCTTCAGGTTTCATTGGATAAAATAGTAACAAAATGTCCCTTCAACAATCATAACTTTCTGTAAGTTTCAGAAAGAAATTCAAGTAGTTCTAATTAAGAACTGACTAACCAAATTAGTATCTTGTAATGCATCTCTTAATAACAGAAAACAGATGCTACTAAATCTTGATGAGTGTTATTGACAATGCCTGGAGCTAACACAGATAGACAGTGCATATGTATATTAACATCACATTCACTCAAATCGGAATGTGTGCTGTGTGCCACAGGGACCACCTAAGGCAAAAAGCTTACTTAAACACCCCCATTTTTATAAATATTTACTTAGTCATACACTTGCTGTGTTACGTTTTATGTAGCAGCTCACACAAGGAAGGAGACATTTCTCCTTATTAAGTAAACCAACATGGTATTGTAGAAGTAAAGTATTTCTTAGACTCACAGAATCATAGAATGGTTTGGGTTAAGGATCATTTAGTTAAGATCATTTAGTTCCAACCCCACTGTTATGGGCAGAGACACATTCCACAAGACCAGGCTGCTCAAAGCCCCATCCAGCCTGGCCTTGAACAATTCCAGGGATCGGGCAGCCACAACTTCTCTGGGCAACCTGTTCCAGTGCCTCACTACCCTTACTGCGAAAAAACATTTTCCTTGTGTCCCAGCTAAATCTCCCCTTTCAGTTTAAACCATTGTCCCTTGTTCTGTCATTTCAGGCCTTCATAAAAGGTCTCTGTCCACCTGCCAGCCAAATAACCAAACAAACTATAGCTCAAACAGAAAAGTTTGGGTTACTCTCAAAACCAGAAGAGATTTTTGAACAATGTAAACATCCCAGTACCTCAGAGGTGCTGTTCTGGCTTCTTTCTTTGGAGTTCTTACTCCACTCAGAGCTGATCACACTCTCAAATATGTCAACATAATGTCATTTTACTAGATCTACCAAATAGGCTTGGATTAGCTTAAATACCTCTTACCAAGGTTTTCATTTAACCTGGATAGAGAAAGTACACATTTTACTATGAGAAAGGAAGCTTTTAACCTACATCCATAAGAGTCCATTTGAACTCAGTCTTTTGTACCGTCATTAAATGCCTACAACTTTGTAGGGAAATTCAAAATTTTTGGAGGTATGTACAAAATAACAGTAATTTCAAAACAACTCTTATTCAGGAAAAAGGGTTAAACATGAATTCAGGTAGGGGAGAGGTTGTGAGTTTGTGGGTTTTTTCTAAAAACAAAAGCCAAAGACTGGAAGGTAAAGCTTTCTGTATATGCAACTGTGATAAACTGCTCTATAAAATTGGATACATTATGTAAAAAGAGAACAGTAATGTTTGTCAGAAAGCTATGTTAGGAAAGTTAATTAGGTAATGTCCATGCACTGCTACTGAAACATAAAGCAGAATGTAAATTCAAAGCATTATTTTTATTATTATTATTTTACAGTTTTAAAGGGTACCCTTTCTGCAAAATGTGTCATTTTTCTTTTTAGACATATGCCCAAGGAATCTTTGAAGCAAGCTGGTTTACGTTTGGAGTACATAAAGATTAAATATTCTAGATGACAAAATGGTATGGTAAAATCCATATTTCTCACACAGATTTCAGAATTAGCTGTAAAAAGGCCATATATAATTTTCTGTATGCTGTTGTGACACATTAAGTGAAGGCCAAAATCAGACACAGAACTTTGGGGATTTGTTGATCAAAGTAATTGCTTCCAGTTTGAAATGCATAATGAGACAGCCCTGCATTGCGCTTGTGTACCCTTTTATGTTCAGCAAACCTAAACAGAGCTTTGCAACTAGCTGTAACTCACCATATGTTTGAAAAAGGAAGTATAATGAAGAACAAATTTCTGTAGCAGAATTCTTGAGACTGGGAAGAGAAGCCCACCTATGCCTAGTCCTTCTGTAACGGCAGCCAACTCCATGTTCTACACAGACTTTTCAGCTTTAGAGGAGACATTTAATATAGCAGTTTACATTGTTGCAAATTACTTATTTTAATAGCTTCACCTGACTCATGAATAAGGGCTTGGAACCTTATCCAAATCTGTTTATGTCAAGAAAGAGAAATGTGTATTTCAGTTCAATCTGTTGACAAATACATAAAGTTTTCATTTCTCAAAATATTACTGAGGAAATGAAATAATCTTTCAAGCGTAAGAAATATGCCAAATTTACATATATGATTGGTTGGATAAGGTCAGAATCACCTAGGCTTTCTCGAGATTAACCACGGAAAACTATACAAAATCAGATTGCATGAAGCATCTAGAAGTTCATGTAATCATCCAAAAGACAAAAGTGCTGAAAAATAAGAGGTGCATTATAAGTAAAAATACTATATGATATACAGGCATATTTAAGCCATGCATACTTAGAAGTCTCTTAAATTCAAAGTGTCATACTTCCCCCTAAAGGCAGACCAAATAAAATTTTATGTTCAGCGCTGTTTTGCATTTTCTAATGACCTTATTAAAGATTAATTTGGACATAAATTTTTCCTTACATGAACCATTTAAGTCCACAATCTAATTTGAAATACTAATAACTTTATTCATTTTAATAAATATATTCAACTCACAATTACGACAAAATTCCCTATCCAAAAACTTATGCACTCAATAACAAAACCTATGTACACATGAAAACTTTAAACTGTTTCCAGTTCATTACATGTTTATTTCTCAACATGTTTTACACAATATCCAGAATGTTGTAAATTCATAGTTAGTTAGTAAAATAACTTTTCTCCTCTGAAAGTACAGCCTCTAATACCTCTATTTTTCTGTAAGAAAATCAAATTTTGAGTTTATTGTGTTTATTGAGAATGATGGTTGTGTTATAAGTTCTCATTTTTCTGTAATCCAGCAATAATTCTATATGTGTATGTCGTGGTTTGAGCCCAGCCGGTAACTCAGAACCACACAGCCGCTCGCTCACTCCCCCCCCCTCCTTCTTCCTCCCCCCGCTCCCGGAGGGATGGGGAGGAGAATGGGAAGAATGCAACTCCCACGGGTTGAGATAAGAGCAGTCCCGCAACTAAGGTATAACACAAAACCACTACTGCTACCACCAATGATAATAACGATTAGTGAAATAACAAGGGGAGAGGATACAATTGCTCACCACCCGCCGACCGATACCCAGCCCGACCCGAGCAGTGATCTGGGCCTTCCGGGTAACTCCCCCCGGTTTATATACTGGGCATGACGTGCTGTGGTATGGAATACCCCTTTGGCTAGTTTGGGTCAGGTGTCCTGTCTCTGCTTCCTCCCGGCTTCCCCTCCTCCCTGGCAAAGCATGAGACTGAGAAAGTCCTTGGTTGGAATAAACATTACTTAGCAACAACTAAAAACATCGGTGTTATCAGCGTTGTTCCCAGGCTGAAAGTTAAAAAACACAGCACTGCACCAGCTACTAAGCAGGAGAAAAATGACTGCTATAGCTGAACCCAGGACAGTATCCACCCCTTATTCCATACCATTCACGTCATGCTCAGATCCCACATCTCTCAGCACACCATCACCCCTGTCCCATATATACACATATATATACACCCACACCCACACACAGAGAAAGATATCGTTCCCTAGTCCATGGACCAATCCCTGTAAAATTGCTGAACTCATCCAGTCCATGATGTCAGGTTCCATCTCTTGTAATAGTCTTTCAGGGCAGGAGGGACGGTACATGGTGTTGGGTTGTTGCCTGCTGATGATACCGCCAAACTCATCTGGTCACTGCTGAGCTCGTCTGGTTTCCTCAAAATTCATTCTTTGTTGAGGTGATGATCGGAGGGAAGTCAGGGTCAATGGCTGGTGACCTGAAGATATCTAGCTGGTGGGCTATAAAAGTGTTATAGAGCAGGCAACAGCGTACAATTGAGTTCATTGGCTGTTTTCCCCCAAAATCAAATCCCCTTGAGGTACACATCGGACTTCCCCATCTTCCCGCATTACCCACCAAGTATATCCAGGTCCCTGAGCAAAAGCAACCCCACGAGTGGGTTTGCCTTTACCTGAAGCAGGAATAACCCAGACTGTCTTCCCCAACAAATTCTTTATGTGCACCACAGGAACTTTATCCCCCTCTACAGTACGTAAAAGTTCTGATTGGGCTGGGCCAGCCCTGTTGGCAGATCCCCTACTGTTGACCAACCAGGTGGCTTTTGGTAAATGTGTATCCCAGTGTTTGAAAGTCCCACCACCCATTGCTCTCAGTGTAGTTTTTAACAGCCCATTGTACCGTTCGATTTTCCCAGAGGCTGGTGCATGGTAGGGGATGTGGTATACCCACTCAATGCCATGCTCTTTGGCCCAAGTGTCTATGAGGTTGTTCCGGAAATGAGTCCCATTGTCTGACTCAATTCTCTCTGGGGTGCCGTGTCGCCACAAGACTTGTTTCTCAAGGCCCAGGATAGTGTTCCGGGCAGTGGCATGGGACACAGCGTATGTTTCCAGCCAGCCGGTGGTTGCTTCCACCATGGTAAGCACATAGCGCTTGCCCTGGCGGGTTGGTGGGAGTGTGATATAGTCAATCTGCCAGGCCTCCCCATATTTGTACTTCAGCCATCGTCCTCCATACCAGAGAGGCTTTAACCGCTTGGCTTGCTTAATTGCAGCACATGTTTCACATTCGTGAATAACCTGGGCAATAGTGTCCATCGTTAAGTCCACCCCTCGATCACGAGCCCATCTATATGTTGCATCTCTGCCTTGATGGCCTGAGGTGTCATGGGCCCACCGGGCTAAAAATAATTCACCCTTATGTTGCCAATCCAAGTCCATCTGAGCCACTTTAATCTTAGCAGCTTTATCCACTTGCTGGTTATTCTGGTGTTCCTCAGTGGCCCGACTCTTGGGTACATGAGCATCTACGTGGCGTACCTTCACCACCAGGTTCTGCACCCGAGCGGCGATATCTTGCCACAATGCAGCAGCCCAGATGGGTTTACTTCTGCGTTGCCAGTTGCTCTGCTTCCATTGCTGCAACCACCCCCACAGGGCATTTGCCACCATCCATGAGTCAGTATAGAGATAAAGTACTGGCCATTTTTCTCGTTCAGCAATGTCCAAGGCCAGCTGGATGGCTTTCACCTCTGCAAATTGACTCGATTCACCCTCTCCCTCAGCAGTTTCTGCAACTTGTCGCAGGGGACTCCACACAGCTGCCTTCCATCTCCGATGCTTTCCCACAATACGGCAGGACCCATCAGTAAACAAGGCATATTGCTTTTCACTCTCTGACAGTTCATTATATGGTGGGGCCTCTTCAGCACGCGTCACCTCCTCTTCTGGTGACATCCCAAAATCTTTGCCCTCTGGCCAGTCCATGATGACTTCTAGAATTCCTGGACGACTGGGATTTCCTATTCGAGCTCGTTGTGTAATTAGTGCGGCCCACTTACTCCATGTAGCATCAGTTGCATGATGTGTAGAGGAGACCCTGCCTTTGAACATCCAGCCCAGCACAGGCAACCGGGGTGCCAGGAGGAGCTGCGCTTCAGTTCCAATCACTTCTGAGGCAGCTCGAACCCCTTCATAGGCTGCCAGTATCTCTTTTTCAGTGGGAGTATAGCTGGCCTCGGATCCTTTATATCCCCGACTCCAAAAGCCAAGGGGTCGACCTCGAGTCTCCCCTGGAGCTTTCTGCCAGAGGCTCCAGGTAGGACCATTCTCCCCAGCTGCGGTATAGAGCACATTTTTCACATCTGGCCCGGCCCGGACTGGTCCAAGGGCTACTGCATGAACTATTTCTCGTTTAATTTGTTCAAAGGCTTGTTGTTGCTCAGGGCCCCATTTGAAATCATTCTTCTTCCGGGTCACGTGGTAGAGAGGGCTTACAATCAGACTGTAATTTGGGATGTGCATTCTCCAGAACCCCACAACACCTAAGAAAGCTTGTGTTTCTTTCTTGTTAGTTGGTGGAGACATTGCTGTTATCTTGTTGATCACGTCTGTGGGGATCTGGCGGCGTCCATCTTGCCATTTTATTCCCAAAAATTGAATCTCCCGTGCAGGTCCCTTGACCTTATTCCGTTTTATGGCAAAACCGGCCTTCAGCAGGATTTGGATTATTTTCCTCCCTTTCTCAAAAACTTCTTCCGCTGTATCACCCCACACGATGATGTCATCAATGCATTGCAGGTGTTCTGGAGCTTGCCCCTGTTCCAGTGCAGTCTGGATCAATCCATGGCAGATGGTAGGGCTGTGTTTCCACCCCTGGGGCAGTCGGTTCCAAGTGTACTGGACGCCCCTCCAAGTGAAAGCAAACTGTGGCCTGCATTCTGCTGCCAAAGGGATTGAGAAAAATGCATTGGCAATGTCAATTGTGGCATACCACTTGGCTGCCTTTGACTCCAGTTCATACTGAAGTTCTAACATGTCCGGTACGGCAGCACTCAATGGTGGTGTGACTTCGTTCAGGCCACGATAGTCTACTGTTAATCTCCACTCTCCATTAGACTTTTGCACTGGCCCTATGGGGCTATTAAAGGGTGAGCGGGTCCTGCTGATCACTCCTTGGCTCTCCAGTCTGCGGATCAGCTTATGGATGGGAATCAAGGAGTCTCGGTTGGTGCGATATTGCCGCCGGTGCACTGTTGTGGTCGCAATTGGCACTTGTTGTTCTTCGACCTTCAGCAACCCCACAACAGAAGGATCCTCTGAGAGACCGGGTAAGGTGGACAGCTGCTTAATTTCCTCTGTCTCCAAGGCAGCGATACCAAAAGCCCATCTATACCCTTTTGGGTCTTTGAAATACCCTCTCCTGAGATAGTCTATGCCAAGGATGCATGGAGCCCCTGGACCAGTTACAATGGGGTGCTTTTGCCACTTCCTCCCAGTCAGGCTGATTTCAGCTTCCAGCATAGTTAACGCTTGGGATCCTCCTGTCACTCCAGAAATAGAAATGGGTTTCACCCCTTGATACCTTGATGGCATCAGAGTACACTGTGCACCGGTATCTACTAGAGCCTTATACTTCTGTGGGACTGATGTGCCAGGCCATCTGATCCACACAGTCCAGTAAACCCGATTATCCCTCTCCTCCACCTGGCTGGAGGCAGGGCCCCTCTAATAGTGATCACAAAATTCTCCACTTCTGTCTTGTAGAAAGGGATTAGTATTCCTTATCACAGGAGCTGGAGTAAAATCAGCTCTTTCGCTCCATCTGGGAAACTGCTCGCCAGAGACTGGAGCAGCAGCTTTCCTGGGAGGATCATCCTTGACCATTGTTCTCCTCTTCAGTTCACGCACCCGTTGCTCCAGAGCTGAAGTAGGTTTTCCATCCCACTTTCTCATGTCTTCTCCATGATCCCGCAGGTAAAACCATAGGGTGGCCCGTGGCGTGTACCTCGTATATTTTCTTTCTCGAGCAGTAGGGCGCCTTCTGTTGATAGCTGAGACATGGGTTGGTACGCGTGGAGAGCTGGATAGATCGGATAAATCGTCTCTCAATTGTTTGAACTCCTGGGACAGTTTTTCCACAGCTGAAATGATGGAAGGGGTGAGATTGTCTTCGAACTCTCGGAGTTGACGAATCAGGCAATCCACTGTTGGTGATACTCCGTCATTCCAGGTCATTGATGCCAATGTGTGGGCATACGATGATGGCGCACTCCGTGTAAGTTTCCGCCACATGGGTCGTGTACATTCGACTTCATCTGGGTCTACGGATGTGTTCCTGGAATCCGGCCTACGATAGATCATCTCTATAATGGCTGATTCCCTCAGGGACTGGATGCCTTTCTCTATCGTGGTCCAGTTGGCTGAGCGATTCGTAATATCGTCTTTGTAGGGAAACCTTTCCTTCACAGCTGCCAGGAGCCGCCTCCAAAGACTGAGGGCTCGCTTCTCTCTTGCAATCGCTTTGTCAATTCCTCCTTCCTTAGCAAGTGATCCCAGCTGCTTGGCTTCCCTACCTTCTAGTTCATGACCGTCGGCCCCATTGTCCCAGCACCGGAGCAACCAAGTGACAATGTGCTCCCCTGGAAGACGGGTGAAATCTTTTCGCATATTCCGTAGTTCGGTTGAGGTCCGGGGTCGAGAAGTGACCTCTTCTTCTTCTTCCTCTTCCTCTGACCCACGTAGTAATGACTCTTGTTCAGGTGCTGTTGCATATAGTGATGGCACTGGGTCTTCATCTTTCTTCGCTTCACGGGTTGCTCTTTGTGCCTTTCGTTTGCTTTTGCTTACAGGGGCAACAGACATTGTCACAAACTGGCCATTTGGTTTAGCTGCAGTGTTTGTCACTGTGGTTGGAGTGGCTGCAGTGTCTGCCACTAGGATTGGAGTGGTTGCAATGTCTATTGCTGGGGTTGGTGCAGCTGTTGTGCTTGGGAGTTGAGTAACACCAACAGCTGCATTATCTGTTGCTGTCGGGGTTTGAGTAGCTACTGTGCTTGTCACTGGGGTTGGTGTAGCTGCAGTGCTTGGAGTAGCCATATTGTTTGTTGCTGTCGGGGTTTGAATAGCTACTGTGCATGTCACTGGGGTTGGTGTAGCTGTGGTGCTTGGAGTAGCTATATTGTCTGTTGTTGTCGGGGTTTGAGTAGCTACTGTGCTTGTCACTGGGGTTGGTGTGGCTGCGGTGCTTGGAGTAGCCACATTGTCTGTTGCTGTCGGGGTTTGAGTAGCTGTTGTGCTTGTCACTGGGGTTGGTGTAACTGCTGTATTTGAAGTTGGAGTAGTTGCGTTGTCTGTTGTGGTCAGGGTTTGAGTAGCTGTTGTGCTTGTCACTGGGGTTGATGTAGCTGCTGTACTTGGAGTAGCTGTGTTGACTGTTGTGGTCAGGGTCTGAGTAGCTGCTGTGCTTGTAGTTGGCATAGCTGCGTTGTCTGTTGCTTTGCCATCAGATCCAGAGACATTTTTTCCCTTTGAAGGTGCTGGATAGTGTTGAGCAGGGCTCTGTAGGCATAGGCCAAGCCCCAGCACGTTGCCAAAATTTGTCCCTCTCTGGTATAACCAGGACGACAGCACACCTCGTTTAAGTGTTTTACTAGTTTTTCCGGATGTTGCACTTGTTCAGTGGTGAAGTTCCAAAGCACTGGAGGGGCCCACTGGCCTAGGTACTTGCCCATACTATCCCACACACCCTGCCACTCATAACTGTCCAGCCTCAGGGAAAATCTCCTGGTGGTCCTCCTATATCGTCGTCTAACCCTAGACCAGATTCGAACCTGATACTGCTGAATTTTTGAGATTAAACGAAATAGGATGTTCCTACGACGGGATGGCCGTGGGTAAAACACACTCCGTATGTTTGCCAACATGCTGATCCCCAGCACAATCAGCAGGCAGGTTTCAAGGGTACTCAAAGGCCATCTAAAACCTTCAGAACTCTCAATTGCTGTTGCAAATAGGCTGGTGGGGGAACGGGGGGTGAAAGAGAATGCTTCCTTCGTAAGTTTACCCCCCGAGGAGAAAAAAAAAGATATGCAATTGCTAAAATATTTCATTATATACCTCCCAATGTATAGTGGTGATGGCCACGCTGGAAGCACAAACCAGACCAGTTTCATGATCAATGAGTCTATTGTATTACAAGTCATTACCATGAAGTACAGTGAAACAAGAACCTTAGCCCAGGCCCCCCAGCCGATAAACGCTAAAACAGCAAATAGTGGCTGTAAGTAAGGTACAACATGCTGAAACTCTGAGATCAAGCGCAACAAGTCTGAGAGCCAAATAATCACCATTGTGACGAGTAGTAACAATGAATGCTTATCACAAATATGATTAAACACACTCTGGTCAGATCTGTCATTATCTCAACCTTTCGTGCCCCACGTTGGGCGCCAAAATGAACTGTCGTGGTTTGAGCCCAGCCGGTAACTCAGAACCACACAGCCGCTCGCTCACTCCCCCCCCCCCCCTTCTTCCTCCCCCCGCTCCCGGAGGGATGGGGAGGAGAATGGGAAGAATGTAACTCCCACGGGTTGAGATAAGAGCAGTCCCGCAACTAAGGTATAACACAAAACCACTACTGCTACCACCAATGATAATAACAATTAGTGAAATAACAAGGGGAGAGGATACAATTGCTCACCACCCGCCGACCGATACCCAGCCCGACCCGAGCAGTGATCTGGGCCTTCCGGGTAACTCCCCCCGGTTTATATACTGGGCATGACGTGCTGTGGTATGGAATACCCCTTTGGCTAGTTTGGGTCAGGTGTCCTGTCTCTGCTTCCTCCCGGCTTCCCCTCCTCCCTGGCAAAGCATGAGACTGAGAAAGTCCTTGGTTGGAATAAACATTACTTAGCAACAACTAAAAACATCGGTGTTATCAGCGTTGTTCCCAGGCTGAAAGTTAAAAAACACAGCACTGCACCAGCTACTAAGCAGGAGAAAAATGACTGCTATAGCTGAACCCAGGACAGTATCCACCCCTTATTCCATACCATTCACGTCATGCTCAGATCCCACATCTCTCAGCACACCATCACCCCTGTCCCATATATACACATATATATACACCCACACCCACACACAGAGAAAGATATCGTTCCCTAGTCCATGGACCAATCCCTGTAAAATTGCTGAACTCATCCAGTCCATGATGTCAGGTTCCATCTCTTGTAATAGTCTTTCAGGGCAGGAGGGACGGTACATGGTGTTGGGTTGTTGCCTGCTGATGATACCGCCAAACTCATCTGGTCACTGCTGAGCTCGTCTGGTTTCCTCAAAATTCATTCTTTGTTGAGGTGATGATCGGAGGGAAGTCAGGGTCAATGGCTGGTGACCTGAAGATATCTAGCTGGTGGGCTATAAAAGTGTTATAGAGCAGGCAACAGCGTACAATTGAGTTCATTGGCTGTTTTCCCCCAAAATCAAATCCCCTTGAGGTACACATCGGACTTCCCCATCTTCCCGCATTACCCACCAAGTATATCCAGGTCCCTGAGCAAAAGCAACCCCACGAGTGGGTTTGCCTTTACCTGAAGCAGGAATAACCCAGACTGTCTTCCCCAACAAATTCTTTATGTGCACCACAGGAACTTTATCCCCCTCTACAGTACGTAAAAGTTCTGATTGGGCTGGGCCAGCCCTGTTGGCAGATCCCCTACTGTTGACCAACCAGGTGGCTTTTGGTAAATGTGTATCCCAGTGTTTGAAAGTCCCACCACCCATTGCTCTCAGTGTAGTTTTTAACAGCCCATTGTACCGTTAAAAAACACAGCACTGCACCAGCTACTAAGCAGGAGAAAAATGACTGCTATAGCTGAACCCAGGACAGAGGTTTAGGTGCTGGCAGTTGGAGATACTGATTTTTTAGAGCCAGCTGCTCTGCGTATGTGTAATTTGTTAGCAAATGTCAAGCTAGACCAGCCAATGAGCAGGAGACCCACATCTGGAAAAACCCAGCCCTTGAGCCAATGACTGTATAAGTGATTTGGGATCTGGGCATGAACATTAAGCAGACCTAAATAATGTTGTGCTAATATTTAAGGGATCTGTGACTGTGATGTGCTTGTAAATTTAGATAGTTTGGGTTGCAGGGAAGCGCACATCCGCAAGTGAAGTTTCACCCTGATCCACTGGAAAGAGGAGCAAACCTGTGCTTCCTGTGCTCACATTTCTGCGAGAGCCATTGGTATTTACGGTGGTGCTGTTAAACCAACGCTTTTTGGTGAGTCGTGTTAATGTCCTCTGCATGTGCACATGTGCATGTGTTTGAATATCTGCCTCTGGAATGTGGACTCCACCTTGCTGCTTGTCAGACCTGCAGATGGACACAACAGCCACAGCCTCTTCTAGTAGAAGAGTGCACCAAATTTGGCTTAAACAGACTAGGAAGGAAAAAAATTGGGTTTTGAATTTCACTGATGTTTAGTAGCTCCTTAACATAGATACTTTATATTATGTAAAGTTATCCTATTTTGAATTCCTAGTTTAGTAACTAAAACCAGAAAGCATTCCATTTGATCCTGACGTTGGTACACTTACGTGTATGTATGTACACATAAATATATAGGGAAATTAAGTCAGAATTTCAGAATTTTAAAAATAAAGTTTATTACTTGATGAAACATTCTTGAAAAGCTTCCTGTAATTTTTTTCTTGTCATAGTCAAGATTCCCAAATTCTTGTCATAGTGCAAATTCCCACATATCCAACAGCTTATTATAAAATACTATAATTTAACTTGTAATATTTTTATTTGCATTGTGTCATGTGTTCAGTACAGTATGAGTTGCCAAAGAAAGCTCATCAGGATGCATTCTACTGTGAATTAAAAAGAGAAGTCTGAATCTGTATTATTAAAATGTTCATCCTTTTTATCCAATTTCCTCACTGTCTGATAACTGTGACTTGCTTCTTTATTAATTCTTGGAACATGATCAGAAGATACTATTAAACGGATATTACACCAGACATCTTATATGAAAATATATATATATATTCAAGGGCTGAAAGTGGAGGAAAGGGACAGTGGAAAGGGATGATCTCTTTGGAGATGTTACTTTCATTATAGATAATGAAAGAAGAGAATGTAAAACTGAAACCCTTACATTAAGAATGCACTTCCCACTTAAATGTTTGCAAAACGATATTGGTATTTGAAATATTACGGAAGTATAAGGAAAGTGCCTAGCTCATTCATTGCTTCTGATTTTAATTTAGTCTTGAAAAAGTACCTATCAGACTTTCCAATTACCAATACCTGTTTTTTCATTTCTACAATATCATTTCTATAATTCATGAAATATTTTAGAATTTTTAATTCTATGTTGTGCATAGCCAAATGCGCATTAAAAATGAACACTTTCGTTAATTCCTGCTACATGCATAGACTCAGTATCCTGTAGATGGTTAGAACATTAACATCCTTTAGAGTGGACTCCATATTACATATGCAGTGATGTAGATATGTTTACTGTTTATTTTCCTTATTTCCTCTCTTTTACAGCAGCACTTTGAATTTCCACCTTCTAACAGAGCAAAGAATTGACAGGAATAAGTATTTGCTTGATACTGATACTACAAAAGGCTTTAAAGTAAGAGGAAATTTCAGCTTTTGTTTCCTCATTTTTATGTAATTTTGTTTGTAATTTTCTACGTCATTTTGAGACAAGACATACTGTTAAAAAGGATGAATACTTCAGAAATAATATTTACCATGAATACTTTATTTAGGCTCTAATTTGTATAATATTAAATAAATCTTTCATGACTGAAGAGGAATCGCACTAAAAATGCAATAAAAATAATGAGTTATTTTATTAAAATTTTCAGGAAAATGAAGGAAGAAAAGAAAAGTGGCTAAGAGATAGAGCTGGGTAAATACTGGGGGGAGGGGGGGGATTGTTAATGAATATAAGTTTTCACTGCAACTGAATTTAAGATACTCCGCCTTCTTTTTCCCAATGTAATGAATTAGTATTATATTATTATTATTTAATGGGCAATAATGTTTATGGAAACAGACTTTTCAGTGATTGCCCTAGTGAATCTGAATTTGCTCATGTAAACATGAGTCCGTATTCTGGGATCCAGAATTTAAGAATTTTTATTCTCACAAATGGTAGAAATACAGCTTAAAACATACATGTTCCATGTAGTAAACAAAGCTCTACTTATTACTATCCAGTTACAGAATCTATAAACCTTACTTATTTGTTTTTCTAAGACAAGTGGGCCAAGAAATAGATTTTGAGATTACCTTTAAAAAAGATGGATGATATATTAGACATGCTTGTCTACGTACTATGATTTTCTCTTCTTGAGCATCTTTCCTTAAGACAGGAAGATGTTTGTCAGTTGTTACCACCATAAAGCTATCACTCTAGACAATGCAGTCAGTTCCCTTGGGTGAAATTTAGTGAGAATTATGTTACTTATTTCTGCTATTTCTGATACTTGCTTAAGAGGAAAGTTAACACTTAGAAATATTCCTTCAATGTTACTGTCAGCATGAACATCATTATTGTTTCCAATTACATAATATTTCAATACACAGCTATTACATGGGCAAATTCTTACAAAAATAATTTCACTGTCTTAGTCAGATATTGTCCTGTCCTCACTGTTAAAAAGAAATGAGATATGTTACCAGTTAGTGCAGATCACTATTTTTCAAAAAAGAGTAAAATAGCCTGCTACTTAAGTCTTCCTCTAAGTCTTGGACTCAAATGATGCACATCATGTAGGTTAAGTATCTATATAAATGAGGATTACAATAAAAGTAAAATGTAGAAGACCCAGGACTTGTGACACAGCAGCGGAAGCCATTCAGGCATCTCATGGCGCACTAAACACCACTGAGCAGGTATCTGAGCTAACCCCTGAGGGTGAGGTTAAGCTGCAGATTCAGGCAACTAGCTTCTCTTATTTACAGTGTAGGTGCTTGTAAAGATATCTAGCTCTTCCAGAGCTATTTAAATCACAGATGATAGTAAATAGTGGTCTGAAGACCTAGGCATCTAATATCAGAATACATGATTGTATCTGGTCTTCTGAATAACTTTTTTGCTACCTTGACTGTGATTAAATTGCCACTGGCTAAACAGAAGCTTAAATATCTAGCTGACATTTAAAATCATATAGTTCAATTTAGCTCTCCGCAGATACGGGTTAGATGTTAGGTGATCTAACTGACCCCTCTGACAGGGTCCTGTGGATGTCACCAGGCCTTACTGTCTCTGCCCAGCCCTCTCTGGATTCCCCCTACCCCGAGTCCAAGGACCCCATTTCATCTCCCTGGGGCTGTCAGTTTCTGCCCCAGCAGTAAGGGCAGTCTCCAGCTCCCCACAGCTCTGCCCTGCCCAGTCATGGGTCCTGCTCAGCCAGGCCCACTTGTGGGCCTGTGTCTAAGACCAGCTTTGACCTGTGTCTTCCCCCAGAGAGGTGCCCAAAGCCCCAGTGACCCCTGGCTGCCCTGCTACTGGCTGGGGTGGTGGGATGAGCCCTGGATATCAGGTCCAGCCCTGCCGACCACAGGAAAACCCCATCACTCCTGGCACCAGGAGCCTAGGGAGCCCTGCCCTCCCTGCTTCCTGGTATGTACTCAGAGCAGGCAGCCAAAATAGAGAGTTTTCAGGAGACCACCATCTTCTAAAACGTGCTGGAGAACAGGAATGACACCATCACACATTTAAGATGTCACTTCATCTTGTAGGCAACATCTGTTGTCAAGGCCTAAGCAGCAGAATCCCACCCTCCAAAAGGACCTGTCATTCTGATTCAATCTCTGTTCTGTGTGGAAAGGGATTTCTGGAGGGTGTTTTACCAGTGCTTTAGTAGTAAAATATATTCTTCCAGACCTCTTCTACTAAGTTTCTTACCCAAAAGTGAAGATAATTGTATGTACAAATGATTTTATTTCCTATAGGTCCTCAATTTCTCACAAGACGCATCTCAAAGTTTGTCTCTAAATGGGTATATTAATTAAATTTTATGTTAGTTGTAAGGTTAATATATAGCCATACTAACTCTATTGTGTCCTGTTGCTCATAGAAACTACTGATTTTTAACCAAAGATGACTAATATACCATCTAGAGATGGACTGAATTTTTGCCCCTAGAGGATGGTGTGCAAACAAATCTGATAATCTTTGTAATACCAAGGAGAAACTCAGTAATAAACATGCATGCAATTATATAGGTAAAGCAGCCATTTTTCTTCCTTACTGTTAATAAAAGGCTTCTGAAAATGACACTACAATGTTTTGGTGTCAATAGTATGAAGTGTCATGAAGTAAGTCATCATGAAGTAAGTGGGTTTATTCATATTACTGTGTAAATTCTTTGCATTTCTCTCCACACTGATAAAATCTGACAATCTTGGAGATTTCCCCCAGCTTGCATTATTTATACAGTGAACAGAGCTGATGCACATCTGTTTCAAAGGGATTCTTGAGTTGTTTAATTTGACATCGGCAAACCAAAAACCACCTAACTTATAAACCTTCCAGATTGTCACAATGGACATGGGGAAGATTTATAAGGCTGATAACAGTGAAGGTTATCAGGAATCCAGAGGTTCAGAAAGTAGTCAGAGAATAGTAGAACCTACTGGACATGACTGAAAGAATTAAATTATCAGGAACTTTTTTCCTAGATCCATTCAGAGAAAATGCATTGTATTGAAAGATTTCAACAACTTGATTGATGACTTCATCATGATTTGGACCAATCTACAAAAATTTCAGCCAGCCTCAAAATGGAATAGAGCTTTCTTTGAAAGACCTGAAGTCCTGTGGTCCCTTGTATCATAGTTGGCGTACTGGGCTGATTTATGTTCATATTCTCCTAATGAGCCTTCAGTAAAGAAATGCAGAAGATCTTAGGCTAGTAATCCAGGCTTTTTTTTTTTTTTTTTAGTCAATAAAGAGAAACAACCTCTGTAAAGCAAATCATCCTTTTAAAGTTTCCGTCACTTTGCCGAATGAAATATTTAGCCGTTGAACAACTCTTCCTTTTTTTTAGATCACACAGTTCAAATTCTTTATCTGTGAATTTTTATCAGTTTACAGGGTCTCATGGACACGTTAACAAGAAAGCATTATGCATAACATGAGGCTTTTCAGACAATTCTCTAAGGCAGAAGAATCCAAATTCAATGCAACTTTTATCATGCTGTCATGATAAAACTTAACTAATTTTCTTCACTGAAATAATCTTTTGCTTTCTAATTCCAATGTGATATCCTAATTCAAATACAGATCCTAGTACTTTCCATATGTTTCTTTGATTTAAAGCAAACATTAAATGATTCATGTTGTTCCGAAGTGAGCTGTCTGTAGATGTGCATTTATCTACAACGCCAATCACCTCTCAAGTATTTCAAATACTCAGGGAAGAGGGAGGAGAAAAACCAGATTATTACAATTACTAGAGGTAATAAAACATTGAGGATGTACTGCTTCTGTGGTTAAAGAGTTGTCTGTGAAGTATGATGCAGATTGAACTTGCTTTCACTGGTACTGCTGCTCAGTTTCAAAATAGGGGTGTGATTTATTATTAGGCTGTCCTGGGTTCAGCTATAACAGTTATTTTTCTCCTTCTTAGTAGCTGGTGCAGTGCTGTGTTTTAGCTTTAGTCTGAGAGCAGTTCTGATAACACACCAATGTTTTTAGTTATTGTTAATTAATACTTACTCCGACCAAGGACTTTTCAGTCTCATGCTCTGCCAGTGAGGAGGGGCACACGAAGCTGGGAGGGCGCAAAGATAGGAAACCTGACCCAAACTAGCCAAAGGGGTATTCCACACTACAGCACGTCATGCCCAGTATATAAACTGGGGGGAGTTATACGGAAGGCCCAGATCGCTGCTCAGGTCGGGCTGGGTATTGGTCGGTGGGTGGTGAGCAATTGTATTGTGCATCACTCGTGTTTATTGCTTTCTTTCCTTTCCCCTTTTAGTTTTATATTCTCTCTGCTTATTATTTCCCTTATCAGTATTATTATTAGTGGTAGTAGTTTTATATTATACTTTAGTTATTGGGCTGATCTTATCTCAACCCCAGAGGTTTACATTCTTTCAATTCTTCTCCCCATCCTGCCTGGAGGAGAGGAAGGGAGGGGAAGAGTGAGTGAGCAGCTGTGTGGTTCTGAGTTACCGGCTGGGCTTAAACCATGACACAGGCTGAATCATCAACAGAGGAATTGGAGTAACTGACAACAAATAGAATCAGCATTAATTCTTCTATCTGTACAGCACTAAGCTTTTACAATTAATGTTGTGGAATTTTAATCTTAAGTTCAGACCCAATTAATAAAAGATTAAAGATCCTTAGAACACCAGCTTTGCCATCCACAGTACTGAACTTATTACCATTTTGTCTGTTATCTCAAATTAATTCTTCTGTCTGAACCATCATTATTTTTACTCTTCTGTTTACCAAAGTTTTCTTGCTGCTATGTATTATTTGTATAGCATGAACAGTGCAACTGTTGCTTAGTAGACAGATTTGAGGATGAAAGCACTGCTTGAAAGACCATACATTTAAATATGTATGTAAATGATAGAGAAGGAAAGCTAAGGAAAGCAAACAGTTGCAAATACATAGTAAAGTCAAGTATTCACTATTTAAATATCACATTTTTTCATCTTCATGTTGATTAACAGCTTCTAATAGCAGTTCAAATAAGGACATGCTCAAGTGTTAAGATGTAAACCGCATAACCTGGAAGATGACACATCTAATAAAGTTAATCATCATTCTTTTCTTTAATGTTCCGTAAGAGTTTCTGTTATCCTTTATCAAAAAATTATACAGTGTTTTTCTTCATTTTGACTGGTGTATTTCTACATTAATTATAAGGATCAATAATAAACTTAAGTGATATACAAGTAAGGTATCATAAATCCTAGCAGAGAACATATGGACAGCATGTTCAGAGGTACAGAAGTTTAATTTTTGTTTTCGAGCTCAGTTTCTGCCTCGTTTTTCATTACATTTCCCACAGACTGCCTATAACCTGTAGCAGCAAGATTGATGTACAATGGAGTCCTGCTAGAGAATGACAACTGTTAGCCTAGCAGAGTGCAAGCTGATATCCATTTTAATTACATTCATATCTTTCTATAGATTCATTTCTTCCTAGAATGTTGGAAAATTAACTCATTGATAATAGTATCTGTAATTTTAAATTTAACTTGTGAAACCAAATCACTACTTTTTATGCAAAGTTCTCTTTACAAAACGTAATATAATGAAGTTGTTGCCCCTACAGCACAGTGCTGGTTTTGGAGTTGGTTCATATGTCCTGTTCTTGTTCCTTGATGATGTTTGGCTAGAAGCTTTCTTTTCTACTGTTTTCTTCTAGCTACTCTTTTACATCATTAGCAATTTTTCAGAAACTGTTGGATTTTATAAATTCTTTATAAAATGTAGGAACTTGCATCTTGTGTGCAATCATCACATTTAACATGAGCAGTGGACTTTCACTTCACTTTCTTTCTGACTTAATAAGATCTCAGAACTGTCTCAGTCTAGTTTGTTACCAACAAATTGGGCTTAATATAAATGACATATTCTTTGATACAGGGTCATTTATTCATCAGTCTATGATCCTATGATTTGTGTCAGGCTCATTCTGACTTGCAAATGGAAGCACTGAATATCATAGGCTAAATCCTGAAGTCAGCTTTTCAAAACTCCCTTTGGCTTCCCTGTTAAAGGAAAAAAATACAGTGACCTGAATCATTAAGCATACATAACTTCCACTGAATCCAAGAGGAGTGTCCTAACAACCCTAAAAGTCAAGCTATTTAACTACCTGAATGTGTATTTATTTTTTTTAATTTTCAATCACTAATAAGACATTTAGAATTTTCAGAATTAATATTTTATTTTCTCTCTGTATTTCCTTTCTCTCTCCTCTTTCCTTCCCTTCCCATGTTTTACATACTTCTTTGCTAACATACTTGACAGACATGCTTATAATAACACAATCTGCAACCACACTATTATAATTTTATTATACTAAAAGTTTTAGTATGTAAATGAAAGTAAGATGCATAGGAATTAAAATACTACTAACACAATAAGGAAGATATTATTTTAGTAGATAAGAGAATGTAATATCTGACTGGGTAATTAACGCTATCTGCACAAAGATTCTACAGAAAGTTAAGTGCTACACTTTGCATCTTAAACATTTGGGAGTTTGAGATTATTTGGATGAACTCATCAGTCATAAGGCAAAGTCTATTAGAAGTAGTATGTTGTGATAACAACCATAATGGTGCAATTGAAAAAGTAGTTCCAGCAATATTTAAAACTCCTTTGTAAAAGTGCCTCTAGAATGACTTCCATTAGAATTGCATTCTTGTTTTCTTATTAAATAATTTTTTTAACTTTTTAATTTTCTAGGCTTTTTCAAGTAATTATGTTTCATTTGTTTCTGCATAAAGCTAAACACTTTACAGTTCAGTCTATGCAAAGTCAAATGCAGAGCTAGATACATTAAAGTGATGGGTTGCATACACTGAAATATCACTTTCTTTCAATGACATTTTGATATTCTTGAATCAGTAGACCATGAAAGTTCATTTTGACACATACGGGCTCAAGACAAAATTTCCTTCAGCTCTGTAATCATATCTTTCAGTGTTTAGGCTACCAAAAAGACAGAGCTCACATTCTCATTCTATTTTGAAGATGAAAAAGCAATTTTGTGCTGAACCACAGGAGATATAGTGAAGCCCAGGCATCAAACACTATTGGACGTAAGTGATTTGAATTTTTAGATGAGAAGGTGCATGTGCAATACAGAAACAAGTCCTAAAAAGATTGAAAATGGAAGAAAACTGCTTGAGCTTGAGTGCATAATCAGAAACCCACTGAAGTCTGTGAGATGCAATGTCAGCAGGGGGAAAAATAATTTGCTTTTCCAGCTTCAGGATGGTTGAGGGAAAGGAACAGTTGTTGCTCCAAAAGGATGGAAAGATAGTGAGAGGAAGAACTAAGCTGCTTAATTGAAGGGCATCAGAGAGGACACACTATCAGTGGCTTATGAAGGAATTCAGATAAAATACAGATAGTGAATACTAGGATTTTTTTTTTTCTTTTTGTTTAATTGAAAAATGCAAATAATGCTCTCCTTTCTACAACTATTTTCTTGCAATAAAAGTTGTAATGAAAAGTTGTCATGAAAAAAACCAAAACAAAACAGAAAAACTCCCAGAAACACCGCAACAAAGAACCCGCTCCCCGGTTACTAGCAAGAAATAGAAATCTTTTCGTTCCAAAAGAAAACAAATGTTTGTTTCAGTTTAATAGGACTGATTGAGCAGGGGTTAATTATTCATGCCGAAGTCTGCATTTATTTTTTTCTATTAGCAGGAAAGACAAGAGGAGTTTTGGAAAGCTGACTTTGGGATTTAGCCTACGATATTTACTGCTTCCATTTACAAGTCAGAATGAGCCCGACACAAATCACAGAATCATAGCATCATGGAATGGTTTGGGTTGAAAGGGACCTTAAAGCTCATCTAGTTCCAACCCCCTTCTAACGGAGAGGGACACCTTCCACCAAACCAGGTTGCTCAAAGCCCCATCCAACCTACCTTCAATACTTCTAGGGATGGAGTATCCACATTTTCTCTGGGCAACCTATTCCAATATCACACAACCTTCATAGTAAAGAACTTCTTCCAAATATCTAATTTAAATCTACCCTCTTCCATCTTAAAGTGGATATTTTACTGTCAAGCAATTTAAAATAATCTTACACAATATAGAAAGACTTAACACAGCATACAAATCTTTAAAATATTCTGAAGTAATTAATTGCATGTTTTCATTGCTACAATAAAGAAATTTCTTGTATTTTTAATCTGTACTATTTACTTTAGTAAATTTATTTTAATTCAAATAAATTTACTTTATTTAGGTCACTGTTCTACAACATAAATGTAATTTAAATACTTGGTCTTTGTGGTTTACCCCTATTACTACCCTAAAATCATAGAGTCATTGAATCATTTAGGTTGCAAAAGACCCTTAAGTCCAACCATTAATCTAACACTGCCAGCTCTGCCACTAAACCACGTCCCTAAGTGCCACATCTACATGTCTTTTAAATACCTCCAGGGATGATATCTCAACCACTTCCCTGAGCAACATGTTCTAATGCTTGACAACTTTGTTAGTGAAGGTGTTTTCCCTAACTTCCGATCTAAATCTCCCATGGTGAAACCTAAGGCTGCTGCTTCTTCTTCTATCACTTCTTACCTGGGAAAAGAGACCAGCACCTGCCCCACTGCAACCTCTTTTTAAGTAGTTGTAGATAGTGATAAGGTCTCCCTTCAGCCTCCATTTCTCCAGACTAAAAAACCCCAGTTCAGTCAGCCACTCCTCATAAGACTTGTGTTCTAGAACCTTCACCATCTTTGTTGCTTTTCTTTGGGCTCACTCCAGCACCTCAATATCTGCCTTGTAGTGACAGGCCCAAAACCGAACACAGTATTCAAGGTGTGGCCTTACCAGTGCTGAGCACAGGGGGGCAATCACTTCCCTAGTCCTGCTGGCCACACTATTTCTGATATAAACCAGGATGTTGTTGGCCTCCTTGGCCACGTGGGCACACTGCTGTCTCATATGCAGCTGTTAACCAACACCCCGCAGGTTCTTTTCCACTGAGCAGCTTTCCAGCCACTCTTCCCCAAGCCTGTAGTGTTGTATGGGGTTGTTGTGACACATCATGAAACCCCAGGAACTTTGGTTTGTCTCTTTCCCCTGCACTGTGGCATGGTGCAGTCCCATACACTGTGTCACTATACAGCTCCCCAAATACGTGTGCGTATGCATCCAGCTTGTCCTGTTCTCAAATAATTTACAGAATTATTGAGTAATTGCTATAGAAGTACAGAATATTTGTAGTGTGATTTTTTTCAAACACATTTTAAATGACTAAGCATGGCTAATCTTTTTTAATATTGTCTGTAAATCAATAGATTTTGTTACCATAATGAATTATTTGGGCATCAGACTTTTTCAAAAACTCTGTTCCTAGTGTGATTTTCCATGTACAAAATACTACTCTTCTCAGGTAATTTTACATTTCTTAAAGTTAGGTGTCTAACCTAAACTAATTACATCTTTCTTTATTGACAATGATAGATAACAGTCTGTATAGACAGACTCTTATAAAAGGCTGACCAAAGAGAGAGACCAGATAACTAGCTAAGATAAGAAACCTAATTACTAGAGCACCTGGGTCCCATTCTTTTTGATCACTGTCATCCACTCTATTTTTATCTTCTGATTTTCAGTCTGTTATTCCCTATTATGGGGATTTTAAATCACTTGAGATTTAAAATCATTGTCCCTTATCTGCAGTAAAAAGTTGTCTCCAACATACTCCAGCATCTTTTCAGACTATCTGGAAAGATGTGAATAATAGCTATTCACTCAAAGAAAGAATCCAAATTCAGAGCTAGACTAGTGTCTAAATTATCTAAGTAGAATAAATTATTCCTAGCTGGCACTTCTCATGTGAGGCGGGAATAAGAGAAAATATATTTATATATAAACCACAAACATCGATGAATTAGTGTGTTGCAGACAGCTAGGTAGTCAGAATAGCAGTTGGGAATATTTTGAATTTTTAAAAATTGCTCAAATGAATGTAGTTGCTAATTATTCCATTAAAAGTAAACCTCCATTACAACAACTCACCCAAATGGTTTACTATTGCATGCATAACCATGTATATTCTTGACTTAGACCCCAAAGTAAGAAGCTTTGAAGAACTCTTGCACAACTATATCACAGAGCAAAATGTTTCTCTTCTTGCTTTTGTGAACCCATGCTTCCAGCCTCTCCAGGTTTCTTCCAAACTACTCAGTCCTGTGAAGTAAACATTGATTCAAGCTGAACCACTTATCCTTCAGCTGAGGAAGAAAAACTATGCAGCTTTCAGAAATGCAGAATGAAGTAAGTTTGACATTATCCATATCCTCACAAAACATTCAGAAACACCATACCGCTGTGGTTTAAGCCCAGCCGTAACTCAGAACCATGCAGCTGCTTGTTCACAGCCCTTCCCCAACCACCTCCTGCTCTGGGCAGGATGGAGAGGAGAATTGAAAGAATGTAAGCCTCAGGGATTAAGATAAGAACAGCTCAATAACTGAAGTATGATATAAAGCTACTACCACTAATAATAATGATGAAGGAGATAACAAGGGGAGAGAATATAAAACTGAAAGGGGAAAAGGAAAAAAACAATAAACACAAGTGACGCACAATACAATTGCTCACCACCCGCCAATCAACACCCAGCCTGACCTGAGCAGCTATCAGTCCCTTCCAGGTGACTTACCCCAGTTTATACACTGGGCGTGATGTACTGTAGTATGGAATACCCCTTTGACTAGTTTGGGTCAGGTCAGCACTGCCCTCTCCACTCGCCCTCATGAGGTAGTTGTAGACAGCAGCGATGTCACCCCTTATTCTCTTGTTGAAGCTGCACAAACCTACTACCCTCAGCCGCCCTAAGCCATGCCATCTAGTCTTTTTACCATGTTTGGTGGCCTCCTTTGGACACATTCTAATATTTTTATACCCTTCTTACATTCTGAAGCTGAAAACTGCTCACAGTACTTGAGGTGAGGCCACATCAATGATGAGTACATTGGGACAATCACTTCTTTTGACATGATAGCTATACTGTGCTTAATGTTCCCCAGGATATGGATGGCCTTTTTCATGGTAGGGCACATTGTTGGCTTATATATTGAGTTTAACATTAACCAAGATTCCCAAGTCCCTTTCTGTAGGGCTGCACTCTTGTATCTTCTCTTGTCCCCTGGTCTACACCTACATCCAGGATTACACCATCTCAAGTTTAGAATCCAGCATTTTTCCATGTAAAATTTCTTCTTTTCTAGATCTTGCAGCTAGTTTTGGTCTTCTTTCCCCTTCCAAAATTAGAAAGTTATTGATAAACTGGGGTAAGTCTTTCGGAGGGCCACCAGGATGGTCAAGGCTGTAGCACTTTCCCTTTTAATAGGGGCTGAGGAACTGAAGCTGGCTCAGCCTGCAGAAGAGACAGTTGCAGGAGCCCTTGAAAACAGTCCCCTGGTACCTGCAGGATGAAAAGCCTGAACAGTAGTGCAAAGTGGGATAAATTGAGATGAAAAAAGTTCATATAGGGTATAACAAAAAACTTTTGTCCATGAGAGCAGTTAAGCCATGTGTCCCTACAAGTTGTGCAGGCTCTATGCTTGCAGGTTTTCAAGGACTTGCTGAAACCCTCAGGATTACTCAGCAACCTGGTCTGACCTAAGAGCTGACACTAATTTCAGCAGGAGTTTGGATTAGAAACATGTTAAGTTCCTTCTAGACTGAATCACTGATAGTCACTGATATTCTATGAAAGCAGAATTTTACAACTGTAAGCGTTTATAGGCTTCTATCAGTCTGAAACTAGAAAGCTTTGAACACATTATGCAACTAACTCACAAAAGGATAATGTAAGTGGGAGTGGTAAGGGTGCAGGATGAAAGGCTGTAGCATCTCTTTTACTGTTTTTTTTGGTAAGTTTTTTGGGTTTTTTTACCAGGCTTGGAGGGAGTAGACAGTGATAGCTGAATTTTATGGGAGCTAAAGATTTAAAAAATCAGGCTGAACACCCATCTCAGTCTTGCAGCTGTGAAAGTAAATAAAAACTTCTTATGGAAGGTACTGAGTGGTCAATCACAGCATCCTCAGAAATTCTGCTATGTCCTGTCCTCAAAGCCTGAAGAATAAGGATTGGTAGTCAAACAGTGATGTGGGAAAAGGATAAACTTTCAATTTGTCTTTTCTCAAAACATCTGTTCGCAAAACTAAGCAGCTAAATAGTTTGTTCCCCCACTGTGATTTTTGGCTTTAGTTTTTTTTTTCATAAGCAGTATTTCAATAGTTTAGTATGTTAGATGAGTTGATGGTGCTAGTTAATAACAACCAACCATCAGCTACCATAAGTTATCTTTATGTAATTTGAGGAAAGGAAAAAACCCAACCAACCAAACAACAGAGTAGCACAGAAATACTGGTTTCTGTTACCTGAAAACAGAAGTGCTCTTTAAAATCATACAGAATTCCCAAGCAATTGTAAAAGCGGATGTTGAAGAAATGTTAAAGTGAACAATATAGAATTAGGAATTGTAGTTTTTAGCATTCTATATCTTCCATGAATACCTAGCTTTCATCTGTAACTATTTACCTTGGGCCTTACACATATTACTTTCCTGTCATGAATGCTGTACATAATTTGGTCTGTCCAGACTGTTGCTGACTCCCTGATCTTCATAGGTTTTTCTCCTGGACTTTATGGTTAATAATAGTGGCATTCCTGGTGGAGCTTCAAAATACTGATAGCTCTTCCCCAGCTGAAGAGTTCAATGTCATATAAAAATTTCATCATAAACACAAGCAATCTAGACAACAAGAATATTTATATAGTTTTTCATATATTTATTCAAAATTAAATTGGTTATTTGCTCTGAGACAACTCACTATGAAAGATTACATTCCCACGATAAATAATTTATTGTGAATCATTCACTGACCTACATAATAAGCTTGTCTTCATACATAGCAGCTGATTTTCCTTCACAGGATATATGTGTCAGTTCTCATGATTAACTATAGGAATCAGTATATGGTTAAAACTAAAGATGACACTAGAACACAGTCTCCTGTGGAATTTTAAAAATTGTTCCTCAAAACTCTTTCCATCACAAAATTAATTTGCTTCTAAGCTAAATACATACTTGCTTTCAGCTGAATATTACTAAATTGCCTGACACCTGTAAAAGTGTAATTTTATGATATATTATGAAACCCTATTTTAAGTACATGTATTCATGAAATAATATGAAAATACCGATTTCATTTTAAAATAAGCCAAGAACAATCCTCAAAGTTATTCCAGTTTACTTAGCTATTAAGCAATTTTATAAATAATTATTCTGAATTAAAATTAGTAAAATAAAGTTCATTTTCTGAGAAGAAAAAAAAGTATTAAGTTTGGAATAAAGGCAAAATTAGCATTTGAAATTCCCTTTGAAACTATCATTCCAAATTCTGTTCGGATCTAGTCTAATGGTTGTTAAGTGGGAGTCAGGAACTGCAACTGTGATTCATTTACATCCGAGTAGTATTCCTAGGTTTCTTTGTAGTCAATAGCAAGAATGCTATTCATTTGATCTATTTTATACATCTAATATAAAAACAAGATTGAGTGCTTATTGGAAGTGCCTCTTTCTCTCTATTGACTATAATAGACATGTAGAGTGAATAACTTAGAGGCAGAGGCTTACATTTGGTCAAACGAATTGTTGCTTCTTACTCACTATATTATCTTGATAGAATTGCTTTATGTTTCCCTCAGCTAAGGTTCAATTTCATCACGCTTCATTATAATGTTCATATTTAAAAGTTTATTACTTTTGGATGGAAGGCAGTTAAACTACAGCATTCACTTAATGGAGAAGTTTCCAATGTTTTCAGAAAGTTGTAGAGAGATAGAAAACACATTACACATCTAAAAGGCTACAAGGATCCTCAGTCTTTAAAGATGCAGACATTAACAGTGGGTTATGTAAGAGTATTCCGAACATGATCTCACTGTGTCCGTAGATGTATGAAGTCTATGAAGTGAAGCTTTTGGCATTTGGCAGTAACTATGTATCTTATTGCCTTTATGTATGCATATTGGTTTTTCTTCATCTAGAATGAGATAAAATAATTACTTAACACCATGAATTGTATAAACCAGAGATAATTATTACAAATAATAAAATTTTTTTATATATTAATGAAGATGTTAAATGGTAAGGTAAAGTAAATGTAAGTACTGATGGATATTTAAGTGTTTATACCGTAAAGAAACTTTGGAAGTCATATAGTTCAAAACCACAATCACAGCAGGGCAACTGAAATGTGATCAGATTGCTCAGAGTTTTGTCCTGTCAGGACACCCCAAGAGTGGATTATTCACAATTTCTAAGGGTAACGTGTTAAACTGCTTAATCACTCTTTCAATGAACAGCTTTTTTCCTGAACTGGTCTTATTTCAATTTGTGAAATTCTCTGTTTCTCCTTTGAATGGTACTCATCTAAGATTATAATTAAATCTGTGCTTTCAAACTCATGCAACTTGTGTACTGTTTAATGTTACATAATGTCAGAATCTTGTTTTTTGATTTATGAATTAAATGTTGTAGTCCAAGCAGACTATTGCATGTTTCCTGTATAATCTATGGAGAGAAATAGGCACCTCCAGAGGATAACACTTCTTACCTTTCATCTTATTAGCTACTAATTGTCACCTAGAAGTATAATTTATTCTTTAGAAAAACATGAAAACAATACATTAAAGGAATTCTCATTTTCTAAACTTAATGTACATTTGCTTTACATCAGGAAAAGTCTTGTAACACATTTTGCAAAACAAACAGCAGGTGGAGGCCTCAATTTAGTGGCAGTGAATTGTCTAAGAGTCTTATTATTTATAATAAATTAGAAGCTGGTTCTGTACAGTGAATGGTAGGAAAAAAAACCCTTTTTTTTTTTCATGTTACCCATTATTCTATTTTCACTTTTTTTTTATACAAAGATGTGTTTTGGGGGTTTTTATTATGACTATTATTATGACATGACTATTATGTTACTCATGCGATTTCCTGATTTCTGCAAATAATGAAATTAGTCCAGCTTAGAGCAGAGATTTTTGTCTACTTTATGTTGGGCAGTTTATTGATTAAGCAGGCCATTATTTGTTATTTTCTCATTGTCAGTTAGGAGCAGTGTTAACCTTTTATCGTTCTATTTAATTATGGAAAAAAGACATTTTTGATTAACAAAATACTACTCAAATAACATGTAACAGGTGAGATACTGATGCTTACAAATCTGGAGGTTCCAAAGACAATGAATTTTGGAGAAAATTATGAAATTTATCGCTAAGGATAGAGAAGACCCACCACAGAACACAGCTAAGCTCCTCGGAGGAGATGTTCCAGGTGCTGAAGCAGAGATTTCCCTTCAGACTGTGGATAAGATCCCACTGGAGTAGTTATTTTCCTGTAGCTTTTAGAGAGGTATTTCCTATAGCAGGTAGATATGGTCTGAAGGAAGCTGCAGCCTGTGAAGAAGCCACGCTGGAGGAAGCTCCCGACAGGAACTGTGGCTCATGGAAGACCCATGTTGGAGGAAGCTTATCCTGAAGCACTGCAGTCCATGAAGATGACCCACGCTGGAGAAGAGAGAAACTGTTATGAACCGACTAAAATCCCCCATTACCCACCCCCCATCTGCCACTTGGAAGGTTGGGGAAGGAGATAGAGGAGTGGGAATTGAAGGGGTCACATTTAGCCTGAGAAATTGGAGGGTGAAGATGTTGTTTTAGTTGGGTTTTTTGTTTGGTTGGTTGGTTCATTGGCTGCTTTTTTTTACTTTACTTGTCACCATCACACTCTACTTTAATTGGTGATAAATTAAATAAATATTCTCCTAGTTGAGTCTGTTTTGTCTGTGATGGTAACTGGCAACTGATCTACCTGTCTTTTATCTTGAGCCATTAACTTTTCCATCTTAATTTCTCCCTGCAACCTGTTGACATTCAACTGTAATTCTCACTCCAACCTCTGCAACAATCATTATCGTTAAATTTAAAAAATAAAATCAGTTCACAGGAAAAGAACATCAACTGATGTTCTTTCTAATATTTCCGGGATTTCAGGCTCAAACTATTCCTAATACCAAAGGCTTGTTACATGATAAGCTCTACACATAAAAGAAGCAAAAATAGGGTTCTTAAGTAGTTCTCAGCCTGGTAAAATTTGCTTCCACTGCTTCTTCACCCAGACAATTGAATGAAGAATCATCACCTTAAAATACATCCTGGGAAGAAGGGCAATCTTGTTGTGCCCTGAAATTTTCGTGGCTATGCTGCAATTAATCCAAGCTGATTTTAGCTATACAGAGGTGATGCACTCAGTTCAAGTACCTTTCAGCAGCTAGTGAAGAGAGAAAGGCATCTCCAGAGGACATTGTCTAGAACATTTATCTTGGCTTAGAATTAATTGTCTGAATGAGACACTTATCTGTCTAGCCTTTCATTATAGAATGACTAACATGCATTTGCCATCTACTTTTAAGATGGATAGAAGTAGGACAGCTGAAATTCAACCTTGCAGATATGACACTGAGCTTAGGCGCAATATGGTTGTTAGTGACGAAAGGTTTTGCAGTTCATAGCGACAACTATAACCCATCCCTTGATCTGAAAGGATGACTGTTTTCCCTTGTCCATTCAATCTTTTTCTTCCCCCTCCTGGTGTGACTAAAAAGTATGAGTCCATGGTGGTTTTATGGTAATCATTTCTGAAAGAACTGCTTATGTTCAGAATATTTTCTTAACTTGGAATATCTTTGCTTTATTTATCATCCAGTTCCAGCTGTCAGCATGTTACAGCACTTCCTATTATTATACCAAGCTTCTTTGTCTGCAAAATATAGCTTTTAAAAACCAAGTAACTAATACATCATAGGTGATTATGGGAGCCATTGTGATCACATATGAACAGAGTAGGAACAGCTGGTCAAATAATGTAGATCATAATATACAAATATCCTCACTAATACGCAGCAGTGAGTTAATTGTTCTGTGAGAGCCATTATTGTCCATTGTTCCTCATTACACAGATTGCAGCTAGCCATCCAAAAAAGTCTGTGAATCCTGGATATCTTTTTGAAGTTAGTACGAATAATTATTTGTCTAAAATTTGTTCATAGGATGGCAGTCATAATTCACCATTATCTCTTATTCTTTGTTATCCTATTTAGTATAGTGCAGTATGAGCCAATCTGGGAGCAAAACAATACCATATAAGATGAGCAATCATACACTAAAAATAACAAATAGTGACTAGTCAATATGAGCAGCTGTGAACAGGCCATAGGCAAATACATATGAATAACGAATACATTCACAGACTCAGCATTAGTTTGCAAGCAATTCACAGATAGAAAAAAAGGACAAAATTTCTAATTAATAGTATTTATAATGAATAATTTGGTTGGCTCTGCTTCTTGACAATTGCCATGACACTTCCTAATAATATTTTTTTTCATTGAGAGCTGCATATTTTGCTCTTCTAATCTTTCATATATTAATGTCTCAGCCTAAGTCTTAAAGTCCTTCAGTTCCTAAAGTGATACCAAAAATCTTATTCTACTTGAAACATTCATTCTTTCTAGAGGTATTAGTTTATTATAGTTGTGATTATCTACATTCTACATACCTTTCATATAATTTAAAAATACAAAGTATGGCTATTTATTCCTTTTCTTTTTCAGAGGCAGGCTTACAGACAAGTGAAGCAATTTCTATGCAAAGTGGTTTTTTTCCTATTGTGAAATGGTAGAATTAATAGAATAAGGTTAACCTGTACCTAAAGTCCTCATTTACCTCCACTTTCCTGAGAAAGGCTTCTGATTTTATTCAGAAATGTCATTCTGCACTTTGGTAGAAATCTCCTTAATAATAACTTCATATTTATTTTACAGACATTCAATTTAAGAAACTAAAAAGCAGTGTTAAATTGCCATTAATTTAATAATACATCTGGTATCTTTTATCTCCTTAACAATTAAGGTGGACATGCCCTATCCATTAAAAGGGACATCATACAAAACTGTTGGACTACCTTTGAAACCGCTTGCCTATTCCCTAGCTAACCATGGTACACAACATATTTTAGAGCAGAAACCAAAGAATTGCATCTACAAAAACTGCATAAGATTTTAATACATTAAATGAAAGTACTGGTGTTTTCATTAAAAACATATTCTCTCAAATACAAATGCATGTTATTGTAAAATCTGAACCAAACAGCTCGATATGTGGTTTCTTTGTGCAATAACATATGGAGTCAATTCATAGAGATAGAGATGGGAACCATCTCAAGAAATGTAATACGTTTTTACAGATAGACATCTAGCTTTGACTTAGCCACCACGCCCTTCTTTCAAAGCAACTGGAAAGATATTACAGTAAGCATAGAGTGATGTATCAGGCCTGTTTCAGGATGAGACTAATTATCCTCTAGAGCTACTCTATTTCCTTTATTGACTATAAAAGGAATTAATTCATTAACTAATTCAGAGTTAGATGTCTAAAACAAGGTCAACACTGGTTTAGATGGTTTAGACACTATGGAACAAACTGGTAATCCAAGAAAGAATTATCACAAAATTCATCAATTCTTGTGCAAAGTTCCTTGCCTACTTTTTGTCAAATACGCTGTTTATGTGGACTCGAAAATAAATAGTAAACATTACTAAACAACTGTATACGTAATTTTCTCTAGATGAAGAACCAGAGAAAGAATCAACTTCATAAACCAAATCCATCATCGAGATAAATCTATACTTCTGAGTGCTACTTGGTCCAGAGCGCAAGTTAAAGCCTTCAGTGAGCTGGCCAGCCCTCAGCAGGTTGTAGCTTGGCATTCTATAGCATAGTCTCAAAGGCAGTAAAGGTGTTTGTCATGGTAAATCCTCCAGTTCTAATTCCCTAGGCATCCAGTTTAGGGAATCTGTTTACAATCACCTTCTGTACAGTTACATTAACTTCAGTGTAAACAAAAAGGGTATCATTATTTCAAGTCATCTTGGAAAGAATACAAATGAATCAGGTATAGAAAACAGAAATGAAGAATAACAGGTTAGGAAGAAATGAGAAGTGAAATGGCTGGTAATCTTACTTTAGTCCCATTTTGCATATGCATGACATATATTTGCATATTTCTATTTTGTTTTTCCTGTCTATATTCCTTACCTTATATATTATGCAAAACACTCTTTTTTAAATAAAAGAAAATGTCGTTTCAAAACAGAAGGTTGGGATGTTCTGTTCCTGGCCCTTTCTCATTCACTGCACAGGATGGATGGTTCTCACTTAATGTGCAGCTACTCAATATTTTTGTTTTATTCTCATTGCTCAAGGTATGGCCTCAAGCCAAATTATTGCATGCTATTTAAGCCCTTATCTGAAGGCAGAGTTATCGATTTTGTTATGGACTTTCTTATAGCAATCACCACTAATGTATATGAGCACTTCACAAACTATTTATCTTCACAACTATCCAGTCAGGAGTCTGGAAGGGAAGGGGAGGTGATGGTGAAAGATCATATTCTCACCTTGGAAGAGAACTGAAGCATATTGTGTCTAAGGTTATTTTGGAATAACCAATGTGAGGTAGTCTAAGACTTAATTTTTTAGAAAATTTTCCACTGCATAACACTTCATATTTTCAAGCACGGTATCTTTTGAGCTTAGATGCTTTCTTTTTGAAAAGCAATCCCATTTTTCAATTCAGTTGAAAGGTCAGTTTCAACAAAGAAATTGGATGCTAAAGAATGTGTTGATATGGTAGCTGTGAAGTAGAATTCCAAATTAAAAGGAAGGTGCCTATTTTTTTTTTAATTAAAAAAAAAATTAACAAGCAAGCAAAACCAGAAAACCCTACCTATACAGCCAGAGCTAGCTAGTGGGTAAAATGAAGCATTCACTGAAGCAACACTTCTCTGAAGTTTGGTTCAGAGATGCAAAAGGAGGTTCAAATCTGTACTGGTGTTCTATGGTGCCTTTCCTAAGTATATGACTGTACTAAACATTTGATTAAGAAAACACCTGAACTGTATTTCCCATAAAGTACCTCTGTCTCATGCTCTCTACATTACACCATTCTCATTAGATGTTAGTTGTGTGAGAGCAATACAAGAGTGAACATCTATAAAAAACAGAAATTAATTTGACATGATTTTTCTTAAGACAATTTTATTTCCCAAGAAAACATAAATTTTCATAGATTCCATTTAATTTTGGAACAAAAACAAAATAAAACAAAACAAAAAACATTAAAGTATACTGGTAGGATTTTCATTAAAACAGGAAGTGTTGCACAATACCCTCAAATGACAAATCTTCATGTCATATGTAAGTCATCGTTTTAGCTTAAAAGTGTATTTTTCATGGGGAGAGCTAAATGAAGCTCGGGGGGCGTTTGAGTATATGAGTTAAGTCAAGCTTAGGTTTACTTTTGATTACCTGAGGGGGGTTATGTACTATACCATAGGCTTGGCATTGGTGAGACCTAAGAAAACAAGTTCCTTTTCTTTAACAAAATGCACCTATGAAGCCCTTCAACTCATACATTGATATTGCAATGGAATCCTCCCCAGATTAAATTTTCACTGATCACTTACGATCCATCAATTTAGCTGTGCAGTTAGGATGGGCTGGTCACCTCACTGGACAATCTTCATGACTTTGCAGTTCAGATTTTTGACTCTAGGCTTTGATTATGGAACCACTCTGTCAAAAATTGATAGCTAATACCATCAATCAAGTTCAGTTTTGAAACACTAGCTTGATTTCCAATCTAAAAACATGAGAAAAATAATCCAGATTTTCTTCACTCATAACCATGACCTGAGCATTGAGAAGTTCAGCCTAATTTTCCCATATTTTGGATGAGAACTCCAGCAAGTGTCTTAAAGAAAGAAAGAATGAATAAGATGATGGAACAAGTCAGTGTACAATATCTAAATGCTAAAAATACAACTATGGTTAGCTTCCTTTTTCCCAAAATGAGGCAGCTTCTAGCTTAGGTATGTACTTTGTCTTGTTGCAATAAAACAATAATAATAATTTAAAAAAAACCCATCAGTATATCAAAGCTTAATCTAAGCACGCAAATGACCTTGTCTAATCCATTGGTTCTACTCAATTGTGCCACAAGTTGTTTCTTTCTGTTTCTTTTACTGGCCACCCTTTCAAGCTTCCTTGCAACTTTTTTTCCTGCCTCTTGCTGATTCTGCTAACTGATCCATGCTCTGCTCCCCACTCACACAAAAAGCTGCTCACACTGCTCTCTCTTCTGGTTAACCACAAGAAGACTGAAAAGGTCCATGTGTCAGCTACAAGCAAAGTTATCTACCTCTAGTACTGACAATTAACCCCATCCTACAGTGGATATGGAATTCTCTAACAATTCCTCCTGTCTCCCAGTTGGTAAAAAATTCTTAAACAGCTTCTACAAAAAGTACACAAAGTCTACTACCTTCTTCCTTTCCTTTCTGGGCTGTAATTTGTGCTAATCCTGAAAGTTAGAGCCTTAATTTAGAATGAGTACTTACCCCAGAGATGGTTAGTTATATCTTTCTAGTCCAAAAGCTAAGTTAAATTAGAAAAATTTCAGTTTATAACATTACTCTCTTTTAAGAGAATTGTCTTTCATACATAATGGAACATCAGTATCATTATTTTTTATTTAGTTCCTCCTCTTTCCACTTCATGTTAACAGGATGCTCTCATTTCTTTGGGCTCTTTCCCCTTTGCATTTGCTTGGAGAACAGGAATGTCAAGGGTTTACTTTCGCTTTATTAATTACATACATATAGATGCTTAATGGATCTTATTCAGAAGGATCCTTGATTTAAAATGTTGCAGAGAGGAATATCACTCACAAATACCTTGGGAGGAGGGAGGGTGTGCATGTAAAATATGGCCAACATGTATGTATTATAAGATTTTGCACTGATTAGTACAGGAGGAAAAAAAAAACCAAACCAAAAAAATTACACAAAATAAAACTTTAATTAGTTATGTTTCTTTCAAGAAATCTAGACTCTTTATTCAGCATCAGAACAATACTATAAGATCCCAAGCTATCCAATATAAAAATAATATTCTCTGTTAAATGACTTTTTTCTTTTTAATTGCAAACACATTTTTAAAGCTTTCTTATATGTTTTCAATAAAACATACCAGACCCACAAAGAAACATGCCAGACAATTCCAATATGAAACTTTCAGAAGTCTTGATTTCTAAGTAGAATAGCAAATACCGATAAAACTGGATTTTTTTTTTTTTAATGTATTCTTTGAGTTTTGTTTTTTTTTTCTACTGAGAAAGAAGAACTGTGTTATAACTGTGGAGCAAGCTGATCACATATAAGTATTCAAGGAGAGATGTGTATTAAGAAATTAACATAGGACTTTTAAGAAACTGCTTTAGCTATGATAAAATTAAGATATATTATTTTGAAACAACATTTTAAATAGTTATTTTACAATGAAAATTTAAAGCATATGAATTTTTCAGGTTTTCTTCAAACCTTAAAAACTGTTCTCCTTTGTAATTAGATTGTAGCTGGCTATTATCAAGACAAAGCTATTTTCAAGGGTGAAGTTTTAAAAACATTAAAGCTTTATCTTGAAACTTGGAGTCAACCTTAATCACAGAGATCACTAATCTCCATAATAATGATGTTATAGAGTAGGAACAATTGCTATCTCATATTTATAACAAAATCTTTGTTAGGGCAATCTTTTTCTCTCAAGGAAATACAAAGTCATTACATTAGCAGCATCATTTTTCTGCAACATTTTAGATGTAAACATCCTATAAAACATATCTAATTATACAGGGTTTTTATATTTGTCAAAAAATATGTGTTGAAGACAACTCTTTGTATTTTCAAATAAGAATATAGTCTCAAATTACTATAATCCACTCTGAGCATCAGGAGTTAAAACATTCACTTTCATTGTGTGGGTTGTTAGGAGATGAGCATTTGCAGACTCTGTGATGTGATACTATAATGATATGCTTCTTGCAATATCTCAGTAAAGATGGATCCTGGTATCTGATGTTGCTCTATTCCTCCTCCTCCCTTCAGCTCTGCCTAACTCTTCAGCATAATAATTTTTATGTTACTACTCTTTTTTGGTGATTATTATGCTCTTCTCTATTAATACTGTTAAAAACATATTCTTAGTTTTCTCCCATCAAGAGCAACAGTATCTCTCTCTTCACATATACCTTAGTATCTACAGATTCTTTTTTAATCCAGATAGAAAGGATATACTTAATCCAGAGGAACTCTAATTTATCCCTTGACAAGGCAGCATAAGAGAATGGCGAATGGGGGCTGCAGTCCGTTGATAACACTTCTGCCACTCCTTCCTCTCACACTTTTCCTCTGTGGGTGTTTCCTCCAGTGAGGGTCCTTTCCACTGAGTACAGTCCTTTGGGCCGCATTTCCTGCTAGAAAACCTGCTCTTGCATGGGCACCTCTGCAAGTGCCACAGTTCCTGCCAGGACGCTGCTCCTGCATGCACTCTCCACATGGTCGCAGCTTCCTTCAAGGCACATCTACCTGGGCCAGGGTGAAGACCTCCATGGGCTGCAGGGCAGATATCTGCTCCACCATGGACCTCCATGTGCTGCAGGGGAACCACTGCTCTGGTGCCTGAAGAATCTCTTATTCCTCCTTCTTCACTGACCATGGTGTCTGCAGAACTGTTTCTCACACTGCTTTTTTTCTCCCTCCTCTCTCCCAGGCAGCATTTCACCCTTTCTTAAACAGCTTTTCCCCAAGGCACCATTATAGTTGAGGGGCTCAGCTGTGCTCTGCAGTCGGTCTGTTGGAGCTGACTGGAATCAGCTTTATCTGGCATGAGGCAACCCCAGCCTCTTCTCAGAGAGGTTACCCCTGCAGCACCCCCACTGCCAAAACCACAGCACACAAATATACCACCCAGTACACAAGTATACCAAAAACCTGTCTCAGGCAAGGACAGGGTAGAGCTGAAAAGAAGGTGCTGTTGTGGTGCTGGGGATGAGGGGAGGCCTCAGCTGAAGCTGGTCAGGGTGAGTAAGACACAGTGTTGTCCTCAAGGTCCTGGCATTTCCAAGGATGGTACCTAGGACAAGGTTATTTGTCTACGTCTGGCTGTGTTTCTGCAGGGGCTGCATAGCATTTTGATGAGCCATTTGTTCAGAAGGGAGCTTGCTATATGTCGTGGTTTGAGCCCAGCCGGTAACTCAGAACCACACAGCCGCTCGCTCACTCCCCGCCTTCCTCCCCCCGCTCCCGGAGGGATGGGGAGGAGAATCGGAAGAATGTAACTCCCACGGGTTGAGATAAGAGCAGTCCTGCAACTAAGGTATAATACAAAACCACTACTGCTACCACCAATGATAATAATGATTAGTGAAATAACAAGGGGAGAGGATACAATTGCTCATCACTCGCCAACCGATACCCAGCCCGACCCGAGCAGTGATCTGGGCCTTCCGGGTAACTCCCCCCGGTTTATATACTGGGCATGACGTGCTGTGGTATGGAATACCCCTTTGGCTAGTTTGGGTCAGGTGTCCTGTCCCGCTTGCTCCCGGCTTCCCCTCCTCCCTGGCAAAGCATGAGACTGAGAAAGTCCTTGGTTGGAATAAACATTACTTAGCAACAACTGAAAACATCGGTGTTATCAGCGTTGTTCCCAGGCTGAAAGTTAAAAAACACCGCACTGCACCAGCTACTAAGAAGGAGAAAAATGACTGCTATAGCTGAACCCAGGACACTATGCAATGTCTCCCATCTTCCTAGAGTTTTGGGGTTTTTTGAGGATGCTTTTACGATACAGCTAGGGCGTGTGTATTGCTAAGGGATTTGCGAGTAGTCTTCTTCTACACAGCTTAGACAGAGCCTCACTACCCTGGAAATCTATGTCAACTCTAATCTTTACCAGTTATATGTTCTAAAGACATTTACATTCCAATTCTGCTATAACTGGAAAATAATACTGCTTCAGTCTTTTTATCAGTCACAAACAAATCACATACTGTCATCTTCAATTCCCATTTCACTTTTCAATCTTTTCACTGTTCCTAATAAAGAAATGCTAGTTTATACTGGAAGTGTATGTAAGAGGAGCGTGTGTGCTGCTTTAAGGATATCTGGTCAAAGGAGTCACAAACCAGGACACACAGAGAGAAACCTGACTGACTTGATAAGGGAGGTCACGACAAGAACAAACCTGGTCAGTAGCACAGTAAGTAAGAGTATTTGAGGTGTGAAAAAGTTTATATTTTCAGATGTGGGGGATAAGGAAATGGAAGGAAACAAACTCGCAGAGACATAAAACCTGGCCAATTAGCATTAACAAAGAATAACCCGAAACAACTTGGTCAGTCCCACTAGTTGATGGGCTATTCAGAAACTGCAGGTAAACCAGCACTTTGCAACAGATGAGGATGCAAATCTGGGGGGTCCTGCATGTTTGGGGGGTGGTCACTGAGGCCCTGTTAACTAATGAGGCAATGTGCAGGAGAAGGAGGAATGAGGGTCTCCATGCTGGTTGTTAGAGCAGGACCACAGGTCACAGCTGTTGTGTTTGGTGGTGATTGCTAGGCAGGGTGTCAGCATCTTCCCAAATCCTGGTATGTGTGGTGCGTGCGTGCGTATTCACTAGAAAAATTCAAGAGGTATTCACCAGTGAGTATGACAGCTTTGCATCCAGGAAGGGGTATCAGATGAGAGTGAGTCCATGCTGGTATTTGGGGGAACCTGTAGATGTGGGATGCCTGTGGAACAAGCGTGTGAGTGGTGTGTGTTTGCTGTGAGCACCAAGATGGATCTGCTGCTGAGTAGGGAACTTGTGGGCCAGGTAAGGTGGGCCAGGATCTGGCCAGGGGTGCCGGGTGAGCAGAGGGTCTCTGCTGGTGCTCAGGGGATCCAGAAATGTGCATGTGGTTGTCAACCTGGAGAGTGTTGCAGCTAAGATGCTGGCTAGCTGTTTTATTCAACAAGGACAAATACATGAAAGAAATACTGTAGAATGGATTTCCTATACAGCTGTCTTCAGTATGTTCAATAAATCACAATGAAATCCATTGCAAGTTTTCCAATAACCTTATTATGGTAACATTTTACCATGTGCATATTCCAATAATTTAGCACTTGAATGGTCTTCTTAATTTTTTTTATTTTTCCATTTTGCCTTTAAAAACAGTATTCAGCTTTAGAATGCATGTTTGCACTGAAGAAATTTTACAGCACAAAAAAAAACTCAACCCAACAACCAAAACCAGAAAAAACATTTGTCAAGACAAAAACATGGCTACTTCATTTGCATAATGATTCTTCTGTGTATTCACATGTGTGTCTCTAAGCAGGTAAGAAAGACAACATCTTATACTCAAATTCAAATGCAAATTTACACACACAGAGTAAATCTGAAAAAGGAAAGCCTTTATGTTGGAAGAGTAAACATCTTGCTTAAGTAGGTTTATACCTTTGATAATTGTTTATGAAGTATTTGTAGTATGTTGGAGAAACACTACTCGTATTTGAAAAGTACAATTCACTATTAGATGGGTTTGAAGATTGGCTTCCTGTCTCCAGCTCCTCCACTTTGATAACAAAATTAATGATACATTTGGCAGCAGATGTGGCAAATTAGCATAGTAGACAACAGTAATAAATCTGAAGCAATGTAACAAAGACCATTACTTTTTTTCCTATTATTTCTTATATTGTCTTATTCTATTCTAACCAGTTTTATACACAATTTGAGAGGTGAACTTTCATTTTTGAACCAAACATTTAGATTGATAAAAACATAAAACTTTTCTTATGTAATGTCCAGGAACAGTTACAATTTTGACAATTTTATACATTTCATGAGTAAATTAGTACCTTGAATTTTTCTTATTTTGTACATCAGCTATGTTGATATTAGTGACATATTAGATGCTGTTAGCCACCTACAATGACATGTCATCTAACTTAATAACCCTTCTATCTCAGCTAGGTTTCTAGACACTGCAGTCAACCAACAGAAGTAGGCAGACAGATCCACCTCACTTGCATAAATGTCTATCATCTCACAATGAGAAGGAAGCATGCTATGAAGAATTTCCTTCTATTGACTATAAAATAAGTTTTTATATATACAAATTATTTTGGTCTATACAAACGAAATCTATCTCTAAAATCTTCCCCAGCTCTTTCCATGACAAAAAAAATTAATCTTGCACTCAAAGACAGTTATTGCATTTCATGTCTTGCAGTGTAGCAGAATCAAGTCCACAATAGCTGAAATAGATGTTGTCTGATCATTTAGAGGAAAAAAGGTATTACAATAGAAATTATAAAAAAATTGTGTTCTTTTTTTCCCTTAGGCTACAAAGGATTTAAAAACTTCTTTTTTTTTCCTAAAAAAAAAAATTTAAAAAAAACCTTTACCAAAATTTAAAAGTAAATTGAGTCAAATCTGAACCATTTGATACTTTAAAGAGTAAAGGATAAGAATCTTCCCTCAAATCAAAATCCTACAAGCTCCAACAGTAGGACAGCTTATAAATAGCAGTGTTACTTGATTGCTGCATAAAAAGGATGCAGATTTGTAAACTATCTTCAATTTTCAAATGGTTATACACTGTAGCCCCAAACAAACTATATTATAGGAACCTAACTGTAATGAAGGAACTGTAAAGGAAGAAATAAATGAAGCAAAGTCTGTTTCTGAATTTAACGTTTATACTCTCTTTAACAGCAGAGATGAAAACAATTCTCAGACAGTCAATACAATACCCATAAACAAAATGGAGTTTACAAATAACAGCTTCAAGAAAAATCACATTATTATCAAGACCGACCTAATTATGCATACTTAATTTTTTCTCAGCTACTGCATTAATTCGTAATTAGAATGTGTGTGGGGGGAGGGGTGTCTTTATTTTCCCTGCTGAAAAGATACAAGACATACTAATTACATCCAGAGAGGGAATCTGTTTTTATTTTTCTTGGATATAACTTTAGAATAAACTATTGATTGCAATATATCTTATTCCAATAACAAGTCATCACAACATCAGCACGTCAAGACAGAATTCTCCTTTTTAATTGCTTAGTTTGTAAAATATGCTGTGCACAACAAGGACACTAACAAAAACATATGTACTCTGTCAGCCAAAGAGGAAATATCTGCATAACAAGTTAGCCCAGGAGAGGCTTACACTAGCATAGAAATGCAATCATTAATGTACATTATCACTCTTCATCACTCTGTTCTCTGCTTAGTGTTTTTGCTTTCAGCTTTTAAAATCCTGTGTATTACTAGCACTAGCATGTAGCATTTATAGAATGTTTGATACTTCAAATACTTAATGGATCATCCAAATAAGAAAGATGAGGGTGTTGATATGTTTTTAGAAGCCAATCCTTACACCAGGACACCATGCGGAAGCACGTCTGGAGCAGTATATGCAGATGTTGCGGTCAGCTTTTATCTCTCTAGCTGAATTACAAGTGAGGATGGGGCAGCTATTCAATGCAGTGTCTCAGAGGCTTATGTGCTACTGGAAACAGTAAACCAAATTCAAGAGAACCACAGAGGACAACTCCAGTCAGTCAGCATAGTGAGCTGGCAAAATTCAGATGCCTAATATTTCAGGCAAAAAACATATCCGAGGAGGGCTACAATTAGGGGCTTTGAAATGCAACAAAACTTGTTAAACTGACCATGAGAATGCTCATAATTCACTTGCCTTTGTCTAGGAGCTTCACAAGACCTGGGAAGATCCTGATTTTATAGCATGTTGAGACCATTCGTATCTATGTATGTATGTAAGGAAAATGAAAGAAAATTTGAAGGTAATGAAAAAAAAAGAAAGTAACTTCAGAGTACTCTCAGAAAACTTCAGTTTGGATAATGCAGTTCTGGTTCCTTCCCTCTCCCACTGCATTTCTTTCTCCTTCTCTCTCTCCCTCTCTCCCCTCTCCTCTCCATCCCACCTCCTTCATCTCACCTTCTACTTCTTTTTCCTTTCTCCCTCCCATTGAATTATAAAAGTAAGAGTACATCTGAGAAAAGTGAGAGTACATAAGAGTATAAAAGAGAGGCCAAGACCATCTAGAATGAGTGGAAGGCAGATGCAGGGACTGTGAGAATGAAGACCTGAGGCCCACTGTAGGAGAGGATCAGATTCGAGACCATCTTAAGAACCTGAATGTGCACAAGTCCATGGGACCTGATGAAATCCATCCGCGGGTCCTGAAGGAGCTGGCGAATGAAGTTGCTAAATCACTGTCCATCACATTTGAAAAATCATGGCAGTCAGGTGAAGTTCCCGATGACTGGAAGAAGGGTAATATAACCCCCATTTTCAAGAAGGGGAAGGTGGAAGACCTGGGGAACTACAGACCAGTCAGCCTCACCTCTGTGCCTGGCAAAATCTTGAAGCAGATTCTCCTGGAAAGCGTGCTAAGGCACATGAAAAGCAACGAGGTGGTTGGTGACAGCCAACATGGCTTCACTAAGGGGGAATCCTGCCTGACCAATTTGGTGGCTTTCTAAGATGGGGCTACGGAACTGATGGACAGGGGCAGAGCAGTTGACGTCATCTACCTGGACTTGTGCAAAGCGTTTGACACTGTCCTGCATGACATCCGTGTCTATACATTGAGGAGACATCAATTTGACAGATGGACCACTCGGTGGATAAAGAACTGGCTGGACAGCCGCACTCAAAAGATTTGTGGTAAATGGCTCAATGTCCGGTTGGAAAACAGTAACGAGTGGTGTCCCTTAGGGATCGGTGTTGGGACCTGTCATGTTCGACATCTTTGTCGGTGACATGGACGGTGGGATTGAGCGTGCCCTCAGCAAGTTTGCCGACGACACCAAGCTGTGTGGTTCCGTTGATACACTGGAGGGAAAGGATGCCATCCAGAGGGACCTTGACACGCTTGTGAGGTGGGCCGATGCCAACTTTATGAAGTTCAACCAAGCCAAGTGCAAGGTCCTACACCTGGGTTTGGGGCAATCCCAGGCACTGCTACAGGTTGGGTGGAGAAGAGATTCAGAGCAGCCCTGCAGAAAAGGACTTGGGGGTGTTGGTTGATGAGAAGCTTAACGTGAGCCAGCTTCAGTGTGCGCTTGCAGCCCAGAAAGCCAACCGTATCCTGGCTGCATCAAAAGCAGCATGACCAGCAGGTCGAAGTAGGTGATCCTGCCTCTCTACTCTCCTCTCGTGAAACCTCACTTGTAGTATTGTGTACGGTTCTGGAGTCCTCAACATAAAAAAGACATGGAGCTGTTGGAACAAGTCCAGAGGAGGGCCACAAGGATGATAAGGGAGCTAGAGCACCACCTGTATGAAGACAGGCTGAGAGAGTTGGGGCTGTTCAGCCTGGAGAAGAGAAGGCTGTGTGGAGACCTCATAGCAGCCTTCAGTATCTGAAGGGGGCCTATAGGGATGCTGGGGAGGGACTCTTCCTTAGGGACTGTTGTGATAGGACGAGGGTTAACAGGTTCAAACTCAAACAGGGGAAGTTTAGATTAGATATAAGGAAGAAATTCTTTACTGTGAGGGTGGTGAGGCACTGGAATGGGTTGCCCAAGGAAGTTGTGAATGTTCCATCCCTGGCAGTGTTCAAGGCCAGGTTGGACAGAGCCTTGGACCACATGGTTTAGTGCGAGGTACCCCTGCCCATGACGGGGGGGTTGGAACTAGATGATCTTAAGGTCCTTTCCAACCCTAACTATTCTATGATTCTATGATTGTATGAATAGTTTTGAACTTATAATTCTCACATTTCATGAGACTGAAGATAACAGTTGAAGCAAAAGCTAATAGTTGAAATTTGATTAGATTATTCGTGTGTACCATAGATGAGAAGTGGAGGGAAAAGGACCAGAGAGAAGGGGTAGGGAAAAAGAGAATATTGAAGTAATGCATGCTTACATCTCCAAAAATCCTCATTGTGGCTAAATATTCTTCAAAAATTAAGATTTCATTCTTATGAGGAACAGCTGAGGGAACTGGGGTTGTTTAGCCTGCAAAAAAAAAGGCTCAGGGGGGATCTTATTGCTCTCTACAACTACCTGAAAGGAGGAGGTAATGAGTTAGTCTCTTCTCCCAGGTAAAAAGTGACAAGAGGACAAGAGGAAATGGTTGCAAGTAAAAAATGTGTCCAGGAAAGTTTAGATTGTATATTAGGAAAAATTTCTTCACTGAAAGGGTCTTCAAGCACTGGAACAGGTTGCCCATGGAAGTGATTGAGTCACCATCCCAGGAAATATTTAAAGTATGTGTAAATGTGGCAATTAGGACATGGTTTGATGGTGGATGTATCCGGAGACACAATAGTTAATGGTCCATGATGGCCCATCCGGAGTCTTTCTTGCCTTGAAAGTGTACATCCCAAGCTTTTCTGCCTTGTAACTGTAACTTTGTAACTAAGAAGGAGCAGAGAGCTGTGCTGAATTCATCATTTTCATCAGAAGGGGATGTTGTAACCAGCTACCAGAGCCAACTGTTGCCCATAAAAGGCAGCCAAGGACATTTAAAGGTGACGAAGACGCGGGACTGGGATGAAGATAGCGATGAAGAGGAGGGAAGGGGAGGATGTAACCGGAAGTTGCCGACCCCTAAAAGACCCTCTTTGCTCTAGAACGCAAACTCAAACTAGTGCCAAATAGGTCACTAGGCCGCTCCTCTTGGCACAAGCTGGCCCCCTGAGCCAAGATGAGTCAGCACCTTTTAACTAATAAAAGCCCAGGACTCGTGAAGGAGGGGAGGCAGATCTCATTACCACCGAGGTCCACGTTGCCTCCGCGGGGACGCCCGCCAAGGTAGAACCTGCCACCTCTCCTGCTACGATGTATCTCGGAGCTGGTCTCTTGATCATCAGGTCCTTAACGGGGTCGGTAAGCATATAACTTAATAAGTAACCTGAACACCCTTTAACCATTTAAAGCATTTTTTTTCCTTTCCTACTCTAACCATTGTAATAAAGTAAAGGAGAGACTTATTCTTGTTGGTTCCATTATTTCCTCACCGGAATCCTCGAGTTCCCCAGAGCAGTGGACTTGGCAGTGCTAGGTTTATATTTGGACTTGGTGATCTTCAGGGTCATTTCCAATCAAAATAATTCTATGAATTCCAAAGCAATGTGAATTTTTAATTGAAGTTGTAAAATCAAGAAGAAATGGTATTTCAGGGAAAACCTGCTCTTGAAAATGTAAACCAAACTATGAACAGAATAAGTTCTTAAAAAAATAGATATTTTTCTTGATTTTTTTTTTCTTTCTAAAGCAGGTGTAAAGAGAGAGAAACAGTGAGAAAAATAAATAAAATTCAGTTATCCTAACTGATACTAATGAGCAGAGTGATGGGGTGACAGGAAGATTGTTTGATTGTGGAAACAAAAGTCTATTGTTCTTTCAGCTTTAATTCGATGATTTTACTTGAGATTATAATAATTTTTAATCACTGACAGTGGTGTCAATACAGTTATTTAACAAACTAAATTACATTATAAGAGATACAGTTCGTGTTGATGTAATAAAAATTCAGTGAAAGATTAATGAGATTTCAAAGATAACAAATAGGTATTATGATAAAATACAATAGAACTGAAGATTTACTATAAACATAAAGCAGAATATTAGATTAAAGGTATACTTAGTAATACAAATATTTTGTAATTGTACTTTTATAATTGTAAGTGTAAAATTTCTTCATCAGGGTATGTGATTCTGGGAAGAGACAAAAAGGTCATACAAATAATTTACAAATTACAAGTGACAATCATATTAATATATTAATGTAAAACAAATGCAAATTTAAGATTGATTGCCAGGAAGGAATTGTTTATGGACTAAACAGAAAGCATGACAAAATCAATCGAGGTGTAATTTATATAGACCTTAGAAAAACACTGGAGAAGCACAGAGAAATAGTTGTCTACTTTGTTCTATATTTATGTGAAAATGAGAATTCCTAGAAATGCATAAGGAAAGTGAATGTGTCCAAAACTATTGAAAAAAACATGCAGTCTATTGCATACATTCCATACAATACAGAATTTTGCAAGAAAAATAAAATCTGTAGAAAAGTTATATTAGGTTTACATGGCAAAGTTGTGGTAGCTTGGAGGCTACAGGGGAAGCTAATAAAAGCAAAAACAGATGAACATCTTGTCTAAGATGATATAGGCAAGTAGTCAGCTACTCTTTTTACACAGCTGTCTTTTTATTTCAAAACTTTTTGGAACATATGTTAGAGGAGTCACATAGCAGATACTGCACAGTTCTTCCTCACTTCCCATTGACTTTTAACTGCTAACTTTGTCACAAGGTATTGGTGGAAGACTTATCATACCAATTTTTATCCTCTCCTTATTCTTTTAATTCCTGTCAGTATTCCCATCACTTAATCCTCTGGTGCCCCTTCCAGGAGACTTGTTTACTCCCTCTAAAATACCTTGAATGTCTTCACCTATGGATCCCATACCACGATATCTTCCATATATACCATGTCTCACATCTACCCAGTCTCCTTCAGGTATCATTAGCAAATGTTTTAGCCTTAACTGGTTTCTGTAATTTACCATCTCTTTGGGTCTTTTGCTCGTTTCAGTCCCAGTTCTGAAGCTAACCCCCAAAGATCCATTCAGGCCATGTAAATTAATCCCTTATTTGGGGAACATAGGTCAGAAGTTTGTGTCCTCGGATCTCACTGTAATGAAAAGAAAAAATGTACATCTAACCTACACGAAATGCGAATCACCTTCTGTTGTCCTGATGCCTCTGCAGTGAGGGAAATGTGGCAACACTTTTATCTTGGTGAACCGAGATTAATGTTTCAATTTGCATGAGAAGATCAAGGTGCTTCGTACATTTTATCTGGCTGTTTGATTTAGTAAATTAACAGAATTGAACTTCAGGTATTAAAGATGTATTCTTTTTCTGCTTTGTATAAATAACCTTTGAAATCTGAACGTAATGAAGACAGAATAGACCCAGCAATAAACATGTAATTAAAATGATTGTTTACTCTAATACTAGAGACTTATTTCAATGGCACAAGTGACAATGTGCATCTAGGTAACCTTTTCTATTGTATGAGTTTATTAAAACTAATTAAAAAACCACTCAATGCCAGTATAATTTTCTTTATTCTATTCTACCTGATTTTTCCATACAGAAGCCCTGATTCAATGACAATTAAGTTTGATAGAAATGTTCATTTGACTTCAAAGGACTGTCTCAAAGTGAGAGCAAAAAGCCAGGTGAAAATTCTATGAACAAAAACACATTACTCTCTCAACATGACTAGCATGAATAACAATGTGTCACAAGAGAGACCATGAATAACTTATGATTCACTGGAAGCAAGAACAGACTTTGAACTCTAGTAATTGCATTTTGTATAAGTTTGCACTTAGCAGCTATTAAACTCGCAATTGCTGATTTACCTTTTAGGTGTTATTAGAGGTGTGAAGATTCACCATTCTTCAAATAACAGAAAAAACGCCCCTAAAAAAGTAATAGTGCATCAGACTAGAATAGTTAAGATGTGCATTTCTATAATGCATTATAGTGAAGTATATATGCAGAAAAGCAGTAATGTCAAATAAGTCGTTGTAATTGAATGGTGGGGGAAGTGTAAAAGTCACTTATATATTTCCAAGAATATCTTCAAAAGCAGAGAGCCAGAAATACTTTTCCCATTATGCACTGTTTTTCAGTTTTCCAATAAAGTCAAATAAGACAAAAATATCCTTCTGCCTTCAAAAAGAAATAAGTCAGGAAATGAAAGCATGGAAAATCATATGCAAATATCACAGATATCAGCTCTGAAGGATAGCTCTCTGTATTACAAGATCAAGCTTGATATTTAGACTTACTCCGTATTTTTATCTCAACACTATTAAAATAAATTATAGTTATTTCTTCAGTTCCTTTAAATACATTTCATAAAATAAGATCATAACAATGTTCTAGAATGTGAAATTAATAAAACAAGATAAATATTTATAAAAAATTAAAATTGCTTGTCCTATAACATTACATATCTGACTGTTTCCTTAAAAAAATGTTTATGTAGGTTTTGTGGGGAAAAAAGAAGAAAAGAAAAATAAAAAGAAAATGGTATCCTCCATTCAAGTTAAGTTCTTTTTACACATATTTATTAAAAAAAGAAAAAATTCAAGCCAAGGAAACTTTTTGCTCAGGAGACAGAGAGGGTGGGAGGAGAGAAGGGACAGAGATAAAAGGAAAGAAGTTGAAGGAGAGGCGGAAAGAAGATAAAAATACATCTCAATTGACAGACTTCCCTCAGGCACATAGAGGGACCACTTCTTTACTTCGGAGCTGTTCTTACTGGAAATTTTTAACACTGAAAGATCTTTGGTGTCTGTTTAGTTGCCTCCTAGGTCTGGATCCCCATCAGGACTGTAATGAAGTAACTGTCATCTTGGAAAGGGGTCTGTTTGGACCTTGGCATACAAATAAGCATATTATGCTTTTTATGTGTGCAAACCCATGGCACCTGTTCTTTTTTTTCTGGTAAGTGTGGTAGATGTCTTATGCATGACAGGAATCTCTATATCATATGCAGCATTATGCTATGTGTAAAATGTCCACTGGTATCACTATGAGCCCTGTATATGAAATGAATGAAGAATATGCAGCTGAGCACCTGAAAGTTAAATAGCAACACTTTTACTGCTAACCTCTTGACACACAGTTATAGTAAACACTCTTTTGAGGTAGTTATCAAAATCTGTTGAAAATTTTTTCGCTCTGTGTCAGTGCACATGTTTGCTATTTTTGCCCACTTTATTTCATACTTATTTTATGACTTTTCCCCTTCTTTTCAGTGGAAACCTGAAATAATTCAAATTTCTCATTGAACTGAATTAAAAAAAAAAAAAAAGAGGCAATTTTATTAGTATGTTCACAGTTTGCCAGAAAATATCCATTATTGTGATGGTGTTTTGAAGTTTTAGGTAAACACAGCTTTGATGTAGCAACGCTTGCAGGTGTCTGACTTTCAGACAAAACTCCAAAACTGAGAATGTGTTGCCTGGGTGCCTCCATTTCATAACAACTCTTATGATGAGCAGGGGACAGCCTAGAGCAAGCTACTAGAAAAACGGGGGGAAAAAAAAAGCCTACATAAGAAGTCGGTCTTACTTGGTCAAAAGAAAAACCACCCTCATTCAGTGTCCTGTCTCCAACTGTTGTAGAAATTGATGCCTAGGGAGAGAATACAATTCAACTGCAAAACCTAAGTTTAGTTTTATTTAATGTATTTTGGAGCCCTTGGTGTATTTCTCTTCTATGATCTGTCTTAGTTTTACCATGACTAACCCCCAGCAGCCACAACATGACAACCAGATCCAGAGCTTGTCTTTACATGTTATTTGAGTAATCATTTCATTTTTCAGGCTTTAAAGTTCTACTAATCTTTCCTGAGCTAAAAGTACTAAACCAACACTCATTATTTGGTATCTAGTCAAATTTAGGTAATAAAGAAATTATGACTCTATTAGTGGACTCATAATATTTTTCAATTCTAGGGTCCACAAGAACACCACCATCATCTTCTCAATACAAGATAGGCAAAGACGCATGCAGTATCTTTTCGAGCAGCCTCAAGTAAAGACATTACCTTTAACCGTTAAGCAAAAGAAATCAAGGATGAAGGGGATCCATGAGATGCTCCAAGAAAGCATGCCACCCAGATTCATTTGATGGAGCCTTTTGATTCACTTAGGATAAAATTTGTAAGGCCATATGACTGTTCCTTCTAAGTAAGTGTACTGCGTATAGCTCTGCAGCCTAGGAAATATGGTGCTGCTATTGCTTGTAGCAGACTGTGTGCTACAGTAAACACAGAGGCCTCAAGATTTATAAGCTTTATCTGAGCTTCACCTGTCAGGAGCTTCATTATGCTTCTTTAACAGCAGTTATCTAACAATCGGGTGACTACTACCTACTTGTTTTAGCTTTTGCTTAGCTTTGTATAATCGAGTGATGTAACAATGTTTTTATATATATATATGTATATACATACTGACACACACATATATTTGCATTTGTAACTAACAGTTAGTAGTAACGATCAGTCATTTGGAGTGGCATGAGCTATCTAAGACCTTAGAGTAAAATACAACATAAAGTAGTACAGGCATGGGATTATAACAGAAGCTGTGAAAATACAAGCACAGGACTGTACTGGGGGGTTCCAAGGATGTAAGCATTTCATCAGTGTTTGGTTACTGGTCCTTGAAGGAATTCAGTCTTGAGAGCTATGTAAAACCAGTTTTGGAGCTAACAAAACAAAGAACAAGTATCTGAGTTACTGTAAAACAAACCATATATAGTAAGCTTGGATTAATGTGGCATTGTGGCAAATGCATTAAAATAACCCTAAGCGAATCCTAGAATAAAGATGAAGAAATCAGATGTCCCCATCAAAATGTTCCTCCCAGGAAATCCCTAGGGATGCTGATGATTCCCTGACCTGACGCTAATGTTCTCAGGAGTCCCTACTTCAAAATTGGTGTATATATCATATCAACTGTATGAAACTATAAACATTAATGTCATTGTAAGCGGACTAATAATAAGATGTGATTAGACTGTTAAGACTTCAGTTAGACTAAAAGTAGTTCTTAGATTTCCATGAAAGTTTTTTTCCTTTGAACTACATAGAATGCATTGTTGTAGTGTTACATACTTGTGGAGAATTTGTTGGCGTGTAACTGTGCAACAAATTGGTGATGTGCTAAAGATGGATACTAACTGTAACAACTTTGTTCTAAACAAATAACTGCTTTTTCAGAGGTAGCTGAACCTCAGTGTGTAAAGAGTACGCTTTATTCAGAGATCATTAGAGTAAAAAGTCACCCTTCTTTACAGATGGAGCAATGAAAGGAGCTGACCATTTAACCAGGCAAAGTTTAATACCTCTCACACACTAAGAGTGCTGAGGGAACTTTCAGGATAAAATATAGGTCAGCTGTGGAAAGGTTAGGTGGTTGCTAATCAGAGTTATATACAACATAGTTCTGGATTTTAGCACCTAGCCTTGCTGATGACCTGGTTCAGATGCTTCAGGTGAGACTGAGAAGTCTGGTGAGAACCAAGCAGACATTCGATGGTCAAGTCTCAGGGAGCAATTAAGAACAAATGCTTCTTTGCTGTAGCTATTAAAAAAAAAGTTTCAGTCAGAGCCTATATTTTGGTTTTTATTGTCTCAGATAAGCATAGCTAGGATTTCTCAGCAGACTTCCAATCTGGGCAAGCAGACACCTTTTTCCTGCTGAATCATCACGTCATTCAGATGATAAGGAGGGGTGCCTGGGCTCTATCAAAAGAATTAGGACAAAATCTTAGAATCAGTCATAATGCTTTTTTCCTCTTTAGGTGCTGCTGTAAGCTCACCTATGCCAGGGTTTAGCTGCCTGTGCATGAGGACTGCAGTGCCTAGCTCTCCTTCAGCTCTGCCACATAACTGGGGATCAGGCTGCTGAGAGAGAGAGGTAGACAGTGTTACTGGAGATGAGGAAGTCACAGGAACAGGTAGTGGTAGGACTAGTGACACAAGATCTTTAGTAGCTCAGGTATTCATGAGAAAAAATGTCAGAGGGAAAGGTAGTATAAAAACCTAAAAGACCAAAGCCGGGGAAGCCAAACAGCAGGATTGGTGCCATCCAGGACTGTCAGGAATAACTGGGTGATGCTGGGCCATTGGCATCCACAGTGTCAATGAAGCTGAGGCAGATGGCAGCTAGGCAATGTTGAGGACCTACTAGATGGAGAAGTGGGGGCCAGGGCATCACCTTCTGGCTGTCACCTGCCAGCCAGCAAAGGTGCCTCACTGGGACAGTAAGTACACCAGGCTTCAGCCTGCCAGCTTGAAAAATTTTTGCTGTCTTTTGTGTGTGATAGCCAATGAATGACTGCCTTCTATTTGTAAATTGCATATACCCTACCTGCTTGCATGTCTCTGTGCTTAGACAAGAATGACAGTAATATTGTCAAAAAAAAAGTGGTTATGTATGATAGAATATAACCGTGTAGTGTAAATCTGCATCTGAACTAGTGACCCTCAAATTCTTTTTAGATTCAGCAGATAATAATAAACACTTCAAATTACAGGATGGTTGAGATTGGAAGACATCTTTGGAGGTCATCTAGTCCAACCCTCCTGCTGAAGCAGCATCAGCTGGAGCAGGTTGCTCTGGGCAATGTCCAGTTAGGCTTTAAATGTCTCCAAGGAAAGAGATTTAATAACCTCTCTGGGAAAACTGTTTCTGTGCTTAACCAGCTACACAGTAAAAGCCGGTTTTTTGCATGTGGGCAGAATTTCTTGTATTTCAGTTTGCGTACATTGCCTCTTGTCCTGCCACTGGGCACCACTGAGAAAATTGTGCCTCTGTCTTCTTCATTCCTTCCTCTTTCCTCCTACCTCCTTCCAGCTATTTATACACACGGATAAGATCCCACCTGAGCTTTCCTTTCTCCAGGCTGAACAGTCCTACCTCGCTTAGCATCTCCCAGTATGCCAGATGTGCCAACACTTTAATCATATTCAGAACCCTTCCCTGGACTTGTCCCTGTATGCCCATGTTTCTCTTGCACTGGGGAGTCCAGTACTGGGGAAAGAGCACTCTTTCTGGTGCTGGCTAGTTTAAAAATCAGCTAAAGAATGAGACAAAACATAGAATCATAGAATAGAGTCATAGAATAGAATCATAGAATAGTTAGGGTTGGAAAGGACCTTAAGATGATCTAGTTCCAACCCCCCTGCCATGGGCAGGGACATGTCACACTAAAGCATGTTGCCCAAGGCTCTGTCCAGCCTGGCCTTGAACAGCTCCTTCAGGACCCGCGGATGGATTTCATCAGGTCCCATGGACTTGTGCACGTTCATGTTCTTAAGATGGTCTCAAACCTGATCCTCTCCTACAGTGGGCCTAAGGTCTTCATTCTCACAGTACCTGCATCTGCCTTCCAAGACTTGGGCGGTGTGGTCAGAGCATTTGCCAGTGAAGACTAAGGCAAATAAGTCATTAAGAACCTCAGCCTTCTCCACACCCAGGGTAGCCAGTTCTCCCGACAGTTTCTGGAGAGGGCCCACATTGTCCCTAGTCTGTCTTTTATTTGCTACATACCTATAGAATCCTTTCCCGCTATCTCTCACATCCCTTGCCAGATTTAATTCTAACTGGGCCTTAGGTTTCCTAACCTGGTCCCTAGCTTCCCGGACAATATCCCTGTATTTTTCCCAGGCTGCCTGTCCTCGCTTCCACCTTTTATAAGCTTCTTTTTTCCCTCTAAGTTTCCTCAGCAGCTCCTTATCCATCCATGGAGGTCTCCTAGCCTTCCTGCCGCGCTTCCTTCTAGTTGGGACGCAACACTCCTGAGCTTGGACCAGGTGATCCTTGAATACCAACCAGCAGTCTTGGGCCCCCCTGCCTGCTAGGACTATATCCCATGGAACCTTACTAAGCAGGTTCCTGAAGAGGCCAAAGTCTGCTTTCTTGAAGTCCAGGGCAGTGAGCTTGCTGCATGCTCTTCTCACTGTCCTGAGGATCTCAAACTCGACCATCTCATGATCACTACAGCCAAGGCTGCCCTGGAGCGTCACATTCCCAACCAGCCCCTCCCTGTTGGTGAGCACGAGGTCAAGCATGGCACCTCTCCTTGTTGGCTGCTCTATTACTTGCAAGAGGAAGTTGTCTTCCGCACAATTGAGGAACCTCCTATATTGCTTGTGCCGGGCCATACTGTCCCTCCAACAGATGTCAGGATGGTTGAAGTCCTCCATGAGGACAAGGGCCTGCGAGCGTGAGGCTGCGCCTATCTGTCTGTAAAGCACTTCATCTACAGAGTCCTCTTGATCAAGTGGTCTGTAACATGCTGCAGAGGTGCCTGTTTCTTCATGCTGTTTATAAATAAGACTTGGGTCACAACCAGAGTTATAGATATCTGAATCCTATCCACTTTCACCTCATTTTGCCGATCCCCAAATACCATCTGAAGCCATTTCCATTTGAAAACAAGGAACACCATGCTGCTACCCACTTTTTCAGTAAGAGGTGGTAGCTAAAGCATTAGCTAAAATGCTAAGATACTAAACAAATAGTAAGAAAGAAGGGCAAAGGTAAGGAAGGATAACAAAGAGATAATGTCTAAGATTTTGAAAATGTATCACTGTGCAACTAGGTAACCAGCAGTATTTCCACAGGGGGGAAAAAGTAAAACAAACAAATAACACCCTCCCCCCCCAAAAAAACAAAAACCAAAACAAAAAAAAAAACCCACCCCAAAAAAACCAACACCCACAAACCACACACCCAAAAAAAAAAAAAAAAAACCCCAGAAAAAAACCCACAAAACAAAACAATACAAACAAAAAAACAAACACAAAAAACCCAAACACAAAAACCACCTGCAGACGTGAAACTGTAGCCTCATGGCTATGTAATTTGGAAGACACATTTTGCTGCTAGGGCCTTTCTGATTTCCTGCAATGTCCATCTAGTGTATAACACATTAGCAGTCATAAGAGTAGTATCCCAAGCTTATGACTGCTGTCCTTGCAGTGAAACTATAGGGTTAAACTTTTGTCACTTGTTTTTCTCTTATTCCTGTAAATCTCATATTGGCAGCCCTGAGAGCTACCTCAAAGCAAATGGCAAACCTTTCCCCCCTAAATGGTTTATGCAGTTTCCTAGAAAATGCTGCAGGAATCTGAATCCCTTCAGAGCAGCATGAAAGCTGAAGCCAGTTATCCCATTTTCCGGATGAGTGCTTTAGCCTCAAAATTGTATGCAAAAGTCAGTCGATGATATCTGTGTCTTACGAAGCAAGCTATCCTCATTTAAGCATCACCTTTAAGAGGCTGACTAGGTATTTTAAATCCAGTTGGACAGGTATGAGTGGTTCACAGCTAAAGTCAGGAGCTCTGCGCTCAAGAAAATGAGGGCATTCTTAGCATGTTTAGGTTTCCTGTCAGCTAGCTATAAGCTAGCTATATAGCATAAGATTCCCTGCTTATAGATGATAATAAGGAAATTCATTTCCAAGACACCAAAATATAATTATAGAATCCCAGATTGTTGTCCAGTTCTTGGATATGGACATAAGTCCCAGCTATATTTTAACTTCATGCTGGATTTAGATGCAGCAGAAATCAGTTTGTCCTATCCCTAGTCTTCCAGGAAATCTGGATTGAGGTGACCCAAAAGGAAACATACTATGCTAAAGCTATAGTCGAGTCTGAATGGCGGTAGGCCCAGGCTCTCTGAGTATCATGTTGTGCATCTAACCTATATTTTTTCACTGGCTTAGATAGTTCTCCTGACAGTCTAGGCAGATGATAAAATACTTTAGGGAATCACTTCAACATGCATCAAAACCAATCCCAACTGTAAGAAGGTTATCAGCAGTGTCTTCAGGCTTTATTATTGTCTTAGCTGATGATCCTTTTCACCATTTCTATTTTTCCATCTTACATTTTTTGCTATGCAGTTGTACAAATGGAATTCTATGCACAATTTTATTTTTGAGGCAGTACTAAATTTTGAAATAAGATTCCTTATGTATTCATACATACAAATACTTAAATGTGTGTTTGTTTTAATAGACAGACAGAAGTTGATATGTCATGCAAGCTCATCCTGTAAGAATCAAGTTCGGGAAATTACCTGTCACTGGAATTTGATATTAGAGCCATTATTGCAAAAAGATTTAGACTTACAGTCACAAACTTTACACTTCTCCCAATGAATTTAAGTTAAGCTCATGGGTAAACCTGTGATACAATGAAACTACCCAGAAATTCTGCCCACATTTTTAATGTCATCCTATGCAAAATACTTTTGCATGCACTGAAATCTTCCTTTTTTGGTGTTTGTAATTCTGAAATAAGTATTCCAGCAATACTGCCAATTCTTCCTTTACTAACTTGCTATTCCAGTGTTGGCTAGAGCAAATGTCTTTAACATGAATCAAGGATGTAGGACTAACTCTTTTTTTTTTTGCAACAAAGCAAGGTGACTATCATCAGCATGGATATTTGACATTTTTCATGCCCATAATCTTCATTGTAATTTCCTTTCCTTCCCACCTCAGAATGTATCAAAAATACAGACTTCTTTTTTGAGACACATAGAGAAGTTTTCGATTCCATATTTAATATTTGTGTAACTGTATTTCAGCAAAGGTAAAAACAAAGTTCTTCAATGCCTGGAGATATTGTACATGACCTGGGGAGTCTGAAATAATAACACATATGCTTATGTCCTTTGCTGATCAAGAAGCAGGCTTAATCAGATCCCATGAGAGCATGAACACAATTGCGTTTGTATTCCACGAAGTAGATAGATAGGAAACATATTAACAGTTTCATTGCTTTGAGACCACTTTCCCTTCACCTTCTGTGATAAACTAAAAGCCTTGAATAAGTACAGTGATAATTTTCAACATATTTTGAGTTCACTAATGCAACTCAATTTGCTAGTTTTTGTAAAAACAACTGCAGTTTTGAGAGTCATGAAAAGAAGAGGGTCTTGGCCTGTTAAAAGGCTCTACGAGGCCAAAAAAGTGATCAGTTTAGAAAGAATGGTATCATATGAGATAGGAAAGAAACATTTTAACACTGTAGATCATTTATGTTTCACAGAATTAGGTGGACCATTACTTCAACTCAGCTGTGTATGGGACTCCAGCAATATATGTTGACATAGTATTGGATTGTATTTGATTGAAAGTATTATAGGCATGATGCTTTGCAGGTCTATTTATTTTGTTCAGTATATGAAGAAAAAAATTCTTTTCACTATTTTACTTTTTATATCTGGAAGGTATTATTATAGAGAATGTTTATGAAGATGTTACACCAGTAATATAACTAGCTGACATAGCTGGAGGCTATAAAGGGCTTATCTAATTTTCCCTGGTTACCTAACTTGCTGCTTAGCCTGAATTGTAAGTATTTTAGATGCTTCTTTTGTGTTTAATATTAATGAACAGTTCTATAATTTAACATATGCAAATATACTGTTTCTAGGAATGAAACAACATCACACCTCTGTCTTTTTACAGTGTTCTCCAAAACATGTAATTTGAAGAAGAGGAAAATCTGTAAATAAGACTAAAAATGTAGAAGACAGAAATTTGAAGAAATGTGATCAGCTTTCAGCTGATTTTTGAGCTAAACCACATAGAATTCAACGTATATAACCACTTAAAATCTCATCTGAGATTTTGTTGTTTGTTTTTGTTCACTTGGTTCATTTGTTTTAATTGCATTCAAAGCTAGATAATTTGGGGATCTTCTCAGCATGACTAAAATACAACATACTTCTAGAAAACAAGGTATGCTTCCATTGTTTTGGTGGTTTATAGCTCAATAAAACATGAGAACACTTATTTAACTGGAAATCAATGAGTTGGGGTGATTGAATCAGTTACTGAAAAAGATAAATCTGTTGATGAAAAACAATGAATTTAGCTAATTTACAGATTCTACTTCTAGACTAATATCTTTGCTTTCTGCATTTGAACAAGCTCAATAGCTTGATTCTTTCCTTGCTGTCGGTGAGGTATATAAATTAACATCTCATTCTAAATTACTTTCACCTAACTAGGAAACTTCATCTAGATTAAGTCTAAAATAGACCAAAGGTCTATTAGCAGTCAACTGAGAGAACTGTGCTGTCCATAGGAGCAAGTCATCCCCTTTAGGACTGTGCTAAGAACCACTCAACAGCTTTCCTTAAATTCTGTGAAAAAATCCTTTCAGGAATATATAAGAAAAGCAAATGAATTAAATCTGGTTGAACTGCTGAGAAGAAATGGTAGCATTATTATGTGAAAAAGTAAGATACTGGACCATCTGGTCCATTTCTGATGCTGTTAAATAATCCCAGGAACAAAAAAAGGTTTGGCTACTTTGTTACGATCATTAGTTTGTGATATAGAAATAATAAAAATAAGGCTAATTTTTATTTTTATTTTTTACTTAAAGCACTTGATTTAGATGGTTTTTATGAAGTCATTAAAAAACATTTAAATATCCAGTCCCAAATCCATTTAGGTATATGAACCTAGTTGATAAATTCACCCATATTTAAAAATAATTAAAAAAACCCCCCAAAAAACACTTAGGAAATTATGTATCTTAAGCATTATTGGCATATCATGTCCTTCCATAATGAATAATTACAGCATGAAATCATATATTAAGTAATCAAAAGCAGGAACATATGTAAGATTTATAAGTTAAAATTATTTCATTTCAATGTGATGGGATGCTGGTGGTATAGATGAAGTACCTTTTTGTATTCTTTTAATACTTGACATCAAAACAGTCTAATGATTTTTGACCTGTGGATGTTGGCTCTGCAGACAAAATAGTAAGTTTTACATTAAAAGGGAAGGTGCCATCTGCACTTCAACATAGAATTTCAGGCAACTTAGCCTTACGATTTCATTAGTTACCAAGAATGAACCTTTTTCACTCTCTGTTCACCTGTTCTCCATGGAAGAGATAATTTACTGAGGCAGAAGTCAAGAGGAAAAGGATAAATGAAGCAAAAAAGGAATTAATTGGTATGTAGATAATGAATCAAGGCCCAATAACACGTCTTAGATACGGGCAATAAGACAAACTGTGTCTGATAGAAGAAACCCATAATGAAAATATCGAATAAAAGTCTTACTCATTTATAAAGATTTATTTTAACCTTATAAAAAAGAAGCCTATTAAATTCAGCTTTGTTAAGTCTTCATTCAAATTCAGTTTAAATGTCTTTCTGCCTTATCAGCATGCTATTTGGCATGTATATCTTGATTCTCCTGAAGGTATTTTGAGATGAATATAGATCAAAAATCAAAGCTAAAAGTCTAAGGTTTTCTTCGACATATGCTATTTCTTGATTTTTGATTATTGCTCACTGTACATGTCATCAACATCAGTTTCCCTTTAAGCTATCTTGATGTTAAATGAAGTATAGACAGTTTTGAGTGTGATTCAGCTAACCACTTTTAGGCATCTTCATTAAGATCGAAGGAACTGCTCCTTAAAAGTCTTTTTCTTATTCTTTTATAATGACTAATTTCTTTGTACTTAAAAATTAGACAAATATAATTAAAACTCAGATTATGTACTATACTAAGGGTAAAATTACTTCATTCTTATTTATGGATTTCCTTGTTTGTTTATTTTTGAAATTGTTGTTTTTTGTCTTACAATAGTCTTCTAATGTCAAGAGAATATGGTTAAAGACGGAGCTATACAGATGGAAGGGAAAGTAGAGAGAGTTAGAGGGATATGCAGAGCGTGGTGTGATGGAAAAAAACTGTTGAAATCAAAAGAGGCTTTGACTTTCAAAACAGTGAAAGTAATCCACAAAGGACTTTCTATCTGAATTTCTATGCCCACCTCTTTGTGCTCTTAATTTCTTAAAGTCCTTGTTCAAGCTGTTGCCCATGCAAAGAATTCTCTACTTAATTCTTACCTTATTCTGTGCTTTTCTTGTCACAGAAAGTTTTCCAAGCACACACTGCTTATCAACTTTACAGTCATTCTAGATTCTTTTATAAATGATGGACAGAATAGGTATTCCCAGAATTTAAATGTCTTATCCTAAAATCAGCAAGTAAAACAGATCAGCAGAGTCTGCAATATGATTGTTAACTAATTAAGAGCCCATAGTAAGATGAAATATTTTCCCTGAACATTTATTTGTTTCTTTTTAATTCACTTTACAAGGGAATTAGCATGAGTAGTTGTGACATATATATTTAAAAAAAAAAAGATTCTTAAAATTAGATGAGAGAAACTTCATCTGTATGCTTAAATGTCTGCTTTTGGAGATACCCAAAGGCATCCAAATGTTTGACATTACTGGAGTCTACTTTGCAGTTAAGCTGTCATCATTATCCTGTCTGTCCCCAGATCTAACACCAAGCTGTCTTTTCCTTCTGAATGGGTTCCTGTAATATACTAGCAGAGAAGGAAAAAATAAATCACAATGAAGATCATGCTGTACCAGTGAATTCATAAGCACTCTACAAGTGGTGAAGAAATATAATAATTTGGTTTCTATTGTCCTCTATGAGGCTGCCTTTGATGAGACATCAGACATATTTGTATAGATTCTGTAGGTCAAGTGATGCAAATAACGAAAATGACAAGTCCTTTTGCTGACAGTGCATGTAGATATGATTAGTTAATTCAAATTTATATAGCACATATCAATACACAAATAACACTGCATGAACACTTTACAATCTTATTGCTGAGATGCTAGTACAGTTGAACCTGATAGACCTTTATCTCTTTTTTCTCTATGGCTGTTTTCACATTAGAGCTGGTGAATTTTAAAATTCCTCAAAGCAGTGTCTCTTCTCTTTATATGTTCACTACAGTTTTTGAGTATGTTCTTTCAAACATTTTAAATACATACTTATTCAAATTTTTCATTTCTCATTTCCAAGTTCTTTTAAATTGCAATAAAAAAACTAAAAAGCCATCTCTATATAGACCTGTACAGTTCTCCATTTAGCATACTAAAAACATCTCCATATTCACAGAGCATGCCAGGTACATTACCTTCAAATTCCATGATGGGACTTCTCTTTTGCACATGCTACATCAGGGATCCTAGGTAGAAACATTCAGGTTCATGACCTCAAAGTCTTTACAGAGATATTGCTTTTTTACTAAAAACCCATGCATTTCTGCATTACTGATTCACTTTGTAATTCTTCAAATCCTTTTTCTTTCAGTATGAAAACATGTAATGTTTGATACTGTTCCCTTATTTTTTTTGAGAACTTCAACATTTATTAATTAATTAATTATTAATTAATTAAGGAACATGTTTCCCAGTCCATGTTCTCTATTATTTTCAGCATTTATTTTGTCAGAACCCCAATAAATAATCTTTTTATCTTGTGAACTGAATTATTATCTTATTTTATTTATTCCTTTTTCCTAAAGGCCTTAAATTTCCTTTTATATTAATGTTGGGGTTTTTGTTGAGTTCTTCCTCTTGTGTAATAACTATGCAATCATTTAATACATTTAATTTCCAGCAATTTGTATATTTATACATGTCTTTTGGGTCTAACATTGGCTGTCTATAAATTATTTTATATGTCTCAGACAATATATATGTTTTACGTGCTTCAAAAGGACTCCATGATGTTATTACTAATGAGATGTGCCATACTGCCATGAATATCAGATCTGTATTCAAATTAGGGAAAAATATCTTTTAGTCACTAATGTTATGAAGTAAGTATTGAAGTGAGAATTAACATCTTTTTTTAGTGAATTTTCTGAATCACTGCAAGTTGTATTGCAACAAAAAGATGGACTGATTTGGCGCTGTACTTGTTTAAATTTCTTTATGCAGTTATTTCTGCTATAAATTGATGTTATTAATGTGGAAGATTGTGTAATATTTAACATGCATGAGGTCAAATTATACATAAGAGGGCTGTGAGAGCAGAATGGCATCATGTGATTATATCAGGAATTCTCATAAATTCCAGTTCCAGGTAAAAACATAAATAGAAAAATATAAATAAGCAGTAAAAAAAGCTTTAGAGGCATGTAAAGGAAAACGAAATATGGTTTATATTAAAACCTCAAAAAGCATATATTTGCCTGCCTTTCATCTGCAGAGTGTTCTATAACTGTCCTATTACATTTATACATTTTACACAACTTTTTTTAATATATAGTGAAAAGTAGAGAAAAATCAGTTCTTCCATAGGGAGAGGGCTAGGTTTAGGAAGAGTGTGAGTTTGACATAAAAGAACTGCGATATTTGCAGGGATTTTTGTCTCAAAACTAAAAATTATAAAGATCACCAAAGTGTCAGAATGTGATAACTATAGGTTATTATAAAACATATGTATGGTATTTTTAAAAAATTCCAATAAAAAGACCAAAAAGCTAATGTGTGAGTTGCATTCTACAAATTTCAGATAACAGGTTTTGGCTCACCTTCAGGAGTGGATTGGCTTAGTATAAACTAGTCTATTTCAGATGAAATCTTTTTGAAATTGTAAGAGATCCTAACAATACTTAAGAGGGGACAAAGACGACATATTCTGTTAAATGGAACACCAATTATTCTCCTGCAATCAGTAATAATGCTAAATCCAAACTTTTGAAATAAAGGTTATAATAACTTAAACACATTTCCAAAGAAGTGCGACATTTTACAATAAACACTTTAGCTCATATAACTGTTAATATTACATTAATTTATGCTTTTCTTCCGCGTTTTAAGTGATGCCTCTTTGTCAAGGGTAGCATTTTTCACAAATCATAGTACTTCTTTAGTCTGACACTACGATCTTGACATACTGATAAGTGATTGTTTTCACTTTTATTTCATGAATCCTTTTGAAGAAGAAATTCTAGGCAGATAGTAAGCAGTTCATTAGATATTACTTTTATCCCATTACTTACGTTTTATTATATACTTATGTAATGACTTTTAGAAGAAATTGCAAATAGAAAATTAGGAATACGCCAGGTAAAGAGCAGGATGGGATTTGGCCTGTTATCTTCCTGGTCTGTTTTCAGACAAAATACATTTACACCAAAATCCAGTCTTTAGTCTCAAGCAAAATAGCTTAAAAAGGTTTAGCTTTAATGTATGAGACAATGAAGAATTGTAGAGTTCTGCAAATGAAGAATTAGTAAATAGTGAAAACCCTACACCAACCAATTTGAGTTAGATACCAAGAAGCTTACTTTTAATAGGCTGTGAATTCCTTCCTGATGCATATTTGCCAGTGAGAGTTTGACTTATAAAGTGCATGTTGAAAACTGATTGGTCAAAATGAATTGATTGTTAACAGATGTCATATTAAAAGGCACTTGGTTTTCAATATTAGGTCTGTAACCTACATTCCCTAGTACACCATAAATAAATAAAATATTTAAAACAAAAGTACTTGTGGTTACTTTTAGCAGACTTGTCTGGCACAACCTTTTCAGATGATGAATTTGGGTTGCCAGTGTTTGAGATGTGTATTATACAAGTCAAGGCATTAGGTCCCTGTGTAATGAAAAAAAGAAAAAAAAACCTAAAATGCAAGGTAAGATTTCTGAAAGACTTAGTTGTATCCTGACCAGAACATTCTCTGTTTTGGAGAAACAGTTGTCCTTATTTACTCTGTATTTTGTGGAAATTATGTAACATATCACTGGCCCAAATTAAGTGCTTGATATCTGAGAGGTTATGAACTGGTAATACTTTTTCCCACCATGACTGTTTAAGTGGCCATTAAATCAATACCAATGCCTGATGTTCTCTCACCGTGTACCCTAGATAACTAGAGGGAATGTAGGATTACAAAGAATGTCCTAGATCATTAAACTGACTGATCTTGGAAGAGGCAATATCTCGTAAATATTTTATAACTGGATTGAGCTGTTTTGTGGGGTGATGAGGTTGGTGGTTTTGGGGAGTTTTTTTAAGCCTTCAGTGATGTTCCCCCACTGCTCTGAGTGCAAGCCTATTCCTGTACTCCTTGCTCAGATGGTCAAACATTTGCTAATTTATAGCCTAAATGTACTTAAGACTAGTTTATATGCATTAAGTTTTGAGCCAATAGTGTTTATCAGCTAGCTATTTTCTTTCTGTGCCATTTTCCATGGTATATTTATAGAGAGGTCATCTTTCTTCTCAGTCTTCATTTTGCTAGGCTAGACTAAACCATTCAAGTTCTGTCATTCAGCATAAGATGAAGTCTCTTCAGACTCCTAATTGTCCATGCAGCTCTTCTGTGTTCTTTCCCCAGTTTGAATTGATCTTCTTTGAACTTTGGTGCATAGAACAGTAAACTGCTTTTTTTTTCTTTTATCCCTCAGTTTCAGGATTTTATTTTTTTTTTTTTTTTTTTTTAATTTTTTAGTTTTTTATACATTACCGGGAGAGACGGCAATTTTTCAGAGGAGAGTCTGTCTTAAACTATTTTAGTAGACAGATCATCAAACATTCATTAATCTGAAACCTTGTACACAAGTTCTATTTGAAGCCTTCTGAAGGAAAAGTTACCTTTTACCATGTTTTTTGTAAAGTAAATTGTCTTTTTCTTGAAGAATAAAACTCTATCCAAAGTTTCAATAATGTAACTGACAAGCAAAGTCATAAAGATAAATCCCAATGCTTACTAAAAAAAGCATACAAAATAACAATGATATTGTAGTTTAAAATAATTTAAGAATTAAATCTCTATTTTAATTTAAAATAATTTAAGAATTAAATCTCAAGTAGCTAGTCTTGAATTAGAAGAAAATTCCCAAATAGCCACAGGAAGAATGTTATCCTCCAGAAGAGCTGTTCAGAAATGTTATGTGGAGCTTGTTCCAAGAAAGTATTTTCACAGCATGCCCTACAGTCCCAGCAATGGCTACGTGACGTTTGATTCAATAAGAGTGGCAAAATCCAGTTATTTTAAAAATTTTGGATCAAAAAAATAAAATAATTAATTAGTTTTTGGCTTAGAGTTAAGGACACCCACTAAAGGGTAACAGATGACATAGGGGAAAAGAGTGGTGTCACAACTGAAAATTTAAGTGGTATAACTACAGCATCATGGGAAAATGGGGAATTGGAATGAATGACAAATAAGAAATGATAGATGATAATCAGCTGTGAAAGTCAACTATAACAAGCAATTTGTGTTTGATATATAAAGAGGAACTGAATGGAGGGATCCTCAAAGATTTTGGCTGAGATTCTCACAAGGATGGATGCCTTGGGGCCTTTTCACAGATTTCTGAATCTATTTATTTTAGTGCATTGCAACTGTTGATACACTGTATACATTTCTATTTTGTTTAATGAATTTATAATGGTTTTTTTGCATGTGCTACTTGTATTTGTTGTGTGAAATGAAAGCTATTTAAAAGGGGTCTGTTACACATGTGAAGAGTTTTATCATGTTACATTTTTTTTTGTGTGTCTCTGCATAATCATGCCAATGTAGATTGTAGGAGTACATAGTCTTTGAATGCTACAGATTTTTCAAATATGCAGTAGGTGAATAGTTCTGTGAAAGGAAACTGGTGTTGCATGTGTTTGTGTTTATGAATCAAGCATCCCAAGCAAATGAACCAGAGTTGAAAGATAAGAGCAACCCAAGTAAGTGAATACCTCAGCAAGTCACCATCCATGCATATGTTTTTAAGGAGAGCACCTCAAGGAAGAGAACTGTTCTGGAAATGATGTGTCAGAGTAGAAATCAAGCACCTCCAGGAAATACAACACTTAAGACTCTGACTGTTCATGATATGAGTAAACACCTGAATACAAGGTAAGGCAGCCTGCTTTGCAGTTATTTTTCTTCTCTATAATGAGCAAGACAGTAATAAAAGACTACCAAGAACAACTAAAGATATTACCTTGGTGCCATATTTGTGGATCAGTTAAACCACTACTTAATCTTACAGACTAGTCCTTAGCCTCCTGGGAAATGGATTAGAGGCAAGTACTTTGCTGTAACTTGATTATTCAAGCAGGACTTACAGAACGACAGGTACCACAAATCATACCTTGTATGAGCTGCAATCTGGTGTCAAATTTAATTAACAATAGCCAGCACATACAAGTGCTTCAGAATGAGGGATACATGCTGAATTATTGGTGAAGGTTTTTGTTTACATCAGAATCCAAGCATGACATTTTGATTTTGATAATATAATGTATACAAGAAATATACCTCTTGCTTGGTTTTTTAGTTCCATAGAATGCCAATGTGGTTTAGTGTGATAACAGGTTTCTTCTCAGTATGAATTTGCACTGTGTTTATCCTTGATGCCTTGAGCTTGATGGGTTTGAAAATGTTTCCCTAATGGTGGAACAAAGATTGAAGTTGTACCCTAAATCACCCTCTGCAGTGACTTGCTTTCAGTGATGGTGTAAGGTTAACCAGCAGTTAGCTGCCTACTTACAAGTGAGGTGCCCACCTGGGACTGGCAACATCCAAGACCTTCCCTGCTGGCTGACATGTGGTGTGAACATGTATTCCCAGAACCAGAATGTGTTGCAACAGATTTAACTCTGGTCTTTCCCTCTTTGCATTAAACACCATCTTTGAGTCTTGGATGGATGCAAGGATGCTTAGTCTGACAGTAAGGTATCTTTATATGAGTCCTCAGGATGGGGATTCAGAGCTGTGTATCTATTCAGCAGCTTCTGTCATGGAGTTGCAATCCTGTGATGTTGCAATACTACATTCTTTGCTCACAGGTATCCACAACAAACAAACTGCTAGTGAGGAAAGGCTGGGAGCATCAACATTAAGGATAATTTCTATAAAGAAAGTCCATACCCAGGGGCTACTGGTAAAAGAAGCTAAAATATTGATCAGTATTTCTAAATGAATGTTCAGTAGATTTATTCTCTTCTGTATAATCAAATAACCCCAAATTTCTTTTAGAACAGACAAAAGGGTTGTGATCATTTATAAATAGTGTCCCTGCCCATAGCAGGGGAGTTGGAACTAGATGGTTGTTAAGGTTTCTTTTAACCCTAACCATTCTATGATTCTGTGATGGATACATAGTAGAATATATTTTGATTTCAGTGGTTTTAGTTTTTAGATATCGTCACAGAATCACAGAATCACAAAATCACAGAATGACAGATGATTGAGGTTGGAAGGGTTCTCTGGATGTCATCTTGTCCAATTCCCCTGCTGAAGCAGGGCCACCTAGGGCCAGTTGCTCATGACCATGTAAAGAATATCTTCAAAGATGGAGATTCCGCAATCTCTCTGGGAATCTATTCCTGTGCTCAGTCACCCTCACAGTTAAAAAGTGTTTTCTGATGTTCAGAAGCAGCTTCTTGTGTTTCAGTTTGTGCCCATTGTCTCTTGTCCTGACACTTGGCACCAATAAAAATAGCCTGGCTCTGTCCTCTTTGCACTCTCCTATCAGGTATTTAAATATACTGATAAGATCCCCCTTAAGTCTTCCCTTTTCTAGGCTAAACAGTCCCATCTCTCTCAGCCTTTCTTCATAGGAGAGATGGTCCAGCACCTTCATCATCTTTGTGTCCCTTCACTGGACTGTCTTCAGTATGTCCACATCTCCCTCATACTGAAGAGACCAGAACTGGAGACAGTTCTCCAGGTCTGGCCTTACCAGAGCTGAGTAGAGGGGAAGGATCACCTCCATCAACATACTGGCAATATTCGTCCTTATGCAGCCCTGGTTACCATTAGATTGCTTTGCCACAAGGACTTACTGGAGGATCATGTTTAATTTGGTGTCATCAGGACTTCAGTCATTCTATGAAAAGCTGCTTTCCATACGGGTGGCACCCAGCATATACTGGTGCATGCAGTTGTTCCTACCTAGGTGCAAGACTTTGTACTTCTTCTTGCTGAAATTAACGAGGTTCCTATCACCCCATTTCTCCAACATTTTGAGGTCCTTCTAGTTGGCAGTGTATTGGGTTTGCATGTCAAGGTTTTGATAGCAGGGAGGCTGCAGGTGTGGTTTTTGTGAGAAGCTGTGAGAAGCTTCCCATATGTCCAGCTGAGCCACTTCCAGCCAGCTCCAAGATGGACTCACTGCCGGCCAAAGCCGAGCCAGTCAGCAGTGGTGGTAGTGCCTCTGTGGTAACATAGTTAAGAGGGGGTAAAATCTGCAACAGCAGTGAGGGTGAGGAAGAAGGATCAGCACAGATAATGTGAGATGAACTCACCATGACCCCATTCCCCATCCCCCTGTGCTGCTCAAGGAGAGAAAGTAGAGAAATTAGGATTGAAGATGAGCATGAGAAGGAGGGAGAGATAGGGGGAAGGTATTTTTAGTTTTGCTTTTATTTCTCATTCTGCTCCATTGTTTATTTTCAATAAATTAAATTCACTCTCTGCAGGTCAAGTCTGTTTTGCCCATGACAGTAATTGCTGAGTAATTCTCTGTCCTTATCTCAATCCACGAACCTTTTGACCTATTTTCTCCACCTGTCGAGATGAGGAGGGGGAGTTATAGAGCAGCTTGGGTGGCACCTAGCAGCCAGCCAAGTCAACCTACTACAGCCTGCATGACCCTATGGCATATCATCTACTCCTCCAAGTTTGGCATCATCTGCAAACTTCCTGAGGGTACACCCATCATCCACATCATTATTGAAGATATTAAACAAGACTGGATCCAGTTTTGATCCCTGGAATACACTGCTAGTTGTTGGCCTCTAACTAGACTGCACTGATGGTCTCCACGCTCTGTGCCTGGCCATTCAGCCAGTTTTCAATCCATTGCACTCTCTGCTCATCCAGTTCATACATTAACAGCTTCTCTATGCGATCTTATGGAAGACAGTGTCAAAGGCCTACCTGTAGTCCAGGTAGACAACATCTACTGTTCTCCCTTCATCTATCAGGCCAGTAACTTCATCACAGAAGTTTATTAAGTTGGACAACCATTACTTCCTCTTGGTGAAGCCATGCTGACTACTTCTGACAATTTTCTTGTCCATAAGGTGCCTGGAAATGGATTCCAGGATTGGCTGCTCCATCACCTTCCCAAGGATTGAGGTAAGGCTGGCCAGTCTATAGTTCCCTGGGTCCTCTTTCTTGCCCTTCTTGAAGGTAGGGGTGACATTTGCTTTCTTGCAGTCCTCAAGCACTTCTCCAGTCATCGTGACTGATCAAAGATTGTCAAGAGTGGCCTCGTGATGATATCTGCCAGCTGTGCACTTGAGCATGCGTCCCATCAGGACCCATGGACCTATTTATGTCCTGTTTATCCAAGTATTCCGTGACCTCTTCAATCAAGGTAATACCTGTCCCTTGCTCCAGCCTTTATTCCTGGTATCTGGGACCTGTGATTCCTGAAGGCCAGACTTGGTTGTAAAGACTGAGGCAAAGAAGGCAGTCAGTACTTCCATCTTTTCCATGTCCTGTTTACCCAAGTCCCCTGTCTCATCGAGCAATGGGCCTACATTTTCCCTAGTCTTCCTTCTGTTGCCTTTGTACTTGTAGATGTCCTTCTTGATGTCTTCAACATCCTCGGCCATATTAAATTCTATTTTGGCTTTGGCTTTCCTGACTTCATCCCTGAATGCTTGGACAATGCTTCTGTATTCCTTTCAGGTTTCCCATCCTTGTTTTCACTCTCTATACACTTCTTTTTTGTGTGTGTATTTTTGTGATTACCCAGGAGGTTCTCGCTCTTCCTCACATGCCTCCTAGCATTTTTGCCTGACTTCTTATTTGTTGGGATGGAGCTCTCTTGATCTCTGGGGAGATGGTCCTTGAATATTTACCAGCTTTCATGGGCCCCTCATCTCTCTAGGACCTTATCCCATAGGTCTTTTCCAAGCAGAACTTTGAAATAAACAAAGTTTGCTCTCTGAACTCCAGAGTTCTGAATATGCTTTTCACTCTCCTTCGTTGGGATCATGAACACCAACTCATGGCCACTGCATCCAAGACTGCCTTTAATCTTCATATCCCCAGTGAGTCCCTCCCTGTTGATGAACATGAAGTCCAGCAGAACACTTTGTCTCGTTGGCTCCTCTGTCACTTGGAGGAGGAAGTTATCGTCAATGCACTCCAGTGATATAAAACCTCCCAAATCGCTTATGCCCTGTTGTGTTGTTCCTCCAACAGACATCACAAATAACATTTTAATTCATATTGCAAATAATGTTTTTAACACATACCATGAATAATACATTTAGTTATGTGAATCTTTGCAAACTGGTTCAAAATCTAGAAATTCATGATATCTGGGTAAAAGTTATTGTCATCTGGATATAAAACATGTAGGCCATATTTTTCATAGCATTTAGTGGAATGTAATCAATTCCTTGCCTGTGTTTTGCTTTTCGCCTTTACAATTGGCTCTGAGAACCACAAGTGCTTAGAAAAGAACCACTTCTGAAATTTCCATTATCCTTTTTTCAGCTTCTAAAGATCACTTGTCTTCAAGTACCAATTTTCACTAGTCCTTGGGTATTTGCTTTAAAGAGTTTTGAATACGTTTAGTCAGAGTTCCTTTATTTTTTGAAGATACTTGTAAAAAAATTATTTTCTCTGGAAGACAGAATGCTGTTAAGCATCTACACCTTCAGAAAAATTGAAATCACAAGGTAGCATTTATTACCTGACCACCTCAGCAATGTCAGCATTAATAAAGCATGCAGTATAAGGGTTTAGAAAAAATACAGCATCTTCATGATGATATAAGAAAGAAGAACATTTAGAATAGGAGCTTGGAAGATGTGAAACTATTAATATAGTAAAGTATGATATCATTTACACAAACTCTAATCTTCTGTATTTTGTTGCTTCCAATAGAAAAAAAAAAGACCTTGAGATAAAATATACATGACATTGATATGAATACCTTTTGGGGAATAAAAAATTACCAACTCCCTGGCTTTTACAGCTAACAATATGTTGTTTCTGACAGAATAATTATGATGTCATAAGCTTTTTTATGCTTCAGAAACATTTACCTACACCATATTTTACATTTCAGAAGTGAATGAATTGTATCAAGAATTAGGGATATTGTAAATACAGTTTTCTATTTCTTCCAGATAGTAATGCATCTAGGTGAAAATTCTTGGTCTGCCTGAATTTCAGAAACATGGATTGTGATATAACATGGATGTTTAATATGAAATAATATTAAGAATTCGATATAATTCTTGAGATTAGAATCATAGAATCATAGAGATTCTTAGTGATGAACTGAGTTTATACTCAATGTATAAGACAACAGCCTGCACCTCTTCTAACATTCATCAGAATGTTGTAGTGTCTTTTGTACTACAAGGGCACGCACAGAACTAAGATCCTTAAAGTCATTAAAAGGCAATGGCAGCACTGATTAAAAATGTCCATATGTATTTTTTATATATATATACATATATATGTACTGTATATAAAAATGCATTTCTTGTCAATGATGTAATTTTTCTTTTTAATCTGCATGTTAAGATGTGCCTAAGTCTTTGTTCTTGTCTCTCACTTGCCCTCCTCTTTCTTCCACTATGACATTTTACTGAAAATTTCAACATTGATCATCACACTTAAGGATGACATCTCCCAGGTTTCTTTGTCTATTGGGTTTTTTTAACTGCTATCCAAAGTAGTATCTTCATAGCTATTGCTAAAAAAGCTGAAATATTCTTTTACTAGCCAAAATATCATAACTTACAATTACAGAACTATAGAATCATCGAATAGTTAGGGTTGGAAAAGACCTTAAGATCTTCTAGTTCCAACTCCCCCACCATGGGCAGGGACACCTCCCACTAAACCATGTGGCCCAAGGCTCTGTCCAACCTGGCCTTGAACACCGCCGGGGATGGAACATTCACAACTTCCTTGGGCAACCCATTCCAGTGCCTCACCACCCACACTGTAAAGAACTTCTTCCTTACATCTAATCTAAATTTTCCCTGTTTCAGTTTGAACCCATTACCCCTTGTCCTACCACTACAGTCCCTAAGGAAGAGTCCCTCCCCAGCATCCTTGTAGGCCTCCTTCAGATACTGGAAGGCTGCTATGAGGTCTCCACACAGCCTTCTCTTCTCCAGGCTGAACAGCCCCACCTTTCTCAGCCTGCCTTCATATGCGAGGTGCTCGAGACCACTCATCATCCTCGTGGCCCTCCTCTGGACTTGTTCCAACAGCTCCATGTCTTTTTTATGTTGAGGACACCAGAACTCTACACAATACTCCAAGTGAGGTCTCATGAGAGCAGAGGGGCAGGATCACCTCCTTTGACCTGCTGGTCACGCTTCTTTTGATGCAGCCCAGGATACGGTTGGCTTTCTGGGCTGCAAGCGCACACTGCTGGCTTATGTTAAGCTTCTCATCAACCAACACCCCCAAGTCCTTCTCTGCAGGGCTGCTCTGAATCTCTTCTCCACCCAACCTGTAGCAGTGCCTGGGATTGCCCCAAACCCAGGTGTAGGACCTTGCACTTGGCTTGGTTAAATTTCATAAAGTTGGCATCGGCCCACCTCACAAGCGTGTCAAGGTCCCTCTGGATGGCATCCCTTCCCTCCAGTGTGTCAACCAAACCACACAGCTTGGTGTCGTTGGCAAACTTGCTGAGGGCGCACTCAATCCCACTGTCCATGTCACCGACAAAGATGTCAAACATGACAGGTCCCAACACCGATCCCTGAGGGACACCACTCGTTACTGTTTTCCAACCGGACATTGAGCCATTTACCACAAATCTTTTGAGTGCGGCTGTCCAGCCAGTTCTTTATCCACCGAGTGGTCCATCTGTCAAATTGATGTCTCCCCAATGTATAGACACGGATGTCATGCAGGACAGTGTCAAACGCTTTGCACAAGTCCAGGTAGATGACGTCAACTGCTCTGCCCCTGTCCATCAGTTCCGTAGCCCCATCTTAGAAGGCCACCAAATTGGTCAGGCAGGATTCCCCCTTAGTGAAGCCATGTTGGCTGTTACCAACCACCTCGTTGTTTTTCATGTGCCTTAGCACGCTTTCCAGGAGAATTTGCTCCAAGATTTTGCCAGGCACAGAAGTGAGGCTGACTGGTCTGTAGTTCCCCAGGTCTTCCACCTTCCCCTTCTTGAAAATAGGGGTTATATTACCCTTCTTCCAGTCATTGGGAACTTCACCTGACTGCCATGATTTTTCAAATGTGATGGACAGTGGCTTAGCAACTTCATGCGCCAGCTCCTTCAGGACCCGTGGGTGGATTTCATCAGGTCCCATGGACTTGTGCACATTCAGGTTCTTAAGATGGTCTCGAATCTGATCCTCTCCTACAGTGGGCCTCAGGTCTTCATTCTCACAGTCCCTGCATCTGCCTTCCATACATTCTAGATTCCATTCCAACACTCCAGCCATAGGAACCATCCCACCATGTTTCTGTGATACCAATGACATCATATCCCTGTAGCCTTGCACACACCTCTAATTCCTCTTGTTTGTTCCCCATACTATGGGCGTTTGTATAGAGGCATCTGAGCCGAGCACCAAACGAAGCCAACTCAATGACTGGAGCAGCTGAAATATCTCTACATCGCTCCAAGCACTTATTACAGGTGCTGGCAACCGACCGGGGGTGTTGGGATGGATCGATGTCCCCCTCCCCCAAAACATCTCCCTCAACTTCTCTGACGACTTACTAATTATTTTTTAAGAAATATTTTTAAGAAATACGGATGGCCTTTTTACTTTCTTGAGCTTCGTACATTTGAGATGATGGATTTCAATAAAGTTAATTCGTATAATTTTAAGAAGTGGGATAGATAATCAGACCTTTTATTTGTTGTCAACACTAATAATCTGCCTCAATTTGGATTTCTTCTTGAATGATGATTTTCCCATCAGCTGTTTCTGTTTCAATAAAACAGTCCTGTATTAAAAAATCACTCACTAGAGAACACTGAACAAGCTTCAGATGCCAGTTGTTACAGCTGAAACTGTCCTCCTGAATCTTAAAATGGCTTTTTTTAAACAATTTTTATTTATTAAAATGGTAAAAATGCATCCCTGGAATTGTATAATTCACTTTTATTTTCCTTTACTGAGAAAATAGGCGCATAGGCTATTATTTAATTCCAGTACAGATTATGAAACAAGCAACAATTATGACTGAGATATGTTAATGTGTTATTCCTGATACGTGTTAATGTTATTACCTGAATCAAGGGGAGAGGAAATGAATCAGAGAAATAAATAGTCAGGAAATATGATATGAATAAGTAATTAGTTTTACTGTAGAGAGCCAAAAAGACCTTAGATGGCATACTGCACTGCTAACTCTCTTATTTCTGCTTTGTCCTTCACTACTCTTTTGGCAAATGTGGAAAATTATGATACTTGCTAATCGAAGGACTGATGGTAATTTCTCACTTTACCCTTAATTTTCTGATGGCTGTGCCCCTGCATTACTTGTGATTCAATAATGGCATTTAGAATTCATTTTCATATGAGAATTATATTTTGAAGATGGCCTGCCAACTGAAAAATGTACTCATTCTATATAACATTCTATAATCTTGTTAATAGTGAGGTAAATGGCTAAATGTGGTATGTTTGAAATGCACCAAACTAAAATATATGTTTTAGCCAGGTATTCATTGTATTTTCAGCCACAAGCTTTGTATCAGACTGAGATTTTCTGAATCGAGTCAGGATTCAAAAATTAGTAAGATCACTAAACTTGGAAAGATTGTGGGGATTTGTTTGTTTATCTTAACCTGAATAAAGTTATATAAATGTTGCACAAACTGAAAGTTCATATAGGTGTGTGATTATCTATCCTCTCCTGGCTTATAAATTTTTCATACTCAGCCATTTTCCAGTTGCTCATCATTGTCTGTCTTCTCCCTCCATACCTCATATGTGAGAGCTGAAGGACTTATAATCAAAGAATCATAGAATGGTTAGGGTTGGAAAGAAACTTACAGTCAGCTAGTCCCAACTCCCCTGCCATGGTCAGGGACACCTTCCACTAGACCAAGTTGTTCAAGGCCCTGTCCACTTGAACACTTCCAGGGAAAGGGCATTGACATCTTCCTTGGGCAGCCTGCTCCAGTGCCTTACCACTCTCACAGTAAAGAATTTCTTCCTTATATCTAGCCTAAATCTCCCCTGTTTAAATTTGAACCCATTTTCCCTTGTCTCACCACTCCAGTCCCTGATGAGTAGTCCCTCTCTGGCATCTTTGTAGGCCCCCTTCACATAGTGGAAGTCTGCTGTGAGGTCATGAGACTTGTATGTCTCCACAGTGCCTTTCAGTCAAAACAAGCTAGCAAACTATAGTTTTCCACCTCTTTAAAGTAATATGGTTCATGTTTTTTGCTCTGAGAGATTAGGGACTCTTCTCACAATCAGATAAGACTGTGGTTTCAAGATAGAAAATCTTCAGTCAATATTTGCTTTTTTTTGGCGTTTCTCATCTTTTACCACCTGTTCCCACTTTTGTGCCACGCATGGAGCACTCATACGATGCCTTGGCATTATTATTTGTGATATGCTGTGAAGCAGACAGAAGATGCAATCCAATTAAAACATACAAAAAGCGTTTGTTAAATCCTAAAAGCAGTTGTATAATGCCTATGGGCCATAAAGGACAGGCAAGAGTGAGCAATAGGCAATGAAAGAGGAAAAGAGAAATATGTATTCACATGGCCTATGTAAATCAGAATTTTTCTATGCCATCTTATCAGAGAAAAAGTATTTTGGAGAAAAAGAATTATAGAGAAAATGGTCATGTAACCAGAGTATAGCCTTCATCCAGTAAATACAATAACAGTTTTTGTTACAGTTCCATTGTAAATAAAAGAAAATGAATTATCAAACCCCAATGTTGTAGGATCACAAAATGGTGCAAGACACTTGAGTAAAGCAAATGTTAAGCTTAAGTAACTGAATTTCTTACTTCAGCTGCAAAACCCACACTAAACAATGTAGTATGATATATTTTATTGCCAATTTTCACTTTCACAGTCACTAATGTATTTTTTATTTATAGACAGTTTGTAGTGTTTAATAGCAAACAACAGATTTTTTTTTGCAGGGAAATCATATATATATTTATATCCCCAAATACAAAGTGGGAAGAGAATAATCTCTCAGAATGGGCTTTACACTTGATCCATGCAGCGATGCCTAAGCGAGTCAACCAGAAGTAACAAAGTTGTGTGTGTAAGCATAGACTTGAAGTTTCATAGAATAATAGACTACTTCAAGTTGGAAACGAACCATAAGAATCATAGAATCTAAATCCTGGCAGGACTGACTAAAACTAAACCATATAACTAAGAGTGTTGTCCAGACAGCCCTTGAACTCTGACATTCTTGGTGCTGTGACCACTTCCCTGGGCAATCTGCTCCATTGACCAACCACCTTTGCAGTGAAGAACCTTTTCCTAATGTCCAGTCTGAACTTCCCCTGACCCAGCATCATTCCATTTCTTCGTGTCCTATCTTAGCTCACCAGAGAAGAGATCAGTACCTCCTCTCTGCTGCCCCCCTTGATAAAGCTGTAGACTGCAACAAGGGCACCCTTCAGCCTCCTCTTCAAGATGAACAAGCCAAGTAACCTCAGCCACTCCTCCTAAGTCTTGCATTCAAGACCTTTCACCGTCTTGGTCTCCCTCCTCTGGACACACTCTGATATTTTGATGTCCTTCTTATATTGAAGTGCCCAAAACTGCACACAGTACTTGAGGTGGAGCTGCACCAGTGCAGTGTAGAGTGGGACAATCACATTCCTCAACTGGCCAGCTGTGCTGTGCTTGGGGCACCCCAGGACATGGTTGGACCTTTTGCTGCCAGGGCACACTGTTGACTCATATGCACTTGCCATCAAACCAAACTCCCAGATCTCTTTCCACGGGGCTGTTCTACAGCTTCTCATCCCCCAGTCTGTACATACAACCAGGATTGCCTTTCCAGGTAGAGAATTTGGCACGTGCTTGTGTTAAATTTCTATTTCATTGTATCTAAAGTTTCATGGTATCTAAATTGAGACAGGCTTTCACTCTCTGAAGTCACAGATGTACCTAACCATTTCAGCTAAGGTCTTGGAACTGTTGTGAATGTTATTCAGTGTCTTTTCTTTATACGTACTTGCTAACGCCCTGCATAGACCTCCAACCCTACATATCTATCCCATCCTGCTCGTTAGCAACTAAGTCAGTAGATTTATTACAGTCTCAAAACCAGGATTTTTTTTTCCTTTAAAAAACTCTGTGTCTCTCTTACACCCTATTCCATTTCCCAATAAATATTCATTCACAGATTCTTATATATTTAGTTAAAATTTGTTTAGACTGTGTCTTTCTTCCAATGGAGGTTGTTTCTATCTTTAATTTTGAAAAAATGGGTAACCATTTTTCTCAGCAACACATCTCTTTTAAGATGAACGTTCCTATTCAGACATCTACACCTAGGTGTCAGTGGCAGAGGTACTTCTGTATGAGTTACATTCTAGTTTAGGATCATGTTTTAATTAAAGCACATCAGGTCTGCATCGCTAGTCTAGAGAACTGCACTACTGACCATCACACTGTTGTCCAAAAATACATGTGTATTTTAAAGGGAAGTGAATAGTTGTCTGTGTTCACTAAAGACGCATTCAACTTGCTTGCAGAAAGACTATTGCCATATGAGGTGGCTGAGTGTCAGTGAAGAGGGCTGGAACATCACAAAAAGGACCCATGAGAGACTTTTAGCTTCTGGAGTAAAGGCTGTATGTCCCACAAAATATCTTAGAACACCATAAGTGAAAATAAATATTTATGTGGGGATTTAGCTCTAGACTACTGCTGCTTTTGGTGGATACATGTGTATGTGTGTGTATGCATATGGCAGAGAGTGGCAGAAAGAATGGATAACAGTTCAGATCTGTTTTTTTCTTAATCTTTTAAACCTCTTTCTTTTTCTGATGTAATTATCCAAAACAGATTTACTTCAAAATGTGCAAAATTGTTGTTTTTCTCACTACAAAATATTTTAATGCAGCATTGTGTCTTCAGCAACTTTGATAATTACATTTGCTCTATTCCTATAAATATTTTTCTGTGCATACACATTATGTGATTTTTTATCTGAGAACTAGACATATGCCTCAGAATAAATGCAGCCTAAACTGAAATTCAGTTCCCTGATCCATTGTACATCTGTATACTTCATGTAATTTCAGGGTAAAAAAGATTATCTATAAAATGTCTCTAGTTATCTCCAAACACAAGTACACAGTTGTATGAGATCTAAGCGCACAACAAATTCAGACACTACAAATATTCTTCAACTATTATTTCACAAGTATTATTTTACTGAGAACCACAGTTTAGACTTAGACAAAGAAATAATAGTGAGGTTTGGGGTTTTTTGGTAACAAACAAGAATAACTTTTCAATAAAACAAATCCTTGGGCAAATTCAAGTGCAATTTTGCAACCGCTTTCAAGGAAAGCAGGAATCAAGTAATAATTCTTACATTTAGGACTTTAGTTAAACATAGTGTTGTGGGACATAAAAAGAAGTCAAAACAGGTTTGAATTTGTGGGGGGGGATTGTTCTTATTGCTTCTTTGTTTTATTTATTTATTTTTTATGCTTTCTTTTGTCAGAATGGAAGAATATGGACAAGACCATCTATTACAGGAAAAATTAATTACTTTGATGACAGAAAAAAAAAAGATAGCAGATTCATTTTGCTAAACTAAATTCAAGGTTATATATATAAGTCAAGGCAGCTCTTCAGAAGGTTGAAGACAAAATTAAATTAGCAAATTAATTTGATAGTGTCATGCTTTATGTGCTGTGTGCTGTGATTAAGTTTTTCACCAGAGAAAAGCTAAATGCAGAAAAAAACAAAAGTACAACTTCAGTAGGCATTATTTATAGTTATGACTATTAGAAACATGCTAAGGAGCACTGGAGTTTTCAAGCTTTCTTTGACTGTTTGTTACAACAGTTATGGAGGCACCAATAATATTTTTTTATTATAGACAAATTCTTTTTGTTACGAAGTGACTATTACAAAAAACAGTTACATCATAAAATACAATTCTAGACATAAGCCCACATATTTCCCTATTAAGAAAAAAAAAAAGAGTTAATAAAGACAAAGAATATAAAGGCAAAAGGAAATGATGAAATAAAAAAAGTTATTGAGATCCTGATTGTTATGTGTCAAAAGCCAATTATCCAAGTCCGTGTAATCCACAGCTGTGACTTTCCAGGGTATTTGATTTTATTAGCAGTCAAAGGCTTCACAGCATGAGGCAATATCCAAAACAAAGTATGAAACACTCACATTCAGTACTCAGAGTCACTGCTGTTTTATTTAGAATTGTAAATCTACTCAGGTATATCTCTATCTTTAATACTCTGGGAGCAAAAAACATTTGAATTTTGACATTAAGACATGATACCAAGGGAAAAAAAAAATTTCTAAATACAAAGAAAACTCCAGAGAGTGCTACCTAAAATATCTATAGCACTCTATAAGATGGTAGTGCTTCAAGAATTGCTGAAAAGGATGAGCAAGGTGAATAGAGAGTTTGGTAACTTTATTTATGTAAGTGAGGCTCCAGGGATTGACTGCGCCATGACTACTGTGTGAATAAGAGCATGAACAGAGAATGATCAAGCAGTGTGCCTGCTCAGGACTTTATTCTCAGGTGCTCTTCACAGTCTTCCACATGGTGTGAATTACAAGAATTCTGTACTTAAATGCCAGCCTAATATTTCCAGAGAAGAAAACTTTGAACATTCAGCTCAGGTTTTAAGGCAAGTAGAAGAATATTAAATCTTCTTGTGGAATTCAGAGCTGTTTAACCTGTCAGTTTAACCAGAGCCTTTCTTAGTCATGCTGGATACCACTATCTGTGAGTGCTGACAGCAGGTCCTATGGACTTTCTTTCAGGAGTAAGCCAAATGGCTATAGATTAACTTCATGCTGATGCCCAGTGCTCCTAGAAAGTAAAACTCAGGAACATGTATTTTCTATGAAGACACTCTTATGTAGGTATAAACTATTCCTTACCACAATTTCCTGACTGATGAACTATTAAAAATGTTTTGGAAATCTGTTTTTCTATTTCTACAAAAATCTGCTTTTATCTTGCTTTACACTGAGTAGCCCACTAGAGTTTATCCGGTGGTTAGGTGGATTGAACTAAAAAAACTGGAGGACAGTATACCTGAGCAAGGGAAGGGCAGAGTATCTATGTTAATGATTTACTTTTGAGACTAGAATTCAGTAAATCCCTTCAGATTTTATGCTATTTTTAGCTGTTCTTTTTTTGTGATCCAATCATCTGTCCTGGAACTTGGTTCACATTAAAAAAATCATATTTTTTAAAAATTTAAAAGTTCAAGACCTTGTAAATTGAAACAAATATTTTTACATGGAAAGGAAAAAAAATAAACAAGTGTTTTTCAGATGAAGCCAGAGTGTACTGGAAATGAAATATTTTGTTTACTTTTAGAGATGAAACAATTGCCCTTTTCTTCCCCCCTCTCCCCCCCCCCCGTTTTTGGTTTTTTTTTTTTGTAAGTACTTTAAAGTGTTGAGACAAATATTTCATTTAGAAAAATGTTGAAACAAAGCATTTTGGCCGTTCCAAAATGAAATGTTTCTTTGTTAAGTTGTCAGAATGAAATGTTTTGACATTTTTAAATTATTTCTTCCTTTTCCTCCTTTTGGCCAAAAGTATTTACAACATTTGCAAATAGAATTTGATCTCCTAATAGTTTCTGTTTCCTTATTCCTCCATTTTTTATAAATGTTCCAACCAACCAGAAAATATGCATTATTTACATTAGGAACATTTTCTAAATCTGCTAGTTAAAGAAGGACTAGTCCTCAGAAAGCAGTAGTGGCTGTATTAATTAGTTGAGTCTATAAGGATTCAAAGTCTTCTAAATGCAGTGCTTTTCTGCAGACATTGAGGTTACCCACTGATTTTGAAAAAGGTGAGTCATTGTGGCAAGACATTCTCACTGAATGTTAGAAGTCAGAAGGAGAGATCTATTTTTAGATTACATTACAAGGCTTTTTTGGAATAGCTCTAAATTAGTCCAGTGGCTGATTCATTCTGTTGGTCATTTATTGTTGTACGGGGCCGATTGTCCTTTGCAGTGCCTATTTCTGTTGACAACGATATTGCGTTAAAGAGGTTACCCAATTTTTCAGTGCTTAAAATCTGATGAGATGAGCCTGGTATTTTTTAATGTATGTAGTAACAAAAATTTTGCTGATTACGAAGGCCAGTGGGGAGAATTGTCCTGCTAACTATAGGTGTCTAATGCCACTTTAGGTATTGTGGAGTATCCTGTTTGGATATCAGCTGCTGGAGTTTCTTTGGGGGGGTGTTTATTTGGTTGGGGTGGAGGTTTGTTTGTTTTTTCCCTTTTTCCCTTAAAAACCCAGGTCTTCAGAAAGTCTGGTGTTATAGCTGCTAGATTCACCCAGAGGTACTGTACAGCCTAATGTTTATCAGGAGCTTTATGTTTAGCAGTGAAATGCCATCATTTATTGAAATGTCCTTAGTGCAGTTTCCTAAAGACTGGACTCCAGTGCCAATTTAGGTATTAAGATACCTCAGACATCTTAATGCAAGCATGTATGACATGACATGAAGATTTCCATTGATCATGACCGGAATTTAGAAACGGGGTTCATGTATATGCACCTACTTTTGCACCTTTATTTGGGTATCTGAGGCCTGGTGTTGAATCCCACACCTGCTGATGTTAAGCAAAAAAAACCAGACAACAACAAGAAAACAAACTTGAAAACACCCAAACAAAAAAAACCTTAATGTACTCAAGTTATTAAGAAACAACAAAAAGCTTAAATTGTATGAATCATCTTTAAATCTTTTTTTATTAGTACAGCTGGAATTACTGATTTCCTTTGTTACATCTTTTTGTGACTTCAGTTACAACGCTAAACAAAATATTGTCATGTGAGAACCAAAGAAAGAGCTTCAGAGCCTACTGAAAACAGTGCAATTTCTCTTTGATAGTGTAACTAATTTTCTCAAGAGGGTATCTACAATTTGTTAACACACTGATTTATTTTCCTAAGGGAAAGCTTCAGTTTTCAGTTCCTGTAATTTGTCACCTAGCCACTACAAGAATAACACCTACAAATTTGCTCTGAGACCTGCTCAGTCTAAGCACAGAGAAGTCATTTCACAATCATAACTTATACTCAGAGGAGCCGCTATCTCAAAAAATGCTACAGCTAGCTCTCTAACATACCCTGCTAACAGCTCTCTCTAATGGTTGCACAGCATGTGAACAAAACTGCTCCTGCATACCACATATTTGTTACAATATAATGCTGCTGAATGTCACTTGCAATGCCTTCTTTTTTTTTTTTCCCCCCCCGAAATCCAGAAGCTCCAGCTGGTTTGTCTCATTTCAGAGGAGAAGAAAGAGGCCTGAGAGAATGTGAAATTCTATGTAAGGAAATGTCACTATTATGCTGTTTGGGATAATAGGTGTTAAAGCAGAACGTATTTTCATAATATTGGTGTTCATCTCCTTCTTCATAAATTATTACTCTGTCAAAGTAAAAGTAAAAACCCTGAAATCATTAGACTGAAAGTCATCTATTCATTTGTGAATCTACACTTCAAGCTGGCTTTTGTTTTGCTGCTTTTTTCTTTAAAGTAGAGATTACTATTCTAGAAAGAATGTATGGTGATGAAAATTAAATTAATAAAAATGAAAGTTCTGTTCTTTTTAGCACTGATTGTTTCCTGATCAAATTAATGGAATGGCAAGTGTGATGACTCCAGTTCTTTTGGCATTTTATTGGAAAGTAAGGAAATTGATGGGAAAGGATTGAAGAAATGTATTTCTGCTTGTGGGTTGACTCCAGCCAGCAGGCAAACACCCATACTCCCTCCCTCCCTCCCTGTCTCACTCTAAGAATCTGGGCTGTGATAAAGACAGTTTAATAGATGAAGGGAAAACAAACCATCAAAGCGAAAGAAATCACTCATCCCCTCTTCACAAACATACAAATGCCCAGTCTCTGTTGAAACAATGTCCATGTTGGAAGACAATTCCCCTTCCCCACTTCTTCTTCCTTTACTCCAGCTTTTATTGCTAAGCATGATGTTGCATGATGTGAAACATCCTTCAGTCATTTTGGGTCATCTGTCCCTGTTTATCCTCTCCCAGGCTCTTGCCCACCCCCAGCCTACTCTCTACGGGGGGGGGGCAGAGTGAGAAAAAAGAGAAAGTTGTGACACTGAGCAAGTACTGTTCAGTAATAGGTGAAACACTGGTGTGTTATCAATGCTATTTTAGCCATAAATACAAAGCACAGCTCCACACAGGCTGCTATGAAGAAAATGAACTCCATCTCAGCCAGACCCATACATGGCTTAATAATTGAAATTGTCAAAAGCCAGAACCATATTTACTGATTTCCTCTTGACTTGAATCCTTCCTCTCTGATCTACACACTCCCTTCTTACTAATACTTACAAAAGAAAAAATAATAATACATCTTTACCTAAATTCATAAACCAACCTTAACTTTCCTCATTTTCTTCCCTAAGAGTTCAGCACTTTCACTACTGCCTGCCTCATCTTAGGAAAACACAAATAATTCTCTAGCTTGACAATCCTCAAAACATATTCCAGAGTTCCATAATCATAGAATTATAGAACCTTAGAATGGTTTGGGTTGGAAAGGACCTTAAAGATCACCCAGTTACAACCCCCCTGCCATAGATTGGATGGGGCTTTGAGCAACCTGGTCTAGTGGGAGGTGTCCCTGCCCATGGAAGTGGGGTTGGAACTAGATGATCTTTAAGGTCCCTTCCCACCCAAACCATTCTATGATTCTATTCTATTTGAATTAAAATCATAATGGCTGCTCTGCTTTGAGCCAATTTCACATTGACAAGCTATACCAGCTTCTGAGCTAACCTCAGAATTTTAGTACTTCTGTCTTTCACCCCTAAAAGAAAATGGACCAAGCCATAACTAGTCACATGCCCAGACACCACAGTTAAGGTAGCCTAGGATCTCTTTTAATCTTATCTGGTATTAACAAAATATTCATAAAAATTCATCAAATTAACATATTCATTACCTAATGGATTATCTCTTAGGGAATACCTGGAATGGATTGGCTGACAGCTCATAAAGCCTAAAGTTAATATTGCAAACTGAACTCTCAAACTGAAAAAGATACCTGCAAATGCCACAGTGCTTGTGATTTAGCCAAGATAACTCCTTACATATATGATAAGTTTTTTGATCAGAGTTGCCTTGTATTATATCAGAGAGGTAGCACGATTTCTTGTTTGTGAAATATGATGAAAATATTTCTGTATAAATAGATACTCCTACTATCTTCAGTTCTAATACTTATCTTTCCCTGCCTCATATAAGCCAGAAACCAGGATTTAAGGAAAATTCACCTTGCCACTCAGGACAGTGATGTGATTAGTCATCCATAAACAGAGTTCATAACCAATTCCATCTTTCATGTAAGCTATAAATCAGTACCACTAAACAATTTCATAGAAAGTTTGCCTGTATTTTGCTCATATTTTGTCTTAGGACCACTGTCCATGTTATATTCAAAATATTGCTATTGCCAAAATGGAGAACACCACTTCTATGAAACCAAGGATTTGTTGCTATGTGTTAGCAATCTAAGCAAAGAATAATTTATTATCACTCCAGTTATACTAACTCTTTAGTCCCAATGAATACAGAAAGATCACATTAATAATATTCCTAAAATTCATACACAAGAAAATGTACTAATACCTACTTCAGTCTTATTTTCACCCTTCCAGCATTCTCTGGGTCATAAGGCTGATGGTGTCAACTTGCTCAAACAGAAAGTTAATGAGCTGTGTGTGTGGAGGTTCCAACATCAAATGTATGAGGGTTCCTTCATCCTCATTCTTCAAGCCTGACTGGGACTATTTTTATACATTTTTTTTTTACTTCAGCCTGCTTCCTGGTCATTGCTATCCAGGTAACATTCAAATTTTGCCCAATAGCACCCCCCCAACCTCAGCTGACATCAAGGCTATTGCTTGCTACATTATAACCATTTTGTGTGGCCAGACCTTCATTTTATGTGCTATTCACAGAACTGAAGGTGAAGTAGGGCAGGAAACAATTTCTTCAGTGGTAGATGTTACAGCAAAGTAAAATACACCTCAGCTAAATTGAGCTTTGACTAGTCCTGAGACTCCTCATGGTGAAATCAATATGAAGTTTACTTTCTTGTACCAGCAATTAAAAAAAAAAAAAAAAAAATCATATTTAATGCTCTATAAACCCGTGCACAATAGCTTACATATTTTTTGGCTCTTGGACTCAAATGTGGAATCTGAATAGCAGTTTTATAGTGTTAAGAAGCCTGATCTGGAGCAGAGCACAGCTTGGCTCAAGACCTCCAGTATGCTGACTGCAAAGATGTTAATGAATCTGAACTGTTTGATTTGGTGACCATTTGTCCTTGACTCTTTTTTGCCAGAAGAGTATGTACCTTGTGCCTATGACATGAAAAGCATCTCAAAAGACATAATCCTACTAGATTTGAACAGACTTTTTTAGCAGAAGGGATTTATTTTTAACACAAAAACTGTCCCTTGTTAAATGTCAAGTCCTTTTCTTCACAACATGTGGGAACTAAAGTAACTGTAACATGGAGATACCAGAATAAAGAGAAAAAAGAAGAAAACCCATTCCATTCAATATTAGTGTCAGAAAAGGCTAAATATTTAGAAATGATAATAATTAAAAAAATATGTATTAAGGCCATCATCTAGATATGATCATTGTTAAATTTTAACAAACTTATGACATAACCGAGAACAAAATCTTAGAATATGAAACTCAGAGCAATACTATTAAGATTCAGAAACATATGTATTATTCCCGAGTGTTAAAAATAGAGTTGTAAAAGCTCATACTTTCTCTATTGCAGTATATCAAGCTTCTCTGATGTTTTTATGGACTGAGATGCCTAATATCCCTTTTTAGTAATCACTGTCACTTACAGTAGCAGATGTTTGATTTGAGGAGGCAATTTGTTAAATTCTGAGTAGCAAATTACAGTTATATCTTACAGCTTGTTAAATGATTAGCGTATAATCATATACTTATTCTTAGGTGTTTCACTTTTGGAATAGCTGAAATATTTTGAAGATCTATTTTTTTAACAAGGACAGTAACAAAGCTGTAACATAACATCTCACCATAGTGAACAGACCAAAATTGATTTTGAAATATTAGTAATCAATTCATTTCCCAGTCAACATGATAATGCACACATTTCAGTATTTTATAGTCAAATACATCAAGAACATACATTTATTGCAGGAATGCAGTTAAAAAAATCGCATGTATTTTCAGACACAAGCTTTATGAAACATCTGAGTAACTGAAAAACTGTTTAACCAAATAACTGAAGATAAAAATACAGAAGTAAAAGTATGAAATATGTCTGCCCAACATATCATTTTTGCAGGTGCTAACAGACAAAAGAGTTATCAGGTACTTGGGAATCGGTGTTGAAGACAACTATTAATCATCTAGATGGTTCCTTAGAAGACGCTTATAGACACACTTCTGTAGTACAATTAACAAATTCCTAAAACTGTAGTGTGCATATTTCTGATCCAGAGGTACATCATTTCTTTTATATCTTCATTTGTATTTAGAACCTGCAGGATTTCAGTCTTTATCAGAACACCAGTGACATAGAAATAGCAAAAAAAAAAATAGTTTAAGCTCATTAGAGATTGTTTGATTTTTCTGGTAATACCAGCTGTGCTAATTGTATAACTTGTAAAAAGAACAAAGGAAAATGGGAATGCACTGAAAGAAACAGTGGTAATCTTCACTCAGTAAAATAAATAAATATGGCATAATTATTTCCTTTTCTTGGAATGCCATTTCCTTTTAAAGGCATAACTTTGTCTTTATGTATTTCCTTTGCATGCATGCATATATTAGGAGATGCACAGAAAGAAGCAGTAATGTAAGAACAAAGAGAGATGCCAAATATCTTATTATGCAAATAAATCATTCATAAAAATAAATAAGATATTTTACTTGCTTCTTCATCTGATTCATGTCACCATGATGTGTAAAATCAATTACTGGGAACATTAGAGTATTTATTCTCATGTTATTAAAAGTACCGTACTTCAATTAAAGCATGACTTACAACTACAGTCTATTTCTAATTTCATTTGAAGCAAGAAGAAGTGAAAAAACCCTAAACATTTATAATTCAACTCCCACATCTGAATTTTGGAAAAGTAAATTAAAATCTGAAGATAATGATGAAGCAGAGGAGCATATTCATCTACAATTACAAGATTGTAGATGAATTGTTAGTGCTTTCAAGTCAAGAAATCAAAACATTAACAATAGAAGACTAGAATCTGATGCATCTTACAAGGAAATGAGAACAAATATTTAGAAAACATTTATAGATTAAAAAAAAACCCCAACCAACCAAACCTAAACCAGTTTAATTGTATGTACTTAATTCCATAAAGAACAAAATATATATAATTAAAAACGAAGTCAATTGTAGAGTTGCTGAGATAAATATTTGCTTTGGCTTAATCAAGTTTCTGGTCCTGCACTTCTAATCAGAATTTCACCAGCATATTCAGAAACAGGAAACTCTGTGGTTTTTCTTTATATCTTTATCCTCCAAAACTTTTGTCTTCATAACCTGACCGGAAAGTCCACAGAGAGCTTGTACATCTACACAACAGAAAAATTCTACAAAACAACATCTAATTACTAGACATAAAATTAATTTTAAACAAAAATATAATCGTTTGTTTCATCCCAGACTTACACTTCTCATAAGCCTATGGTTAAAGCTTACTCAGCTTTCACTGAAAAGTAAAGAAAATCTTTCATGATCAAAGACTTAATCTCACCTCATCAGTTGGAGTAATGAGCACAAGCTGTAAAGAAAAAGATAAAAATCCTTCCTAAAATTCTTTCTATCAATCATCTATTTTGCGGAGTTCCAGATATATTAAAACATTTTTGTTCTGTTTTGTTTTAATATTATACATTCTATAAGCAAACAAAACAAAACAAAAACATTCTTATATATTTGTATCGAAACTGCTTTTTGGATAAGTGGCAGAATACATACTGACAGAATCCACAAATTCTTGCCTGAATCTTTTCTCAAAGATAAAATTCCAATTAAAGGGATTTCTGCTATTGTCTCCACATCTTGGGTATATCATGATTGTCAAAGTCATATAGGCTTCTCCATGTCTTGGATATATCATGATTGCCAAAGTCATATAGGCTATTTATTTTTCATATTCTTACACAGCACATTTAACTCATCACAATGCTTAAATATGGACTGAATAATAATAATAAACCTATTCTTTTCTTCTCAGTTTTGTTCTTATACTGTACTAGTGCTCTTACAGGAGCTAACTTGCTTAAACTGTTTGGAATTTTTTTTCCGATTTCTTTTTTTCTCTCTTTTTTTTTTTTTTTTCCTGATATTTAAACCTCACCTGCCTTACTTCCTTCCAGAGTATGAAATAAGTTTTTCTTTTTTTTCCAGAAGTCATATTTATTCTTACACAGCTGGAAAAAAAAAAGCCCCTATGGTGTTCAGAAATTATCACCTTTTAAACAGCCTTCGAGAAGAGCAATAAGGAAACAATCAATCAAAAGGTACTGCATAGGAATAAAAAGTACTAATGTGCCTTTTTTTGGCATACTAGTAAATTAGAAAAATGTAGGAGATGATATAAAAAAACCAAAAAGAGATAGTCTACCGCTAATTGTATATTTAATCTTTCTCTATTGTCAATATATACATAATGGAATATGAAGAAAGAGAAAAAGGTGTAACAGTATTTCCAGGAAAATGGAACAGTGGTTAAAAAAACAGGGATTATCTGTGTCTATTCATCAAGAAAGAATCCAAAAGGATTCTACAGAAAACAGGCTCTTTTTTAAAAAAATCTGTATATTTGATAGGGAAAAATGCTGGATTGACACACAAATAAATAGGTCTTTTTATTTCAGTTGCTTGGAATTTTGGTTATCAAATTCTGCAAACATATTTTAGGTTGTAGATATGAATTATTATGGAAAATTATTGAATTCTAAAATTCTGAATACGTGCATTGCCTTGGCAGAACTGATGGCCCCCTTCTGTGTGCCCCTCTCTGAAAACTACTGTGCAAAATTCTACACCTGTGGGATGCCTCTATTATCTGCATTAACACAGAGGTAACATGTCAGTAAGTTTTACAAAAACTTATTACATCTTTACTCATCTCTTTATGCAGTACAACACAGATTAACCTATATGTGTGATAATACAAGACAACTTCCTTAATGGTTTCCATAATGTATACATGTATTAATGTAATAAAGAAAAAAATAAAACCAACTTTCTCTACTTGATGTAACCCAGCATTATTTTTTTTTCCTTTGTATACCTATTAGCATTTTTCTGTTAGCTTAACTTGATGAGAAGACTGGAATTGTAGATCAAGTAATACATGTTAATTGTCAGAATTTTCCACCTTGCTTAACACCATATTATTTCGTTTGTGATTAAATGTTTATAAACTTCTCTTTTTATTATTATCTATTTTATTCTCCTCTATGGATTCTTACTTCATGTCTTCTCCTTTTCCCATTGTCAGTTTCAGACTGTTTCCAATTCTATATTCCCTTTTTCTCTCTCTCTTCATTTCCTTGTTTCTAAAGACATTGTAGAACTCCAATTTATTCCCAGTTCACAAAAATGCCTGTCTTCAAGTGAATATATTTCAGTGAACAGTAAAAAACATAGAAACTTAAGGTCTAGATAGGTTCAGTATGATTGTACTAATTAATGGAAAAAAATCGTAAAAGGTTATTGAACACAATTTCACAACAACTAGCTGAAAAAAAAGTCTCTATGACTATAGGAAGTTGGGGGAATTTAGGGGATTATATTTTGTCACAGTATTGTGTGTCCCATTTTAATTTTTTTCACTTGGTTTGTACTGCCAGTTGGTCTTCAAAATAGGTTGTTAGTTTACCTAGATGCAGGACAATCATTCTTTAATTGCCAGGAATGTCATGAAAACGCAACCAGTATTCCAAGACATTTGTGACAGAAGCAGGTTTTCCAGTGTTCAGGGTTCACTCTATTCTGATCTTTTGGAAACCTCTTCCTTCTGTCACAAATGTAAGACCCTTCCAGCTGTGAGCAAAATTTGTAGCTTATAAGTAAGTATTTTGTGGCTAAAGCATCCTCTGAAAGAATAAATATTACTGGGGACATCAATGAGTTTTAGAAATACCAAAGTACTTAATAATTCTTCTACTCCTTACATTTTTTCTAAGTGATTAGCAGTGACTTTGATCATCTGAAAACTCACCAGATACAACATTAATAATGCTGATCTACTTTAGCATTAAAAGCTGCAATTTAAAAATTCCCATTTTCGGAATACTCAAAATCTCTAAAATTACTATACTACAACAACTTCCTGCAGGAAGGAATTTTTCTGCTTATATGCTCTCCTTCAGCTCCATGAGGAGTTCAGAGACTCAGAGATTTTGTACTGTATAAAATATGCCATTAAAATTGGGAAGCTATTGTAAGAAAATTAAAATGGTTTTGTAACAGAACTAAATGGAAAATTTCTTTATGTGCTATACAAAGTTATGTGGAGAATTAAGGTGTTTTTTCTGTCCAAATCACTGAGAGATATGGTATCCTCAAGGCACCCTTGCTCACCAGCAACCTGAAAGTTCCCAACAACAAATTTGGCAGGGTGACCATTAAAGGCAATTACTGCTTCTAGCTAATTTGATAGTTTACAGCCAAAGTAAAAAATAATACTCTCCTAGCAACAAATACTCAGGAATGTGTCCATTCAAGAAAAGACAAAAACCCCAAGCATCAGATGTTGAAAGCAGGGCAAGATTCTCAGGGCATCTGACATGGGCCTACCACGGCTGTCTTGGCCAAGAGCCAACTACAACCCAAACAGCTGCAGTAGGCTATGGCCAAACACAACTATGCAGATAAAACGTGGGTGATGAGCCCTGGTATGGGTGATAGATCAACCCATGAAAGGAGTGAAAGCAGAACATTATCTGCAAATGCTGGAGAGGTATATCAGGATATCAAGCTATTTTGTTGGCAGTCTGTGCTGTTATCTGGCTATAAAGACCACCCTATCATAGAGACCTGGGAAATACTGTCAAGCCACTGTCCAACATGCATAGAAGCAGGGCACTTCATATGTCAGAGCTGAGCTCTGCACAGAGCTGGGCAGTCCTGGTGGGAGTGAGTGTTGTGTGTCCTCAGGCTGGACTTTTTCAACTCACTGGTGTGGTGACTGAGACAGGTCTCAGGTAACTATAACTGTGCATGTGTGTGTGTATGTGCATGTGTTTGTAAAACTTTCTTTGACACAGCTTTCCACTTGTATGGTCCACTTCATAAAATGAGTTTAATAGTATCACATTATTTGGTGTTTCTTTTTCCCCCATGACAGCATAACCTATTACTCCTATTCCTATTGCCCTGTCTTCAGCTTCTGGGAGTTAATGTATACTTTCCTGAAAAATAAGACAGCACTTCAGTTAATTTAATATGAAGCTAGAACTCCTAATGAAATGTTGTCGTATTATTGATTTCATTTAAGGCTTAGAGACAGTTTTATACCTGCCATATTATTATGAGTTATATAAATTCCTGGGTTTCTCTGGATAATTTGAAGTATAGTGTATCTTCCATTGCTTCAATGTCATTCCAGTAAAGCTAGGAGTGCAGCCTCCCTTTGTGTAGGCTTTGCTTTGCTCTACCAATCTACCAAGAGAGATTAAGAATTAACAGACATCTCCTCCTCTATTTTTAGAATTAAATGGAGCAGAGTATTGCACCTGATCACCCTCAGGTCACTATCGTAAGTCCTCAACTCTTCACGAGTAAGGGCAATACACCTTTATACAGGTAGGATCAACTGGGCATTTTTCATGAGATACTCTGATCTACAGTATGATTTAGGCAATGGGATTTTCCTTAATACCAGTTTCACACCAAATAACTGTGGAAAAACTATATTCATGTCAATCACTAGTGTTACTGGTGACCTGGGAAGACTTTTGACGATAAGAAAAAGAGGCATTTGAGACATCATGATCATTTTCAAGAAGGAGAAGAGAGGACTGGAAAACTACAGGTTGGTCAATTGAACTTAAATTAACAAATTATTCTGGAAACTATGTCCAGACACTTCAAGGACAAAAAAGTGTTCGGAAGAAGCCAACATAAATTTACTGTCATGGTTTAACCCCAGCTGGCAACCATAGTATTATGGTTGGTGGTATAGAATCCTACTAATGGCCAGTTATTAACCATCCTCAGGGGTTGATACTGAAGCCAATGTTATTTAATAGTCTTATTCATGACCCAGATAATAAAATGGAGTGTACATTGTGATGTTACATGTGGAGCACTACATCCACTTTTGGCCCACCTATTACAAGAGAAAGATTGACAAATTAGCATAAATTTAGCAGGAAGCCACCAAGCTAGCTGAGGGGGGAGCCAAGGAAGTTGAGGAAGTCAAGTTTCTTTTGATTCAAGGGAAGATCTTACTGCTGTCTTCAGCAACCTGATGGGACATAGTCTCCCTGGAGGTGCACAGAGAATGGGCTAGAAGCAACAAACTTGCAGTAAAGGAAATTTTAATTAGATAGGAGGGTAAAAATATCACAAAAAAAGGGGGTCCAATACTGCCCAGGAAGGCTGTGGAAATTCTTCCTGTGGAAATATTTTGAATTTTATCTTAATCAATGTGAGATAACTTCAAGCCACCTCTGCTTTGATCAGAGTATCAGAGTATTGTACCAGATGGCCTGCAGGTATTTCTATCAACCTGCATTATTTTGTGATTTTTTGATTTTTTTGCATAAAACAGTTCAGGGGAAGGGAAGGGAAGTCGCTTTAATTTTTCAACTATTAGCAGTCTATCACAATTCCTGGTAAATTACTCCTAAGTAAACTGCCTTTTCTTGTAACTTCACATTTTGTAGATTTCTGTTCTTGCTTTCACTGCTGGTAGAAACTAAACAGTAGTCAAATTTATGCTCTCCGTCTACTTACAGACACTGTTATGACTTTTCATTCAAAAGTTAAGAGGAAATACCTTCTTGTATCTGTCATTAACAGTCTATTTTCCTTTTCAGTACTATTCTAGTGTCAATTTTTCTGAATCCTTATTAGAGTTTTTGGAGTGGAGGCACAAAAAAACAGGCAAAATACTAGAATGAGAATGGTACCATAGTCAAATACTTTCCTTTTGTTGTAGTTTTTCTACTATAAGAAATAAAACTAGAATACAATTATCAGGACTCTTACCTGATAGATGGAGAAATATGAGTTACAATACCTGTCTGTAGAACTTTTGGGGTATTTTAACCCAACCTCAATATAATTTGGTACAGAGTCACTACGACTTTCTGTTATATCCTCTGCTCAACAAAGCAGGTTACCACTTTGGGATGCTACAGAAACGCACTTGGTATTGTTCTCATCCTACTATAAGCATTGCAGAATGGGTAGGAAGAACATTTCCTTTCCTTGTTCTCAAAACAGCTTTTTACTGCTCCAGTGGAACCAGTCTGAAGCCTGAGGCCAAAATGAATTTTGAACTAAGGCCCGATTGAATTTAAGTGTGACTCACTTATTCACTCTATATCTCTCTTTTGACTTCTTTTTAAGCAAAATTATGAGGGTTCCGATATGCCAGGATAGTACTGGGACACATAGCAGGGAATATTCATGTGATGGGAGAAGACCAACTGTATATCTATTTTCTGTCATTGAAAGGTAAGGTAAGAGGGTATGGGAATTCCTTGGATGACTCTAAATTCCTGGGTGTGGGTTATTTAATTTTAAAAGATCTGCTTGGCATAATACTGGCACTTTTTGTGAACTACGAAAAAAAATCTGAACATTAATGGTTGCTGAAAGACAGCATAAAATTCACACATGATTTGTAGCTTTCTCAGTTGTGAGCAAACAAGTGAAACTACTGAAATCTAAGAAAACAATACAGACCTAAAATCAGAAGACTAGTAGTAAAAAGTTTGTGTTTTTTCTACTAAAAATAGGACAATTATTAGGGAGTTCTTAAAATTAATGCGTGTATTTAAATGCTGGAATTTGGCCTACCTTGGTATTGCAGTAACATTACTGATAATTTTTCTAATTTTATTAACCTAAAGTCATAGACTTACCTGTCTAAGGTTTGTTCATGTTAATAGGAATTTTATGATTGATTTCAGAGGGCTTTACATAATCTTAAATATTTATGATTTCAGAGAAGTTTAAATAGAAGGTAAATTTTATCTGATGAGTAAATAAGACAATGCTAAATTCAGATTTCAGCTGTTCTGAACACACTGCTGGTTTAAATAATTCTGTATCATTGAATCCACTTACATCTTTAAAACTATCAGAGTTTTTCCTTTAAGCTACTGGACATTCAACTCAAATATCAAACAGCTAGACAAGCTTTCTTGGCAGCATGAAGTGTTTGGTTATTACATTATTCCTAGACTTGCTGCCTTCTTCCAGGAGCAACTGCACTTGAAACGTGCAGTCAGTACTGAACAATCTGCTTTTTAAAGTCATTGTTAGTATTTGCACTTTAGAGTGGCTATTATCTGATGAATTAGCAACATTTAGCTAGGCTTTGAAAGACTGCTTTAAGTATGTGTGTGTGATTTCTATATTGTGAAAGAACAAGGAGAAACAAAGGGGAAGAAATGACACTGTACAGGTTGAGAGGAATGAAGAGCAAACCTAGGAATGAAGCACTAGATTCACGATTTTCAGCCGAAGTTGTATTTCTCAGACCACTTTCTGCCACACTGAACGCCTCCAGGGTGTTACACTAGGCAAAGAGAGAAAACACTTTTTGAAGTGATAATCAGTACTGTGAAGACATGATACCATCCTGGAGACAAAAAGAATCAGAAATACTGGTTAGCAAAATACCTACTATATCCTTACTGGTTCTGCAGATAAGCCAGCATTACATTGTCTCAAAAAGCTACCAGGATATTATCAGGCAACAAGCAGTTATTTTTTTTTACTGGAACTTTTTCCTAGTTCTACAAAACTACTTTTTATGTTTCTCATGTGACTGTTCATTCTTTTTCTTCCCTGTCATCTTCTGTGTATTTTTTCAGTCAGCTCACCTGTCTTCCACTACCCACAGTTTTTTAGAATTTTTTTTTTTTTACTGTTTTATATCAAGGAGTTCTAGAAAGCAATAACTGAACATAATATTAGCTTTTAGAACATTATTTTGCAGCCTTGCTGTAATTTTGTAAGACTGTATGCTTAAGGGTTTCTTACAGTGATCCATCAAAGTGGATACTGCAGATGCCTTGAACTTTTCAAGAATCCTAGGTTCCCACTTGTTGTGTATTTTCACACCTAGGACGTCTTTCTAAGATCTGTGTGAGAGCCCACACATGTCTATACGCATGAACATCTTTTCTAAGCTGTATCTTCAGGTCTACAGAAAGGCTTTGCATTCATTCATTTATGTAATGCTCCGTAGTCAAGCTATTATTGCAGGCTTGTAAGGCGGATAATGTGAATATGTTCAGCATATATTTGTCAAGAATATATTTTGTTAAAAGTGTAACAAGCTCTTACACTTGTCCTGGAATGCAATTCCACTGATTCCTAGTATTTTTTTCAGAAGTGAAGGCTATCAATTACTGAATTACAGGGTCCTATAGTAATATTTGAAACTTTTTCCCCCTCTTGTCAGTTCAGATTAATTTACAATAGTATTTAGAATGCTGATGCTTTAATTAGATTTTGGAATGTATCAGTTAACACAATATTATTTTTAATTAAACACATGCTATTTCAGTATTGCTTCTCATTTTCCTAACACATGATTTCTACTATAAGATGTAGCATTTGCTCACAAGGCACATGTAATTCATGCTGAAACTACTCATCTCTTTTTTAATGTGTTTTAGGAAGACTGACTACGATTTGACAAAGAGCCAAATATTAATCCAAAGATTCATGTCTTTGAAACTCACCTGAATCCCTGCAGCATGACTAGAACAGCTACACAGCTGGACTGTTTTGACCACTAATTTAAGTGTCATTGTAGGTACCTTGGTGTGACTATATAAACATGTATACAAGCCTGATGTGAGCAGCCATACAGGCAACCTGGTTATAAAGGAAAAATTGCTGAACAGAAGAAAATGTCTGCCGAAATACTGACAGACAAAATGCTTGCAGCCTGGGAACTGTTAGCCTGAGAACGAAGCCTGTTAATCAGAAGCAACCTTGAGAATTGCAGCTGGCATCACCAAAGTACACCTGGGTACCACAAAAATGGAGATATCCCAAGATACCATCAGTAAGCCCAAAGACAAGGAACTGCAACTGCAACTTATCAGCTGAAAAAGTGAAAAATAATCTGGAAAAAGGGGAAAACATCCTGAAAAAGAAAGAATCAGTAACTGCCGTTGGCTGTTTTAACTGCAAGAACAGGAAAACAATCTAGAAAAAATAAATTTTTTTTTGAGAGCATAGAAAACATCATCTGTTGGATGTTGGAGGTCAAAACCAGAAATTAACATCATTTATTGGCTGTTTGAAGAGGTAATGTCTTACGCGCTCTTGTCTCTATTATACAAAAATTGCTTAATTTTTATCCAAAATTGAGCTTTCTCCTTGAAGACTTCTTGTGTTGCATGTACTTTTCCTTTTCCTAAACTGTGTGAACTTTTTGTAAGATCTTGGATTCTCTCTGGGGACACCTGTCTGACTCCAAACTCTGTGGCACAGGTCTTCTTTGAAGTGAGACTTTCATTTTATTGGTCCCCCTCTGGGCCCACTTCTGGGGTCAGTTTCGCTTATCCTCCCATATCTGGTATGGTTGTCCTCCCTTCTGGTATGGTTTGGACCCCTTCTGGAATTCGTTTAATACACTTCTTACCATATATATGGTGTGTGTGTATATATATAAGTAATCTATCATATCTGCTATTATTGGTAAGTTTGATTCATCAGTGATAAATTTGTAACCTGTAATATTATATATACTTTATTGCTGTTATTATTGGGTGCTATTATTATTGATTGTTGTTATAATTGGCCATTGTTATGCTATGCTGCTACTATTGATTGCCAATAATAATTTGTAATAGCTTGTTATATACATTCACTTTATTAATCACAGGTATAATTGCTAGTGATTTTCGTGGCAACAAAGTAGAGTAATTTAAAGGATATGGCCTCTGTGTCCTTGTGTACTACAGAACCCTATGGACCCATGGTCTTGATCAGTATATACCCACAGGCCAGGTAACCCTTTAGGTCATGACAAGGCTGGTTAATTTCTACAAAGCACTATAATTAACCTGTGACAGAGCAGTACTGGATCATTCACCTGCATGACTTCTGAAATTTGTCATTATAGTCGTGGTGTTGAAAACTACCATATGAATTTAGGAGGTGTAATAGGTTCTGATTTCCACTAGAACTAGGACATGGAAGGAAAACTAAATGTGGAAAATTAGTATTTACTGATTCTAAGACATACTATTTTTTTCCAAAAAAAAAAAAAAAAAAAAAATTAAGAAAGTTACTGTAACTTTTAACTATCATGTAATTCCAAAATATTTTATGGAGAAAACTATCACAATTGTTTACACTAAAATAGCTAACAGACACCATCTACCTTCAAACAAGACAGATTTCTTTTTCAGATTTTCTTTTTTCTTCTCACTTCAAAGTTTTTTAAATTAAAAGTTCCTCAGCATCACAATGATGTGGCTAGCTGCCTCTCTCATTTTCAGATTTGTGGGTTACCACTATAATACAACACTCAGGAATTCGAAAAATCCTGGCAGTCAGGTGAAGTTCCCGATGACTGGAAGAAGGGTACTATAACCCCCATTTTCAAGAAGGGGAAGATGGAAGACCCAGGGAACTACAGACCAGTCAGTCTCACCTCTGTGCCTGGCAAAATCTTGGAACAGTTTCTCCTGGAAAACATGCTAAGGCACATGAAAAACAAGGAGGTGGTTGGTGACAGCCAACATGGCTTCACTAAGGGGAAATCCTGCCTGACCAATTTGGTGGCCTTCTATGATGGAGCCACGGAACTGATGGACAGGGGCAGAGCAGTTGACGTCATCTACCTGGACTTGTGCAAAGCATTCGACACTGTCCCGCATGACATCCTTGTCTCTAAATTGGAGAGACATCAATTTGATAGATGGACCACTCGGTGGATAAAAAACTGGCTCGATGGCCGCACGCAAAGAGTTGTGGTAAATGGCTCCATGTCCAGTTGGAAACCTGTAATGAGTGGTGTCCCTCAGGGATCGGTGTTGGGACCGGTCCTGTTCGACATCTTTGTCAGCGACATGGACAGTGGGATTGAGTGCACCCTCAGCAAGTTTGCTGACGACACCAAGCTGTGTGGTTCGGTTGATACGCTGGAGGGAAGGGATGCCATCCAGAGGGACCTTGACACGCTTGTGAGGTGGGCTGATGCCAACCTTATGAAGTTTAACCAAGCCAAGTGCAAGGTCCTGCACCTGGGTTTGGGGCAATCCCAGGCACTGCTACAGGTTGGGTGGAGAAGAGATTCAGAGCAGCCCTGCAGAAAAGGACTTGGGGGTGTTGGTTGACGAAAAGCTTAACATGAGCCGGCAGTGTGCGCTTGCAGCCCAGAAAGCCAACCGTATCCCGGGCTGCATCAAAAGAAGCGTGACCAGCAGGTCAAAGGAGGTGATCCTGCCCCTCTACTCTGCTCTTGTGAGACCTCACTTGGAGTACTGCGTACAGTTCTGGCGTCCTCAATATAAAAAGGACATGGAGCTGTTGGAGCGAGTCCAGAGGAGGGCCACGAGGATGATAAGAGGGCTGGAGCACCTCCCGTATGAAGACAGACTGAGAGAGTTGGGGCTGTTCAGCCTGGAGAAGAGAAGGCTGTGTGGAGACCTCATAGCAGCCTTCCAGTATCTGAAGGGGGTCTATAAGGATGCTGGGGAAGGACTCTTCCTTAGGGACTGTAGTGGTAGGACAAGGGGTAATGGCTTCAAACTTCAACAGGGGAAGTTTAGATTAGATATAAGGAAGAAATTCTTTACAGTGAGGGTGGTGAAGCACTGGAATGGGTTGCCCAGGGAGGTTGTGGATGCTCCATCCCTGGCGGTGTTCAAGGCCAGGTTGCACAGAGCCTTGGACCACATGGTTTAGGGCAAGGTGTCCCTGCCCATGGCAGGGGGGTTGGAAATAGATGATCTTAAGGTCCTTTCCAACCCTTACGATTCTATGATTCTATGATTCTAGGATAATTCAGTTCATTTTATTGACCAAAGCACATAAGATTCAGCACCCCAACACTTTGTGAAAAGAGAACCCCTGTATACTCTTAACTGGGTACACTCTGGAGAAGTGAAAGACCAGGACTCCAAATCAAGCCGAGTTAAATCAGAGGCAAATGCAGAGCAATTCAGCTTTTCTGTCTGAACTTCTGCTTTTAGCTCCTTCTGAATATAATGCCTCAATGTTATCTTATTATTTTGCTGTTCTTTAACCAAGACTTGAAGATGTTACTTGTGTGCAGCAGTATCTCAGAGGGGATTGTCAGTGTTCTGACACTTGCTTTTTTCTCTGTGGCCACCACTAGTGACCAGCAGTGTGCTTATTGCTTTAGGTGTTTTAGAAAATCTAGCTGATTACTTGCGCAGTAAACATCAAGAAACTGGAAATCTCCAGCTAAGTTCTAAGGCATGATTGAGGGGTTCTGTTTTTTTTTTAGTTGTCGCACCATCTTGGCTGAGGGTGTGAAAGTACTCACAGCACAAGCTACCCTAGTTTTTGTGAGTTATACCTACATTATAATGCTATACTCTAACCAGCAATATGCCATCTGTTTATGTTGATTTCCTGTCATTTGCATGTGATTTTTAAGGAAGTAGGATGAAATCAGCCATGTGGATGTAATCACTGTGGTTGATTATGCAGAAAAAAAAAAAATAAAATAAATACTCTGGGGGAAAAAAATCTATCCCTGTATAAATAAGTCCTGAGTTTGAAACATGATTATCTGTATCTAAAATCAATTCTTCAAATCTTCATTTTCTATTGCTGTTGTTTCAGAAAATATTTGATACTTGCACATTTTTTGTCTTATAATCACTAGTTATGAAGTCTGTATTTTATGATCACTGGAATTACAGATATTGGTCCTGGGATTTGTGATTATTTTACTGTTGACTTTGCTGACATCTGAATCTGTGCCACAAAGAGATATTTGTTTACATATTCTTAAGAATAAAAGCTTTTGTATGATATAAATATTTTTTTCCTTTGTAATCAATGATTTCCTTTGTAAATCATTGTGACATTATGCCAGAGCAGTTTCTTGAAATGGCAGTGTCAATTCATGAAAATAATTTCCCCCTCATCTATTTTTTAACTAATGCATTTTCTTTGTCATGGTGTTCTTTTGTTGTTCATTATAACTTTGAAATGTGTGGGTCTATGAACAGCATGGGGGTTTTTTCATTAGTTTTGTTCATTTCAATTAACATTTTAACTCACGATCATTGTTCAAGTAAAATGAGATGGAAAAGCAAAAGAAGAAATAGATAGAAGGGGATAAGATATAGCAAAACCATCAAGTCTGGGCTTTTTTAACACCTGTTTTAGCTTTGTAGAACAGCAGGCTTGCAGAACTACAAACAAATTACAAATTGTCATTTCTTTCTTCTATTACTACATTTCTAAGTAAAATCTACCATCTCAAAATGAATAAATCTTTTGTTTATTAGGAACCCATTTATGTTAAGACTTAACTAATTCTAATTTTTTCAGAAGTTTGTTCATCTGTAAATGTTAATTTTTGGAAAACATAAAAACAACAGCAAAGAAATAAAACCAAAAGTTTGACAAAGAGTTCTGGTGATTTTTCAAGAAGAAATTTAACTGGATTTCCTGGTTAATCATGTTACTGGGATTCTTAAATATCATTTGTTCATATCTTAAAAAGAGGGGAAATAAGAAAAGGAAAAGGAAGTCTGATTTAAAATGTGGATTTCCTGATTGTCTCCCTCAGAAGTATCCAAAACAAACTTCTCCACTTCTTTCCATTTCTTTCCTCAAATGTCAGTTACAAATATAGAAGCTCCAGAAGACTCAGACCCAAGCTGCGATTCAGGTCTACGTTCTCATTTTCATTACCAGTGTTATGAAAAACTTCAACTTTGGATTGAAGAGGCTAAGACACTCCCCACTTTAGAATGCATTAAATATATAAAAATATAATTTCCTCTAAAAACATGCAATCCAAAATACTGATTACTCTGTATTTGTGAGTTAAAGGAATTCTAGAAGGCATGAAGACATTTTATTCTATGAATCTGAACTGTTATTTTTATGTGTTTGTATAATAGTTGGTCATTAAGAGAAAACTGTTTCTTTTCTATAAGGAATATATTACTAATAATGTTGAAGAATTCTTTTATTGCATATAATGTTAGAAAAAGCTGTCATAATTGGTATCATAGTACTTAGGCTACACCTTCTGGTACACAACAGAAATGTTCAAATCCATATGTATTGTTTCAGCCTATATTCTGTTTATAGGATTACTAACTCAGTCAAACCTATTTAAGCCCTTTATTTGCTAACCGTAAAATTCTGGCTCAGTCCTCATATGAAAAATTTTGAAGTTTATTGAATCCAAAAGAATTTAGGTGGTTTTCTTTCAGTGCACTTGTTAAATAACTGCAGCATATGTAACAAAGAAACATACACTGTACATTTATACAATGCAACCTAGAAAATTAAAACTGTAAATATTTAAGTATATATGTAATAAGACTGTTTACTGTTATTATTTTGATAATGTCTGACATCTGAAGGTTCAGTGTAATTGTACAAAATCATGGATAAGCAATAGATGGATTATTTTTGCAGCTTAAGTAAAATTCTTTTGTTTTAAAACAAAAATAGTACATATTTTCCACTTTTTCCCATCGAATTAGAGGAAAACTCTCTGAAATGTATAGAGAATAGTGTTCTTGCCATGCAATATTGAGTCTGAAAGCATTCCCTTTTTGCTTGCCGCAAGGTACCTTAGTAGAAAGTGATTTTCTTATGAGCTGGTAAGCATTCACACAGAATTTAGGTTCAGGAAATTATGACAATCAGTACTGCTCAGTCTTCTCCATGTTCTCTCAACTTCCAATCCAAAGCATATTTACAGAACCTTTTCCTCCTTTGTTTGCTAGGTGCTTGTTTCAAGAACACAGAGGCAAAAAGTCACATCCTTAAACATACCCACTTATTATCAGTTTAGATACCCTAGACTATCACAAGTTGTAGCTTTACTAGCAAGTAAGGCAGTGTAATACAAAAAGTTCTGCTGAGTCAGGTCAGGCCCAGTCAGCATGAGTTTATGAAAGACAGGTCCTGCTTGACTAACCTGATCTCCTCCTATGACACAGTGACCTGCTTAGTGGATCAGGTAAAGGCTGTGGATGTTGTCTACTGTAGTAGACTTCAGTAAAGCCTTTCCCAGTATTTCCCACCACATTCTCCTGAAGAAATTCTCCTGCTCAGGCTTGCATGAGTGTACTCTTCTCTGGATAAAAAACTGTCTGGATAGTCAAGCCCAAAAAGTGTCAGAGAATGGAGTTAAATCTAGTTGGTTGCTGGTCAAAAGTGGTGTTCCTCAGGACTCAGTATTGGCACCAGTTCTATTTAGTATCTTTAGCAATAATCTGGATGAGGGAATCAAGTGCATCCTCAGTAAGTCTGCAGATGACACTGAGTTAGTTGGACAAGACTGTTGATCTGCTGGAGGGTAGGGAGTTTCTACAGAAGGATCTGGGCAGGCTGGATTGATGGGCCAAGGCCAATTGTATGAGGTTCAACAAGGCAAAGTGCTGGGTCCTGCATTTGGGTCACAACGACCCCATCCAATGCTACAGACTTGTGTAAGAGTGGCTGGAAAGCTGACTGGTGGAAAAGGACTTGGGGCTGCTGCTCGACAGCTCGCTGAATATGAGCCAATAGTGTGCCCAAGTGGCCAAAAAGGCCAATAGCATCCTGGCCTGTACGAGAAACAGTGTGGCCAGCGGGACCATGGCAGTGATCATCTCCCTGTACTCTGCAGTGATGAGGCTGCACCTCGAATACTGTGTTCAATTTGGGGCCCCTCGCTGTAAGAAAGACATTGAGGTGCTGGCATGCGTCCAAAGAAGGGCAACAAAACTTAGTGAAGGATCTAGAGAACAAGCATTATGAGGAGCAGCTGAGGGAATTGGGGATGGTGTAACGGGTCTGGAAAACAGAAGGCTCAGGGAAGACCTTATCACTGTCTACAACTAACTGAAAGAAGTTGTAGTGAGGTGGGTGTTGGTCTCTTTTCCCAAGTAGCAAATGATAGGATAAGAGGAAATGGCCTCAAGTTGCACCGAGAGGTTTAGACTGGATATTAGAAAAAACTTGTTCACCAAAAGGGCTGTGAAGCATTGGAACAGGCTGCCCAGGGAAGTGATTGTGCCACCATCCATGGAGATTAAAGATGTGTAGATATGGCACTTAGGGACATGGTTTAGTGGTGGACTTGGTAATGTTAACGGTTGAACTCAATGATCTTAAGGGTCTTTTCTAACCTAGATGATTCTATGATTCAATGAGTGAAATAATACTCAGAACCTGACAGTTACACTTATATGCTTCTCAGGATACTGACTTACCAAAGTAATCACTGATGTGATTATATAGGTCATATAAATGTGTATATAGATAAGATATAGATGTGTATAGAGAGATATGAATGCATATGCAAGGCTGGTTTTGCTTATTTGCTTGTTTCTCTTTTTCTATATGCATCATGCCAACACTGAAACTACAATTTAATCCAGGCCTACTGGCTTCATTTTCTGCAATTGTCAATGTTAAAAGCACTTTTCAGACTGTAGTATCAAAGGTAGCGGTTTTTAAAAGCTTTTCTCAAATAACTACAATAACGAAATTGGCTGCTGTCCTTAGGCACTATCTTAAAAAATTCATACTGATTACCCACCACTTTTTGAGGAGAATTCTTATATGAGTTTATATTAAGATTTTTTTTTATGTGTTGTTGTATACACTGTTCATTTTGAAGCTTTTTATATATCTTTGGGATATTTGGAAGGATCACTATATTCCTTAAATATAAAATTTCCAAACCTATTAAGATTTCTTTGGTGTTGTATTAATATGTAGCTTTTTCTCTTTACCATTTTTTTACCCCGTGCTGGGATGTCTCCAGAGTCTTATTCTTGCTGGTGCTCCATGAGCAAAAAGGAAATTACAGAGCTTTTTCATATAACCGAAGATGGGATTACTTTGACCAAAGGTAAATATGCATATTCAAACTTTTCACTCCAGCTTCCTTCATACGTAATAGAAAAGAAACAGAACCCAGTTTATCTGACCATGAGTCATACTTAAAAGTAGGTCACACTTGTCTAATGAATTTATTTCTATCTACTTAATGTAAAAGAATATAAACTGAGAAGCTTAAAATACATATAAACATCGTGTTTTTAAGATACAGTTAATGTGGAAAAAATACAATAAGAAATGCTGGGTTTCGAAATTGGAACTCAAACATCACAGTAGTGAAAGCAGAGAGCATGGCATTTTTTTCTGGGTTTCACTTTTCTGTGTTACATCTAAATTACGTATTTTATCATGTTGGTAAATCTAAAAAACCCCAACAGAAACCAGAAAGGCCAGAAAACAGAAATGTTGGATTTCTTAGGACATATATGAACATTTCATCGCACACAAACACATAAACTAATGATTGCTTGCATTTTAGTCTTTTTAATTATCTTTGAAAATGCCAGTAGAGTGATTGGTGGTTGTTGTACCATGTTAAATCTTTTTTTTCTGATTGTCCCTTGTTAGGAAGGAGTTTTTTTGTTTCTTTTATTTTTTTCTGAGTCCTCATGAACTGATAAACAATGTTTTTAAGTTATCAAAGTAAACAGGGTGAAATAAACATATATATATATAGCAATTTGGGTAAAACGGAGCTTTGGATAAAAAAAAAACAGTGTAAGTTACTTACCACTTTAATACGGCTTTTGCTTATTATATTACCATAGGATCGGAGAATTAGAGAATCAGAATCATAGAATATTTTTGGTTGGAAAGGACCATTAAAGGTCATATAGTCCAACCCCACCTGCAATGACCAGGGACATCTTCAATTAGACCAGGTTGCTCAGAGCCCCATCCAGCCTGACCTTGAATATTTCCAGGGATGGGACATCTCCCACCATTTTGGGCAACCTGCTCCAGTTTCACCCCGCTCATTGTAAAATAATTTCTTTGTTAGGATCTTGGAAAGCCACCTCTAAATTAATTGTAACTTTGACCCCAAAATAAGTGAATAGGGTATGATGATAGCTTTATGGCAGAGTGTTTGCCCTATCTTCTGTGACAACATAACATGAGAGTCACCATCAATCCACCTAGTAACTTTCTTAGCAAGAAAGTCATGGCAAATAGTAGAGAATTAAACATTAGTGAAAATTATTTTAGCTCTAGAGTTAGCAAATAGCTCACTCGTGAGTTTTTCATGTTTGTCACATCTTACCAGTTCATTAACTTAATTTTTTCTTCAGTTTTATGGAAAAACACAAAGCAAAATCAGAATAAATGGCAAAAAACACTGTAGAAAAGCTGCCCAGACTATAAAAGTACTGATTCTGAATAAAAATTTGTTACTGGTCAGAAATTGGATATTCAAGAAATATGCTGGAAGCAAAAATCAAACCTGAAACAATCAAGATCTTTCATTTGGATAAAACTATTAATTTTTTGAATGCAGAGATGAATCAACAAAAAAATGTCTTCTAGAAACTGATTTTTTTTCTATTAATTTCAGTAGTAGCAAGATCTGGGTTTATGTGTAAAAAATATCCCGAAATCAGTAGGTCCATGGCTCATTAGATGCTATGATTCCACAGCATCACTGCCACCCCAAAACTGTTATTTTTATGCTGTTTACTTTGATGTTTTCTCCTGTTCCATGTTTCAAGGCAAAAGAGGTCTCAGTGGATGACAAATTTCTCCTGTTGCCCCATTCCCAATACCATCACTAGATGATAAAAACTACTGATTACAGTAAAATTGTAATTCATTTTTCAAATAATGTGAAGGACTAATCAAGGCTACCATTTTAAAATCTTGCCATTATTTTCACAATGCAATCACACATCACCGTACAAAAAAATTTCTTTGTTTTTTACTATAAACAGCTAGGATACTGTTGGTTGGGTTTTTTTCAATGCATTCCTTTTTTTATATAGTACTCCTCATTACTTTGTTATCTCACCAATAAAAAATAATTTCTCTTAAATATTAAAGCCTTTCAAAAACCTTGCTGCACAAGACACCGAGTTACTATGCATGAGAAGCTTTTAAAGGTATTCTTATGGTTGAAAGGATATTAGCTTCTTCAGATACTCTCAGAATCTGAGGGATTTAAATATTTTGGAGGTTTCAGATTTTCAGATATAAAAGACAAAGGAAGAAGTTGCACATGTAATTGTTGTGTAACCCTCCGGGCAGCTTGCAAACTATTTCCTCTGTGCATGGCAGAGAGTTCAAGCTACAGAGCTTTTTCTTTTGTGTTTCTGAACAAGATGGTAGTTGTCATAATAATCCATTGGATGACTCCATTGCATGAATTGCTACAGAAAGGATGTTCTCCACTACTTGTCGAATCTCCTCGTAGGAAGGAATTAATATTCTCTGTAGTGATCTTATTAGCGATCTTAGTTTAGGATTCATAAATCTTATTTGACATCTAGTAAGGTAATCAGACTACTAGTACATTAAAAAATTCTTGATTTAAATTAATAGAATGAGAAGCCTTATTTTAGACATTGTATTGATTGTTTCTTTAAGGTCAAAATTAAATCTCAGCAGGAGGGGGAAATTTGTTATGTTCTCTGACACTGAAGGAGTGTAGCAGATTTCATAAAGTTCAAAACACTCATAAGCGTAAAACAAAAAATGTAAATGCATTGAGGATAACCTATTTTTATTACAAGTTATCTATGGTATCATAACTGAAAAATACAGTTTTATATTACTAAAATACAACAATATTGTAATTTTTTCAAGCAAAATTTTAGTACACAACATATTTTGAAAGACAAATCCCAAGGGGTTTTTTCCATTGTAATCTCAGCCCATTTTTCAGCCAAAGGGTTTAGCAAAGTGACAATGTTTTTTCTTAAATTAACTAGAACCTTAATAGAATTCCACGCAGTCTAACATTTACAATGCATGGAGCAGAATATAGGCACACGAATACACTATTTAAGCGGAGAATGCTCCAAATTTAAAGGTGCAAACACATGACTTGCTTGAATCAATTTAATTCTACATAAACTGAGTTATTTTACTTTACAGATTGAGGTCCAACCCACAATTAAGATGTTGAGGCTATTCAGGTCAGTGGTACAGTTATCTAGAGTACATATCTCAATCTGTCATGCAGGATTCATCATAGATGGTCAAAGTGACGTGAGATACCTTCTCCAATGTGGTGCTTGGAGTACAAGGTTTGGTCATTATGCAGATGTCCCAGATGGCTAATTTCTCCTTCTACACAATTATGTACACTTCAGAGCTCTATGCACTTCATCTTTGTGATCTGTTTTCTTCATGTCTCATTTGCATACCTAGATACCCTTGCGTAAAAAGGGTTTACATGACATTATTAAAGACATTTTGTAATGAAATTTGGAAGCCAAGGCATATCTGCATTCCAATAAATGTCAAGCCAAGAACTGCTGAACTGTGAATAACTTTCCCCAGACCCCATTTTCAGTCAATACCAAGAAGACAGCACAGTCGCCAATGAATGTTTGCCCTTTCTTGTCACAATTCTAAAGTTTTGATTGTTTTGTTGTTACCTCTCAGTATTCCCATCTGCTCTACCATGTCACTACTCTGTGCTTCTCTAAAGTTTATAGAAATTCTATTACTGTTTTCTTTTCTATTCCTTTTCCCTGACACCATTTTTAATGGAAAGGCTAAAATGTGCATTTGTACAAGCGGTGGAATTTAAATTTCATCTTAGGAACTTCACTTAAGAGAGGTTTACTTGGGATACTAATAGTGAACACAAGACCAAAAAAAATGACAGCAATATGCAGGTGGCAGAAAAGTTGCTGCTAATCTATGATCACAGGCTTAGCTCACAAAGTTGTCATGCACGTATATGGAGAATTTAGCAATGGTTTACCTTTAGACATTTAAAGATAACTGTCTGTTGGATGTTGATGCAATACAGGTGTCACAAATATAGACCTCATCAGAATTTATCTCCATCAGGGCAAAGGTAGACTAACAAAATTCTCCTGTTCCCTCATTCCCAATACCATCCACTCTTAAGAAAAAAATGATACTGGAAAACATTTAAACATTAGAACCATGAAGTCATTTAACATTCAGGAAAAACATAAAAAAAATACCAAACCAAAACCTCTGTAGAATAAATGGGTTTTGATTGCCCAAGTGTTTTTAACTAGAAATTTCTTGAGCAATACAGCCATTTGAATCATATACATTCCTAATTCACCTTCTTCCTCTATGCATAAGCAAACTAAGAATGTTTACCACTACCTGAAAAGGCTTCCCCCTTCTAAGTTACAATTCTTAGAATGACTTAGTTTCAGCTGAAACAGCTGTTCTATGTCTTATATACTACAATGATGCGTATATATTTATAACATACTTTTTTGAGTCCTTATGTGAGTCAGCAAGAATTTCTCAAGGCTTAAAACTTATGCTATATTATTCATAACAACTTTTCAGAAAAACACCTCAACCTACTTAAACTGTGTTTAGTAAGTGCTTCTTAGGGATCAACATCAGCTGTACATAGCACATGATCTTAGCATTTCACCGAATAATCAGCAATCCTTCCGGTCCTTGCAGTTTTTTTGACAAGAGTTTTGGAAGTATGTGTACCTGTGAGCAATCGATAGACTTGCTTTCCCCTTGCTGAAGTGGAAAAATAACAGGTTTCAGGCTTCTGGCTTAACAGTAAATATATTTACAGATAGTGCCCAAATCTGTTTTGTAGTGAACTGCACATATATAATTAGCTGAAACCCAGTAAAGTCATTAACTGATGGAACATACTTCTGTTTTTCTCTTGTTCATACAAAATTGAGTGACTTAAGATCAAGAGTTACCTATGTATATAAAGAATTAATCTATGAAGAGGAAAACATCAGGTTCCTGAACTAACTCAAACAGTCCTTATTGAAATAGGCAGTATTTAAGGATCACTTAGAATTATACTGTCAAAAATATATGTACAGCAAGACAGACAATGCAATCTCGATTTCTCAAGGAAAATTGAGTCCTGTGAAAAACCTTTACAGAATCCAATCTCCATTATTTGAGCTTCATTTTGGGAACTGTTACATACTCTAAATATTTACTGAGTTTTAATTTCCTAGCATCCTTCAAAATCTTGTTCTATGTATGAAAATCACTTTGGTCATGAACATTAAACAATAATTAATGTCAACATGTTTTTAAGAGTAGTCAAGGATCCGCTGACAAACAGGAACTTAGTTCTCTCATATTGTACTAGAGTTAATACATGCACTCTACAAATCTTCAAAATGTTGTCTTCAATGTATGACAGCTTTCTGTATTTTTTCTGTGTATGTGGTATAAAAATAACAGCCACTTCTGATTTTTATATACCCAGCTCTTTTCAAAATTAGATAAAACCACACCCTTCTATTTGAATTAAATTAAATCTGTAGGAGGAACAACCAGTTAATCCCTCTACATTTTCTTTTCTTTCAACTCTTTTTGTCTCTTAGCATTACTTCCCACACTAACTTCTTTCCATCCCCATGCAACTTCCAGATTTTTTTCTCTGCAGATATTTTACATTTTATTTGAAGCTGTCAATATATAAAACTTAGAAATATTATTGAATGAAGGAATAGATAACTCATCATTTTCCTTTCTTCCTGATCCACAAGATAATAGAATAACTTAAGCAGGATATTTCTTTGTATTGTCTTTGGATCTATAATGCAAGAACTGAGAGCTCAACAGAAGCACATCTTGAACAATATCCTGCTCTGAATCTGCCTAGTTGCTCAGATTCCCAAGAGATTGGAATGCCGTATACAGAAGACAATGAAAAATAATAAATTTACACTTACTACTTCATAACCGTTCACCATGATTTGTAAAGGTCTGATGAATTCTTTTCATATCTCATTCATAAGTGTGTGCACTATGACTCTTGTCAGTGGAAGTTGTAATTGCAGAAGTTGCAGTTTCCTGTGTTCCCATTACTAAGATTCATCATGTTTCTGTTTAGAATGACTCTTTCCTCCTGCCTTCACTGAGTAGTTCAGCACTTGATCATGGTCCAGTGCTGCCAAAGGACTTTCTACAAAAGGCTTTCTACAAAATTAACAATTTTTTTTTTAATTTGGATTAACAAAGTTGTCTATGTTTCATACTATTGAATGTCACGTAACATCCTAAAATGTTTGATCTTTGTATCTTGAGAAAAGATTTATGGCCAGTACCTGAAAGGATGTCCTGATTCTAGAGTCACTACAAAGTTTTTGCTGTTTGATATGGCAATTTTACAGAATTTCTGTAACTGCAGCTGTTTGTACAATATTTACTGATGGAATGATTAACAATACCGGAAGCCAGATCTGCAAGTGTTCAACTTCAAAATACTTCTAATCTGTGTTATTGCTGTTCGAGCAACAAATGAGCAAAAATGTAATTCATTCAATGTAGAATGCGCATGTTTGTTGCAAACTCATGAATTCAAGATTGATTTTCAGATACTACTAGCTACCTTAATCAGACTTTTGTCTTTCAAGAGTGTGGTTCAAATTCTGGGAATACTCAAAAGCTTTCTCTAGTGTAGTTGGATGGTGCTTAATAAATCTCATAACAAATGAATTTACTGTGAGCTGTCTCTTTGCCTGCTGCTTTTTCAAACTAGATGTCAGATATAAACATGCATGACATACAGTGAACAACATACTGATGTTTTAAATACTGAAAGGTACTGCCACACGAACAAAGCTTTCGTGGAAGCCATCACCAAGTTTGTCAAAGAGTTGGTTTTGTTGCCAAGATACCTACTCCAGCTTCACTATTACTGAGAAATATATTGTCAAAGCAAGAGAAAATTCATATTGTTTGAGATGTCAAGCAAAACACTTTCCCACCAGACAGTTTATGCTTGGATAAAACTTCAGTAAATAAAACTCCTCACTGACTTCTGCTTGTTAGTCTCTATACACATAGTCAATTCTAGAACCTGTTTACAGGAATTGTGAGAAGACATAAAAAGGTTTTTTCCCACTGGCAATACTTGCTTTAAAGCATTCTCAAAAGATGCTGTTCCAAATACTTGCAAAAATCTCTAAGCAAGTATACTGTTCACTGTCTTCCTCAGGCTTAAGGGCCACTATAAGTCCACTCTTTATGACTTTTATGTTTAGGATACCTATGAAAAGCCTTCTTACAAGAGTCTTCCCTTTTTTGGCTTAGGTACTAACAGCTAGAGCACTTTTTGCCATTTAGTATCAGCAGCGTTTTGTTATGTTTTGCTTGAAAAACAGTGCAAAAAATACAGAAGCATGCTGCCAGTTTGGCAAGTGTTGCTGAAATTTTTTATAGACTTAACTTCAACAGAATTTATATACTAGTACCTTTGTGTTCCTGACAACCTCAGCATCTGGGAGACAAACGAATGTGCTCAGCTTTACAAGTTGATGTTGTAAAATCAGTGTTTTCATTGTTTCTCATCAATAGTTTAGCACATGACATTCAAGGAAAATTTGCTCTTCAATTTTTTTTTTAGTCAACTTAAAATGCACTTAAAGCACACTAATTTGAGTTATCATACATGTTCCAAAACCCTGAAAAATCACTGGTTCCACCAGAGTCCTCATTAAGACTTAACAATTTTAAGAAGTGGCTTGTTTTGGTGGTCTTTGTAACTATGTAGATTTGTACACCATAAGCTCCAAAAACCTTAGGACTCGATTTAATAGCTTTTTGTACTAAACAAAACAAAAATTATTTGGAGGGTGTTCAGTTTCAGCAAAAAATGGGTAATATTGTCTGTGGTAAAGAATTTTACTGTGCAATGGAATACTGACTAAACAAATAAATATATTTTTAATCTGTTTTAATATAAAAATTAAAACTCTTCAAAGATATTAAAAGAAATTGAGTGTGTGTGTGTGTATTTAGAGATTCTCAGTTTCACATGCAATGTGTCAAAAAATTCACTTTCCTTAATGGGTGATTTACCTTTGTGAGCAGTGATGTAACCAGCTATGTTGGTTTGGGCTGAGATAGAGTTAATTTTCTTCATAGTAGCTTGTATGGGGCTATGTTTTGGATTTGTGCTTGAAGCAGTGTTGATAACACAAGGATGTTTTTTCTATTGGTGAGCGGTGCTTACACAGAGTAAAGGCTTTTTCTGCTCCTCACCACATCCCACCAGTGTGCAGGCTGAGAGTGCACAAGAAGCTGGGAGGGAACACATCTGGGACAGCTGACTCCAAATGACCAAAAACATATTCCATACTGTATGGCATCATGTTCAGCATATAAAGCTGGGGGAAGAAGAAGGAAGGGTACACATTCGGCGTGATGGTGTTTATCTTCCCAAGTAACCATTATGTGTGATGGAGCTCCACTTTCCTGGAGATGGCCAAACACCTGCCTGTCCATGGGAGGTGGTGAATTAACTCCTTGTTTTGCTATGCTTGCGCACATGGTTTTTGCTTTACTTGTTAAACTGTCTGTGAAAATACAAATGATGCCATCGGCTTGTTGAATAAATACTCTCAAAAGTTCTCCTTCTCAAAAAAAAAAAAACAAACCGAAAACCAAATCAACCGTGATAAATGGTCCCTTTCTATGTCATTTGGCAATTACAGTGAACCGTTTCCACATGCCTCGCAGATGGATATAGAAGAAACTTACTACAAGATATTAAAAATATGATTAATGGAACAAAATGTTGATAACTTTACACATCAAGGAACTCAGAGTAAAAAGGTTTGTATGGAATTTTGTTCTCTAGCTGTGTCAGTGATAAACCACAACAGACTTATGTGTGGGTCTTCCTCATTTATTAAATCCAAACGGTGTAGATAGGAAATGGCCATCTTAGCTCCTAAAATGGTGGTCTGCAAGTTGTGGAATACAAAAGAGACTAATGAACTTCTGGCAGCTTATATGCTTCTCTGATATCAAAAAAAGCAAACAAGCATACAAACAAACAAACAAATAAAGCTGAACAACAACAACAACAACAAAAATGCAAAGAAAAGGTAAGTAAGGAATATAAACATCTGGAGTTACTACAGTTTCATATGCCACTTGTTTTAAATTCAGGAACCTACACTTTGCCTAATGGCTTTCCAGATACTCAGATGTTTTATTTCGATCTTGCTCCTTATACCCAAAAGCTGAATTACCAGTATTTATGGGCAGAAAATCTGTTATATGTCAAATTAGGTTGACTGAAAATATAAATGAGAGGGAAACTTCATGAATACATTTACTAATGTCTTTAGTTTTTAAAGTTTCAATAATCAGAATAATCCAGAATAATAGATGTGAGAAAACATTGTAGCCACTCACTGACCTAATAAAGAAAGCACAATCACATGATGGCATCAATAGCTAGCTTTTGTTATTTCACGTGAGATCTAAGAAAAAGCCTTTTCGTGAGAAAATAATAAATACAAATAACTTAGGTATGACTGTGTGATTATGTTAAACACAGTTTCTTTAGGAAGAAGGGAATCACAGCTATAAATATGTCCTTTGATTTGGGTTATATATTGTTAAAAATTCCCTAGTATTTTGTATGCTATCTTAGAATTAGAATCAGCTCAAAACTTTTCTTTAAAATTTGTGCTGAAAAAGTTCTGTCAGTTAAACAAAGCTTTGTTCATCATCATAAGCAAAGAGGTATAATAGTTTTGCTGGTTTGTTATTTTTTTTCTGTACATTCCAGAACTTAACATATTATTTTATTTAATTTGAATTTACATTTTAATCTTTCTTTATAGAATAGTTATATAAAAGTAGTTTTTTATCAATGTCAATTTATTTCATCAATACAAATTTACTAGAATCTTAATTGAAACTTCCTATATTCTTATGTAGACTTTTTAGTTTAATAATGAGGCACTTAACCAGTTATGTTTGGAAACATACAGTAAAGGGAACAGCAAAAAGAGAAGTCAGATGAAACAATGCTGATATTATGAAAACTTCCAGGACTCTATTACCAGCAGCTTCATATCTCAGTAGAAGTAAAGGACTACATATAACCAAGTTATTGCTGATTTTCACTTGATTTTACTCAGGTAAGGATTTTTTTCCTGACTTACCTGTAATCATAGAACACTGCCAGGGATGGAGCATTTACCACCACTTTGAGCAACGGGCCAGATGTTTGTAAAGTATTTATCCATAAAAGGTTCTTGGATTGCCACTCAAGACATTGATTAAAGAAATCAAATGCTAGACTAAAGAAAGTATTTTCAGATCATATTTGCAATTCTAATACTTGAACTGTAAAAGCAAATAAAAAGCTTCATAGTAATTTTATAAGGAAAGCCAAGACATTAGCAGGTTTTATAATGTGTAAGTACTATACTGTTTTATTTTACTATATCTTAAGAAAATAGGATATGTCATGTTTTAAGTATTTTGATTTTATTATTAATCAAAACTCCACTGTTTAGGCAAGTGAAAGTAGTTATTAATTATACATAGTAACTTATGTATATGATTAGATATATCTATGTATATTATTATATATCTGCATTCAAATAAGCTGGTGGGAAAAGGATATATCTACATTTTTAATAAAAATATGCAGTTTTGATGGATGGGAAGAAACAGATCCAAAGTCCCAATTAATTTCACATAAACTTTACTAAACTTTGAAAGTGCAGTACACCCTTTACTCCCGTCAAGCACAGATTTTTCTAGAGATCATAATAAAACAGAATTTTTAGGGGATGAAACTACATAGTTTCTTTGTGTTCATCTCCCAAAAGAAGATTAAAGGCTTTAAAACAAATGGTGGTGTGCAGGTGGGAGGCATCTATTAGAATATAAACAAATCTATTTCACTTCCTAGACAATCAAAATCCCAAGAATATGGATGAAATGGGTGAAACTTGGATGTATTTGTAAACAAGTCTCCCACTGTCCTTACAGACAGGTTGCTGCTGCCAGGCAGTTCAACAGTTTTCTGCTTTTCAGTAAACTCTGTGTGGTCCCCCACAGTCCCTGAGGCTTATTTGGGAGTATTTTCAGTCCTGGCTGCTTGATACTGCAGGACTAATGAATGAGAAGTGGAAGAAGACCTTGACAATATAGACAAAGGCAATATGTGCATGAAGCTCAGTGAAGGATGTAGAGAGCAACTGACCACAGCTACTGCAAAGAAAGCTGAACTTACCTCAACACAAAAGGGACTGGAGGGTAGCCTTTGATCTGCTTAAACAGCTATAGCAGCTGAGTAGATCAGTTGGCTAGATCAGTTGAGAAAGTCAGCCAGTTATATTGGCTGAGTGAACCAAGTAACTGTGTACCTGCTTTTCTCTGAGTTAAGCAAAAAAGTGAAAACGTCTTCCAGATTTAGCCAGAACACATGTAATTCCAACATAAAGTATGAGAATGGAATGACGAACAAAAAGAACTCTGAGGGCAGCAATGTGCTTGAACTGGTTTTAACCCATGCCTTCCTTCCTGATAAATGGGGACACCCACTGCTATGGCAATGACCATGTTATAGAGACAGGCAGTGAGTATCAGGTTTGTATTGTGATTCAGCTATAGACAGACATTGCTGCATTCGCAAAGTGTAGCTTTTAGTATTCCTGCATTTCTCTGCTAAATCAAAATCTCACGTAACTTCAAACACTTTCAAATTTGTATATTTTATGTTATGCTTTAAACACTCCACATGTGGAACATTTGAAAGAACCTGGTCAGAGTGTGCTGGACCATGACATGCTGGCACCCAGCTCTTCTCCACAGCCCTTCTCTTTTCCTCTCTTTCCTTCTCTGTGCTTCCAGCACACACTGTGCCTCTCATCCAGCCCACATGACTTCTTTTTAACATAACAACAAGCAAAATATAGTCCATTACAGATTGTGTGAGATAATATGCATCCTTTTAGAACTTTTTTTTTAATCTAGCATGCTCTAACTAGCTTTTCTGAGGTGGGTTAATATATAGCCAATATAAATTCCAATCGATTTGAATTTACATAAACTTCAAAAGAAAAGTCTTGACCTATGCAGAAGCTTTGACTAAAACTGATTACAAATGTAGTTGCAATGTATTTCATTATCTTTACAAAGCAATCATGATAATTGTAAATTTCTTCAATACATAGCTGGTTTCTTGAGCAGAAGGCTGAACTTTCAAATTCAATCATTCTCATGTACTACATTTTGCAAGAAATAAAATAGTTAATCTTAAGGCTAAGATGTCTATATTTTTCAGTAATGATGAGAAGACAGTGAACCATCTGTTCATCAGAGAAAAAAAAAGTATGTAAAACTACCTAATCAGTATTGTATATCTTGAAATTATAAAAAAGGGAGTAATTTCTTATATACTAACAATATAGTAAGCTTGTTAGGGAGAGTGGTGGAAAAATAAGAAAAAAGCTGTCTCATTTAGGCACATTTCACAAATGTGACTAAGATGCTTTCTTGCGATGCTGTTCTTAGACCAGTAGCCTATTTCACAGCAATTTAGCTCATCTTACGTCTTGTTGAGAGAGAAGGTGGAATTCATCTTGCTTAACTTTAGCTATATAAAGGTTGAGTATCTCACATAAACTAATCACATAGGCTCCTTTTATAATCAGTGGCAGCAGTCACACCACAAGGTGAGTTATTCTCCCAGCTTTTTTCATTCTGCTGCCTGCGTTAACTGACTGTGACTAAGTGAAACGCCATGTCTGAATTCCAGAAAAATAGAATGAGATGAGATGATACCAGCCCTCAAAAACCTCCGCATCTGTGTGTTCACCAATGTTGCAATTATGTTATGGTCTCAAAACCACATGCAGCCCTGGTATCAGATTTTCTATTGGTTCTCAGCGCCATTAAGGTTAAAAATTAGTATCGATCACTGTTGAAGTATTAGTAAAGACAATAGGTCAAATGTGCTGCAAAGCATGAGAGATTAAAGCTTCCAGATGAAGGTTGTTTCACTGCTGTTGGTTTTAATTAGCCATCACACAGACTTCCAAGGAGGCTGAAGTAGGATTCACTGAGCAATCCAGGTTATCAGAAAAGCAGTAAGGTACCTTCCTAGAAGCATCCTTGGTTAATTAATATTTGTATATGTAGTAAAAGAGTAATTTTTAAACCACACCCCCAAATTTTGACCTACTGAAATTTTGTACATGTGAATGTTTAATTATTAACATTGGAAAGTACAATCCCCTACTTCTGAGGACATTTTAGTGGTTTGCATCACTCACAAACTGTTCATATTTAAGACTGTGCCTTTAATCCTTAATACTTTACTATTTAAACACTTTAAGAATAAAATTAATAAAAAGATAACCACCAGAGATGATAAGAGTTCCCTTAAAAATGCTTCAATGTAAAAAATACTTGCATTATCATGGTTTATAGAACAACATGACATCTCCTTTGGTTTTTGGACCTTGGAAGTCAAGAGTATGTCTGTTTTCACTGTAGTGTCAAAGATCTAATGATTATTTTTCTGGTTGTTATGTATACACGCTAAGTATCTTTCCATATTTTTCAGATCTGCTTTGACTAATGTGCCTAAGATGCCAACATTGATATTAATAATATTGACTTCTACAGCCCAGGATACCTCTTTATAGTTCATTACATATTGAGCATATGCAATATTAGCGGAATATCACATATGTAACTGTCAGGTATCATTAAATTTGCAAAAATGCATTCAAATAAAAAAAAGTTAGAAAAGACATAACAAAGTTTCAATAAACTAGTCTTTTTAATGACATATCCTTGAAGCCTGTTATATAAGGAAATCTTGAGCCAGTGTGAAATATTCATGTGCATAATACGGCAAAAATTCTTTCTGATTTCAGTAAGAGAACACTTTGCCCCTTGAAATGTAAATACTAATAATCCTTATAATGCATCTTTTTCTTCATTGTGCAGCTGTGCTAATTTGCATACATGACCCAAGATCCAGAAATCTGAGCAAATTACTAGGCCAGAAAAACATATTACTGAGCTTATGTGCAAAGAAAGCCAAGAGAAAAGCAAGCCAATAATGTAGAAGGAAAGCAAGATCATACCTTTGAAATACTTTAAAACTACAGATGACAATCACATCTTAAAGTTTGCTGTCTATCATTGGCAACATGGGGTAACATTCTCAAGGAATGATAGTTTGAACTTCTTAGGACAAACAAATGGATTGCTATGTGCAAGGCCCTGTGATCTGTTAATTTCAGGACTGAATTACAAATCAGATGTGATCATTACGCTTGTCTATCATGCCTCCTAAACAACTCTTCAATCCCTTGATCAGTTACAGGTAAAGTAGTAGAATTTGCAAAGACAAAAGGTTTCATGAAGTGTGGCCAAAATGAAACAGTTACTTAAAAAAGCTAGTCACTTAAAAAAGCTAATATTTTTCAGCAAAAAGGAGCAAACCACAGTATGTGCTGCTATTTGGTCTTAGATAAAAGATACATTATTAAAAAAAAGGAATATTTCACAATAAAAGAGAAGGGACCCTGAATATGGAAGAAATAAGAAGTGTGTGGCAAAGGTTCCATAAGAAATCAGGTTTTATCACTGCCATTATTCAGGATTTATCAATCCCACTATTCACAGAGTAACTTGTTTATATGATAATCAAATAAGAGCATCTTTGTGTATATGAGGTCTTCTTCTTTCTTCTCTTGGTTTAAACTATATTTGGGGTTTCTTATATGGAACTCTGCATATCTGATATATAATGTCTTTATCATCCTTTTCTTTCTCAGATAAGGGGAGAAAAAATGTTACCTTAATTTCTTTCCATTTTCTCTCATTCTGCTTACTGAGACAGCAGAAGGTAATATTATTATTTCTAAGGTAATATTATTATTTCTAAGAAATATTCATTTTTTTCTTTTGTAATTTTACTTTTGCTGAAATTCCATATTGCATATTCTTCTTTGTACAAAATAAGGTTAGTAAACATTCAGAAACAGTCTTGTTTATCCTTTGTCATTGTGGGGGAAAGAACATTAAATGACATGACACTGTTAAGCTTGATTTAGGAAGTGGGACAAGTGGGAGATGTTTTGTGCCAGAAAAGCTTTGCACATGTACTGACACATGCACACACACGTGCACACATGCATAACACATTCCAGTTAATTGAGACCTGCTCCAGTAACCACAACACTAAGTCAGCATGGCCCAGCCTGGAGAAACATAACATCCAGCCCCTATGTGTCAGGATCAGGGAAGGGCTTGGCTCTGACTCCTCAAGACCTCTGCTTCTATAAATGTTGGATGGCTGGTGACAATGTTCCCCCAGTCCCTATACTGTCTGGGTGTATTTCCAGGTGTTGGCACAGGCTGTCAGACAAATTAGTTCATAGCGATATCATGTTATATCTTTCTAACCAAGTAAGGTCTTGATGCTTCCAGGACAAGTCCTTAGTGAAGATGCTATAGTTATATTATATTATAGTTATAGCTCGGTGAAGATACTATAGCTATAGCTGTTTGATAGTTTGAAGAATTTGTATTATAGTTCTAGAAACTATTCTATCTTTCCAAACTGATGTCAAGATCAATACAGGTTTTCTCACTCAGTTTTGCACTAAGCCATTAGGCCCACCCACATTGCTTTTTGAAGGTTCATTTTCACATTATTGTTTTAGTCATAGCTTTGGTAGAACTTTTGCAGAACTATCCACAAACATAGTAATATTTCTTTAAGATTCTGCAGAAACACTTTGTACTTTAATCATGGATAGATTGACATCTTGTGGCAAGCTAATGAAGGTAATCTTTACACTGTTATATTAGGACTTGAAGATTTCTAGGAATATATGTTTTTAAAAATTTTATTATTATTATTTCATTTTTATTCAGACTACATTGTCATTTATCTCAGAGAAGAGCTATAGAAATATGCTTTGGATGAAAGGTATTTTTTGCTCCTGTTTCTACCATACTGAAGTTCTGATACCTCACATTGATACCAATACTAACATTTGTAAAAAGGAAAAAAATTAAAACCACAAAGAACTCTTTCTTATTACAGAAGAGAAATTTTCCAGAAATTGTTATTGTGTCCTCACAGTTATTATTGAGAAAACAAAATACATTTTTAAGCAACCTTTTAGTTTTCCATAGTTTTTTTTTATTTTTCATCCATAAGGATTAAGATAATGAGCCAAGAAAAAACACTCAGAAGTAATTCCTTCCAGAGCAGTTATCTATTTGACCAGAATATATATTTCATTGAGACAGTATCTAAATCTAGTAGTTCTTTAACAAGGGAAATTAAAACCAAAACCAAAGCCAAAAAACAAAACAACCAACACAGAACTTGATTATTCAGGACAAAAGGAATGGAACTCAGTAACTTAAAATCTATATCTGAGCTAGCCCGTCTGGGCAGTTGCCTTAACACAAACATTTAATGTAATTTTTAACTCTCTGCAGTATTTCCCCTGGCTCCCATGATTACTTTATCTTTTGTTTGAAAGATTACTCATCTTTCAGAGCCATGCCTGCCATCCCCATGAAGGCATTTCAGGTGCCCCAGTCTACACTGGCAGTGGACTCCAAAGCTTAAGAAGAATCTTGACCCCTGTTCTATTTTGATAGCCACTAGGAAGTAAAGCGCATTTTAGAGGGATAATTCTTCTGATCTATTTCAGATGTCTGCTTGAGGAGGATAGGAATCGGTCAGTAAGAATACCTATTTCTTTTCACTGGTTTTAAGATAACTACCCCACATGTAAACGTTTATGATAGAGCTCACTCAGGTAGGATTCAATCTGATATAAAGATCCCTAGATTTTGGCATCTATGTGCAAATTAGGCCTCTAAACTTCTGTTAACATAGATATAATCAAGATAATAAAAAAACTAGAAAGGGATTCAATTTATTTCCCACTAAGGGCTTCTTTTGTTTGACCGAACATCTACTGCCATTTGCCTGGCCTCAAGCTATCAGTCCAGCTCTCTTCTGTGACCTGTGCTATATGCTATTGCTCCATGAAAATGTCTCAGTGTCTCATATAAAACCAGCCACCCATGCTAAGACAAGTGCATAGAGTCAAAGTCCATTTTTTGAGTTCTCTCTTCAACTGTACTGTGTGATAGTACCTACCTAGCTAGTATGATTCTCTGCTTTACTACCAAAATAAGCAAGTTGTTAGGGTGCTTACCCAGAAAGAAACTGGATATGAATTTCTTACCTATAGAGGAAGAAGCAGCAATGAAGACCGTCCTCTGCCATCTGACAGTCCAAATTACTAGATTCGTTCTGGTTTTCCTTCTCAGTTTGAACCTGGAGCTCCTCTGTGAACAGCATCCCGAAGGGAAGACTGGCATTAATGGCAAGAAAAGACCATGCCCTGATCCAGGCACCTCTATTGCCTTGTGCCTTGGAACATTATCCTGGCAAGGCTGACGAGAATGTTCACATGAAGAGGAAATGCAAGCATGCTGGAGAGCAACACCTCACTTTAAAATGAAACATTTTTTTTCATTCACTGTATGCTATCCATTGGAAAAAAAATAATAAACAAGTGGTAGGAAAAACTTATAATTTTTCTGACTGTTTTACTTCTAGTATTCTAGAGGCCAGGATCCATAGGGGGAAAAAAATAAAAATGTAGAGGTTGTTTATCATGGTAGAAGAATAAAATTGTAATGAAATGGCAATGGTCTCCCTAGCTGCTGGCACAGGACAAATGAGTCCCCCAAGTTCTGGTACTCAAATCTACACTCACCACCCCCCAGAATATGAACATCACCACACTTGTCCCTCCACATCCCTCCTGTACCTGGCCCAGACCTGTGGTCTCCTCTGTTGCTGACTCTTACACTCTTGGTCTTTCCAGAACTCTCTGGTAGCTAGCTCCTAGACCTCTTATCCTACTAGCCAGCTACTTTCTGACTGTTCTGTCATGAAGTTTGCTGATGAATTGCTCATACATACATGCATACACACAGGACTCATACACAGCAGTTGCTGGCACCCAGACTTACAGGCCCTGGTGACCCACTGCCTCTCCCTCAGTTGCTGGCACTGAGACTTCCACAGTATGTGCACAGAATATAAAGCCCCATCACACAGAAAAATAATTGGAAATAGGTAAAATTAGAAGACAGTACAGACTTTAGGGGAACAAAGCTACACAGTTGTTCCCAGAGGGAAAAATGTTTTAAAAATTTGATTTCTGCTGGGACAGGACACCTTAAAATCTTAAAAATTAATTCCCCAATCATTCATGCCCCAATAGGAAAAAAATTTTTAATAGTAATCTTTCTAATAGAGTGATAAACACTCAAGCTATTTCCCAGGCTACAGCATGCCATATTGATGTCACTAAGGAACAGATTGTCAAAGGTTGATACCAGTCTGTCTGAAGTCTTGAATGAAATGAAATGAAAAAACTTTCATCAAATTCAATGTATGTTGCATTAATATTTAATTAAAGCAGTTACCTTTTCCAACTGAAAATGTTAGATTATCAGGGGAATTTAACATTTAAACTGATATGGGGTTTTAAAGCTTTTTTTAATTTGAAAAACAAAAGGATAAAGCAACTTTTCTTCAGGCCCAATGTCAGGATTTTATTTTATTTGTATATTGTTTTTTAACACGGTTCTCCCAAAACTTATTCCAGAACACCCGAGTGATCTGTTGTCAATTCTGCCACTGAAATATCATTGTTCTAAGACTGACATGGACATTTTCTTTTTTTTGCATCAAATATATTAACAAAATGTCACTAACAATACTAAATATCATCAGGAGCAACACAAAACAAACACTGAGGTATATCAGTGAGGTATTGTTCCATGAAATTGTATTTTATTCTCTCATTCACAAATCAACCATGCTTTACAATAGGAGATGCAAAAAGAAAGAAGAAAAGGAGAAGGGAAGGGAAGAAAAGGAGAAGGGAAGGGAAGAAAAGAAGGGAAGTGACTCCATGTGAGTCTGCAGAAAATCATAAGTATTCAATAAACCAAAAATATATTAGCTTGAAACTAATGAAGATGAACTAATATTTAAAAAATAAAATCAGAGCAAAAGTTCTACATTTTGCAAGGGTCCAATCAGCAAACAGTTAATTTTATCAACTGTGCCCTATTAACCCATTAAAACCTGGTTTTACTGATTAAAAATAGGTCAGCAATCTTAGCAAGTGATTTTCCAAGTGATTTTTCATGGTTTTTTTTCATTTTCAGTAAGAGATTTGCAGCTTTAATGAAAGCATTTTCTTTTCAGCAGCAGAAAAAATATGAGCTTTGATATCAAGAATGCTTTATCTTCTCTCATCTGAGAAAAAAAAAAAAATATCCAAACATCTAAACTGTATCTTCTTCTTATGTCTATGACAGAGTTGTGGTTTATGTTTGATCCCCTGGAAGATTATTCAGGTGTATACAGCATCATAAAAGCCATCCTTTGACCAGTTCAGCTGTAGTTTTTACTTTCTTTTTGTAAGCATACATAAAAAATAAATCCAGAATTCACTTCTACCAATCTTAAGCAAAAAACTACATCTGTCTTATCCTCAAAAGAATTTCATGCCAACTTACCTTTAGCAATAATGTTAGAAGTATATATAATACATGTGGCGAAAGCTAAGAACGAGCAGCTGTAACCTAAAGTCTTCTTGCAGAACCATGTTATTACTGATCTCTGACCAGGAACCTGAAGCTGTTGAAAAATCTATTCTGTTAATGTCTTTATTTAAGCATTATTCTGAAAAAAAAAAATAAATTGAGAGTGTTTCAAAAGCCAAGTATAGTTATCACTAGAAATTTATTAATCAAATAACTCTGAATCAGGTGTTATTTCTTTCCACTAACCATGAGTGAAAAAAAGGTTTTAAAGTACACGTACCTCCCTTTTTAACTGTCTCTCTACTTTAGCAACTGCATAGAATAACATCCCTGTTATTCTAAAATCAGGAAATTACCACTAAGGCCATTTCTAAAATTGTGTTATTCTCAGATTTCATCTAGGTTTAGGTTCCTTTTTCTGTTTGTGAGAGATGTGGTTTGCTTAGTTTGTACAATCTACCATTTCAACATTTTCTCCCTGGGAATGAAGACTGGTCTCTAAATCCTTGGGAAATAAACACATTAATAACATTTAAGCATGAATGAATAAGAAAATAAGAAGCTCGTTCCACTGTCAAACAATAGAACAATTGCTATCTGTAATTGCTGATTCAGATTATGTCTGGAACTTGTCACATAATTTCTTTAAGGCTGCCTTAAATAATTTTTTTCTTTAATGTTTCAGAGCAGTTGGATCTCTTTGGTATTAATGCTATCCATGGAAATGTCCAGACTTCTCTCTGTAACTTCATTAGTTCTGTGCTTATTATTACTTGTTTAATTAAGAAGACAGATTTAAAAAAAATTCATTTTAAAATCCTCTCAAAATTTCCCATCTTCCTTCCATACCTTTTTCTGAATAATGGCACAATCTAAGTAAAAAAATCATAATTCAAACCAAATAACACATGAGAGAGTTAACATGTTAAGAATTTGGTATTAAACTCTAAGCGCTATTTACATTTCAAGAGGGTCTTAGAGATATTAAAGGAAAAGACAGTCACATACACGGAAAGCCAAGTAATACTTTTTCTCTCATGTTGCTGCAAAAACCCAGGGAGTAAAATCTTGGTCCAGATGAAAGCATTTTATCAAACAAGAATGACATTGTCTTTTATCTCAGGTGAAAAGCCGAAAGATAAGCCAGTTTTCCCATCAGTGATGATAATGCAGCAGAATTCATAAATCCAGTTACAGGATTCTCGTTATAAATGAATCTGCACTATGGCAATAAAATGTTAAAACTTTTACATTGTTCTTTTTAAGGAAGGCCAGAGTTAAAACATGGCAATTGTGCTTGAATCAAAAGTGATAATAGATCAAACATAACTGACAGCTATACAATATTTCCAGATCCTGGTAATCATATAGTTAATTTTCACAGCTTCTTGTCTGATAGAGCTTGAAAAGGAATGTGTAATCCACTTACCCTAAGGTTGGCATAGATGACCTATGTCCAGTATTCTGATTTGTGTGCATACTGCTGCTTTACCTGAGAAACAGGTTAAAACCTCTGTACTTAAAAGGAAAGTAGTGGTTATAGTTTCTTCCCAAATTCAATTTTGTACATAGATAACATTTACAAAAAATATGTGATTTTTCTTTCATAGTTATGTCACTAAAGTATTTTGTTGTTGTTCTTGTTGGGTTTTTTTATATTATTATTTTTTTAGACACTCAAATAAAATTGAGAAGTATTTCTTAGCACTGACAAAGTGAGACCAAATGCCAGGAACTCTTTACTACCTGCCTTTCCTCAGCTTTTACTTTTATCTCTCTCCTCTGTCTTTAAAAGAAATTTCTTTAGGAGTAGCCTTTTCTAATAAGTAGACATATTTCAAAAGATCTATGCTTTCTACTACTCCTTAACAGGGTTTTCTTGTTCCTGCTTAACGCTTGTTCCAAGACAGAAGTTTAAGTAACTCCCTGTTACTTCAGATTCTATTACTGCAAGAGACAGAGAGAGAGGGAGATACAGAGGGTTCCATCTCTCTAATCCCCTAAACCATCTATCACTTTTCAGTCCTCTCAGGAGATGTGTATTGCCCCAACCAGAGAATAGACAGTATTAAGATCTATGGTTCCATCTTCCTTAGTGCTATGCTTGCACGGTGCAATGGACAACATAACAAACACCCCATCCCAAACCCAAAAGCCTCTGTTTAGGAATTTCTTTTCTTAGAATTTATCACTTCCCATGAAATCTAATAATGTTCTTCTCTACACTGGAAATGGATATCTATCTTAACTGTCCATTTCCTTTCTTTTGTGCTTTGTCTCTGACCAAGATTTTATTGATTGATTGATTGATTTCTCACCAATCACAGTCTGTTCTAGTTTTTAAATACAAATTTAAATACAAATTATACATACAAATACTGCTTTAAATACAAATTAAAGCTCCATCAAACGTAAAATATGAGGTTAAGAAATTTTAAATATTACCAGTGAACTGAACCAGGTTGTTGTCCTTGTTATCCTTTGCACAGTTAAGAGGGGGAAGGGAGAATGTCACAATAAATTCACCATTCCCACATTTCTACTGCTACCAATTTCAGTTTGGTCAGTGTTTTCTTTCTCTGCAAAAAAAAATTGTCCATTTTCTTTCTCATGGTTTGGCAAAGGCTCTGTGTGACTTGACTGGTTTTCAGTTAATTTTAGTGCAAGTAGGAGAGAACGTGTTTGTTACCTATGTGAAAAAGGGACAGCTCAAGCTAGGACAGTGACCTTGTACTGACCAAATTGGATTTAGTGGTGGGACCAGACTTGGAGAGAAGAGCTGTTGAGAGGATTCCATTTGTAACTGTTTATCACATTTGACTATGGACTGAAAAACATTAGCCACTTGTAGAAAAAAAGGAAATGTATGACGCATCAGTCCAGTTCTCCAGTGTCCATGGGAAAAAAGTTAAAAAAAACTTAATGTGCCACTCTATGAGCTTTTTTCTAAGCAGAACTTTCCTCCTCCTCTTCTGTTTTTCAGAATCCACTTCTACTATTAGGAGTAATACCGCTTAGGATTAATTAGGAGTAATACCTAATTAGGAGTAATTAGGAGTAATATATATGATCTGTGCAATTTGCTAGCATATGTAAAGAATCTTCCTTTTTCTGTAACTTAAGTGCAGACTTGTTATCTGAGATATCTAAGCTGTTCCAACTTTGGTGTGATAGAATTAGAATCCTTGATTACATTCTTTTTTAGCTATTGTGGTACAGAGACATTTTGATAAATGATGATAGCAAGGGTCCTAAGTACATTACACGGTAACACAGAATTGAAATATTATAATAAAGGGAAAAGCAGACAGCTTGATCACATCAAACTCAATCACATATCTCAGTATTCATCTCTCATATCTCTCAGTGATAGAGTCATACCACAAAAATAGGTGCTTTAATGTTCTATCACACAGCCTCCACATGTTCCATTTGCAATTAATTTTAATAGATACTAATCTAAGATTTACTACTGTAGAAATAAGGAAAATAAGGCCAGAAAAAAATTAAATAGAGCATTTGTGTATTGAATATGAAACATGCCTGATTTAAAAAAAAAAAAAAGTTGTGGTGTTTTCTTCCTTTTTTTTTTGGGGGGGGGGGTGGGGTGTGTATCTTAAGGAATAAATATTGCCTTCTTCAATAAAAGGTATCAAAAGAGTCGAAAGACAAAGGGTGCATGGTGCTAGCAGTTGGAAAAAATGATGGCTGGTAAAAGATCTTTCTTTAGCACAGACAAAATACATGCTCTCAAAACCTAGCATGTGGCATTTGTCACTGCAAGATTAAGGTAACTAAAATCAAGCAAAAGTCCTAAAAAGATTAGTTCTGAACTTTTTTTGTTGTCATGAATTATAGGATCAGCAGCCAGTTTAATGAGTTTACTGCTATTTTTCTCTGAAGCAATAGCAGCATCCAGTGGCCAGTTAGGCTCAGCCTAGCTGTGCTGCTTGTGGACTGCTGTTGTACAATAGTCTTTCTATGTATTCTCAGCTTTTATCCTGTTGCAAAAGGAGAAGACAGGATTTAAGGAGGCAGTATCAGCACCTTGCAGGCTTGGTATGTCTCTACATAAATTCTGTACAGATTTTTAGCTTTTGCTTTCCTCTGTGGTATATATAATAATGAAGAGATGGAAGAAGTCATTCAGGACAGCTTTATGACATTCAGGTTTGCTTCATTAAGTGTCTATTGATACAAACACAAGCAAGCAGTAAGATTCAGAACACTGTTTGGTATACATAACCTGTGGGGCCATCAGGCTGAATAGTATACATAGGTGTATAAGATGCAGTCTTAACCTATTAGAGAGCTGTCAGATGAACTAGAAATGCTATTTAGGGGTTATCAATACTGACTGTAAATAGAATTGCAATAGTCTGCACAGAACTTAGAATCATAAAATCATAGAATCGTAAGGGTTGGAAAGGACCTTAAGATCATCTAGTTCCAACCCCCCTGCCATGGGCAGGGACACCTTGCACTAAACCACGGGGTCCAAGGCTCTGTCCAACCTGGCCTTGAACATTGCCAGGGATGGAGCATCCACAACCTCCCTGGGCAACCCATTCCAGTGCTTCACCACCCTCACTGTAAAGAATTTCTTCCTTATATCTAATCTAAACTTCCCCTGTTTAAGTTTGAAGCCATTACCCCTTGTCCTACCACTACAGTCCCTAAGGAAGAGTCCCTCCCCAGCATCCTTGTAGGCCCCCTTCAGATACTGGAAGGCTGCTATGAGGTCTCCATGCAGCCTTCTCTTCTCCAGGCTGAACAGCCCCAACTCTCTCAGTCTGTCTTCATACGGGAGGTGCTCCAGCCCTCTTATCATCCTCGTGGCCCTCCTCTGGACTCGCTCCAACAGCTCCATGTCCTTTTTCTGTTGAGGACACCAGAACTGTACACAGTACTCCAAGTGAGGTCTCACGAGAGCAGAGTAGAGGGGCAGGATCACCTCCTTTGACCTGCTGGTCACGCTTCTTTTGATGCAGCCAGGATACGGTTGGCTTTCTGGGCTGCAAGCGCACACTGCCAGCTCATGTTAAGCTTCTCGTCAACCAACACCCCCAAGTCCTTTTCTGCAGGGCTGCTCTGAATCTCTTCTCTGCCCAACCTGTAGCAGTGCCTGGGATTGCCCCGACCCAGGTGTAGGACCTTATACTTGGCTTGGTTAAACTTCATAAGGTTGGCATCGGCCCACCTCACAAGCGTGTCCAGATCCCTCTGGATGGCATCCCTTCCCTCCAGCATATCAACCGAACCACACAGCTTGGTGTCGTCGGCAAACTTGCTGAGGGCGCACTCAATCCCACTGTCCATGTCGCCGACAAAGATGTTGAACAGGACAGGTCCCAACATCGATCCCTGAGGGACACCACTCGTTACAGGTTTCCAACTGGACATCGAGCCATTTACCACAACTCTTTGTGTGCGGCCATCGAGCTAGTTTTTTATCCACCGAGTGGTACATCTATCAAATTGATGTCTCTCTAATTTAGAGACAAGGATGTCATGCGGGACAGTGTCGAACGCTTTGCACAAGTCCAGGTAGATGACGTCAACTGCTCTGCCCCTGTCCATCAGTTCCGTGGCTCCATCATAGAAGGCCACCAAATTGGTCAGGCAGGATTTCCCCTTAGTGAAGCCATGTTGGCTGTCACCAACCACCTCCTTGTTTTTCATGTGCCTTAGCATGTTTTCCAGGAGAAACTGTTCCAAGATTTTGCCAGGCACAGAGGTGAGACTGACTGGTCTGTAGTTCCCTGGGTCTTCCACCTTCCCCTTCTTGAAAATGGGGGTTACATTATCCTTCTTCCAGTCATCGGGAACTTCACCTGACTGCCAGGATTTTTCGAATATGATGGACAGTGGTTTAGCAACTTCATTCGCCAGCTCCTTCAGGACCCGCGGATGGATTTCATCAGGTCCCATGGACTTGTGCACGTTCAGGTTCTTAAGATGGTCTCGAACCTGATCCTCTCCTACAGTGGGCCTAAGGTCTTCATTCTCACAGTCCCTGCATCTGCTTTCCAAGACTTTCGTGGTGTGGTCAGAGCATTTGCTGGTGAAGACTGAGGCAAAGAAGTCATTAAGAACCTCAGCCTTCTCCAAATCCATGGTAGCCAGTTCTCCTGATAGCTTCTGGAGAGGGCCTACCTTGTCCCTAGTCTGTCTTTTATTTGATACGTATCTATAGAATCCTTTCCTGTTATCTTTTACATCCCTTGCCAAACTTAATTCTAGCTGGGCCTTAGCTTTCCTACCCTGGTCCCTAGCTTCTCGGGCAATGCTCCTATATTCTTCCCAGGCTGCCTGTCCTCGCTTCCACCTTCTATACGCTTCTTTTTTCCCTCTAAGTTTCCTCAGCAGCTCCTTGTCCATCCACGGAGGTCTCCTGGCCCTCCTGCTGCACTTTCTTCTAGTCGGAATGCAACACTCTTGAGCACGTAGCAGGTGATCCTTGAATATTGACCAGCAGCCTTGGGCCCCCCTGCCCTCTAGGACTGTATCCCATGAAACCTTACTAAGGAGGTTCCTGAAGAGGCCAAAGTCTGCTTTCTTGAAGTCCAGGGCAGTGAGCTTGCTGCATGCTCTTCTCACTGTCCTGAGGATCTCAAACTCAACCATCTCGTGATCACTAGAGCCAAGGCTGCCCTGGAGCGTCACATTTCCAACCAGTCCCTCCCTGTTGGTGAGCACAAGGTCAAGCATGGCACCTCTCCTTGTCGGCTCCTCTATTGCTTGGAAGAGGAAGTTGTCTTCCACACAATCGAGGAACCTCCTGGATTGCTTGTGCCGGGCCGTACTGTCCCTCCAACAGATGTCAGGATGGTTGAAGTCCCCCATGAGGATCAGGGCCTGTGAGCGTGAGGCTGCTCCTATCTGTCTGTAGAGCACTTCATCCACAGAGTCCTCTTGATCAGGCGGCCTGTAACAGATCCCCACCATAATGTCCCCCATTGCTGTTTTCCCTTTGATCTTGACCCACAAACACTCTGTTACCTCATCACCTGTCCCCAGACAGAGTTCCATACTCTCTAGCCTATCACTGACATAGATAGCAATGCCCCCTCCCCATCTGCCTGGCCTGTCTTTTCTAAACAGCCTGTAATCTTCCATTCCAACACTCCAGTCATAGGAGCCATCCCACCATGTTTCTGTGATACCAATGACATCATATTCCCGTAGCCTTGCACACATCTCTAATTCCTCTTGCTTGTTCCCCGTACTATGGGCGTTTGTATAGAGACACCTCAGCCAAGCTCCAAATGCAGCCGACTCAATGGCTGGGGCAGCTGGAACATCTCTACATCGCTCCAAGCACTTATTACAGGTGCTGGCAACTGACCAGGAGAGTTGGGATGGATCAATGCTCCCCTCCCCCAACACATCTAGTTTAAAGCTTTCTTGACCAGCCTGGCAAGCCTCCTACCAAAACAGCTCTTCCCCTTCTTTGTCAGACCAGCTCCACCAGCCTCCAGTAGATCTGGCCTCCCAAATGGAGCCCCATGTTCTAAATAGCCAAACCCCTGACTATGGCACCACCATTCTAACCGTTTATTAACCTGCCAAACACGCCTAGCTTTTTTAAGGTCCTCCCCTTTGTCCTGGAGAATCGATGAAAAAACTATCTGAGCTCCAGAGCCCCTAACCACCTCTCCCAGGGCTCTGTAGTCCTTCTTAATGTTCTCCAGGCTACTCCTACCTATATCTCTAGCACCCACATGGACCACTAGGAGGGGGTAATGGTCAGCAGGACTTACTAGAGCAGGCAAGCCTCTCAGCAACATCCCTGATCCGAGCCCCTGGCAAGCAACACACCTCCCTCAAGACTGGATCAGGCCGGCAGATGAGTGCCTCTGTGCCTTTCAAAGTAGAGTCCCCTACTACTATGACTCTCCGCTTTTTCCTGGAGGCACCAGTAGCGATCCTCTTTACTGGTGCATCAGCAGGATGCTCATTAGGTGTGGTGGGTGCTTTCTCATTAGCCCCCTGCAGAACCGCGAAGCAGTTCTGGGTGGGGACATCAGATTTAGGAGGAAGCCCCTTGTCGTTAATTGTCCTCTTCCTCCTTTTTTTGTTAGTTTTTCTCGTGACTAATTCCCAGCTTCCTGGGTTGCTGCCCTCCTTCTTTCCTATATGAGCAGTGCTAGACGTTTGCAGCCCCTGCACAGTTTGGGCCTGGAGCAAGCAGCCCAGCTTCCTCTCAGCTTCCCTGGCATCTTTTAGCTCTCCAACAGCCTCCCGCAGCTCAGCCACCTGCTGCAGGAGGACCTCCACCAGGGCGCACCCAGTGCAGCCCTGCCCATTGTGCACCCTCGGCTCAAGAGACCAGTCGAGGCACCTTCTACACTCTGAGGTCTGCCCGCAGCCTCCCCCCTCATCGGCTCTGTCTGGGTGCCTACGCTGGCCACCGCCGGGATAGAGCTCCCAGAGCGGGCCCCGCTCCTGAGGCAAGTGCTCGCCATCCCGCTCGCCCTGCCTGCGCGAACTGCCGCGTCACGCCCTGATCGCTCGCGCTCCCTGGGATGGGTTTTTACCCACTGAGGGCTGGCGCCTTCACTCCTGGCGCCGCCCCCTGTGAGTCAGCTGCTCGCGTCAGCTGAGCTGCCGGCTCCTGGGCAAGTCCTGTCGAGGACTTGAGGCTCCCTCGGTCGCTGTTGCCGCTCCGAACTGAGGATCCGGGACGCTGTGCTTCCGCCCGCTCCGGTGTTAAAGGCGTCCTCTCTGGAGATACTCACCTCGGCAGCTTAAATGAGTTGGAGCCCTACTGTGTGTGGTGCTTTATGTCTACTTCCAGTGTGTGGTGCTTTATGTCTACTTCCAGTGTGTGGAGAAAGTTCTTGCTTCTACATGCTTAAATAGAAACATAGAAATGTCATAATCTGCACACAAAAAATATGAATGTTAACTATGTAAAAGACACAGTATGGGATCAAAGAACTTAATTTGAGTCCCATAATGTTGCATTATGAAGATTCCTTCAGGCAAATAGATGTAACTTTTAAAATATGTGATTGCTTTTGTTTGCCTTAGCAGTGTCTTATTTTCAGATTTTTTAGTTTTTCATCTTTATACATACAGCATCTATAGGCTGCATACCTTGTCTGAAAAATGTAGCTATCTGAAGTATATTTTTTGAGATATCTTGGAAAAATATTTCCACATGTCAAAGACACAGATTTTGCAGACTGTGTTTGATTTATTAGAATAAGCACTATGGCAATGACAGTGTATGTATTTTATACTTAAAAAAATAGCATTCTTCCACACACAGAAAAAGGATATGTTAAGTGTGAATTTTAATGCAAGGAAGATGGAATATGAAATAAAAACTGTATGATCATTTAGTGACAATATTGTGCATGAGTTCTTGTCTATTTAGTGAAGGGCCATGACAGTTGAGAGGCCTGTATACTCTTCTTAGGCATGCATGAAATGTAACAATTTTCATAGTGATCACTGTAGGTAAATCACTTTAGTCCTTTCAAGTGTCAGTAGGTGTTGTGACATCAGTTATGTGCATGATACTCAGTAGAGACGAGCCAAGATTTAAGATAAAAAGCATTATGGACTATTACCCTCTCAGAATAATAATATGCATATGTAAATATACACATCCAAACATACCATACTGACAGTGATATTTTATCTTTGTCTTTTCCAGTGATACCTATTGGCTCCTTTCTCCCTTTAAGAACTTTCCTTCCATCCTTATTTATATTTCCCTCCCCCTGTTTGAAAGACTTGGTAAAAATACTCCATACCAGTGTCTGAAGAGTTAAGCAGGTTTTTGGAGACTATGAGTAAGTGGCACACTGTTGTTTGCAATGAAGATTTATAGGGAGTAGGATTAATGGGCAAGCAGGAAAGGGCAATGGGAGGCTGTTTTGGAAAAGAACTAAATGGAGGAAAGAAAGAAATTCATGCTCAGGGTACTTGTTTCAAATCGGCTGAATTAATTGTGGAAAAGTTGAGTTTAAAAAGTTCTTTGCTCTTTAAAAGCACCCTTTAAATATTAAATTATTAAAAACTTTGTGTTCTTTAGTTTCCTTCATTTTCACACACTTGGTCGCAATTTTGAGAGTTTTATAGCTATTTTCACTTCTTAAAATACTTTGCGAGGAGTGGTTTGTTGCATTGGGATGCAGTGGATATGTAGTCTCTACAAGACACTGGCCAGTCTGACCACAAAAAGCAGCATCAAGTTTGATACAAATAGCAAAGGCCAAGCGGTAAATTTATGGATAAATCACAACATACTAATGGAGAGATTAGATATAAGGTTTTATTCAATTATTATGACTCTGTGTACTAATTAGTGATTGAAATGTTTGGGATTTTTTCTCTTCACTTTTATCTTGCTTCAGTTTTGCCATTCCAAGATAACTAATTCTTTCCTTGCCTTGGAAAATTTTCCATGCCAAGTGCATGTTACATTTCTTACATCTCAACAGTGCCAGTGGAAAGAGGAAAGGGAAAGGAGCTAGAAATACCTGTATAAGAACTCAGATGTGAACAAGTTGAAGAATGTTTTAATTATGTTCACATCACAAAACAATTTTCAGAAATTTGCTGACATTTATTTTAAAACACAAGTGCTCTTACTGATGCTTCTCTAGGATAGGATTCTTCTGTTTAGAGATGTATAATTTTCAACTTAAATGTATTAATGTCCAGAATATAACCTTTCTAAGATGCAATTCCTCTTAATTTAAAAAGCCTTTCCTTAACTAAAAAAGCCTTTCCAGATACTTTCAAAAGACTTTCCACAGATATAAAGAGAGACTGTAAGTTCTCTCAGACATCAGTGTCTTCAGTTAAACATATTAACACTGTTTTGTGTTCTGAACACATTAGTAGATCTCTTGCATCTGTTCAAATCCATCTTCGCCGAAAACTGGTATTCAAAACCATATTTCTTTGAGTTGCATTCTTCATAGTAATCAATCTTCCCAAATTTTACTATTGACTACTATATTGCTATAAAAATATATATTTTTATGATGAGCAAGGAATTAATTCCTTTGGTGTGATTTTCAGCCAAATGGTTTTCTACTTCGGAACAGAGCTTTGTATTATTTATTATGTATTTATTTTGAATTCATATATTTTTGATGCTTTTTTATATTTTATGTTATTGCTATGACTCAAATTGCCAAGACTATTTGTCCTCCTTACAAGATAGCCTGGTCATCCTATGCAACAGTGGTCCTCTTCAACGTTTGTGATCAGGAAATGATTGTTTTTAATACCAAATCTGTTAACAGATCACGTTGAATCAATCTACAGACAAATAACTGAGAAACTTACAAGTTTCCTGTAGGTTGTGTTCCTCATTTTGGTCCCGTTGGTTTTCTTGTCTTGAAGCAAAGAAGGTTAAATCTGCTGTATTTAATTTGCCTGGAAAATCTGCTAATCTGGCGAGAAAGTTTTACATGTGACTTAGTTTCAGCCACCTTTGGTACACACTATATTACTACATATAAATTTATATATATATAGTTAATTTAAACGTTATCTCATAAATGTTCATTTCTTCTATGACATTAAAGACACTTGCCTTCAAAATTACTTTGAGCTCTCTCATGCCCCGCTACAGAGAGAATGCTGATACAAGCAGGATGTTGTCTGCCCATGTATCAGAAGAACTAGTTAAAAATAGAGGAGGAGGTAGAAATACATTGAAAGTATTTTTCCAGACACCTTAAGGCTAAGTGTTACAAAATCTTTACCTAATTACCTTGTAATTATTCAATTTCTTTCTCCAAAATGGGGTTATCTAGCATTTAAAATCTCAGCACCTCTTATGTTTTCTTTCCTTTCTGTCTCAGGAAATATTTTTACCATCCAAGTAACCTTTAGCTTTTTATTCATAAAAAGCAAATAAACAAAAATGGCTTGGTAATTTCCTCAGCTTATTACCAGAAAGTAGTATTAACAGAGATACTTGTGTAGTGAAAACTGACTCTTTTTTTTTTTTTTTTGTCATTGTTGTTGGTTTTGGTTTGGTTTTTCTGGGGTGTGTTTGGGTTTGGATTATTTGGGGGGAGGGGTGTGGGGGGGTGGTTTCCAGGGGGTTTTGTTGGGGCTTCTTTTGATGTTAGGATTTTTTTTTTGAGAGAGAGCCCCCAGTCTTAAGAGAAAGAAAAACTTAAAGAAAACCCTAAAATTTGACTTTAGCAATTTTCTTTCTTCATGTTATGAGTTTATTCTTTTTTGCTTATAAGACAAGCTATCTCAGAAATGTTTTCTTAAAAAAGTAATTTCATCCCCAATAACTCTTTCTTTAAATTAAAGTGGCTTTTTCTTCTGCTCAGTACTGCATAGAGTGTTTCTTTCAGTGCAAAGTGAATTAGGAAGTCTACTAAATCAGAATGTTAATGTTTTATACCAACTATGCCATCAATTCTCTTTAAGTGACTGCATGTGGTGCAAGATGCAATTCAGGCAAAGTCTCTTTTTATCTCATTAAGAAGATCATCCCAAACTCAATTTTTTATGGACAGCTACTCAGAGATCTCAAACTAAAGATGCTGTACCACAAATCTGCAATCTTTGCATGCAGAAGACTATATATTTAATTACAAAAATTGTCTTATGAATAACTACTCTGTCACTGGTGATCTCATTACATACAACACAAACACCACCAATATTTTAAATGGAAAAAACAAGATGAATATTTAAAATAAAAATCTAAGGCAATTTTATCTATCTTTTAATGAAATTAGTAATTAGAATTAAGGAGATAAGGCAGTAGTTAGCTTCAGATCCAGGAACTTTGCAGACATGTGAAGAGTACAGACTTCATTTGGAAACAAAAATGTCAGAATCATAGAACGGTCTGGATTGGAAGGTGGGATCTCATAAGAGCAGAGTAGAAGGAGAGATTTGCCTTCCTCAACCTGCTGGCCATGCTCCTTTTGATGCAGCCCAGCATATGGTCGGCTTTCTGGGCTGTAAGTGCACACTGCCAGCTCATGTTGAGCTTGTCAACCAACACTCCCAAGTTCTTCTCCTCAGGGCTGCTCTTAATCCATTCTCTCTCAGCCTGTGTTTGTGCTTGGGATTGCCCTGACCCAGGCGCAGGACCTTGCACTTGGCCTTGTTGAACTTCATGAGGTTTGCACTGGCCTATTTTTTGAGCATGTCAAGGTCCCTCTGGATGGCATCCCTTCCCTTCAGTATGTTGACTGCACCACACAGCTTGGTGGCGTCAGCAAACTTGCTGAGAGTGCACTCAATCCCACAACACAAACATTACTATTTACCATTTATTACAAATAAAACAAAGAGTTAGGAAAAAAAACCCAACCCAAATCATGTTCAGATTTTTCACCTAAATTAATATTTCTTTATATGAATGTGTGTCAGAAATGCATTGTCTACATTTACTTATTTATGCAGATAAGGTCAGGATTTTTCTTATGGTAGTCTCATAAAGTCAGCAGATCTTTTGAATTTATTTAGTGTTTCACTTTAGTCTTAGGTCTTCTCTTCAATGATTGTGAATATTAGCTTTAGCACTGAAGTCTGAGATTAAGCATTTAAAAGCTGCAACTGTTCTACACACTGCAGTTACTTATTCTGTACTGCAAAAGATGCTGAAATCTTCAGCAGAGCTGCAGAGGGAAAACAACTTGCAGTATCAGCAGAAACACAAAATTTCTACTCGTGGGAGTTGTCTATATTTCCTGCTCGACCAACTAGAAACAGCACAGGCCTTACATATCTTACCTGTGTCGGTGAAAAATTCAAAATTTAACTTTTTTTTTTTTTTTTAGTCATCAAAAGGTATGTGATAAAAACCTTTTGGTAGTAGTAATTAATTCCTCTGTGAAACGGTTAAATCACAAGTGAAGCATTATTTCTGTGTCACATTGTGTCTCATGTTTTACTAAACCTTTCAGACCAATTAGAGAAAAAGTAAAATGAGAAAACTCTTTTATGCCAATATCTCTGCATTTGGTTATTAGCTATGGCAAATCACCTGTTCTGCAGAGGTGCATCATGACAGGGTAGTTCTGCAGTTGCAGAAGGGAACGCTTTTAAGAAAAGGCTGGAAATCTCTAGGTGCTTAATTTTTTTCAGTAGAATTGTTTACATAAATAAATTATAGAATGAAAAAAGGCTACTTAATCTTATTCAAAACATCCATTTTGGGGGTGCTTAAGTCACTGAAACTGTTTTCTTCTAGTGAGCAGCATTTTGGTATTTAAGCAAACTACACTAATCTGCTTTAATTCTTTTTTTCAGTTGAAATACTCTATTATTCATCACAACAGTCATTAATTAAAACTAGTTCAATCTAATCATAGTAAGTATGAACAAAACTGTGTTGAACAAGCTGTGATGAAAAATCTACATCTTCTCCATAGAGTAACAGAATAAACCTAGTAAAAATTCCCATGTTACATTTTAATAATACAGGATCAGCTGTAACCCAAGTCTTTTTTTTTTTTTTTGTGTGAAAACAATTACAAAAAGTATAACACTAGAAAGAATAACAAAGCCCAACAACAACAACTAAAACTACAAAGAAACAAAACCAGCAAACACAAAATGTGCAATCACAGAATATTTGATATGAGAAATGACCTCTTAAGATCAGCTTGTCCAACCCACCCCCAGCTCAAAGAAGGGTACCAAGGACCATATCCAATCAGCTTCTGAAAATTTCCAGTGATGGAGGTTGCACATCCTCTGTGGCAAAGGTACACCATTGCTTGACCACCCTCACAACAAAAAAGATTTTTTTAATGTTTAAACAAAATTTATTGTATTTCAGTTTGTGCCCTTTGCCCCCTGTCTTTCACTGGATACCAATGAGAAGACTCTGGCTCTGTTATCTTAACTTCCCCTCACGAGGTATTTACATACACTGTTAAGTTCTCTCAAGTCTGTTTCTCCAACTGGAACAATTCCAGATCTCTTAGCCTTTTCTCATATGTCAGAATCTCCAGTACATTACAACAGTCAGCAATTCAATGTATCTTTCAACAACAAAAAAAAACCCAAAAAAAACCAAACAAAACAAAAACCAAACAAGCAAAAAAAAAAAAAAAAATTAATTTTCAGATGCTTACCAACTTTTTCCATTGGTGGAGTTACTAGAGCTTCAAAGACTTCTAAGTATATCTGTCAGGAAAAAATTAGTATTAGAAGCCAGGTAAAAATATTAATAATATATTTATTCTACCATAAGCATATTGCATACTTAGATGTGTGTATATATATATATAAAAATTAGTATACAGAAGATTAAAATGTAAGCGTATTTTTAAAATTCCTCTGATATTATTTATTAGTGAAATGCACAGCTATTGCTTACTACTATTTTGTTCTGGTGAATCTGAGGTTTTATACTGCATACCCTTTATCTGAGTGGAATTTTCCACAAATTATGATCTCATTAAAAGGAATTTTTTACCATACCGAAATCACGTGAATTATGGATGGACTCAGAATTTGTTATCAGAATTTTTGTTTGAAATTGCAAAATTGTATTTTGCTAAATAATAAATCAAAGGGTGAAATGTTCCAAACTATGGAGGCAATATAGCTGTTATCAGTACCACATAGTAACAAATGACAAGCTACAGATCTAACGTGTCTGACAGAAATCAAGACAGCTTGGAAATTTTTTATTTTGCACATAAAAACAGTGTCAGTTACATGACCAAATAATATTTTTGAAGTGCATGGTAAAAGATATTTAATTACATAATTGTACACAGAAAAATTAGTTTTAAAGTTTCCAAAATATTTCTAAAGCTGCCTTTGTAATGAATCTGCTGTTCAACTAAGGAAACTGTATTACAACTGTAATTTTTTTCTCCACTTACTATGTTATTTGTTTCATTATCTTAGATGTCTTCTCCATTTTGATAAAATATGTACATTATATAAACTATGTATCTTCTCTGTTTTTCAGTAGACAATAGAAAGTGTCACAGTTTAACCACTGCAAAATCATTACTGTTTATTAAACGATTCAAATTATTTTCTATAATTGCTCATATCTCCTTGTCTCCTTCCCAGAGTTATATCTGCTGCATTCTGTTGAGCAACACTGGAAGCACCATATTGTCTCCCACATAAGCAGGTTTTCATTTCACTAAAACTGACCCTTAGTCTAGCCACGACAACCTTCTTGCCAAATCAAAATTCCTGTGCAATTAATCTTGTTTCTGCCTTTTTTTTTTTTTCCCCTGGGCAATCTTGTAACTAACATTTCCTTTTCTTCCCTATTTTCTCAGTGATTCTCTGAATGCTTTCTTTTATGTTTCTTCTTCCTTCTTATCAGTATTCCCCACAGATTTTCTTTTCTACTTCTTCAACACTATCATGTGGCACATACTTCACTTATATATCCCTATGGATGATGCCACCAAGTGTCTTCCTTCATTCAGCTTCCTTCCTTTTCATACATTTTCATACTTTTCAGTATTCAGTAGCACCTCTCTGTGAAAGTTCTTCAGCTTCTCCAGGTAGGTAACCCAAGTTCTCATTAGGTAGCTACTCACATACAGCCTAATTCACACTATGGTTCATTCAGAAAAAGATCAGTATTAACTTTTTCTTTACTTCTTTACATTCTATGCTTCAAAATAAGCACTCTGATCTTGGTGCTTTACCTTCTGTAGCAGCTGAATTACTGTGGCTTTCATTTTCCATTCTCAGTATTTTTTGTGTGAAATATCAGGAATGGATTTGCATTCAGAAATTAACAACAATGCTGAGATTAATGTTCTTCTGTGTTGCCACAAATCCCACAGCAAGGGGAAGCCCCAGGAGCACCCTCCAGCGAGGTAGCAGGAAAGACCCAGACCTGGCAGATCACCTGCCCATGGTTGAGGTGTCACTGGCTGCACATTTCTAAGGTGTTTTCCTAAAGAGGGATTGAGTCATCTCTGACATAAGCATACAATGACTCGTCAGTGAAGCTATTTATGAATGTACCAAATATAGGCATTAATTATGGACTATTTTATACTTATTCCATACATCTGTGCATAACAATATTATCTATCTTTTGTTTGTACCTTTGCCAAGCCCTCAAGCAGTAGGACATACAGCTGTGAGCATTTCACTAGAGAACTGAGTGAATCGGTCAACATGACCCACTCCTCCTCACCATTCTTCTGTTACATGGTAGTGCCCAGTACACCAGTGTAAGCCTGAACCTAGGCCTTGGTCTATAGTTATTAAATCTTGCTTAATAGTTTTTTCTGATTCTTCTTTTCCTCCAGTACAGTATTCTCTTTGCTCTGTTTATTAATAGTAAAAATTCACTTTCAAAATGTCAGAGACTGATCAGAACATTTCATTCCCTTTCTCTAAGCAGGTGTTTCAAAAGGAGGTCATAATTTTCGGCAGAAAGATTGAATTGTCCTCACCTACAAAGTTCTATTCTCTTCCTTCTGTCCTCACATTCATCTATTACTATTTTCTTACCTTAAAATAATCTACTCGGTTGTAGTATTTTCTTTTTCTTCACTAATGCTTTCATGGGCTTTGAAATCCATGATCTTGAATCTAAACAACTCAGCCAGCATGGAGAAAAATATGTATGTTTACAAAAATAAAGACCTTTCTAACTGTATGACTTCTTACTACACACGCATGAAAAAAGCCTTCAGAAGACCCCAAACCAGCTTGTATTTCCGTACATATGTACATATGCATGTTTGTCTGTATGACTTCATTCCCACTTTCTTCCTTCATTCCTAGTGCTAATTCCACAGCAATCATTCTAATTGAACTTCATTTTCATTTGGCTTATGAGATAGTAGATAATTTTTTCAATTTTAAAAAAACTTCGATATTAAGCTATGTCTATTATTTTTGTCTCTATAAAAGAAGCTAGCATACCCATAAATAGCAATGTTTCATTTCCATCCACTGCTTCAGTTATCACAGATATTAAGACATTCTGATGAGAAAGAATCTCAGTATATGTAGTTCCCAGTTTTGTATTTCTGAAAAAATATTCATTTATACTATTGTAAAACAAAATCCGAACTCAAGGGCGGGAAAAAAACCAATATATTAGATAAAAGGTAACGAAGGTATGTGATGAAATGTTATAGTTTTAGGTACAATTTTATTAGACATTTTCATAAATTGCCTGGAAGTACTAAAAAGCATGTTTTGATGTTTATATATGATGTTATACTGCAAGGAACATCACTAAATTCAACGCTGTATATATGCAGAAGAATATTAATATCGATAATGCTGCATTTGATTCTGATCATCATACTGCTAACACAAAAGTGGTATTGTAGAGAAAGGCGAAGTTCACTAGTAGCAGAAATTATTAAGAAATCTCTGAAAAATAATAAAAATAATAATACTTGGCTGAAAGACTGAGAACTACATGAGCAGGTCTGACTTTTGGTTCAGCTATCCAAATTTCTTTTAAAATGTAGAATGAACAATGCATGAATTTATTTTTTTCCTTCACTGAAACGTATAACATGGAATACCGTTTCATTGACAGGCAGTGATCTACTTGAGGCAAAATGTAATATAGCTTGTAACTACATATTCCAGTGTGGATTTTCTTCTACTGTTCTCCTCCAACTAGCAAAGTATGAAACACTCATTTTACATCTTCAGTCACTCACACACACATTCTTGTACAGAGTGCTATCTTTCCTATTTACAAAAGAAAAAAAGAAAATTAATAGTTAATCTTGAAAAAACAAGACATTTTCCCACTGTCCAATGGTATGGTAGTTACGTTGCTGCGCAGGTTCTGTCAGTGTTGCATGTATAATTGCACTGATCTGAACTTCTGCATACTAGCTGCTTACAGAACTATTTCCTTCATATGTTCGTAACATTTTTTGTAACAAACCTTTGAGATCTCTTGACTTGTCCAAACAGGTATTAATTCAGTCCTGCAGTAAGACAAGACTGTGTTAAAATTTTATTTTATTCCTGCTTTTCAGTACTGAAGAATCAAATAGTCTCTTTCCTTGCCTTTGTGTTTTACAATTCATAAATAAGAATTATTTATGAAAAAGTTTTTAATGATAGGTTTTAAGATCAGTTCAGCACAAAGATTTGTAAAATTCTATCACAGGAAAAAGAACATTGGTTTGGGGATTTTCATTAAGTCAGATGAATATGGTATTGGGCTGCTTGTTTAAAATTGCTTCAGAGCAGCAATATTAACAGATGAATATTACTTACTATGAACATAGTAAAATTACATTATAAATAGCATCCTTGAATTATGGAAACTTTGCAACACCAGAAAAAAACCAGCCTTAAGAGCATGTAATTTTTCATATTGTCATTTTCAATGGGAATCAGTTCAAACTTTAACACTAAGCCTAGTTTTCTGTAAAAGGCTGACTTCTGAATTTGATAAAGTTATTTAAGGATGCTTTTATTACAAAAGAGGGAAATAGCTACTGATAGATAATAATTAATCTGATCCATCTAGTATTGCTCGTCATAAAATGGTATTAATTTCTTTTTCAATGTGTTTATTTCTCTCCACAGGTTACAAGAATTCTGAATTACTAGCTCAGACTTTGAGCTCCAATTTGAGGGTACCTTACTTAAGGCAGATGAAACATACATCTTTTTAGCAGGAAAAACAGGTAAGCAGTGAAGATGCTTAGTACTTGTGAAAATCAGTCACCTACTTATTTAGAGATGGAATGGAGAGTAACTACTGAGCTTCTGTTTTTGTAAATGCTCCAGTGCCAATTATTTAGGCCAAGATTTAGGTCAAGTATTTTCATGCCTGAATTTTACGCTTGCACTCCTCATTGTAGTATAGCCTTAATGATTTTCAAGCTACAGTCACTCAGGAAGGAAAGATCTCCTATTTCTTGGGTATAGTACTCTAGCTAGCAGTCAGTGGATGTTACATCAGAATTAAAAAGCCTGCATATGAAATGTTTTCAAGACATCCACAACTCAAGTTTATTTAATACAATTTATAGGCATTCAAGGTGACATTCTTATGTAATCCAAGGTTATTAATCACTATGCCCTCTGTACCTAACACATAGATGTTTCTCTGACCTATGTGAGGATTATTCCTGTGTTCTGATTTACATGTGAGGATTTCATCAAATTAATTATAACTTGGAGATGAAAACAGTGATTAGCTAAGGTAATAGCCTTAGTATAATTTCTTTAATATCCAGATGCTCAGGATCTCAGAAGAGGGTCCTATTTTAAAAGTTTGTACTAAATAAAACAAATAGGCACACATTTAGAAACAGGAGACAGCCACAGGGAAAATTTTGAAAGAGAGTAAGTAATACGTAAAATGAAACTGTTTGGGATGTATCTTTAGTGTGTTGGGATTTTTCTCTAAGGTATATAGTTTGTTGTACGGTTAATTACAATACTTGCAAAGCAAGATTGCCATTCAGAAGTTTTTGGAAAGAAGCAAAGTTTGTGAAAACATCTCTGTGAAATTAAGATGTTATATTCTTGAGTTAAGAAAGATATCCCTTGACTGTCTAGTAGGGCTGAATTATTGATGCACTGGAGGTGTTATTAGACAAAGCAGCAAGCACATTCTGAAAAGTATTGCTCTTGTAAAGCATAGAAATAAGGAGTTCAGAGTTCAGTACAATATGGCGATAATATGAGCTCCCTGGGGCCTGTGACCAGGCAAGGCACTGCTGTGGTGTCACTGGGGCAAGGACTGAGGCTTCTGGACTGAGATGAAATGGGGTCCTGAGCCATTGGCAAGGTGGTGGGAGGCCCAGTAAGGCCTGCAGAGGCCTGAAAAAATGCTCTAGGTAATTAAAGCTGAGAAACACTCTCTGAAATTGCCTAATTATTTCTGCTTTTCAGAATCAAGACCTACAGGGACTGTATTGCTAATCTAAGCATCTCCAGTAGATGTTTATGCAGTTAGATGTGAATAATTCAGACATTCACTGTCATATGGTGCTGCTGAAAACAACAGCCCAATCGAGAAAGAGGAGTTAGTATGACCTTTTGAAAGTCTCAATGACAACATTAAGTTAGAGGAAAAGACTACTGTGGAAAAAAAAGGAATTGAGAAAGGGAGTAAGGAAGGGAGAGAAAAAAGGGAAAGTAGGAAAAGGAAAAGACAAGTACAAAGGCAATGTTTTATTGACCCTAGATTAATACATGCTTTGATACAACATGATTTGGGGAACCATCACACTAACAAATTGAGAGCGCACTTTCTTTTCTAAACTCCAGTGAATTGCTTTCAGTTGTAATGAACCCAAACCAGGTGCCACCTATAGTCCCCTGTGATTCAGTGTGCTGCTTTGAAATCCACTCAAAGGTTTACATTAGCCATTCAAAGTGCAGACACTTACAGGATTTGTACTTGAACAAATACATCTCTGTTTATTTTAAAGACTCATCTGTGTGAGTAGCTGCCTTTGGCTCCTTATCTCTGAGCCCAGGTTTGAACAATCACAAGAGCAACAAGTCTTCTCTACTTTTTTGAGAATTCTGTGTAGAATCTTATCAGTCTTTAGCCACAGAATGAAGATGAGCAAAAATTTATCAATAATTAACTACAGAATTACCTATGAAAGGGCATGCATTCATTGCTGCTATATCACTGCGTCTGATCAGACTTCCTTAATCACCTTTCTTAATGAAATATTCTGGTCTACTGTCATGAATGCCAGAAGTTTATTTTATATAAAATATATATGTCACAGAATAAAGCAATAGTTTCTGCTATGTTACTACTCCTTTTTACTAAATAATTTCAGTCTTAAAAACAAATACCCACCAAAGATTAAGCAAATATATAGTGAACAGTTGACATCTTACTTGTGAACCTTGAATTTTAGCCTTTTAAACAATTCATTTTTAAAGAGCTGATGTATTAGACAAGCCTCATGATCAACCTTGATTCCAGCTCCACAAGTCAGCCTTTTCAGGTAAAATATTTATTATTAAAACAAAAAAAACAAACAAAACCAAAAAAAAAAATAGAAAGTTGACAGGAGAGGAAATAATATCAGGCTACAACAACAGAGATTTTTTTGCTTGTTTGCTTTCCGAAGTATCTAGACTCCATCTGTGTGTATTGCTTCTGTGGAAATAAATAATTTGACATATTTCCCTCATGTGTTGAGATATTTAAGATATAAACTATTAAACTATACATTTTTATTATTAAACTATATATAAACAAAATTATTATTATCAAACTATAAGTTATTAGGAATAGTTGAAAAATAATGGTGCATTTTTTAGCATTAATAAGGTAAAAAATACTAAAACCATTACTCTAAGAAAGCTGTCTCCATTTTTCAATGTTACTTTACTATCATCATGCGGATACTTTCTGTAGAAAAATAACACTTATTTTTCTCATCATTTCAATGCTTAAACTTTAGACTTGATTTTAAACTCTGCTCCTAATAAAAAGTGAAATATTTTCGCATTTTTAACCTTAAAACATACAGTGTTCTGAAGATAAAGTTGAAAAATTATTTAAAGTCAATATAGTTGCAATGTTGGTGAAGTAAAAAACAAATAACAAAAAAACCCAAAAAAAAGACCAAGCCCCCTCCCCCCCCAAAACAACCCCCACAAAACAAAAACCAAATAAATGATAATATAGCTTTGGTAGAAAGAAGGTAGAACCAAATCATTTTTACTTATCAATCTATTCTTTGAATATTTGTGTCGTCTTGTTTAAATTTAATTCTGTTAGAACTGTTTGGGGGGGGTTTGCTTTTGGGTTGGTTTTTTTTTTTGTTAAATCTCTGACTACCATGAAATTATTAACCTTTGCTTTTGATTATGACAGTAATGAAAACTCTGTTCCTAAACTCCATATAAGAGATTAAGCATCTCAAAAGGAATGAAATACTCTCATAAAGTCAATGGGAATAATACCTCCAGTATGCCTGTGTCATGGTTTGAGGAGCGAAGATTGTTGCACAGCTGATGTTCTGGGCAGGGATTGCACAAACTGTGTGGATAAGGAGTTTTTACAGCATGCAAAATGAAACAGGCCAAAAGAGCAATCTTCAACATTGTTTTATACAGTTTGGTCTGAATTTCTGACAAGAGACAAATGCTGCAGCAACAGCTACTCCTGCTCCCTTCTGCTCCCCTTGCAGCAATTGCACAACCTCTCACAGCTTCCCTGCATCTTGACATAATACCTGCTGTGTATCAACTGCAGAGGAGGCACAGCATGTTTTCAATTTCAGCTGTCAAAAAAAGGCATAAGGGAAGGGGAACAGTACTGGAAAAAAAAAAACCCAAACCATTTCAATTTTGTTTGTGTTTCTTCAGTCACTTTATATAGCTACGAAAATGCTGATAGTGGGACCAGTCATGTTATGCAGCCAAATCATTCAGTTAACTGATGAGCTTCATGGATGAACCCTTCTCACATAGAGTGATATTTTTCTCAATTAATTTTATGTCGTATATTTTGATATTTAATATGTTGGCAGATATGGTTCCCTTCAGCAAGGAATGCAGCTAAGTCAATTTCACTGGTACAAACAATGCTACTGTATGCATTATCTCTCTTGATGCAGACAGAAAACTTACCTTCCTTTTGAGTATTTCATATTCTTTTTATATTCAGTCTAAAGTAGCCTTGGGAATAGGAACCAAAATCTGTTCTTAAATCTGTATTAACTGGCACTGACAAATACACTTCTGTTTGCCATTGAACTTTAAATCAAAGTGAAATATAATAGATGTGAACCAAGGGTGGTTTTTTTACATACATCGTGTTTTACTTTTGAAAGTGTACTGTATGTCTTAGTTTTTATATGATTAGGTTAAATAGGAGACTTAAATATTTGCACATAGGCAAATATTAACCGGTAACATTTACAATGTGGAGTGCTATTACTCCCAAATTCATCATTATACAGATCTACCACTTATTTTTCTTTTTTTTTCTGTCTCACTATTGGCCCTTGAATTACATTCAGAGGCCCCATGAAATCAGAAACGAAGCATAAGTGAAAGAACAGTTCTGTTTCATAGTCTTCAGCTTGGCAGAAGAAATAATTCTGCACAGAATTTCTAGATAATAATCTGGCAATTTGGAACAGATTTTTATTATAATTTCATCACAAGAAGGAAAATGTGTAATGTATTTATTTTAAATAAACAATTACAAAAAATAGTCGTCTTCTGATTGTTCACCCTGACTCAAGTTCCTTAACACTGTTTGGAGTTTATTAAATATTGCAAAATTTTACAAAAAGAAGCAGCAATCCATATCTTCTTCATCTTCCTTTACTATTTTCATACTGGTTGCTTATCATATTGCTCATGATAGTGACCATTAACATCATAGTCCCAGTGTTGAAGAAGCTTATGTATGAGTTCGTATGCAAGAGAATTGGAATAGATACGAAGTATCTCCAGGGTAATGTGATCCTGAGGGTTTTGTGACTGGGCTGTGATTCTTCTTTGGAGAATTCCTTGTCTCAGTATTCAGCAGGCTAGTAAATACTACTACATAGCTGTTTATTACAATTACATTACCTGGTAGTCTTTTCCGAGAAGGAAATAAATTGGCACACTTAGACAGTTACAATCAGTCTGATTTTCTTGTATGGTCCAAGGGAACACCTTAATCAAATTAGTAGTCTCAAGCAAGCAATGTGCTGTGCTGTTTTTTAATGGTAAATTCACCTATTTCATATGTCAGATAGACATTGAAAATTTCATTAATTCTGTGCTATCCTAAGCGGAAATAGCAACACCCCATTTGAGACCTCAGCCTTGTGGGGCTTGGTGCTCCAGTGGGACCTCTTGCTCACAGATTTGAGTATTTATGCCTCACCAAGTTAGTATAGAGTTCCATCTGCTGATGCAGTAATATCCAGCAACACAGACCTTGCTAAACAGGTGGAAGGGTAGAAGATGTGACTGATGAAAGAGGCAACTGATCCACGTAACTTCATTTCTACTACACATGATTTTCAGTATCATGGAAGAGTGGGAAAACAGGAGTGATACAGCACGTCACATTCACTCTCATTGTTTCAAATAGGTGTTTCATAGGTCACAGCTACTACTGTTGAAAAGTTCAGTGGTGGTGGTTGAGTGACAATATGACATGGAGGTGATGGCCGTGGTTACAAGCTTGCATGCCTGTGGTCAGGATGCATTTAGAAAGAACAGGTCATTATGTACAACATTCTTTCTTCTCTACTTTGTCATTGTATAGGTGGTAAAATATCAAGTAATTTGGTTGGTTTCCTTTATGAGTAATCCCTTCATTTGAAGGAATAAAACCCAACAAATTGTGATCTTGTCAAATTAGGAGTATGAAAGAAATTTCTAAGAACCGTGAGTGGTAATCTATGTACCGCAGTGAGGAAAGGATACTTTCTGATGCAGGTAGTCAGAAAAGCTATCTAAACTTTATTTTTCTTTTTTAAGGCAAGCTGGCTGAACAAGCCAAACCTTTTCAGAGAACTGTATTTCTGCCAAGGGGGGGGGGGGGGAAGTCTTTTTTTTCCACATTCACGATAGAAATGGGAGAAAGAGATATAACTACTACTATCAATAAGGTATTTCTCCAGTTTATAGGAGACTTTTCTTCCAATATGAAGAAAACAGGAGCTTAAAAAAATTTGCCCTTGCACGGCATGGGTTTAATGCCTTCAAGACTAAGCTATTGATGAAGGAATCGATAAGCAGGGTCACCAGAGGTGGTGCAAACCCCTTCTCCCCTGTTATACTAGCAACACATTCAAATTCCCAGAATAATTTATTCTTGCTGCAAAGTTGAAAGGCACGGACAGCATGTGAAACCAGGACAGCATGTGAAACAAAATGCGTTAACCCAGAGCTTTTAGTTGCGAGTCTTCATGGCGAAGAGTTTGGGGGAGGAGGTGAGAGAATGAAAATCTGAGAAATATCAGACGCAGATGCTTCAAAGCTATTTAACTAAAGACAAAGGCATTTGTAGTCCATCTAGGCAAAAATGTAACACAACCCTGAGTCCAAAGCATGAAAGCTCTGTCAGGTTACTGCTCCAAATCAGATTTTAACCACGTGAAGATTAATTTGTGAATTACGAAGCACAGGCAGTGAAGCCAGAGTATGTGCTTGTCTTCCTATTTGGAAATCAGAGACACAGGTAGTCCTGCCACACACATCAGGCATGAAGAAACTGTTTTTTAAGAATTTTCCTACCAGTAGAACAGTATAGGATGTGCAACATACTGTCCCATTCTGCTCGGCAAGTGTGAGGGAAGGTGATCTTCTATAATACTCTGCATGGGTCACAGGAGAAACCACAAGCTCTCCAGAGGTTAAAAAAAAATAAATCAACAATTAATTTGATTATAAACTTCCCTAGAACTGCATCACGAGGAACAAAACTCTTGTCAGGTTCTTATTCTTACAAAAGACACAAAGTAGAAGAGGAGAAAGGAAAGAAAACAGAAAAATAGGATTATCAGCCCATGGATCCAGCAGTCTTCTTGGTCAGCAAGCAGAAATCCCTTCCTTCCAGTTGTAGCTCCTTGCGGTTAATGAGCCCACTGGAATCCAAGGTAGAGAAACAGCATCCAGTTCAATGCCGGCTGCCTTTATATAGGGTCAGGGCCTCTTGGAACTCTCCCACAGGTGAGACTCATCCGCAGGGGACCTGTTGAGCCTCAGACTTCGTTAACCCTGTGCCCTGACTGGTGCCGTGGTGTCTGTGCCGCTGCCTCCGGGCAGTTGAACTTCGCGGCCTCAGGGCAGACACACAAGAAACCATACCCCTTCCTGGAGCGCGACCCCTGCGCTGCCGCTGGGCGTTTGCCCAAGCGATAACGAGCTGTCAGTTCCTTCTGTCTTTTGAGTTGTTTTGAGACAAACACAAAAGGGGTCTCTTGAACATCACACATACTTCACATACAGTCACAAAATATAGGCACAATGTAGCAGCACAATGGACCCATTGATAAAGCCCTTATTAGCTTCTGGTTTTCTATGAAAACAATTAAAAATCCTAATAAAAATCTGACAAAAAGTAGGATACATTTCATTAAAATACACTCATGATTCAAAAAAGACTAACTTCTACTAAACACTATTAATTGTCAAGACACATTGGCATAACAGTTAAACTGTTTTTTATAACGGTTGTTCTTTAACAGTTTTGGAGGGCATTGGTGGTGTTTTGGTTTGCCTTTTAATGTGAAAGGAGAGAATCTAATAATTTTTCCTTCATTTAGAGCATTCTCTTAATCTTTAATTCATTGATATTTTTTGTTGTTTCTTTTAAGCATTTTTCTATTTTACAGTTCTCTAAGTACAATATAAAACCAATCATGCTTAGTAGTTACAGTGATTAATCTTTTAGCCAGAATTAGTGCAGCTCACCGGAAAAATGCCATTCAAAATGCAAGTCTAAAGTACTACAGCTCATCACAGGGAAACCGATAAGGCTTTAAGCAGAAAGTGGTGATGTTACTATTATCTGTAGGCTTTGTTGAAGCCAACTGAAAGTCATTTATGCTTTTAAGATACTGAGCATTACTGTTCTAAGCTTTCTGAATCAGTCAGAACTGCTTTTCAGGCCATCACTATATCTCTCAACTTTGTTCCTATCTCTTCCTAACCTCTTTAAGAAGCAGAATTTCAAGGAAGGCAACAGAGTGGTCACAATGCTTAGAACTAGCTTTTTGTTTTTCCTAACATAGGTGCAGTTAGAAAGGCTTTTCTCCATATAAACATTATTTGAATTCATGGCGGTTTCTTCTCATCAGCTCATTTTATCATATTTTACTTTAATCTTGATTACTTTGAAAATGTGGTAGTATTCAAACTCACTTGCTGTTGTAATATTAGAAATATCCTTGCTATTCATCCTGGTTTTTACATCATTTTACAGGTATGATGAACAGGACAATTTTCAGTACAGACCATCACTAATGCTTCTCCCCATTGCAAAACTTGTCTATTCTTTCCCTTTGTTTCCTGCAAATAGAGTTACTAATCTGTGAGAAGGCAATAAATTTTACACCTAATAAATCTTTCAACAGTTTAATTCCCTAAAGTGCCTTGGGAGAGTAACTTTCAAAGTCAAAAGCTTTTTGACAGTCTACGCTCATTCTATTAATAATATCAAGCTTATCTGAATGTCTACAGATTCCTTCAGAGCACGCTGAAAGATTATGAAAACATAACTTCTTGATATAAAAAACAGCGTTGATTCTTCCCATAATTTCTATTTCTCCATTTATATATAAATTCTGTTTTGTATTACACTTTAAAACAATTTTCCTTGTTTTCCCTACCAGTGTGTTCCTCACATCCATGCTGAAGCTTTTTCTAAAAATCATTTCCTTACTTGCCTCCTCCCTATCACTTGAAAATTAGGCCAATTTAGATGATAGTCAACATACCAGTTAAAAGTTTGGCAATTCCATATTTGATTTCTTGTAGAACTTCTGATTCACATAATTTAGTTGTATGCTTTTATTGATTTGTTCTATGTTTTATTGATTTGTTCTAACAAGTCAGTGTGTGGTATTTTCTTAGATTCTTGCCTATAAAGACAGAATGTGGAATAAGAATCTCCCTAAACTCCTTTGCTATGAATGCTAATACAGATAATTCATTTAGCTTTTCTAGTATGATTTATATTTCCTTGGGTGTTCCATTTTTGAGATTATCATCTATCACCTCTGTCAACTCCTTGGAAAATATTTTATTTCTGATGTGCTTTAAGAAGTTTTTAATATTAGTTTTAATGCCTATTGCAAGTTGTTCATGAAATCTTTTTTTGTACTGTCTTATAGCTTTACATTTTCCTTCCCAGGTTTTATGTTCTACTTATGAAAAAACATCCTGCTTATTATAATCTCCTTTGTTAAGTACACAACTGCTTCAAATCTTTCTTTCTTTATTGTTGTCTTTTAAAGTCATCGTTAATTTTACACAATTACTTTGAACCACTCTAGCCTGTCTCTTGCAATTGTTTTATTTTATAAATTTATTCTAATGAGATTCTAATGTTCTACCTATCTGTGGTAACTGAATACATTATAAAGAGAATCCTGTCACTATGCTTAAAGATTTTCTGAAGAAAAATACTTAAATGCTCAGCAAGCAATAAATAGTGCTATACTTCAAGAAAATTGTTGCAAACATAAAGCAGCATGGATAACAAAGTACTGTGAACTGAGCGTGTCTGAAATGAGCAGCTTGTGAAAAGGGTAATTAAATAATTCTGAACCCTAATACCTAAAAACACGGTGGGGGGATAGTTCGAAATTAATATTGAAAAAAAAAAAAAAATTCTTAGAGTGCGGCAGATAATGGTTTGCACTTGTTACAAACCACACATATTAGTTATGCTTATGGGGAAGCAGAAACATCTTGGCCGTTGGCATCCTCATTGTACATCACAAATATGAACTGCAGCAGCTGATATTTACATTTCAGTATTTTCTCTCTCACGATTCTTCACTATATCTTCTGGTTAGAGAAAACTGTTAGTCCACATTATTACTTTCTGAATTTAGGAAATTTAGGTTAAGAGCTGATTTAAAGAAATTCAGCTGTCTAAAAGTTAAGCTGTCTAAAAATTAAGAGAAAGGTGTCTAGAACAAATGAGACAGACTTCGCACAGACTCCTTAGCTAACACATGTTTTCCCTACTAGCAATCATGTAAATTCGTCAGATTTTCTGTGGGTGGCTGTCCAAAGGAGACCACAAATGTTTCCGATAACACTGCAGGATCTTACAAGAAAATTCATAGGAAGTCAGAGAGGACGTAGCACAGAATGTAGCAGCAGAGATTTCTTCCTGGCCTATGAAGATCCCTTAACATGTATTGCTTTTGCAAATAAAGATGTTTGATTAATGAATGGCTAACCTTCCAGCTTCTCACTGAGACATATTTCAGGTTTTCACTAAAATATCAGTGAAGTGAAACAGAATTTCCTGTAATATCAATGAAAACTGAACCAGTGAATAACAGTTTCCTCTCTCGTGTAAGTAGATAAGAGACAAAAGAACAAGGGATAATTTATTTTTACTCATTATACAATTATATTTTTTTGAAAGCTTTCATGATTCTTAGGGAAAAAAAGTTATTTTGCAGACAAAAATATCAAGTATGCTTATAAGTAATGCAGTTAAATATTTTCTTTCACAGTTGGTTCAAAGATGAGATTTGCAGTTAATTGAAAGTATTTGATAAGGTCTTTTTTATTCATAGTTCTGCAAGTCATGTCGTATTTATTACCTATTCATGTTATATGTCTGAATTTCAAAGTATAGCAGAAGCAACCACATAATACGAAAAAATTCTTTGTGAGATAAAATGTCAGAAAAAGGCCTCTGTGTTTTAAATGGATAACCAAAAACTTTTAAAAGACAACAAGATATTAAATACCTTCATTATTCTTTTTATATATTTTATTATTAAAAAAGTGTTGTGTTCTACATGGAAGAGGAGTGAAACCAAAGGGTTTTCTACTATTTTTTTTTTTTAAATAAGATAATATATTATTAAGACAATTACCAGGTCTCCTTAGTGAGACAATAATATAATTCTCTGCTTTTTTTTTTTTTTTTTTAAGAAAAATAAAATATTCAACAAGACAGGTAAAGGCACTATGACATTTACATTCCCATTTCTCTTTGTTAAGGATATGTGGAAATATTGCAGTCATCTGAGAACTGGATTCATGTGAAACATTTCACTAATGTCAAAACAATAAATCATGATACTGTGCACTTGGTGCCTAGACTAAATGTAAATTTTAGTGAGAGCTTTCGCCTTTTTTCAGCTCATTGAAATATTTCTTGATAAATTTTACTTAGGAATAGACTTGAACTAGAAATTATATGCTAAAACCCTGATTCATGGGCTTGTGCCAAAGCTAATAAAATTATTTTTTTCATTGTCTTTCTTAACAATGTCAAAGATAAGCTGCTGTGTTACAGAGTCCCACTATTTTTGCTTCAGACAAGATATATTTTTCGCAGATTTGCATTGCCCTGTATTCCCACTGAATTTGGGACTGGGAATATCAGTTATTTCAGAAAATCAGAATAGGGCTTGCTGCTTCTTTTATATAATTTGAACCTGATAAGTTTCTAAAATAGAATTAGATCAGCTAAATGATGTGCCATTTGGAAGATACCTCCAGATTACCAAAAAGGTTAAATGACTCTGTAATTCAATGGAAAATGTATCTAACCTTGCTTTTAAGTGGTTTTATGAATAGCTATGAGTCTAATCATCTCCATAAGATTAGAGCTAAATATTTTTTTCTCCAATACCATTTACTGAATAAATCGACCTTTTTTAAGGTTTCTTCATCCCTGTATACAGAAGTTGTCTGAAAGAAGAAAAGAATCTGTCCAGTTGGATCAGCATGGCAGTACACATAATCATTAAAGAAGAGATACTGTCACCGGATCTCATACTAAGTTTGTCATACTGCATACCAAAATACTCACAATTTTAAGCTAAATCACCTGCTAAATTACAGTTCATGGTGTTGTAAGACACTCTTCAGCATGAGAACTGATAGACATTCCTTCTCATCCTCTCATCTCTAGCATTGCTGTCTCAGTGACATAATTTGCTGTCCCTTAACTGTCAGCAAACATGTTAATAGCATCATAAAGTAGATTACTAAAATAATATGGGAAAAACCTAATTTTTTTACAAATATGTTTACCATTAACCTGAATTGATTTAGTGATTTGGTTAACAGTGGTCCACAGAAATACATACATTAAGACCACTGAGAAGTTAACTTGAGAAAGGAGCACTGAAATTGTCTGCTCTATGAAAGAATTTGTCAGGCTCTTTTCATTGTCATCTCACCCCTTTTTCCCCTCCTGTATCTGTCCAGCATTTTGTCCTTTCTTAAAAAAGATATTTGCTGAGAGGCACCACCAGTTTTTCTGATGGGTTCAGTTGCAATGTCCTGCAATATGTCTCCTTCGTGCAGCACTAGAAGCAAATCTTAAATATCTTAATGCCTATTGCCAGTAAAATGAGAACAAGAGAAATGTGCAGATCAGCCATGCCCCTTCGTGATCATCTGACATGTCCCTCAAAACCAGCAGGTAGCATGTACAAGCCTATGCTGCAGTGTCACCTGTGGCATTCGCAGGATTTCCAGTGCAAGCTGTTTGGTGGAGTGTGACATGTTTGTAGGTAGTTAAGGTATGGCGGCCGGAAGATATCGCGATGTACGGAAAGAGAGAGCCCCTCCCTAGATACTCTCACAAGCCCCATAGCATGGAGAGGGGAATTGTGGGGCAAGGCTGGACAATACCATAAAAGGTAAAAATTGTTAACCTGCCCTCTGATTGGGTCAGCACAGGTACTTCCGTGTGGCCGAAAGGTATAAAATGCCTGCTGTTGTTTAATAAAACGCTATTTGGTCATCCTCCATATTGGTGTCTGTGATCTTCTAGCCCTAAGCCAGGGGTTGGCTTAGTTCTGCAAGTCTTGGATGAAGCAACGCAGCAACACATGTTCTGATATGAGATCCAAAAAAAGGCATCATTTTACTTCCAACAGCAAACTGAGACACTGCAAACAACACTTTCATGTCAAAGCTGGGGGTTCTGTTGTGGAGTCAACTGAAACCAACCCCCTGGCATCTTTGCACAAAAGCCACTATTAGTAGCCCCCCTACCAAAACCTGGCCATGTCCTCCCACTACAGGCACTCAATATGTTAAGGACTATAAATTTACCATCAGTAATTCTATCAGGAAATGTTCTGCACTAACAGTTTTAATTTTTAGCTGACTACCAAGAAGTAATAGACAAAGGAGTAGGTGTTTGAATCCTTAAGTATCCAAGATATATTGGAAGATATTTAATCATCACACTTGTTTCACCTTTAAAGTAAGATTGATCCAACTTGAGCAATGAAAATTTTAGGCATCTAGTTTCAGCTACTCAAGCTCCCCAGGTGATCCATCCAACCCTAAGAAAATCATTTGAGAGTATCTACTGACTTCACCAATCCAAGAATTCTACCAAAGATTAGCTACCTTAGCATGTGTTTATTATGACAAATAAATTTGTCCCTCTTTTTCTTATGCTAAAATATATTTAGTAAATTAAACTCTGTCCTCATTACAAAGTTCTTTTTTCCCTAATCTCTGACAGTGTATATGAGAAACCATTAATATTACTTTGTGCTTTTTGATTACTGTTGCCAATTAACTAGTAACTCTAGGAATTTATGTGGAGGACCATTTGATAGGTGTGCAATAAATGCATCACTGACTATACTGACATCTCCTACCCTTATTACAAATGTGTTATCTGAACAGATTATCTGCATGTGCTCTTGATTGCGCCTTTTATTCATATGCTTCATTAAGGGTTCTCTTTTCAAAATGTAATCATTATGGCTTTTATCTAGGCTTCACAGCTGTCAGTGAAGCCATCAGACTGAAATTACATTATTGTTTTTTCAAATATAAATCTCTGATAAATTTTACTATATTTGTTTGTTTCTTTGTTTTTTCCCTAGTAGCTGTAAGGTGGCAAATAACTAAAGCTCTTGCCTAATTTTAATTCAAAACAGTGTACTTCTTTCAGTTTCATTAATAATTCTTCTGGGTATTTCTTATCTTTTATTCATCACAAATAACTTTCTCACATTTAAAACTTTGTAATTGGTCTCGAAGTAATATACGCAGCTAGGTTTAAAAATTAGTACTGAAACACAAGAAAGCAGTATATTTAAAAACTACTGAATATCTGGCATCTGTTTTCTCATCAATGTTTGTCCTAATTCTTTCCAAATTATTATGTACTTTGTTCATGACATATAAAGTGACAAAGATTAAAGCTTGACATTCAAGTCATCCTGGGGAGACGTATCTTGTTAAACAACCTTTCTAGAAAAACAATTATTTTTAAAGAAAAAGATTAATAGTGCACATAAGACCTGATGTCTGAATCAAAATGCATTCACATTCTGTTTTCTTCTAAAGGAAAGCCTCTAAAGGAAATCTCTTTGATTTGTTCATTTTGGCAATAATATAAAACCACAAATGATGCTGAAATTTCTTAAGTGTCCTTTTGAGAATCCTTTTGCAATATACAGAATCATAGAATCATAGAATAGTTGGGGTTGGAAAGGACCTTAAGATCATCTAGTTCCAACCCCCCTGCCATGGACAGGGACGCCTCACTGCAGACCATGTTGCCCGAGGCTCTGTCCAGTCTGGCCTTGAACACTGCCAGGGATGGAGCATTTGCCACTTCTTTGGGCAACCTGTTCCAATGCCTCACCACCCTCACAGTAGAATCATTGATCAGGATTCTGGTTTAATTTCTATATGTATCTTTTCATTTATGTATACACTCTACAGAGTCAAAATCCACTCTCTTATGCACCAGTTGAGATGTTCAGCTTTATTGAGACTCTTTAGAGGGGGGAGAAAAAAAAAAAGTTCATTGTAGAGTAGAATCCTATTAATTTCTTGTAATTTCAGCAATTGTAGAGTTAGGCATATTGACTAAACTAGCTATGTAAGCACCTTCTCTAGCAAATGGGCGAGACAAATACCTCCACAGGATAATTTTATTCATTTTAGTTAATCACCTGAAATATCTTGTACAAAACATTTTTTGTGGTTACTCTCTCTCCAGATGCACTCAAATTTACACATTATTCTCAATTACCTGACAATGTCTGCCAAAGAGACACTATCAGAAAGCAGGTCAGCTTGGGTTTATTACTATAATTTTATTTTAAAATGTTTTAACTGCAGCAATAACGTTTTCTGTTCGGGTTTTGGTTTTTTTTTCTGAAAGAATATTATTCTTAATTAAATGTTAAATAATCTATTGATTGCCTTTACTCTCTGAAAAATTAAAACCAAGAAAAAATTAAAAAAAAAAAAAAAGAGAGAAGACTTCACTCACAAATAAGTGATCCTTCAATTAAAAATTTGGGGGGAGGTGGGAGAAGAAAAAAACTCAGTTTCTTCATTCCATCATCCAAAGAATTTTGTATAGTTTGCCATATCTAGGAAGTATTTATCAAAATTATTTTCAAAGATCAGAAGGAATAAAAACTCCCTAAACAATTTATTGCATTATTTCCCAGTCTTCACATTTAGATTTTTCATCCCCCCATGCCTATCATTAATTTCTGTATTTCCAATTGAAGCCCATTTTAATGAACCACTTTATGCAAGCAGTTTAAAATAAGTACTGTACTCTGACTTAATACATACTATGGTTTTTCACTTCATGGCTTCTGGGAATGACATTATTTCCTCCTGATGCCACTGAGGTTTATATGTAGTCAAAAGGATAGCATAAAAGTTTTTCGGTGGGGTGACTAGACAGAACACATTCCTCTCATTCTCCTTCTTAATGTAACTTGGCATTCTTCCAGATTTGGTATTTTTAATTCATTAAGACCAATAAAAATATTTAAATTAAATATCTACCATAGATAATCAACAAAATCCTTCCTTTCTTCATAGCTCAAAGAAATGTTTCTTTAGCTTTTTTACCTAGACAGAAATACACTAAACATTTTACCAGGTTTATTTTTGTTAGCATTTGGCACTGTTAAATTAGTACAGTAAAGAAAAAACACATGTGAAGAAATGAGAAAGAAGAGAAGTGAATAAAAACAATTAAATTATTCTCTTGTCAATGCAAGGCAATGAAAATAAGAAGTGGCAGGCACAGGCCAATATTCCAGCTGTCACACATGATTTCTTGCAAGCAAGACGTAATTTTAAAATTCACCAAAGTTTCCCCACCCCCTGTTTGATTTAAATACTGCTTACCTAAAGGCTGTGTCAGAAAAGCTTTTTCTATCCAACTTTTTTTTTCTTCTTTTTCAACCTGTTTCATAGCATACAAACCCAACATTTTACAATAATTTTGCATGAGAATTAGCCTAGTTATTAAGATACATATTCAAGGTCTTGTGCCGAAATTCTTCCGACCAATTTTTAAGTAAGAGATTACTGGTGACTTCACATTTCTTACTTTCTTTAATAAGAACTTCTCCTCAGTAGCAAAACATGACATTTTCACTGAAAGGATCATTGAAATATAATTAATAGAATTAATATTAAGAATAAAATTATTCTTTAAAATTTTTTCACTCAGACAGATTTAGGGTTTTATTTGGTGTTTTTTTCAGTTGGTTGTTTGGTATTTTTGTTCCTAAATAATTTGTGACAATTTTTAATTAATGAATATTCTGTCATTGTTTATCTTCACGTCAGTTTTCAGAAGCTGGTAAAGAAAACCACATAGGCTGCAACACAGTGAGGTACTTAATTTGGAATCTAAGTACTTATGGGAAAAAGTCTCACTATCTCTTGTAATATGTGTTTAAAGCTGAGAATAACCTATGAGATTTTTTCTGAAGAAAATTATTAGTCATGCTTATCTGTCACTATTTGAGAGTGCCAAAATAGATCAGACAGCCTCCAAGGCATTATGAGATGCCTGTATCTTATCATGATCTTGTAAGAGAGCTTCTGGGACAATCATCAACATTTTTACCACAATAAGAATAATTAATTCTAGGTCTATTCTGGAACTGGAGAAGGCCTTTCAAGTCATCTATGCAATCTTTTATTTTGCAAAATCAGTTATATAGTGAGTCTAAAAAAAGCTTATTCATCCTCTTTCCCTCCCTCTCACATGCATGATTAAGTTGAAGAAAATTTGTCACCACCACAGAAACACGTCAGAGGGTTTCACTTATTTCAGCTGAAGCTAAATCTCTTCTAAAGAAATACAAGCATTTTCCCAAAAGTTTGAAGTCTTTTATTCCTTCCATTCTCTGTTATGGTCTTGTTCCCAAATGTGGTGGGTTAACACTGTCTGGCTGCCAGACCCCCATATTAAGCTGTCTCATGCCTCCTCCTCAACAGAAGTAGATGAAAAAGCTCACAGAGTGAGATAAAGGCAGTGAGATCTCTTAACAATTACCATCACAGGTAAGACAGACTTCACTGGGAAAAATCATTTAATTTTTTGCCAATTAGAGTTGGGTAATGAGAAACAAAGACAAAAAACTAAAACACCTTCCTGCCACCCCGACCACTTCTTCCCCGGTTCAGCCTCACTCCTTCAGTCCAGAGTCCTGTATCTCCTTCCCCAGCTTCCCAAGCAGCAGAAAGAGGATGTGCAATGGCAGGTTATGGTCAGTTTGCAACAGTTCCTCTCTGTCACTCCTTCTTACACTTTTGCCCTGCTCCAGTGTGAGACCTATAGCACAGACGCAGTCCTTCAGTATAAGACTGCTCCAGCATGGGCCCTCTGTATGGAATGCAGTTCCGTTCAGATGAAGTCTGCTCCAGAATGGACCCTTCTCAGGCTGCAGTGTGGATATTTGTTCCAGTGTGGTCCTTTCTATGCACTGCAGGGAGATACCTGCTCATCTTTCATCCTTTCCATAAGGTGCAGGGGAACATCTATTCCAGTGCCAGGAGCACCTCCTCCCTCTCCTTCTCTCACCTTGGCTGTTTCTCATATTTCTTTTCCCCCTCACTCCTCACACTGCTAGGCAGCATTTTTTCTTTTTTTAAGCACATTATCACAGAAGTGCCATCATCTTGGCTGAGGGGCCCATCCATGCTCTGCAGTGGGTCTGATGGAGCTGTCTGGAACCATCTGTGCCCAGTATGGGGCAGCCCTGGGCCCTCCTCACTGAGGCCACCCCTGCAGCTCTCCCCAGCTACCAAAACCTCGTCCCAGTAAATACATAAAAATATTGTCAAATTATTTTATATCACACAAGAAAATACTCTCTATATAACTTCAAACCTGTGCTGGAACAGTGTTTAGTGCTAGCCTCCAGAAGAATCTGTTGTCTTCTACTGAAAAGAAGTAAGTCATATAGGCACGGGTGGTACACACCATTCAACACAGGTATAGAAGAAACTCAAGCTTTGAATTTGTAAAATTAATAGGTTATTAAGAACTTGAAATAATCCAGCTAAATCAATTTTTCCAATTCACTGGAAAAAACAAAATTACATGAATTGTTTTTTTTAAACACACCTGAGGAATGCCGATATACTTATGAAGAGAAAGTTTTACATGATATGGCATCATTAATAATCTCCTAGTAAAGGCACACAGAAATCTCATAGTCTGAAAAATTTGCAGTCAATTAATTAATTAATTAGTTAATGTTACTGCTTAGATAGCTAGGTAAATAAGATCATACAAATAACTGAAATTACTCTATACCATTTTTTTGTCATACTTCCTGTAGTGTACTCTTTTCACCTGCATCAGTCAAAGGTCACAGAATCTTAGTAGCACTACATTTTTCTTTATAGATGTAAAATGTTTATTTGAACATAAGTAACAACCTCCTGATATTTAACCTCTAATTCTTTGCTCTTTTCAGACCTTACATTTCAGTCACCTAGCAAATACACTAGACATTTCTGCTCTAGTCCTGAGCAAAGCGTACTTTCTGACATATCTAACCTGCCTTTCAAGTTTGACTATTACTGGTCTGGATCTGATAGCAGTGCTACACATTGACTTGTTGCCCTTTCTTAACATTAGATCTGGCAGCCTTATTTATAGCAAAATATAATTTCTCAAGAGAGGAAACATGACACAAGTGCATACGGTCTGCAACCCAAATTTCATCACTGTTAGGTAAATGCTTTTCCTTCTAGAGAAGAAAATCATTGTAATTGGTTTTCTTTCTGAGGTAACAAATAATGTAATTGTACTAATTGAAGTAGAATAGGATGGACTGCAAAGTCCCCATTCCAATGTATTTTATTCTTACAGATTTTTATGGGAGTTACAAATTCTGCCAGATAAAGGACTGAATTAAGCATCCAGGATGTTCTCCAAATTTAAAGGCAGGGTCAAATCTGCCTCATATATTACTACTGAGGAACTTATCTTCATTAAAATGGCCAATACATCCAAGTACTCAATAAAATACCTAATACATTCAAAAGCTGATAAGGGATTTTTTTCTTTTTTTTTTAGTAGTGTTATTCTATATGAACATTCAATCCACCTAGTTCATGCATCTAAAATAAGGAACCTTGGAGACTTTTAAGGTCTCACTTTTTACAATATAGAGAATTTAACCACCTTAGAAAATCATTATGCTCTATGCCAAAAATTTAGCAGATAATTACTTCTGCTGGGAAAACCAATCATAGCTTAATTACAAAACTGAAAGAGAGACCATTCTTTTGTTAGCTTTCATAGGAAAAGTTTGCGGACTTGAAACCCAGATAGCATTGTGAATCTGATTATTGATCAATAAGGAGGGAAACTCTTGCTACTCTGTATAAAGTTGTTACAGACACAATTTTATGCCCTTAGCATTGACTGCATTTTGAATATAACTTTCTAATTCACAATCTTTGTATTCCATATGGTATCCTCAAGTAAGTCATAGAAGACAGAATCAGGAGATAAGATTAAATAACTAGATATACACAGATGAAAAAATGTTCCTAGCTGTTTACTCATATTTTCACCATCCCTAAAAAATGATCTACAGATCTTGGGCAGCTAAATTACTGGCTGCCTTTTAATAAAAGGTACGCTGCTGACAAAGTTTAAATGACCTGCCCACATTCTCTAGAGCTGTCAGACAGCTGGCTTTCACAAATGCAAAATTTCATCAAAGGGGAACACAGAAGCAAGCAAGAAAAAAGCTAAGAATTTCTTTTCTTTTCTGCAAGCTACTGCTGAACAAGAAAAAAAATTGAAACAAAATACAATGGCCATATTTTTTTACTGCAAATGTTGAGGGGTTTTGTTGCTGGTTTTGTTTCTTTTTTATTTTGGCTATAAAGTCTGTAGGTAAAACTATTCATAAATAGGAGAAAGGATCTGGTATTATATTTACATATATATAATTCTAGTTAGGAAACAATATGAGATACGTGGAAAATTACAAGTAACAGGAATGTACTGAACCACAAATATATATATGTATATGTTCACTTCCTGTCACTTAAGGAAACGTCTGCATCAATGTCATATGATTCGGGTTGTTTGTAAAAGTCTCAAAGATGAAAGCTAAAACTAAGTTATTAATGAGTAACTAAGTCAGGCTGTTGTTGCTCGTGCTTTAAATTGCAGGAATGCTGCACTTGCACGTTTTCAATACCACCTAAAAGGACCTACCCATATCCATTAGTAACTAACTTGCAGTTGCTTGCCTAGAAAGATAGATTGTTTCTCTACCCAGTAAGTAACTTGGTATAGCACAAACCTACAGGTTTGAGTTAACAGGCTTTTAATACCGTTTCTCTAAATTTTGACTAACCTATGAAAAGGCCACAGATATTTTAAAATCAATGTGCAGTAAGACTGAGGGAATGCTTTCCCCTTTCTGCAGGTTTCTCGATTGATTAGAAGCTCTGTTCTATATAAATAATTTAAACACCTAAAGGAAGCAAACTGGAAGATTTAAGGCAACTAAATTTAAGCTTGTGATGCCATCAACTCAAACTCTGCTGTCACTTCAACTAAGAGATGGGAAAGGTTCAGATGTGTTATCAGCTTCTTGCTCTTGGAGTATTTAAGGTCTTCTATTAAATGTAAACTATGTTCTCAGTGCAGAAACAAGGTGTAGCACTGCCTTAGCCAGTGCCTATGCCTTATAACTACATGTTTCAGGCTGTACTCATGATTGTTCTTGCTCTCTTTCGACTGAATTTGCAATCTATTTTTACATGCAGTAACACAGACTGAACACAAAACACCATTTTTGCCAGCATGAACTTTGCTAAGAGCAAAAAAGGATATGAATCTGCTCTGACAGGAATAAATTGAATCCAGTTTTCCCACTACCTGGATCAGGGCTTTAATTACTAGGTTATTAAACATATACACTACTGTTCTTTACGAGGAAGTCCAGAGAGTTCACTGTGTATCTCCAAAAGCCAAACAAATATAGGAAAAGGCTACTGATATTTCATCCTGTGTGTGAGTGCTGCAAGGACCCAGTGCCACCCACTGGTGAGCCCTGCATGTGTGTGAATGAAACTTGGTGCCAGCTACTGGAATCAGATCAGGGGTGTGGGTGCCCCTAGCCATGGGTTTCAGCTACTGAAGCCAGTGGGGTCTCAACATCAGCTACTGGAGCCAGTGGGGGTCCTTAATCTCAAGCCACTGTGGCAGGCATATTGTGTGCCTGGCCCCAGCCGCTGGGCAGGTGTGAGTATCTGTATCTTCCCCAAACCCAGTGTGCATGGGGTGTGCCTGTGTATTCACCAACAAACTTCAAGCTGGACTTGCCAATGAGTAGGGGAGCTGAGCCACCTAGGGGTGACAGGAATGGGGATTATAGTCAGTTCATAACATTTTTGCTCTGCTGCTCCTGTCTCCTCACGCTCTTCCCTGGCTTCAGCCTGGGGTCCCTTCCACAGAATACAGCCCTTCGCAAGCTGTGCTCCAAAGTGGGCCTTTCCCACAGGCTGTAGTCTTCAAGAACTGCTCTAGCATGGGTCCTTTCTATAGGGTATAGTCCTTCAAGGACTGACTGCTCCAGGATGGGTTACACACAGACCACAGTTCCTGCCAGGAGCCTACTCTGGCATGGACTCTCCATGGGCTGCAGCTTCACTCAGGGCACTTCTGCCTGCCAGCTTGTGGGGATCTCCACATGCTGAAGTATGGATATTTGTTCCACTGTGGTCCTCCAAGGGTTACAGGGAGACAATGTGCTTCATGACGGTCTTCTCCATAGGCCGCAGCAGAATCTCTGCTCCAGCACTTAGAGCACTTGCTACCCCTTCTTCTCTCACCTGGGTGTCTGCAGGGCTGTTTCTCACACATTTTTCTTACTGCTGTCACACAACTGCTCCACAACATTTTTCACTCTTTCTTAAATATGTTGTCATACAGGTGCCACCTTAGTGGCTGGTGGGCTCAGCTAGGCCCTGTAGTGGGTCCCTTTTGGAGCCAGCTGGAACTAGCTCAGTCTGGCACGGGACAGCCCCTGGTTTCTTCTCAAAGAGGCCATCCTTGCAGTCCCTCCAATGCCAACAGCTCAATGCATATACCTGGTAGAGTACCTATCTGTTTTTATCAGGTGTTTAATACAGAAACTCATGAAATTCACCATTAAGTATATAGCTTTTGTTTGTGCTAAAGCATCTCAGTCAGAAATTGACTCTGGATTTAAACTTCAAGTAATGGAGAAACTAGCATTCTTTGTTTTTCTGTAGTTTCTAAGTATCCATATCAAGCAGTGTTCTAGTTGGATAGAAGAGTAAGACATACTCTCCAACAAAGTAAGCGACATCATCATTTACAGGAAGTAAATCCGCATGAATTTTTACTTGCTAACATACATCTGTCATTCTTGAAAATAAAAACAGGTGTGTGGATTTCTTTGGGGTTTTATTTCTCATTGGTTTTTTTCTCTCATTGTTTGTTTTTTTTTTCCCCTCATTTATATGAACATCTAAACTATATGAAATTCAGTTTAATTTTTTTGAATACAAATATTGAAACAAAAGTTTCTAAGATCATGGGCTTGAAAAGTAAGACTTTTAAGAGGGGCTTTTTCAAATACTCAGGTGATAAAATATGATGGGTATACGGTTTCCTACTTTTGTATAGCACAAATTGGCTCATTCAGAGAATACAGAACATTATGGTACTTTTTACTATTACTTAATTAGGCTGTATCCATTTCATTTTAAGTCAGTACAAACCTAAACTGCATTTCGGTATTATAAAGCATTGCCTCAGAAATGTTATGGTTCTTACCTGATACCCTGTTCTCTGAGGAGAAGGCTTACTGCCCAAGAACCTAGTGCTGGTATACACTGCATATGGACTGCAAGAGAGCAAACATGGAAACTAGTCTTGTAGCACTGGTAGATGTTGAAGGCTTACTAAACAAAATTTCCATGGGTATACTTTAAAAGAGATAGGGGAGTGGGGGGAGAAAGAGAAGTCAGTTTCATGTTGAAATTTTTTGAAACACTGCGTCAACTGGGAAAAAGCTTAATTATTTTATTACACGTTAAACTATTGCCAAATGGAATATTTATTTTACTTTAAGAATTTGAAAACTTTCAGAAACATAATGAAAAAAATAACCAAACCCCAATAACTCTAGAAGCTACACTTTCAGTTGAAAAATCTCTCTGGTAGCTCTAAATTAGGTTGCCATTTTCTTCGAATGTGGTTTTCAGTTGTGAACACCCTTCTAAGTTTGCAAATTGTACTATTAAATCCAAATTTTTTTCAGTACTGAAGCAAAAAAAGAATAGAATTTTCATCCAATCAAAAAAGGTAGAAAACACATTCTATAACATGCCTTCTGTTCCTTCCACAACATGACTGCAAGCATACCTAAGACAGAATAAAAAAAAACAGAAAAGCTGTTAATGTAGTCTATGATTCTTTGCTACAATAAAAATATCTCTTTCATAAGCAATTGCTAGCCCTTTTTATGGAGGACTACTATTTTATAGAAGCAATTATAGGCCGCCAGGGAATTACTAGGGCTGAAAAAAAATACATATTCACACGTAAACTCTAAAATACATATGATTACCAAAAACTACTGATCAAAAATTTGAGGTGTCATTGCTGTACATTATATAGAGTCATTAAATTATGACTGTGCAAAGATTTATATATTTTTTTAGATTAATTAATTGCTTACTACATTAATAGAATGGCTTTTGATTTCCTGAACAGGGAATTCAGAAAAGGGCTTTTATGCTAAATACTTGTTTATTTTCAGACTAACTAGCTCCGATATGCAAATGTAATTCCAAAAAAGTACAAAACAGCTACCTGCATAACAGTCCTGCATATTTATTAGTGGAATTGTAAAGAACATACCATAGCAAGATTTAGATCAGCAGCACCACATGACAAGATTATATTTGTATAATACAATTTTAAAGTCTCTTTTTGCAATTTAAATTACCTTAACTGGAATTTTTAAATTGCTTGAACTTCGTTCTTCTTTGATATAATAATAAATAAAGATTCATCTATGCTAGATGCTTTTTGTTGATGTTTTAGCTTCTAGTTCAAAAGAAAAGGTCTGAAATACTTTTACTGAAAATGTTTTAAGTAGGAGCTGCCAACCTATTTCTAGACATCAGCATGTCAGTTGCATTTTCTTATTCAGTCTACCTCAAGAAATGACAGTGGCAGATACAGAGAACTGCCTGTTTATTACCTAACACTGCAACATCTGCATGTCTCTTCAGTGAAGATCAAGTCTGTATTGCACAGTGATAAAGCTTTTTTCCAAACAGAACCAAATAGGGATTTAACTTTGACAGAAAAATATGGTTGCATCTAATGTGAATATACAGCAATAAAATAGTTGCATTTTCTGGAAGTTAAATTTCCTATTATCTGGTTTATGTTTAGCTTCTTTAGGCATGGCTTCAGATAGCCATGAACCGTCTGACAATATAAAGGTGTAATAATAAGTTGTTTGGGGTTTTTTTGGTTGGTTTTTTTGGTGGTTTTGGGGTGTTGTTTTTTTGTTTGTGTTTGTTTTTGTTTTTGTTTTTTTGTGGGGTTGTTTTTTGGGGGTTTTTTTGGTTGTTGTTTTGGGTTATTGTTGTCGTTTGTTTGGGTTTTTTGGTTTTTATTTAGCACTGAATGTAATGATGTGTCTTTTATCAGTTTGCATTATATATTGCATTTTAATAGGAATTACAGGAATATTGCAGAAATATATCTAGGAATATATATAAAATAAAATTCTGATCAGTGTAAGATTGGAAGTTCAATATTAAAAGGAAAACAAACTTTTGGAAAACAAACATTTGATTTGACTCTTATTGCTATTGCTGTTTATTGAGTCAAGTTTAATTACATTTGAACTACTGGCATCTGACTCAGCTATCATCTTTAGTATATTCATATGCTGACAGATGAGTGAATCCCCTTAACTTGGAAGCATAGAAGCTAGGTAGCTTGGCAGTGTTTATCAACACTTCACTCAAACATGAGTGAAAAAAAAACAGTGTTGCTTTTTAATGTTTTGATCCTTTCAGGCTCTTGGTTTAGATTCTTAAAGCTGCTTTTAGTCTCTTTAAGCTGCTGCTACCAACAGCATCAATTCCAGAAATGTACTGACTAACAAACACAAACAAAATGCAAACACACAGAGAAGTCCATGTAAGAATAACACTTAGGTTAAATTTACAAAAGCCAGGAAAAAGTATTTCAGGAGAAACATATTTCAGTAGGAATTGAAATGTTGAAGCTCCTGTAGGCTAAGAAATGTTGTCCATTGACTGTAATGACAATAACCAACACAAAACGCTTGAGATAGATAAACATTACTGGATTTTTCTTTTTTGGCTTTGACATTAATTCTTAAATAAATTACCATTCTGTTCTAAGTGCTAAAATAACTCCTCTGGTTGGAGTTATGCTGCCATTAACTGTGTCTCAGGTTGACTTCTGCTCTGCCTGTGCAGTTCTCTGGTCTACAGATAACGGTATTCTTCTGTGTAATAATGTCTGAATTTCTCAATGGAAGAAGGAAGAATATATTATATAATTGTCCACTTGTTCAGCAAATATGGGCCTGCCTGAAGGCAAATTAAATCAGGGCTAGTGAGAAGGATGATAGTCACTGTTTTCTCCCACTCTGCTTTGCTTTTTTGGTTGTGTTACCATAAGAGAGGTATAAACAGAATTTATTTGTGCTCCTATTGTTCCATGTGATTAAACAATATTCAAGGCTTTGTGGTTAGCACTAGAAATTACTGGTAAGAAAGATAATTGCTCTTATCTGGTACATGTCTATAGAGCTTTTGCACATAAAGACCACACTGCCTTTTTGAGTTACAAAAACTGAATCAGTCTGTGCTTGCAACTCCAAATCTACAATTCGTGTTAGCACTTTAATGCTTAAAGGTTCATTTGCTTAAATTTTTCAAACATTCTAACATTTTAAAAGATAGTTTTTTAATTTTTGTTCAGGTTTCAGATTGCATTCTTTTTATTTTTTTTTTTTTTTAATTCCTTTATTGTTCAGTACTTTTGATGGGTTTGGTTTTACTCCATCAGATACTGTTTCTCTACAGCCAGGTAAATGTAGCACATACTAAAACCTTTTGTCGTGGTTTAAGCCCAGCCAGTAACTCAGAACCATGCATCGGCTCGCTCACTTCCGCTCTTCTTCCTCCCCCAGCTCCTGGAGGGATGGGGAGGAGAATCGAAAGAATGTAAACCCCATGGGCTGAGATAAGAACAGCCCAGTAACTAAGGTATAATACAAAACCACTACTGCTACCACCAATAATAATAATGATAAGGGAAATAACAAGGGGAGAGAATATAAAACTAACAGGGGAAAAGGAAAAGAAAGGAATAAATACAAGCGATGCACAATACAATTGCTCACCTGCCAACCGATACCCAGCCCGACCCGAGCAGCGATCTGGCCTTCCGGATAACTCTCCCCAGATTATATACTGGGCATGACATGCAGTGGTATGGAATACCCCTTTGGCCAGTTTGGGTCAGGTGTCCTGTCTCTGCTTCCTCCCACCTTCCTGTGCCCCGCTTCACTGGCAGAGCATGAGAGACTGAAAAATCCTTGATCAGACTAAGCATTACTTAGCGAGAACTAAAAACATCGGTGTGTTATCAGCACTGTTCCCAGACTAAAGCAAAAAACACAGCACTGCACCAGCTACTAAGAAGGAGAAAAATGGCTGCTACAGCTGAACCCAGGACACCTTTATATTTTTTTTTCTTTTACAGCTAATGGATGGTATATCTATGAGAGCACAACGTGGTACAGAGCTGATCAAATGGACATATCAGACCAAATTCTTCTCTATCTCCTCTAGACATGTTTGATCTAGCCTTTAGGTTAGGGTTTAATTTGTTTCAATTATTGTTAAATGAAGAAACTTCTAATTGTGCTTTTATCTTTAATATCCATCATCAAAATGAATTTTTTTTATTAAAGATATGCTTGCTAGATCACCCTATTCAAAGCACAACATGTTAATAGTTTGTTGATTAAACAGTACTAATTTTTTTTATGTTGTAATTAATTTCTATTGCAAGCCACGCATTACAGCAAGCGGCAGAGCCAGGTAACAAAAAAGATATGAATTGTTAACAATGATATCAATTACCATGAACTGGAACTATTCAATATAATGATTCAGGAATTCAATCAGGCAGATCTCAGGCATCCTTGGAATTGTGCTAAGCATATGCCTATGCAACATGCAAAATCCTAAAGTTAAGTAGGAACCATGTATTGCAAATCTATTTCAGGCACGACATTTCTTTTAAATAATTAGCATTTGAGAATTCATATGCTTGAGTGTCAATTATGCCTGAAGTAACATCAACATTTTTTTGAAAATATTTTTAGAACAAGTTCCAGGAAAGACTAATTCCTGTTTTAATTTATCCTGATTATAAAGAACTTGCATTACAATATTTTGCATGCATACAGTATCTCATCTGTAGCTCATCTGGCAACATGTTATAAATGATAATAATACAGACCACCAGTTAGTATTGCCTTCTGGAGTAAAAGGCAGAAGATAGATGAGAACTAATTTGATTAAATTTTTGGAACAGTATTATCATTACTGGGACATTTCCTCTTCCAATTCTTTTAAAGAGATATAGAATCATAGAATCATAGAATCGTAAGGGTTGGAAAGGACCTTCATCTAGTTCCAAACCCCCTGCCATGGGCAGGGACACCTTGCCCTAAACCACGGGGTCCAAGGCTCTGTCCAACCTGGCCTTGAACATTGCCAGGGATGGAGCATCCACAACCTCCCTGGGCAACCCATTCCAGTGCTTCACCACCCTCACTGTAAAGAATTTCTTCCTTATATCTAATCTAAACTTCCCCTGTTTAAGTTTGAAGCCATTCCCCCTTGTCCTACCACTACAGTCCCTAAGAAAGAGTCCCTCCCCAGCATCCTTGTAGGCCCCCTTCAGATACTGGAAGGCTGCTATGAGGTCTCCATGAAGCCTTCTCTTCTCCAGGCTGAACAGCCCCAACTCTCTCAGCCTGTCTTCATACGGGAGGTGCTCCAGCCCTCTTATCATCCTCGTGGCCCTCCTCTGGACTCGCTCCAACAGCATCATGTCTTTTTTATGTTGAGGACACCAGAACTGTATGCAGTACTACAAGTGAGGTCTCACAAGAGCAGAGTAGAGGGGCAGGATCACCTCCTTCGACCTGCTGGTCACGCTTCTTTTGATGCAGCCCGGGGTACGGTTGGCTTTCTGGGCTGCAAGCGCACACTGCCGGCTCATGTTAAGCTTTTCGTCAACCAACACCCCCAAGTCCTTTTCTGCAGGGCTGCTCTGAATCTCTTCTCCACCCAACCTGTAGCAGTGCCTGGGATTGCCCCTACCCAGGTGTAGGACCTTACACTTGGCTTGGTTAAACTTCATAAGGTTGGCATCGGCCCACCTCACAAGCGTGTCCAGATCCCTCTGGATGGCATCCCTTCCCTCCAGCGTATCAACCGAACCACACAGCTTGGTGTCGTCGGCAAACTTGCTGAGGGCGCACTCAATCCCACTGTCCATGTCGCCGACAAAGATGTTGAACAGGACCGGTCCCAACACCGATCCCTGAGGGACACCACTCGTTACAGGTTTCCAACTGGACATCGAGCCATTTACAACTCTTTGCGTGCGGCCATCGAGCCAGTTTTTTATCCACGGAGTGGTCTATCTATCAAATTGATGTCTCTCCAATTTAGAGACAAGGATGTCATGCGGGACAGTGTCGAAAGCTTTGCACAAGTCCAGGTAGATGACGTCAACTGCTCTGCCCCTGTCCATCAGTTCCGTGGCTCCATCATAGAAGGCCACCAAATTGGTCAGGCAGGATTTCCCCTTAGTGAAGCCATGTTGGCTGTCACCAACCACCTTATTGTTTTCATGTGCCTTAGCATGTTTTCCAGGAGAAACTGTTCCAAGATTTTGCCAGGCACAGAGGTGAGACTGACTGCTCTGTAGTTCCCTGGGTCTTCCGTCTTCCCCTTCTTGAAAATGGGGGTTACATTACCCTTCTTCCAGTCATCGGGAACTTCACCTGACTGCCAGGATTTTTCGAATATGATGGACAGTGGTTTAGCAACTTCATTCGCCAGCTAGCAACTTCATTCGCCAGCTAATATAGAAATGTATATCTGTTATTGTGATAGATATTCGAAACAAGCACAAAAAGAATGTAACAGGTTGACACAAATTACTCCTCTTACTTCATAGATTTTATTGGAAACAAGCACAAAAAGAATGTAACAGCTTGACACAAATTACTCTCTCCTCTTACTTCATAGATTTTATTTTTCTCGTATCTTTCTGTTCACACACTACTGTCTTCTGAATCCACTTGTCATTCACTAGTTTTCATTTAACAATTCTGACGAGACAGCTTGAACCATTAATTCCATTTTAACGGTGATTCAAATAGTCCATTTTAATTAATGCAATCCCACCATTATTAATAAAGCCTAAGAAATCCATTGGAAGTCTAATCTTATTTTAAAAGTAAGGATTCCAAAGTTCTTTTTAATTACCAGCTGTTTGCGATTATCTTTTAATATGTGGCCTGGGCAGATTTTATTCATGACAGCCATACATGTGTTACAAAAGGGCTTAGCCAGGATGATTTCAGTGCTCTTTCTTTCATGCATTCAGACACATACATGCATATTTTAGAAAATGAAATATCGTGCTTGCTTGTCAGTGACAGCTAGATTAGATACCTGCTAAAATTTTGTGCGAAGCAATTTAAAACCTAGACTGACCTAGTGGCCAAGGAATACAGACCAATTTTTCCTGTGCCAAGAGGACCCTCTGATTTACATCTGCAGTTGGCAGTGCTTAGAGTCTAGGCCAGCAGCTGGGCATTCATGTGGGAAAAAAGAAGGTTCTTTTGGCGATGCTCTTTTTCTATGCAAATCGTCAGTAAGGTGTTTACTGAGGGCCAAGGACGCTCCATCAGGTTTAGAGCCACCAATTCATTCTTCCACATAAGGAGATTTTCTGATTTTTCATAGGAACAGGTTTGTTCAGCTACAGCTGTGCAAAGGCTTTGCCAAAAATTTAGCCTTCAATTTCATCTTTTTAATTATCTAGGGTAGCCTTTTCTCACTACAGGTTTTGATGGCATTGTCACCTCATCTTGTCAGTCTGCTGAGACTGATTTCACCAGGTACACAAAGAGCTACTGTTCTTAGTTTCCTAGCTAAATAATACTTTGTGTAATTAATAAAAATAAATTAAAACATTAAATACTGCAATCTGGACTGGAGTTACAGACCTCCCAACCCTGAGGATATTTTTCATATCAGTCCTATTATCTAGTAACTATAATTTCTGTTTTTCAGATTATAACATGCATCATTCTATCAAAATTAAACAAATCAGATCTACATATTGGATATTTATGGGTGCATCAAACAGTATACCCAGACAGTCAAAAGAGGTGATTACTGTATCCAGTGTTGGTGCAGTGAGTACTGCATGCAGTTCTGTGCCTCACAATTTAGGAAAAATGTGGAGGTCCTTGAATGTGTCCAGAGGAGGGCAACAAAGCTGGCGGAAGAGGTGGAAGGCATGTCCTGTGAGGACCAACTGAGGACTTTGGGCTTGTCTAGTTTGAAGAGGAGGAGGCTGAGGGGCAACCTCACGGCTCAATACAGCTTCCTGAGGAGACGAAGGGGAGAGGGAGATGCTGAGATGAGTGCTGGGTGACAGGACATGAGGGAATGGTTCAAAGCTGTGCCAGGGGAGGTATAGACTGGACATTAGGAAGCATTTGTTTACTGAGAGGGTGGTCAATCACTGTGTCATGGTTTAAGCTGGGACAATGGGGCTGACAGTCACAAATTAGAAGGTAGGGAAGCCAAGCAGCTGGGATCACTTACAGTCTTCCTAGAGAGGTGGTTGATGTCCCACACCTGTCAGTACTTAAGAGGCATTTGGACAATGCCCTTAATAAATTTCTCAGAGAAATCACCTCTGTAGCTCAACTCCAATACTGAAACATTGCCATGTAAATCCAATGCTGAAATATAACAACTCTATAAATCTAGACTTACAATGACAACACTAGTCTGTCTTTCACTGTGGTGTTACTTAACACAGTAATGAACTCTGGCAAAACGTTCAGTCACCATGTTCAAGATTAGATGTGTTCTGCAAGCTTTAGTCACTGAAAAGGAATTAACAGAACAGCTAGAAATCTAGCTAGAGATAAAGGAAATTAACTAGTCTGTCTTCAGAAACTGACTTTTTTTAAAAAATATATTCCATTTTCACAGTGAATAATCTTGTAAAACTTCTTTAATATAATTGAGTCCATTCTTTAAGAAACAGGTGCTTAAATTCCAGAGAACTTTAAACCATATTGATCTGACTAGAAAGACAAATAGCAGAGGAATAATAGTACTACGCATTAGCAAATACAAAACTAGAATAACCCAGGATGAAGAAATCACACATTAAATTATGATACCCTCCCAGGTCAGGGGAACAGACAAAAGATTCAATTTTGGAGGCTGTTTTTACTTTAATGTGGATTGGAAATTATATTTTTGGCTATACTTATTTTTCAATCCTTTAAGTTAAATATATCCTGCCACAATCAGATCCTCTTGGGTGGTGAAGTCTGTGTTTTTCAGAGGCATGATTCTCACCATAGACTTAGAATATTTGTCCTGAAGAAAAGCATCCTATTTACTAAGGAACTAAAACAAAAAAAAAAGAAGTCTTTACTTTTCTTTAGTGTCAAACTTTTGCTGTTTGCACTGTAAGCTCTTTAGCTTCAGTGCGATCTGGTCCATCATGTTTAAAACATCCAATGTTTCCACAATTTGCAGTACAACATATGTTCTCAGAATCACTGTTTGAAAATGTTAATTGTAGGTAGTGGGAAAGCAAATCTTTCAGGTAACTGTACTGCGAGGCTCTGGGAGAATTATAAAATAAAAACCATTAAGAACTGAAAGCACAATTCCCACTAGAAAACCACCCTCTAACCCTTAAATCTCCAGATAAAAGTATTTCTGGAGTTAGCCTTTCCTTATTAGAAAGAACTATGTGGACAATAAATCGAAACCATAATTTACTAGCATTGGTCAATAAACAAGAAAACAGGCTCAACTTGGGGAAAATAGTTTAATTTATTACTAATCAAGTAATTCAAGATTTCCTTTTCAAAGAATGTCCAGCCATCCTGGACTCCTTTGCTCTTCAGGGCTGCCTCTCAAGGGACTCTTATCAACCAGTCTCCTAAACAGTCTAAAGTCTGCTTTCCAGAAGTCCAAGGTAGGAGTTCTGCTGACCCCCTACCTACTTCTCTGAGAACCAAAACTTGTCATTTCATAATTGTTATGTCCAAGACAGCCTCCAACCATTACATTACTCACAAGTCCTCCTCCGTTTGCAAACAAGAGGTCCAGTGGGGTGCCTTCCCCAGTCCCCAGCATATCCAAGCCTCTCCTACTCTCCATTGTCTTGTGGTGCTATGGTTTTCTAGATGTCTCCTTCAGGATCACCAGAATAATAGTGCGATGAAAACAACATGTAAATATGGAAACTTTCTTCTAAAAATACGAAGGAAAAAAAATACACGAAAAAACCATGTATTATGAAAAGCAATACATTCATAAAGAAATTGCAAACTGTGCGTTCTAGAATTTTCTGATTCTTGAAAAAAGTCTGTATTATGTCCTACTTACTGTAGACTTAGGGAGATGCTAATAGATCAAATTTCTTCTAGATAAAAGCAGATTTCTTGGAAAACAAACATACAAAGTTCATTTCTTGTGGTCAGTTCATACAAGACTAAACGCATTCCATCTGTTTTCCAACCTGTCTTCACTGTGTGTGGCCCACTGCCCTTGGAAGACTGATAGTTTTGCTACTTCCTATGAGAATTGGAGGAGAAAGGGTGTGTTTCATCTGGTTAACTGAGGACAGACACAATTTATGAAGTGTCAGATAAGAACAGAACCTTATTATCCCAATTCCAACCTTGTGCAGTCTTAAATTTTACACATTCCTACCCAAGCCCGGCCCAGAGGACCACTCTTTCATTAAACAATTTTAAAAAATTTCTCCATAAGTAAAGTTGCATGAAGGAAAAATATTAGTTTCTTTTTAATATATTTTTTTCAGAGAATACTATAAAATAGAAAGAAGGAAATATCAAGTTAATTTTTTTTCCTACATTTGTCTTCTTTTTTCTAAAAAGGAATAGGTTTACCTCAGTGAGCAGTATTTAGAAAAATGTTATTATTCAAGTGATAATTTTGATGATTGATACTATGATAATTCATTGATATTAATTCTAAATATTTTGGTTTATTTTATTCTTCACTTTAGGGGCATTAATTTTGTGAGCATTTCTAAGACAAATAAAAGCATATGATTTGTTGGACAGGTCAATTATACAAAAATTCCATTCAGTTTTTACAATCCTGGCTGGAGCTTCATGGTTATACGGAAAAGTGCTAGGGTCTATCAGATGTCCAAGATGTATATACAACTGAGACTTGCAAAAGCTAGAAATTCACCCAAGTTTGGGTATACTGTTACTGAAACAATAAAAGACTTCAGAATGAACTTGCCCTAAAATTCTGTGTGTCTCTTCATGTCATTTAAATTTTAAGATCCTCTGCTAAGTAACCTGAAGAATCAAAGGAATCTGTTTTCTTGAGAAATTGGATAAACCTGGAGAAATTTTCTGACTGTCCTTGTCTCAGTAAAAACTGAACTTGAATAAATTATTTTAATGGAATAAACTCAAAGTAAAAGGCAAAATGACAAAAGGCATAATGAACATAAGATCTAGTGATCCTGTGAAAGACAAAAGTGAAAAGCAGGGGGCTTATTACAAAGCCTAAAAATTATAAGAAAAATTTCCCATTCTTTGTCTATTTCTGTGTATGATGAAGACATAACATTTTCTTTAAATAATAATAAAAAAAAATCTGCATTTCATAGTGCTGTAATACCTGTATCTGTCATACAACTGTGGCTTCATTTAGATATTAAATTCTAGACATTTAAGATCATTTAAGAGTATTAGGCACTACTGCCCATATTAAACAATTCTATTAGAAATTATTTATCATGCATATTGGCCTCTGAGATAGAGAAAAAAGAATGAATTAAGGTTTATGTCAATAAAAAAATATTACTACTTCAGTTTTAGAAAAAATGCTGTTTCTAATTACTCTTTTTTCTCTCTGTAAGGTTAAATATCCAGTCCGGTAAAGTGACATCACTGTAAATTGTTGAGGTGAAATAAACGTGATATAATGTGTTCAAGACAACAACAGCAACAAAAAGACTAATTTAAAAATAAATCATAGTGTAATCTCTGTGTGATTGCAAATCAGCTCTGTGATGCCAAATCCCTGTGTCTACTGAATACAAGTCAACTCATAGCAACTCTCTGGGAGAGTATGAAGAGATATTAAAGGTAATTAAGATTATATTAATTTAAAGTTATCAACATAAACATCCATAATAAAAAGTTATTTTAATATTACATAATAAATTAAGCTTTTATTTCATAAAATTTGTCAGAAACATACAATCTCTGATGTTTGCTGGAGAGTTGAAACTTTGTCTACACATTAAAATGAGATATATTACAAAATCTGAGCCATGAATTTTCTCAATGACAACACAATGATATCAGCCAGCTCATTATTCTGATCTTCTTACTACAAATAAATCAGCTCTGCGACTGAGCAAAAAGCAGAAATTAAAGTGGCAGATCTAAGAAAGGTCGTAAAAAATAAAGCAAAAGAATTTGAAGATGTCCTTGAAGTCTGTTGACTAGTAACTATATCAAGGCAGGCATAATTGCACATAACCATTTTTATTATTTGTTTAAATATGTGAATAGATTGATCATTTATCACTGTCCCTTTCCTTCTGCTTCAATGAGGACACAAAGAAATCAAGCTGAAACTGTGTGGGATGCCTTACCTGTAAGTGACATGTATGTACATAGATTAAATACTTTCAGAGATGCAAGATACCATTAGATGAAACAAGATGGAGGGGATAATGAGATAAATATGGAAAAGTCCTCAAGAAATAACCTTGTACTCTGATTTTTATTTGCACAGGTTGACCTTGTCTCCCAGGTAGTTGATGGATAAATACAAGGCAGTGTAGCTATGCCTAACATGATCATTTAGAGTGCTAGTTAGGAGGCTGTACATCTTTCTATGCCTGTAAACCGGCCAATTTACATTTTTTATTTTATAGATTAAACACTTCTAAAACTTCTTGTCAGTCAACAACTAATGGGAAGTTGCATTTCTTTGAAATTAGGACAGGAAAACCAGTATCTCTTCCATGTTTATTTAAACTTTCAGTGCCCTTATCTTCCTAAGATTAGTTTTGCTACATAAGGATGGTTTTTCCTTACCTTGCCTTCCCTTCCCCTTCCCCTTACTCTTACCTTCTTCCTTCCCTTTCTCTCTTTGCTACTGCAATTGCATTTCATTCAAACCTACCACCAGAGCAGAACACACATAGCCTATTCCCTTCTTTATCAGTTCAAAAGTTAGACTGAAATTTTCACATTTAATGTAAAATATCAGCTGAATAATTTTGTAAGTAGGATTTGATTGTGAAGAACAATGAAGAGAGGAAAAGATTTTTGTTGACAACCACCTGACAAAATAATCCAAATGGCAGTATGCAGACACTATGAAGGTATTAATTATTCTTCTCAGTTACTCAAATACCAGGTTGCCATACGAAATACTGACAATGATTGAGCTCTTAAAATACATCCATTTTAAATATTTCAAACTTAAATCAACAGCCTGTTTCAGAGATAAACAAACATAAGTTCAGGTAGATCGTATCAAAATTGTGCAAAGTAATCTGGGTAGCAATTGGAAATGCCTTTTTTTTTTCTTTAGAATAGAAAAATGGCCACGTTTGCTTTATGTAGTATGTATCGGTATATATACAGTACAGTTTATTCCATTTCCTGCAAGTTATTTAATCATATTTAATCACACACCAGACTCCTTTTCTCTAGAGTAATGAAGTATGTTGCAGTCTTTGATGGCTATTCCACTGTCATCATGTGGTGAACAGTAACTTGAGTTTCTGTTATTAATTATCCCTCAAAATACTGGCATAACTTTTCTTCCTTTACACGAAGTGTGTTTACAAACAAAAGAATTACCCTACTGCTTGCTCTAAAATTATCAGGTTTTAACAGGTAATATATTATTTCAAACCATTTTTTCAGGTAAATAACAAATTAGGTAATCTGCCAGAAGAAGATCTTATTACTTGTAGGTGCCAAAGAATATCAGGCATACAAAACCCTGTATACCTCTAGAATTTAAACACAGGAATATGCATAATTCGTACGTATAAACTAGGAATTTTTAACTGTTACTGGCAAATCTCAGAGACATTGGATATTGGCTCATAAAAAGGACTGAATATTTATTCAATATTTTCCATTTTATTTAACAAAAAACTTCTATTTTAAAGTATTGCTTTGTATGCATTTTATATTGTGCATTTTTTTATTTTAAGGAAATATGCGGGACGTACAAATGTTTATGTGAATGTCATTCCTACACAGCCTGCCTCCACTGAAAGCTTGGGTAAATGAACAACCTTTATGAGGTCTATCCAGGTCAATAAAACTAATATTTATTAAATTAATTCTAGAATGGAAAATTAATAAAAAATGATCTCTGCTAAGAACTACCACTGAAAGCAATGACTCAACAATTCAGTTACTAAATGTACTATTTCTAAGATTTCATTTTGCTAATAAATGCCAGAGTTATTTTACTAGACATGCTAAAGGGAAATTTCAATTATTATCTGATCATCTGAAAGTCCTATTTTGCCATGTTTTAATTTTAATGACACATGAATGGAAAAGGTTACTGCAATTTCCACCACCTCACCCCACCCCCTAGTATTATCAATCTTGGATGCCTTCTGCTTCTTTAATCAAAACTATAAAAGAGCTCCCACCTTTATTGAAGCAATCAATCATTTATTTTTTTTTTTAAAAGCAAACTTGCGAGCTTGATTTTTTTCTCATTTTGGTTGAATTATTAATTTCTGAAGGCACATGAAATGTAGATATTCTTTACTGTCTCTGATTAACCATCTTCTATTGAAAAAACATTTATTACACTGAGCTAAAATAAGTTCTGCCAAGATAGAGCCAGGTTCTTTCCAGTGGTGTCCAGTGACAGGACCAGAGGCAGTGTGCACAAACTGAAACATCAGGAAACATGTTTTTTACTGTGAGGGTGACTGAGCATGGAAACAAGGTGCCCAGAGATGTTGTGGAATCTCCCTCCTTGGAGATACTCAAAAGCCATCTGGACATGGTGCTGGGCAAGTGGCCTGAAGTAACCCTGCTTGAGAAGGGTTGGACCAGATGACCTTCAGAGGTCCCTTCCAAACTCAAGCATTCTGTGATTCTGCGAACTCATACACAGTGAAAGTAGGTTGACTCTTTCTTCATGTACTTCCTTAACAGTAATAAAACCTAATGTTTTGATTCCCAGAGCTTGGGAGGATTTTATATATACAGAAGCGGAAGAAAAAGGGAAAGGGAAAAGGGGAAAGAGAAAAAGGGAAAAAGAAAAGGGAAAAGGGGAAAGAGAAAAAGGGAAAAAGAAAAGGGAAAAGGGGGAAGGGGAAAGGTAAAAGAACAGAAAGGAAGGGAAAGGGGAAAGGGGAAAAGGAAGGGAAAGGGGAAAGGGGAAAGGGGAAAAGGAAGGCAAGGGAAGGCAAGGCAAGGGAAACCATACTCATGTATCAAAAATGAGTCTTAGGAAGAGATCTTTCCCTTATGATTGTGGCACTGAAAGTTTAAATAAACACAGGAAAAATTATGGTTTTCCTGTCCTAATTTCAAAGAAATATAATTCTCATTACTTGTTGAATGACAAGTTTTTAGAAGCATTTCATCTATATATTTTTATACACGTGTGTGTATGCATATGTACATACATGCATACATAGTACAAACATTTATATGTTCACACACGTATACATATACAAGTACTTTTAGAGTAAACAGTTTTCTAAACACATTTGTAGAGAAAAGGTTTTAAAAAAATTGCAGTATTCTATGAATGATCTGTTAAAATCCTAAGACTCTTAGTACCTGAATCTGAACAAATGATTTCATAGAATCATAGAATCATAGAATCGTAAGGGTTGGAAAGGACCTTAAGATCATCTAGTTCCAACCCCCCTGCCATGGGCAGGGACACCTTGCCCTAAACCACGGGGTCCAAGGCTCTGTCCAACCTGGCCTTGAACATTGCCAGGGATGGAGCATCCACAACCTCCCTGGGCAACCCATTCCAGTGCTTCACCACCCTCACTGTAAAGAACTTCTTCCTTATATCTAATCTAAACTTCCCCTGTTTAAGTTTGAAGCCATTCCCCCTTGTCCTACCACTACAGTCCCTAAGAAAGAGTCCCTCCCCAGCATCCTTGTAGGCCCCCTTCAGATACTGGAAGGCTGCTATGAGGTCTCCATGAAGCCTTCTCTTCTCCAGGCTGAACAGCCCCAACTCTCTCAGCCTGTCTTCATACGGGAAGTGCTCCAGCCCTCTTATCATCCTCGTGGCCCTCCTCTGGACTTGCTCCAACAGCTCCATGTCCTTTTTATGTTGAGGACACCAGAACTGTATGCAGTACTCCAAGTGAGGTCTCACGAGAGCAGAGGGGCAGGATCACCTCCTTCGACCTGCTGGTCACGCTTCTTTTGATGCAGCCCGGGATACGGTTGGCTTTCTGGGCTGCAAGCGCACACTGCCGGCTCATGTTAAGCTTTTCGTCAACCAACACCCCCAAGTCCTTTTCTGCAGGGCTGCTCTGAATCTCTTCTCCACCCAACCTGTAGCAGTGCCTGGGATTGCCCCAAACCCAGGTGTAGGACCTTACACTTGGCTTGGTTAAACTTCATAAGGTTGGCATCGGCCCACCTCACAAGCGTGTCCAGATCCCTCTGGATGGCATCCCTTCCCTCCAGCGTATCAACCGAACCACACAGCTTGGTGTCGTCGGCAAACTTGCTGAGGGCGCACTCAATCCCACTGTCCATGTCGCCGACAAACATGTTGAACAGGACCGGTCCCAACACCGATCCCTGAGGGACACCACTCGTTACAGGTTTCCAACTGGACATCGAGCCATTTACCACAACTCTTGCGTGCGGCCATCGAGCCAGTTTTTGATCCACCGAGTGGTCCATCTATCAAATTGATGTCTCTCCAATTTAGAGACAAGGATGTCATGCGGGACAGTGTCGAACGCTTTGCACAAGTCCAGGTAGATGACGTCAACTGCTCTGCCCCTGTCCATCAGTTCCGTGGCATCATCACAGAAGGCCATCAAATTGGTCAGGCAGGATTTCCCCTTAGTGAAGCCATGTTGGCCGTCACCAACCACCTCCTTGTTTTTCATGTGCCTTAGCATGTTTTCCAGGAGAAACTGTTCCAAGATTTTGCCAGGCACAGAGGTGAGGCTGACTGGTCTGTAGTTCCCTGGGTCTTCCACCTTCCCCTTCTTGAAAATGGGGGTTACATTACCCTTCTTCCAGTCATCGGGAACTTCACCTGACTGCCAGGATTTTTCGAATATGATGGACAGTGGTTTAGCAACTTCATTCGCCAGCTCCTTCAGGACCCGTGGATGGATTTCATCAGGTCCCATGGACTTGTGCACGTTCAGGTTCTTAAGATGGTCTCGAACCTGATCCTCTCCTACAGTGGGCCTAAGGTCTTCATTCTCACAGTCCCTGCATTTGCTTTCGAAGACTTTCATGGTGTGGTCAGAGCATTTGCTGGTGAAGACTGAGGCAAAGAAGTCATTAAGAACCTCAGCCTTCTCCAAATCCATGGTAGCCAGTTCTCCTGATAGCTTCCTGAGAGGGCCCACATTGTCCCTAGTCTGTCTTTTATTTGCTACGTATCTATAGAATCCTTTCCTGTTATCTTTTACATCCCTTGCCAAACTTAATTCTAGCTGGGCCTTAGCTTTCCTACCCTGGTCCCTAGCTTCTCGGGCAATGCTCCTATATTCTTCCCAGGCCGCCTGTCCTCGCTCCCACTTTCTATACGCTTCTTTCTTCCCTCAAGTTTCCTCAGCAGCTCCTTGTCCATCCATGGAGGTCTCCTGGCCCTCCTGCTGCACTTTCTTCTAGTCGGGATGCAACACTCTTGAGCACGTAACAGGTGATCCTTGAATATCGACCAGCAGTCTTGGGCCCCCCTGCCCTCTAGGACTGTATCCCATGAAACCTTACTAAGGAGGTTCCTGAAGAGGCCAAAGTCTGCTTTCTTGAAGTCCAGGGCAGTGAGCTTGCTGCATGCTCTTCTCACTGTCCTGAGGATCTCAAACTCAACCATCTCATGATCACTAGAGCCAAGGCTGCCCTGGAGCGTCACATTTCCAACCAGTCCCTCCCTGTTGGTGAGCACAAGGTCAAGCATGGCACCTCTCCTTGTCGGCTCCTCTATTGCTTGGAAGAGGAAGTTGTCTTCCACACAATTGAGGAACCTCCTGGATTGCTTGTGCCGGGCCGTACCGTCCCTCCAACAGATGTCAGGATGGTTGAAGTCCCCCATGAGGATCAGGGCCTGCGAGCGTGAGGCTGCTCCTATCTGTCTGTAGAGCGCTTCATCCACAGAGTCCTCTTGATCAGGCGGCCTGTAACAGATCCCCACCATAATGTCCCCCATTGCTGTTTTCCCTTTGATCCTGACCCACAAACACTCTGTTACCTCATCACCCGTCCCCAGACAGAGTTCCATACTCTCTAGCCTATCACTGACATAGATAGCAATGCCCCCTCCCCATCTGCCTGGCCTGTCTTTTCTAAACAGCCTGTAACCTTCCATTCCAACACTCCAGTCATAGGAGCCATCCCACCATGTTTCTGTGATACCAATGACATCATATTCCCGTAGCCTTGCACACATCTCTAATTCCTCTTGCTTGTTTCCCGTACTATGGGCGTTTGTATAGAGGCACCTTAGCCGAGCTCCAAATGCAGCCGACTCAATGGCTGGGGCAGCTGGAACATCTCTACATCGCTCCAAGGACTTATTACAGGTGCTGGCAACTGACCAGGAAAGTTGGGATGGATCAATGCTCCCCTCCCCCAACACATCTAGTTTAAAGCTTTCTTGACCAGCCTGGCAAGCCTCCTACCAAAACAGCTCTTCCCCTTCTTTGTCAGACCAGCTCCACCAGCCTCCAGGAGATCTGGCCTCCCAAATGGAGCCCCATGTTCTAAATAGCCAGACCCCTGACTATGGCACCACCATTCTAACCATTTATTAACCTGCCAAACGCGCCTAGCATTTTTAAGGTCCTCCCCTTTGTCCTGGAGAATCGATGAAAAAACTATTTGAGCTCCAGAGCCCCTAACCACCTCTCCCAAGGCTCTGTAGTCCTTCTTAATGTTCTCCAGGCTACTCCTACCTATATCTCTAGCACCCACATGGACCACTAGGAGGGGGTAATAGTCAGCAGGACTTACTAGAGCAGGCAGCCTCTCAGCAACATCCCTGATCCGAGCCCCTGGCAGGCAACACACCTCCCTCAAGACTGGATCAGGCCGGCAGATGAGTGCCTCTGTGCCTTTCAAAGTAGAGTCCCCTACTACTACGACCCTCCGCTTTTTCCTGGAGGCATCAGTAGCGATCCTCTTTACTGGTGCATCAGCAGGATGCTCACTAGGTGTGGTGGGTGCTTTCTCATTAGTCCCCTGCAGAACTGCGAAGCAGTTCTGGGTGGGGACACCAGATTTAGGAGGAAGCCCCTTGTCATTAATTGTCCTCTTCCTCCTTTTTTTGTTAGTTTTTCTCGTAACTAATTCCCAGCTTCCTGGGTTGCTGCCCTCCTTCTTTCCTATATGAGCAGCGCTGGACGTTTGCGGCCCCTGCACAGTTTGGGCCTGGAGCAAGCAGCCCAGCTTCCTCTCAGCTTCCCTGGCACCTTTTAGCTCTCCAACAGCCTCCCGCAGCTCAGCCACCTGCTGCAGGAGGACCTCCACCAGGGCGCACCCAGTGCAGCCCTGTCCATCGTGCACCCTCGGCTCAAGAGACCAGTCGAGGCACTCTCTACACTCCGAGGTCTGCGCCGCAGCCTCCCCTCTCATCGGCTCTGTCTGGGTGCCTACGCTGGCCACCGCCGGGGCAGAGCTCCCAGAGCGGGCCCTGCTCCTGAGGCAAGTGCTCACCATCCCGCTCGCCCTGCCCGCGCAAACTGCCGCGCCGCCCTCCTGGTCGCTCCCGCTCCCTGGGATGGGTTTTTCCCCACTGAGGGCTGGTGCCGTCACTCCTGGCGCCGCCCCCTGTGAGTCAGCTGCTCGCGTCAGCTGAGCTGCCGGCTCCTGGGCAAGTCCTGTCGAGGACTTGAGGCTCCCTCCGTTGTGCTTGCCGCTCCAAACTGAGGCTCCTGGACGCTGTGCTTCCCCCCGCTCCGGTGTTAAAGGCGTCCCCTCTGGAGATACTCACCTCGGCAATTCATCTCTCAGTATCAGTTAGACTCTTTGGAGACCCCTTAGGCCGACCGCTATAACTTACTTTAGAGTACTTACGTGCTCTCAAGCTGCCTTAGTAGGATATTACGTAAATGCTCAGCAGTGTCCTAAACAGCATGTAAATAAGATTGTATTCAGATATAAGAAGACACCACAAATCTCTTAGGTCTTTTGAAGAACTAATTTGTTAGGTGTGTACAAGTAAAGCTTTATTATTCTTTAAATCACTGAGGTTTTCTATTAAACAATGGTATGAGTTTGCAGTGCCTATTTATATGAAACCTTGTTTTCAAGGAACAAACTTTTAGACAATGAAACGAATGAATGAAAAATAAATGACCTTGACATTCCCCAGTGAATAGTTAAATTTTGTTTTGGAGAATTGCATCCACCCTGAGCTATAGGATGTTTCAAAAGACTAAACCATGTTCTGCAGCATAGCCAAGAGAAAGACCTATTTCTTGTAAAATTAGAAATTACTGAAGCAAATGGCAAATAAACGGAGATTGGGCCTGATCTGCAGTTCATGTGAAGGGAAGTCCTCAAGGTCTAAGCGTCTCCTCTCCCAGAGCACCTGTTTTCCAGTAGGTTCTTCCCCTCTCCATGACCCCATTATTCTTCATTTTACTGCATGGTAGCCGCTCTTTTACAGGAAGGAGGGAAGAACAGCTCTGCCTGCTAAGTGTCCAAGAACCTGGGCTTCGAGGGACTTTCTGAACGGCTACCCTGGATGCAAGCATACAAAGTTGGATGTTGCAGATGCCTTAAAAGATAACAGTAATAAAACAAAACATCCTTGCTATCTCTATACAATACAAAATATATGTTTACTCAAAGATGCAGTTTAAATTAATGAGAACGGCTTGACAACATTTTCAGGATAACTGTAAAATTGTCCATAATTCTGAGTGTGAGATACACACTTGCACAAACTAAGTGGGAAAGATAAGCACCAATTGCCTCATTACTTTCAAGCATTTATGCACCTCAGAAACTATACTCAGAATCATAGAATTCCAGGTTGGAGGGGAGCTCAAGGATCATCTGGCCCAACCTTTCACGACTTTTGGTCCAACCAGTCAAGACTTTTGGATGGCTATCTTTAAGGAATTGATTCATACTTTCTATATATTAATTTCCTCTTGGCTTAGAAGTTTAAAAATATCAGGAACAAAATGCATATAAAAAGACCCACAAGGACTGAGCTAATTGTCTTTGTTGGATGAAAAATAAAATAAAAAATTATAGCAAATGTCCACATGCACTTGGTAGGAGATTTGGTTTTGGCAAGGGGTTAATTCAGAGCTAATTTGTAAAAAGTGAATCTTAAGACCAAATTAAAACAAAATAAAGCACAGGAATACAAAAAGTTAGCATGCAACATCTATCATTTACCACATCATTTAATTACCACTGTATGATTATCTGCCCCCCTTTTTTAAATTACCACACTCCTATATTTATTACTTTGTTATTATTTTTCTTCTAATCAGTTTTATTTGAAAAAGCTAGTTACGTACCACTTATTTCCTTACACTCAGTGTGCAATTATCACTGATCCACAGTGAACTGATAGGTTAATGATCATATCAGGAAATATCTGGTTTCTTCATTCCAGGGAAGCAAATGCTATTTCATGATGACTCTTGCACTTGTTTTCAGAGTTCCCCAAATATAATGATGGGAAAATCTTTGTCTCCTTTTTTATGCAAAAGGAAAAGAGTATGTGTTATGATAAATCTATATCCAGCATGTAATGGCAACTCGGCAAAATATTGCATTTATCATCTTCGTTGGTTGTCAATCATATTTTTCTTCTAACTTCCTCACCATTTCATAAGAATTCTCAAATATGATGGATAATGGCTTGGCAACTTCATCCACCAGTTCCCTCAGGGCCTGTGGGTGCATCTCAACAGATCCCATGGACTTGTGCACCTTCACGTTCCTTAAGTGTTTTCAAACCTGATTGTCTCCTATAGCGAGCGGTTCTTCATTCTCCCAGTCCCTGCCTTTGTTTTCTGTGACTTGGGTGGTGCTGCTACAGCTGCTGATGGCGAAGACTGAGGCAAAATGGTCATTAAGTACCTCGGCCTTCTCCAGGTCCCAGGTAACCACGTCTCCCATTTCCTTCCAGAGGGAGCCCACATTTTCCCATCTTCCTTTTATCCCAGATGTACTTATATAAACTTTTCTTGTTGCGTTTGACGTCCCTGGCCAGATTTAATTCTGTCAGGTCTTTAGCTCTCCTAACCTGATCCTTGGCTGCTCAGACAATTTTTCTGTATCCTTCCCAGTCTACCTCTTCTTGTGTTCACACTCTGTAGGCTTCCTTTTTGTACTGGACTTTGTCCAGGAGCTCCTTGTAATCACTGACACAGGCCTCCTAGTGTTTTTGCCTGACTTTGTCAGGATGCATCACTCCTGAGCTTGGAGGAGGTGATCTATGCATATTAACCAGCTGTCATGGTTTGAGCCCAGCTGGTAACTCGGAACCACGCAGCCGCTCGCTCACTCCCCCCCTTCTTCCTCCCCCTGCTCCCGGAGGGATGGGGAGGAGAATCAAAAGAATGTAACTCTCACGGGTTGAGATAAGAGCAGTCCCGCAACTAAGGTATAATACAAAACCACTACTGCTACCACCAATGATAATAATGACTAGTGAAATAACAAGGGGAGAGGATACAATTGCTCACCACCCGCCGACCGATACCCAGCCTGACCCGACCAGTGATCTCGGCCTTCCGCGTAACTCCCCCTGGGTTATATACTGGGCATGACGTGCTGTGGTATGGAATACCCCTTTGGCTAGTTTGGGTCAGGTGTCCGGTCTCTGCTTCCTCCCGGCTTCCCCTCCTCCCTGGCAAAGCATGAGACTGAGAAAGTCCTTGGTCGGAGTAAACATTACTTAGCAACAACTAAACACATCGGTGTTATCAGTGTTGTTCCCAGGCTGAAAGTTAAAAAACACAGCACTGCACCAGCTACTAAGAAGGAGAAAAATGACTGCTACAGCTGAACCCAGGACACCAGCTCTCTTGGGCCCCTTTTCCTTTCAAGGCTTTATCCCATGGTACTCTATCAAGCAGATCCCTGAAGAGGACAAAGTCCACTCTTCTGAAGTCCAGGGCAGTGAGCTTGCTGTGCACCCTCTTAGCAGCCTTAAGGATTTCAAACTCCACCATTTCATGGTCACTGCAACCAAAGCTGTCCCCGAGTTTCATATTCCCCACCAACCCCTCACTGTTGGTGAGAACAAGGTCCAGCATAGGCCCTCTCCTTGTTGGTTCCTCTACCGCTTGGAGAAGAAAATTATCATCAACGCTTTCCAGGAACCTCCTGGATTGCTTATGTCCTGCTGTGTTTTCCTTTCAACAGATATTGGGGTGATTGAAGTTCCCCATGTGGACCAGGGCTTATGAATGCGAGGCCACACCTATATCTCTATAAAAGGCCTCATCCACTCTGTCTTCCTGGTCCCACACTGTAATGTCACCTGATCCTACTCTCCCTTTAATCCTCACCCATAAGCTCTCAGTCAGGTCTTCATCCACCCCCAGGCAGAGCTCTGTGCACTCCAGCTGGTAACTTGTCTCCCCAGCCAGTCCTTCCTGAAGAGCCTGTATCCTTCCATTTCAGCACCTATGGGAGGTGTCCCACCATGTCTCTGTGATGACAGTAAGGTCATAGCTCTTCAGGCATGCACACATCTCTAACCCCTTTTGCTTTTTCCCTATGCTATGTGCATCTGCATAGAGGCATTTCAGCTGGGCCTCTGACTAAGCTGGCTTATTGGCTGGAGTGGCTGGACGTCCTATGTGCTGCTCTCCAGGTGCTCTCCTGCTGACCTGTGATCCCACTCTAGGCTCTGGGCATCTTCTGCTGGCACCAGCATCAAACTGGTAGGAGTGGAATAGATTGAAGTTCTCCTCCCCTGGCAACATTAGTTTAAAGGCTTCCTCACCAGCTTCGCAAGCCTGTGACCAAAGATGCTCTTTCTCTGACAGGTGGACCACATCATCGCCCAGCAGACCACATTTCTCAAAGTCTAAATAGCTGAACCCCTGGCTGTGGCACCAGTCTCATAACCATTCATTAATTCACTTGCAAAAGGGGCATCGCAGCCAGGTGGGGCAGCAGGAGCCACTGCACATCACAGAATGTGGGACAGGTGCATGTGGGCTTTGCATGGCGGCTGCTCCAGCACAGGGAATGGGACCTGTTCCAAACGCCAGTGTGGGGAGGGCGGCACCACGCCGCACCAGATTATCCTTATATTTGCGGAGGCTCTCTAAAATGGCTTTACGCTTCCGCAATTTCATCCCATATGCCATATCCAGAGTCCTGGCACTTCTTGGCTGTTCGTGGATCTATGCCTATAGAAAAAAGCATGCAACCTATCACGAAAACCAGGCAATAGCCATTGAAGAAGAGCAGCAGGAAAAAGTGCCAGAGGATGGATGATTCATCACCCAAACAGAAGCATGTGTTCTGCAAAGACTGCTTCCCTTGTTGGAAGACGAATGCCCAAGACAATGAAACCTTGACCACCATTGCATCAGCAGGGTTCACAACACCCCCTCTTCTGACTCAAACTCGGGAGAGGCTAGATCTGTCACAAGACCTTCCAGACCTGTCAGTAACAACAATTCAGCCCAGCACCCTTGAGGATGACAGTGAAAAACTAGAAGCAACAGGCTCTCAAGATGAAAGTAGTGTCCCAGCTTGTGTTTCTCTCCCTCTGATCTCAAAGAGCACAGAGCGTTATGGCAGTGCTGCAGTGAGCCTTACACAGGATTCAGGCTCTAGTGCAAAGATCAGTGGCCATCAGCATCAGTGACACCGACACAAGTGTCTTTGGGAATCACGGAGATCAGCAACGCAGAGCAGCTAGATGATTCTTCATCTAAGCGACCTAAGGAAAGCCAGATGCCAGAAATTGTGCTATTGGATACTGCCTCTGTGACAGCCCTTTGCTTAGGATCGGAGAAGGAAGCCAATACCCCACAAGCCTTCCTCAGTAATGCAGCTGAAGTTGTATCCAGTCACAAGGATTCAGCAGTGAGCATGTTACCAGATAGCTTGGAGGCTGCCTATTTGGCAGCCGGGAAGGAAGAGATGTCCAAGTCAACTGCCAGTACTCACGTGTGTTTCAAGAGGAGGACACGCAGTCAAAAGGAGGTGAATTGGAAAGAGAGAAGACTGGAGGAGTGAGTTTGGAAAATGAAGATGTTGAGAAAATTGAGCAAGTAGCAACACAGATCATTTCCAATGTAATTCTGGCAGCAGCTCTGACGGAGCGCTGTCTCGTGCTGCAAGTGCGTCTGCTTGAATCTGTCAGGCTGCAGCCAGTCGAGACACCTCTGGAGACAGCAAGCGTTGTTTCCACTGATCTGATGCTTGCAGAAGTAGCTCCAGTAGCCTATGAGAACATTGCTGCAAGAAGTTACGTTGTGGTACTGACATCCGCACAGCAATGAGATGAGAACGTGACAGATTCCACCTGTTTAACACACGGCCATTTATCTGGCCCTATTCAGGGAAACACAAACAACTGTCAGGTGGAGAACCGTGTGTGCAGTGAGGGAGTGCTGTGTTGTGCTGTTGGCAAGGTGTCCACTCGGATCTGCCACTGATTACGTGCGCAACTCGCCGAAGTGACAGCTCTGGAGAAGGCGCATCTCATAGCGGTGCAGGGCTCCCGGCGGGCACGGGCGGACTGGGGCGGGAGGGGGAGTCCCCAGACACGGAACCCAGCGGAGCGCCGACACCCGCCGTTGGCCAGCAGGCCCCGCGGCAGCGGAGGGCGGGGAGCGGGCCAGCTGGCGAATAGCGGCGCACGCTCCCCACGACACACACAGTGCGAGTGAGCGGGCCGGAACGCGACGCGTCGGTTTTCGCGGGAGAGCGCCATCTTGAAGGAGGGGCGTTGCGCAGGCGGCCTGAACAAGCCAAGGGCACTCTTCCGACTCGACCTCCAGGCAGAATGGTGGTGTCTGAGAGCAAACGCGGCGGCTCCGGCTGGGCGGTCTGCACCGTCTACGCGGGTGGTGGCAGATGCCTTCAGCGAGATGGAGCTGCTGCAGGGAGAGCTGCAGTGCAGACCTCGGGCAGCGGGAGGTGCAGACCTGCCTGCAGCCTGTGTGCCGCTGTGGAGGACGTCCTGCAGCAGGTGGCTGAGGTGCAGGAGGTGGTGAGGAGGCTGCATAACGTCAGGGAGGCTGAGCAGGAGCTGGAGGCCTGGTTCCAAGTGCAGTCGGCAGCGGAGCCCATAGGCAAACAGCCAAAAAAACTGCCCTAGCAGCACACATAGAATGGAGGGGGCAATAACAAAGGGGAATGCAAGCCTGCAACAGCAGGGACCTGCAAGAGGAAGTGCCTTCCTGCAAAGCCTGAGGTGCACTTGCAGAAACACTCTTCAGCAGGTTAATGGTGAAAGACCCATCACAGCAGGAGGGACACTGGAGCTAAGTTCAGAAGCCCAGTCTGCACCCCAAGTAGCAACAAGTGCAACTATGAAAAAGATAATTACTACTGGGATGCCATTAAATGCGAATAACTGGAGAATCCATTTTAAAATTGCTTCATTATTTATACAATGGGGGAATATTGTGTTATCATTTCAAACGCAAAACACATTTTACAGCTTTTCTACATTGTAATGTGTGCCGTGGTCTTATGTAGTTAACATTAAACGTGATTTTTAATCAAATGTCCTAGACACTCTGTATTAAATACAGCTGGAATAATACTAATTCTAAAGGAGAATGATCAGCATAATTAGATGGCACAATGTTGGTGATTAGATTTCTTAAAATATCCAATTCTGTTGGTTAATTCAAAACATATTATTCTATAAAATCTTGCATGACACTCTACTGGGAAGCCCCAGCTCTAAGATGCCGAGAGACGGAAACAAGTACACCATTATATTATTGCTCAGTTTACAACAATGCAGCTTTCATTTCTGTTAATTTTATAACCACCCTGCTTTTAATCAAAAATTCTCAAAAAAGAACAAAGCAACACTAAGTCTAGGGTTGTCATTATTTCTAATAATAGAATTTTGCAGAATTTGAAATAATTGAATACTCTGCATACTTTTTTTTTCCCTAGTGCTTTATGAAAAACCTGAAAGTTCAGAAAACTAAAAAAAAAAAAAAAAAAGGATAAACCACAAAATGATAGAGAGTGGAAGGGGTCTCAAGATTACAGTGTGCAATGCCCCTGCTCAAGCAGGGCCACCTGGAACTGGTTGTCATAGAATCATAGAATAGTAAGGGTTGGAAAGGACCTTAAGATCATCTAGTTCCAACCCCCCTGCCATGGGCAGGGACACCTTGCCCTAAACCATGGGGTCCAAGGCTCTGTCCAACCTGGCCTTGAACACTGCCAGGGATGGAGCATCCACAACCTCCCTGGGCAACCCATTCCAGTGCTTCACCACCCTCACTGTAAAGAACTTCTTCCTTAGATCTAATCTAAACTTCCCCTGTTTAAGTTTGAAGCCATTACCCCTTGTCCTACCACTACAGTCCCTAAGAAAGAGTCCCTCCCCAGCATCCTTGTAGGCCCCCTTCAGATACTGGAAGGCTGCTATGAGGTCTCCACACAGCCTTCTCTTCTCCAGGCTGAACAGCCCCAACTCTCTCAGCCTGTCTTCATACGGGAAGTGCTCCAGCCCTCTTATCATCCTCGTGGCCCTCCTCTGGACTTGCTCCAACAGCTCCATGTCCTTTTTATGTTGAGAACACCAGAACTGTACGCAGTACTCCAAGTGAGGTCTCACGAGAGCAGAGTAGAGGGGCAGGATCACCTCCTTCGACCTGCTGGTCACGCTTCTTTTGATGCAGCCCAGGATACGGTTGGCTTTCTGGGCTGCAAGTGCACACTGCTGGCTCATGTTAAGCTTCTCATCAACCAACACCCCCAAGTCCTTTTCTGCAGGGCTGCTCTGAATCTCTTCTCTGCCCAACCTGTAGCAGTGCCTGGGATTGCCCCGACCCAGGTGTAGGACCTTACACTTGGCTTGGTTAAATTTCATAAGGTTGGCATCGGCCCACCTCACAAGCGTGTCCAGGTCCCTCTGGATGACATCCCTTCCCTCCAGCGTATCAACCAAACCACACAGCTTGGTGTCGTCGGCAAACTTGCTGAGGGCGCACTCAATCCCACTGTCCATGTCGCTGACAAAGATGTTGAACAGGTCAGGTCCCAACACCACTCGTTACAGGTTTCCAACTAGACATCGAGCCATTTACCACAACTCTTTGCGTGCGGCCATCGAGCCAGTTTTTGATCCACCGAGTGATCCATCTATCAAATTGATGTCTCTCCAATTTAGAGACAAGGATGTCGTGCGGGACAGTGCCAAAAGCTTTGCACAAGTCCAGGCAGATGACGTCAACTGCTCTGCCCCTGTCCATCAGTTCCGTGTCTCCATCATAGAAGGCCACCAAATTGGTCAGGCAGGATTTCCCCTTTGTGAAGCCATGTTGGCTGTCACCAACCGTAGTGTCGAGCACTATGTCCAGATGGTTTTTGAATATCTCCAAGGATGGAGGCTCCACAACCTTCCTGAGCAGCCTGTCCTAGTGCTCAGTCACCCCAACACAGACAAAATGTGTTTCCTGATGTTCACATGTCACCTCCTGTGTTTTAGTTTGTGCCCATTGCCTTTATACTGTATGTGGGCACCACCAAAAAGACGCTAGTTCAGTCTTCTTTACACACTCCCTTCAGGTGTTTTTATACACTAATAAGATCCCCCCCAAGCTTTCTCTTCTTGAGGCTGAACAATCCCAGCTCCCTCAGCCTTTCTTCATAGGAGAGATGCTTCGATTCCTTCATCTGAATAGCCTTTTGTTGGACTCATGTATGTCTATGTTTTACATCCTGTGCCCCAATGATGCCATAGCAGGGCCTGTCTCCAGCTCCCCACAGGACTACTGTGCCTGGCCGTGGGCCCCACCAAACCAAGCACTCCTGTGGGCCCATGTCCTTGTCTGGCCTCAGCCTGTTCCCAACCCCAGTGAGGACCCTGATGCTCAAGGCTCGGTGGTGGGATGTGTCCTGGCTACCAGCTCCTGCCATGACATCCCACGGGGACATCCCAACCCCATGGAGCAGCAGTGCTGTGAGGCTTTGCGAGGTTGAGCTGTAGGAGTTGAGTGCTCAGAAATGAGCACATAAGAAAAGCTTGGTTGGTCCCTTTGCGAGTATGCCCTGAGATACTTTCTGTGGGATCCTTTCACTATTAAATAAACAGTATTGGGTTTTTTTCAGAGCATGAATGGAAGGACTGTAGGTGGTACACTGCAGAACTTCTCTTAGGATAAAAAAAAAAAAAATTTGAGGGAGTTAAAAAAAGTTAATTTGTTATTTTCTGGAAATTTCAGTTATTTTGTTGTAAGATGATATCAAACTGTCTGTTAATAACTGTTTCTAAAGTAGCTACTATGTGCTTGTCACTTTTTAGGAGTCAGATTTGCCAGCAGATTTTTTTTTTTTTGTGTATAAAATTTTGTCAGCAAATTGTGTGGCCGTCCAGCCAGTTCCTTATCCACCAGGTGGTCCATCCATCAAATTTATGTCTCTCCAGTTTAGAGACAAGGATGTTGTGCCTGACAGTATCAAACACTTTACACAAGTCCAGGTAGATGACGTCAACTGCTCTGCCTCTGTCCATCAGTTCCGTAGCCCCATCATAGAAAGCCACCAAATTGGTCAGGCAGGATTTCCCCTTTGTGAAGCCATGTTGTCACGGTGTCACCAAACACCTCCTTGTTTTTCATGTGCCTTAGCATGCCTTCCAGGAGAATCTGCTCCATGATCCTGTGAGACGCAGAGGTGAGACTGACTGGTCTCTAGTTTCCTGAGTCTTCTGTTCTCCCCTTCTTGAAAATGGGGGTTATGTTACCCTTTTTCCAGTTGCCAGGAACTTCACTTGACTGCCATGATTTTTTGAATATGATGGACAGTGGCTTAGCAACTTCATCTGCCAACTTCATTTTGTTGTTTTTCTGAGAAATGTTTAGAAACACTTGTCTTTTTCTTTACAATGTTTAATTACATATAAAAAAAGATCAAATTCTAATACATTATATTTTTAAATATTTATTGTAATGGTGTCTTTGTCATGTTGATGTGATGCAGGTAAATTTGGCAGCATTGCAAAATAAGTACTTAAAAAAAAAAAACCTTAATTTTGTGGAAATTTGAATGCATGTGCCTGTAGCTATAAAAGTGCAGAGGCACAGAAAAATAGACATGAGCACCAAAAATTATAAAGGAATAGAAAGTGTGCTATTCAGTAGTTACATTCAGACTGCCTTGCTTTTTATCAGAAGGTTTTTCTAAGTTCTCTGACATCCATATTTCAGTGATGTGAAATGCATTATGTTTCTTGGATGGGAGGTGTTGAGTCGATGATCAGAATTTGAGAACACTTGATGTGACATCTAACATATTGAGCTGCAGCCCACTAAATACACTGGAAGAAAAGCTTTTATGTTTTTCACACCTTTTATTTCCCCGCTAAGAGGTCAGAAAGTGGTTCTGAGTCTTTACAATGTGACAATGTTTTTTCAGAATCAATCCCAGCTACTGTGTAACATCCACATCTCCTCTGAGGAATCAATATCTTAAAAGTTACTCAGAGCAAAAGTTAGGTCTATATTATAGGTCAAGCCGAGCTGACAGGTTGACAAGGCAGAGAAGGTTATTTATCCTGTATGGCAGAACCAGGAACAGAGCTCTGCTCTGATCAATCCACTAACAGGATAAGAAAGTGTCTCAAAGTGACATGCTGTGTCCATTGAAGTTAAACAGCACCAATCTGCTGTTCATTTAAACCTTGCCTTTGGCAATTTTCTGGAAATGTGTGTTGAGCACTTGAGCTAGTTCTTATACTTCTTTCTGTAAGTTTCTGTCTGGAATTTTGTCGTTGGACAGAAGTTCCTTTTAAAAAAGTTTCTATGTTCCAGCACTTAAAGTGAACATTCAGATTTCACTTAAGAACACTGTCCAATGGAAAAGCATTCATCAAAAAGCAACTGATCATTTTGCCACAGCAACTGATGCACATTTCATGTTGCTATATGATATAATCTTTTCAATAACTATTCAAAATTATGTGTGTATGAATATACCAAAATTAGAATGTGAACTTTCCAGGCTTGGACTCTAAAAGGAATGTGATTTCAAAATATCAGTTAATCTTACCTACATTTTACAGTAAAAAGGAAAAAAAAAATCTTAAGTAACATGTTGTTTTGAGTGGTTCATGGCTCTAAATCCATCTATTGGTTGCATACTTTCTAAATACATGATCATAAACATATTTACCAATCTGGCAGGAAAAAACAATGTATCTTTTTCAAGATTTCTTTATGATGTCTATTCTTTTCTCTCTTGTAAGGTTTAGTAGTGTTCATCAGAGAGATAAATGGTACCGCAGTTACTTAAGAGCTTCTTTCTTCTCATTAAGTCCCTGCTAGCAGAGTGACAGTACCCAAGTGCTTAGTAACACTAATGTTATGGTTTGTACATTGTATTACCAAATGTATGGTTCACTATCAGTTAATAACCTGTCATTAATAAATTCATAAATAACTTTGATCAGGATTTTGGCTTAAAGCATTTGAACTGAGTAATTTTTCCTTGGAATAGGAGAAAATTTCTGACATTTGGCTTATCAAAGTAATATGGAAAGCAATATACTTTAATATAGGTTGAGAATTGAGATGCAAGAGTAGACCAAATTAAGTCAAAGTAAAGTATGCAAATTAATACTGATTAGCTGAAGCCTTAAATCTTGCTGGCAGGAAGTAATTTTTAGGGGAGGAGGGGGATTTTAAAAAATCCCATGACAGAACGTAATGGGCTTATCTGCTAAACAAGGTGTCTGTTTCTTTAAGGCTGGCACATGAAACTCTATAACACAGAAGAGTCAGAGATTTTTGCACAGAAACCATTAAAAAGTAGAGGAAAGGTTGAGATTTTCCTCATTATCTATTTGATGTATATATGCTGTGTCTCGGTAATGAGACTGCTCTGGTAGATACCTGCAGGGGCATGTTGTAAAAAAATCATTGGGCTGAGTATTTTTTTCAACTCTCATTAATTCTGCTGTGCACTTAAGATATTCACAAGACCGTCCTATCCAATATCTTTACATGAGCACACGCTTCCAGCAGTACGGATTCAGAACCTGGTGTCAGCTATAGGCTTTCTTAATGTCTTTATAGGCATTCTTGTTCCACCTTCCCATATACTAATTATTTTACTTATTTGGAGGGATGTACTCCAGTACCATTTTTAGAGTTAACTCTTTAATACCTGTTAGTGTATGTGGAAAACATAGTGAAAGTAGTACAAAGGAGAAATCAGCATATATTAAGATGCTTCACCATACTTTTTGAGCCATCGGTGAATGAAGAAACATCCGCCAAATTATCAGAGAGATAATTTTTTTTTCCATTAAAATACTGGTTTTGGAAAACAGTACTGTACTGGATGTAGGTGGGCAAGGTTTTGGTAGTGGGATTGGGGGGGTGCAGAGATGGCCTCTGTGGGAAGACGCCAGGGGCTATTCCAAGCTGGACACAGCTGTTTCCAGCCAGCTCCAACAGACCCATTGCAGGACACAGCTGAGATCATCAGCCAAACTGGTGGTATCTTTAGGAAAGTGTGTTTAAGAAAGGAGAAAAAAAAACCCTGACAGGCAGAGGAGGAAAGCAGAGGGAATGCCAGTCAAAGAAGGAAGAAAGGGAGGTGCTTCATGGCACCAGAGCAGATACTCATGTTGCAGCCTATGGAGAACCCCGCACTGGAGAAGGTTTGTATTTCCTGAAACTGTCTTGTAGAGAGTCCATGATGTAAATGTCCATGATCAGAGTAAAAGTGTGTGAGGAGGAAGGAGCAGCAGAAAGAAACGGTAATATACTGTAAACCTGCAGTAAACTCTGAGCGAGCATCTGAGTAGGAAATTGGCTGTTAGTCAACGCTATCCACCACGGTTACAACAGCATCTTGGAGCTCTCTAAAGGGAAATGAGTACAGTATAGATTCTATGACTGACAAGAACGTATATCAAAACGTACTCACCTACATGCATATGTTCTGAACAGAAATTCAGTATTTAATTTAATATATAATTCCTTCATTATTTTTCTTCCTTTCACAATATTCCCTTGAAGTGATGACTACTTTTTAATTTGAATTAAAGTTGTTATTAATGCCAATATGCTGTAACACATTTATTATTCCATTTATTACACTCATCACAATTTATTTGATGGCTATTTTCCAAGCAGACGGGACTGAATGGCCTGTGCCCGTAGAAGGTCAGAATGCATCCTAGGTACACTCATCAAATTGTTATTTCTATTTTTCAGTGAAATTTCATTGCCATTAACCTTTTCGAAAGAGATTTAAAGAAAGTTATGTGTACTAATCAATTAGTAATGACATTTAAGGTTTAGTTTGTGCCTCTGTCAAAAACACTGCAATCATTATATAATGCTGTGCATGCACATTCACTTGTACCTACAAATGCCCACTCACTCCTCTGTCTAAAAGTGCTGTCTAAAAGTGCTATAAAAACAAAAGTTAGCTTGCTCTTGTAGCATTGCTGTATCTGAAATATTTTTAGAGGCATTAAATGATTGTATTGTCAATAGAGGCTGGCAGTTAGGAGACTACTAGACAAATTTATTCTCAGAGAGTTTGTATTACTGATAAATATTAGCTAAAAATTTACTCAAAGGCAAAATTGTCAAAGGGAAAGCAGAATAAACGAAAAATAGGCATGAAACCTCATGCTCTATTATTTTTTTAATATAAAAATAATATTTAAAAATGCATTGTTTTAAGAATTCAAGGAACAATCATTTTAAGTAGACTTTTTTAACTTGCTGACGTAAATAGTTGTGCTGATTTTCAAACCTTTTCAACATAACAACTAATTCCAATCAATTCTGCACAGTCACTAGATCAGGGAACATGATTTTCTTTTTTTTGGGGGGGGGGTTGTTTTTGGGGTAGGTTTTTTTGTTTTGTCACTCATTGTCTTACATCACAAATAGTGAACACTAGTTCTGGGCCCCTGAGACAGGAAGGACATTGATAAACTGGAACAAGTCTATGAGGATGGTCATGGTTGGAGCACTTGATCTTTGACAAGCTGAGGGCCTGGGCCTTTTTCAGCTTGGAGAAGAGCCAGCTGAGGGTGACCTAACAGCAGCCCCCTTCAGTGCTTGTAGGGAGGTTACTGAGAAGACAGTCTCTAGTCATGTGCATAGCAGGAGAACGAGAGACAGTGGTCCTAAATTAAAGCAAGATATGCCAGCTGAATACAGAGAAATAAAAACTTCACTCAGAGGATAATTAAGCAGCAGAGCAGGCTTCCCAGAGAGGTTGTGCAGTCTCCACTCTTGGAGTTTTTCTATAATAACTGAACAAACCTTAAACAATGTGGTCTGAATGCACTGATAATGCTACTTGGAGCAGGAGGTTGAAGTACGTTACCTCCTGCAGTCGCTACCAAACCAAATGAATGTGATTCTACCATTTCCGTGTTTGGTTTGGGTTTTTTTTTTTGCAAAACCTTTAGTGGCAGAAAAGTTGCTCAAGTAATTAAAGAGAGAATAACACATCAGGAAGTAACATACCCTCACCCTTTAAAAGTTTCCAAAATATTCTAAACAAGTACTTTCTCTTTGATTTGCATGTTTTTTCTGATACACATAGGAGTGACTGTGTACCTTCATGTACGTATTTTATATGACTTTTTCAGTGAATCATCAGTTTAAAAAAATAAAACTAATTCAAGAGCAGCTGGAAAGAGTTTAAAATATAGTATTTTTTAAAATTATAAAAAACTTACAAATATTTTCACATTTGAAATGTTGCATTTCTGTATTAGATTAGCAAAGTGTAGGGATTATCACATAAAAGAGATTAAAACTGAAACTTTGAAAATCTTCTTAATAGAAGTCTTTCTCTCATGATAGTTACGTGTAGATGTAGAGACATCTCTAAGGATACAGAAAAGCTATTTCAGACTTTAACAAGTAAGGGTCATATATTCAAAAGCAAACTTGGGTCTTCTAATTCCCAAATTGAGGGACATTTTAAACTCAGAACCATCAACAATTACAAATCTGGTGTTAGTATCCGTGAGGGAAAAGCTAACATTTCAATATGCTCAGTGTAATTAGACAAAATTGCTTTTTACTGCAATTCATAGGGATTAATTGTTCCCTCAATTATAGACAACAGTTTGCCAGTCTGCTTGGTATAGCTACCATTGTTAATTTGTTGATATGAAGAGGCATATGGACTACACTGCTGAGAGAAGTCAGATAAACTTACAGAAGGACATCATAAACTTATATTTAAGGACATCAAAAGGGCAAGATATTGAAAGCAAATTCTTAAAAAAAAAATCTATTATATCTTTATCCCTTGTTCTCCTGAAACACTACTGAGTAGTTAAATATGTAGAAAAATATAAACTAGAAATCACCTATACATCAAAACTCTGATCATTACAAAATAGACAATAATCCTTTTTCAGCTGATTTGTATATGTGAGTCAGACAGCAGACACTGCATGTAATTCCAAAAATGACATGCTACTAACGTGAGGAAGTGTGCTTTGTTTTCCACCAAGCAAGGATTTATATTCTCCAACAAAAGATGAATATCTGAGGAAAACACAATTTATTCTTATTTGCTTACAAAATGTTGGACAAGTTTATTTAATCAAGTGGTCGAAAGCCAGTACTTTTTCAGGCTTTGGCTGAAATGTTTTCCATAACTGTGTGAGAAGGGCAATATTTTCTCTCTTCTCAAAGATTTATGTCAGAAGTGAGTGTTAACATTTTGTCCCTCTTCTCTCAGTGGTGTCACCAGAGGTCTGTAAATCCATAGTGAAACACAGTACTACAGTAAAAAGAACTCATTACTAACTTAAGGCCTAATTCATATTCCCCCTAAAATCAGTTGAAAGACAGTCCTATGATATTAGCTGGGAAACATGCTTCTAAAGAAGACTATAGTCAATCAGATTAAATGTTTATAGTGGTTATTCGTAAGGGGTTTTTGCTAAAATTACCCAAAATCCAGACATGATACGCAGAATTTTCAGTGTTTTGGAGAAGATGATTCAGTATGCTATGATTTATGTTTACAGTGTTTGGAAAAATAAATATCGTAGAATCATAGAGTGGTTTGGGTTGGAAGGCATCTTAAAGATAATCCAGTTCCAACCCCCTGCTACAGGCAGGGGCACCTTCCACCAGACCAGGTTGCTCAAAGCCCCATCCAACCTGGCCTTGAACGCTTCCAGGGATGAGGCATCCACAACTTCTTGGAATAACTTGTTGCGATGTCACACCACCCTCACAGTAGAGAACTTCTTCCTTAAATCTAATCTAAATCTACCTTCTTTCTGTTTAAAGCCATGCCCCCTTGTCCTATCACTACATGCCTTTGTAAAAAGTCCCTCTCCAAATTTCTGGCAGGCCTCTTTTAGGTACTGGATAGCTGTAAGGTTTCGCCTGTGTAAGGTTTCCCCTGAGGCTTCTCTTCTCCAGGCTGAACAAACCCAGCTTTCTCAGCCTCTCTCCATAGCAGAGGTGCTCCAGCCCTATAATTATCTTCATGGCCTCCTCTGGACTTGCTCTAACAAGTCCACATCCCTCTTGTGTTGGGAGCCCCAGAGCTGAACACAGTACTCCAGGTGGGGTGTCATGAGGGTGGAGGAGAGGGGGAGAACCACTTCCCTCAACCTGCTCGCCACGCTTTTTTTGATGCAGCCCAGGACACGGTTGGCTTCTTGGGTGCAAGCGCACACTGCTGGGTCGTGTTGAGCTTCTTGAAGTGAACCAACACCCCCAAGTCTTTCTCCTCAGGGCGGCTCTCAATCCACTCTCTGCCCAGCCTGTATTTGTGCTTGGGATTGCCCTGATCCACAGTGCACTTGGCCTTTTTGAGCTTCATGACGTTTGTACGGGCCCACGTCTCAAGCCTGTCAAAGTCCCACTGGATGACATGCCTTTTCTCCAGCATATTGACTGCACCACAAATATATAATATTTCAACTTACAGAAATTCAAAATTCTGATCTAGAACTTTCATGGGTAACCTAGAGACCATGAATATGTAACTTAAATAAAAGCAGGAAAATATCTTAAAATTAAATATCTAATTTTTATTTAAAAATTTTGGAGCAAGTATCAAATAATAGCCTAAATATTGTATCAGTTTTTCTTAACCTGTGGAATACATTTATTATCAGTGATTCAACTGGAAGTGAAAGTGATCTAATTCAACATGTTGATCACCAGGGTTGATTTGGCTGATCTGGCTGGCTAGGCAGGTGTCCCCTTCCTCCCTCACTGCTCCATGTGCTTCCCTCCTGACATTCCCAATAGAGATGTACCATTCATCAGTCAAGGGTATACGGCAGCTACTCTCCCCTTCCAGAACCTCCAAACAAGCTCAATACTACACTGCAGGGGTAGTATCTTCTAGACGTTTCTTATGTTTGTATCCAATTTATTTATGTGTCTTGCAAATAATACGAGAATAAATAACCCAACAAAACAAAGAAATAAAACATATGTACTAACTCATTTATCCTAAGAAACTTGAGTTTGATGTAGCATACTAATTGTGCATGCATTGACGTTGTCATTTTCTAATATTCCCCAATGATTCCTTTTTCTTTGGCCAGCCATTTTCTTCTGTCAACAAAGGTCAAGTTTAGGGTTTTAAAAAGGTTACTTCTTGGTGTATGCCAAAAAGTTATGACAGTAACCATACTCATACTGCTTCACCAGAATATTCTGTTTCCTGAATTCTTATCTGAATTTTGACCTCCCTTTCCACTCGTAATTTTTCCTCTTGATTTATGTGGTCACTAATGATAACTCTTTTCAGAGGAAGACATACCAATATCTTTCCTGTCTCCTTCTCCCCAAAAGAAAACTTTCTGATAAAATAAAGTGACAGGGCTTGTGAATATAAAAATAGGTGGTCATTATTTCTTGTGAGTGAAGTGAATAAACAAGACAGAGACATGAAGCACTCTCCATTCCCACTATATTTATATCCAAAAAGTTACCAAGAAAGAAGATAATGGCATATTTATGGCATATTATTCCCATTTGATAAATGTGGGTCAGAAGTACTCATGGGATCTAAAGGAATAGCAAATGGTGTTAGGGGATATTCCATGACTCTGGGGTTTGATCTAACTCAAACTTGTAGAGAAAACCTTTGCCTGATCTTTGCCCATTCCTGCTAACATTTTTCCATGCAATTCTAGGGCATGGTTCAGGAGTTAGCATGGGCCAGGGATCTTTAGCAAAATATGATACTGATGCATCTACTGATGCTGTGTGTATCAGCATGATTAGCAGTATGGATACCAGTCATTGTGTGACTACTGTCAGAGAACAGGCTCAGGGCACTTGTAATTTGGTGGAGCAAGAATAACTTATGTAGCCCTCTTCCTTCTTGGGCTTCTTCAGGCAGAATCTTAACACTTGCTTCACTTAAAAAATGATGCTGTAGCATAGAGGAAATGTAATATTTGCAGTCCTCATAGGCAGCAAAAAGTTATCTTTAGCTCCACTATTTCTAATACAATTGATAATGTAATTTCCTTCCACAACACAAGAGGATTAGTACAAATTATGTAGCAATTCATATTCTTTTCCACTAAGATAAGTCAAATACAGTGGGATTTATCTCATCTACTCTTAAATTTTTATGATACAGACATCTACATTTGAGCTTGCCAGCTACAAGTTTTATTCCATGATTCATCTTATCATAATGTAGATATATGAAATACTTAGAACTTTGGTTTGGAAGTAATATGCAGCTTTTTGAATTATATAGATAATCTAGTTGATTAATCAAGATGCTGATATCTACATAGCTGAAACTGGAAAGGCCTTAGCAATAACTTTATGCTATATAAAATATATTCTACCAGAATCCTTGCCTCAGATCTTTTATTTGAATGTTTGCATATAATAAATGTAATTTTAATTTTGATTTCTCAGAAACAAATATGAAGCCCCAGCATAACATATTATCTTTAGCAAAGGTCTTAGAACTAAGTATAGCAATTTTCCAATCATTAGGTCAAATAATAAGATTTTCTCTTGATCCAAAATACTTAATTTAGAACTGCAGCAAAAAAAAAAAAAATTAAATAAAACCGACATTTATAATGAAAGTGGCTATGAAATCAAGGATGCTTCTACTAATCAAGATTTTAATGCACTCAGTGAAACATTTTTGCTCGGCTTATTTATTATGCCATATGTGCAAAAACAAATATGCACGAATTGAAATTTTTTGTGAACATCAAAATATTTACAGTTGAGACCTTTTTATCTTTTAAACCACTGTTTTTTGAGATAAGAACAGGTTAATATTTCCACTAATAAAGGTCTTGACTTTTTTTTGTTAGACTAACATTGGAGATTTCATATTATCCACCATTAACATTTCTTTCAAGTCTTTACACATATGTCAATTTGAAAAACTTCTTGTCTTTTTAATTGATCTAGGGGTTCTTTTAATCTATTTGTCTTATGAGTGTCTTCTTATACTTGGATGACACACATTTATAAAGACTGTCTGGAAAGAAAAACAGTAGATATATACCCATATACACATGTAAACCACTGCTATGTCTGCCAGAAAAAAAAAAATTTAGGTGCATTACTGTTTCCCCATATTCTTACATCATCTTGGCCTGATTTTCTTTTCTGCTAGCACTCATAAAAATCCTCTGGTTTTTGTTAAATAGGGTTAAAATTGCAGAGAAGTAAAGTTGGCATTTTAAATGTGAGTCAGGCCTTCTCTATCCATGTCATTGTGACAAATCTTTATAGGAACATTATAGATACAGAACTAGTGATTAGCTCCATTGCTGTGAACTCCTGTATCTGCAACAGAGAGTGATCATCAAATTCACGTTATCTGGGAACTTGGGAGTTGGCTGTAGGTGACCATGCCAGCTGGAAGAGGCTTAAAACATGTGTTACGCTATTAAGTGGTATTACAACGTACCATATGGATTAACAAAAAAATGTTACAGACCTTGTTACTCCAAAGTATAGATGTACTGTGCACATTGTGCAGCCATGGTAATGCAGTTTGCTAAAAGAAAAATAATGAATTAGCACACAGTTTAGCGTAATGAATTATGCAGAGGTGAAACTAGATTAAATCAATTTACACAACAAAAATAAATACAGAAAAAATAAAAAAAAATAAGAATGAGTGTTAGCAACAGTATAATTTTAGAATGGGTTTTTTTTGGTCTCATTTTGTACTTACAATATATTTTCCCTTCTCGCGCTGATATGGGCTCAACAATTATCACTGTTGCACTGTGGCTGCAATTAAGACAATTTACTTAAGGGCTTTCCAATGTGTAATGGGCAGTCAGAAAAAAACACATCATCAACAGCAATAATAAAATCCTCCAATTTAACATAGGAAACAAAAAAAAACTTGAATCTAAAACTTTCAAGATCTTTCGTCCTCCAGTTATCTTAGAAATACACTTTTTTCTGTTGGCATTCTGGTTTAATACCATTATGGAGAACTAAACTTCTAAATATTCAAAACAATTCTCACAGGTTACCATTCAACTCTGTTATACTGGTAGAAATAACAACACTCATTGCAGTGTAATAAAACAATATGTAAATATCAGATTTAGCCATCTGCCCAAAATTCTGATATACCTGTTATACTAATTATCAGGTCTTTACAAGTAGTTAATGGTAATACTGAAATCCTGTTCAGGAAAAACAAGTATCAGAACATAGACCTACCCTATAAAGGGAAAATGGATTCTTCTACGTGTGTTTTATTTTATTCTGTATTAAAACGTGTATGTCCTCCTTACTCAGAATATAAACAGAACCTGTTCACAAAGGTAGTTTTCTAATGGCACTCAAGCCAGAAGTGTTTTCACAGTAATTTCTTAGCAGAAACAAGAAGACAGCGTTCAAATAATTCTGATAGCATGTTCAAAGAAAACAGGAAAAATGTTCTAGCAGATTAAATGCAGAGGCACAATTAAGAAGTCTACAAATAGTTTAAGAAACAGATATCAAAAAAACATCCACTACTGAAGTTTTCGTCAAACACAGAAGGGAAAAAAGGCTCCTAGAAAGTCTGTAAGGCCAAAATACATAATAGAGTGCTCAGGGAACACAAGGCCATTGCAGAGAATGTAAAAAAAAAATCTTCACACCAGTCTTAAACTGTGAAAGAAACTTTATTCCCCGTGCCTTAATCCTTACTTGTGGAAGATTCATCAGATAAAGTCATTGCAGAAGACGTTGTAGAACAAACATAAAGTGAACCATGCCAGTTCTGGGAACCTACTCCTGTTCTTTAAAGACCAGTAAGGCAAGTTAAGAATGCATTAGCCTGAATACTGGCATCACTTAAAGCTTCCTGAACACTGGCATCTCTTAAAGCTTCCTGAACACCTGAAGGTGGAAAGTGGAAAACACCATGCCAATTGTTTAAAATTTTTCTAAGGGGAACTGTGAAAAACTGCTAGTAAATTAGTAGAAATCATCGTGAAAAACTGAATTAGTTAATAGATTCATTAGTGTGATTTAGTTGGAATGAGTGAATTGGGTTCTCTTTAGGAAGTTTTGCCTTACAAATTTATTTACGTAATCTGAAATGGTCTGCAAACATAGGTGTGGGGTCGTATTTGGAGGACAGTGGACATGTGATGAACCAGCCATATGAGGGCCTCTTCTAAGCATGCAGCTGCATACCAAGAAGAAGATAAGAGGATGTGAACCAGCCATCAGAGAGCTTCTTCTAAACACGTAGCCGCATACCAAGAAGAAGATAAGAGGAAGAAAACATTTGCAGTCGGATACATGGGAAGAACACCAGGAATTAGGTGATCCAATAAGGGCACTTACCGAGCTGTGTGATTGCCTCGTGCAAGAGGGCTTTTACCAATCAAAAGGTGCGTGACCACATGTAGAGATAGAAAACTCTGTATATAAAGGGATCGTGGGAACAATAAAGTGGCTTCTGCTTGATTCACATTGGATAGTGTAGGGTCCATTGTCGTCTCTCCTCACATAGCGATAAAGATGATTCAGTTGGTCTCACTGGATTACCACAAGGCTCTTGACACACACCTTCACTTAGGACTTCTAAAGAACTTAACCATGGAATAGGAAGAAATGACCTTGAATGGATAAATGTGGCTAAAAGTCAGGAAACAGGGTGAAAATAAATGGTCACCTAAGGTCACTGCAGCTCACTAACGTGCTGGAATTTGTGCTGTTTAGCAGATTCATAAATGAACTAGATGTAAGCAGCAAGTGCAGAAATATTGCTGGTAGTATAGAGCTATTCTAGATAACGACAACATACAGCCAGAATGCAGAACTGCAGAAAGACCTTCAAAACAGAGTTTATGACATCAAGAAACTGTGCAGCAGCATGAGAAATGAATATTAGTGTAGTCAAGTATAAAATGGTTGGGAAAAAAGCAAACATACAACACTGACACCCTGCACTGACTATTACCTCAGATGTGAGACCTTGTAGTAAAGAAAAACTGGCACCATTTCAGTAGTGGTCGAAAAAAAATCAAAGCAAATGTTGGAAACTATTAAAAAAGAAAGAGAAGATGAAATGCCGTTCCAGTGTAAATTCCTATTTCAAACATATCTTGAATATCGCCGTTAGGGAAGATGACCAAAGTTGCAAAACAATTTTCACTTGAGGTATGAGTGGTAAAACTTCCCTGCTTGGAAAGAGGTAAGTGAGGGAAATCACAGGAAAGACATCTACAATCCTGACCAAAAGACAGTACAGATAGAATAGTTCATTCTAACATATATAATAGAGAACACCAAATGAGACTGTTAGCATCTAAGTTGAAGTACTAAAAGATGACTCTTTACTGAAAAATCAGTAAACAGGCAGAATTCAAGCCAAAGACTCAGGTGCAGAGATGCTTAAAGTTTATGTCCACTCGAGGTATAACAACAACAAATGGAATCCAGATGGGATAACTGGGTGCATAAGTAAATCCCCTGAGGGTAACTGGTCTGAGAATAACTCAGGTTTAGGAGAGGAATTACAGAAATGATTGTATGTCTTGTCATTGAGTTGTTTGTGTGGCTTCTCTCACAGCAAGATACCACACAGCTGCATTCCTGGTCTAATACAATGCAGAAGTTCTTGTACTTGTCTTTGTTCAGACAGTGTTTGCATAAATTGAGGGAAAAATATTCTACAGATATGAAGCCACCACCTCTGCCTCACTAAGTCTCTGAGGCACAATTTACAACACCTTGAGCAAGAATGCTGTTAAACATTGTTCCACATTTACTCTGTTCTGGTGATCTTTCCTGCATTTTGTGCTGCTCACTCTCCTACACAGAATTCTGGTCATGGATCTTTCATCTGAAAGGTCAATATAACCATTTTTATGTTTGTACAAAATGACACAGAGGTGAGATAGTGGAAATAAAAATGAAGAATAAATCACGTTTTTACATAGGTTCACAATTTCAGGAGTTCAGAAGACAGGTCACTCTTCCTGGGAGACGAGGAAGATGGTGCAAACAATGAGGAATTTTACATATTCTGTGTTTCAAACAATTTGGTTTTATGTAACGAGTAGTCATTGTGATATTCTTACACTTCCAGACAGCCAATACAAACCTTCCTTATTAGTCTCATTTTATCCTCCAATGCTGCAAGAGATCCAAATTTTAGTTTACTGCAGCCTGGAAATTTTGAGGACTAAAACTACGGAGAGTAGTAATTTTAAGGTGGGAAAAGTGATGTCATGGGTCACACTCAAGGTATTTATCCTGTGGGAATGGTAATTTAAAATTTAATTTAAAATGGCACATTTATATTTATATACAAATATAAATTTTCATTCAGAGGGACCTTGACACACTTGACAGGTGGGCCGGTGCCAACCTCATGAAGTTCAACAAGGCCAAGTGCAAGGTCCTACAATCAGGGCAATCCCAGGCACAGTTGCAGGTTGGGCAGAGAAGGGATTCAGGGCAGCCCTGTGGAGAAGGTCTTCGGGGTGTTGGTTGATAAAAAACTTAACATGAGCCAGCAGTGTGCGCTTGCAGCCCGGAAAGCCAACTGTATCCTGGGCTGGCATCAAAAAGAACCATGACCAGCAGGTCGAAGGAGGTGATCCTGCCCCTCTACTCTGCTCTGGAGAGACCTCACTTGAAATATTGTGTACGGGTTTTGGTGTACGGTCCTCAACATAAAAAGGACATGGAGCTGTGGAACAAGTCCAGAGGAGGGCCACAAGGAGGTAAGTGGGCTGGAACACCCCGTATGAAGACAGGCTGAGAAAAGTTAGGGCTGTTCAGCCTGGAGAAGAGAAGGCTGCGTGGAGACCTCATAGCAGCCTTCCAGTATCTGAAGGGGGCTTATAAGGATGCTGGGGGAGGGACTCTTCCTTAGGGACTATAGTGATAGGACCAGGGGTAAGGCTTCAAACTTAAACAGGGGAAGTTTAGATTAGATATAAGGAAGAAGTTCTTTACAGTAAGGGTGGTGAGGTACTGGGATGGGTTGCCCGAGGAAGTTGTGAATGCTCCATCACTGGCAGTGTTCAAGGCCAGGTTGGGCGGAGTCTTGGGTGACATGGTTTACTGGGAGGTGTCCCTGCCCATGGCAGAGGGGTTGGAACTAGATGATCTTAAGGTCCTTTCCAACCCTAACTATTCTATGATTCTATATATGTATGAAAGATAGATGCAAATAGGAAGTGAAGAGTGTATAAAATCCATCCTTAATGACAATATCTTTGTTCATGCTGAATGATATCTGAGAAGTTACTATTGGTAGATATTCAAACGTATCTTTCAGAAACATTTACTCTTTAGTTATGTGTTTGTGTAAAAGGTAAATATTTAGGCAACAGTACTATGTTCATGTAGGTTTGTTTAGAGGGTGACTGAGATGAGGCACCTGAAGTAAGTGCCAAAATAGTTTTGACTGGTCTCTTCTCTACAGGCAATGAAGAAAATCTTGATAGCTATGCTGAAAGAGATGCTTAGCATGTAAATAGTTAAAATCAAATAGATTAACAAGTTTTTGGGAAGTCTGGGCCTAAAGTTCATCTTTAGTTTGTGCAGTTTAGTGCTACTTTAAAATCAGAACCATATGAAGCTTTGTGACATAAAGTATTAGGTTTTTATTCAATCATAAATATGTTTCACTTTATGAACATAAGCCTGAGAACACTTCCCTTTATTGTTTAGTCCCATCACTTTCTATTGCGGATGATCATCTCATAAAATGGCTTTCATAAAATCATTATGTTTTGTCTAAAATCTGTTTGTATTGTTTTAAGCTCACTGTTTTCTTTGGTTTTCTGCTCCAGAATTTCTCATGTCATTATTAAATAATTGCTTTTAATTGGCACTGTATTTTGAACTATGCACACACTGAAGCTTTTGTGCCCACACTGTCCAAGTTAAATATTTATTTGCATGGTGTTTGTCCCCTCATGCATTTTTAGAGACCAAATATATTGCCCCTGGCTGTGTCTATATTTTTTAACACATCAGCATCGTTGTTCTACCTGCAGTCAGGAAGAACAGAGTTGCATATTCACAAAATTTAGAGCAAGCTTTCTGTAGAGCAGGCTGTCTGCACAAAATTTGTCCTTGGATTTCCATTAGGTCTGATACATTGCTGCTGTAACTCTAGAAAACACTTAGTTTTTGCTTGGGGGTGGGGGAGGGGTGTGTTTGTGGTGTTTGTTGTTTGGGGTTTTTTGACAAAAAAGTAGGGCAGGTCAAAGAGTATCTGCTTCTGTTTTGTCCATACTAACTTTTAAGAGTTGACACAAGTGTGAATTATCTTTAGAACAATGGTGAGGCTTTATGTTCAAAAACATTAATTGGACCAGTCCAAACTAGAGTCAAGGGACTAAGCGTGGATAATCAGGGATCAACTGTGGGAGCGTTTTCCCTAGTGTGTTTTACTTGAGAGGCTAGATACACTCTATGGATCTTCATTTGCTAAGCGAGTCACATTTTGCTAATTTCTTTTTCAAATTCCAACTTTTTTAAAATTAATATTTTTATTTTTAATAGTAGCTCATGGTCCTTCTTCAATTAGGGTAATTAGATCTGTACACTGACTCTAAATGAGGTCTCACTGATGTTTTGCACAAAGGTACTAAGACTTCTGCTTAGCTGGAAACATTTTGTGTACTCATTTGGGGGACCATAGTTGCCCTTTTTACAGCTTTATTCCATTATCAATTTACTATAATCCTTATTAGCATACTTTATAAAAATACCTGTTTTTTCAATTTATTTCTTGTTTCCAGCTGATACAATTCCAGCTTATTTCCAGGTCCAAGACTGCACTACAGATTCTTTTTCTGAGTCTCTAAATGAATGGACTTTCACTTTGTTCTCATAAATTCCCCCTCATCCTATTACTTCACTCCCTAAGGCTATTCATTTATTTATGTATAATATTTCACCGCTCCCCTCTATTCAAAATGACTGCCAACTTTGTGATATCATCTAGTTTCATTACCTCACGTCAACTTTTGAGCCAAGATCAGGGTTGGAGATTGAGATACTGAGCCTACTCCCAAGCCTCAATAAATTCCAATTATGACTCCTTCACAGTCTAATATTTTCTCTTCAATACAACAAAACAGCTATTGTCATACTATATACTCCTGTGTAAGCTTATATCATATGTTCATGTAATTCCTTGAGGGTTTAATAATTTTTCCTAAAATATTTGTTCTAAAATCTTACAGGATAAACAAGTTTCAGATTTATATAGATCTTTTTTGTCCTTTTTATAAATTATGAGTATTTGCCAATTATTTTCACACTTTTTCACATACATTACTAGATACACTTCATCTACTTGTTCTCCAGAGTTCTCTAAAGGAGATTATCCTGCTCTGTCGTAAACATGTTTTGATTTTAGATGAAGTGTTTCAGTTGCATATCACTATTGCATATCACCAGTCTTGGTGGCTATCCCATTTGTTTTACTTGTCTAATATGATGATAATATTAGAAAATATATCTAGATATACTTTTGAGTAACAGTCAAACTATGTATAGTCAGCATTTTAGTCACAAACAATAGTACTGGTTCTTCTGTATGCCCCATTTTTAAGTAAAACCCCGGTAGTTCATTCTGTATATTTATACTTTGTACAATACTTTTTATCTCTGAGCAAAGTATTATGCCCAAGTTAGAGAACTCCAAAAACCAGGCATTTATAATTGAAATACACTCAATTTGTATATCACTGTATGACTGTCGCTGTCTTAAATTTAAGTCTCTGTTCTTTCACAACTGCCACACATTTACTCCTAAGAGGAAAAGAGCTATGGTTCTCAGCATCTTTCTCCATACACTTAGAGTAATTGAATGGTGAATGCATTTTTCCACCTGAAGTTAGCCTTCTGTTGGCATTTTAATTTCCCAATATCTGAAGAAATTGGGTCTTTTGATGTAGTCCCGGGTTTGCTTAGTCAGATGAAAACCAAAGCCCCTCAGGTCTCTAATATAAATGCTGAAAACCTAGTAAGTTCGCAAGAAATATCAGGAGATAATGAGTGGGGGATCTATTTCTAAAGCCATCATGCAAGTAATTCTAATTCTTCCGAATCCTAATTTCAAAAATCCCTTGTAAGACTTTCACCTTTGTATCTTGGGCAGCTTCTGATAAAGACTACAACACTGGACAGCCAAATCTCAGTATGTTAAATTTTCAGTGCCAGATATTGATCAGATCATAAATAAAACCAAGGTACCCAGAGTACAACCCTTTTTGCCTATCACTCCCTAATAAGGATCTTTGTGTTTGAAAATAAAATTCTCTTTTCCATGTTCTGTACAGGAAGATAAACCTCTTTATTTTCTATTTTTATTATATACCAGGACTGCTGGTTTTGCATATTAATAAAAATGGCCTGCCTCTTTTATACAACATCTAATAATAATTTATGCAGATGAATTAAGAATGACTGTGATAATGCTGATGGCAAAATTACTACGATAGTGCTGATGGCGAATTTTATGAGAAATATTAAACTAGTAAAATATACCAAACCAAACTAAGCAAAATATTCGTAAGCATAGCAAATTCAGTGATTAATAGTCAGCAGGATTCTAGCTTTCTATGTCACCACTGGATTTTATGTGGTGTTACTAAGCAACAAAGGTTTACTCTTCAGGCAACACTTAGAGCAGTATTTGCAGTTTTAATCAAATCAGCTGCTAAGTGAAACAGTATTTTTGTGTAATCAGGATTGTCCAGTGATAAACAGTACAAACAAATCAAATATATGCTAATTTATATAGCATAATTATAAATAAGTCTTAGTAGTTAATGGGCTTTTCTAATGTACATCTCTGATTATATAATTTATCTTATTGTGAACATCCTAGTAACAGGAATAATTCAGGCAATACTTAATTTTGCCTTCAAGCTCCAAAAAAATTACTTTACTCAAATGTATTCAAAACAATGATTAAAACTGTCATATTGAAATGAAGATAATAGCCAACATAAAAAAATTACAGTCAGAAGTATTTTTTGTTATCTATTTTTATTAGGTTTTTTTAACTGAATCTTATAAGATTTATCTTCTACTTCTCCCTGCAGTACTAACAGAGAAGACTAGGCAGGGTAATGTGCCAAATTATTGAAAGATCCATCAGATCTGCTGCTTTTGAAATTTCACGTTGATTTAAAAGATAAAACAGCTATCCATAGAAGGCTTCTCTATTCCAGGAAACATAGACTATGAACCAACAATTTATATCAGCTACTAGCTGATAGATAAAAGTTTGTTTCAGATAAAGTATGACTTCTTTAAAGTTGAAAGGTCAAAGAGGGGAACCGTTTCTTTTCATCTGTATGCCACCATATGGATGATTTTGCTGTCATATTACAAGGATTCTGGAGAGATAATTGTAGAATTCCCATTGGGAAAAAGAACCCCCAAAAAACCTATATACAGAATTAAATGCTATATCAATTTAAATGCTGAAAAGCAGAAAAGACTGGCCAAGAATAGGATGACAGGAAGAACAAAGAAGTTATAAGAGAAATACTGAAATGTATAAGTTCATGAAGATGGTAAATGATCTTCCTCTGCTTTTAGAAGGTTTGAGTTTTGGGGTTTTTTTACTAAATAGTAGTATAGAAAGAACAGTAATAGTAAACACTGCTGTTGTTAGGTTTAATTTTTAGAGAAGTTCTCTTAAAAATCTGTAAATAAAATTCCTCTAAGTCTTCACCCTTCTGATATCATTTAAATAACATACATTATTTTAGGGAGAGGGGAAGAAGGGAGAGAAGAAAGAGAATAAATAATGATGCCAGTTCTACTGTATTTGCATTAACAGTTCATATGAAATCCGTGACAGTCTGTGGAACACATAATCTAAGCCTTTAAAATATTGTCCCATGAGAATATTTATGTAGCCCTTCTAGTACTGTAGACAGTAAGATTGTACTTGAACACATTAGTGAATGTAATCTATTTTCTACTTAAGTGGTCTGTTACTGGTTTGCCTTTTTACAGCAATACTTAGGGATGTCATTTGTGCCCTTATTGTTCCAGAGGCTGTGTGATGTTATTTTTTGCAGAAGAGAAAGTCTGTTGTACAGATATAGCAACCTAACAAGCTGAAGTAAAGAAAGGTGGGAAGGGAAAGGAACAGAATATTAAGACCCACAAAATGTTAGATTACAAAGGTACTTTAAATCAAGAAACTGTTTCACTCCTAATTAATAGGAATAAATAAAAAACTTTGGGGGCGACATAGCTCATCTGGAGTTTTGGGGAAGTGAGAGCTTGATTTTTTTTTTTTCTGGACATGCCTATCTCTTTATCGGAAAGCAGAGCCTCTGCTCAGATGATAAAAACTACAAATAGTCTAATGTAATTTTCTAAGTGCAATGGAAATAAGACTGGTATGATTTTATTGGAATAAAATGTTTTTCAAGCTCATATTCTGAAACAATATGGATTACTTCACATAGCTGGTGTATGCACCACCTGTTAATTTAATACATGCAGGAAATCAGTGACAAGAGATCCAATCCCAGTAGATCTGATGAAACTTTTGTTGCTATGAGCAATTTCAGTTAGTCTCCAGGAAATACTTTGGGCTATGAATATTCTGTTAGCATTGCCATTTGGATGCTTATGTTTTTGCAGCCCTGGAAATATTTGTCTAACTCTGGTCAATTAACACAAAGAAATCCTAATAAAAAAGTCTTCCTCCAGCATGTAATAAATCATGTAAAAGAAAATATTTTGCTGGTATTATGTCTCCCTCTACTGGTAAAATATTATTTTCCTTATGATTAATTTCAAAAGCAGACTAATTAAAAAAGAATGTAACATGGTAGCTCCCTTTCAAAAATACAGTCCCAGGATGAATATTTTAAAGAGACAAAAAAGAGTTAGGTCTAAGTAGTCTTATGAGACTGGGTAATGTGGAAAGTTTAGAGACGGGTTACTGATTTATTCAAGGGAGATTGATTTACAAGGAAAGCAGAATGATATTTGCAGTGAGGGAATCTACCAGAGTTCTCCCAGCAATTTCTTTTAAAAATAAATTAGAAAGTATGTAAATTTGTAAGTAGCCTAAAAATGTTAATACTCTATTCTATAAAGAAATACAGAAAGAAAAATAACAGGAAGAACAAGATATCCCCTGATGCCCACTAACAATGTGAAATAATTAAATCTTGGTTAAATAATGTAATCAGTGATGATAATTAGAAATGATGGCTATAAAAATAGGCAACATTTACCCATCTGTCAAAAGGATTAAAAACCTGTAAAACATTACAATATTGATAATAAATATAGTAAATGTGTATTCAGTAAAAAACCCCTCAACATTCTGAAACTTACTTAAACAGATCAAGAAGAACTCATGTATTATTGACTAATAATACAGGGCTCAAGAAGAACTTTTCATTATCCCTCAGTTTTTGTTACACTTCCCCAAATACGTACAGAGGAGAAACTGTAGTGCAGGCCTCTTCTGCTTTTCTAAAAGAACAAGGCTGAGAACATTTTCTATATAAATTTTCCACCTAAAGCACTGGAAAAAAAGTACCTGAAATCCTGCGTAAAGTTTTATTAGGATTTGTAGTCTAGAGCCTGCTATGGGTAGTAAATTTTGCCTTTGTTTTAAAACACAGCTAGAGGAGTTGGTTGGGCCACCATCTAGCTTTTATGTAATACATTTAGGATGACAGTACTCACTCTGGGGCCAGGAATTGTAGTTTTGGTTTCTTGAACACAAATAAATCTCTACTCCCTCCCAGAAGAGTGCTGTAAAAAGCAGTAACCATACACAAGGATGGTCCAAGTTAGATTTTGGGGGAATGTGTGAGTTTGCAATTTTGAGTAAAGTATTTTGGTCATCACAGTGCATGAGCTAAACATTTTGTGACACAATGCTCTCATTCTTCAGAATCTCCCTCTCTCATGGTAATGACGATATGACAGAGATGATAGCACTGATCGTGAATGCATTTTTACTGTGTGTTTTTCCAGAAAGTTACTAAATCAAAGAAAATCTTTAATAATTAACCAAAGATGGTAAAATTATTCTAAAAATAAGGCTTAATAAAACAATCAAAGATTCCAAATAAGCAAGAGAGAAAGATTCAGGGGAAAAAACCAAACAAATAAAACCCCAAACAAACAAACCCCAAAAAAACCCCCCACAACCAAGGGAAATAAGTGGGGTGGGGATGAGAGAAAGAGAGAACCAGAGGCAATAGGCACAAACTGAAACACAAGAGGTTCCATCTGAATACCAGGAAGCACTTTATTACTGCGAGAGTGACCAAGCATTGGTACAGGTTGCCCAGGAAGGCTGTAGAGTCTCCATCCTTGGAGACTGTCAAAAGCTGTCTGGATGTGGTGCTGAGAAACTGGCTCTAAGTGACTGCTTTGAGCCTGTGGATTGACCTAAATAACTTCTGGAGATCCCTTCTAGGCTCAGCCATTCTGTAATTCTTTGAAAATAATGGGAAGAGAAAGGAAAGGAAGGAAAGAAGGAAGGAAGGGAGGGAGGGAGGGAGAAAACGAGGGAGGGAAAAAAGATTTGTTTAAATTGTCACCAAGAGCACATTGTATCTCCTTCTGAGTACTCACATGCATTAGATATTTCTAAAAGCCTGATAGTGTAGTCACTGAATGCGTGTCCATGATCAATGAAAAAGTTTTATTGCTTTCATTTTTACTGTCTTTTATTTGAGTGCTTTTTTCTCAAACATGGAAGAATGTAGTTGGCAGCTATTAGGAACCCCCAAAAGAAAGAATACTTTTGTATGTACAACACTGAATAAATCTTTCTTTTATTTTAATAATAAAATGTAATTAACCAAACATAATTAGAGAAAATAAAGCCCACAATTACAGCAAATAAAGCCTACAAATTATAAATTATGAAATCTTACTAGAATTAGAGCTGGAAAAGATGACAACCGAAGAGCACTGGAATGCTATCCAGGATGAACATATAACCCTGTATGAACAGTTGTCTAAAACAAATGGGAAAAATATAATAGTGGAAAGTGCAAGACTGTGAATTTAGGGAATAAAAAACAGATTTTCTGCTATCAGCTAAGAGCTCAGCAGCTGTAGGTATCACTGAAGCAGAAACCTGTATGTGTGAGATTATTCATCAAGGGGAAGACTAATATGAGCCCAGATAACAAGTTGTCTCCATTTGAAACAGAAAAATATTAAAGACTTAGTAAAAAGGACCAGTGAGTATGTATTTGAGATACTCTGTGACATACTGTGTTTAATTTTAGCAGTACATGTTTAAAGAAGATGATAATTAGAAAATAGCATGCAATGATGCAGAGGAAATGATTGGTAATGTACTGAAAATAATAGTTATATTAATAGGTTTTGGGTTTATTATGTTTTTTTTGAAGCCAGTGAAACTAGTGAGCTAAATGTCTGCCTTGCCAGTCAGAGTTAGGGGTGCAGGCAGAAGTCAATGAATCATAGAATCATAGACTGGTTAGGGCTGGAAGGGACCTTAAGGGCCATCTAGTTCCACCTCCCCTGCCATGGGCAGGGACTAATCATCCAGATCAATACCTGGCTTTGTGGCTAGTGTCATTGCCAGGACTTTGGCTTCTACAATCATGGGACATTCTTTGATGAATACAGCCTATTGGGAAGAGATAGTATCCACCTATCTAGAAAAGGCAGGAGAATCTTTACTAGTAGATCAGCTGGCTTGTGCTTTAAACTAAGTTAAGTAATAGCATTCAAAGCTGTGGCACCTGCATATCAAAAGCAACTGGGTGGGTGAACACCCCTACCAGAGTAGTGAGGAATGCTTCCCAGCCCTTTTCAAAGGTGAGAAAACCAAGTCCAGACACCTCAAGTGCATATACACCAATGTAGGTAGCCTGGCCAATAAACAAGAGGAACGGGAACTTTGTGTCCAGTCTGGGAGTTATGATGTTATAGAAATCACAGAAACCTGGTAGGAAAATTCACATGACTGGAAGACCACAATGGGTGGGTTACAAACTGTTTCGAACAGATAGAAAAGGAAGAAGAGGACATGGTGTTTCATTTATTGTACAAGAGAAATTTGAGAGGATGGAGGTCAGCTATGGAGACCACAAAAGTTCTCCTGAATGCCTTTATCACGGGTGACAATTAAAGGGATCATCACCAAGGAGGAATCTTATGTTAGGTATCTATTACTGATGTTCTAGTCAGGATGATCAGACCAATCAAACCTTGCTTCGGCTGCTGAAGGAACTCTCAGGCCAACAGAACCTGGTCCTCATTGGTGAGTTCAATTATCTGGATATTTGTTGGGAAACAACAGGGGTGTACAACTTGTCCATCAGGTTCCTGCAGTTCATTGAGGACTGCTTCCTGCTACAGATGCTGGACAGGCCACCTAGGAACAGCATATTGCTAGATTTGCTGCTCATGAACTCAGACTTACTTGACAACAGAATTACCCATGGTAGTCTTGTATACAACATTGTAGAGTTTAAGATCCTGCTGAGCACACTGAATGCCAGTAATAGGACAAAGACACTGAATTTTGGAAGAGCCAACTTCAGTATGCTCAGAGCCCAGCAAAGCGGAATTCCCTGGGAGAGGAGCTTGTGAGTGCTGGGAATTATTCAAGAACAGCCTTTCGGAAGTACAAGAACAGTCCATCCCCTATGAAGGGAAAGGGGGAAAGCAGAACAAAACCCCTGGTTTAACAGTGAGCTTTTGGATGTGCTTAAAAGGAAAAGAGAACCATACTACCTATGGAAAGGCAGCCAAATAGCCATCAAGGACTACAAGAACCTTGCTAGAACAGGTAGAGATGCAGTAAGGAAGGCTAGGGCTTAGCTAGAACTGAAATTGGCTACGAGAGATGTCAAGAAGAAGAAACAGTTCTTCAGATATATGGGCAACAAGCAGAAGCACAGGGAAGATGTAGGCCCACTGTTAAACAGGGCAGGGAAACTAGCTATTACTGCTGACAAGGCAGAGGTTCTCAATACCTTCCTTGCCTCTGCCTTTATCATCACAGGATCAAGTAACAATGACAACATTCATGTTGACCCACCAGTAGCGGAGGAAAGGCTGGTCTGCAGCCTCTTGCAGGGACTCAAACCACATAAATCTATGGGCCTAGACAGAATCCACCCCAGGGCTTTGAGAGAAATTACTGACATTATTTCAAGGCCACTGTCTATAATAGTTGAAAAATGGTGATCAGGAGGTGATGGTCCAGGAAACTGGAGGTTCTCAAGATGCAATTGGACAGGGTGCTAACTAATCTCATCTAGGCTCCCTTTCCTATGAAGTAACCAGATGATCTTCTGAGGTCCCTTCCAGCCTGGGCTGTTCTATGATTCTTTTTCTTATCTTCTGTAAGGTAGGCCTGTAGTAACACATATAAGAGCTAACTTTTGGAAGATATAGTATTACTTAGGATTTACAGAATAAGTTGATCCTAATGATATCCCTAGAAGAATCCAGAAGAGACTGCATGAAAGCAACTACGTGTCAACTGAAAATAGGTCAGTGAAATAAATCCAAGACATTAGACATCCAGATTTGTTGTGCAGAATTAAGTTGCCAGAAATGTTTACAATGTGGATACATGCATCTGAAACAATTGCTCTAGGATGCCTGTGTAGTCAGTGGGAAAAAAGAAAAACACAAACCTTTACAAGGATGGAATTCATTTGCATACTTCAGATTTCTATTTTAAGATGAGATTCTGGAAGTGCTTATATGTCTTCCATGACGATGAACACTGCTTAAAGTGGTAAGTTTAGGCAAGAAGCCTACACTGTAGAAAATTAGTTTTCTCCAGGTGAATCATCACTGAGTCTTTGATTGGTTGTGCCAAAACCCGCATCTTTCTCAAGAAGACTAAATGCAGTGAGACGAATAGTGGCCTTTCAGATTTCATAGAATCATACAATCATAGAATAGTAAGGGTTGGAAAGGACCTTAAGATCATCTAGTTCCAACCCCCCTGCCATGGGCAGGGACACCTTGCCCTAAACCACGTGGTCCAAGGCTCTGTCCAACCTGGCCTTGAACACTGCCACGGATGGAGCATCCACAACCTCCCTGGGCAACCCATTCCAGTGCTTCACCACCCTCACTGTAAAGAACTTCTTCCTTATATCTAATCTAAACTTCCCCTGTTTCAGTTTGAACCCATTACCCCTTGTCCTACCACTACAGTCCCTAAGGAAGAGTCATTCCCCAACATCCTTATAGATACCCTTCAGATACTGGAATGTTGCTATGAGGTCTCCACGCAGCCTTCTCTTCTCCAGGCTGAACAGCCCCAACTCTCTCAGCCTGTCTTCATACGGGAGGTGCTCCAGCCCTCTTATCATCCTTGTGGCCCTCCTCTGGACTTGCTCCAACAGCTCCATGTCCTTTTTATGTTGAGGACACCAGAACTGTATGCAGTACTCCAAGTGAGGTCTCACAAGAGCAGAGTAGAGGGGCAGGATCACCTCCTTCGACCTGATGGTCACGCTTCTTTTGATGCAGCCAGGATACGGTTGGCTTTCTGGGCTGCAAGCGCACACTGCCGGCTCATGTTAAGCTTCTCATCAACCAACACCCCCAAGTCCTTCTCTGCAGGGCTGCTCTGAATCTCTTCTCCACCCAACCTGTAGCAGTGCCTGGGATTGCCCCTACCCAGGTGTAGGACCTTACACTTGGCTTGGTTAAACTTCATAAGGTTGGCATTGGCCCACCTCACAAGCGTGTCCAGATCCCTCTGGATGGCGTCCCTTCCCTCCAGCGTATCAACCGAACCACACAGCTTGGTGTCGTCGGCAAACTTGCTGAGGGCGCGCTCAATCCCACTGTCCATGTCGCCGACAAAGATGTTGAACAGGACCGGTCCCAACACCGATCCCTGAGGGACACCAGTCCTTACAGGTTTCCAACTGGACATCGAGCCGTTTACCACAACTCTTTGCGTGCGGCCATCGAGCCAGTTTTTGATCCACTGAGTGGTACATCTATCAAATTGATGTCTCTCTAATTTAGAGACAAGGATGTCATGCGGGACAGTGTCGAACGCTTTGCACAAGTCCAGGTAGATGACGTCAACTGCTCTGCCCCTGTCCATCAGTTCCATGGCTCCATCATAGAAGGCCACCAAATTGGTCAGGCAGGATTTCCCCTTAGTGAAGCCATGTTGGCTGTCACCAACCACCTCCTTGTTTTTCATGTGCCTTAGCATGTTTTCCAGGAGAAACTGTTCCAAGATTTTGCCAGGCACAGAGGTGAGACTGACTGGTCTGTAGTTCCCCGGGTCTTCCACCTTCCCCTTCTTGAAAATGAGGATTACATTACCCTTCTTCCAGTCATCGGGAACTTCACCTGACTGCCAGGATTTTTCGAATATGATGGACAGTGGTGCAGCAACTTCATTCGCCAGCTCCTTCAGGACCTGTGGATGGATTTCATCAGGTTCCATGGACTTGTGCACGTTCAGGTTCTTAAGATGGTCTCGAACCTGATCCTCTCCTACAGCGGGCCTAAGGTCTTCGTTCTCACAGTCCCTGCATTTGCTTTCCAAGACTTTCGTGGTGTGGTCAGAGCATTTGCTGGTGAAGACTGAGGCAAAGAAGTCATTAAGAACCTCAGCCTTCTCCAAATCCATGGTAGCCAGTTCTCCTGATAGCTTCCTGAGAGGGCCCACATTGTCCCTCGTCTGTCTTTTATTTGATACGTATCTATAGAATCCTTTCCTGTTATCTTTTACATCCCTTGCCAAACTTAATTCTAGCTGGGCCTTAGCTTTCCTAACCTGGTCCCTAGCTTCTCGGGCAATGCTCCTATATTCTTCCCAGACCGTGTGTCCTCACTTCCACCTTCTATACGCTTCTTTTTTCCCTCTAAGTTTCCTCAGCAGCTCCTTGTCCATCCATGGAGGTCTCCTGGCCCTCCTGCTGCACTTTCTTCTAGTCGGAATGCAACACTCTTGAGCATGTAGCAGGTGATCCTTGAATATTGACCAGCAGTCTTGGGCCCCCCTGCCCTCTAGGACTGTATCCCATGAAACCTTACTAAGGAGGTTCCTGAAGAGGCCAAAGTCTGCTTTCTTGAAGTCCAGGGCAGTGAGCTTGCTGCATGCTCTTCTCACTGTCCTGAGGATCTCAAACTCAACCATCTCGTGATCACTAGAGCCAAGGCTGCCCTGGAGCATCACATTTCCAGCCAGTCCCTCCCTGTTGGTGAGCACAAGGTCAAGCATGGCACCTCTCCTTGTCGGCTCCTCTATTGCTTGAAAGAGGAAGTTGTCTTCCACACAATCGAGGAACCTCCTGGATTGCTTGTGCCGGGCCGTACCGTCCCTCCAACAGATGTCAGGATGGTTGAAGCCCCCCATGAGGACAAGGGCCTGCGAGCGTGAGGCTGCTCCTATCTGTCTGTAGAGCGCTTCATCCACAGAGTCCTCTTGATCAGGCGGCCTGTAACAGATCCCCACCATAATGTCCCCCATTGCTGTTTTCCCTTTGATCCTGACCCACAAACACTCTGTTACCTCATCACCTGTCCCCAGACAGAGTTCCATACTCTCTAGCCTATCACTGACATAGATAGCAATGCCCCCTCCCCATCTGCCTGGCCTGTCTTTTCTAAACAGCCTGTAACCTTCCATTCCGACACTCCAGTCATAGGAGCCATCCCACCATGTTTCTGTGATACCAATGACATCATATTCCCGTAGCCTTGCACACATCTCTAATTCCTCTTGCTTGTTCCCCGTACTATGGGCGTTTGTATAGAGGCACCTTAGCCGAGCTCCAAATGCAGCCGACTCAATGGCTGGGGCAGCTGGAACATCTCTACATCGCTCCAAGCACTTATTACAGGTGCTGGCAACTGACCAGGAGAGTTGGGATGAATCAATGCTCCCCTCCCCCAACACATCTAGTTTAAAGCTTTCTTGACCAGCCTGGCAAGCCTCCTACCAAAACAGCTCTTCCCCTTCTTTGTCAGACCAGCTCCACCAGCCTCCAGTAGATCTGGCCTCCCGAATGGAGCCCCATGTTCTAAATAGCCAAACCCCTGACTATGGCACCACCATTCTAACCATTTATTAACCTGCCAAATGCGCCTAGCGTTTTTAAGGTCCTCCCCTTTGTCCTGGAGAATCGATGAAAAAACTATCATCTGAGCTCCAGAGCCCCTAACCACCTCTCCCAAGGCTCTGTAGTCCTTCTTAATGTTCTCCAGGCTACTGCTATCTATATCTCTAGCACCCACATGGACCACTAGAAGGGGGTAATAGTCAGCAGGACTTACTAGAGCAGGCAGCCTCTCAGCAACATCCCTGATCCGAGCCCCTGGCGGGCAACTCACCTCCCTCGAGACTGGATCAGGCCAGCAGATGGGTGCCTCTGTGCCTTTCAAAGTAGAGTCCCCTACTACTATAACCCTCCGCTTTTTCCTGGAGGCACCAGTAGCGATCCTCTTTACTGGCGCATCAGGAGGATGCTCATTAGGTGTGGTGGGTGCTTTCTCATTAGCCCCCTGCAGAACCGCGAAGCAGTTCTGGGTGGGGACATCAGATTTAGGCGGAAGCCCCTTGTCGTTAATTGTCCTCTTCCTCCTTTTTTTGTTAGTTTTTCATCTTAGCATAAACAGAGTATATATTGTGTTTTGGTTTTTTTCTTCCTGACCTCTGTCCTTTTTAAAAGATTGATTATTGTGCTGTTTGATTTGGAGTGCTGTATATAAATATTTGAATTGCTACTTGCTTTGCCTTGTTTTGTGTTAAGTGTGGTTTCCAAGTAAGGTTTAATTTCATGACACCCATGCCAAAGGGGTGTGGTCCTTGCACTGTCCTACTAGGTCATCCCAGGCAACTGCTTAAGCTGCCAACACAAGGCAGCTTAGAATAGAATCATAGAATCATAGAATAGTTAGGGTTGGAAAGGACCTTAAGATCATCTAGTTCCAACCCCCCTGCCATGGGCAGGGACACCTCCCAGTAAACCATGTCACCCAAGATTCGCCCAACCTGGCCTTGAACACTGCCAGCAATGGAGCATTCACAGCTTCCTCGGGCAACCCATTCCAGTGCCTCACCACCCTCACTATAAAGAACTTCTTCCTTGTATCTAATCTAAACTTCCCCTGTTTAAGTTTGGAGCCATTACCCCTTGTCCTATCACTATAGTCCCTAAGGAAGAGTCCCTCCCCAGCATCCTTATAAGCCCCCTTCAGATACTGGAAGGCTGCTATGAGGTCTCCACGCAGCCTTTCCTTCTCCAGGCTGAACAGCCCCAACTTTCTCAGCCTGTCTTCATACGGGAGGTGTTCCAGCCCCCCGATCATCGTCAAAGCTTGGAGAGTATCTGAAAACCAGCCCAGTATTTCTGCAGAATCTACATATCCTAGTTTGAGACATAGCTGTGCAGGTAGTCAGGAAAGAAAAAGTATTTTTTTCCCAATGGCTAGTGGGAATCAGGAATCAGAAAAGTTCTGCTGGATGTGACAGAAAAGTAGGGAGTAGTCAAGTCCTATGTGCCCTGAGACAGTTTTTAAAAAATACCCCTGCAGTCTGGGCAATCTGTTACATGCAGGTAAAAAAACTTAACTGAGAAGGCTGGTGAGTATCTGTGGTGAGAATCAATCAGAAGAAAATAAAAGTAATAAATATTTAGTTTTGTTATCTGCCAAATTCTGCTGCCTACTACAAGGTGCAGATGAATTGCAAGGTAGGCATAATCTTGTTTACAATGAAGTCAGTGAGCCAACTGCCACACAAACCAGTGCAGAGTTATGCCGTTGATGATCACTTCCTCAGTTTGAAAGAAAAAAAAAATCAGTACAGAATCATTAAGCTATAAATTTAGTATAGACTGAACTGAACTAAATTAAAATTCACTGTAAATAAAATTTGGCAATACAGTCAGTATAGGCTGCTATTAGTGAAAATCATTATTAAAAAACATTACCAATGATGAAGATGTGGCCAACAGGCTTAAAATTAGAATGGTTTTTGTAATACAATATCTCATTCTCCACAGAGGAACAACCATAAAATTTTGATGCTTTTCAACAGGAGTTGCATGTAAAAATGTAAGATGATATATGAAGCTATCAATATTTGATATTGATAGACATTTTTTCTGCTTATTGAGGGATTATTTAAATTGCAATAGTCTTGAATGGTAATAAATATGGTGAATAGTTTCTGTTAATGTCCTCCTTTGTCAGTTTCTAGAAGTTTGAAATTTCCCACAGCCATAAATTCTTCCATATTTCAAGGCATAGTTTGATTTAAATTGGAGCAGTGAAAGAAAACAACAAAAATGTGAACTCCCATATTCCTTACCAGTATGTACTTGTGTGTTTGTACGTGTATACATATGCATTTTTATATATACATATTTGCATATATTATATACATACACTTACATATAAACCTTTACTTATAGTTAGCCAAACAACTTTATTAGTATGCTGCTAATTCTGAAAGACTTTACTAGTTTATTTCAGTAAGTTGTCTATCAGAATCCTATAAATCTACGTAGATTAATATTTATAATTGAGTAATGTTTAATGGAGATAATTTCCTGCAAAGAATGCTTATTTCTAAAGTTTCTTTTACTCAGAAAGGAGGGTAACGGGGCATCATTAACATAGTTGGATTCATGCTCTGTGCTGTTGTCGAGAACTGCTCTTCACAGTAGGGTATTTATAGAAAGAACTAATGCAACTTATCTGTCTAAAATGTGTCTCACCTGGAGAAAGAACTATATCATTAACCCTTGTAATGTTGCTCACTGTTTTCTCACAACTGTTGAAATGAATCATTGTTCAAGGCAATATTTCAATTAAACATTTCATATTCAGCTAGGTACATTTTCAGGGGTGTAGGCATCCATGCTTGAATGTGTATGAAAAAAAATGTGCAAAATTAGACTGAGGTTAACACTGCACCATTAATTTGAATAAGGACTAGATATAAGCAGAGTATACATAGAAGTAAATTTGCTTAATGCTATGTTCAGCATTATATTCATTTCTGTATTTAGTAAATTTCACAGAAATTATGGAAAACTGAGCAACTATAAAGCCTTTCAAAATCAAGTGTAAGCTAAATTATTTCAGTCATAGCTAATCTAATACGGTTCTACAAATAATTCTGAGGTAGACAGCACTGTAATTTAACCCAATGCAACTAGTTTTTTGCAATATAAGGAGCTATTAAACAGTATGATGCAAGAAGCCATTCATCTCAATCACCTAAAAGATATAAACCTAAAGACTATGAAAGAATGTAAATTAATGTAAAATGAAACAAAGCAAAACAAAACCAAAAAACAAACAAACAAACAAAAAAGACCAACCAAAAAACCCAAAACACCAAGCAAACAAGAAAGCCTTCCCCTCAAGCCCCAAAACTATCAGTTCATTTTCCTTGCAGTGAAATCCCAAAAACTTGGAGTGCCACAAGGTTCCCTAATTGGTCTGATTCTGTGTCTTACATTTTTAAGAGATCTAGAGAGTAAAAGTTGGACAGATAAATGTCATTATTTGAAGGTGACAAAATTACTTTCAAAAATTACATTTTTAGACTAATAGTAGTTGAACTAGCTGTGAATTTTCTTTGGGTTGTTTTTTTTTTTCTCTGAGAAGAAGAAAAGTGCAGCAATACATTTTATAATTTTAGGTTTATGTAAAATATCTTTCCAGGAATCCCAAACTTTGTGTAATTCCCCTGAGAGGAATTAGTACAGTAAAAAGTATTTTAAATGTCAATCTTGGTGTTTTGATGGTTGCATCCAATAATATTCTTCAAGCTGTAGGAAAGAGGGTTAGTCTGTCTGTGAAAATTTAAATCAGCTTCATGAAATTTTTATGATATTAAAAATGTGTTGACTTTCAATGACCAAATTACCAAAGGTCTTGTATTATTGTTAAATCCCTTTTAAATGATTAAACCTATATAAGTACTTGCTAACTAAATGTGTCTGGTTTGTTACTGAGGTTAGTGAAAGTCAGTCTAGATTCCGATTACATGGAACAAAATAGTGCTTAAATTTAACTCAGGTAGAGAAGGAATGCTCAGTGCTAAGGTTAACAAATATTCACTGACTTTACTATAAGAGAATGCATTTAACATATCTAACATGTCTGCATAGTAATATAATTACGAACATTCACTAAAAATAACTACCAGAAACTAGTGCCAGAAGTTATGTAATTATTGTTTAGGTTTTTGCAATATTTTAGGAGCGTTGAAGGTGCTAAATGAAGATAAAGTTTGGTCATTCTCACTTAGAATATTCTGTACCTGATTCTGAATTATCTTTCATTCCTACAGAGATTTTAATTCATTATAATTGCAGAACACCTAAAGATTAAATTCTGAATCTCTTCCAGCAGTATGCACATTTGATTGATAGCATTACTAGTTTGAGATTTAAAGTTCTTGGGAAGTTTAAATTGTATTAAAGTTTAACTAACTATTTTCTTGGTGTAATGGAATAACTGAAAACACTCAAAGCTACTGTAAAGAAAATTAACTCTATCCCAGCAAAAGCCCCATTAGAATAACTAGCTTAAATAGCTTAGACAAAAGTGGACCCACACTGATATTTTGTAGCATGTGTGAATACCACTGTTTAGAAAGTGTAAAAAAGATTGTTTACTGTTCTCAAATCCATTGAATGTATGAAAAGAAAGAAATAATTTAAAAAATTATACTTGATTCAGTCCACTCGTTATAGTAATTTCTGTAGGTTTGGGGCAACTTACAGGGTGTGTGTCAGAAGGATTTCCATCAAGTTTTGAGGTTTTGAAGTATGCTTTTACCGTGGACTGCAAAACAAAACCGTTGAAACTTTTGCAAAATAGACTTGTACAGAAATAATTTATTCTAAATTGAAATGGCCAGGTTTCAGATTCCTGCATATTTCTGCTTTGCTTTGTAATTCACTGATCAGAAAGTCTGTGCTGAATCTCAGAAAACTTCATGCTGAAAATAACTTCAAAATCAACATGTGTGTGCTTGTTGTTCCAGCTTTGCCAGGACATAAATGTTTCAGCAGGAAAAACTTTACAGAAGAGGTTTTGAACCGCTCTGGTTTCTCCATATCACAGTAATTAACTTCAAATTATATGGCTATCAAATATTTACAGGCTTTAAACCTGTGCCTATTGGCTCATCATGAAAAACGTAATAGATATCATAAGCCACAAACTGACTAATGATGCACTGGTATGCCACAGAGTACCTTTTCTGTGCTTGGTAAATGGACATCTGAAATATATACAAACATGATACCTGAAACACTCCCAAAATCAGAATGACAGCCTGAGAATGCCTTGTTTGTTTCTAGAGAATTCCTGGACAATCTTCATGTTTCTTCTAAGGACAAATTACATTTATAGTGGCTGAAGTGTGACTACCAGGAGACACAAATACAACTTTGAAGTTCTGCTTTTGCTCAGAGATGAAGAATTTTGTATCTTCACAGGGGAAAAACATATGTGCCAATGATACTAGTATAACTGAATACGTATTAATTAAAAGTTTTCAATCGGGCTTTGAGCAATCTGGTCTACTGGAAGGTGTCCTGCCCATGACAGGGGGCTTGGAATTAGATGGCCTTTAAGGCCACTTCTAACCCAACCCATTCTATGATTTTATGAAAAACTTGAATATATACACAAGTATCTACATAACAGACCATCATTTTTTGAGTGAACTATTCGTAAACCTTAGGACAATAATGTATTTGTAACTATTCAGTTAGTCTAAATCAGCTAGAAGCATAACTATGTTGTGCTTGCAAAACATTAGATTATGTTCCTAAAATGCCACATCTTAAAGGCTACTGAAAAAAAAAAACCCAAAACAAAAGCTACACATAACCTGAAAAAAATGGAACCTCCTTGTCACTCTAATAGCAAGAAACACAGCCTTCTGACACCTTAGCTCCTGGCAAATTAATGGCTGGCTGATACTGAAAAAAGAAAGTTGTTGCTTCTGACAGTTGCTTCTAAGTCTTTTTGTACTTTGGGTTATTTGTAAAACTTTTGTTGTATCTAAACCAAATCAAAATGAAGTTGTTTATGTGTGTCAATTTTAAAAATTCTTTCTTGTGGGTCAAAGTCAAGTATCTGAAATTAAGAAACACTCTCCAACTGTAACAAGAATCTGGTGTTGAAGTAAGCTTCCACTTCCTGAAGTTAAATGAGGATTTATTGTAATTAAATTCAGTCAGAAACAGATAGGGTTGTAGAGAGCTGACCTGACTGGAGAGAGTTTCAGAGACATAAGGAGAAACTGTGGCTCCTTGCTGCCAGTGAGGTTCATTTTTTTCCAATTACAGCTTAAATGCAGAATTTATAAGCAAAATTGAAATTAACCTGTAATCTAAGACCCTTCCTTCTCAGTATAAGCTCTTTCATTCTTTACCCACTAGGATCTTGCCTTAGAGAAACATGGAATCGTTAAGATCACGGGACAGCCTCCATTGGAAGTGATCTCAAAAGATCATCTGGTCTGAATTTTGTGGGAAAGGGAGCCTAGATGAGATTGTCTAACATCCTGTTCAATTGCGTCTGGAAAACCTCCAACAATGGGGTCTCCGCTATGTCTTTGGAGACACTGTTCTCATTGTAAAAAAATTCTTTCTGATGTCAAGATGAAACCTATCCTGCTGCAACTAGTACCTGTTGCCCCTTGACTTCTTGTATTAGGTTTGCATGGCAAGGTTTTGGTAGCAGAAGGGCTACAGGGATGAGTTCTGTGAGAAGCTGCTAGAAGGTTCCTCCATGTGCGATAAAGCCAATGCCAGCCAGCTCCAAGACAGACCTGCTGCTGGACAAGGCCAAGTCCATCAGCAATGGTGGTAGTGGCTTTCTGATGACATATTTAAGAAGGGGGAAAAAGTGCATGTGCAACTGCAGCTGAAAAGAGGACTGAGAACATGTGAGAGAAGCAACTCTACAGCCACCAAGGTCACTGAAGAAGGAGGGGGAGGAGGTGCTTCAGGTACCAGAGCAGATATTCCCCTGCAGCCCTTGGTGCAGACCATGATGCGGCAGGCTGTGCCCCTGCAGCCCATGGAGGTCCACGGTGGAGCATATTTCCACCTGCAGCCCCTGGAGGACCCTATGCCAGAGCAGGTTGATGCCGAAAGAAGGTTGTGATCCCATGGGAAGTTTGCGTCAGGGCAGGCTTCTGAAAGGACCTCTGGCCCCATGGAGAGAGGAGCCCACCCTGGAGCAGGTTTGCTGGCAGGACTTGTGATCCCAAGAGGGACCCACGCTAGAACAGCCTGTTCCTGAAGGACTGCAGCCCATGGAAGGGACCCAAACTAGAGCAGTTCGTGAAGAACTGCAGCCCTTGGGAAAGACTCACATTGGAGAAGTTTATGCAGAACTATGTCCCGTGAGAGGAACCCAATGCTGGAGAAGGGGAGAGTGTGAGGAGGATGGAGTGGCAGTGGCAGCGTGTTATGAACTGAACACAATCCTGTTCCCCATCCTCCTGTGCCACTGCAGGAAGGAGATAGAGAATTCAGGAATAAAATTAAGCGTGGGAAAAAGGGAGAGATGAGGAAAAGGTGTTCTAAGATTTCAGTTTTATTTCTCATTATACTATTCTGAGTTTGGCAATAAATTAAACTAATTTGCCCAAGTTGAGTCTGTTTTTCTCATGACAGTAATTGCTGAGTGGTCGATCCCTGTCCTTATCTCAACCCACAAGCCTCCTGTTATATTTTTTCTCCCCTGTCCCACTTGGAGAGTGGATGATAGACCAGCATTTGTGGACACCTGGTGTCCAGTCATGATCAACCCACCACACCTGACCCTGTGGCTCCTTGTGAAGAGAGAGCCTCTGTCCTCTTTGTAGCTGCCCTTTAATTACTGTGACCCAGATTTTTTATGAGAGTAATATATTTTAACTTTGAAAGTCCTTACAGATTGTGATTGCTTTAAAATGGAAAAACAGAGGTTCAAATCCCTAAGAAAGAGCAGGACATATAACCCAGGCTCCCCATTCTCAGTCTAAATGTTCAATAGGCAATTATGAACAAGATGGGTCTATTAACTGGCTTCAAAAAAATTGCCTAGTCTCTCTCCTCAGGAAAGTGTTCACTGCTTTGAATGTCATGTGGGTGGGGTCCTGATGTCATGTGGGTGGGGTCCTGATTCAGAGGGCCAAAATTATTAAGTGACAGAAATTTGAAACATTTCTACTTGGAATTTCTGTTGCTTGACCGTAACCAGCTGCTTTCTCAAAAAGCTGTACTGGCATTCACATTCGTCATAGAGGTGTATGGACTCTTTAGACACCCATTTTCCTAAAGCAACTAAAAAAGCTGCATATGCCAACATGCAGCATGGAGCTCCCTGCATAACTCTTCAGAAACATCTGTCTCATTCCAACAAATATAAAGCTAGCTCACGAAGCTATGCTGGCCATATTATAATGATTTTCTGGGGCTAGGTGCTTAATAGCTAAGCTAATTTATTAATTAATAAAATTAATTTCTCCCAAGCTGCTTGGGAGAAATTAATTTTATCTCATTTGAGACTAATTCAACATACCGTAACTCATCTGAGCAAATGTAAATTTTAGACTAAGTTATGTTGCACTGATTATTTGAATAGGTACCTAGACAGCTTGAGGAACATGATCTTAAACCTCTTCTATCACCATTATCTTGTTCTCCCTTATTAAAGTTTTGAGTCACAGTTCCTCTGCAGTCATATTGCTGTTTCATTGCATACATTTCCTTGCTCTCTATTTATTTTAACAAATGGTACCTCCTTAAAATATCTTTATAGGTAATGTAAAGTTGAGGGGGGGAGGTGTGAAATTAAATTTTAGAGATCTGAGGTGTGTGTGTTTGGTGATTTTTCATGACTTACACATCTGCTTCTTTATTTCTTCATCATCAGTTTTCAGAGATAAAGCATAGTTGGACGTTAATTTCATGACGAACCAAAAGCATGACTGAGCAATCTAAGATCAGCTAATATCAGACCTATAAAGATATGAATTGTTTCATAACTCTTTTAATAAAGTATAGTTCTACACTATAAACCACAACTACACTTATATCAATTTGCTTTAAGATGCAGACAAGAAGTGGAGGAGGAAAAACTCGAATGGAAAAATTTATAAATTTCATTATACCAATGCACAAAGCCAACATACAAATGTATCTATTAGGTATTGGCAATACATTTTGTCTACTTTTGTCACAGTAATAATAAGACTTTCTCTAAGCTGTATAACACCTCTGTGGAATATATAAATAGTTTTCTTTGTTTGAACAAACTAAAAAACCTGAATGTATAGCATGATGACAGTGTATCTGATTGTGTAATTATTCATACAGTTTATATGCATTTTATTTACTTCAATAGCCAGGTGCTTTAACTGATTGGCAGACATGCAAGATGAATTATATTTGAACCAACAGAAAGCTTTTTGTCTTAGAAATCCTTACTCTAACACATGAAGTTCTCCCTGGGAGCCATTTCATGTCTTATGCAGATACTGTGAATATATTGTGAGTCGTAAAGTTCCAGAGTCTCTGCAAAATGGACTATTAGGCTAACTATTTTCAATGTAGTGCCTGATACAAATAAGTCTACTCAATATTTGAGAAGCAAGGTGTTGGGTTTATCACTAGCAGACTTCTCTGATAATAATTCAAGAAACTTAGAAAAGTTAGTAAGAATAATAACTGTCAGACATATAGCAATTCATATCCAGTGACATAGTTTGATGAATTCTCTTTCAATCATTCATCACATTGCTACAGTTCTAATTTGTGCACATATACGCAGACATATATATATATTTGTGCTCTTTGTGTTTTAATGTGCTGTACTTTGAAATAACACAAACACTGCAATGTGTTCTAAAAGAAGAGGACAGGTCTAAAGCTGTGTTTGGAAATAACCAGCTGAATGGAAAAGAAAGAATATTTATTCCATTGCGTAAATATTGCTCTGCTTTTCTCTTTCTGGTTTCATAAATCGCTTCTGTGAACTGTTTCAGCAGTGCGAACTGCTGGCAAGTTGTTTGTCATGTTACCTAACCTAGAAATTAAAGCACTTTATAATACCAGAAAGCCCCCAACAGGAGCTACCTTATAAATATTTTGTAAAGCCTGAGCAATTTTTATTACCATAAATGCCACAGTGGAGTCACTAAGAAACCCTGGTGATGAACATAATAAAAGAAAAACTATCTGTTTTTACAGCTGGTTTGTAGGAATTGGGATACAACTGTACTGTAAGTTTCCTTAGGCTAAGAATAAATCTCTGTAGCAACTTTAGTGAAGGTATTGGTATTTTCTTGCAACATGGGGGTTTTTTTTTAATAAAAAACAAAGCTTCGGTAAAAACAATAATAAAAACAATAATTCTGATTATCATTAAAAAATCATTTGTCTACAAATGAAAGACCAAAAGAGATACACTGATGTTAGCTTCATGAGGAAAAATAAGAACTAAGTGCAAAATAGGCTGAACTGCTTGAAATCATATAAAAGTAATAGTTAACTATTTAAATATTTCCAAACGGTTATATATTGAAGTTTCACATACCATTGAAAAGTTCAGCATTTGAAAATAGTACCTCAATTTTACAAATGTTAAAATATCAGACTTTTTCAGACTGGAAAAAGGGAATTCAGTTTTTAATGAACACTGATGGAACAGAAGTACTAACTTCAGAAATATGCAGTATGACGTGATTTCTTAGAGTCATAGAATCATGGAATGGTTAGGGTTGAAAAGGACCGTAAGATCATCTAGTTCCAGTATGAGCAATAGCAACAAAGGGAAATACATCTCTGGAATTAACTATTTTCCAGTTATATAATCTTCATTATATAACTCTGTGAGGAGTATATGCCCGTCTAACTTGTTTGTTCACAACTTATATAAAGCTCAAGTGTATTGTGTTTGAAAGAACTGCTCAGGAGGCTGTACTTACTGGGAAGGAAAAGGAAGACGTGAGTTTTGATGTCTTTCAGTTTAAGTTGTCTCACCTAGATCTTGGACTTACTTGGTCAGTTCATAAATCTGTAAGGCATTTTGTAAGAAAATGTTATCATACATACCTATTTGCATCAGGTTACTCAGGCTTCAACTTCAAAGTTCCAGGGAAACATGGGAGGGCAGATATACTTTCAGTTCTCATGATATCTCTGAATAACTTCAAGCTCTACTTCCCTGAACTGTCCACAGATTTGTCCTCTCCACTTGCAGTGTAGGAAGACTGAGCTCTTATGAGATATCTGGCATCAGGTCCCCACATGCTTTGGCTCACACAGAATCTCTTCATAGCAGTTCCTCTCTCCCGCTCCTTCCTCTTCACACTTTTCCCCTGCTTCTGCATGGATCTTCTCCAAGTGTTGCAGTCTTTCAGGAACTGATTGCTCTAGTGTAGGTACTTCGCAGTCCACAATTTCCACTAGAAAATCTACTCCTGCATGGGCTCCTCCTCCAGGGCCACAGTTCCTGCCAGGAGTCTGTACCAGCATGGGCTGGAGCATGGGCTGCAGTGTGGGTATCTGTTCTGTTGTGGGTCCTCCAAAGGCTGCAGGGGAATCACTGTCTCAGTGCCTGAAGCACCTCCTCCCGCTCCTTCACTGACCTTTGTGTTCACCGGACTCTTTCTCACATGCTTTTCTCTCTCACTCCTCGCACTGCTGGGCAGCATTTTTGCCCTTTCTTAAATGTACTTTCCCTGAGGCACCACCATCTTGGCTGCTGGGCTCAGCCATGCCCTGCAGTGGGTCTGTTGGAGCTGACTTGAACCAGCTGCGTCCAGCATGTCCTAGTTCCGGTGTCCTGGTGCCCATGGCAGGCCCTCGTGTCTCCTCACAGAGGCCACCCATGCAGCCCCCACTGCCAACACTCCATCACCTACACCCGATACAACTTGTCTTCCCCCATTTAATCCTTTTGATATGCCTCAAGGGTGGGATTGATATTTTAGTAAAAACATAAGAATTTTTTAATTATTTAATTTTTGTTAGTTCCGTCTTATCATCTGTGTGAATTTACCGCTGTTTCTCTTCATTTTTCCCTTTACACACGTTGGTATCTTACTGTTACGATGATCTCAGTAGTTCAAGAATTGTGAGGTTACTGGAAAGAAACACACATGTTGTGGGAGGAGGACACACAAGTGCTTCTTCAAAAGCTGCAAACGTCTAGTTAAGTATATGGTTTATTGGGGTTTAACTTAATTGTGCTAATCAGTTAAATAATTTGGCAAAAGGTTTGTTGGCAGAAAGGGATGTCGGCAACAGGAAAGGTAATGAATCCATTAGCCTTTGTAGACAGAGGGAAAGGCAGATGAAGATCACCTGTGGAAAACAATAGCTCCCTGGGGCAAGATACGGAGAAAATTATCTGTAATAAAATTAGTGCCTTTGCTGAGCCTATAAATGTTAGTATCTTCTTTATATTTTAGGATTTTATTTTGGATTAGTAGGCACCGGTGGAAAAAAAAAAGAGAGAAAGCTTTTCTAGCTCCCACATTAAACAAAGTTGTGTTGATGCTGATATTTGTATCAAAATAAAGTGACACATGATACTGGATCTCTTTTAATAATGAATGTTTTTACCTTTTTTTTCTTTCCCCTCAAATCCTTTTTGCTCTAATCTCTACTCATCCAAATTTCATTGTTCCATTCTTTAAAGACTCTTTAATATCAAAAGCAGGCTTGACAGCAGTTTTTATGTATGACAACTGGAAATCTGTATAGTGAGCTATAGCTTACAATATTGTACTAAAATCAATAAACTAAATATGTAGTGTTCCAAGGTTTCTGTCTGGGTATTAATTAATTGCTAGCAGAATGACAGATAGATGCTTGCTAAAATATATTCAATTCATGCTTTAAGATCTCAAAGAGTGCTGAATAGGAAAAATACCAAGTAGAAATACTCAAGTCAGCATAAAAACTTATCAGAAAGAAATGCTAGCCAGCAGAAGAAAAAAGCTACATTTCTATGTGATTTTGATCTTTTTAAACTAAATTATTCCAATGCAATTTAATAGGGCACTATATGAAATATTGTCTCGGTTAACATGTCTACCAAATGTATGGCTTAAACACTAAAGAACTTAAACTGATAAAGGCAGGGACCTGCTGCCTGGTGACAGGACTCATGAGAGGGGCAGGCAAGAGTGGGGCAGTGCTTGTGGTCCCTGAAGTCAGTTCAAGCCATGAGTGGCCACATATAACTGGTCCCTAGAGAGAGCCAGTGACCAGGGTGTGCACTGGCAGTTTGCACGTGCAGGGCGGTACACTTTACCCATTGTCAGGCTGCTGCTTGCCCTGCTCATCTACAGGCTTAGGCTGCAATCCTGACAATCACCCCAGCTAGCTGGTGGCTGTGCAAGCCTACCTGGAATCTTGAGGTCTCCAGGATGACATCCTTCAAAAGACTTGTCATTTTATAAAACTACAAGGTGACTGTGACCTGCTGAAAGAAAATAGTGTCCACCTGCTGCAAGGGCAAGGCTGATGCTGAAACCCAAACAGAAGCACTACAACCTAGCTATGCTGATATCTCCACTCAAACAAACTCCCAAGGACTAAAATATCTGTCCAGACCTCAGTTGCATGGAGCTCCAGCACCTAGAAGTCCCTCTAGCACCTGAAGGCAGGGGTGGATGTCATAGCTGCAAGTGTGCCTAGCTAGAAGAATTCTTCATCAAGCAGCTATGTTGCAAGATGAACTCAACAGGCGGCACAGTATCTGGGAATGTGAGCAGGAGACCAATACGTAATATTATGCACTGTACCAGGCTGAGGAATAGCCTGGCCTTAAGGCTGTGTAAGGGGAAGGTAAGCCTGAATTCAACTTTGATCTGGCTGACACAAGTAATTCACAAGATGAGTTACTGCTAGGGGCAGAAAGAACCTTCCACCTTCCTCTGCAGTGTCCCTGCATAACAGACACGATGCTCTGGGGTTGAAGAATGAAGAGCACATAGCAATTGAGGAGGACCCAGGAGAAGCTGACCATGCAAAGTTGATCGAAACACCCACCCACATTAGTACCAGTACCACCAGAAAAATGTGTAATCAGAGATTCCTTACTGAGAGGCAGCAAATCACTCACTGCCAAGTGAAATCCAGAGAGAAATCCAGACAATTTCTCTAGGGAATTTTGCTGCCTACCAGGAGCACGCATTCACATCACTGAGAGGCTGTTGAACATGGTCAACCCTACAGATTATCATCCACTCCTACTGTTCCATAGAAGGACCAATGATACTGCAATGGGGCAACTTAGTGTCAGAAGTATCGATTAATATTTGCACTTTGAGCTTATAAAGTTAAATTCAGGTAATCTTCAGATTATTTATGCTTTCAAAAACATTCATGCTGATAATAATGTATATCACTGGAATGTTACAGTCTTTCCAGATGCATATGAAGATACATTCTCTACCTAGGAGACCTTCTCTATATTAATATATTGACAATTAGTTATGCTTTGGATCATTGTATTTTTTTATGTATTTTAATACAGGTAGAAATAAGTTATTACGAGTGTGAGTCTGGATATCAAATAAATACTTGTGGGGGAACACTTGAAAACAGTTCAATAAAATCAGTGCTAGTTTTAGATTAAAGAAATGTGGTAGCATGTGCTGTTTTAAAGTTTTGTAGTCAATGGCTGAGTTCCCACTTCCTTGTTTATTTTATGAATCCAAATAGTCCTTCTTTCATCTAACATTATTTTATTATTTTTAACTTAATGTAATTTAAAAATCATTCTGCTTTTGATATTGTCTTTTATGAAAGTGAATGAATAAAAAAGCAATGGCCACAAAAATTTAGTGTTATCCATAATACATTTCTTCAGCATAAAAGTTTCTTTTATGATGGACCAGACTAATGTATCACCAGCATGACAGCTCTTATCACAGTTATTCTGATGATGTATTACTATAGTATATCATCATAGTGCTGTCATTGTGTTGATGCATTAGTGTTCTGCATCATCAGATTGATGGTGAAAACAAACTGTGCCCAAGACAGAAATCACTAAGAAGTTTTCTTGTAGAATTCTCCCAGGCTCTGTCTGTATATACATTTGTATATGTCTACAGAGGGAAAATTGTTATAATAGCTTAATGCTCCCACACCCTACCTGCTTTCTATTTCTACTCTTCTATTTTATTATCTCTTCTTTCTACTCAATTTATCCTTCCAGGTTAGCTTTCCTTTCTCACCTTTTAGCTCTAATTCCTTCCACCTACTACCCTTTCCCTCTTTATCCTCATATTTAATAACACAGGTCTAGCCTATAAAAACAAATTTAATGATAAAAAGTGATAACTGTATGAAAATCATCAGAAAAAACTAGCAAAAAGAATTCTCTTCTTTCCATTCCCAAAATATGTATTTTAAGAAACACGTCCTAGCAACATAAGTGTTTTTCCCAAAATCTTCTTGAAGTTAATAGAAACTGAATTGTAAAGGGCAACATTATAATGTTACTGTCACTAATACGAAAATCAAAATCACTCCATAAAGCTGACCTCATATTTTTTGAGAGCAAGATGCATTCTTACTGAAAAAATCATCACTAAGGATGGCTAGCCATCTGGTTTGGAGTCCAAAGGTGCTCAGCTGTACAGAGAATATTGAAGAATAAAGTAAACTGACAAGATGAAGGACAGTAGATTACATTTTCATCCCAGTATACAGTAGTAAGTATAGAGATAAATAAAACTAGCAGAATTGTGTAGATGTAACTAGAATCAAAAAATCATAGAATAAATATTTTCTATATATTGTATTTAAAGTTATATTTAAAACAAATAAACAAAAGTAAAAATTTATATAACTGAGCATATTATTATGTTATTTGTCTGGCGAAAAGTACCCAGTGCTTCTGGACTAAAAGTAGTACAGTGTACTGTGGCAGTGCTATTTCTTCACCCACTTATACATGATTATAATTATTATACATTTGAATGTATACAGTAAATAGATTTTATACAATTAATCACCTATGAAATGCATCTCTGTGTTGCTTTTTTCTTATTAACTCTTTCTTCATTACTAAATTAAAGGTGAAAAATGTTATATATAAGAGAAAAATACCAGGCTAAACAGTCTGAATTCATCAGGGTAGATAACCGATACCCGTGACATACCAGAGTACAAAGAGAAGGGCTGAACAACCTGACATTAGTTAGAGGATAAAAGGTTACCAACACTGTTTTAAGGTGTGTAGAAATGTAAGGCCTGGTCCTAATCTTGGTACTCCTTTTTGAACAGTAATTCTTTCACTTCTAGAGAGAATGCTATTTCACAGAGTAGAAAAACATAACCTATTTTTTATAAATTCAGTGTCCTTTCATAGAATCCCAAAGTGATCAAATATAAAGAATATGCGAATTTCCTTCTTTTCTGTAAGGCATCTGCCTACTGCCCAGTAAAGGCAAAATTTTCTGTTTCTTATATTCCTCTTTCCTCTTCTCTCTCTCTCTCTCTCAGTAATATAGCAAGTGATTTCCATTGCACAGGCAAAACGTCAGAATAACTTTACACAGATGTTGAAATCCAACTCAAATCACAGAGATGAGATGCAAACTCAAAGTTCAACATGAATTGTCTTTGAATCCAGCTTTGATTCTTTTTGGGTTAAGTAGTGTGATGAAAAGTAAGAAGGTACAAGTTACTAGTTAGACATTTGGCTTTGTTAAGAGGAAATGCTTTTTGCTCATGCTACCGTTTCTTAACTGTTTAATTGCAGCCTGAACTTGCCGTGGCCAATGAAAATGTTTAGTTGGCTTTTAGTCAGACCATAGGATGGGAAAGGAATGTTTTCCTAACTCTTTTTTCCTAATCATATTTGGTGTTTCCTTCTGTTTTTCAGTCTTTTTGTTTGTCAGATATTCTCAGATCTGGTCTAGATATATTTTTCATTCATATTGCTAGTGGGGGAGGGAGAGAAACAACAACAGACAAAATGTAAGTGTAAAACATTTCACCTATAAACAAAAAAATTCAGTGAGAAAAAAGGCATACAAAAACTATACACAATCTATTGGGTGTTGTTTGATATGAAGCATTCACTGATACTGAAGAATTTAATTAGAAAAGCTGTAAATAACAATGTAGTACAACTTGATGGCCTACTCTAATATTTCATTTTTTACTAGAGTTCACTCTGTGCATTCAATAAGCAAACTAACTGTTTGAGGATGTTAAAGCCTGACAACACACACAGAGGTGACAATACACTCAAGGGGCAACAAATGTTCCCTTTTGTTCCCTTTTAACAGGTTCTAATAAAACAGAGTATTAACTTTCAAAAGATTTTAAGGTTGTTGGTTCTGCACCAGACATTTTTAAGAATACAAATATGTGAGATTTCTCTTTGCCTTGAAACACTGCTCCTAAAGATAGGATAACATATTTTCACATTGCCAGAAATTCAGAACTTGAATACGTTCTTTGTATCCTTTCATTCTCCAGGGCATCTTGGCTAAAATGAACCTCCTGAATATTTCTCAGCTGTTGTTTCTCCCTCTGATTATCACCTGATGTATTACCCAGTATTAGCTAGTTTAGAAATGGTCAGAAATGAAAATACAGTTTAACCTTCAAGGCATGAAACTGCATAACTGTGGATTTTGAGTGGCAGTGTTTAGGCATACATTCATTACATTTGTCCCCAGGGAAGAAAATGTACAAGAGTAAAGATATCATATTATTTGCTGTTCCATATTTTCTTTTGATTTTCTCTTTCCTTTTCCCTTTAGAATACAGACAGATGTATGGAGATTCTAGAAGCTTAAATTAAGCCATTTTATTGATTTTCCTCACTGCAATAAAGGATGCCCTAATAATAGTCTATTATCTTTTACAGTATTCCAATTATTCCTGTAAAAAATACTGTGCCAGTCAGGCAGATGGATTTTCTTTCTTTTTAATTTTCATTATGAATTTAGATTTCTAAGCCTTTTTTATTACTGTGAGCAGCAACACATTAGTCACAATCAATCGTCAGGAAGGCTTCAGCAAAGCATACATTAGTAGACTCAAAATTAAACCTAAGCTCTCGATAGGGGAAAAAAAATCAATTAACTTTAAAGTTCATAGTTCTGTTAAAAAAAAAAAACCAACACCAAAACCAGAAATAAACATATGTTAGAATATACTTCCATTTAAAATAGCATCAAGGAAAATGTAAGTCACTATGCTGAGTACACAAACAGAACCAAATTCTGGTCCTGGTACATTTCCTGATAGTCCTATGTCCAAATAGCATTGTTGTGAAACACCATGGGACACATCTTAACAGAAAATATGGTATATCTTGAGATGATATAGTCTATATACATTTAGTTAAGCAAAAATTAGGGAATTTAGTATAATTAAGCTACTTCCACTTTGGAGCTGAGAATACAGACAGAAAGACTTGGGCTAACCACATTTTGCATTGCAGGATTTGACATCCCAAATGGCAGTTCAGTGCAGTCAACAATGCAGTAGTCAGTCAGTAAATTTAGTGCATGGCTGCATGAAGACGCTAATTAGAAAGAGCTAAGGAAAAGATGTAAATTATGCTTCTTGAGCACTTCATCCAGAACTGCAGAGAGGCTTTTCTTTCTGTTTTGCGTTACAAGCCTAAAAGTAGACCTATACTTTTTAAAAATTTTATTTTACAGGTAACTTAACTGGATATACACAGTGACTGAACACAAAGAGGAATGTTGATTTTCAATTACTTTCTTTCTTTTAGAGAAACTCCTCTTTAACACTGGTTTAGAACAAAGACAATTAATCTAGAGATCAGGACCACAGCCCAGATTTCTCTATTAACAGTGAGATGCCTTCATCCAGATTAAGTTTTCATACCCCTGGAATAAGTTATGCTTTCTTTTGGTTTCAATCCTGAATCTGTACTTCGAGGCACAGTGGTCAAACTTGAAAGGAATGTCTGTTCAGCATGATCATACCCAGCTACTGTCCTGGGGGAGTGGTGAAATTAAGCCTTGGCCTTCAGAAGAAGCAGAGAATCCATATTTTAGCTCAAGGACTGTAGTCACACAACTGTGATGTAATGGTTTGCAACGATGTTACTTCCTCTCAGCACTTATTTGAAGAAAAATGTAAATCTCACTGAGACAAGATTTATATGATCCTGTGCGTTCTTAATTCAGTTAAGCATCAAGATCTTAGTTTTCGAAAGGAGTATATCTGGTCTGATGGCAGACATTTACGGTGGGGGCATTCCTATCAACTAATTTACATGTCCAAGGTACGTATATATTTAAGTAGAAATAGGTGACTGCAGCACGTTACCAATTTCCTCTTTTTTTATATCCTGTTTGTATTGGGTCTGGCTGGGAAGGAGTTAACTTTCCCCATAGCAGCCCTCCTAGTGCTGTCCTTTGTATTTGTAGCTAGAACAGTATTGATACACTAACGTTTTTCCTTCTCTTGGCTGTCTCTCCAGCTCCTTGCCACCCCAGTAGGCTGGGGTTGGGCAAGATATTGGAGGTGGATGCTGTGAGAGGACTCTGGTAGGGGTGTCACTCTGGAACAGCTGACCCAGACTAACCAAAGAGATATTACATAACATATGATGTCATGCTCAGCAATAAAAGAGGGAACCTAGGATGATTTAGTCAGCTATAACATATATATGTATTTTATATTTCATGAGACGAATACTTTCTTTTTTTTTCCTAATTCAAAATCTTTTTTAAAAGATGACCAATGCTTCAAACTTCTTGCTTTCTTTTTAAAATAAATGAAAATTAAAAGAAACAAAAGGAGAACCAATGTAACTTTGAAAATGCAATTGTAAGAGTAACTATTTTTAAACTCAAGATCTTCCATCAAACAATATTAATTCTTGCTGTTTTCATTGTTTAAGACAGCTCAACTTGTGTATTTTATGAGGACTGATGAAGCTTTTCAGTAGCTAAGGCTGTTGCTACTTTTATGTCCAAAACAAAAAAATCCCCTAGGAAAAAGTTAAGAAATAAATGTTTCCAATATATTTTTCCATCCATAATTATGCAAGGTTTTTCTTGAAAAAGTTATCTTTGGCAGGAAAATCACTGATATTGTCCGTGTAACTAAATTATTTCTCCATGACAGGACTTCATTCAAATTTGCATTTACTCAGCTTTTTTTTTTTTTTTTTTCTGGTGCATTATGTTTTAAAACAAGAACAGTACCTATCACATTTGATCTCATGAAAGTTTCTCCCCTGAAAAGAGGCACAATAAGAAAACAACTGAGAGGAATGGGAAAAAAATGTATTTATTTTTCCCTCAATAGTATTACATGTTATTACAATAGCGTGTGTGTGTACATTATTTACCTTGCCTCTGATAAAACACAGTATGTTATCCTGTGTTACAACAGGGAATATTAAGAGTCTTAAATTATAATAACGTACATCCTTGTAAATGGAAATAGTTTTTTATATTCTTAAGTTTTCTTTTGAACTGGCGGGAGGGTAGGGCGGTGGGTGGGGAAAGCCAACATGTACTAGATATGGCTGCAGTAGAGTTTCTTTTCTTCTTAGTAGCTTATATAGTGTTATGGCTTGGATTTTTGATGAAAGCGCAATGATGTTTTAGCTATTGCTGAGCAGTGCTTACACAGTCTCAAAGTCTGCTCTGTTTGTCACTCAGCACTGCTGCAAGTAGGCTGAGTGACACGATCATTAGGCTTGGAAGGGACCTTTGGAGATCATCTAGTCTAACCTCCTGGTTAGGATGCTAGCCAGCGTCTCAGCGCACCTGATTAACTCTTCTGACGGCCCCTGCCTATCTACTATCCTCTGCTAAGACTTTTAGGGTTAGACCTAAAATAACATTTTTGGTCAGCTCTTTCAGAAAAGGCCTTATTTTAGGCAATCTGGACTTAACATAAAGGAACATTTCAGTGCATTAAGTTCAACTTGGGTGAAATGAGTACAGAAAGTCAAGACATCAATATTAGAAAGTCCTGTCTTCAAGTATTTGTGGTCATGAATCATCTCTATCTGTACATGAATACTGAAAAGGCACCAACTTGTAATCTGATGCCAAGAGACACTGAACAGCTTTTACATGCGTTGGGTAGAGCTAGTCCCTTTGTAGTTCATCTGCCTTGGAAAAAGGTAATTCATGTGGTAAAGAACACAAGCAGGGAATGAATTTACAGATAAATAGGATAGATAATCCAGGGTCCGGTGCATAAATTTGAGAGACAAATCTAACTTTTGTAGTGAAAACTCCCTAGGCACTTGCAGTTAGGTTCACTTTATATGAGCTCAGTTGCCTGGAGGTCACATTTCTAGTCTAAACTAATTTTTTAATTCCTCCTCAGTTCACAGAAAGATAAAACAGTTAATTCTATCTTAAAATATGAGTTATGATTCAACTAAAAGAGATATTCCATTTCTATTTGGAGGAAGATTCAGATTTCCAAACTGCAGAACCCTAAAATTAGATTTCTGAAAGGAACTATGTCTGAGTTAAATATAAACTTGTATTATTTTTTTTTATAAAGCAGATACAGTTCTTCATTGATTGCCTGAACAAAGGGATTTAAAGGAAGAGTGAGATTTTTTGTGAAAATGAGACTGCTTAAGCATTTCAAAGGCAAGAATGAAAAATAAAATAAAATATACAATAAGGCACCAACAGTCTAGTTTCACCGTACCTGAACTAAAGTTTTAAATAATGAATTTCGGGTTAGTAGCAGTGCTCACCCGCAAATATGACTTACGGAACTGGTCTAGGATAGATGATAGTATTCAAATCTGTCTCCCTGTCCAATGTTTTCCATTAGAGGCCTTAAGCTAACTTCAGTATGGTGGTGCTCAGAGGTCCTCTGTTTCTCCAAAGAGAAGTAGGAAAAGGCTTGCTGAACAACATGGTACTGGTTGCTGGAAAATACATGCTCCATCATCTTACACATACTCTATTTTTGTTTGTTTGTTTGTTTTGTTTGGGTTTGTTTTAAATACATGACTGTGTTGTCATGTGCTGGGATTGTGTTAATTTTCTTCAGAGCAGCTAGTATGGGGCTATGTTTGTGTTGATAGTGTGCCGAAAACAGTGTTAATGACACAGGGATGTTTTAGTTACTGTTGAGCAGTGCTTACACAGAGCCAAAGCCTTTTCTGCTTCTCACCCTACCAGTGAGCAGGCTGGGAGTGCACAATTTGGGAGGGTAGGGGACACAGCCAGGACAGCTGACCCCAAATGACCAAAGGGATATTCTATGCCATATGGCATCATGCTCAGCAATAAAGGAAAGAAGGAGGAAGGGGAGATGTTTGGAGTGATGGCATTTGTCTTCCCAAGTAACCATTACCCGTGATGGAGCCCTGCCTTCCTGGAAATGGCTGAACACCTGCCTGCTGATGGGAGATGGTGAATGAACTCCTTGTTTTCCTTTGCTTGTGTGCACAAGTTTTGCTTTAATTATTAAACTGTCTTTATCTCAGCCCACAAGTTTTTTCACTTTTATCTTTGTGATTCTCTTCCCCATCCCACAAGGGGGGAGTGAGTGGCTGTTTGGTGCTTAGTTGCTGGCTGGGGTTAAGCCACAATAATGATATTCAAAGCATCTAAAATTAATTGCAACAGAAAGAAAAAATCCCTAAACAACAGACGGAGTTAGTTACCTACTTAAAAAGTATGAGAAAAAGGTGTTCAGGTCTAAGCTAGTCAACCTAAGATCTTTTTATAACCAACTGAGAGAAAAAGGGGCTTCAAGGTCATGATTTATGTCATCTTGAGGTATATATCTAAAAGTAGGTTAGATCACTTATGCCCTTAAAATGTTTGTTTCTTTCCACTATTAGTTACAGTCAGCTATTCTCTGCTGACTTTATAAAGATCCAGGAGAGAATAGCTGACACATCCAGAGCTGATAACTAGTTCCTTCCTCAACCCAGTATTGCTTTCATTTCATTCAGATCAGAAAGAATCTGAAATACTTCTTTCATCCCTCTCTTCTGAACTTTCTGATTTTTTTTTTTAGAGTATAGAGCCACAGAAATATAAAGTAGATACTTGATCCTAAGACCAGTTTTCTACTGCTCTATTTGTCTCCCTTTCTAATATTGCAACTTAGATAACATTATTTTTATAACTTATGAATATTCTTGATAGCCAAGATAAGATAATTAGGTATCATTGCAAGAGTCAGTGGGTTAATTTACAGGTTATCTAGCAAGCTAATCCTTTGTTTAAAAGGTTTTCTAAACTCTCCTCCCTCAGAAAGAGGACTTTAAAGGATTAATAAAATTCCTTTATTTCTTCTGTAACAATAGTTTCAGAATTCTTCCCTGACTGAAAAATTAGAGTAGATTCACATTTAAAATGGAATATTGAGTTAACCTAAGCAAACTGGACATACATAAGCTTATAGGCCATAATGAGAAGTACTCATGAGTGCTGAGCAAGCTGGCTGATGTCATCACAATGCCACTATCAATCTTTGATCGATCACAGTAACTGGGAGATGTGCCTGAGGACTGAAGGAAAGCAAATGTCACTCCCATCTTCAAGAAGGCAAAAAAAGAGGACCCAGAGATACAGGTCAGTTAGCCTCATCTAGATCCCTCGGAAGCTGATGGAGCAGTTAATCCTGGAAACCATTTCCAGGCACATGAATGACAAGAAAATTATTAGGAGTAGTCAGCATGTCTACAGCAGGGGAGGTCATGCTTGACCAACTTGATAAACTTCTATGATGAAATAACTGGCCTGGGAGATGAGAGGAGAGCAGTGAATATTGTCTAACCAGACTTCAGTAAGGCCTTTGACACTTTCCCAAGAAAGATTCTCATAGACAAGCTGTTGATGTATGGGCTGGATGAGCAGATAGTGAGGGAGATTGAAAATTGACTGCATGGCCAGGCCTGAGGGTGAGGATCAGCAACACAGTCTAGGCCAGTAACTAGGAGTGAACCCCAGAGGTCTGTGCTGGGTACAGTCCTGTTCAGTATCTTCATTAAAGGTCTGGATGATGGGGGAGGGTACATCCTCAGCAAGTTTGCTGACAAACTGAGCAGTTGCAACAGCAAACTGAGAGGAATAGGTGAAATGCCAGAGGATTGTGCTGTCATGCCAGAATGACCTCAAGTGGCTGGAGAATTGGGCTGTCAAGAACTTCATGCAGTTCTGTAAAGAGAAGTACAAAGTCCCACATCTGGGGAGGAACAACCCGATGCACCAATATATACTGGGGGGGGCACCAAGGTGGAAAACAGCTTGGCAGAAAAGGACCTGGGGATCCTGGTGTACACCAAGTTGAACATGAGCCAGCAATGTGCCCTGACAGCAAACAAGGCCAATAGTATCCTGGGCTGCATTAGGCAAAGTAATGACAGCAGGTCAAAGAAAGTGATCTTTCCTTCCCCTTTATTCAGCACTGGAGAAGCCACATCTGTGTCCCCTTCTGAGCTCCCCAGTACAAGAGAAACTTAACAACAGATGACAAAATTGCACCTAGTGGATAAGTATGTGGTTGTTCCAACTATTCATTTTGAAACAGGCAACTAGCTATTTTCAAACTAAGAAGCACTTTATCATATGTTACTTTCAATACAGGGCAGATAACTGCCTGGAACAAAAGTTGGTAACTACATAGGTAGTTCAGACCTAAATTTTCCACTAGATTTAGTTTAAAGAGGTAGGTATCATGAAAAATCTCTGTAAAGGTGGATGTAAACTAATGATTCAATACATTTACAACTCCAGTCAAGTAAAATAATTTCCAGTGATTAATTCTTTTGCAACACAGCTGCAAGCATCTTCAATTTAAACCATGACACCGGAGTAGAGATTAATTTGTAAGTTACCATAATGACTTCCTGAAGTTGGGCAGACTAGTCATGCCAGCTGTTTTACCTCACCCAAATACAAACTTTCTGTAATTCAGTATAAGGGAGAAAGGCTTTCTCAGTATACTGCAACATCTGAGACTAAGATATGATGAAAAGGGCATGCTTATTCCTTGCTTTTGTTTGTTTATTCATTTTTTTCTTATACATAATAATGTCACTTTTTTTTTTAAACACCAAACTCAAATACCAGTATTTGTTACAGAAAAATTGCATAAACTTTTCTTCTGAAAGATCTTTCTTTAGAAGCTTACTTTAATTGATTTTTTTTTTTTCTCAGACAATACTGCTTCACCATATGGCAGCAGGCTTTTAACTAATAAGTTGGCACTTAGAGAAGAAAGGGAAGAATATTACAGTTAACTTTAAATCACAGGTGCAGTTTCAGATAAAAGGAGCGTGTTCAAGTACCATCAAGGCATAGCACATTTAATTATATTACTTGCCATTTCAATGAAACAAACAAGGACTGATTATACAGTTTTGACACATTTTAAACTATGTTATTTTCCCTCATGTCACAAAGTTTCTTTAGGATCAAAGTGATGAAAGCTTACTAAACTGCACTAAAAATCTCCACGAAATGCTTTGTCATGATAGATCAAGGTCTGGGAGTCCCAGGGAAAGGTATTTTATGAAAGTATTTAGATCAAATTGTTTTTTAAAAACTTGTTTGCATGAAAGTAAACTATTGTTTGCTTTAGTTGGTAATTCTGCTTATGTTAGGAAGCTAGAAGAGCTGGAATTACTTTGTGGATGTGATTTATTTCGTGGATGTGATTATTACTTCTAAGTGCCACCTCAATGTGGGAAGATCAGGCTGACACAGAGGGTCAGGCTAAGACAAAGAGACTACCAGCCAATTTAATTTTTAGAAGTGCTCACCTGAAGCTCTACATTAATCCTGGGAGTTGGTCATACATTTAATTGTGCAAACCTGATGACATTAGACAAGTTAATTAGAACATCCGCTGGGGGTTACTTTGGGTACAAGTAAATGAGTAATATAAAATACTTCTGAACACACAAGGATAGATAAGATTTGGAAAAAATAAGAGTGAGATTGCAGAAATCAAGGGTGGAATTAAACTCCGTATACTCCGTATACTCCTAAATTAAAGTATCTGGATGTGGTGTCTGTAAAATGAGTTTCAGCTGCTGGAATACTTGAAGAAAAGCAAAACCACAATTCTTTGGCCTCATCATAGGGATCTCATGCAGCTTGAGGCTTATTAGAGTAAACCGCTTGGCTGTAAGCAGGTGATCCAGAAAGATACTAGTCTCCCTTAAGATCTGTATCAGACTCTTCAGCTTTATGAGAGTGCTGTAGATACCTAGCCACTAGGCATATCTTTAAGCAGTTATGTTTATCCCCTATTCAATATGGTTGATGGAACGTGGAGATCTAAATAGTTTTATGGTAAGTTTACTTGATTACATTCCAATGACTGTGATACTATATTATTCCTCAATTTAAAAGAAAATAATTTTCATCAGTAGTAATGTTGATATGTTGCTATAAAGGCCTCACTTTGGAAAACTTAACAGGTCAATGTTGAAAATACAAATTCAAGTCATAGCCCTAAATTTTGTCTTTTGTCCTCACAACATGATATATTACTGATCTTCTATTTGTAAAGATGACATCTAATGAAAATGTTCACAACGTCAAAAAAAAAAAAAAATCTATAGTGCGTGATAACGTATTTAAAAGTCATTCCAGTGAAGATTTTTTTTGTTGAGTAATCTCTTTTCTCGCCTACAGATTATTACCAGACGACTTCAGTTTCATATTTGAAATAGTGGCATGTTTTATAGTTGTCGTTTCTTCCTATTGCAATAAAAACAAGTGAAGTTTAACAGCTTTTGTGTTTCACAGAAACTAAAAAGAAATGATTGTAAGGACAAGTATAGATAGATAAATAGCAGTATTGGTTCTGAGCTATAACATCTGTTATGATGTTTGCTGCCACAAGTTAGGTATTTCCAGGTGGAGACAAAGCTGTCATTCATGAATTTTCTAGGGAAAAGAGTTTGTATGCTCTTGAAAGGTAGATAGCCACTTCATTGGCTGCGTAAAGAAAATGGCACAATTTGGTTAATTAAAACCCCAGAAGGAAGCCATGTCAGCAGCTTGGAATAATGACTCATGCCCAAGATACCACACGGGTTTCAGAGTCACGTGTTGGTATAAAAGCTAGAGTAATACAAGTGAATCGAGCATACGTTTTAAAATATATTGCAATCATCAATTTACTAGACCCTATTAACAAAGCTGGATGAATAACTGTTTAACTTAAAGTCTGCTGTATACCTAAGCTAGTGAGACATTGCTTTCTACCAAAACAAGCATATCAGGGAGGGTAAATGAAACTTATAAATATTGTTAACCTGTGTCGATTTTGATTTTTCAGGCTAACCCAAAATGGATTCACAATGAGCATGAGGAAATATTTTTCCCTTCATCCTGCAGAGGAATTTGTTACTTCTGTGTTTTATTTTTAGTTGAGAACAGGGATTTATCTGTTGCACAGATTCAGGAAGTCCCATACAGAAGTAAAAATGAAAATGGTGCAAGCTTAATTGTTTCTGCAAAAAAATTATTTTCCCCTTTTGTAACCCTTACAATAAACTTCCCACAGAAGGTTTCCAAAGACACCTAGCAGAAAGAAAGAAAGAAAAGACTAAATATCCTATTATTTCAAAGAAGTTAATATTCAAAAATTAAGCTTTTTTTTTTTTCAGATGTGTTGTTCCGAAGTATTGTGTTTTTAGCTTAATTTTCTTGGAATGGTTTACATACCATTGCAGAAACACAAATGGTTGGTAATGATTCCAAATGAGAAGACCGTTGCATATCAACAAGTTAGTGATACACCCGACAATTAACGTGAGTGCTTGCAGGCCTGTGCTGTGAATAGCACTTTGCTTTCAGGCCTCTGTTGTGCTGAACATACATCTTGGCCACTGGATAAACTTAGATGGCTAATTGTAACAGATGGACCTGTAGGCATCTCTCACTTGGCAATGACATTACACCACCTGCATGTCTTTCTCTTCATGTTAACGTAAAGCAGCATGTTCTCATGTGAACATCCTTGTGCTTGACAGTAGAAATGATGAATAGAGTTGTTTTCCTCTAAGAATATGCTATCAAAACTCGAACAAAACGAAAAAAAATATCCAGGAAACCTCTTCATGGAAATGATCCATGAACAGTAATTGATACTAAGAGCTTTCAAGTTCCATTATTTTTCTGCATATTCTAATTACATGAGAAAAAAAAGTTGTTTGCTTCCGTAGTGGTTTATCTATCTGTATTTCAGAACCCTAAGTGTTTAAAAGCACAAATACTGCTCCTATACTTTGGATCACATTTAAAATAACCTCTGAGAGTGATCTTACTTTTTGACTCTTAACTCCAACTTGGAATCGCTAGGGTTTAAGTGCAGACTTAGATATTTTGTTATGGTGCTAAAAGGCACATGTTCAAATTCTTCCAAAAAAAAAAAACAAAAACAAACCCATGAGGCAAGATCTTTGACGTTTTCCCAAGCTTTTTCACTAACCTTTCTGGTCACATGCAGTTCATTAGTTTCACAACCTCCAATATTATAGAAAATATTTTATGTATTTCATTACAGCTAGTTCTAAATAAAGCATAAGAAACAAATGTTATATTAGCATCTCAGACTTCTTTGCCATTACTGACTTCAGTTTACATTTTGCCTGTTTGTTACCTCTTTTCTATTATGTTAGGTTATATTATTACACTGCATGCTTGATTGGGCTTTTTGTCTGCAATAGCAGTGGAAAAACATTAAGGTACCAGTACAGATGCACTACCTAAAACATTAAAACTAGTACTGAAGATACAAATACCTGTAATCAAGAAATTTAAGCTTCGAGTTTGCTAAATGGGAGAAAAGTCAGTTACATATTTATGTCTTTATGAGGAGAGATCTCGCAACATTTCCACACACTTCTCTAATGGGGCATATGGTAGGATTTCATGTCATATAAAAAGCAGAGCTACTGTAGAATGTGCAAGCCAGCTGCTGGTTTTCCCGACAAAGTTGAACCTTTTTTTTTTACACTCCACAAAGTTGGTTTTCTAAGGTAGGAGCATTTTAACAACTGATGCAAAGAAAATGCCTTACTATGCCATTACTGTGGATTTCAGAATGTTTCATTTCAATGCATCCTTTTTATTACAAAATCATTCGGTTTGTGTCCTATGTTTATATAAGCATAATAAATATACTGGTTCATTTATAATTAGGACTTCATCATGCAATTGGTCTGACCAAGATGAATATTTATGTACTATATAAAATTAAATTTTATTAAATACTTTGATCATCAATAAAACTCAGACCATACACACAGACAAAATACGGGTCCTCCCAGGACAAAAGTAAGTAGTAGAGATGTCATATGAATGTTCTGAAAAAGGGTGACCATATGTGAAATAATAATAACATAATAAAATAGTTGGTCACTCTAAAGAATTAGTGGTGTGCAGTTCTTTACATGGTGTGCTAAAATAGAAATGTTCGTAACAGAAAAGATTGTACCTGTGTACTCAAGCTTGGCAGGTTAGGGACTTCACCTGCCTGTGTATTTGCTGTATGTCAAGACAGTTCGTCAAGCAGTTTTCTGGCACTGTGACAAACTGTGCACTTCATTAATCTGTCTTAGTCTTCAAAACTGGGTGGTCCCATCCCACTGCTAGCTCTGGCCAATATCCTACCATACTATGTGCAGAAATTGTTCAGGAGAATGCTTTTTGGCATGGTCCAAAACAGTTACTTGGCATGATTTGAAGAGTTTTGCAGTATAAATAGCCAAACTCCAATGACAGGAAATATTCTATTGCAGTATTTAGTTTAGAAGGATTACTTTTTCCAGATAAAACCCAATATTTTCCTTATATTAACACTCTTCTCCCACAGTTATGATTCTATAACTCTTCACACGGTAGAAAGGGTTTATTTACTCCTTTCTCAAAGGCTTTTTGTGTGAATTCATCACATCTAATTTTTTCAATTCTATATTGAATATATCTACAATTAGGCTTTCTTTCTAGTCAACAGAAAAAAATATGCACTTTAGACCATGAGTCATCTGACTTATTTTACAGAGTAAAAATTAAATATGCCCTAAAAATATGTATTTGTTCTCTTTTGACTCTTAATAAGGACTAGATACTGAGCTCTAAAGTAGATGTCTACATTACAGACATTTAGATCAATTCCTCTCCTGACTCTGGACACAGGAAAGATTTTTGAAAAAAAAACCAATACAAAAAAACAAACAAACAAAAAACAAAAACCAAAAGAAACAGAGATCCCTCTCTCCAACCATTTTTTTTTTTTTTTTTAGGATTAATAAGTGGATTTGTTAAATCCACTTTTTTTTTTCTTTTTTTTCTTTTTTCCTTTTTTGTTTTTTGGTTTGGTTTTTTTTGTTAAAGTCCTCCTTTCAGGTGCCTTAAAAAGATTTTCTTTTATGTTACTCAGGAATCTTAACAAACTTATTGGCATTTCATTATTGTGGCTATACATTTTTTCTATTTTGGCACAATCCTGCCCTGTAGTATCATATAAATATGCATTGCACTGTATATCATACTACTTTCTTAGGTTTTAGTGTTTAAATGGACATTCAGTTGGAAGATTCAGTTTCTCAGGTTATTCTTTTGACAAGTTTGGTACACTAAGGTTATGCAATTCTCATAATAAAAATAAAGAAGAAAAAAGACTTTGAATAGCAGACAAACAATCTTAATTTAATCTTCTTACTAATTATTAGTGGCTATGTAATTTACTTCTGTAAATTGGGATGGGCTCTGTTCTCTAAGTTAAGTTAACTACAAATTTTCAATTGGATTTTATAATGTAGGATCTTAAACCCAATAGGTGTAAATATTTGAATCTCTAAACAAGAGTTAAATCACCATACGTAGTCAGGTAGTACATTGCACATATTGAAAATACAAAATTTGGATTTTCAAATCCATAAAAATACTTGGTTGCCTTGGGTGTAACATGTTTCTAGCTGAATTTATTTACAAAAATCTAAAGAAATAGGTAATGATTTTTTCAGGCTCCAAGTCCATATCTAAGATTTATTCTAGCTACTAAAATATGTTGCCTTCTGTGAGTTATCTTCTGCGTATAAGAAGGCTCAGCTTATTAAGGAGACAGAACTAAACCAAGTATTTTCAAATATAAGCAATTCCAAGGACTTCGTTCAAAAAAGGAAGCTTAAAGAGCATATATGAATTTCCAGGTAGGATACAGAAGCTGAAAAACTTTGAAAGTATTTCAATATCTGAAAAGCTCAGTTGCAAACATGACAACATCAAGGAAGGTTTTCAAACATTAGTAAAGAAAGAATAATAAATGCCTTAAAAACTTCTGCTAATGGTTCAAAATATACTGATTTCTAACAGAATTCTTCTCTTTTTTTCTTAATGAGAAAGTGTAGAATTGATATTAAAATGTTATTACATTTAATAAAAACTGAATAGAGAAGTTTAAAAAAAAATTTATATTTTCAGTAAGTATGTTGTTTGGAAAATGTAAAAAAGCAAAACAAAACTAGGTTATCTTTCATTTACCGACTAAGAAATTAGTCCCGTTCATTACAACTTTTCCCCAGGTACAATCTTAGAGGAAGTTAGTAATGCTAATGTGTTGATAAGTGTTTGACTAGTAATATAGGTACTTACGAGTAGAACAAAAGTTACAAAAAGATAAAAAATCACTCTTTTACATGTATATCTTAGCTCTGTATTGTAAGGACCAAATGGAACCAGGTGCACAATGCCTACAAGTGAGTACAAAAGCATCCATTTTTGAGAGGTGTTTTTGTGAAACAGCGGTAGAACTGTTATTTATAGCATGAACAAAAATCTTGAAACATATATGCAAGGAAACTTGGAAAAGAGAAGACGACAACATAATTTTTTTTTTTTCTGCAAATGATAAAAATATATACTTATGAACGCCAAATCAAGGATGGAAAGGAGATTTTACATGTAAGATAGCTTCTAATTTGAAAGTCAGTTTGAGAAACTCCATTGGCAGATGAACTTTTCCTGTGATAAATTGCAGTAATTAGGCTCCAAAAATAACTTCTGAAGAGGCAGTACTTATATAAATAGTATTCAACAGGATGAGAGTATAGACTTATGACTTTGGGTCTATGCATTCACACAGTGGGAAATATTAAGCAGTCATCGTCTGAGATTTGTTGTTGTTAGTTTCTTGAAGAAAACCTAGACTAATAACATTCATAATGTAAAGAAATAAAAGGAAAAAAATCATAAAACATGATTAACATTTGCATTCAAATTAATATCAAATTCTCAGTATATAGGATTATGGTAGGCAGTGAAACATGTAAAACATATTTGGGTGTTTTAATATGCATTGTAGAATCAACTAAGTTGGAAAAGACCTTTAAGATCATCAAGTCCAATCGTTACTCCAGCACTGCCAAATCCACCACTAAACCATGCCACTAAGGGTTTCACCCACACGATTTTTCAACACTTCCAGGTATGGTGATTCCACAACTTCCCTGGGCAGCCTGTTCCAATACCTGATCACTCTCTCTGTGAAGAAATTTTTCCTAATATCCAATCTAAACCTCTCCTGGCACAACTTGAGACTGTTACTTCTTGTCCCATCACTTGTTACTTGGGAGAAGAGACCGACCCCCACATCACTACAACCTGCCATTAGCTAGTTGTGGAGAGCAATAAGGTCCCCCCTTGAGCCTTCTCTTCTCCAGACTAAACACCTGCAGTTCCCTCAGCTGTTCCTCATAAGGCTTATTCTCCAGACCCTTCACCAGCTTTGTTGCCCTTCTCTGGACTTGCTCCAGCACCTCAATGTCTTTCTTGTAGAGGGAGGGGCCCAGAACTGAACACAGAATTCGAGGTGCAGCCTCACCAGTGCCAAGTACAGAGGGATGATCACTGCCCTGGCCCTGCTGGTCACACTATTTCTGATACAGGCCAGGATGCCGTTGGCCTTCTTGGCCACCTGGTCACAAGCTGGCTCATGTTCAGTGGCCATCAATCAGCACCCCCAGGTCCTTATCTGCTGAGCAGCTTTCCAGGCACTCTTCCCCAGGCCTGGAGCATTGCATGGGGGTTTTGTGGCCCAGATACAGGACCTGGCACTTTGCCTTGTTGAACCTCATACCAATGGCCACAGCCCATTGATCCAGCCTGCCCAGATCTCTCTGCAGAGTCTTCCTATCCTTCAGCAGATCAACACTCCCACCCAACTTGGTGTCGTCCACAGATTTATTGAGGATGCAGTCAATCCCCTCATCCAGATCATCAGTGAAGATACTAAACAACACTGGCCCTAACACCAAGCCCTGAGGGACACCACTAGTGAATGGTATAAAAATACGTTAAAATGAGGAGTATGCTAACAAAAAGAAGTTTGATACTGCTTTTCATACAAACATAACGTTTAAAATTTTACAAAGTACATTCTTGTCACTTTTTAAAACAGGATAGTACTTAAAAACATGCCATTGTTACTCCATAATGGAATGGAATTTGAACAGAATTTCTTCTGATGGAATTTCAACAACAATTTGTTGCCTTTGCAACTCATTTATGCACTTGCTTGGATTTCAGCTGTGCATGTTTAACAGTTGCACTGCTTTTCTGATAGGTTTTGTTGGTTTTTTACCCCAAAACGACATTGACATTGAGACCATCTGTCAAGTCGTGAAGTGAATGATACTTAGTTGAGACTGATACCTTTGATAATATAGGTATATACCATCTATTCAATAAAAGTAGGAAAAAAATAGATTACATTTGAAAATAATATCTATTATTTAGAAGGTTTTATGGGTTAATTTTATTTTATGGGGATTTTGTTGTTGTTGGTCAGTTTTATCTATGTCTTGGAACATAAGTTATCTGAAGAAGCAAGAACTTCAATGTTATGTCCTTTCTATATTTTGGTAGCTAAATATTAATTATTAATGCTTTTGAGGTGCTATACAATGAGAAAGATCTTTAGTTTATGCAGATAAAAGTAATTGTGTCAGCTTGAAAAAAACACATAAAAATTAAAATTTGAGGTCTAACTTCTTATCTATAAACTGTAATTAGGTTTCAAGATAAGTAAATGATGAAATAATGGCATTTGATTTTAATATTAGATAACTGTGTTTCATTTATATATATATCTATTTATAACTGAGCTTCCATAAAGCAAACTTGTAAAATTCCCTAAACCCCAGGACTATTGCATCACTGCTTCATATAGAAGATGCAAGAGAGGAATTGCATGGCACAGATGTGTAAAGAACTGAGAATACTTGTAGCTAAAAGCAAATGGTAAATAATAATATTATGCAACTGTGTTCCTTATTCAGCTATACAGTCTGAACTAATGACTTTGAGAGATGAAAGGGTTTTTCTGTTCAAGAGGCAAATTCAATAACACATCCATACTTCCACACTAGTGCTGCTGGCTCCATCTGATGATGTTCTCAGGCTTCTTAAAAATAAAGAATCACAAGGAAGTTATGGAATAAAAGGGTGACAAGCATATGCTTTTGGACCAGAACACTTGGAAACATAACCAGGTTTAATAACATCTGTAGAGAATCATATCTAAAGGAGATATATTACATGGAACAATGTTCAGTATGCTTTTTCTGAATGTTAGATAGAATATCAATCATGAACAACAATTTGATTCCAAGATAAAAAAAAGAATTATGTCTCAGTCATCTTTTTACTTGACTTTGATTTGAACTTTAGAACTATACGTTGAAAATGACATCTGTAGCACATCCAGATATTTTATGGTGTCGGCTGTTTCAAAAAAATATTTGATGATTTGTGTTCACAGATACATATCAAGTGCAGTCAATTTTCTTCTAAGATTTGATTGTAACTAGAGCTATAAAGACATGCACATTAAAAAAGAATGTATTGGTACTGTATAACTCACTCTTCAGTATATTATATTAATGAAACATTTAAATTCTGACTCATTCTTGCAAAATCTTCGAAGTTTCAGAACTGAGATTCTTTAGTCCTGTATATATACTTTACTAATCCAAACATTAGCTATTGCTATAAAAAAGGACTGGAATTTTATGAGGAGTGAAATACTTGCACTTACAGAAGACTCTCATGGTACTGTGGTTCATGGTGCAATCTGATGTTCCCCTAGGACATATGCTTTCTTCTTAGTATCATCATTCCAAGATTTATTGACTTGGTTATATTTTGAAGTAAGAAAACAGATTAGTGCTTTGAAGAGCAGTTTGCTTTGGACTGAAACAACACTATTAAAAAGTCCTATGAACCTGAAACCCTGCTTGCTCTATTTTCTTTATCTCAGCTTGACTGCTTAGTAATACAAGACCAATGTTTAAAACAAAGTAGACAGTGTTATAAAAAATAATTTCCACATTAACTACTTTTTCTTTGTCCTCTTGCCACAAAATGCAGGATGCATCAGACTTAAATTTCAGCCTTTCCTTAGTTACCCATATTTATGGGAATCAGGAACAGGTTCAGAAATTTGTTCTGACAATTCTGACTGGCAGGAAGTACCGAGCAGCAGTTTGCTTTCTTGTGTTAAGAGATGGTACTTAGGTCTGAATATAAAGAAACTGGAACTGGGATGAAAATGAGATTCAAACAGGGCCTGAGAGGAAAAAGAACCAAGTTTTATTACAAAGTAGTATCTATGAGGGATGTACTTTGAAAATATCTTTTGTATTCTGAGCCGGAAATCAGCACAACATTCAGTATTCTAAACTTCTCCTCAAGCATCCTGCTACCATAGAATTGTTGGAGTTGAAGGGACCTTAAAGATCACCCTGTTCCAAACCACCTGCCATGGCCAGGGACACCTTCCACTAGACCAGGTTGCTCAAAGCCCCATCCAACCTGGCCTTGAACACTTCCAGGCATGGGGAAGCCACAACTTCTCTGGGCAACCTGTGCCAGTGCCTCACCACAGTCATAGTAAAGATTTTTTTCTTTATATCTAACCTAAACTTACCCTCTTTCAGTTGAAAACTGTTACTCTTTGCCATACAATGAAATAAAATTGTAAAACCCATTTTTATCACAGAAGGGAAAAAACTCTATCAGTAGTTAAATTAATGGATAACTTTCACTTAGCTACTACAAGAAGTAGGGATATCTGTTACAAGTGAAAAATGTAGGCTATAGCCTTGAGGAATCCAGCATGTCAAGCAAGTCTAATGTCTACTTCACCATTCAGTAGGCATTCAGCTGACTGCAAAGAATGATTTCTCAGCTTGAAATTCTTGAAGAAATACTGCATATTCCCCATGGAACAGATATTTAAGATACCAAACACATGAACAATTAAGATAGCTTGGATGCACAGACCCATATCAAAATGCATAATACAAAAATACATGAAGAAAAAAGAGCGCTCAAAGCATGAAACGAAAAATTAATGATGTTCATGCTGAATTAGTTGAATGGCACTGATAAACAAGGGATTTTTTTCAGCAAAATCTTTCTTGTTCATTTACAGATGTACAGGTTGACTAGAGGCATAAACTCAACATGCAGCGCATGATGCTAGTATTTACACCTACACTGTAGGTGCTTGATCTGTGGAAATGGACAGAAGTGATAGTTTTGCAGATATTGACATGAATATTACAGCTGAATGACTATATCTTGTTCTTGAAATTGCTATCAATTGCATAGTGTAAGTTTAAATGTATTTTTTTCCAAAGAAAATTAAGAAAGTGGACTTGTGCTTAACATGTATGCAATTATCCCAGAATAGCCTATCAAGATATTTTCCTGCTTGCGAGTTCTCTTTTTATATGTCATTTACATGTGTTGTTTTAAAATCAGGTACTCATGATGAATTGTGTTGGAAGTCAAATAAGTTATGTTAGGCATTTTTGTCATGATTCTAGCCTCTGTTGGCGAAGTATTTTTTTTTTGCTGCATGACGCTGCACTGTAAGATGCATTTAAATCTTTTTCCTGTTTCTGAACAACACAGAATGAAGTTGAGAGGATCCTCAGGGAAAGAAAAAAAACAACAAAAAACCAGGGGAAAGACCACACAACCCTAAAATATCATAGATTTCTAAAATTTCTATTTACTGCCACTATTATATCAAAGGAAAGAGAAAATGTTAAGAAATATGGGCTTTATCTCAAGAGATGTATTTACATATAGGTCACCATAAACTATTTTTCTACTATGTATTTAATCCCCATTTTTACCATGCCCTCATGAGATCCTCCTGCTGCCTAGTATGGAATTAGAAATACTATGCACTATAGTGATTTATTTCCCTGAGTGCTAAAGAAAGAATAAGAAGACATGACATTAACAAGACCTCTAACTTTTTGCTATCATATAATTTTGCTATGATATATCATTGCTTCCTAATTCTGTAAAACCCCATAATGCCATTTTCGAGTCTCATACTGTAAAAATGCTATCTGGTTAATACATATGAAGGATGGTATCAGACAATCTGATTTGTATGTCCCTCACACATGTGGATCATCATCCAAATAAAATGTTTAGGATTTTTTTCCATTTAGATGAGAGCTGTGGTGTGGTCTGGACAGAAACCGATTTGAATAATTGGTGACAACTCCAAAAGGCACTATAGTGTGTTGTAGGCACCAACAGCTTGTAAGGGCTAGTGCAGTGTTAAATAGTTATGTATTTAGTAGAGGTAAACAGTATTTTCAAGGTCTCCAGAAGGATGTGGTTTTTGTTCTCTTAGGAGTATGTCAGAGGCATTAAGCTCTCTTCACTGACTGTGAAAGGCGTTTATGAATTTTGCAAGATTGTCTCACTTGACACCTCTACTTCAGATCCCACAAAGTAGGAAGACTGGATCTTTTCCCAAGTGACTCACTCTGACCAGTTCTGCACTGTGAAGGACTTTTAGACCCTTGCCACAAAGAAGTAGAATAAAATCAGTAATTAAAAAAAAAATTGCTACTGCAAACGTCAGAACTAGCTTCTATGTAGATCTGCTATTCTGTGTCAGGTATGGTTGGTCTGATGTTGCCATTAGATTACTAATTAAAAATTTGTCAATTTAAAAATTAATATTATGGGTAGCTATATTTAAAGAGCGTAACAGCTCATATGCTATCCCCTTAAAATTTTACTTTAGTTCGAAACACAGAGAAATGTAGTGTCCTGTGCATACTTCACTTTTATCTAAACCACGTTTTCTTATAAATTTACTGTTTTGCTTCTACAAAAACTCTGTGTATACTTAGCATGAATGGCAGATCTAGGAACATTTGCTGGTGTTTTAAAAGCTAAGGATGCAGCACTAAACATATAACTTTCATTTATCTTTAAGACCATATGCTTGATGTTATATTGACAGTTACTGACAATCTGCTTTTTGGTAACACACAAAAAATTACCATAAAGAATGTAATGTAATTGTTTTGTTCTAGTACATTAAACTTTGTATGAAGTTACTGTGGTAGAACAGTAAATGCAAATCAAGATAATTTGACTTCCTCTATATCAGATATATAAGCAAAGAATGATACCTGTTAGATTTTAAATGTCACTGTTTTTCATTAGCCACTGAGAATTGTTTGATTCCTGATATTCCCTGTAGTGTGATACTGGTGTTCTAGATCTGGACATATAATCCCAAATGTTCACCAATCCCCTCACTATATGGGAATGAAGGAGAAAGACATCCTGCACTTCTTGAATGCTCCTCTCCATCTTGAGAAATTATACTTCATAATGCACTCCAGGTGTCTGCTAGGCTGCTTAAAGCTTGTTGTGCTGCTTTTCTAGAAAACATCAGGGTGATTGAAGTCTCCTGGGAGGATCAGAGCCTGTGACAGTGACGTTTCCTGTAGCTGAAGTAAGAACGTTTCATCTGTAATCTTCCCCTGGTTGGGTGGACTGAAGTAAACACCAAACACAAGGTTTCCATTGTTAACGTGGCCCCTAATCGCCCATAAATTCTCAACCTTTTCATCACTGTTTTTCAAACGCCACTATTTGCCGTCAGTCCATTTATTTTACAAAGAGGGCAACCCCTAGCCCCCCTTCCCTGTCCCTTCTAAACAGATTAGAGCTGTCAATTGCAATGCTGCAGTCATGCAACTCATGCCATCACATTTCGATGATACCAACTAGATCATAGTTTTCTAGCTACACAGTGGCTTCCAGCTCTTCCTGTTTGTTACCCATGCTGCATGCATTGCTATAATTCGGCTGTGTCACCTTTTTAGAGGAAAGTGCCCTAATTCCTTTGAGGCATTCCACAAGTGTTTTCCTCTGTTGATTCCTAACACATTGGCAGCCCCTAGCTCTTCTGTTACTGTCGTGGTTTGAGCCCAGCCGGTAACTCAGAACCACACAGCCGCTCGCTCACTCCCCCCCCCCCCCCCCTTCTTCCTCCCCCCGCTCCCGGAGGGATGGGGAGGAGAATGGGAAGAATGTAACTCCCACGGGTTGAGATAAGAGCAGTCCCGCAACTAAGGTATAACACAAAACCACTACTGCTACCACCAATGATAATAACGATTAGTGAAATAACAAGGGGAGAGGATACAATTGCTCACCACCCGCCGACCGATACCCAGCCCGACCCGAGCAGTGATCTGGGCCTTCCGGGTAACTCTCCCCGGTTTATATACTGGGCATGACGTGCTGTGGTATGGAATACCCCTTTGGCTAGTTTGGGTCAGGTGTCCTGTCTCTGCTTCCTCCCGGCTTCCCCTCCTCCCTGGCAAAGCATGAGACTGAGAAAGTCCTTGGTTGGAATAAACATTACTTAGCAACAACTAAAAACATCGGTGTTATCAGCGTTGTTCCCAGGCTGAAAGTTAAAAAACACAGCACTGCACCAGCTACTAAGCAGGAGAAAAATGACTGCTATAGCTGAACCCAGGACAGTATCCACCCCTTATTCCATACCATTCACGTCATGCTCAGATCCCACATCTCTCAGCACACCATCACCCCTGTCCCATATATACACATATATATACACCCACACCCACACACAGAGAAAGATATCGTTCCCTAGTCCATGGACCAATCCCTGTAAAATTGCTGAACTCATCCAGTCCATGATGTCAGGCTCCATCTCTTGTAATAGTCTTTCAGGGCAGGAGGGACGGTACATAGTGTTGGGTTGTTGCCTGCTGATGATACCGCCAAACTCATCTGGTCACTGCTGAGCTCGTCTGGTTTCCTCAAAATTCATTCTTTGTTGAGGTGATGATCGGAGGGAAGTCAGGGTCAATGGCTGGTGACCTGAAGATATCTAGCTGGTGGGCTATAAAAGTGTTATAGAGCAGGCAACAGCGTACAATTGAGTTCATTGGCTGTTTTCCCCCAAAATCAAATCCCCTTGAGGTACACATCGGACTTCCCCATCTTCCCGCATTACCCACCAAGTATATCCAGGTCCCTGAGCAAAAGCAACCCCACGAGTGGGTTCGCCTTTACCTGAAGCAGGAATAACCCAGACTGTCTTCCCCAACAAATTCTTTATGTGCACCACAGGAACTTTATCCCCCTCTACAGTACGTAAAAGTTCTGATTGGGCTGGGCCAGCCCTGTTGGCAGATCCCCTACTGTTGACCAACCAGGTGGCTTTTGGTAAATGTGTATCCCAGTGTTTGAAAGCCCCACCACCCATTGCTCTCAGTGTAGTTTTTAACAGTCCATTGTACCGTTCGATTTTCCCAGAGGCTGGTGCATGGTAGGGGATGTGGTATACCCACTCAATGCCATGCTCTTTGGCCCAAGTGTCTATGAGGTTGTTCCGGAAATGAGTCCCATTGTCTGACTCAATTCTCTCTGGGGTGCCGTGTCGCCACAAGACTTGTTTCTCAAGGCCCAGGATAGTGTTCCGGGCAGTGGCGTGGGACACAGCGTATGTTTCCAGCCAGCCGGTGGTTGCTTCCACCATGGTAAGCACATAGCGCTTGCCCTGGCGGGTTGGTGGGAGTGTGATATAGTCAATCTGCCAGGCCTCCCCATATTTGTACTTCAGCCATCGTCCTCCATACCAGAGAGGCTTTAACCGCTTGGCTTGCTTAATTGCAGCACATGTTTCACATTCGTGAATAACCTGGGCAATAGTGTCCATCGTTAAGTCCACCCCTCGATCACGAGCCCATCTATATGTTGCATCTCTGCCTTGATGGCCTGAGGTGTCATGGGCCCACCGGGCTAAAAATAATTCACCCTTATGTTGCCAATCCAAGTCCATCTGAGCCACTTTAATCTTAGCAGCTTTATCCACTTGCTGGTTATTCTGGTGTTCCTCAGTGGCCCGACTCTTGGGTACATGAGCATCTACGTGGCGTACCTTCACCACCAGGTTCTGCACCCGAGCAGCGATATCTTGCCACAATGCAGCAGCCCAGATGGGTTTACTTCTGCGTTGCCAGTTGCTCTGCTTCCATTGCTGCAACCACCCCCACAGGGCATTTGCCACCATCCGTGAGTCAGTATAGAGATAAAGTACTGGCCATTTTTCTCGTTCAGCAATGTCCAAGGCCAGCTGGATGGCTTTCACCTCTGCAAATTGACTCGATTCACCCTCTCCCTCAGCAGTTTCTGCAACTTGTCGCAGGGGACTCCACACAGCTGCCTTCCATCTCCGATGCTTTCCCACAATACGGCAGGACCCATCAGTAAACAAGGCATATTGCTTTTCACTCTCTGACAGTTCATTATATGGTGGGGCCTCTTCAGCACGCGTCACCTCCTCTTCTGGTGACATCCCAAAATCTTTGCCCTCTGGCCAGTCCATGATGACTTCTAGAATTCCTGGACGACTGGGATTTCCTATTCGAGCTCGTTGTGTAATTAGTGCGGCCCACTTACTCCATGTAGCATCAGTTGCATGATGTGTAGAGGAGACCCTGCCTTTGAACATCCAGCCCAGCACAGGCAACCGGGGTGCCAGGAGGAGCTGCGCTTCAGTTCCAATCACTTCTGAGGCAGCTCGAACCCCTTCATAGGCTGCCAGTATCTCTTTTTCAGTGGGAGTGTAGCTGGCCTCGGATCCTTTATATCCCCGACTCCAAAAGCCAAGGGGTCGACCTCGAGTCTCCCCTGGAGCTTTCTGCCAGAGGCTCCAGGTAGGACCATTCTCCCCAGCTGCGGTATAGAGCACATTTTTCACATCTGGCCCGGCCCGGACTGGTCCAAGGGCTACTGCATGAACTATTTCTCGTTTAATTTGTTCAAAGGCTTGTTGTTGCTCAGGGCCCCATTTGAAATCATTCTTCTTCCGGGTCACGTGGTAGAGAGGGCTTACAATCAGACTGTAATTTGGGATGTGCATTCTCCAGAACCCCACGACACCTAAGAAAGCTTGTGTTTCTTTCTTGTTAGTTGGTGGAGACATTGCTGTTATCTTGTTGATCACGTCTGTGGGGATCTGGCGGCGTCCATCTTGCCATTTTATTCCCAAAAATTGAATCTCCTGTGCAGGTCCCTTGACCTTATTCCGTTTTATGGCAAAACCGGCCTTCAGCAGGATTTGGATTATTTTCCTCCCTTTCTCAAAAACTTCTTCCGCTGTATCACCCCACACGATGATGTCATCAATGTATTGCAGGTGTTCTGGAGCTTGCCCCTGTTCCAGTGCAGTCTGGATCAATCCATGGCAGATGGTAGGGCTGTGTTTCCACCCCTGGGGCAGTCGGTTCCAAGTGTACTGGACGCCCCTCCAAGTGAAAGCAAACTGTGGCCTGCATTCTGCTGCCAAAGGGATTGAGAAAAATGCATTGGCAATGTCAATTGTGGCATACCACTTGGCTGCCTTTGACTCCAGTTCATACTGAAGTTCTAACATGTCCGGTACGGCAGCACTCAATGGTGGTGTGACTTCGTTCAGGCCACGATAGTCTACTGTTAATCTCCACTCTCCATTAGACTTTTGCACTGGCCATATGGGGCTATTAAAGGGTGAGCGGGTCCTGCTGATCACTCCTTGGCTCTCCAGTCTGCGGATCAGCTTATGGATGGGAATCAAGGAGTCTCGGTTGGTGCGATATTGCCGCCGGTGCACTGTTGTGGTCGCAATTGGCACTTGTTGTTCTTCGACCTTCAGCAACCCCACAACCGAAGGATCCTCTGAGAGACCGGGTAAGGTGGACAGCTGCTTAATTTCCTCTGTCTCCAAGGCAGCGATACCAAAAGCCCATCTATACCCTTTTGGGTCTTTGAAATACCCTCTCCTGAGATAGTCTATGCCAAGGATGCATGGAGCCCCTGCACCAGTTACAATGGGGTGCTTTTGCCACTTCCTCCCAGTCAGGCTGATTTCAGCTTCCAGCATAGTTAACGCTTGGGATCCTCCTGTCACTCCAGAAATAGAAATGGGTTTCACCCCTTGATACCTTGATGGCATCAGAGTACACTGTGCACCGGTATCTACTAGAGCCTTATACTTCTGTGGGACTGATGTGCCAGGCCATCTGATCCACACAGTCCAGTAAACCCGATTATCCCTCTCCTCCACCTGGCTGGAGGCAGGGCCCCTCTAATAGTGATCACAAAATTCTCCACTTCTGTCTTGTAGAAAGGGATTAGTATTCCTTATCACAGGAGCTGGAGTAAAATCAGCTCTTTCGCTCCATCTGGGAAACTGCTCGCCAGAGACTGGAGCAGCAGCTTTCCTGGGAGGATCATCCTTGACCATTGTTCTCCTCTTCAGTTCACGCACCCGTTGCTCCAGAGCTGAAGTAGGTTTTCCATCCCACTTTCTCATGTCTTCTCCATGATCCCGCAGGTAAAACCATAGGGTGGCCCGTGGCGTGTACCTCGTATATTTTCTTTCTCGAGCAGTAGGGCGCCTTCTGTTAATAGCTGAGACATGGGTTGGTACGCGTGGAGAGCTGGATAGATCGGATAAATCGTCTCTCAATTGTTTGAACTCCTGGGACAGTTTTTCCACAGCTGAAATGATGGAAGGGGTGAGATTGTCTTCGAACTCTCGGAGTTGACGAATCAGGAAATCCACTGTTGGTGATACTCCATCATTCCAGGTCATTGATGCCAATGTGTGGGCATATGATGATGGCGCACTCCGTGTAAGTTTCCGCCACATGGGTCGTGTACATTCGACTTCATCTGGGTCTACAGATGTGTTCCTGGAATCCGGCCTACGATAGATCATCTCTATAATGGCTGATTCCCTCAGGGACTGGATGCCTTTCTCTATCGTGGTCCAGTTGGCTAAGCGATTCGTAATATCGTCTTTGTAGGGAAACCTTTCCTTCACAGCTGCCAGGAGCCGCCTCCAAAGACTGAGGGCTCGCTTCTCTCTTGCAATCGCTTTGTCAATTCCTCCTTCCTTAGCAAGTGATCCCAGCTGCTTGGCTTCCCTACCTTCTAGTTCATGACCGTCGGCCCCATTGTCCCAGCACCGGAGCAACCAGGTGACAATGTGCTCCCCTGGAAGACGGGTGAAATCTTTTCGCATATTCCGTAGTTCGGTTGAGGTCCGGGGTCGAGAAGTGACCTCTTCTTCTTCTTCCTCTTCCTCTGACCCACGTAGTAGTAACTCTTGTTCAGGTGCTGTTGCATATAGTAATGGCACTGGGTCTTCATCTTTCTTCGCTTCGCGGGTTGCTCTTTGTGCCTTTCGTTTGCTTTTGCTTACAGGGGCAACAGACATTGTCACAAACTGGACATTTGGTTTAGCTGCAGTGTTTGTCACTGTGGTTGGAGTGGCTGCAGTGTCTGCCACTAGGATTGGAGTGGTTGCAATGTCTATTGCTGGGGTTGGTGCAGCTGTTGTGCTTGGGAGTTGAGTAACACCAACAGCTGCATTATCTGTTGCTGTCGGGGTTTGAGTAGCTACTGTGCTTGTCACTGGGGTTGGTGTAGCTGCAGTGCTTGGAGTAGCCATATTGTCTGTTGCTGTCGGGGTTTGAATAGCTACTGTGCATGTCACTGGGGTTGGTGTAGCTGTGGTGCTTGGAGTAGCTATATTGTCTGTTGCTGTCGGGGTTTGAGTAGCTACTGTGCTTGTCACTGGGGTTGGTGTGGCTGCGGTGCTTGGAGTAGCCACATTGTCTGTTGCTGTCGGGGTTTGAGTAGCTGTTGTGCTTGTCACTGGGGTTGGTGTAACTGCTGTATTTGAAGTTGGAGTAGTTGCGTTGTCTGTTGTGGTCAGGGTTTGAGTAGCTGTTGTGCTTGTCACTGGGGTTGATGTAGCTGCTGTACTTGGAGTAGCTGTGTTGACTGTTGTGGTCAGGGTCTGAGTAGCTGCTGTGCTTGTAGTTGGCATAGCTGCGTTGTCTGTTGCTTTGCCATCAGATCCAGAGACATTTTTTTCCCTTTGAAGGTGCTGGATAGTGTTGAGCAGGGCTCTGTAGGCATAGGCCAAGCCCCAGCACGTTGCCAAAATTTGTCCCTCTCTGGTATAACCAGGACGACAGCACACCTCGTTTAAGTGTTTTACTAGTTTTTCCGGATGTTGCACTTGTTCAGTGGTGAAGTTCCAAAGCACTGGAGGGGCCCACTGGCCTAGGTACTTGCCCATACTATCCCACACACCCTGCCACTCATAACTGTCCAGCCTCAGGGAAAATCTCCTGGTGGTCCTCCTATATCGTCGTCTAACCCTAGACCAGATTCGAACCTGATACTGCTGAATTTTTGACATTAAACGAAATAGGATGTTCCTACGACGGGATGGCCGTGGGTAAAACACACTCCGTATGTTTGCCAACATGCTGATCCCCAGCACAATCAGCAGGCAGGTTTCAAGGGTACTCAAAGGCCATCTAAAACCTTCAGAACTCTCAATTGCTGTTGCAAATAGGCTGGTGGGGGAACGGGGGGTGAAAGAGAATGCTTCCTTCGTAAGTTTACCCCCCGAGGAGAAAAAAAAAGATATGCAATTGCTAAAATATTTCATTATATACCTCCCAATGTATAGTGGTGATGGCCACGCTGGAAGCACAAACCAGACCAGTTTCATGATCAATGAGTCTATTGTATTACAAGTCATTACCATGAAGTACAGTGAAACAAGAACCTTAGCCCAGGCCCCCCAGCCGATAAACGCTAAAACAGCAAATAGTGGCTGTAAGTAAGGTACAACATGCTGAAACTCTGAGATCAAGCGCAACACGTCTGAGAGCCAAATAATCACCATTGTGACGAGTAGTAACAATGAATGCTTATCACAAATATGATTAAACACACTCTGGTCAGATCTGTCGTTATCTCAACCTTTCGAGCCCCATGTTGGGCGCCAAAAAGAACTGTCGTGGTTTGAGCCCAGCCGGTAACTCAGAACCACACAGCCGCTCGCTCACTCCCCCCCCCTTCGTCCTCCCCCCGCTCCCGGAGGGATGGGGAGGAGAATGGGAAGAATGTAACTCCCACGGGTTGAGATAAGAGCAGTCCCGCAACTAAGGTATAACACAAAACCACTACTGCTACCACCAATGATAATAACGATTAGTGAAATAACAAGGGGAGAGGATACAATTGCTCACCACCCGCCGACCGATACCCAGCCCGACCCGAGCAGTGATCTGGGCCTTCCGGGTAACTCTCCCCGGTTTATATACTGGGCATGACGTGCTGTGGTATGGAATACCCCTTTGGCTAGTTTGGGTCAGGTGTCCTGTCTCTGCTTCCTCCCGGCTTCCCCTCCTCCCTGGCAAAGCATGAGACTGAGAAAGTCCTTGGTTGGAATAAACATTACTTAGCAACAACTAAAAACATCGGTGTTATCAGCGTTGTTCCCAGGCTGAAAGTTAAAAAACACAGCACTGCACCAGCTACTAAGCAGGAGAAAAATGACTGCTATAGCTGAACCCAGGACAGTTACTCAAACCTCCATCCGCTCCCCCTGCTAAATTTAATTTAAAGCTGTTCTTATAAATCTGGCCAGCTTGTACTTAATCCCCATTTTGAATTTGCTTCTGAAGTCCCTTGTTCCAATGGAAGTACATTTTATTTTTCTCAATCAAAATAGAAGAAATCTGCTAAATCTTTTCTCATCTTAAAGCTCCCCCTTCATAACAGCATACTTTAAAGACTAGACCACAGACAACTCTAGGTAAAGCAAGGCAGGATGGAAAGCTTTAGCCTCTCCCGTTGAAGTAACAGTACTTCACACCTATGGCAAAGATTGAAAGAAGTCCTTGGGAAGAAAGTGAGAGTGAGACTCTTTAACCTTATGTTCAGGATATTCACTTGGACAAAGAAGTCTGTCTACCTGAACTATTCTTAAATAAACAATAGATTTATTTTTTTTTAACCGATTTTGTTTCTTTGTTTTTATTTTTGATAGATATAGAATGAAATACACATGCTCACACCAAAGGTTTGCTTTCCCTGTAAGGAGTGCCTTAAGGACTAGACAAGTGAGGTAGGACAAGTGGAACATTAAAAGAGAATCTTTTCCATTAATATGTTATCTTATCTGATGCTTGGCATACAAGGCATATACACATACAGGTTTGTACTCCCTCAGGCAGAGTTGCAACTCATTTCTGTGCTAGTTTAAATGAATCTGATTTTATTTGAAATAGATTGAAGTACTGCCATGGCCAATCACCGGTCTCAGCTGAAAACTATGACTAACAGCTAGAAGTGCAGATGAACAACTTTCTGAGCTGACTCCTAGGCAGTGTTTTCTAGGAAAAAGTTCTTTAAGTACACACTTTAAAGTCACAAACCAGCAACAATACAGTCAATCTCATGGGCTGTTTACATACAGGACCTCCTTCACTCGCTCTCTTGAGTTTTCCCATGGCCGGTGTGTTCTCTGTGCTCTCAGGCAGTTAGACCTCGTGTGACATCAATATTGGGCTAAGATGACTACAAAAAGGCTCTATTTCCTCCTGTGTAAATGACATTATCTATATAATGTTTTATTTCTTTTCAAGAAGAATTACCTAAATAATGATATGTATTTTTGAAATCGCAGAATCACATGATCATTAGGGTTGGAAGGGACCTTTGAAGATCATCTAGTCCAACCCCCCTGCCAAGGCAGGGCCACCTAGAGCAGGTTGCACAGGAATATACCAGATTAGATTGGCTAGCAACCAAAATTTAATACTTGTAAGAGTTTGACACTACCATTTTTCTTCAACAAGCTTCATGTAAAAGTATACATATATGCATTTTTGCTGCCTTTGGAAAGACTTCTTCCTTCTTTATTGAATATTCCTTTTTTTTTTTTTCCCCCTTAAAAAAAGGCTTAAAAGGCTTCCTCCAATGAGTAGATAAGGGTAAGTAATCATGCCATAGGCAGAAACAAACTTTTGGTTCCTAGAGGCATAGCACTGGATGGGATTTGTTTCATGTGTAGTTATTTTATAAACAGAGTAGAACAGAGTATAAGTTCAAAACCTGTTCATCATTGTGACTTATAGTATAAGTGTCTAATTAATCAAATGCTAAAAAAAGAGTGCTTTCTGTTCATGATCATAAAATGTGCTTGACTTGTTTGAACATTTTGATCCCAGCTTTTTTCTAACTTAATTTTTGTATTGACATCATTACTTTCTCAAATGTGACTTGATAAAATAAAATATTATTGATGTAGGTCTGCAAATTGCATCAGATAAAACCTGCTGTTTGACATCCAGCTCTGATGCAATTATTTTCCAATGAACTACAGGCATCCCTCACCCATCACTTCTATCCATGCCAATCCACATATTTCCTATTAAGTTTTAACCTCTGTTTATTTTTTAAGGTTATATTCATTTTACGTTTCTTTTAGAAATAGGTCTGAAGTCTTGAAATTGATTCCATGGAGGTTCTACTACAGATATTTTTCTTGGAAATTTGCTTTTGAGTTATTTTTTAGTGCTTCACAGGAGACCGAAGTTGTTGAAGTTCATATCTTTTTGAATTGCAAGACACCCAACATTTCTTGCTTTCATCTGTGTAACTTTAATTGAAATAAGCCTTTATATTTTTTTTTTCCACAGCTGCTATCCTCACTGACTTTTCTTTTATTTGATATGATTTATTTCTCCCAGTCCTTGAGGATTCTAACAATGTTTGAGTCATACTTCAGACTGTCAATAGTGGTGGTATACTACCTACTAATTACTGCCTCTGCTGTCATTCACTTCAGTGCCCAAAGAAATCTTCAGAATAAATTCAGCTTCCATATAATATCACAAAATTATCATCTATATTCAGATCTGGACAAAAGACTGGGATTTTCTGGAAGAAGCTTTCATTTTTTTTTTGTTTAAAGTGAAATTGAAAAACTATTTTTCTGGAAACATATTTGGCAGATTACATGATAAAAAAATCTTGTCTCCACACCCACAAAGGAACACAGACCATGGCAGATGAGGAGCCCCAAAAATAGCTCTGCCTGGCTACTCCCAGGCCCATCACAGGGACCATCAGACCATCAAAAGCCCATCTTCGCAAGCTGAGAGGAGCACAGGGAGGAACAGTGGCAAGCGGAAACCCAAACTGAGGACTCAGAGGAAGGGACACCCTGTCCAGGCCCCTCTCATGGCTGTCCCAGGAGACCCTCAGCCCCAGTGTCCAAGTGTGAAACCCATCAGGAAGAGTCAAAGGGAGAGGTTCTTCAGAACACCTTTCAAACTAACAGGGGTTGCTCCCTATCCCTAGAATTGTAGGACCCATTATAAGATGCAGAGGAAGGGCATTTTGAGATTCTACAGGACTCATTATGGGATACTTATAGGAGGAACCAAAGGCAGGAAAAAGGGAGGGGTTTACATGATTTGGAGAGCAACAACTGCAGGAAATAGAGGGATAAGGGAGGAAATGCGTTAGTACATATGTAAGCAGGAGCTGATCAATGTGGTTGTCTGGCTGTGCCCTGTGCCTGATCAGTGCCGTCTGTCCTGCCTCCATGTTAAATTCCTTTCTAAGTCTCTCCTGGGTGAGCACTCTCTCTCCTGTGTGTATGGAAGCGTGAGTTAGACCATGGGATGGAGGCTGGTTTAGCCTCTTTGAACTCTTCCTTCAGCTATTTTCCAGTAAGGGGCTCTTCTCCATGTGCGTGTGTGTATGGGAGTCTGTATTGCCAGCAATCAGAGTGAGCACAGATGTGTGTGTGAGTGAGTGAGTATGTGATTGTAAATGAAGATGAGGTTGAACCAGCCAGAGAGCAGGTGTAGTGACCTGGGAGTCTATGTGTCCCTAAGGGCTAGCTCTGGCTGTGAGAGTACCTGTGATCTCCAAGGGTGAGAGCATAGGAAGGCTGGCTGTGGGACTGGGGACTCCCAGACAGCCTGGGGCAGTGGGAGGGAGAAAGGGTGCATGTGAACAAGGGGTACTATACTGAGCTAGAGTGGGGCTGTGGCTTTGGGGATTCAGGTGGCAGCAACTAAGCAGACTGAGATCCAGGGGCAGCTACTGGGCAGACTGGTTGTCTGAGCCCAGCTGTGGGAGGGGTCCCCTTTGTACATGCATACATGTGTCTGAATCTATATTCCCATCATTAGACCACAGTCTTGCCCAGGCAAAAGGGATGACACCATTGTGTTCATGTGAGTGTTCTGAGTGAGGCTGTTGCCCATGTATGTATGTATATATATATAAGTGGTGCGTGTGCATGTGGTCTGTGTACTTGTGTCTGCTGGGAACTTTCAGCCTTGCTAAGGGCTGGACCTTGTGGTATGGAGCTGCAGCAGCCTCATCTCTCTTGGGTTGTCAGATCTTGAATGATATATCCATCTAACAATATTAAGCATTAAAATTTGGATTTCAAAGTATTATTTCATCTTTTTGCCATTTTTAATACAGTATTTTACTTTTCTGTATTTCATCATCTGTAAAAATTTTTTCATCTGTTCTACTAATGACATTTTATTTTATTATCTATCTTATTCTAGACATTAAGGATTGCTGTAATTTAAACATTTAATCTTCCATTTTGATAGAATCACTGACTGGTGGCTATTCAAAATGTTTTAATAGATATAAAAAAAACCAAAACCCCAATGTGAAAGCACTTTACTATACTTTGACAGTAACAAATAGCAAAACTGAGAATGTAATAGCAATATTGCAGTTTTGCGGGTTGATGTGTAATGACATTAAAATGAAAGTAATTCCAAAATAAATTTTAAAAATTAAAAGATAGAAAGCAGCAACAACAGCAACAACAACAAAAATCCCTGAAATATTTTTCACAAAACAGTATTAACCCCCTTAATTTTATTTCATTCTTTTCCTATTCCAATCTGTAAGGGTTATGTTACCACTAGTTTCTAATATCTTATGAACATTTTAATGTAAACAAAAGTATTCAAAACATGTAAAAAAAAGTTAATCTAAATTCATTTTTTCCGTTTTTATCCTGAATTTGTATGAAAAATCTTATCAATCAGCCACAAAGAGTCAATACATTTACATTATGTAACACGAAAGGGAGGAACTTGAGCTGGATCCCTTCAGTTTTCTGTCAGGAGAAGACAAGAGGGGATAAATTTCTTTGAGAAAATACTATGCTAAAGTAATAATGTAGAACTCTATAGACATTTTTTAAAAGAAAACTTCTAAGAGAAGTGAAGCCACAGCCAGTCTAAAGTCATAAAAGAAAAAGTTACAGAGAATCCAACTCCTGCAGTTTATCAGAAAATGCTTTCAAACTATTTCTCAAAACATGTTAAAAAAAAAAAAAAAAGCCCTAAATTGTAAGTTGAAATATTGAAACATTGAAAAGGCCTCTCTTACAACAGAGTGCTGGCTGCAGCAGGTTGCAGACATGTTTAGCAATCTTATCAATGTTAACTGACTTACCATGTTATATCTGCAAAATATAGTTCCACTCATCTGGACAACATGTAAAATAGTTCCCTTGTAGTTCTGGTAAGTAGTTTTATTAGTGATCTAACAGAATAATACTGTAAATGTTTGAAAAGGAATAACTGCAGGTTGTTTTTGTCTGATACAGTAATTCCTCATTCATTTTGGTTTTGCTTTCACAGCTCTCCTCAAAGTGCTTGGAAGTGTCAGTGTTATTTTTATAGAATTTGATTGTAGCATTGATGTTACATCTTTCAGTAATGGATGGAGTCTTAATGCATCTTGAAAAGCATCTGAGAGTCATAATTTTGCAACCAATTTAACTGTAATAATTTTCCGCTTCCGCATCATGTAAGCACGTTGTAGAACCATCCTTTAAGACTTGAACATATTGTCATCTTATATGGAGAAACACAAAGAATTCTGAAAGAGAAAAGTGAACAATCTGTATGTTCTTAAATCTGCTGTAAAATGTTCAGAATTCATAAAGATGTATTTAAAAACCACGAGTTTGTCCATCATCTATCTACATGTTTATACCTAAAATTTAATTTAGAAAATATTAAAATATTTCATAATTAAAAAGAAATAAATCTAAATTTGGTTTGAATTGTCTTTGAATTTTTGTATATAATTAGGAACTTTTCAGTACTCTTAATCATGAGTAAAAATATAAGACAACAAAGTTAAACTTTAAAAAATCTAATACTGGAAGATTTTTCTTTTTTTCCCCCAAAAGCTAAATATTAGGTTAAATCATAAACTCATTTTGAAGTTATTTTAAAATATGTGGATGAATAATGTTTCTAAAACACAGAAAGTGTTTCAACAATGAGGAGATGTAACAAAGACTATATCACATTATCATGAGAAAGAAGCATGGATTTACATTAAAATTATTTCAATTTTTTTGTATGGAAGCACTGTAATTCATTTATTACATACAATAAACCACAAAGCATTAACACAGCTATGTGGTTTCCTATTCTTAACCGAATATTTTCTTTGTGTAATTTATTTTCAATTAAAATTATTCACATAAATGTTGTCGATCTGCATGAGTATTATATTATGAAAACAAGGAAAACAAGCAGTTTTTCATTGGCAATACCTAGAACACTGGAAAAATGATAATTACTGAATAATTACTGTCATGTTATTATCTTGAGCAATTAGCAGCTTAAAGGATAGTTACTGTACTCATGAATGTTCCATTTCTTGAACTAGAGCCATTTAGAGCATGTATTCCATTAAAAATAAATGTGTTTTAATTTCAGGTGTCAACCTTTAGGAAAAAGAGAACCATACCATGAATATTTATTTATTGCTGAATTCCAAAGATCCTAAGGGAGAATACTTTGAAGCATACATATTTATTACTGAATTAATAATATTACTAAGGGATACAAGTGGGAAGAACTGCCTAATTATTAATTTTTCATGAAAAGAAACAAAATACGAAGTGTAGAATTGAACTCCATATTTTTTCCAATTTAAACATCTAGGGTAGAAATCAGGGAGCTTTAATCTTGATGTCTTAGTACCATTTGAAATGCTCAGGTGTTTCATGCTTGACCTCTACTAACTGATGCGGGAGGGCATGATTATTTTTTAGGTGCTTTACTTGCCAGCCCAGACAGAGATCCCCTATTCACAATGATATTTTAAATGGCACAAGAACATGCAGGTTAAGGCAAATAAATTCAGCTGAAAATGAAATGTAGAGCTAGTGTTATAAATACGTTGACTGTTATAGAAGTTTAGGCACTTTATTCACAAATAGTTCACACTATATAAAGCAAAAAAGCAAATCTAAACAGTCTAAATGAGTTTAAATTAAAATTAACATGACAGTGACTCTCTCCTCCCAACTTGTGTGCCCACAGCCTTCTCACTGCTGAGCTGAGAAGCAGAAAAGGCTTTGGCTCTGTGTAAGCACTGCTCAACAGTAACTAAAACATCCCTGTGTCATTAACACTGTTTTCGGCACACTATCAACACAAACATAGCCCCATACTAGCTGCTCTAAAGAAAATTAACACAATCCCAGCACATGACAACACAGTCATGTATTCAAAACAAACCCAAACAAAACAAACAAACAAACAAAAATAGAGTATGTGTAAGATGATGGAGCATGTATTTTCCAGCAACCAGTACCATGTTGTTCAGCAAGCCTTTTCCTACTTCTCTTTGGAGAAACAGAGGACCTCTGAGCACCACCATACTGAAGTTAGCTTAAGGCCTCTAATGGAAAACATTGGACAGGGAGACAGATTTGAATACTATCATCTATCCTAGACCAGTTCCGTAAGTCATATTTGCGGGTGAGCACTGCTACTAACCCGAAATTCATTATTTAAAACTTTAGTTCAGGTACGGTGAAACTAGACTGTTGGTGCCTTATTGTATATTTTATTTTATTTTTCATTCTTGCCTTTGAAATGCTTAAGCAGTCTCATTTTCACAAAAAATCTCACTCTTCCTTTAAATCCCTTTGTTCAGGCAATCAATGAAGAACTGTATCTGCTTTATAAAAAAAAATAATACAAGTTTATATTTAACTCAGACAAAGTTCCTTTCAGAAATCTAATTTTAGGGTTCTGCAGTTTGGAAATCTGAATCTTCCTCCAAATAGAAATGGAATATCTCTTTTAGTTGAATCATAACTCATATTTTAAGATAGAATTAACTGTTTTATCTTTCTGTGAACTGAGGAGGAATTAAAAAATTAGTTTAGACTAGAAATGTGACCTCCAGGCAACTGAGCTCATATAAAGTGAACCTAACTGCAAGTGCCTAGGGAGTTTTCACTACAAAAGTTAGATTTGTCTCTCAAATTTATGCACCGGACCCTGGATTATCTATCCTATTTATCTGTAAATTCATTCCCTGCTTGTGTTCTTTACCACATGAATTACCTTTTTCCAAGGCAGATGAACTACAAAGGGACTAGCTCTACCCAACGCATGTAAAAGCTGTTCAGTGTCTCTTGGCATCAGATTACAAGTTGGTGCCTTTTCAGTATTCATGTACAGATAGAGATGATTCATGACCACAAATACTTGAAGACAGGACTTTCTAATATTGATGTCTTGACTTTCTGTACTCATTTCACCCAAGTTGAACTTAATGCACTGAAATGTTCCTTTATGTTAAGTCCAGATTGCCTAAAACAAGGCCTTTTCTGAAAGAGCTGACCAAAAATGTTATTTTAGGTCTAACCCTAAAAGTCTTAGCAGAGGATAGTAGATAGGCGGGGGCCATCAGAAGAGTTAATCAGGTGCGCTGAGACGCTGGCTAACATCCTAACCGTTCTTTCTTTTCTTGCTGCATATCCTTTTTTCTTATCTTCATGATCTTATTTTGTCCAATTTATTCTCTATAATGATGTAAAATCTATTTTCCTCTTTGCGGGGAAGTATTTCACTGAAGAAAAATATATTCAGTGTGTGTGTATGTGTGTGTGTGTGTACAAGCAACTGATATATATGTATTCATAATTAATTTTTCACATATATCTGTTATGCTCATACATTAAACCTCTCCTTTAGGAAAGAACCTGAAGATTAACTACCTTTACCTCACATAACCCAGTTGGTTTGCTAAGCTCATGAAGAAATTAAAATTTTCTTGTATCCAGGAAGGCAAGAACAGAGAATTTTTGTAATTTAGATGTACTGGTAATCAAATATATAACAAACTGCCTCCAGGTAAGGTTTTGTTTTGTTTGGGGTTTTTTTTTGTTTTGTATTTGTTTCGTTTCCTTGAATTATCCTCTGCTTCCATAAGGGAAGAACAATTGAAAGATTTCATCACTGGGCTAGTAAATTTTCATGACTTCTCATCTTCCTGCCTTACACAGTATTATAGTCTGTCAAGGGAAAAAACAGAAATCTAAATCCCGCATGCTGCAGGAAGCTATTCATCAGATAGCTCAACTTGAGAACAACCTCACTCTTTCATAAGGAAAGGGTGGAAAGTCTACTATTCTCCTGTTGTACAAAATACAATAGGTTTATCAGGGATTCTGAATAGCTGTTAGTGTTCTTCCTTGCAATTGCCCTGACAGATCTCTATATTCTGAAGTGCTATTTAATTATCAGTAATACTTTATGTATTAGGAGACCTTTTCTGTCAGCTGGAGTTATATATTTTAAGTAACCTGTCAGGTTAAAATCTATAAAATACGGAACAGCTAATCAACAAAAACTACAATAAACAACAATAAAAAAGGGTTAAATTAAGCACTCAGTTAAAGATAAGACTTTTTTTCCAGTTTCAGGATGTATTTGTCTATTACATTTAGATTATTAAAATGAATTTTTATGTCCACCAAATGTTATGTGCTTACCAGAATGTGAATTATAAATAAACTTTCATAATAATATCTTTCTTGGAATTAAAATTGAACTTTGATCAGAGGTTGATTCAGAAGTTTAATTGGCTATTAACTCCAACACAATTTTATTACACTAGGTTTTCTGTACATATATATTTCATTGGAAAAGAAAATTATTTTATCATGGAAATATGTTGCATGTTCATAAATTTGGCTAATAAAACTGGACTGAAAAGAGCAGGTCATGAAAACTTTTAAAATTCTTTTGAAAATTTTGAAAACATTTTCTAAATTTTGTGATGTATTTTTTACTTAATAAGTAAAAATTTAAAAGTCATATTGTTTGACACTGTAACAGTGAAAATTTCACTTGACTAAGTGTCATGGGTTCGTCACATGGAAAGAACAACAGAAAAAATATGTGAACATACAAGCCCATTTTTAGAAATGCCCTGTCAAATTGGTTTCTAAACCTGCAGAAAAAAACCCCAACAAACAAACAAACAAACAAAACAACCCACACCCACAACTTTTTTCTCATTTAAAATTCATGTGTACATATTGCCTTCCACTACTAAATGAAAACTACTGATTATGTTGTATTTTTGTATGTCAGGGCCTTATAAAAATGTTTTCTTGAGGAATTAAAATCCTGACAGCTGGCTTTCTCAGGTTTGACAGTTTTTCCTGCAGGTGCAAGGATCTCTAAAAGCTCTATTTAGGGAATAGAACTTGAACAAAAATAGTGGAAGGTTTGAAACTACGCATTTGTTACTTTCTATAAACATCAATAAAACATTCATATGTACTGAAATGGTAAGAAAGCATTACAGCTTTGGCAGTGTTTTATTTTCCCTCTTAGAGTTGTTTTCCTTTCAAAATTAATTCTTTAGAGAGAAGTTTCTAAGAGAATTTTAAAATATATTTACTTACCTCACATTTGCATTGGAATAAAGGAACACAGTAAGCAGTATAATAATAGACAGTGCCTGGAAATGAACTGTTGGTGACTTGGCTTTACTGTACAAAAGTGGAAATCCATCTTTGCATTTGACTGGTTTAAAACATGAAGCAAATCATGAGTAAAGGTCAGGAGATAGCTCCTTTTTTAATGTTAAACAAACAACCTCTTTTTCTTTAGATATCTGAAATCAGCCTTGCTAAAACTAAATGCAGGAAAAACTGCTTTTCTTGCCATCTTTTTACGAATGATCTTGAGCTAGTCACTTTTTTGTAACTGTGATGATCTAAGGAGTCACATTTGTAGTTTATAATTAAGGATATACTTGGGGGAAAAAAAATCCAAACCTTGCATCAGTTCACTAAGTAATAGAATATTATAATTGCATTTATCTACAAAATTAGCATGAGTAACTGGGAACAAGTGAAAATAAAGATCATGTAAGCAGTATTAAAAGAATATCTAAAAGTGAACTCAAGCAGATCACAAAACAAAGAAGAAAAAAGCATTAACAACATGTTCCTCATACTAAAGAGGAAGAAATCCCCATCATGAACATAAAATAAGGTGCAAGAGAACAAATGCAAAAAAGTAAAATCTATAAGATATGAACAAGGAGCAAAGCTGACTGCTAAATCCCAAATGCTCCTGCAGAGTAGCCTCAAGGAGTGTCTTGTAAAAACATAATACTTTTGAATACAAGCAAAATCAAAATAAGCTTTGGTGTCCAAACTAGGATATGAAAAGCAAATAAGATCACTTTTTTTTTTTTCTTTTGAGTGGCGGTCAGTTGTTGCAGTTTAACCCCAGCTGGCAACTAAGAACAACACAGCCACTCATTCAAAACCCCCAATGGGATGGGGAAGAGAACTGGAAGAGTGAGAAAACCAGTGGGCTGAGATAAAGGCAGTTTAATAGGTAAAGTAAAAGCTGCACAAGCTAGCAAAGCAAACCAAGAAATTCATTCACTTCCCATTAGCAGGCAGATGTTCAGCCATCCCCAGGAAATCAAGGCTCCATCATGTGTAACAGTCACTTGGAAAGACAAACACCATCACTTCAAATATCTCCACCTTCCGCCTTCTTCACCCAGCTTTATATGCTGAGCATAACATCATATGGTATGGAATATCCCTGTGGTCATTTGGGGTCAGGTGTCCTGGCTGTGCCCCCTCCCAGCTTGTGGACCCGCAGCCTGTTCATTGCTGGGGTGGTTTGTGCAGCAGAAAAGTCCTTGGCTCTGTGTAAGCACTGCTCAGCAGTAACTAAAACATTTCTGAATTATCAACACTGTTTTCAGCACAAATCCAAACATAGCCCTATACTAGCTACTACGAAGAAAATTAACTCTACCCCATCCAAAAGCAGCACAGCAGTGAAAAATAAAACAGCCAGAAAGGTAAAAATAAACCAGGAGAAAGATAGGAATAGAAAGAAAGATTAGCCCCTTTAATTCTGCATCCCTTTGTTGCCAAGCTCTGAAGCCTTATTTACAACCTTAATCCCTGTGCCGAAGAACCATCAGTGCTAACAAAACCATCATCAGTTCTGCTGTGTTGTATACTCATATCTATAGTAAAAGTTAGTACATGGTTCATAAGGACTAATTGTTTGCATATGTAATGGCAATGTTCAATTGTGATTAAGAACTAACCACTGGCAATGTATATTGTTAATGAACAGTCGTTCTGTGTCTGATTTTCCATCTTTAACACAGTCTCATAGTAATCTCCAATTTACACATCTATACATTCAGTAGCGACATAGGTCAAGTCATGCAAATGTTCTGCAAGGTAGCTAATATAAGTCAACAGACCAATCAATCTTAAATACCATATAAAGCCAACAAAAAGAGAACTGAACATAAGTTTCAAAAAGCTTTTTGTGTCAGAAGGGTTCAAAAATATATTTGTTTTGTCAGAAAATGCTATAGCATGGCTGATTCATAACAGTGGAGTTCTTATCTATTTCATTTCACACCATTAGCAGTTTAATAATTATAAATGACAGAAGAAAGAACAATGATGAGCCATAAATTAGCAAGTAGGAGAAGTTAGACATGAGGTTATGGCAAGAAAAAAAGAAGAAAAAGATAAATAAAACCCAAATTCCCACCACAAAAGCAAAAATTTTAAAATATTTTAAGCTGGTTTTATATTATTTTTTTTAGGCATTGTCGGGGCCTGCTTGTTTGAAATGGCAGAAAATTAATTGGTTGCTTTGTCTTTATTATTGAAAGAGATACATACAGACATAACTTGTATGTACCATCTTCACTGCTGAGCCCTAGGATGTCTAATGCACAGAACTTATCTCATGGTATATCAAATACCCATTCAGTGTGGCATATAGCATTATTTCAGTAAAAAATTTGATGACCTACAGTCAGATTTTAAAGTCAAATGTTTAGTGTGCTTCAGTTATTTAGCTGTGCGTGAATTTTTGCAATGAAGAGAAAACCAACATGTTATACAGAAGACTCACTCTTTTATCTTCAAATCATTCTTCATGATAGTTTTCTATTTGCATACTTCTAAAGCAGATGGCAGGTTACAACACCGAATATTGCCCTTGCATGGTAATTTCCTTCAGTAGGTGTTCGAACATAAGAGCTGTTTGTTCACAATTATAATCATTGCAGAAGTCCTTGGTTGAGGAAGGGAAATTTCTAAGGGGTTACACATTTTCTAACAGGTTATGATAAATTCTATGCATGCTGAATTCAAAGATTTTTTTTTCTAGATCTTTGGTGCATCTGTTAATGCTGTAGGATTATTTTGGGGTGACTACAGTAATTAAAACTGAAAACTGATTCTTTGTGATATTATTTCTGAAAGAGATGATAAAACCTTTTCAGTACTTTTCCTTCATTATTGAATTGAATGAAGTATTTTGGAAGAGCTAGAATACTGTTTTAACATATCAATGTGTTGTTTTTTTCTTTTTGATGATAAATAGCAATAGTCGAATTTATTACCTGGACTATTGCACTCAAAACTAGAACAGAGAAAACTGAATTAATATCTAGAGCTAGGGAAGTATTATTTGCCTAATTAAAATCTCAATTACCAAATTGAAATGCAGCAAAAAAGTGACTATTTGTCCACTTACAATAACACAATAATAGTTTAAATCAAGGGTGCCTGATATATCCTGGGCTGTAGTACCCTGTAACAACAGGTTGATGATCATTAAATAGGGACAGCTTTGCTGTGTCATTAACCTTATTCACAGATGTGAAGCCAGAACATAGTAAATTATCATCAGATAATTTAAAAAAAAAACAAACCCAAAACCAGTTTAGATGAAATCAAACCCAGATAAGACCCAAGACTGCACTTTCAGGTTAGTACAAACCCTATGGCCTTTTACTAATAATAGCAAAATCGTATTTACTGGACTACAATATTAACACCGTATTATTAAAGAATCCTGATAGTTTTTCTTAAGGTCTAATCTCGTTGTACCACATAAAACTAAGTCTTTTTTACTACCTGAGGTGAAGACTATGAAAAAGTGAAATTGTAGACAAACTTTTATTATGTCACCAAGGGATACATACAGATTTTGGAGCCAAAGTCAATGAGCAATTACAGGCTCTTTAAAATACGAATGCTTTCACTAGGTCACTTTCAGTTCACTTCAATATGTTCATCTATGGCAGTTTACATAGCTCTAGCACTGAAAGAGAAAACTGGTAATCTGCTTCATTATCTTCTATTCAGCCTTAAAATTATTATCCATAATTCAAGTGTGTGAAGATATTGGACCTGCTCTTAACTCTAAACTGTATTTTATATAAAGTGATTGATATAAGCTTAAGACTAAACTATCTTTATTCTAATTCTCATGCCTGTGCTTTTTCTTCCATGCTATTTGGATTCCATAACAAATCTTATAAATCTTTTGAAGCCAGATTGCTACTTCTGACTTGGTCTAAATTTAAAGAACCAACAATAGGTTTAAAAAAAGCTGCTGCCTTTTAAAGCACCTGAAATAGCTAATAAATAAGGAGTTACAGAATGATATCAGAATTTCATTATCACATTATTCAGAGTCAAACATATAAAACTTTAAGTCTTTCATAACAGCATGCCAAAACCTAGATGATCCACAAATTCAAGGGCTTTTTTAAAGTTCATAGAGTTTTGCCAAGACATTCAAAATACAGAGGTTTTGCATGACTGAGAAAAATACATACTTTTTAACAAAAATATGAATCCTTTCTCAGGTTTTTCCTTCCCTCACACCTTACAATCACAGACGAGCATGTTCCAGCTTTAGAAAATTGGTAAATATACAAAGTTATTCCACAACTGAACCAAGAATCAACCCTCTTCAGCTAATGGCTCCCGCTGATTTCCTTGAACCCTGTCTTTATGCACAAAGACCCTGATCTTGTTGATAAAGACCAACACAATGAAGGCATCAACTACTCCAACTTTATCTGTGTCCACTTACTAAAACATCTGTCCCTTTCTGCAGAGTTCAGTATTATTTATAGATATTAATTTATGGGAGCTGAGTTTAAGCAAAACTTTTTTTTATTACTGCTAAAATAGCAATCGAAGCTTTTTTGTTGCAGCTTTTTTTGTTGCCCTTGACATCTCTTGTTGGTTTCAATTTTAGATGAACTTTGGCTTTTCAGATGTCATATTTCCATACCTGGGCAAAGTTTCTACATTCTTCCTTTGTGTCCTGTCTCTACCTCCTGGGTACATGTTTTTTGCATTGAAGATTACTTATGAAATCTTCAATTGCATTGAAGATTAATTATGAAATCCCCCTGTTCAGCCAAGCCAGTCTCTTTATAGGCTTACACATTTTTCAGAGTACTGAGATGGACTGTTCTTATTCTAAGAGGAGATAATAATAAAGATCTGAAAGCTATCAGGAGCTCCTCTGACCCTCAGGACAGTCTCTCAGGGAATACCATCTGACAGCTCCCTGAAGAAGCCAAAGTCTACACTGATGTCCAGGATCTGTATGCTGTCCTACTTGGCTTCCTCACTGCACTTGGGAACGAGGACTTCACTGTTTCATAGTTGCTACAGCCAAGGCTACCACTGATTATCACAACTTCAACCAGTTCTTCCTTACCCATGACTTGCAGATCCAGGTAAAGGTGCTGCCTGATAGGCCTGTTCAGCATATGTGTTCAAAAGTTGTCCTGAGTACCCTCCAAAACTTCCTGGATTGCTTATGTCTTATTGCGTTAAACCTCCAGACACCAGAGAAGTTGGAGTAACCTCTAGGAGACAGGATCTGTTGTCTAGAGAGTCTGTTGAGTTTCTTAAAATGTTGTCTATTTCATAGCCCTGATTGGATTCTCTGTAACAAACACCTATCACACTGTTACCCTCAACTCTGATCCTGACTCACAAGCTCTTAATCTCCCTGTTGACCTTTCTACAACAAAACTCCATGCATTTGAAATGCTTCTTCATATAAAGGGCAACCTGCCTTATCTTCCTCTGTCCCTGTTCTATCATTCATTGCAGCATTCCACCCTCTCCCACTTATCTTCACGGTGTCAGAATCCTGTCTCCACACATGAATCTCAAGGTCCCTGAAGGCACCACCAGGCCTGGCTGTCCCTGCCCATTCCTCCAGGGCTCCTTCCACCCTACCCATGGCTCAGAACCCCATGTCAGCCCCCTGGGGCCATCACCTCCAGTGAAGCCTGCAGCAGGAACAATCTCCAGCTCTTCAATGGCCTGCTCTGCCTGGCCATAAGCCCCCCAAGCTGTGCTCACCCACAGGCTCATGACCTGGCCCAGCCTAAGCCTGGCACAACCCCAGAAGGTACCCAATGCCCAGGGCTAGGGCTGCCATGGTGCCCCCTCGGCTGCCCTGCTGCTGGATGGTGGGTTGGATGGGCCCTGGCTTCCAGATCCTGCCCTGACACCCCATGGGGAACCCCCACCTGCCTTCTGTTAGGGAGTAGCCCCACTCTTGCTGATGAGAATTCTTCCAAATATTAAGACAGGATAGAGTCTCAAGAAGTATTACTGCATCAATCCAGGATTATTCAGTCCACCTATAGCAACTGAAATCAGTCTGTAGATTGAATCATCACAAGTGAGGATATGTTCTGCATTCTCAGAATTTAAAATCCATAGGAAGACCACAAGAAAGATGTACACTTGATTCCAATCTTCACCATCTTCTGAAACAGTGTTCTGAGAAATCTTAAAGTACCTGTGATGGTCAAGAGACCCCTTTTTGTGTTTGTCTCAAAACAACTGAAAAGATAAAAGGAACTGACAGCTCGTTACCGCTTGGGCTAACGGCTGGGGGTAGGCAGAGCAGGGATCGTGCTCCAGGAACTGGGGGATAGTTTCCTGTGTGTCTGCCCTGAGGCCGCGAAGTTCAACTGCCCGCAGACAGCGGCACAGACACCGCGGCGCCCGTCAGGGCACAGAGTTAACTGAGTCTGGGGCTCACTAGATCCCCTGCGGATGAATCTCACCTGTGGGAAAAGCCAAGAGACCCTGACCCTATAAAAAGGCAAAACCTTCCTTCAACTGAGTGGTATATGATTTTTTTTATATTGGATCTTAGCTGAGTTTTCACTTGCTGATCGAGAAGATGTCGCTGGATCTATGGGGTGGTGAGACTATTTCTCTGAGTTTTTTCCTTCTTTCTTTCCTGTGTCTTTGTATCTTTTATACAACTAAGAATCTGACGCAGTTTTAGGGAAGTTTACAATAAAATTAATTGTTGTTTTGTTTTTCAACCTCCGGAGAGGCTGTGGTTTCTCCTATGAATCATGCAGTGTTGTAAAGCAATCCCATGAAGTAAATTAAGATACAACGAATCTTGGTAGAGATATAAAATCTGTTTCCTTTTGCTTTTTCTTTAGATACAGGTAAGAACAATGTCATTAAAGTTTATGGGGTTATGCTTTCTTAATTCATGTGTTCTGAATCAGACTTGTAATATACTCAGAAATGAAATGGAAATGGATTCATGACTTTGTAATCTGTTATCTAAGTAAAGTGAAGTTGAATTTTTTTCTATTTATTAATGACTAATCCAGAACTAAATGCTTTTCTGACTTCAGTCTTATCAGAGTTGAGAGACAAAGTGGTCATTGGTCATAGCCAGCGTGAGTTCATGAGGGAAAAGTCCTGCTTAACCAACTTAATTTCCTTTTACGATGTCACTCATTTAGTTGACTAAGGGAAGCCAGCAAACATAGTGGTTTGGGATTTTAGCAGAGATTTTGATACTGTCTCTCATGGTATCCTCCTGGACAAAACATCTTAGCATACACCTAGACAATCCATAATATGTTGGGTGAGCAATAGGCTGATGCATTGGGCTCAGAGTCACAGCAAATGTGGTTACATAGGGCTGACAGCTAGTCACCAGTAGGATTCTCCAGGACTCAATTTTAAGACCAGTGCTCTTTAATGCTTTTATAAATCATCTGGATGCAGGAAAAGGTTCTTCACTGAGAAGATGGTCTGTCACTGGAACAGGCTTTCTGGGGAAGTGGTCGTGGCACCAAGCCTGCAAGACTTCAAGGAGCATCTGGGAAACACTCTTATATGGTTTAGTTTTATGTAGTCCTGCAAGGAGCAGGGAGTTGAATTCAATGATCCTAATGGGCAACGTGAGATATTCTATGATTCTGTTATTTACAATGGCGTATGTCTTCCTATATTATACCATGAGTCTTTGAGATTCAACAAGAATATGTACCTACTAAATTTCAGTACCAATATGGGAAATAAAAATTTGTGGTATCTTTCTTCACATAAGATTAGGATGAGCTGGTACTTAAAGGCCCATTTAACTTAACTTCTGCTGCAAAGTTAAAGGTGTACTTTGATAAAATGAAAGTCAGTTATATAATTTATTTTTTTTTTAAAAAGTCTGAGACAGGTGTAGTCCCATGCCTGACAGGCCAGTCCTGATAAAGCTAACCATCTGACAATCAAGTCAAAAAAGAGAGCATACAGATCGGTCATCACCCAGAAAAGCTAATAGAATGTATCTTAAAGAAACACAACAATAGCTTTACTTTGAATAAAATAACCCTTCAATTTTCAACAATTCAAAATATTTTTGAAAACATGTATATGTATAATTAACCTACACATAAAATATATTTAACCATATATACAATTCCATATATTTAGCTGCACAGTGAAACTGTATATTGAAATGTAGCTTCTGTTGCAATACTTATGCTCAGTGCTCTAAAAGCCAAGATGACATAAACAATCTGCCTCAAGAACAAGAAAATCTAAATGGGTGATTTATCTTCTCTCCCTAGAGCATGACAAGACATACTGTAATCCACAGATAGGTTTGTAGATCTCCCAAAACTTTATGCTTATCAGGTAATATTAGGAAAAAAGGTCTAATAACATAAACTGATTATAGATGTATTTGGATAGCTCAGAATACTTCTCCATATATTCTTTCAAATAAATGAAAGCTCCCTTTAGAGTCAAAGCAAAGTTCAAGCTGTTTAACTATGTGCACTGGGTCTGGCTGGGATGGAGTTAATTTTCTTCCCAGGAGCCTACAGGGAGCTGTTGTTTTAGATTTGTGACTAAACCAATGATGATATACAACAATGTTTTGATTATTGCTGGACAGTGCATGTGCAACACCAAGGTATTCTCTGCTTCTCATTTTGCTGCAACAGAGAGGGGGTGGACAAGAGACTGGGAGTGGATGCAGTGGCAAAAGCTGACCCAAAGTGACCAAAAGAATATTCTACACTGGAGAACGTAATTTTCAGCAATAAAATCAAGGAAATAGTAATTCCAAAACGGTTGTTGTTCATAAACAGAGTATTGATCTCCCTCTGGGAGGAGGTGAGTGACAAAAGCAATTTTAATTGATTGGGTTTGTGGCTGGTCCGTCTGCCTCTGCCCTCCCACCCTTTTTCCTTCACCTTTTTAGCTGTCTTTGTCATCACCTGTGAGTTTACAGCTTTTGTTCTTCTGTTTCTCTCCCTCATCCTGGGGGGTGGGATTGAGGTGGTACTGCTGGTGGGTGAGTGGCTGTGTGGGTGCTTACTTGCTGGCTGGGGTCAACCCAACAAAGTCCTATTTACCAGCCAAGGTAAATTGAGGGGTTTTGGATAACGACTGGAATTTGCTAGACTGAATTTATAGTTGTTGTAACTGTTTGTCGTGGTTTGAGCCCACCCTGTAACTCGGAACCACTCAGCCGCTCGCTCACTCTCCCGTCTTCCTCCTCCTCCCGCTCCTGGAGGGATGGGAAGGAGAACCGGAAGAATGTAACTCCCACGGGTTGAGATAAGAACAGTCCAGTAACTAAGGTATAATACAAAACCACTACTGCTACCACCAATGATAATAATGCTAAGGGAAATAACAAGGGGAGAGAATACAATTGCTCACCACCCGCCGACCGATACCCAGCCAAACCCGAGCAAAAACTCGCCCCGGTTTATATACTGGGCATGAGGTGCTATGGTATGGAATACCTCTTTGGCTAGTTTGGGTCCGGTGTCCTGTCTCTGCTTCCTCCCGGCTTGCCCTCCTCCCTGGCAGAGCATGGGACTGAGAAAGTCCTTGGTCGGAGTAAACATTATTTAGCAACAACTAAAAACATCGGTGTTATCAGCATTGTTCCCAGGCTGAAAGTCAAAACCACAGCACTGCATTAGCTACTAAGAAGGAGAAAAATGACTGCTATAGCTGAACCCAGGACACTGTTCAGCTGGTACTTGGCAGGTAGTTACTTGCTGTTGCTTGTCACAACGTTAGCTTTACTATCAACACTCTTTCCTTTGTCCCTTCACCCACTGAGTGGTCTGCTCCCTTGCTTGCTGTACATCAAACCCCAACCTGCCTGCTTTCAGCTTTTTCTGTTTGTTATGTTGTTTATCACATTGCTTGGGAGAGCTATGATAAAAACACTGGCCTTTAGCCTAATCTGCTGTTTAGGTCCTGCATTGCTAACGTTTCAGGGAAATTGTGGAGACAGTTAACAATCACACTTTTCTCCTCTTTCCATCTGGAAGACAATTAGTGGGTGAAACTAAGAACGGCACCTCCCCCTTCTCCTTTGGGACAGATGTTTCCCGCCCTGTTGCAATTGCTCTTCAATTTCTAGAATCTCACTGTGTAACTAGAATGCTTGTAGTAGCGTGTGCTGTCAATCTGGTTTTGCCTTCTCCTAAGATTAACCAAAGGGTTGGGACTGCCACACAGGGATGTGCCCTGAGGCAGCCAATTTATGCTAACAAGGTTTTGAACCATTCGTTTCTTTCATGTTTTAAAAACAATGTCTTGTAAACAGATTGTACATGTGAAGAAAAAGGAGGTAAGAAAATGGGCATAAGACAAGTCCGGGGGAACGATGTTGTTTTCAAAGTCATATTCTTTGATTTCCCACTTGGGTTCTTGTTTGTTTTTTCTTGCTAGTGCACGTCTGCTTTCTTAATCATCTGCTATTTGTTGGTTTTTTTGCTGCTTTTTAGTTGCAATTTTGAATAAAAAAATCTCACTTCATTTTTATTTGGTTTTATTTTCATATATAGTAATATTCCATATTTTTAGTACTGGAAAAGATTTATGATTTTTTTTACAATATATAATTTATAAGGTATAAACTAATAGAATTTGCTCATCATGTAAAATTAAAGTTCAAAATACTTTAACTCCAGAAATTCAATTACAAGAATAAAATCAATACTAAATCCTTTTTTAAATAAACTCCTTCTGGATGTTAGAAGCAAAATTAGCAGGAGACAGAATGCCCATTTTCAGAAAGAACACTGATAACTATGTTCTTAGTGAGGAACCAGTTTAATCTCAATGATCTAAGTAACAATAAAATCAGGTATAAACCAAAATTAGCAATTAAAGCAAAGCAACAAAAAGCTTATTTCTCACCTAACAGAATCGTGCTGAGTCCTCAAATGCAGAAGGAACAGATAAAGTTTTTGTATACTTTTTTCTTTGCTGAGTCTCCTTTTTTCCAGATTGCCTGCAATCTCAGAAACTGAACACTGTTGACTAGATTGGTTTTATTTCTGAGGTGTGGTATTCACTGCAACTGTTGACTGTAGATTACCTCCAGGTCTGCACTTTTAGTCTTCCTCGTAAGTCATAATGTTCTTCTCAGAGAAGCTAAGTCTTTTTGTTCTTGTCAAACATCAGATCAATTTGGACTACCTGTTTATTTCTCAGTGCTGCTTCTACAGCTGATATTTCAAACACGCTTCCAGCATGTAGTCTAAGAACACCCATGAGGATATCATCCTGTCTTAGTCATGATGAAGAGTACTCCCCAAGAATCCCATCTCTCTATTAGCAATTATAATAACAAGATCCAAATGATGCAATCCTGAAAGCTGAAGTCTGAGAATGGTAGCTTTGAGAATAAGCTGATGTATCTGCAGTTATGGGCTAGAGACCTAAGTTGGTTTTATATCAAAAAAGAACAAGAAATAAAACTCTGTCCAACAGGCCACTGAAATTTTTTTCATTTTCTGCAGATTCATGTGACATAATTTCTGAATTCAAAAATATCCTGCACATTTCATATGCTTCACTGAGTGCAATTGCTGATGCTGAAATGCTTATGACACTAGCTAAGCATCTGAGCATCTCCCTTTAACCCCTTTATGATTAGCTTTCATTACCTCATTTATCATGCCCCCCTCCCAAAATTGTGGGCACAATTCGTACCACCTTCTGTTGCTGATAAAAGAACTGACAGAATTTGAAGAATGCAATATACTTTCTAATTCAGTTAGCAGGTAATGTGTTTCCATGGCGTATTATGAGAGATGCTGTGCATAGTACTTTCTGCAGCCCAGTCAAGATAATTCAGTGTTGCTACATGACAAAAATAGGTGTATGTCACTATCGTTCTGGTCTGAATTGATTTTATTTGTAGTAGAAAAAGAAAACCTACTTGAGAAACCATTGATTCATGTTCAAAACTAGATTATATTTTGATTGGGAAGTCACTTGTACTGAGTCTTGCTGGGATGGAGTTAACTTTCTTCATAGCTGCCTGTATGGTGCTATGTTCTGGGTTGCTGGCTACAGTGTGGATAACACACCAGTGTTTTGGCTATTGCTAAACATTGCTTAAAACAGAGCAAGGCTTTACAATTTACTTATTTACTTTAATTCTGATGAAAACCTAGCTGTAAATGTTGAAAATCTTTAGGTGCTTTTCTTCCCTTTGTAAGGGAAGTGTCCATTTCACGCTGAATAGAGCTCTGGTGCCATCCATTAAGAGTTTATCTCACAGAGTTTTCTGACTACTATGATAATAAGATCATTCAACTCACGAAGGAGCTACCCTGCTGGCAGTCAAGCTGTGTGTAGAGAAACCTAAAGTAAACTTCTCATAAAATTATTTCAGGACAGTGCACATCTGGGAGACTGTGGAGGAGTTTGGATATAATGTTCAGTGCAAAAAAATACCCTGTCTCAGGCCAGGTGAACAATGAAGAGTGAGTCTGACTCCAGAGTGCTTAGGTTGGAGAAATCAGAACTGTGATTCCTCTGAGCTCTCCATTCATTTTCTGCTAGACAGTAATGCAGGTATAATTCTGTGGACAGTTTCTAGTACTCATGAATGTGAATTTCCCTCATACAGCCAGGCACCATCAGTTATTTTTGATAGGGCTTAGCTTTCCAACCCTGTTTTTATTTTCATGTTTTTCTGTAAAAATTACATTTGGTATTGGGAGTTTTATTGATCTGAATGTAGTTAGAGGCTGACCTGACTTTTTGCTTAAGAAGTTGAGAGTTTTAAGTTATAGGCCTCTTACTTCCATTCAGTTTGCATATCAAGTATTTTTATTTTATGGAATCTAGCAAAATTTGTTGATCAATTAAACAACAAAATGTAAGAAGTGAGCTCTCATAAGAATAATTGAAGATGATGGAAAAAGCAATGTTGAGGTTTGGGAAAACTGTAAAATTAAGTATTGTGCTGTCAGTATTAGCAAACTAGCTAGTAGTGAGACTGGATATTTGTTATTGTTCTGTATATCTGCATATCATAATTTCTTGTAGATTTTTCATTTCTTTAGGATCTCTTACATGAACTGTAACATTCTATATATTTTTTTCTGTGAAAATAATACATTTCTTTAATACTGTGTCAAGTATAAACACAGAAATAAAGAAAAGAAGGGGGGGGGGAGGGAATAAAAGCAGAATATGTGTGTTCCATGTCAGAAATAAGACCTGGCAGGGTGAAATGTAAACTAAGAAGAGCACAGAGTATATAGACATTGGGTCCTGTGCATAGTCTACTTCTTGTATTCAGCCCATGCATAGAAATGAAGCAACACAGCTGGGAGCCACTGCCTGGAAATAGCCTGTTGTCAGAAACCTGGTATAAGTGATGGAATGTCATAAGCAAGGAGTATGTGGTGTTCATTTTAATGATGATGGCTTGAGTAGTAAGAGCATCTGGTGCCTGACAGTATGGCTTTGCTTATGTCTCAGTATGCGTGCTTTGTCTTGTTGCTTACTCAGGTGATTTGGTACAACATTAATGTGGGCTAAATGTCATTAAACTGGAAAAGGATTGTTAAATTATTTCCGAAGTAAAAGAGATTTCATTCTCAGTGTTCAAAATATCATTATGGTACACCATATTTCAGACACTTGCAGTTGGTCTTTTGTTGCAGTTAAAATTAGGTAAGCTGAGAACACTGTAAGATTTTAAAAATACACATATTTTAGTCTATTGAAAATATAGTTCTAAAAGCTATAGTATTAATCATTCCTTTACTATATAAGCAAACACAAACCTTCAATTGTTCAGCTTCATTCTCGTCAAAGAGATTGTCTGCATGGCAAGGAAAGAACTCAAGGAGATAGATATGTAAAGAAGGTGAGTTACAGTTTAAATAAGAAATCCTCGTAGTAAATATTACAGTTACTATATACAATATAAAAGTACATATTATTATATGATGCATAAAATGGTATAACTTAACATAGATAATACAATATACATGTTAATTATAAATAGTGATATAGTCATACATAATGTAAAATGTAATTGTAATGTTATATTGTGTATTATTGTATATATTATCAATTCTATATCATGTAATAAGTTACATTATACAAAACATAGTATATCATATAATCTATATATTTCATTTATATATAAATATAGAAAATTTTGTATAGAAGTTATATGTAGGGTATGGTATAATTATTACTGTATACATATACTGCACCACCAACTGACTGCCCAGTCAATTTCTCAGCAGTGGTCCCACAGGCCAACCTTCTTACAGCTGAGCATAACACCATATGGTATGGGATATCCCTTTGATCAGTTGGGGTCAGCTGTCCCAGCTGTGCCCCATTCAACTCCTTGTGCACCCCCAGCCTGCTCACCGGTGGGATTTTGTGATCAGCAGAAAAATCTTTCACTCTGTGCAAGCACTGACCAGCAGTAACGAAAATATCCCTGTGTTATCAACAGAGTTTCCTGCACAAATCCAAAACATAGCCTCATAGTATGAACAAAATTTAACTCTACCATAGCCAATATCATCACATGTTGTCTCCACCTTAGCACCAGTTTTTGAAGTAATTCAGTGATAGGAATCCATTCCTGAGATTCTTTAGGAGGCATGTGGCTTCAAAAGTGAAAACCTTTTCAACAAGGACATAGAGTTCATCTTTGTTCCTAGCTCACACAAAAGAGGAGCATAAGTATTTTCTTTTTTCAGCTTCAGCCTGACAAGGGAAAGAAATAAATGAAGAGAATGGAAAGAAACACTTAAAGACATAAGAAGAGTCTGTAAGAACATAGCTTAATTGCCACATGCAGTTGGCTCTTTTAAAAAAATTTCATTATCCTACAATGAAAGAAATAGGAGTGGCAGGAGGAGGAATCAGCTGAAAAAGTGCAATGAGCGGAACCTTTGTAATTTCACCTCTCCTAGATCTTGTGAGGACAGTTTCAGCTGCCAGGCAGTCAAAGACTCTACCTGTCTCTGCTCTACTCTGACAAGTGTTTTGGGCAAGTTCACAGTAAGGTAGTAACATGTCTTCCTTCTCTGCTTAAGTGTATTGCATTACTATGTCTGCCAGTAAATTTAGTTCTGCTAAATTCACTTTAGACTTAGACTAAGGATAATCTGTTAGGCTATTTATAATGCAGATTTTTATAAATTCAATTTAGTGACTTGCGGTAAAAATGTTAGATTAGTGTAGAAAAGTTCACGTTAGCTTGTGGCAATTCAAACTTGTTAACTACTACTGTTGTGGCTAGGGTTGCAGATAACTTATGACATGGCCTATGTTTGAATTTATCTCATTTTTATTTGATTGATTGTTTTGGAGACACTAAGTGCATTATGCTAAAATTGCTTCTTAAGTCTTATTCTGTATGACAAGCTAAGCTATGTATCAGAGTTGTAATGGAGAAAATTCTACTGTATATACATAGGTATAAGTAGGAAATTATTTGATTTTTGTTGGTAATAACAAAGTCTAGATACACATAACAAGAAAATTTAATCAGTGTGCCTAAAACTGATAGAGGGGTAATAAAGCATCATTTACTACAGCAATGTCTATTACTAAAGAATGAAAGATAATATTGCAAGCCTATTCAGAAGCAAGCCGCTTGAACGGATTCGAATTTGGAAAAACTAGAATAGTTAAGTGCCTGAAGTTTTTTACTTCCTAGATTAACACTTGCAAGATACTTCAGAGAACGGAATTTGTAAAATTGTAGAAGTCAAAACATGTTATGAAAGACATTTATCACTGGCCTACACATAAATTGCTAACTTCAGGCCATGTTCAGATGAAAGTTCTACAAGTTGAACTTCCAGAAAGTGGAGCTGCAGATAAAATTAAGTAACATCACAAAGCCTAGGAATAACACATAGCACTTGCTCTTCAGTTTTAGAAGGACTAAAAAAGTGATTAGAATTTCAGGAACCGGAAGTAAGAGTGCAAAACTACATTTCCAGAAAATAAGAGATCATAATGCACTACAGTCTATTAAATACACATAAATATACACTAAGAAGAAAGTTACCATACACTCATAGTACCAGATATGGTGATTTTTTTAAAACTAGATAAACCAAGTGTGGACAAGGAGATAACAAGGTCAAAAGTTTTTTCAGAAAATAGTACTTTCTTTTCTTTCTGCGTATGGTTAGCAAGTGAGAGTGTTTGAATTGAGGATATATCTTTAAGTGTAACCAAAATACAAATACTAAGTTATAAAAGACAGTACCTGAACATCCAGTTACTGCCTCAGGAATATGACAAATGCTCTAGCAAGCAATATATTTGAGAGCAGAAAAAGATTCAGCTTTTCAGCGAGGTCTTATCTCTTTTTCTCAGAGAATAAGCAATCCAAGTGGAATGAATTTTTCCTGATTGGAAATGCACTTTCAATTTATTCAAACAATTTTCACATTCAATAACTAAAAACTTTTTTATTCTTGTTACTTCTTTTTTTTTTCCTTAAATGAAAAAAAATCAGTGAAAAGAAGTAGCCTCTTGGGCTTTTGGAAGGGAAAGAAAGAGGGCCAGGGCCCTGGCATTTTTTTGTTCCAGAAGTTTTTGAGATTAGATACTGTTTTGCCGTTCATCATATCAAGAGACTTAACAGTGGTACTGTCTAATTAAAAAGCAATTAAATTTTATATTCAGATATTTTGATGATATATCATCACAATAAAATATCTTTTTTTTATGCTCACAACCAAAATTTTATGCTTAGAGTTTTAATTACAAAACTGAAAAGGAGACCCCCAAGAGACAGTCTATGTCTTCATCAGAAAAAATGCTCACATCTATGCTGGTTTTGGCTTAATATCTTCCTCAGTGGTATGAAATCTTCGTTATTAATTCTGATTTTTTTCTCACCATTTTAAACTTATAATGACAGTAGTTATGAAATCTTGACGTTGACATCATTGCATCAAGATAATAGTATTCATTTTCTTTGATATTTGAAGACATTCTTTCTTGATGACTCTTATCTGGAAATCACTAGTCTTTAGAATTGGAAATACTATAGGAAAAGAGAAATTACCATGTCCATGCTTAACTTTTTCTACTTTTAAGTTTTTCAGCCTTTTACTCTTCTGAGTAATTTGTTCTGTTTCTACTCCTGTTCTATGAAATTAGTGCCAGTAAACTGCCCATTATAGGTATCTAAATGTCATTCCACAGAATGACTTTATAATACTCACTTAAATGTCTGGTTTTATACTTTGTCTCCTGCTCTCTCAATATAGGTCAAGTACAATTACTTTTCCAAATTTGTATTGATGATAGAGGAATTGAACCAGACTCTAGTGGCCTGAATACCAATTACAGTGAAGGCAGATTTAAATTTCAGTCACCACAGAATGTCATACTGCTGCAAATTTAACTGTTTCACCTCAGATATAATTATATATTTGACTTTGTAATTTGTCATACTCAGCTTTCTCAGTCTACTATGGGATACTAAGACCTCCAAGAAAATCAGTAAGTATTACTGTCGTGGTTTGAGCCCAGCCGGTAACTCAGAACCACACAGCCGCTCGCTTACTCCTCCCCCTTCTTTCTCCCCCCGCTCCTGGAGGGATGGGGAGGAGAATCGAAAGAATGTAACTCCCACGGGTTGAGATAAGAGCAGTCCCGCAACTAAGGTATAATACAAAACCACTACTGCTACCACCAGTGATAATAATGATTAGTGAAATAACAAGGGGAGAAGATACAATTGCTCACCACCCGCCGACTGATACCCAGCCCGACCCGAGCAGTGATCTGGGCCTTCCGGGTAACTCCCCCTGGGTTATATACTGGGCATGACGTGCTGTGGTATGGAATATCCCTTTGGCTAGTTTGGGTCAGGTGTCCTGTCTCTGCTTCCTCCCGGCTTCCCCTCCTCCCTGGCAAAGCATGAGACTGAGAAAGTCCTTGGTTGGAATAAACATTACTTAGCAACAACTGAAAACATCAGTGTTATCAGCGTTGTTCCCAGGCTGAAAGTTAAAAAACACAGCACTGCACCAGCTACTAAGAAGGAGAAAAATGACTGCTATAGCTGAACCCAGGACAATTACAAATAATAGATTGTCTTCTCTTGAAGTTAAGGCCATGACTACATAAGCTGAGCTCAAAAAGTTTCCATGAATCTTGATGTATCTATGACATGCCGGCAAAGCTCTCTGTTGTATTTGAAAACACTGACAACGTACGAGTTATCACCTGTACTTGATAGTTTATCATCTGTACTGAATAGTCAGATTTATAGCATACCAGTTGGAAAATCTAACTGAAGATTTGGTAATCAAGTTCTCTTTGTAGATCTGGTGACATCCCCTATCCAAAAAAAAAAAAAAAAAAAAAGGCTCTCAGACATACTGGTAGGTTCAATTTGGAAAGTAATATAGTGAACACTGCATAAATTGGAATTAAATCTCTGCTACGAATGCAAAGATTTATGTGTTCTTGAGTGGTTATAAAGTTTTTCTCCCACAAAATTACTTGCTGAACTTAATTTTACAATAAAAATCAAAGTGGAGACAGTAGCAAGTCATGATGCTCACTAGCTGAGAGTCAGGGTATGTGGCAGGTGTCTGCTCCTTTAAGAGTATCAGGACAAAGAAGACAAATCAAAGTGTACGGATCTGACCAGCGCATGATACGTGCTCAGTGGCATGAATTGGTAAGAAAATGTGATGTATGACAATGTTTTTCATGGTTTTGATTGCTTGATTATTTTTGTTTTGCATATTATCACTGGGGGAAACAAACAAAACCCCAGCAACTCAAAACAAACTGAAAAACCCCAACAATCAAAGACCAGAGAGCAGAATTCCTCATTTGTCACTTCTGTATGCAGCAATGAGAACATAATCTTCCACCTTTATGGCTTCAGAATGTTATTTCTAGTTACCCAGTGCCTTTAACAAGTGCATTGAAAACTATTCTTCCACTTACCAGCTTTTTATCTTCAAGTAAGGAACTTTTATAGGGTGGGAAAGCTATGGATTGCAATTGAGAGAGAACTTGGTTCTACTTAATGAGTGACTGGTCTGACCATTAAGATGTGTTGCAAAGAGTGTGCACAGCTCTCATTGTTGAAGTCTGAGTCATTTATGTCTAAGTTCCTCTTGCACCTAGGAGCTAGAGGTGCTCAATGTCAAAGGATATTAGGGAGATGTGCAGTTGATAGTTGAGCATTCCCAAAAACATAGATGTTAGAGTCTCAAGAAGTGGTGGGTTGGTTTGTTTCTTTGATTGCCTTTCTTCCCTTGGAGTAATGTCTTTTTCCTGTAAAAGCTCGATTAGGCTTTTCTAAATCACCTTTTTCAGTTTAGGTTTCTATATGTAGAAGCACCTACGTCTTTGTTAAATACTTGCTTGTTCATGAGATAAGGAGTGTTATAGAATAACCAATCCCCCCTTTATATATTTTTCTAACAAGAGGGTGAATTCCGTCTGCTGGTTTGTGGATGTTTGAGATTAGGTGATATGAACACAACTGAAATGTCATTCAGGAGTAATGTATCTCAGGGAAAGTACACAAATTCACATCAGTTATTTTCCAGTAATGCATGACAAAATTTTCATGATAGACTGAGTAGGAATTTCTGGAGTATTATGTAGCAGTTCAAAAACAGAGCAAGGAAGGCTTAGGCTCAAAGTTAGAGCAACTCCCACCCAGAAATATGGAAAAATTTAATTAAACTTCCTGTTACTCAGTGAGCTGATTTTTCACCACTCACAAGTATGAATTGTTTTGATTCATATAACATGTTGTTATTAAAGAGAGGAAAAAGTATTCATAGAATCATAGAATAATAGAATCGTAAGGATTGGAAAGGACCTTAAGATCATCTAGTTCCAACCCCCCTGCCATGGGCAGGGACACCTTGCCCTAAACCACGTGGCTCAAGGCTCTGTCCAACCTGGCCTTGAACACCGCCAGGGATGGAGCATCCACAACCTCCCTGGGCAACCCATTCCAGTGCTACCAATAAGGTAGGGAAATATCGAAAAATACCATATCCAATTGCTAAATAAAATACAGGGAGTATAACTAGTTTACAACCCTTTCTTCCAGTGAAATAAATGTTTAGACCAACTAGTATCCTTCCCTTTCCTTGAAGTACACTCATCTTACAGATTCAGTTTAAGTACTTGTGGAAAGCAAAGCCCGCTTTAAGCAGATGCTGAATATTTGGTATGACTGGCTTGCTTCAGTCTCTCACACTGTGCATTCCTCACTTAACTACATGCTCCTTGTCTGTCTAGCTGTGGTTTGCTATTTCTTGTTCTGTTTCCTGCTCTGCTGCTCTGCATTAGCTAGCTGTGTCCCACTTTGCTAGCTCACCCCTTTAGCTACTCCTTGCTGTTCTCCCCAGTTGGTTGCCTGCTGCTTGCTTTTCCTTGGAAATGTAGCTAGACTCCCTTGCTTTGCTAAGAGTTTTTGTTAGCTCAGCTTTTAGCAAAAATATAGATATGTATAGCCCATGAAGTCAGCCAGTTTTTCAGAATACAAGAAAAAAATCTGAAATGTCATCTTTTCTTTCTTTCCCTCCCCCCCGCCTCAAATTACAGTAAGTTCTTAGAATTTAGCAGAAGATTCTTGAATATGGTATTCTTCCTAGCCTTCTAATTGTGGTACACTACACTGGAAGCTATTGCCCTCAATTTAGCATAAGCTTACCGTGTCTAGAGTGAGTAAACATAAACATCCGCATGTTGTTTATTCATGAGCTTGTACTCAAATGCTCTTCCAAAAAGCAGGACCACTTTTCCCTCTGGCAGTCTTTGGAGGTAAGTTATACTTGGTGTTCGTTTTGGCTTTATGAGTTTAAAGACTGCATGATTTAATTCATCGTGTCTCACTCTCACCTGGGTGCAACACTGAATGGGAAAAAAACCCAAACAGTTTTCATCAGTAACTTGTATTAAAGGAGACATACTAGATGGGGTCATTCTTGATTTTCCTTGTGACGATCATGCAGTTGAACATTAACGGTTTGAATAATGGCAAAGAAGTAAAATGTATAAATATCATTACCTGGGAAACAATTATAATTATGTGACGCAACATTGTCATTGAAAATGATTGTAATAAATTGAAGAAATAGTCCAAATCAATAAGTGGAAATTCTATATAGTATGAAGAAATATATTTAGGAATGAGGAAAAAAAGAAAAAAACAGAAAATTCCTCATTACCAGCTTGGAAATACTATTTCAGGAAAGGATCTGATGTTATAAATCAGAAATGATGATACAAATCACAAATGAAGAAATAAAGTGAAATAAACTGACAAAATTCTTTAGCACAGAGGAGAGTATCAAGGATGTTAGAGACTTAGAAAATATGATCTGTTAGTAAAAGCTGAAGTAACAGAGTTTATTTAGCCTAGGAAAAAAATGACTGAGAGGAAACAACAGTATTCAGATATATGAAACTGTAAAAATGAGGCACTGATGGATTGCTTTCCATATCCTCTGAGGGTAGAACAAGAAATAATCAATATAGTATGCAGCAAGAAATGTTCAGATTTGATACTGGAAAACATAATTGCAAAAATAGTACTGAACTTGTCAAGGAAGGTACTAGAATTTAATTGGAAATCTTAAGGAAGTCTTGGCCAGTATATTTCGTCTTGCTGAAACGATCTTTGGCTGAGATCAGTATTTGAAAGAGTAGTACAAAATAGGTAGGATTTGCTTGTTAAGATCATCTGGTCAATGAGAAACTGAACTGGCAGTGTGCTCTCAGAGCCCAGAAAGCCAACTGTGTACTGGGCCACATCAAAAGAAGTGTGACCAGCAGGTCAAAGGAGGTGATCCTGTCCCTCTGCTCTCATGGAGAGGAATACTTGGAATACTGTGTGCAGTTCTAGTGTCCTCAGCAGAAGAAGGACATGGAACTGTTGGGATGAGTCCGGAGGAGGGCCACAAGAATGATGAGGGGACTGGAGCACCTCCCGTATGAAGAAAGCTGGGGCTGTTCAGCCTGGAGAAGAGACCTAATCGCAGTCTTCCAGTATCCGAACGGGGCCTGCAAGAGGGACTGGAGAGGGACTCTTCATCAGGGACTGTAGTGGTATGACAAGGGGTAATGGCTTCAAACTGAAACAGGGGAAGTTTAGATTAGCTATAAGGAAGAAGTTCTTTACAGTGAGGGTGGTGAAGCACTGGAATGGGTTGCCCAGGGAGTTTGTGGATGCTCCATCCCTGGCAGTGTTCAAGGCCAGGCTGGAGAGAGCCTTGAGCAACCTGGTCTAGTGTGGTGTATCCCTGCCCACGGCTAGATTCATAGTTGAAACTACATGATCTTAAGGTCCTTTCCAACCCTAAGCATTCTATAATTTTATCTAGAAAGCACAGAAATTATGACAATGGCTGAAAGAATAAGGGGAGAAAAGGTTTAATTTGCTGGGTTGGTTGGTTTTTTCCTCTGGAATTCTTTTCTGATTTGTGGCAGTAGGCCACCTCACGCACACTTCTCCATTTCAATTTCCACAATTACAGTTCAGAAGGATGCTATTTTATACATATTCAATTTACAGTGGCTGAATGAATTTCTTTTTCTCTGATTCCAGGACAAACATGCACCACCACTTCCACTCTCCCCTGCAATCCTAAATCAGATGCTGTTTGCCCAGGTTCTCGAGGCTCTTGCACTCAGCTAGATTCTACTTCTTCATTGGAATGTGATATTACAGCTATTGAATGCATCTACAAAACTCCAGAATTTTAAAGAACTTTAAAGCATCATTAGTTAGGCACATAATTATCCGGGTGGGAAAAAAAAAAAGAGAAACTTACATGAGCAACAGGTACATCAATCACTTCTGATGTGCCTGACAGACTACTCTGAGGCATTATCTGTTAAGTACATCAAGAACTGTTTAGCTAGTTCAGGTTATGAAGCTGTGCTCTGAGATGAGAAGAGGAGCAGGTGGGAAAGACTAGGGACAGTTCTCAAGTTCAGCTTCCATCTAGGACCAGAGATCAGATATAAAATCATAAAAGTTCATCAATACAATTAGATGTCATTCTTTCTGTTTTTATTTTTGTTTTACTTCTGCATGTATATAGTGTAGATTTTTTAAATTTATTTTCTCTTTCTTCAGAGTTCAGCTACATTCCAGCTGGAACCAGAAAATAAGCACCTACTAGTGTAGCATCTGACTCAAGTTATAACTACATATTGGAAACTAGAGATCTTAATCCAGAGTTATAAATATCAAACATAGAATTTGAATATATTTGGATCAACTCTCTTGTTTTGATTTTCAAAGGTTACTGATCAAAAATTACTCTGCTGGTTTACCATATATTTAGGAAGAGAAGTTTCTTTTTGTCAACAAAACTGAACTTTCTGTGTTATTCTGGTCTGCATAATATGATGGAGTGTTGCCCTATAGCTGAATAGAAACAGATGTATATGGAGAAAATAACAAAAACAGCCACAGATGGCATATCACATGTATAACTCCTTAATTTATCCCTCTTTGTGTGATACAATTATCCCGGCAAGTAGGCTGTATTCATCCTCTTTTCACAGATTCTGCTAGTTCCTGCAGGGACACATTTCTGCATCATGCTGTAAACTGCCAGGACAGCACACGAGGTTTCCTCACTCTCTCATTGCACCCTCTCTAGGTCCCTGTCCATTTTGCCTTTTGTTTGTTTGTTTATTTTTGAGTAACTGTGATTACAATGAAAGTAGAATTGTTTTAGTTGTTTATTCAGAATATTGATGTGGTTTGCTTCTTTAGGAAAAAAATTCCAACAACCTCATCCCATTTCCTATATGTTATTTGCAAATACAGGATCCTCTTTTCCATAGGAGAAAGTGTTATTTTAACTCAGTGTTCAGAATTCATATTTACCTCATGAAATTTGTATAAACATAACCTAATCTCATCAATGTTTGGTTTACTCTGAACTTTGCATAATGAGTATTAAACTGGGACTTGGTTTGAATACCAAACTGCTCAGTGTTTCTCCATCACTTTTTGAAGTGATTTCCTATCATAACCTTAAAGAAGTCTTTAAGCTGGCGGAAACTATGAGTATAGAAATAATTACTCATGTAAGCATTAAATTAAAAGCTATTAAGAATGTATTAATTCAACTCTTGTGACAGGTGGCTATAATAATGCAATGATGTGTCACCAAAGTAGGTACTGGAGAACTGGAGAGGAGGATACATTGTGAATGAATGAATATCAGTTGTTTCTTTGCCCTTTTTTTGGGGGTTTGGATTTTTGTTTGGGGTTTCTGTGGGGGGTTTTTGAGGTATTTGGTTTTTTCGTTGTTTTTTTTTGTGTTTGTGTGGTTCCCCCCCCCCCCCCCCCCCTTTTTTTTTCCTGAACAAGGATCAGAACTGTTTAAACCGTTGCCACATACTGGAAAGTTGCCTTGTGCCAATAACAGTGCAGAACTATACTCTTCACTGTATTACTCTGGGTCAGCTTTGCATAAATCCATAGCTTTATGTCACTTTCTGCCTTGTAAAGAACTGACACACAGATCAGGCAGAAGACATTGAATTAAAGTTCATTTTAAGCAAGCAGACAAGCAACAACACTGGAACAGGTTGCCCAAGGAGGTGGTAGATGCCCCATCTGTGGGATAATTACTGAATATGATTTAGAAATTAAACTTATATTTAAAAATGTAGCATTGCTCACACATAAAGGAAAAACGGACTTTCAGGGTAAGATGCAGCTGCACCTGGTATGCCAGGAATTCACTCCACAGCGGTTCCCGTGGCAACATTGCTTGACGGAGGATGGAGCAGAGTGGAGATTCTGCGGCCAAACTCTGTCCCAACACCAGCAGAGATGGGAACTAGGTGGTACTTAAAACTGATAAGCTGCATACTTGCTGCCCTGAGCCAACGGTCTGTCACCTTTTGACAAAATGCTGTCCTTTGTGTGAACTTTGCTTCATTATAATGCATTTTAATACAAAAACACACCTCCACCTCCAATGCTACCCACCTCCAAAGTGAGACCACCCCTCTTTGAGCATGCTCTTTGAATTTTTTGTGGCATATACCTTTAAAAGCGAAGCGAGGAAAGTTTACACCAATAACAATAAAGGTATGTATGACTAGAGTCACTCAAGCTCCACCTTGAAAGTGAAAAATAGTATAAAAATGACCCAAAAAGTGGGGGGCTTTAGGGAAGACATCATCGCGGATGAGCCGAGGAAGACCCCATCAGCTGACTGCTCTCGACTCCTGGGACCGGTCGATGGGCTGGACCTTTCTTCTCCCCATAGGGACGCCTTTGGGTAAGACTTGCACTGTATCCAGTGCTTCCCCGGGAAAATTAAGAATCTCTACATAGAGTTACTTTTTACTTTTATACTTTAAAGCCAGGCTGTATTATTCACGACTTTGTCGCGTGGTCATATACCTTATTATTTGCACGTGCTTTTGCAGACAGTGTATTTATCACCGGCAATCCATAGGAACCTGTATCTGTTGCTTTAATAAACTGCACTGTTTAAATAGCTAATCGTAAATCTCTCATTGAACGCGACCAGCTCCCTCAGTGTGGCCGTGCTAGTTTGTGAGCACGATTAGACTAAAGGCGCAGTACACTATTAGTGCATCTGGAATCGTGATTATTCAATATATTGAATGCGACCGGACTGATAGTGGCAAATTGGGCATCACTCAGAATCTCAGCCTAGCCGCACCCAGCCCCTCTAATATCTGATGACCAGCTGGAAAGCAGGGGGTTTTATTTTCTGCCAAATTATTTTACCCTTTCACGCAACACCATCCCTGGAAATGTTCAAAGTCAGGTTGGACGGGGCTCTAAGCAACCTGATCTAGTTGAAGATATCCCTGGTCATTGTCAGGGAAGTGTCGATCTAGATGTCCTTCTGACATAAAGTGTTCTATGATTCTATGATTTTAATAAACGTAGAAATATGCTGTTCCTATTTAGTATTTTTAATGGACAGAATGATTTTTCTTTGTTTTCCTGAACAACAAACTGTACTATTAGGTACATTTTCAAACAGCAAAAAACATTGAAATGAAGCTAAGAAATGGCCCATATTTGTGACAGTGAAGAATAAAAAATCTTCATACATTGAGTAAAGTCAGATAAAGAAATCTTTGAAAATGTCTTGTGGTCATAGATCAATTAATAGAATGAACACTAGTATAAAAATAATTATAAGAAAACAATCTATGTTAACTGTGACTTTTTTTTTTCTCTGTGGTCATGGTGCTATGCACAGGCAGGAACATTCACAAAACATAAGTGAAAGGAGAAGACCAAGCTGTATTCTTGCCTGGTTTTGAAATTGCTCTAGCTCAGCTATTCCACAGTTTGCTGTCTGCTGCTTTCTGCTTCCCCGAAAGTCTCCCACAACATCCTAGATCTTTCTGGACAGATCTTTTTCCTCTGGCTCTGTTGAAGACAGTGTCAAAATTCCATATGAAATCCTTTGCAGTATGTTTTTAAGTTTCATTCTCCTGCAACCTTCTTTTTCCTTTATCCTGTGCTTAAATTGGTCACCAAGAATACGCGTGTAAAGTAAGCATCCATATACTTGCTTACATGAGACTGACATGCTACTCTGACTTTACTACATGCAATTCATTCTAAATTTCTTCTTTTATTAGGCATTAGACAGTTCTTGTATTTTCGGATGGAAGAGACAAGGTCCATATTTGTGCTTGGACTACAAAAAGATAATTGAATTTACTAGAAAACTGCACATTTCTGCATCAAGCTAAGATTTATACTGTGACAGTTAAGATGTCAAATAGCAGAAATGTAATCTTTATTTTTCTTTTTGTTTACTGAAAAACTCCAGTATTTTCTATGAATTTATTTTTTATTGGGATTGTTTTATTTTCATTCCCTTCTGTTACAATAAAAAAGTGACAGACATAATATGCCATTTGCCTTTTTCGCTCCAAAGAAAACATTATAGAAAAAAGTGAGGTTTGTGTCAGTATTGAGAAGCATTCAGTAGAACAGTTCTGATTTTAGGTGGTGACAAAATCTATGGCTGATACCTGTTAGCTCCTGATGACTTCACACAAATCATAGAATCATAGGACAGTTTGGGTTGGAAGGGACCTTAAAGATCATCTAGTTCCAACACCATGCTCCATCCCTGGCGTTGTTCAAGGCTGGGTTAGAGAGAGCCTTGAGCAATATGGTATAGTGTGAGGAGTCCCTGCCCACGGCAGGGGGCTTGGAACTTGATGATGTTAAGGTCCTTTCCAACTCTAACCATTCTATGATTGATGGTCGACACTTGTTAAATAATAAGTGAAAGCACTGTGGTATGAGAAACTATATTTAGCTGTTATTGCTGTTAAGAAATGTTGGGAGCAAATTTGCCTAAGTATCCAACCTAAGCTGGTCAGTTAAAACTCCGTAGGAGCATAAGTCAGTAGTTAGGTTCTTTTTTTGATGGCAGTGTGTCTTAGAGGCTTTTTAAAGGCATAAAATCCAAGAGCTGGAAAAGAGAATGACTGGTTAGGTATCCGATGTCATGTCTGTAGCAGGAGTCTAGGTTAATGCTCTGGTCATTTCCAAACTGCATTAATATATATTGATGCATATGTTAAGTGTATCTTAGCATCAGTGCAAAGAAAATACAGTTCTGCTCTAACGAATTTCTGTCTTTAGAAACCAGAGAACCAAAATTCAAGGCCTGTGCCTGCCATATTTTCACAATTTAGGCTGGACAAAGCTTTAGATTAGTGAGGCATGGCATCTGTGACAGCTATTTCTTATGATACTGGCAGTGATTTTTTTTCCTAGACATTTTCTAGGCCATGTTTTCTGTATGTTACTTCTCTGTTCAGTGAATGTGGGAATTACTTCAACAACGGACAAAACCGTTCAGATTTTCTACTCCTGTTCTTCTTGTCCTTTGAACCTTCTTCTGTGTGATTGTTTTTATTGAAACAGAGGAATTTCTTTTCCAATCACTAAACTAGATTATATTTCAAGATTTAACTTCAAAGCATTCACATTATAAACTTTGTAATTTTGCCTCATCTGTTGAAGCATCATTTTTTTGTTTTGCCCTTACAGAACAAAAAGCACTTTACTAGAATATATACTTGTGTTTCTAGTGGTACAGGATGCCATCCTGTATTTTAAGCATTTATCTTTTTTGAGGTATTTTTCTCAAAGTATATGAACTTCTGTAGAGTATTATGCATTTAATTCTAGAATGTCATGTAATAATTGCATCATGGATGCAACAAAAAAAGTCTTTTTTTTTTTGTTTCAGCTGCCTTTCTCTATATTTTGAGTTAGTTTATTTCAATCTAAGAGGACACTTAATCACACTTATTCACACAGAAATTTACTTATTAAGCAGCACTTTTTTCTTCTGTAGAGACACACTTTATTCTCATAATGAAGATGGTAATTTTTGTATAGATCAACTCAGATGTTGCCTTTATAAGCATTTGAAACACTAATTCTGCTGATACATATGTAAAATACTAAAAGCAATTATTAACATGACAAGCTCCAAATGAAAAATAATGTGTTGGTTTTTATCCTAAATGAAATCAATTAATTTTAAGGAAGGTTTCCTTTGTTTCACTAGCTATTTCTTTAATAAATTGAAAATAGATGTGTCTACTTCTACTGCAAAGAATAATATTTAGAAATAATTAACAGCAGCAGCAATACTACTTCTCCCATTCCTCCTCCTCATAATATACAAACCCTGTAACAGATTGTGTCTTAGTATTCAGGATTTCCAATTAAGACATGTTACCAGTCCAATCAGAAACATTTTGCTAAATTCAGGTTTTAGGTTTGTTATAGCTTACACTTCTGTTATTATGATCCTAATTATGCAAATAGTATCATATTCAAGAATATAATCTATATAAAAAGTTTTCAGTGTTACAAGAAAAAGGTAATCTGTGATAAACAATGCAGTATGTTCCATGTTTCTGTTATCTTGGTCTCTCTGTATCTGGAGATGATATAAACTGTCATCAAAAGAAATACAGAATTGGGTAATAGATATTCTGCTCAAATTTAAAGGAAAAGTGATAGAGTACTCAGACTTTACTGTAATTCCTGGCAATTTGTTGGCTAACATTAAAGCTGTTCTCATTAGTCCCCAGGCAAGCACTATGGGGACGTAAGCGTCTGAGGAGTCTGTAATTTTGGTGCCTTTTTTTCCCAAAGCATGTATTTTCATAACATGCTTTTAAACGTATGTTCAGGTCATTAAGCTGTTTCAGAGTTTCATCATTTTCATTAGTCTAATATAAATGTGTATCTATAAATAGCTAATAGCTCCCATAGACTCAGATAATACTATCAAATGAGGCAAAGCATGTAGAAAATGTACTTTTAAAGTCTAAGTCTATACATATAGTCCTCAGACACTTTGAGTGAATTATTCATGTACATATTGTAGCCCTCATATAAGTTTGCAGTAGCAAATTCTTAGGTTTATTTGGATTTAAATGCATTAGTGGTAAAGGGGTAAAAAAGGAGAGGAAGTTGGTAAGACAGAGGAAATAAAAAATAAAATACATCATGTGCCAAATAAAGTGTATTCCCTACTTGAATAAGTACTTTTCACTCAACAGACAACTCTCATAAGTGAATAAACATTACTGTACCAAGAGTTTCTTCCACCTGTCTTTCACATCAAAACAGGGATGAAAATAATTATATAACTTATTTTTGTTGTTTTTCCTCAGGGATTTGTATCAGTGACATGTTTCTACTGCACTAAGAGTGAGCATTGCAAGATGATCTGGTCATTCATGAACCACTTGGCTTTATGCTGTAAACAAATTTAACTGTTGAATCAGAAAAACTGCCTGCATCATAAAACAAGTGTCTTTTACAGATATTTTTGTGAATGTATATATGCCTGACTTCACAGTCTCATCACCTCAGACAAAACAGACAGGTTAGTAATCTGTATCTTTGAGTTTAGTGAGCCTCTAACTCATATGTCTTAGTGGATAAATTGAATGTGAGCCATCTGCATCCTTGCATCAAAGAAAGCAATGTACATCTTGGTCTGCACTAGTGATAGTGTCACCAGCAGGATCAGGGTCATACTTCCTCTCTGTTCAGTATATCTGAAGTGTTATATCCAGTTTTGTGCTCCCCAGTAACAAGGATTTTTTACAAGCTGGAGCAAGCCAAGTGGAGGCCATCAGGACAGTCAGGTTTGGAGCACATTCTACAATGAGAAACTGAGGGGTCAGCCTTCAACCTTGACTCCAGAAGCCTTGTTACCATCTACAACCACTTTGTCAGAGGACGCAGAGAAGAATAGAGCCAGACTTCTGAGAGTTGCACGGCAATAGAACAAGAGTTAACAGACAAGGTGGCATGTGGGAAATTCTACTCGGATAAAAGGAAAATGTAAGCAAAAAAAAAAAAGTTTGGGTTTTGTGGGGTTTTTTTTCTTCCTCATAAGCATAGCCAAGCTCTGGAGCAGGTTTCACAGAAAGGCTGAGAGATGTCCATCCTTGGAGATGTTTAAGATGTTACTGAACATGGCCCTTGGCAACCTTATCTGACTAGACCTACTCTGAGCAGTGGCTTGGACTAATTGATTTATGAAGTTCCCATCTAACCTATTTTTTCCTAATTCCATGATACACAATGAAAGTGACAAGTAAAATGTTATTTGCATTGCATACTCTGTATAAAACCTTCATACAAAAAAATGTCTACACTTTATTTTCCCTCTAAGCCATATATACATAATTTGTATCTGTGCCTTAAGAACAAATTATTGTTAAAGTTTACACACAAGCTTATATTATTTTATACCTCTAAGAATGCACAAGTCTGCCAAGTTTCATTTTTAACTCATGAAAATAGAAGCTTTTCTCCCTCACTTTAGTTTTATCCTGTCCTAAGGAAAAGAAACTTCTTACTGGAGTTGATTCTGTAGATGGGTCAGTCTTTCTGGTATGACCTCTGCAGTTTGGCGTGAAATAACCAAGTAGAATTATCTATATATATTATTACATTCAGTTTGACTGTTGCAGGTAAGCCTTCCACGTCTTGTTGAGGAAACTGGTATTTGCACTGATATCTTGATTCCCATGTCTGTGACTTTTCCTGTGTCTAGTTTAGTGCAGCCACTATTTAAGTGTGATTAAATTTAAATGTCCTACAATTTTACAGTAGTTTATAGTAGAACTCTTTGTCGTGCTACATTTCACTACATCATTTATGTGATGTGACATGGTTAAATGAAGTGTGAGGTGATATAAAGTAATGAATCATCAAGCTTAGAGAGAGAAATGTAAAAAATAGAAACACTAAGTCAAAGCTGTAAGAAAAAAACCTAGCGACTAATACTCTTGCCTAAAAAACTAGTGCTAGTGTTTTCTAAAATGTTTGTAGGCAATGTAAAAAGCAATAGCAACTGACTGATTCCTATAATTCATAACATTATGTGTAAATAGAATGCTATTCTATTGGACAGAAATAACTGTTCTAGTCAAGACTGGTGTTAAAATTATTATGCAAAATCTGTAACTAAAAATCTATTACTAACAGAACTGTATAAACAGTACAAAAGTTTATGGTTCTCTTTGAGATATCAGCATTGCAGCTTTCTTTACAGGGTACTTCTTTGTAGAATAGATATTTGCCAAGCAGGATCTGATCCCTGAATTTTGAGGTTTTTTTCCAAGTATTATCTGATACTGTCATATGGTCTAGGGACTGACAGATAATCTACTGGGTTTATGTCATACTTACTTAGATTGGGAAATAGGGATAACATCATCTAATTTGTTCTCAGCTGCTTTCAGCTGTAATTTGTTCCAGATTTCTTTCCTGTGGTAAAGTAATTGGTCATGTTTATCTGTGCGAATAATATGAGCTTCATTACTGCAGTATCAGAACAGCTCTCATCAATCACTTCATATTCTGCTATTCCCTGTTCACAGTGTTAAGAAAATCCTTTGGCAAAATTATGGGTTCATTCATTTGAAGTGAGCCCTTTGATTTTAATAAGGTTGAACGGAAGATTCCAGGGTCAAATGTAGAACACTGAATTTGGTGTTTTGTATATGGACATGCACAGCCAAACTAGACAATGTATTTCCTGTCAATGTATAAGAAGCTGCTGATAGGTGCTGAAGAGCATTGATGTGTATTTCTCTAATATGGAGTTTGGCCCAGAGTTCATCATGTAAGTAAAAATCACCAAATTTGTAAGGTCTCTGTTACTAGTAGGTGTTTTGGTAAAGAAAAATGTATTATTTAAACTGCAGTGGTTTTGGTTAAGAAAAATGTCTTATCTAAACTACTTTCTGAATTTTCACATATAGCTTCCTTGTTTTTAAAGAAAATTTATAGATACATGTATTAGTCATATTTAAAAGACTATAGGCAGCTTTTTTCATCAGTTGCAGATTTCTTAGATTTTAGTATGAATTTCATACTTAAGCATAAGAAAAAAAATTTTGTAAGCAGGAAGTTAAATTTATTTTAAAAATATAAAAATCTGTCATCTGAGAAGAATTGTTTCCAGTCCAATTAAGCAAAGGGGTTTTTTTTAATTCAATAACAGTTAAAATTTTTTTTAAGAAGTCATTTAGGGTAATCCTACCAATAGTTTTATATAATCTTACTGATTATAAAACCATAGCCATTAGTCATTGTGAATGTTTTTTCTACATCTCAGAATGTCATTCTGTTGCATATACTTGGATAATTGTTGCCTGCTCTAGTTCTTGGGGAATATGTATATATATTTTTATTTTTTTTTTAAATTGGTTTGGGGACATTTTGGAGAGAAAAATAGGAAAAGAAATTCTGAAGAAGATTTAAAGGGATATTACTCTAAAGAAATTGGAAACCTCCCCATAGTAATGAATAGCTTCAGAATACTGCAAATTAAAGAGAATTAATATGACCTGTTGAGATATACGCTGTGTACCAAAAAGTAGATCACCAAATTCCATGTGCAAAATAAAGTTACTGTGTTATGTTTTCCTACCTCTTTTGATCACTCCATTGGGATCTCATTAATCCAGTGGTTTGATCTTTAGCTATAGCTGACCAGCCTTCTCAAAACTACCAAGTAAGAGAGAAGAAAGGGAAAATATTCACTAAAAGAATGAAATTTCAATATAGCTATATGGGTACAAAGTCCTTAAAAGATATTTGAGTATCTTGACTTGGACTGTAGTTTACTCATGTACTCCGGAAACTTATTATAGCTGTTATATTAGGGCTGGGGATGCATTGATTAGAAAGATATAGTGCTTGCTTTATATCATCTAAAATTTCCTTTAGCCCAAGAAAACTATCCATCAAAGACATGGTTTGTCTTCACATCACCAAAATAGCAGTTTCACTGTGACCTACAAGTTAAGTAAAAATATAATAGCTTGTGTAAAGGAATGGTTTCATGTACTGCATTCATCTTAAGGAATAAAAAATCATCACCAAAAAAAAAAAAAAAGAGAGAGAAATAAAATAACCACAACATTCAATGGTACTTGAATAGTTTTTGACCTTCCAGGAAAAGATACAGTCCACTTCCCAGCTGGACATTTGGCTCAGTGATACAGAAGATACCTGCCAGGCTTCACAGTTTCCTAAGATTCAGTACAGCAAATGAAAGATACTGTGAATAATAGATCATCCTTAAGATAGACATCAAATATAGAGCTATTGAACCAAAATAACCCTTGCAAATTCCTGGTATACTTTACCAAGAAATCAACACTATTGCTTTCCTTTCATACCCTACAAAGTTTAAGGAAGTATTTTATTTATTAACTTTCTGCATACAAGATGATATAATCCCTTTGTAATGAAATCTGTTAGTCCAGAGGCACAAAAATCAGATTCTGATCCCACCTGTCTTAATGTAAGTATGAAATAATATCAAGTTATAAAAATTTAAAGCATTTAAATTATAGTTAAATAAGTCTCATTAATTTGGAGTGATCTGCTTTTATTCACTTATTTCAATTTAAGTTATGTATGGAAACTGTAAAAGATTAGATCTTTTTTTTGTGTCTTTTAATTTAGACAGAGAGTACACTTAAAGCATTTGTCAAAACAATACTACTGTTTTGGAGTGCAGTGAGCTGACCACAGTTAACGTCTGCACAACCACACAGCTGCTTACTCCCTCCCCTCCCCTATGGAATGGGGAGAAAATGGAAGGAAGGTGAGATCGGATAAGCTGTCCTAGTTGTGCCCTCTCCTGACTTCTTGCCCACCCCAGCCTGCTCACTGGGGAGGCACAGAGCAGGAAAAAGAGAAAGCTTCAATGCTGTGCAAGCATAGCTCAGAAAAAGCCAAAAGACCAGGCTGTTAGCAGCACTGTTCTAGCCACAAATACAAAAGGCGCCTTGATAGAGGTTGTTACGAAGAAAATCCAGGGGCTGGACAGTTGTCTACAGTACATAGTCCTAACTTTTAAAATTTTACTTTTTTACCTTTCTTCTGAGATTCAATTCATCTTAGAATACATCTATTTCTTTCTCTTCTACACACAGAAAACAATGTTTCAGAGCAGCCCTGCAGAGAAGGACTTGGGGGTGTTGGTTGATGAGAAGCTGAACATGAGCCGGCAGTGCACACTTGCAGCCCAGAAAGCCAACTGTATCCTGGGCTGCATCAAAAGAAGCGTGACCAGCAGGTCGAAGGAGGTGATCCTGCCCCTCTACTCTGCTCTTGTGAGACCTCACTTGGAGTACTGTGTACAGTTCTGGTGTCCTCAACATAAAAAGGACATGGAGCTGTTGGAGCAAGTCCAGAGGAGGGCCACAAGGATGATAAGGGGGGTGGAACACCTCCTATATGAAGACAGGCTGAGAAAGTTGGGGCTGTTCAGCCTGGAGAAGAGAAGGCTGCATGGAGACCTCATAGCAACCTTCCAGTATCTGAAGGGGGCCTACAAGGATGCTTGGGAGGGACTTTTCCTTAGGGACTGTAGTGATAGGACAAGGGGTAATGGGTTCAAACTTAAACAGGGGAAGTTTAGATATAAGGAAGAAGTTCTTTACAGTGGGGGTGGTGAGGCACTGGAATGGGTTGCCCGAGGAAGTGGTGAATGCTCCATCGCTGGCAGTGTTCAAGGCCAGGTTGGATGGAGTCTTGGGTGACATGGTTTAGTCCCTGTCCATGGCAGGGGGGTTGGAACTAGATGATCTTAAGATCCTTTCCAACCCTAACTATTCTATGATTCTCCTCCCCATCCTGCTGGCAGTGGGAGAAAAGAAGAGGAGGAGTGAGAGAGCGGCTGCGTGGTTCTGAGTTACCAGTTGGGCTCTTTGAAACAACAATTTTTTTATGATTCTATGACTATATGTTCCTTTTGTTTGTATTATAAACATCAGGGATTATTCATAGCTGTTTTCATCAGCTCAGAATCTATTTAGCTAAAATTTATTTTGAAAAAAAAAAAAGTATTTAAAACTTTCAAACTTTAGTCCTAAATGTTTCTAAACATAGTCAAGGACTGGAAATTTTTTATGTACCATTTCAGTTTCAGAATTCTTCTATATGTTAAAGATAAGACATGCTTTCAGGATAGCACAAGACCACCAGTGCTGTCTGAACAGTTTGCATTATCTGGTCTGTCAAGACAAAAAGAATTTCATTTCCAGGGGCTCTTTCAGAAGCATAAATTCAGTTGGGCTAAAAAAAAAAAAGAAAAATAGATAAAAAGGAGATGTTACCCAATGTCAAGGTTGTCAGTGAGTTCCAATTTAAAGCAGATTTAGTCTATTTCATTAACACCAAGATGACATGAGATGCTAATTCTCTTTCTACTCTTTATGGGTGGTTTTGAATGAATCCTTAAACTTGAACTTCAGCAGAGATAAACAAAAACCTATGAGAAATTAGTTGAATCTTGGGCTTCAAGAAGTTTACTTAGACTGATGATCCTCGATCAAAACTTCCTTTAAAATAGGCTAACGTATTTCATCGAGAATGTGCAAGCTTTTTGTTTATAAACCACTTTTAAACAGCACTGAGGCTCTAAGATAAGAAATCAAATATGCAATATGTTTCTCACCTTAAAGATCGATTAGGTTGTGCAAAATTGTGAAGTTTATGAAAAAGAAAAAAAGAACATGCAGACTCTAAAGAAGAAAAATACTCGAAATGCTTCAAGCGCTTTTCTGATTCACATAACTTACTTTTGATTAGTATGCATGGATCAAATTTTGCCCTAAAAAGCAGAATTCTTCTAGCTGTATGAGCACAAAACCCCACAGAGTTTTATTAGTGATCTTTTTGCATCGTGAAATTTTCCTTTTCCGCTTTTCAAGCTATGTTTACAAGACAAAACTAGTATTCCCTTCAAAAGATACAGTTTTGATCTTCAAATCTACAACCTAATAAGAAATTTTTTGGTCATTCTATTTAGTAGAGCTTGATTGACTCTCCACCTAGCATTGTCTAATTGATTTTTGACACGCTAATAACTCAGTTTAACACCTGTTTAGTTTTGGAAGCCTCTGTAACAGTAAAACCATTCTTTTTTTCCCCCCTTTCTTTAAAGCTTCTTTCTTCAATTTTCATTTGATACAGACAAGTTCTGTGTAGTAGTAGTACATAGTAGTGCTACTACTAATAATAATAAAAAGAATATCATTCCTGTTCACACCCATTCAAGCTTTCTAAGGATTTTTTTTTTTTTTAATAAATAAATCTGAGCTTATTAGCTCTCTTTCTCCATATCAGTTTATTGAAACTATTCAAGACTTGAGCACACCATTACTACAGGCTGTGGCTTAATAATGTTGTTCTGCTTCCTTCTTTTATCACAGATATGTCACCATATGATGGAAATATTTTAGGGGATGATAAACTGCTAGGCTATGCTTGCTTCATGTATTATACCGGAATTGGATCACTAGATCATTATATTGACCAAAACGAATGAGTCTCCCAAAGTTAGTGTTCATCCATTTTAAAAATATAAGAACAATGTGAAGATGCTTTCCAAAATTCCCAGTAAACATGGGAACAAAAGTTAGTTAAAAATCATTATGTATGTAAGTTTGCATCCAACACAATGCAAAAGAGTTGATGCTGCTGTTCTACCTGAAAATGATGCCTCACACAGCTACTAGAGTTCTTCAGAAGTGCTGATATAGTTAATAAAGCATGGTAGCTTTTTTCAGAAAGTTTTGACATCGTGCCTCAGCAAAAGGTGTGTAAGAAGTTTATAGCATACATGTAGTAATTTCAAAAACAACTGCATTTAAAAATATATGACATTCTAAAGTGAAACAAGATGGCAACTGAAAGTCTTGCTTCAAAGTCCATGTAAGTCAATAATGGTATTTCTATTAAAAATCAGAAATAATTGGATTAGTTCTTAGCTTAAAAACTAGCACAAATTTGAATGACATTTATATGAATACAATTTCTAGTCAGCCTTCAAAAGGTATACACATCTAAAGAAAAGCAATATCTTTGTAACACCACTTTTGTGATAGATGGTGCTGCTGCATTTTGTTAAAGTAATTATTAAAAAACAAGGTATGACTTATATAAAGGAATTCTGAGTCCAACATACCCTAAAAAAAAAAAAAAATCATTTGAGGTTTAGTGTGATGCGGATAGTATGTGTGTTCTGAATATAAAACAGTCTTAGAGAAAATGTGTAATGGCAAATGCTGGTATCTAAATGAATGAGAACTTACAATACAACTTATTTGGGAAAATACATTTAGTTTTGAAACCTTAAAACATAACTGACCCCAAATAATAATCCTCATTTGCAAATGTTATGCAGAGAAAAAAAAATGTCAACAAAAGTCCAGGATCCAAGTCTCCTTTCAGTAAGAGGGACACAATCCCAGTCTACCAGTCTCATTTAATACTGGCCAAAATTAAGAACACCTATACTGGCACTTGGCCAGAACATGAATATCTGTTCTCCAAGCGCAATATAAAACATTCATACTCATTTGTCACTCAGTTTCAAAGATACCTAAATTCAGTGGACAGTCATTTATGCTAAAGCTAAACACAGCTTTCCTTTAACCTTACAATGAACATTTATGTGAATAAGATCTGTCATTTCTCAAAAGCCTGCAAAGATCCCTCGCTCCATCCAAATTCATTGTTCATTTACAACTTTCAGACCACTCCAACGCCACACACAAAATGTTGAAAAAAACCCCCATGAAACAGATCACAGAAGCCAACATTATGGATTATAGTTGCTAGTCTCCAGACTTGAAAAGGAAGAAGCAATAAGAATTTACACGTGGAGTAAACAGTACTAAAAGTCTGATGCCCATGATACTCACATTCTGGAAGTTTTCCTTCTGGCTCTGTTTTATGGATAGTGTACCCATCAACAGTTAAGTGTGCTCCTGGACAACATCTTTTAATTTAGTTTCAGCCTGAAGTAATTGCATTCAGATATCAGGATATTCACTGCACAAAGTGTGCTTCTGTTCTGAATTTGAACGCTGTAATGTAGAGTCACCACTTAGTTGCATCTATACTGCTAAAGTGGTTATCGACTGGATTGCTGGAGATCTAGCTGGAGCAGATCAAAATTAAGCCAGAGAGAAATTAAGCATGGATGACTGTGATTAAGTGCCTGACCATCTTATGTAGCAGAATTAAGATAGTCAGATTTATTTCTTTTTTTTATTATTCACTGCACAGGAGGCTTTTCAAGACAGAAATAGAGCAAGGAGCAAAAGACAATCTGACTCTCTTTTGGGACTAGATAATATCATAGTCCTCTGAAGTTAAGCACAGCTAAGAATCAAAGTCTTCCATGTTATGGGTGAATAATTAAAATATATAGATTTATATAAATCTATATAAATACTCTGTATATCTTGCTATATAAAAGGTGCAAGATTTGTTTCTGTTCAGCATCTGTTCTCTAAAAATGATGAGGTCTTCTGAATCTCAGGTGGATGCAGACAGTTACATGGGGTGAGTGGGGAGGATTGAGCCAGATGCTTGTTACAAGAGAGCTGAGGGAACCCAGCTGACTCCTGTTACTAGTGTTTACTAGCTAAAATAATTCATCTGTTTGCAAACAGAAAGCTGAAAGGCTGTGTGGGGTATATCAGCTCCCTATAAAGAGGAAGGAGAGCCCTGAATCAGGTACTCTTAATCACTCTTTAAGTGACATAGGATACCTAAATATCCATGTTCAGTGTTCTGAATTACCCAGTAATTGCAATGCCTAAATTCAGCTCTGAGACCTGAACCTGGCCTCTAATTACTGATTTTTTGCTCTCAAGCTGGTGGCATGGAGGCAATTGCAAAGCTGTATAAACTGTGAAGATGCCAAATCTGACAAATTGATGCAGTTACCTCTTTCTGGAACATTTGAATGTTCAAGAACGGATTTAAAAAAAATATCATGATAATAATTCTGGGAATTTAGAGTAGTGCAGCTGCTGCTGTTGTTAGTGAGGAAAAGAACACAAAATGTAAAAGAGGAGGTTGAGTTTGTTAGTTACACTGACAGGGCATTCAAGCTGATTTCCAGTTGTTCTGCACTGAATAAATGTACTCATACTGCAGTAAAGACTTTACAATGATTTCCATGTCTCACACTTGGCTTTGTCACCCATGCACATCAGCTGAATGCTGGAAATAAAGCTAATTAAAATCCTACCCTTTTCCACTGTAAGAAAAGGCTTCAAACAACCATCATAATCTTAAACCAAGATAATTATAAAATGCAAATCTGTATCAGATATATTCATATCTTGTAGTCATTAATGTTTATAGCAAATAAAAACTTCAATTTCAAAAAAATTCAAAACCAAAGCTTCATTTACATTAGCTGTACTTCTCAAAAATAATATCTTTCATGTGGAAGTCCTAGCTTTCAAACTTCTGAAGCCTTACAATCCTGACATTATCAGGCTTCCTTCAGATTTTTGCTCCTATTGTAGTAACAGAAGGATAAAAAGAACCTCATGGATTACTGAGTCTTGTCCCCTGCTGTGTGTATAATCCTGAGCCCACTGAAGTCAGTAGGAGTTTTAGCTTGTTCTTCAATGGTAGCATGATTAGGTCCAGAATATCTCAAAAATATTAAAATTAAAGTTGTTTTTTATATGTTTTCCTAATAACTTAGTAAAGATAATATTCATATGTCTTGGACTACAAATATAATTGGTTCAGTTTAGTTTCAAGTTCTTTTTAAATTCCTAGTTCTATGATTAAAATCTTAAAAAAACACTAAAGAAATATTCTTGTCTATGTCTAGTCATTAAAGGTCAAAGCATACTGAGCTTAGATATCTCAAGCAAAGGACAGGTTAGAGGCAAATGTCCACAGCCTTTAAGTTAATAGAAGTCCTTGTATCCCTAAGAAAAATTCTCCAGGGAAAGCAGGTATCTGAGTAATGACTATTGCAGATGTTATTCATAGGGGACATAAAGGCCTACTGCCCCTGAAGATCTGTACTTACCCTAATTTGTTTCCTTAATTAGGTCAAAGATAAAAGATTAATCCACTGGAATAATCTTGTAGATCCATATCCTCACATAGTGAAGCTGATATATCTCAGATACTCTTTCATATCTTCTAGCTATGTTATGAAAGGAGGAGGGCAAGGTGGACTGAAAATGAATGTCAGCTTACAAAACATGCTGAAACAGTCAGTATTGCCCAGTTTATTTAACACTGTAAAAAATATTTGAGCAAACTTTAGTTATCTGAAATTACTTGTCTGGTCAAAGGCAGTAGAGTTTCCCTTCTGATCAACAGAGAAAAGTGGAGCACCTCTGGAGTGCAATTCACCCAAACAAACTGAATGCTAGATTTCAATCATATATTTAATAGTATTTCCCCCCCCCCAGAATTTAAAATAATAGAAATGATAAAATAAATTATTTGGTTATTTTAACTATGATTTTAAACTATGCAAGTGGTACGCATTATATGACATCAACATCTTTAAAGATTTTCCAAAGAAACTGGTAGAAATTTCAATCGAATGTGTGCCATTATTCCACAAAACAGGAAAAAAAATGCACAAGTATGGGTATTTGAGATTACTTTAATATTAGAACAGCTGTAAATAAATTACCACTAACAATATCTTAAAGCCAGCATAAAACCTAATTAACTACAGTTAGTAAATCAGTAGTTTGAGGAAGAGTTGTAAGCAGTTGTAGGTTGGAAGCAGTCTTTAGAGAAGTGCTGCTACAAAAGGTTTTTTCGTTAATACACATTTGAATTCTTCTAGCCTAAGTAAAAAGAATGATGCTTGAAACATGTTACTAGGTTCAGCAAACCAAACTTAATGGTTTGGTAATGGTTTGGTAATGGTCCAGCCAATTATTCTCCTAGTGATTTTGCCACCATAAACTGCATATTTTAACTGAAAATGGATTGATTTTTGAGTATTTTGCCTAAAACCAGGAAAATAACCTCTAAGCTTTTATTTATGTATTTTATGTATTATGCACAGATCTTGTAACGAGCAAACAGGAAACACATTTTACATAATGTGAAAAACTTATAATTAGTATAATAATGCAGTTAAATTTGTTATACACTCACACTTAGTACCTAGCACTTCTTCTCACTCTCTCACTAGTGCCGTGGACCTTTGACCAATAGTGACAGTCATCTCCCAGCAAGGGCTGGGATTTGTAACTTGTCTTGAAGTGCTCTGATGGGAAGACTAATGTTGATGGTTAGTAAGTAGTTTGCATACAGACTGTAGGATTGATTACTTGCTAGTTAATCCCTGCACTTTTTCTATATATGTGATCAGTATGCTAAGTAAATTTTTTTCGAATCAACATTCTGTTGCTTATTAATGGTTTATGTAGTGTTATTGTTTGAACTAATTTAATATAATTCATATAGTGAATGAATGAAATTCTTGTTCAGAACAGTTAATTATAGAGTAATTAATATGAAAGAATTTCATTCTTTTAACGACCATGTTATCTCAGATTATAAAGATAAACTGGAATGTAATTTCTTGGGGATGGTATGAGATACAAAATTTTATAAAAATACCACTGAGTGAAATGCAAAATCGCATGGCAATTAGTCTATGCTATTCTCTTTGCATGCCATGTTTCAGTCTATGCCCTGATAATTTGGGAATATTTATTAAAAATAATACCTGGTCTGTGCTCTTGTGAAAAAAAGGTACCACTCTCCTGCATAAGATGGCATGGAAACCATACCAGCCTGGAACTTGCAGCCTAGGGCATGCAGACACCTCTCCCTGGGGAAGAAATAAAGGTGGGATGAGAAAGTTAGACCACAGACAACCTGATACCTCCCTAACCAACCACAACTATTACCTCATTGTTCCAAAATGCCTACATGGACAGTATTAGAAGCAGGAAAACAGGCAATACTGGTAATACTACCTTCTCCAACTTCTGAAATGGTTTTTACAAGCCATACAAGGTGTTTTGGTGTCCTATGTTGACAAACTAATGAATCCAGTTACACTTGCAAGAGAAAGTTCTGAAGGGCAACCAAAGAAGCCTCTCCAGAAACACAGAAAGCTGATCAAGGGTGTCTGATTCAATGGTAACACGGAAATGAATGGAAATCTTTTCTAGGGTCAAGGTCCATGCAAAATCTCAGAAAAAAAACAACAAACAAAAAACCAAGCCATAAACAGGTATCTTCATACGAATTAGGTATCTATGTTCATACAGTAGTTGGAAAACTGTTGTTCACATGCATGTCGCTAAATTAATTTGAAATATCATAGTTTACCCAAAAAGTTCCCAGCAAAGTAACATCCTGGATACTTAACAGCATCTAATATGACACTAGATTCTTACATTTAGTCAACCAAATTAAGACCCTCTTCAATACTGTCAACCAAATCTAGAGAGTTATCGAGAGTTGGCTCAGTCTCCACTGACAACAATAGAAGATTAGACATCCAAGGAGTAGATATCAAAATGTATTCCTTCTCTGGAGTTAAATCTTTTCCTAGCATGAGATTCAGTTACAAAAGTATAATATTAATTTAGTACAATTTAAGCATTTAAGGTATTGTGATGTACCTAATATATTAAAGAATTTTCGTAGGACTTCAGAGACATCTTTGCCCTTCTAAGTCTGCAGCTAGGTTGCAGACAGGATGTGCAAAGACTTCTCAAATGGTACCAGATACCTATGTTTAAAAAACAGAATTGTGTCTTCAATATCATGAGACTTTTATAATTTTTTTTCTTCTATTTTTTGCTTGCTTGAGTTGTGTGATAGACTATAATAATTTATTGTAAACATGATAATGTATATGACTTTTTTTTGGCTTTAACTGAGCAATCTGAACTTTGCATTGGTAGTTTTAAACTAAAGGTTGAAAGAGGATATGCCCTGTCTTTTTGCTTGCTGAAGAGGTGGTATTACTCAACTTACAGGATACTCAAATCAGATTTAAAAGTTCAAGTCAAAATATGTTCTTTATTTTTATATCACTGTCAATTTTCTCCCAACAATCTCTACAAAGCACTGGTTAGAAGACGTGTCTTAAATGTAATCTGATTCAAGTAAGACTAAACTCAGCAATAAAGGCTATCTCAATTTTCTATGAAAGATCTCAGACCTGTCGGAGTTGTCTGTATCAATCAAGATCTGACTTGAACAGAAAGCTCCTGTAGATATCTAATCATCTCTAGTAGGATCGAAACACTTTATGTGAATAAAAGTGTTCAATTTTTGTTGTTTTTCTTCTCTATGGGACAAACAGTCCCTAGAATGCTAATGTGCATAACTCAAACCTTGCCAACAGCTTCTTTGTGTGAGAATAATGAAATTTGTTCACACCTGAAAACATCTGTTTCATCTTCCTGAATGTCCATTGGGAAGGTTCTTAGTTCAAAACTTTTGTTATCCATAGGGGTTTGTAGCTGAAACACTGACTCTTGTCTTCTTTCTTTCCATTTTCTGTTGTAGCATATTAATTTGTGAAACACCTTTTTATATTAAGGTCCCATTTTTCTTACCACTGAAAGTGTTTAAACACGCATCCGAAACTTTGTATGTAACTGAAGGCTTCTCCAGCAGTTCCTACATTGCTTAAGGAAAAGAGAAAATTATATTTGGAAAAGCATATATAATTTGACCCATTGCTTGACATTTGTTTTCCCTCAACAAGTGTTGTTTCAAATTATATAAAACAGCTTAAAGGAAAAACTGTAATAAGATAATAAATTAATTTAGGTCTCTCCAATTCTTTCTGCAAAAATATCAGAGTAATTAAATAATGAAGTGTTCCTTGTTTAATTGCAGAGTTTACCTGATTGACACAAATCCATATGCTCCCTTTGAAATATAACAGAATTTTATAACACCTTTATTTAAGTAAATTAGAGCAAAGACTAAAACATTTAAATGTATGTAAATCCCAGAGTTAAAAATGGATTAAGTACCACTTACAGCCCCATGATGAATTATAATTACACCATGATGTAGCGAGACTTCACTTTATATTGTTGCTGATGGAGTGACACCCTTCACTCATAACAGAGAAGTAGCAATATGTTTATTGATATAGAACAGCAATTTAACAAAGTTTGATGGTAAATGCAGCAATGGTTTAACAAGATTCAATGGCAAGGTACAATTGAGTATTTACTGCACAGAGGACAGGGTCAGACAAAACTGCCAGGGGGACCCTCCTATTGAGTCATGAGGTTCAGAAAGGACCCCCTTGCTTTCTAAGCTCCTTCTCAGAGAGGAATCTAGGTGCACCTGAATCTATACTTAGTCCCAGACTTGGTCAAGATTTTATGTCCAAAGGATTATATGTGCACAGTCAATCCTTCATATCGCTTAACAAAGACTTCAAAGTTTAACATGCTATTAATCACTTACTGAGGATCTGTTGTGGCAAGGAATCTCTCAACCTCGAGGAGTAACCGTGAGAGGCATCCCTACTCAAGGGGAGATCCTGGCGTGCAGCCCTCTGTGTGCAGGAGAGCTCAACAGGCCCTGGGCTGTTCAGTATTTATGCAGTAAGATAGTTAACTTATAGTCATGTTTGCATACCAACTGCAAAAGTTAGGGTGTTTTTCAAACTTTGCTTGAGTCAGACCTTGACCAGGACTGGGGTGTCAGGGGTGGAATGCACCTTGTTCAAACAGGTCTCGTCCATTGTGTTGTTATCTGTCTCCCCGAATCCACTTTGAGTCCGATGCGGCTGTCATTACCACCATCACTGAAGATTATCACTTGAGGAGAGTTATGATAAACAAAGTTCAGGTTGGGGGGGGAGGGGAGGAGGAAGGAGGAACACACTACCACAGTATAGATCAACATCACTGTTTCTTATAGTGTTGGAAAAGGGATTCTAGTCAGTCTCTTCAAGCAATACTGACATTTCTTCAGCTGTCTAATTATGACTGACCTTTTACAATGTTGATTTCATTCTTTAACACAAATCTGACTACTCTTTTTCTTTTTTTAGTAGGTTCTCTTAAGTGTTGCCACTCTAATGTGGACATTATCAGAAGATTGCTTGATGTCTTCCTTTTTTTCATTAGAAAATACCTTGCTGTTCTTATGTTTTCCCCAGACCTTTATATTTTGCACATATAAGTGTATCTTGATAAGGATAATCAGCGTAATTGTGGCAGATATGTTTTAAAGGCAGCTCTTAGATGCCAAAGGATAAATAAAAATCATTATTTTGATAGAAGTTGGCTAAGATGCAGATTTGTGTCTTTGATACCTGAATTTGATTTCTCTGCAGGACCTCACACTGATCACTCAGAATTACTTCAGTAAAATAAGTGAGATGCCTAAAAATGCACCTGTGCTATACTGCCTGGTATTTCAGATAGCTCTGAGCTAGCCCCAAATGAGCTGGTATGTTTACAAAGAGCAAAACCACCAACACACAGGCTAGAAACAGTATAGCTGCATCCAGGTAGTATTACTGCAGAGATAACTGACCAAAGCCTAGCCACTTCATGTGGTATCTGTATCATCTTTAGCCCACAGGTAGTTTGCACAAGCATATGTGAACAGCAGTGCATTGTGTGATATAGACATATACTGAAACCCTCAAGAAGGGAACTAAAGCAACCAGCAGTTGTGCAGGAAGTAAACCACTATCACTCAGACTGTTCAGCATGTCTTAAATTAATCCATTAATACAGGAATACATGTGTTGGAAAATCTCCACAGCCCAGAAAGCGTTCCTGATGGAACATCCAGATTACTTTAAAAAGCATTGTGGTAATGGAGCTGCATTCTTTTTATGCATTTACAAGACACTCAGATTCAATTTGTTACACTTCTTTAGAAGATTCAAATCTACTTTACTTGCCTAAAAAAAATGCTTTAATCATCAAGCTGTAGATGGGGTTGAAATTTAAAATAATGTTGTTTCCAGAGCACTAGGCTTAGACATACCACCAAGGAGCTACTTCAGCAATCTCAGTGTAGATCTACACTGATAAATGAAAAAGGACTAGGAACTCTATGTCTTCTCATTTTCTACACTAATTAATTGTTAGGTCACTACATGTAACTGGTTGTCTCTGAGACAAACCTGTAAGAAGTACTAGCCTAAGCAGTGTGTATGTGATCTAATCAATGTCATTTGACTTCAGGTTATTTTTATTTGCTGGCATGAAATCATCTGAAGTACAACCACACCATGCAACAAAGATGCCCCGTTGCACAGTATCTGAATGAGATTTGAGTAGATAGGAAATAGCTTACTTCGTATTACAATAGGAATAATAATCACTTTCTACTTGGAGCTTTCATTTGCAACAGAGCCCCTAACAAAATAGATACCCAGTTTCTGGATTTTTAGAGGAGAAAAGCATGAGGCATAAAACAGAAAAATTGATTAATTCAGATTACCTATTACACTCATGGCAGCAATCCCAATGCTGAAAAAAAAAACCAAACCACCCCAAAAAACCTCTGCAGTAATTATAAGGAGATTAGAAGTATCTGAGATTTGAATATGTTGTTTACAAACTGTGGGCTACTGAGGTGTACAAAAGAACACAGGAAGCTTTGTGGATGCTGAGATAAAAGTTCACAGTGCATGGCAATACCTGATTTTTAGGAGTCTTGCCATTTCCAAGAACCTACATCCCAAATTACTTACCAAGGCTACTCTTACACTCATGCTGTGGGAGAATTAAGTGTCCAAGAATGAGAGCCATAACTGGCAGTTGAGTGGGAGTCACATATAATAGATTACAGAGTAAATCATAAGCCCTTCTCTCTTTAAGGCTTAATTATGTAACTGTAAGAAAGCACTTATCTTCACTCAGGATGCCCAAGAGAGTTTAGATAGTCTTTAGCTGCCTAGACTTAATAGTGAAAATGAAAGCACTTTCAGTATAACAGAAGCTGTGTAAAGAAAGATGTTTGCCATTTAACAGCTAATCTTCATTTCATATGCAACTGCCTACAGGGACAATTAATCAGGATTTAAATGCCTTATTTCTTTGCAGACCAAGTATTTAATATCTGGACAACAATGAAGAAAGCGATGTGCAGAAATACATTATGTTCTAGTTGTACAATAATGTTCCATGGGATGGAACATGGTCATTTCTCAGCCATCTGTTTCAACTCCACATTTCAGTTCGGTAGCTGAAATAAAAGCTCCTTTAAAGTTCTCATTTTATATGTCTGCAACTGCTTTTGCTTCTCAAATAAATAACAGATCTGACTCACTTTCCTCTTTGGATTCTACACAGACAGTGTTTCTGTTAGAAATGTAAAAGCGCTTGGAATTAAAAAAAAAAAAAAAAAAAAGAAGAAATCATACAGACATTTCTTTACCAGCTTGAAAGAAATTTTAAGATCTGTTATAGAGCCTCTTGCAAGATTATGAGGTGGATAACAGAAGGAAACATGCATAAAATACCTAACCTAACATCTTGTCTATTCCAAAAGACAAAGAAATGTCTCTTTCAGAGTGAAGAAATCTAGCATTTTATCTAGCCAGAATATTTTCATAAGCTAGTCAGATACTAAGTTTTTCAGTGATCAAGAAGACATATCCAAGACTTATTTGTATTTTTTATCTTATGCATATAATTTTAATCTAGAAACAATTACCATTTTTTAAAACAAAGCCTTAATCCTAAAATGGCCACTAAAAAACCTCTTATTTTATCTGCAGGAGCTATTCATTATTGCAAGGAATGTTCTTGATAATTTTTTTACTTGTCAGAGACAATTGCAATGGGTTTTTTTTTAAACCATAAATTTGCCCCTCTTCAGAATAAAGCCTTAGGCAGAGATGAAATATAGTGCAATATGGAAAAATCACTGTGATATAATAACATCTCTACCTCTCCCCCACTTTCCCTTTGCTCTTCCTTTTTTTTTAGTATGAAGATTTTTTTTTTTATTAGTAACCTATACCACGCAAAAATGTGAAAGAAATGTGTTTAGTTTGTTAGTAAAATATTTTTACAAGATCTGAAATATATATATAAAAAAAAAGGTCTCTGATTCATAGAGAAGGATAATATTTATTTTTAGTCAGAGGGTAGATCCTGCTTTGGGATTTGAATCTTTGTCAAAGTAAAATGAACAGGTAAGAATTTAGCACTGAAATGCACAAAATCCCTCCATTAATAATAGAGAGAACCTACATAAGACTAACTAAACACAGTGATCAACACAGCATAGATGAATTCTGCACTAAACTTTAGATGCAAATACGGTACTTATGTTAGGAAATCTTAATCATATGTCAAGCCCCATCATGCACTTTGAATGATGAAATTAACATTTAATTTTAAAATTCACACACTGCAAAACTCAATGGCTGTTTTCAATAATAAATCTGAGGATCTGTGTTCTTCAAAGTTGGCGGTTTTTTTTTTTTTTTATTTTGGGGTTGGAGCGTTCTGTGTTTGGTTTTTTGGGGGTTTTTGGGGTTTGTTTTTGGTTTTTTTTTTTGTTTTTTGCAAATAATGGAAGACTAAATTTAAGAACTAAAATGTATAAGTCTAGTCCTAGCTCAAAGAAGTCATATCCTATTTACTTTATATAGGATTTAACGCTAAATGTGGCCTGGGTTTCTAGAGAGTTCTGACATGAGATGACTCCTGGCATGATCACAATTTCAAAACATGATTTCTGGTCCCTTTTAATAGTAGAAATCAGTAGATTGTTATCATTGTCAACTCAATGATAGGACACGAAGGGCAGGTTAAAGACTTTGTGCAGAAGAAGAAAATCAAAAGAAGTTTCCCCCACAGAAGAGACATCTGTGTGCTCTATTCTAAATGCTTGGGATTGCATGGTCTCTCTGAGTCAAATATTACAGTGATGATAGATCAGCAGTAACTTGTATATCTGTTAGGAATCCAAATTAAATCTTTCCATTAAGACTTTAGTTATCGCATTTCCAAACACAGTTTAATTAATTAAATTGGGAATAACTATTTTATGGAAGAGTGATCCATGGTTTACATTGGTACCATTTATTGTTGTATGATCATATGAGAAGGCTCAGATATTGACTCATAAATTACTGTCATGTATCTTTCTTGTCTGCTCTTTTATGCTGAATGCCTATTCAGTGTCTGGATAGTGATCAAAACAAAACCAAAATCACTTTCTCAGGGAAAACAGAATAACAATGCTTCAAAATGCACCAGTGCAAGGCAGTGCGGATAAGCGCACTTGGTCTAAATGCTGCTTCAGGATGTGTGGGTTACAAGCAAAAAGGCATGCTAAAACTGCAAATACTTTTAGCACTATTAAAGCACTTGACCCTATGCAACAACACGTAAAGAACTCCATAGTTTTGAGCTCCACAAACACAAGCTTTCCTTTTTTCATGAAAATCTTCTTCTGCAGGAAGATTTAAATGTGGGCATGAAACAAGTTTGGCATTTGTCTAGTTCCATCTGCTACTTTTCCAAATCTGGAGAAAATACAGTTAGGCCAGATAGCAAAGCTAATAACTAAGATTTTAGACAGAGGTGTCTTTGAATTTATCAGCCTGAAGCCAGAATAATTTCTGAGCATGCTGAGATGTCTTTCTTGTAAACAGTACATGAATTTAGAGAAATACTCTAAATGTCATAAACGAACAAACTAAAACCTAAGTAGTATTTTGGGAATTTTAACAAGGTAATTAACTCCTACAAGATCAACAGTATCTTTAGAATAAAAATATCTCATCATGGGCAGAAAGGAGATGGAAAAAGGTAAGAACAGCACAGAAAAAACATGTGCCTTTCTATCAAAAGAACAGGTATTTCCTTAGCAGGTATTTCTTCGCTTTTGTGTATTTCATTAAAGTTATTTCAACATCAGGGGAAATTCAGGCTTGCACTTTGCTATTAATCCATAATGAAAGAAGTGAGAAAGGTGTTTTCTTGTACTTTTTCACGTTAAAGTGTAATGTTTCAAGTGAACAAACTTTTTTCATTCTAATGGATTTCCTTTCCCTGTAAACAAATGGAATATCTCATTTGCTCAGACAGATCAGTGATGATGCATGTGTAGCTGTATGTATCTACTGCGGAGGTATTTGCAACTTAACATAGCAGCTAAAGCCAATACCTGAGAAGCCAGAATATTTTGTGGCATCGTCTTTGGGACTCAGAGAAAAAGATCATCACAAAGGGACACCCCATACCATTGCCCTCCCTGTTTCAGCCACCAGTTTGAATTCTTGCTACATCTCTGATTTAAAATTACATTCTCTACCCTTTAAAACCGGTTAAGCAGGAAATTGTTTTGGCTCGAATTACATAGGCACATGGTTCTTCCACAATGCTCAGAGGTTGAATCTGGATGATTATTTACACTGTGTTATTTCTACAAAAGGTCTTAGAGGTGTTAACAGCTTTTCAAAAAAGAGAGGACAGTGGTACATTCCTTGATTTGGACATAGCTGGTTTTATTAGTTTGTGCCCTAATGGTATAATAACATATGAGTTTTCTTTTACATGATACTACTATTAGCATAGGAAATAGTTGTTCCTAAGGCTATTACTCCAGCTTCAGTGAAGCTAGATTTGGATTTGTCAGTCCATGCTACTTTTTCCTCGTCTACTTTTATTTACAATATGGGCATCAGTCTTGCTGTTGCCATAGGCAAAATGGATTAGAAGCAATAAGCAGCAGCTAAGCACATACACATACAGTCTCATTTGCAGAGTTCCAGCAAGAGCACATATGTGTTCATTCATTTCAGCCAAACTGCTTGTCTGCCAGGCTTGTCTTCCAGTTCTGGTGTTACTGGCTCATGACACCATCCTAAATACATTAAAATCCTGTTGTAAGACTATATACCTGGTTTGTCACTGAGCCATATGAGCTGGGGGGGTCAAGTGTGTGGGTTACCTCTGGACACGTTTATTGTATCAATACATCCAAGGTTGTTTTGTTACCCATTTTAGTCCCTAATATTTGAAAGGAAAACCATTTACGCAGACAACAGTGGCACATTCTATTCAGTATTGTTTAAATCAGATGCAGAAACCATGGGAAAAAAAAGCTCAGAGGGCCCTTGGATCATATTAACTGTCCCCTTAAACTCTATATCTAAGACTAGTTTATTTGGTAAAATGCATCAATGGCAGTGGAAGGAAAATAAAACAGACATTAAAACACAAATAATAACCCAGAGGTAACAGACAAATTTAAAGCCATTTATTATAGCTTTTTTTATATACAGGAAATTAATTTGGACACTTGATGTGGAATAACCATGAGGAATCTTACTGTATAAATGATCTTATTTCAGAGTAAATTTACAGTTTTTGAACAGGATTAAACTAAGATGGTGGTGTTCTCAAATCCCAAAGAAGTTTTCAAAACTTGAATACACAAACTTTTCCAATTGGACTACTCAATTCCCAGTGTAAAAACATTTACATAGGAAGCTAATGAGGTTAGGTGTTACATAACTGATGTCAGTTTATTAGACAAGGTTATTGGGAAAGGTGTTTGTCAGCAAGTATTTCAGAGTGTCTTCCTTTTAAATCCCATCTCCTCAAATCCATTCAGAATTCTAATATCTGTAGACACTGCCAATGATGAAGTCTGGTGCAGAAAGCAGACCAGCTATAATAATTTAAAGCAAAATTTTACTTACACTACAAAGCTCTTACATTTCTTACTCTTCCCTGGAGTTTGACATATTCATTGTAAACAAATGTATCCAAGCTTTTCTGTTTCTTCTCAGATAGCATTGTAGTACATTTCTGAGCTTTTATAAATAGAAGCGATTTTTTTTTTTTTTTGACAAATATTTTTAGAAAGTTGCCAACATAGATTGCTCTAATGGCATTAGTCTGAAATAATACATGATAGTATATAGTATACTCTTGATATTTCAGCTGAAAAACAGATACTTTAAATGTTCTTCAGCATTCAAGTTGTAGGTAGTGAAACTATTTTTAAAGATGATTCAGTCTCCTGTACATTATTTAACAATCAACTTTGCTTTGTTCAGCAGCAGAAAATAGTACTTAGACAAAGAAAAACAAGTCAGGATCTGAGCCAGGGTTCTAACACTTTCAACTGATGAAAAATTCAGATATTCAGATATTGCATTTTATTTTAAGATTAGTAAAGTAAGTAATCTAGCTACATTTTGACTTGAAATTTAACCACCAGTTTTCCGATGTACTATAAAAGACTCTAATGACAGGCTCCATATTTCAGAAAGTATGCCTGCAGCAGTTCTCCAGCAATGTAAAGTCTCACTGTCTCCAGTGTCTCACCGTCTTCAGTGTCTTCACAAAATTCACCATTTTCTAAGTGTGGTAGATTGCACAAGTTTCCATCACAAGTAAAAAATCCCATATTTTTATTTTGCTCTGTAAGAGGTTATCATTCAGCCAGTTTTTAATGAACTTCATCAACACCACAATGAGCTAACAACATCAGATGCACATTGATAGTTATTGCTAAGTAACTGGTATGCCACTCTCATAACCTACCCTTTCACAGTCCACTTTCTTTCACAGTGAAGGCATGATATCAGTGTCATGATATCAAACATGACAGTATCTGCATGAATGTCGGCCTTTGGAATGTCCTATCCATTACAACAGAAAGGTGATTTAAAGTGGGCTCCTTTGTGAAAGGTAGCGACCAGCCTGAAGTATGACATTTAATAGAATATTAATAGCTTCAATTTTTTTTTTGTAAGCCTCGTACTGGTCTTCAGATAGATGCCTTGAAAGTACTAAGGAAGGCAGAACAATTTTGTCCATAGATATTTTCACCAATAATGAATACTGATCTATTCATTCATATCTGCTAGAATCTCTCTTCAATTTTAGAGAGTTCAGAATCACAAAACATTTATTTGCATCATTTAACTTCTTTAACAACCCACAATCGTTTTTAGTCACCTTCTTTTCCATATTTCTTCTCCTTTTGTATAATCATTGATACTCACAAGTATTCTGAAATCCCTCCCTTTTGGGACACCGCTAAAATAGATTAAAAAAAAAATATTGGTGTTTTTTCCAGTTTCACTCTCTATTAATTTCTCAGTAACAGAATAGCTAAATCTTCAATTTTATCCATGTATTCTTTCACATCCATCTCTCATTACCTTATTAAGCAGAAATTAAATACTTATTTGGAGATACTTAATTTAAAAGGCTATCCTTTTATTTGATCTACTTGAGTTCCCAGATGCCAAATCAAATTTATATTCAAAGTCTCTACTTTGGCAGAATGCTGCACAATAAACTCCTTTTTCTTTTCACACCAAAATGATATTCTATTTTAATTCACTGGTCTCATAATTCAGTAAGTGTATTTTCATGACAAAACACAGCAATTTCAGTTTGTTCAGGGATCTGCCTGGCAGGATCTAATAGGAGAGAGAAAAGAGTCACAAGGGAGTTGGTTGATCTTCAAGGAAATCCTTCTCAAAGTAAAAAAATATTCCACTCCACTGAGGGAGAAATCAAGGAAACATTACACTGGGACAGCATGGATGTGCAAGGAATGTACAGGGATGCTCAGCATGGCTGAATCCTGTGGCAGAGAAAATCTCGGTTCACAGGATAGAGGCAATTTATTAACAATCATAGTTCAGAACCAATGCAACATACACCTTCTATAGCTGATCCCATTCTAATCCCACACCCGTATGCACGCCTTTGCACAGTTACATACATACATACTCACCCCTTCCAACTAGCCAGGTAACCACCAGCACATTGGCCCTCCCCTGGGAGTGCAGGTTTCCCTGGGTGCATACCCTTTCTGTTGTAGCCATGGGTGCACCAGCTGTATGTGTAATTCTGACATTCCCTACAATCTTAGATTGTAGATCTGTCTGCACAACAGCAAGTAGTTGCCAAAGGAGGTGTCCTCTGCACCCCAAGGTGGACTCCCAGCTCTGCCAGCCCACTGCTGGGTACAGGCTGCTCCTGGTGCTTCATGGGGAAGTACTACCCAGCCTGGGCATGGGTCAGGGTGGTCCAGGGGTGCTTCAAACTGGGATAGATCATTTTTGATGGCTGCTTCTTCCTCTCCACCATCTCTCCTTCTGGTCACAAATATTCATGCTTCTCTTCTTTTTCTTTTCCAGTTGACTGTTTGTTTGTTTTCCCAACGGTCTTTTCCTTAGTCATTCGTGCTTAATCCTTCTGATTAACAGTATAATTTTTTCCTGCAACCATCCTTTCAGACATTTCATTCATATACAATTTTTACACTTATGTTTCTGTCTTAACAGGTGCTGTTTGCTGGCACATTGTGTATGTGTGTGTGCATATGTGATACGTCCCCTACAAGCTCAAAGAATAAAAAGTACACAGAAGGAGGAAACTCGAACAGGCTACCAAGCAGGAATGTAGAAACACAAGCTGTATGTACAGGGATGGATCTGGGAAAGCCAAAGCTGAAACTAGGGAGGAATGTGAAGGGCAACAGGAAAGGCTGCTGTGACTATGTCAGCTGAATAGAAAATGCAGAGGAAAATTTGAGCCCACATGCTCAGTGGTGCAGAGGATCTACTGACAATACAGAAAAGGCTCAGTTACCTAATTTTTATTTGCATCTGCTTTCCCTAATAAGGTTTACCCTTCAGTCTCCCAGAAGACCTAGTATATTAGCAGAATAAGTCGGAGTAAAGTGGTACCCACAGTAGAGGAAGAAAAGCTAGGGAGCACATACCAGGCTTCTCAGGGATCTGAAGGTTGTCGTTTGGAGGCTGTTCTTTATCATCTTCAAAAGATCATGGTGACTAGGAAAGATTCCAAATGACTGTCAGAAGACAAACCTCAAACTCATCTTCAGGAAGGACAAATTGGAGGATTTATGGAACTGCAGGCTGGAGAGCTACACCTCAGTCCCAGGAAGATCATGGAGCAAATTCTCCTGAAAGCCACTTCCATGAACATCAAGGACAAGAAAATGGTTAGGAATATCTAGCATTGATTTTTTTTTTTTATAAGACCAAAATTAATTAATTAGAGGAAAGAGGAATCTAAAGTATGATTCTCTGAAGTGCTACATTTTTTATCTCAACAAGCATATAGTCATAATTATAACTAACAATAAATAACTACATTGCTTCATGCTGAAGAACAGATTTGTCAAAGAGTTTTCAAGACTGTGTCTCGTGTGTCTGACACTACAGAGAAATGAGATTTTTTGAAAGAAATGCGGTAAGTTTTATTGAAGTACAGACTGAAGAGTAATGGCTACTGATGTGATATTTCTTCATATTTAACAGACTAATATAAAAGAATGATTTTCAGGACAGGTTTATCATACATCCCTGTGGAATTGGGCATCTTCACCTTATCTACTAATTTCTTCTTCAGGAAGAAGTAATTAATCTAAGTAGAGATATGTAAAGTAAATGATGATACAGTTATGAAAAGGGGAAGTAATTTTCCCTTTCAGATAGCTGATAGACTTTGCTTGATTGAAATCACATAAGCTACATTGTGCTGTTTTGTTATTTTCTGATTTGGGTGAGAAATGAAATTGCTCTACTGCATCATCTGCATAATTGAAGGATCTGTCATGAAACATAAACTTTTGGGTATCACTATTTCTTTGCTCCATGCACTATAGTTTCTTCCTATGTAAGGAAGGTCCATGATTCAAGTTTTGAATGTGACATTTGATTAATTATGTGGAACAAGAGAATTTGAACTACAGAGTAAATGAATAAATTAGTGACAAAACTTTAAACCCCAGGTTGAGTGTCACTTTATTCAGAAATACTTTATCCTCTTGATGGGCATTTGTAGGCAGAGACTAAGCAGAGTTCCTGTACTGTGCCAAGTAGACTGATCTTATAGATGTTCAAATTGTTTGAAGATAATTGGTGGTCTTGTGGGTGCCTTTGAACAAAGTGTTACTCATGTACCCTGTCTCTAAATTTTGTCGAAAACATTGACAATTATCATTAATGTTAATGTTGACTGCTGTTTGACACTTGAGGGATTTATTTTATGTTTTTGTAGCAGAGTGTAATGCAGGATGATTTGTATTAAAATACCTTTTATACTTAAATTTTACAAAACACACTACAAAATCTGCATCTTCATGTTGACTGATTTCCTCTTGTTGAGTGTATGAAATATATGTACATGAAAAGCAGTCCAGTTCTTCTCTGAAGTTAAGACCAGTCACTTTTAACAGCACCACTTTTAATATTCCTTATTTTCTTTATATTTCCTCCAAGACAGATTAGCTTGTAATTTCTATTCAAATTTTATTTTATTTTTGTTAGTTCCAATGCTAATTGCTCTTCTTTTCCAAATACCATTACTGTGTACTTTCCTTTTTTTTAAGATTTGTATTCTTGATTAGAATTACCATCTGATTTGATGTGCAAGACTGGAAAACTTCAAGTCCCCTCATCCACAACATAAGCAGACCAATCTTTCATAGCAAAAAAAAAACAACTCCAAAACAACAAACCAAACCAACCAGAAACCTAAAGGAGGATCAAATATAATTTAGTAATTTCCTGTACTTCATACTCCTTTTCTGATTAAAGGATCAGAAAGAGTTGTCAAAGTTGTATTGTGGATGGAAAAACATTTCATGAAATGGAATGGGACAAAAGGACATAGCATCCAAAATAAGGGTCCAGCACTGGCATTTATTCTGCACAAGTAAGGTATAGTAGAGAAACTTCTGGCTTCAGTGAAGCACTGTATGGCTGTAACAAAACTTGAATATTCAGAACACTGTTGAATTAAAGACGAAATATTCGGTCTACTGTACCTATCAAAGAATTCCACAGTGCAAGCGGGATAGTTGGTTTACAGAGTATATATCACATGCAGCATTGCACATGTGGAGCTGAACTCTAATTCTCCTGTTCAAAATGTTTAATCACCTCTTCTGTAAGAGACTGATTGACCCAGAGTGAAAAATTGTCTGTGATGCCAACTGTGCAACTCTTCATCATCTTCATATATGGCTACTCATGTGGAATAATCTCAGTTTCTTGGAGACTAAGCGTGTGAATACATGGTTACCTATGTAGACAGAAGGTGTACAAGGTAACAGTATTACAAACATTAAAAAGTACAGATATGTTTGGGTATTTTGCTATCTTTAACAGAGCAGTAGATACATTTTCTTTCTTTTTTTTTTTTTTTTTGATTGTGAAGATAGATGAACGGCAATTTTTTTTTTTTTGCTTTTCTTTACAAATAAATATAAACACCAAAGTACCAAGAACTATATACCAAAATCTGATATGCTTTGAAATTAATAATATATTAAAATATGTTACAGTAGCCTAGTTTGTGAATTCAGAAAAACAACTCATTGCAATTCTTTTCCATTTTAAAGCATACAGCTTTAATAAACTGATCTGTTATTTTCTCTTTTTCAACTTTAGTTCCAGCCATAGAATTAAACGTTTCTCCTCCAAAATGTATGAAGATCAAATAAAGAAGAAAATTATTATGTAAATGACCAGTGTTACAATTCATTTGTTGTCAGGTGCACTACATAACATTAGTCTAAGATTGCATTTCCTGGTTCACTGAATGTCCAGATGAGAACCAGGTATGCCTCTTTTCTTCCCACACGCACTTGTGCCCACAAACTGTAGACTAGGTGATAAAAGTGCCAAAACTTCAGGATAGCACTAGAGTGCACATGGGCATGACAGTGATGTTGCTGCTTCTTCTGTCTACTGTCTGTAACATGTCAGAAGTAAGAAGCAGAGGGAAAAAAGTTTTCCACTTCCAGAAATATGCAAGAAGGCGCTCTGTACTTCCTGAGAGAAGCTTGAAATCATTAATTTTGCGATATTGTTATAATCAAGGAATTTGTTGGGTACTGCATATTTTCATTGCAAGCTAAGATCCCAAACACTTATTATTTATGGTTCCATTTACTGTCAAGCTGTTAAAGACGTGCAGCAAATACTTAAATGTGAGCTTATTTTGAATAGAAAACGTTTCTCTGTACCTTAAGTGCTTCTAGAATTTTACGAAATGTTACATCTAATAAATGTTTGTCAGATAAAGTAATTAGTATTTATTTGATCTTCTAACCTCTTTACTTAAATAGAAAGTCTTAGCTTCAAACTATTTCTATTCAAGAAGCCAGTTAAATTTTAATTGAATAATTAAATTGCCATAAATAAGTATTTAAACATTTAAAACATTTATATACATTTTGATTGATTGTCCTTTCAATGCAAATTTTAACTGTCACATTTTGATAACAATCAGTATTAATATTTCACATGTTCATGTTCAAATTAAAAATGGAATTATTAATAAAAAAATTAGTTTGTCAGTGACTGATAGGACTTTGTAATAGAAAATATATATTTGAGCTCTTTTGACTTCATAAATTTTAATGTGGGGTTTTTTTAAAAAAATATTTAATATTTTAAAACCCCCTTTCATTAATCTATTTTTAATTATTTTTAATTTATTTTGTTACAAGGTTACCTTTCAGGATGTGATCTTTCTTCTTGTGCTTTTGCTTTTATTGCCAATGAGGGAGATGGGGAAGTGAGAAAAAGCAAAAACTCCTTTTTTTCCTCATTGAAATAAACTGCAATTAATCACCTTAAACAATGGAAAAGAAGAAAAGGCATTTTTTCAGAGTGGGTATTGTAGTATTTGTTCTTGCTTTTAAAGCCAGGTAATAAAAAGCAAGATATGGCCTTAGGTGACCTCTGTGCTTCAAGAGAAGGGACCATATATCCCTCAGTAATATACTGAACATAACTTGCCAATCATAAGCCAAAAGTAAGATGTGAAGTTGATGAGCTCTATGATATACTAAGCACTAAGTTTCACTTTCTAAATGCAAAGATTTAGATGAATGTTTCATTAATAACATAACTTACATGGATAATGGGATAAAACATAACTAGGCATAGCTCACGAGCACCTCCCGTATGGTGAGGTTGGGGCTTTTCAGCCTGGAGAAGAGAAGGCTGTATGGAGACCTAATCACAGCCTTCCAGTATCTGAAGGGGGCCTACAAAGATGCTGGAGAGGGACTCTTCAATAGGGAATGTGGTGATAGGATGATGGGTAATGGGTTTAAACTTAAACAGGGGGAGTTCAGGATAGATATAAGGAAGAAGTTCTTTACAGTGAGGGTGGTGAAGCAGTGGAATGGGTTGCCCAAAGAAGTGGTGAATGCTCCATCCCTGGCAATGTTCAAGGCCAGGTTGGACAGAGTCTTGGGTGACATGGTTTAGTTCCTGCCCACGGGAGGAGGGTTGGAATGAGATGATCTTAAGGTCCTTTTCAACTCTATTCTATGATTCTATGACTCTATGTTTCAAATGCAAAAAGTATTATAACTTCAATTAATGTATTTTATGTGTATGTTTATATTACAATACAACTGCATTACCTACAACTATTTTTCTACTTATAACAGCTGCACAGCATACAGAGAAACAGTGCTGTTTCTCATATCCATGGAGCAGGCTTTGGCAGCTGGCATAGTGTTCCACAGCGTGAAACAGAGCTACTTACCTGGGTCAACAAAGACAATGTGCTTGCAACAGGAAGGTGCTCTATTCAGAGTAATTAACCCCATTTCTCTACAATTAGCTGTACAGGAAAATTACAGCTTCTGTTTCCAGAGTTAGCTCATTTGTTGCTAACCTAGAAATCTGTGCACCCCATGATTCATAGTTCAAGGAAATGTACGCAAATATAACTATGCTTTGAAATATGAGGCGACTAAACTAATTAAAGCTCCTGTATCTGTATCACTGAAAGCCAGCTTTTAAATCAAAAAGAAGGTATCACCATTGCCCGGAAAACATTTTAATGAGGTTTTTATAGACCTCACAATAGAATTTTTAGCACAGAACTTGTTTCATGTACTTATATTTTATTTTTAACTCATTTTAAAATGTCTGTGACTTCCAGGTTTCTATGAAGAATTCAATGCCTTAAATTGGAAGGTACAAATGTATTCTAAATGATAATTGGTATACTTAAATTTAAGGCAAATTTTGAACACAGTTGTCAAAGAAGCGCTGTCATAGATCGGGTAAGTAAGTGTTCAAGACCAAAAAGGAGTTCAGAGACAGAGCCATATTCAGCCTGTGTATTTTGGGTGCTATACATCCAGCTATGAAGAAGACTCCTTAGACAACACAAGAAAAAAAAAAATCTGCCTTGTTAAGCAGTGAAAGAATGACAACAGTTTTGGTAGGGGGGAGTGGTGGTGTTGGTTTGTTGGTTTATATTTTTTATCTGCGTAGTCATGAAATTAATTTTTTTTTTTAAATTCTAAAATATTATGCAAAAGAAAGGACTTTTAATAAATAACTCACTGAATTGAGCAGGAAGTGTTCTTTCCTCTTCTTTGTTCTCATTCTTCACCACAGCAAGTTCATCACAACAGCTCTTTTCTTCTTTATAAGCGGTTGTGATCTGACAGGCAGAAAGAACAAAGTACAAAGAAAATTACAATGATCATAAAGAAAAGCAACCTCCTAGACCTGACAGCTAGAAATTTAGCACTCTGTGAAAGTTTTAAAATACTGTCAAAAAAACCAATTCTTGGAAGTATATGAACTCTGATCAGTAAAAGTAAACAACCTTAAAGACTAAACAGGCCAAAATGTCATAAGAGTACAAAGTCGCACACATCAGAATAATATCTTTCATGGCTACTGTAAAATGAGATATCAAAAACTACTGGCTAAAATGCAAACGTACTTTCTGAGACAAGACTTGTACTCACAGGTAAGTATTCTAACTGCTGTGCAAAAATTTCCTTCAGCTTTGAAAGTGTGCACTTCTGAGGAAGTACACGTACGAAATACTCTGTACAAGATGAAAACTGGAAAGAATTTGTGATGAAGTATCTACTGTGCTATCACAGATGTAGAAGATATGGGATCTACTGTCCTACAGTAGAAAACCGCAAATATAAAGACCTTAAAGCTTGGTTCCACGCAACTGAAAAGCTGAATTTCGGTTACTCTTATTTGCTCCTTGCATTACTTCATATTTATCACTAATCAGGGATGAGAAAGCTTTTGGTATCTGCTTGAAGCATCCTTTGCTAGCAATTTTGGCAGGGTAAAGCATTTTGATTTTTCCAAATCTGTATCGATATCTTTAAAATCAGTGAAGAGAGAGATAAGAAGAGTTTTCTTTTCCAAACTATGCAGTTAGAATGTATTCTTCTGCTAACCTTGTCCACAACTATAAAAAGTACAGCTCAAGGATGCAGCCATACAGACTCCTAGTGACTCCACTGCCTGGACTCCACTGTCCAAAACCTCACTGAAAAAAAGAGTAATGTCTTAGACAAAATTGAATATCTCCTGGTATTTCTCTAAAAGTTCATATGCTTGGAAAGACACCATTCTATACTATTTCTTATGTCACTTGGCAATCTTAACCTCTCTTGGACTGTTTCTGAAAAAGCATACAAAATGTCAACAGTTTAGGTTTCAAATAGAGGTGTGCTCCTTAATCTTCCTGCAGTTCTTTCCACAACTGGTAAGGAAAAAAAAAAGCTTTCAGGCTGGGTTGAAAAGACTACAGAAAAGGAGAATTAGCATCCGCAGTAATTCTTCTCTGTTGTTGTTCATCAATCTTATTCAGATCCCCACAGAAAAAGGCTTTTTTTTTTTTTTCTTTAATTAAGAAAAAGGAGGTGTGAAGGGCAGAGGAGAAAACAGAATAGATATATCACTGCGTGTAGGTAAAAAGAGATATAAAGAAGGGATGTAGTTTTCAGTCATAAGAAGTCTCCCAGAGCCAAGAGGAAAATAAAGAACATGTTGGGATAAGAACATTTTTTTCCCCACTGAATGTTGGCAGCAGTTGCATCAAAGTGGTAATTGTTCCATTCATATGTCTTAAAATTCCTTTACAAAAATTGTATGTCAAAATGCACTTTTACGTTTTAATTCTAACAAATGTTCATGAATCTTTGTAAGTAAGATATATTCCATGCATACAAAACTACAATATTCAAAGATGAAATTAAATCCTACAGGGATTTTAGCTTCCTGCATAAATCTGGATTAAATAATTTGTTGGCTAAATCACTCAGCAGGTGTATTTTTGATTTAATCTGCAGCAGGAAACTTACAGGTTTTGCATCCCTAAAGAATGGCACAACTTTCATTGGTTTTCAAAAGAGATCTCTGAACTTAACTTATTCCGAATGTGGAGGTGATGATTATGCATAAACACAAAAAGAATCTGTGTATCTAGAAAATATTTGGGCCAAATGAAGAGTGTGTACTGTTTGAGATTTGGGACAGACAGTCTAAGCACCTAAATTCCAATATAGGTAGACCAGTTTCTATTCTGCAATGTATACTTCAAGAAACAATGGGAAAACCACAAGACAAAAGATGACTCGCAATGTTGTGGACCGCAGACATTTCACATTTAGTTCTCAGTTGACTCTGAATCTGCTCTCCAGAATGAATGGCTATGTCATATATTTTTGAGGAATTAAGTAATTTACACCATGTGGTGTGATAGACCTCAGCTCTCTTCCTTCTGCTCTCTTCACATTCACTCCTTCCCTTAGGAAATGAATCAATTTTATAATCTCTCTCTCTGTCTTCTTTTCTCTATAACATTCACTATATGAAAGTGGTACTAATGACCTTTTACATCACACACAGTCTACTTGTCACATACCTAAAAAAACCTGGAGGAATTCTTCATAATTTGTATTGAGCTTTGTCCATTTTTTTGTACAAAATTATTACAAAATATTAAAACAAAGGTATTATCTCTAGCTTACAAACACTGCATTACCTCGCTCAGCAGAGATGCCTAACTCTTCAGGTTTACAATAGAAAGATTTTAGATTCCATCCAGGACTCAGACTCCTACCCATCAAGATGAAACAGAGGTTGATGCAATGCTCAGCAGCACTTTCAAATCTGGAATGAGATTTAAGAATCTCATTCTCACTTTATGAGATGAAGGTAAAAATGCAGAATCTTACCTTACATAAAATGCATATATTGTTGTTGGGATTAAAAGATGGATTATTTGAAAAAAAAACCAAACCAAAACAAACCACCAGTGTCTGAAAAAGCTTATGAAATATATGAAACTTTAGTAATTGAGTACTGTAAGATTATCTATTAAATGCTGTATTAAAAAAAAAAGTATAGATCATCCATAAATTGCAATGAATTAAAGATGTCTGGTAAATCTGCCTATGAAGATAAAAAATAGAACATCAGAGAAGAATATTAAAAAAAAAAAAAAGCCCAAACAAAAATTCTCACCTTATCCTTATTGAAGATGTTTGCCTGTTTGTATGACATTTAGTTCCCAGTACTATATTTTTATTATCTCTATTACAGGCAGTATCTTCCAGTTTTGTATCAAAAGGGGAAAACAGATATAAATACTGAAGATCAAAGTACGGCATCAGAAAAACATGCCAAAATCAAATCTCGAGAATCGCACATAAATACCTGAAGGCAGAATGTTTCTCTGATGAGTTACATCTCATAGACAAAAAAAGCTCATGAGATAGTTAAGCATTGACTAAACACTCTACTTTTCTCAAGACTGATGTTAAACAGTACTGGTGAATAGCCTGCTGAAGGCCTCAATGCTTATCATGGGGCAAGTACTGCCAGCTCCTGCTTATGCCTCCTTGCCCCCTGACACAAGTGGCCCTTGTTGCCCCCACCCTGGGACTGTCAGGCCAATCATTGCCCTGGGCTGGGTGATCTCTCCTTGAGCCAGTAGCAGCTCCCAACAGGCAGCGGCAGCCGTAGAATCATAGAATCATAGAATAGTTAGGGTTGGAAAGGACCTTAAGATCATCTAGTTCCAACCCCCCTCCCATGGGCAGGGAAACCACACACTAAACCATGTTGCCTAAGGCTCTGTCCAACCTGGCCTTGAACACTGCCAGGAATGGAACATTCACAACTTCCTTGGGCAACCCATTCCAGAGCCTCACCACCCTCACAGTAAAGAACTTCTTCCTTATATCTAATCTAAACTTCCCCTGTTGAAGTTTGAATCTGTTACCCCTTGTCCTACCACTACAGTCCTTAAGGAAGAGTCCCTCCCCAGCATCCCTGTAGGCCCCCTTCAAATACTGGAAGGCTGCTATGAGGTCTCCACTCAGCCTTCTCTTCTCCAGGCTGAACGGCCCCAACTTTCTCAGCCTGTCTTCATACGGGAGGTGTTCCATTCCCCTTATCATCCTCATGGCCCTTCTCTGGACTTGCTCCAACAGCTCCATGTCCTTTTTATGTTGAGGACACCAGAACTGTACACAGTACTCCAAGTGAGGTCTCATGAGAGCAGAGTAGAGGGGCAGGATCACCTCCTTTGACCTGCTGGTCACACTTCTTTTGATGCAGCCCAGGATACGGTTGGCTTTCTGGGCTGCGAGCACACACTGCTGGCTCATGTTAAGTTTCTCATCAACCCATACCCCCAAGTCTTTCTCCACGTCCCATGAGTGCGGGGAGGAGGAGCCAGCTCTAACCATCTCCAACTGTCTTCAACCACCCAAGACCACCCCATCCCCCTGAGAGAGACCTGACCTGCCTCTGCTGAGGCCCAGATGAAGGTGGGGTTACAGAACAAAAGATAAACAGAAGTTTAAAATAACATGTATAAGGAAAAGTTTTACCTACTTGTAGGATTCAGAGGATCACTCACTTCATAGCTACTTAACTACTTATGCAGAGATACTTTGGGCATTCATCACTTGCTGTGCTTGCTGATCAGAATTACACAATGAACTATAGAACTGCATCATAAAAACATTATGTATCTCTGAAAAACTTTTACCTGTAAATAAATAAATATGGGATTTGTTTTTACAAACCATGCTCCTTAGTTTCCCCATACAGCCCATAAGAAACAGGGACTATGCTGAAGTTTGTTGCTTACCCTCTAGACTCTGATGCTGGTGTCTTCAGAAAGAAGTCCTTCACTTCCCAAAGGCATAACACTCTTACACTGACTTCAGAAGCTCTCGGAGAAAAAAATAAAATTAGTGTCCTGACTTTGGTTCAGCTCTGGTGGCAAGACTGCAAGGATCCAGAAACAAATGCTATGACTTGTGAAATGAATTCTCCTTTCCATACCTCTCCAGTATGAATTACTCACAAACAGTATGAGGCAAAAAACCACAGAGGTTGTGATGCCAGAACACAATTGCTTCAGAAGCTTAGCTGAATACTGTTACTTTTATGTAGTGCTGTGTACCAACATGCAAGAACTATTTTTTTTCCAAATTCACTCATCATATTTATGAATGATATTTTTTTTTTTCTTTGATTAGGTACCTGATCTTGGCAATCTCTAAGAGATGTGTCCCCTAACTAAACTGTTGCCAGGAATGGAACTCCTTGTGACTGGTATTTTTCAGTTTCAGTATCAAGCGATAAACCTACAACCAGTGTGTTCAAGTAAGATGAAGTAACAGCAGGGATGTCTCTAAAGGTTACTCCATACGGCTGACAGAACCCATATCATGTCAGATACTCAGTAAGTGAATTGGGAATAAGTACACTGAAACTTTGAAATCTTAGCTGAGTGATAGAAAGTATTGATTGTGCATATATAATCCTTTAGACATAAAATCTTGACCAAGTCTGGGACTAAGTATAAATTCAGGTGCACCTACACTCCTCTCTGAGAAGTTTAGAAAGCAAGGGGGTCGTTTCTGAACCTCATGACTCAGCAGGAGAGTTGCCCCAACAGTTTTGTCTGACCTTGCCCTATATGCAGTAAATACTCAAGTGTACCTTGCCATTGCATCTTGTTAAGCCACTGTCACATTTGCTATCAGGCTTTGTTAAATCACTGTTTTATATCAGTAAACATCTTGCTGTTTCTCTCTTATAAGTCATTCCAACTGCAACACTTTTCTACACTTTGTAATAACTATTTTTTATGATGAGAGTGAGGAAAAAAAAAAAAACCCAGAACAGTTCTGGTTCCTCTTCCAATGAAATATTGATCCTCTGTCAAGCTTCAGAATTAGAGAATGACTGTAAAAAAATCTTTAGTCTTCTGTGTATTCCCCACTGATGTATCAAGATACGTAAATGCTCTCATTACATTTGCAGTGGTAGTGTACAAGTAACAAATGAGTGTTAGAGTGATAGTCCCTGTTTTTCTGAGCATGTCTGCAAGAAATTATTGACACCGTAAGGATATGACCTCCTAATTTAATAATTCTAGTTCCACACTTATGAAGCAGAATCTTTTCCAAGAGTTCCAAGATGTTTGTGAGTAGAACAGTTTCAGTTCTTAGATGGATTCACACACAAGATTATGAAGGAATGTAACAGGTATGGAATGCAATTGGCAAGTGATAGATTTAAGCATATCAATAAAGTTTAAATTAGGGAGTCAGATATCAAGAGAAGCAAAGAGAAGGAACATATAATTTGAAAAAGTATCATGGGGTTTAGATACCCTTATTGCAGTATATTGTCTTGAAGTAAGAAGTATAACTTCTCTTCCATCCTTCTGTTTTATTTGGTTTTTACTTGAAGTTTAGAAATGTCCATCACATTCTACAGGATATCCATGTAGATTACAGTTTCTAAGGCTTCTTCAATCATATGCAATAAACAGTGACTTTTAACAACCAATTTTCATCAGATCCCCTAAATTGTCACTGATTCCTTTTCTCTTAATTTGCGTATTCCCAGATTCTTCATATGTAAATTATTCTTTGCTATTTATATTCAGCTGCAATTGTATGTATGATGTGATATTCCAGATTCATGGAACACATCAAAAACTACCATTTATCTGGATTATTTATTAATGGTACAGCATATGGTCAGTAAGAAAAAAGATAGTTGTTTTGCTATTCAGATCTTACAGGATTACACTTTGGATAATTTTCTTTGCCATTTCTCATCATCAAACATAAATAATATTAAAACCTTTTTCCTATTTCTTTTTTTTTTTTCTTTTAACTTTATGTTAGCAAGGAGTCTGCTACCTGCCTATCATAATTATGAAAGACATCCCAGAAAACTCTGCAAGGTTTCAGGTAGTTATTTCAGGTAGTTATTAAAATGACAGGTACCCTTACGTAACTGCTAGTGACATTTTGGAAAAATGTAACATTGATTCATATTTTCACTAAAAGAACAAATGTCATTTCACACTGGTACATCTGTGATGCTACAGTATCTGAATTCTTTACTTAAGATATATTTACTGCAACAAGCTACTCAAACCAACAATACTTGTCTTAATGAAGTTATACACACAAAAACCATTTCCATTCAATAACTTGTTTTGCATAGTCCATAGAAAATTTGCCATTTATGTAGCTTGAGACAAGAATGGTTAATACAACTGAATTTTTTTCAGAAATTTTCAGTCCACTATTTCAGCTATAGACGTTCCTTCTACCTACAATATATGTCACAATGCCATGATTTCAGAGAGAGGTAGCTCTTCAGAATTCCTGGTGGGTCACACAGCCTCTGCTGATAAGAAAGCTTAAGGCTATGCCTGCAACTTAAAAAGTTAACTGCATCCCTACAAGGAGAGAAATACTTACCAGGCTGTTTCCTGCACTACTGCCTCTCATGTTGTCTTCAGAATCAGTATAAGTTTTCTGCATGTGTTGCACTGTTTTTTATGTTCCCTCACACAAGACATGAAGTTACAGCAGCCTCAGAAGCAGTCTACCTTCTTTCCTACCCAGTTCTTCATCTGTGCATTGGTCAGATCTATAAAAGAATGAATTATTCTTCATTTGGTTGTCTCCTGAAAATACTCTCATGGGGATTACTATATTTGTTTTACCTTGGAAATAGCTAAGAGACAACAGGTTATTTATATAATTCTTAATTGTTCGTCCTATGTAAAATGCACGGAAAGGCATATTTAATTACTAAAAAAGACATACTCAAACAGCACAAAGGACATATGGCAAATAATACACAGCAGAAAGCATGTCTGATTTGTGATGCTGATGTAATTGATGCAGAAAGCCTGCTGGGATCCCTTCCAGCCTGTAAGATGTCTCTGACATCATGCTGTAGGTGTTATACTTCATTTGGTGAGATAAGTCTAGTTTTCAAATGACACTAATAGTGGACACAAGGAATACCCAAAATTCAGTCTAAGAAGTGCTTAGTAATTAGAATTTAACTACTTGGACTTTTTAGATTGATTGAGAATTGATCCTGGTATTCTACCAAGACGTATTTGACAAGCCATGTTTGGAGAACAGGATTCATCAAGCATTATAAAAGTATTAGAGGTATGAAACAACAGAAATTATTGCACAGAAAAACAGTTTATTGAATTCTTCCCTCAGTCATATTCTTTATCAATAAAGATGCCATCAAAGCAAGGCTTGATCTTAAACAATCTATTTGACAAGATCACTATATTCTGAATTGATGCCTTATTGGGTTGTTTCCCTAGATGGGTTTATAAAAATTGTGTGCACATGGAAACAAATAAAAAATAAAATTAATAAATAACTTTTACTATTTTGCTTTCCCACCAAAATTTCACCAATATAGGAATCTATGGCACCCTAAGAAAATAGCCTTCATTAAATGCTTTACATTTGATTCAAAGGCGGCAATGATCAGATGTACAGCCATGTTGCAGGAAAAATATGGTTCTCTCACAGAAGCAAGAGTAATATCTAATAATTTTAGACAGAGGCAGCTCTTGGGAGACAGGCCGACATAGCTTGGCCGTTGCCAGGGGCAACTGCAGGAGGTTAAAATGGCAGGAGGTTAAAATGGCAGGAAGTTAAAATGGCCCTGAGGCTGATAGGGAGCACTATCAATCAGGAGCAATGAAACAGGGCAGGGGGGGTCCCAAGTTGCAATGCTCATGCCATTGCAACCAATTGGAGAATAAGACAGGCCAGCTAGAACAGTGACAAATGGTCCTTAACTGCCTCTGAGATGAGAACCAGAAGACCAACCACCTCAAGTGCATGTATACCAATACATACTGCCTGAGGAACAAATAGGAGGAATGAGCTCTGCGCCCTAGCAGAAAGTTATGATATCATAGGAATAACTGAAGCATGGTGGGACAACTTCCATGACAGATGGCTACAGCTGGCTTCCTGGAGGCAGCTAAGGAACATTTGCTGCTCTGGTTGGCCTGGCTTATTCTCCAGTTGGACATGATGACATGAGCATTACAACTTTGGAACCCGTCCTGCGAAGTCCTTTAGTTTAAAGCCCAGCTCACCAAGTTGGCCAGCCTGCTGCCAAAGATCCCCTGCCCTTTTATAGACAGGTGGATCTCATCCTTCCCTAACAGGCTATAGTCAGTGAAGAATGACCCATTGTCATAAAAGCCAAAACCCTCACGACAGCGCCAACCACAAAGCCAATAATTGATTTGCAATATGCACCTATTTCTGGCTGCACCCCTTCTTCTCACTGGTGAAATGGGAAAAAAGACAGCTTGGGCACCAATATTTTTCACTTGCATACCTAGGGCTTCATAGTCTTCCTTGATTCTGTCCAGGTTCTGGTTTGTGATGTCTTTTGTGTCCACATGAAAGTAGCAATGGGTAGTAGTCCGTACTCTTGACAAGTTGTGGCATCCTCTCAGTAGCATCTTGGACCTTAGCTCCCGGGAGACAGCATACCTCTCATGAGTCTCTGACAGGCCTGCAGATGGGTGCGTCTGTACCCCTTACTAGAAAATCACCCACTACAAGCACACGTCATTTCTTTTTGCAGTATCTGCTGTGTGCTGCTAGGACGGTTTCTTCTTGCAAACCTTGCTTGTGGGTGTCTACAGCTGTTAAAGCTTTTTAACTGTTAATATTATCACATACATTACTGATTATAACAGAATGTTACTGATTATAACAAAATGTTACTGATTATATAGAGAATGTTACTGATTACAACAGAATGCTTATAGTGAAGTTTATAACACTGGGAAGATGTTTATGTGGAAAAAAGAGGGAGTCTGCCTTTCCTAGGAAAGTGAAGTAAGGTGTTATTTATATTACAGTTTAGGTAAGGTATTTTTTATATTACTTATATTATTATAATATTAGATTATTATTTTATATAATATATTATGTATATAATAGATTATATATTATACATATTATACATGTACGTATTATACATATTATACATATTGTACATTATGATATGATATGATATTATATTACACTTTTTATATTATTTTTTAACTTTATTTAGTGATTCCACAGTTGTGCCTTTCAAATAATTCTTCTCTAAAGAGACTTTTAAGCTTTGTCGGGGTTTTAATAACTTGGCCTAACCTGTTCTTAAAAGTGAAAACCAAGTTAAGTCAGAAGTTGGTAACAGGCGAGATGAGTATGAGATAAGGATAATCAAAAAAGCAAAAACTAACAATTGCAATGTTAGTTTAGTAGTCTTAATTTTATATTAGTTTAGATGACTGTAAAAATAAGCATTTTTTAAAAAAAGAAGAGTTCAGAAACTCAACAGGGTCCTGTTTGTCATTGTTGTCCAAAGATCTCTGCCCCAGACCTATTTTGGCTTAGAAAGATAAGTATTTTCACATTATTTATTTGAGAAACTACATCATAATTGGTCTATTGCTTTCTGTGATTTTGAGAACTCAGTACCAGAAAAATACAATATAATTAGCAGGATTTCAGGGGAAAAGATAAAAGGCAAGGCAGGAGGCATGGCAAGAGTCAAGGTAAGAGACAAAGCAACAGAAAGACAAGGCAAAGCAAGCCAGGGCAAGGAACTCTTTACCTGGAAGTACGTGCTAACGGTGTGAAAGAGGAAAGCCAATGTCTCACAGTATACATACATATAAAATAAACCTGTATCTATACAACCCTCCTTTTGCTAATTTTGGAAAGAGACTTATGCTTTTATACTTCCACTTAAGACCATAGGAATTATATATATGTTTCATCACTGAAAATTGTGTATTAAGTATTTGGTATTTCTATTTTATATTTCTTCATATCATTAATTTATTTAATTTTCAAAATATTTCTTCTTCAGCATTTCTGACCAAGATATTATCAACACTACTTATTAATTGCAAACTTAAAAAAAAAGCTTTTCCTTTTTTTTTTTTCGAGTTTATGTATTCATTTAAAATATCCCTAATGAGGCCACCAAAAGATAGTCTCCAAGCACTTACAGCTGGCACTTTCTGGACTCTCACTCATAATTGTCAGGTAATTTACATTTGACCTGTACCTCTAAGTTAGAATCTTAATAGATTTTGCAAGGTGAATTCAAATCTGTCCTTAATTAGGGTGTGAAATAGGAAGAATTATATTTTATCATCTGGAATATAACCTCAGCATTTCTGAATAATGGAATTAATGTGCAGGATCATAAAATATTCATTGGTAAGCACTTCCTCCATTATATAGTAATAATTGGCATTTGAAAATTTTCTGTTGCATCATCAACTATTATTTTTTCTTTTATTTTGGAAAGGAAGACATTCATATACATTAATGTACACATGCATATAGTTACATATTACAGAGATGCTAAGAAAAAAAATGCAGATGGACTGGAATGGCTGTTGTTCCACAATGTTAATTTATACATCGTATACTTAGTGCTCATCCGTTATTCATGTACATCCAAAAATGGAAGTACTGGAAGTGCTACAGAAAGTAGTAATGGCAGGTTGCCCAAACAACTGAAAAGACTGAATTCCTGTTTTCACACCTATGCAGATTAATTTATTTATTTTGAAGTTATTCATTGCATTGCTTCTAGGCATATTTGCTAAAAGATTAAAGCATAAATTGTCATAGCAAATTAACTACCTACAACAGATGTGCCTGCAATTTAAGTGTGTCCTGGGTAATCCAGTTCTTCAAGCTGTTGCTTTCTGTTTAGCTTTTCTCCAAAGGTCTTTCCTCCAGTGAATGCCATGTCCCTCCTAGGAACAGCTTAATCTCCACTTAACTGAAACTGAAAGTGAAAAAAGATATTTTTTTCACTTTGCACTCTGACACAACACAGCATTGAGCTCATGATCTTTCCCGTACTTTAAGGAATTTACCCTGTTATCATTCTTATAATAATTAACAAACCCCAAGATAAGGGATAGTTTTAATTGACACAAATTATTTCTAGGAAAAGATGGTGGTATGTTCGGTTTTTCAGGGGTTTTTTGGTTGTTTTTTTTGGTTTTGGTTTTTTTTTTTTTTTAATTTGCTTTGTTTTGTTGTTTTTTTTTTCCCCCAGAAATTTGCTCTAAAATAGATTTATATGATTTGTAAAGTGAATATTGCATTTTTTTTTATTTTTTTTTTTTTTAGGCTTTAAAGGAAACGTCTAAAGAAGACCGTTAGTTAATTAACAACACAAAGTTCCTCCAACTTGGAAGCCCTGGAAAGTTCAAAATTTTTTTACCTAGACATAGGTTGTGTCAATTGGGACTAACAAGATGTGGTTCTATGGGGACACTGCCACATGCAACAGCACAAAAGGGAGAAAGGGAGATGATAAGTTCCCAATTATAGCCTTAAAAATGGGACATACAGAGGGAAGAAACAGTAGTAGATCTAGGACAGACAGCAAAGGATTGTCACAGGGTAAAGGGAGTAGAAGATTTGTTTGGATTTTTTAAAGAGCTTAACCATGTCATTGAAAGATGACCTTTTTTGTTTTCCCTGATTTCTTTTCTTTGACATGTGTCGGATTTATCTTTCCTCTATAGAAACATTGTCTTCCTTCTCAGTATCTGTGGAAGGATGAGAAACTGTATTCTACAATTATTAAAATTGAAATTTCTGTAACAATACATTTAGAAATGAAAAATTTTAAAATAGATAACTAAACCCTTTAAAAGTTTTAAGTAAACTATGCTTTGGGGGCACCGTCTGCATAAATACTATAAAGATCTTGAATAACATCTGAAAAAAACAAACCTCTGAACTGTTACACTTACCCTTTAGGATAACACTGTATTCTCAACTAACTTTGCCAGGATAAGTATTGTTACTCTGTAAATGCCTTCCCCAGAACTTCTATAATTTGACCTTAATGCTTTGGATCAAAGAATTATTGTACTAACAAATTCTTTGACAGAAGTTCAGCTTCTGAAAATATCTCTTTTCATGTCTGCCTTTCGTTAAATGAATTTACACCAAACACTGGTATTTCATAAAGATACAATTAGGTATTTGTAACAGCTAATTCTCAGAGATATTTTTGTTTTCAGTTTCATAGCAATTTTGAATAGCTGCAAAAAAAGAAGGAATAACTTATCTGATATTTTTTTATCTTTTTTTCTAAACTGCTGAACAAATTAAAGCATAAATTCCAGCTGCTCCTGAATACCTTCCAATTTGGTAGGAGTTCTTCACAGAAATCGTAATCAGATCGCTGTTTAGTTTGTGGAATTCATCCATTAACAGTCTTAAAAGTTAAGTTCAGAATTCTGAAGTGGAAAGGACAGTGGAATTGTATGAGGAGTCTCAAATGAGGGACAAATTATTGTCTTCCTAGTTTTGGGGACTTTCACGTCCCTTATCATACAATTTTATATAGGTCTGAATATTTGTCACAAATCCTGATTTAGGATCCTGCAGACTATGACAATTTGTCACAGACAAGAGATTTAGGTTGCTTAAAGAAACACTATCAGAGGTATTAGCAAAAGCAGTTTTAATATGAATTCAGAAAAGTGCAGCTAACGAAGTTCAATGTCAAGATTCACTCTATTACTAAATGGATGAAACATACAAAGGGAAATGAAATTAGAATCAATATAGAAAGATTTACACAGAGATTGAGGATGCAAAAGGGTGAGATCCTCCTAATGAGTCACAAGGTTCAGAGTGGACCATCTTGCTTTCTAAACTCCTGATGAAGCCTACATGCGACTAGGTCCAATCTTTGTCTCAGATGTGGACAACAGTTGATGTCTAAATGAATTTACATGGATTTCACTGGTATTAATTTAGCATGCTATCAGCAACTTGACCAAGGATCTGTTGCAAATAAGAGGTCTTTCCACCTTGGGTAAGGAAGGATCTCTCAATCAGGCAAGGAATCTCAAACCTTGAGAGGCATCCCAGCTCAAGAGAAGAATCACTAGCATACAGTCCAGTTGCAACTTCAGAGAGAACTCAAATTAGACTCATCCAAAGGTCTGGTGTTAGTAGAGAGGTTTTCCTCAAGAAACAACCTTGGGAGGTGTCCCAGCTCAAGGAGAGATCACCAGCATGCAGCCATGCTGCCTAGCAGGGAGAACTCAAAGGTGGCTCACTTAGGCTATCATATTTATGGGATAAAATGAATGGCTCATAGTCAAATTGCATACAATAGGAAAGGTATATATGAGACTCCTTGTACCCACAACTTTTTTTGCTCCTTGATAAAAGAGTCTTGGAAAACCCACCTACTATCTGTGTGTTAATTGCATAATTGGTGTTCCAAGCTCATGTGCAATGATGCTCACTGGGTCACTCTGCTCTTTTGTGGGTTTCTTAGAGGAGTTCTTGGTTCGACTACAGTTCTGGCCTTTACCTCCTTTGGAGCCTGTACCAAACTATTGATAGTTTGGTTAAGGGGGTCAAGTGCGTTGTCACAATATTGAGATACTGTTAGGTCTCCATATATAAATGAGTGCAAAGGCTCAGAACAAGTCATTAATTTTCAATCAATCATATACATTTCTAATGCTGCTTATCTGCCCAAGGATAATTATTTATAAATAAAGTTGAGGCTGTCACTATTGATTTAATGGATCTCAAATTTAAATTCTACCTAGCTCATCTATCAAAGTTATTGTATATTTAACTACTATACAACATAGCGCATCACATAGAATCATAGAATCATAGAATCATAGAATAGTAAGGGTTGGAAAGGACCTTAAGATCATCTAGTTCCAACCCCCCTCCCATGGGCAGGGACACCTTGCCCTAAACCATGTGGTCTAAGGCTTTGTCCGACCTGGCCTTGAACACTGCCAGGGATGGAGCATCCACAACCTCCCTGGGCAACCTATTCCAGTGCTTCACCACCATCACAGTAAAGAACTTCTTCCTTATATCTAATCTAAACTTCCCCTGTTTAAGTTTGAACCCATTACCCCTTGTCCTACCACTACAGTCCCTAATGAAAAGTCCCTCCCCAGCATCCTTGTAGACCCCCTTCAGATACTGGAAGGCTGCTATGAGGTCTCCACGCAGCCTTCTCTTCTCCAGGCTGAACAGCCCCAACTCTCTCAGCCTGTCTTCATATGGGAGGTGCTCCAGCCCTCTTATCATCCTCGTGGCCCTCCTCTGGACTCGCTCCAACATACATATGGTGGTGTGTGGTTTTGTTGTTCTAAGTCTAACCTCACACAGCAAAATGCAACAGTTTTCTTTCTGAGTTAAGACCTTGAGTCAGAATAAGTAAATCAGATTATTATGGTAACTGAAGCAATGACAACACTGAAGGAAACTGATCATTCTTCCATCTGTTCATCAGGATGTATCTATAGATACTAGACATGTCAGTCTTCGAAGCATTTCACTTGTTCAAAATTTGTAGAAAGCTTCATTTTTCAGAGATCGATTTTTTATTTTGTTAAATGAAAAATATTGTATTCTAAATTCTGTTTATTTCTTTGTGATCTCACCTCTAATCCCAAATAAAGCATGAACTGAAAAGTTGTATAAAAATTGGCAATTAATATTTTATCTATCTATCTTCCTTAAAAAAATAATGAGATGTGTAAGTAGCAGCAGACAATTTGTTAACTAAATTTTGGCTGAAAAGCCTACATGAAGGACTTTTGATAAAATTAGAATTTTGGCTAGCAATTTTTCTTTTAGGGAAGGTACAGAACCAACTGAGAGTTCCATGTGGAAATGCAACTAAATCCAAACCTGTATTTTAAAATTAAAGAAAGAGAATTGTTTTATCTCTTTGTCAATGCAGTCTTTCCCTCTGTCTCTGAGTGTAAATATCACTCTCTGAAAAACTAAGCACAATTATTCCACTTTTCTGAATGCTCAGGCATTAATCTCCCTTCTCACTCCTTGAGTCTGCTCATAATTTCCGTTATTTCCTTAACTCCAATTCAGTTAAGCCTTCATGAATTTAGTTTTCACTGCATTTCTCTCACACAGATGAGTATTAGTTTAGTAAAGATTTAAAGTATTTACTGTATTATTAACTGTGATATCCAGCAAGAGACCCTGGTCAAGAATGATACCTCAAAAATTCTATACACAGTGGGGAAAAAAAGAAGATAAACAGAGTCCCTACCCTAATGATATTCAAGCTGTCAGTCATTACCTTCCTTTTAAAATATGTGAAATAAAATTGCTTTCTACCTCTGGAGAAAAAGACACAGCAAGTATTTTCTTTTATGATTTATTCCAGCTGGATAATTGGTCCCAAGAGCCTTGATCAGAAACTGCAATGATTCCTGTGTCTCATTAAGTGTATTACTTTAGAAATCCTTGCAACACTGCTGCAAAAATGTACCTGCCTTGGCATATAAGCTACTTGCCCACTCTTTACTTCAATGACTGATGACAAAAAAAACCCAAACCAACTCTATTGCTACTTTGTTTGTCTTAAAAAAAAACAAAAACAAAACACAACAAAACCCAAGAAAATAACTTCTAGGCAAATGGCCAATTAATAATCAATTGACTCGATGAGTATATAATAATATCCCACTAAATGTATTAGGAGACTTATTGCAGAATAATACCACTTTGAGCAGTATACTGTTTAATTTTAGCACTACCAATGCTATATGTTGACTCTCCCTTTTCTCTCTAGCTTTAAAGCAGAATACTGTGGTCCAACCCAAACTTTTTTTTGCATGCTGGTAGCTTTAGTATTTATAATGTCAGGGGTTTTTTCCTCGCATTCTGATGGTTTTCCTAGCATTTTCTCCATTACAAGACTTAATCTGATAAGTTAAACCCAGAATTGTTGACATCAAAATCACTTATAGCAATAACTTAAGATTTATTGTGGTACCACTTCAAAATCTGAAGTGGATTAAACAGCTTTTCAAAATGCTATGTTGATAGCAATAATCATAAAGGGACAAATTACTGAAGATAAAATAATACCCCCTGTGATAAAACAGGTGTAATTGTGTCTTCATATTAAGGATGAGTCAAAGTTCTCTACTTTTACATTACATTTTAAATCTTACTTAAAAAAAACCCAAAAAACTGATGCTGAATAGTTTAAGCATTATTTAAATGCTGATAAATTTATGCTGGTTTTATAAAATGGGCAGTAACACAAGGAAAAAAGAAAAATGTAACACATACTTCTGACTTTCCTCTTCAAGAAACATCAACAATTTTATGGCCTGTCCTTGCTCTTATTCACTTTGCATACTGTATAATAATTAGTTGAATAATAACTGTAGACTTAGTAGTATTTCTAAACAAAGTGCTTTAGAAATTATTATCTAAAATCTAGCAAATATGTGGTATCCTAACACACCATATTCCAGAAATTATTCTTGCTTGTATATCTCAAAATATATAACAACTCAGGATGCTGATTTCTTCATGGGGAAGCAATGGGGATTATTTTGAGTGTACTCAGATTATTTTGAGTAACCAGAGCTAGTGAAAATATTTTTGACAAATATCTTCTCATTAGAAGGTGATGCTCTGTCCAAGATATATTTATTAGATGTGGTTTTTAATGGGTACCTTTTTGATGTTCATAGCTCTCTATGCTCTACTGCACTGGCTGTGATGAAAAACAATGGGGGAGGGGAAGAGCAAATAAAATTTGGGACGTACACTTTAAATACATGGTTGCTTTCACAACCATATTAAGACTGTTTTATGTTTATATTACAGTATTGGATTCCTTCCACTCTCCAACAAAGAGCTTTGAAGTGGAAAGTTATATTGAAATATGATTGTTATCATACAGCAAGCTCTGACATTTTGCACTGGTAATTTTGAAAAGAGGGGCAGAATATTAGAAATTACTGAAGCATGTTAGTCATCCACATTACTCAGAATAGTTGAGATAGTCAAGTGGCCCTAGCTGCTGGTTTGTTTGTGTCTCCTCCTTCTTTTTTGCCAGAAAAAGAGAGAGATATACTTCACTCTGGCTCTACAATGACACCAAGGAAATCAGATCTGTATCTATCTTCTTATCTCTGCTGCTATTTTTAGAAAACCAGAGGAAAAGAGTAAGAAAAAAAAAAATCACAATGTGAATTTGTCTTGATAGGCACTTCACAGTTCATGGATCTTTTGCTGTGAGGGCTTAGTTTCAGCTGCTCCAAACACAGCTTTAGCAGTATAGAGTGAAGCAAAATAAAGACTGAGCTGAAGAGGAGCAGCATGAAGATGGAGAAAAGATGTGAGGAGCAAGAATCAAGACTTACTAAAGGGAACAAAATACTGAAAAACTTTTTGCCTGGAGTACAAAACCAGGAGAAAAGGTAGAATGTTCCAAGTGTTATGACTCAGGGCAACAGGATGAGAAGGTTGCTTTTTTTATTATGTGCAGTTTAGTTTAGGTTTGGGTTGGAATTTTCTTGCCATGTTTTTTAATCTGAAGGACTGGAGGAGAAACGAAACCTGATGAAACACCTACAGACAATGATAGATAAGTATGCTACAAGGACAACTTCTAATGCCAGCACGAGAAAAGAGACAAGACTACATTTTAGAAATGGAATAACTGAAATAGTTATTCTTCCTTTCTAAATTTAGGATTTTTAATTTTTTAATTTTTTTTTTTCCTTAGCTCCTAAGAACAAGATTTACCTTTTACCTATTCATCTATTTCTTTCTGTTAGAGTAAGTTCTCTCTTCTGTGGTGGAGGATGTTGTACTGGCCATGTGCGGTGGTGCATCTCAGCCACATCACAGCTCTCCCACCACGCCATGCTGGTGGTCAAGCTGGCCTTTGCCTACTCAAGGCTCAGAAAGAAGTTGGTGTCACCTAGCTGGACCCCAAAATCACCTCAATAGACAGGGTTTCCTTGGAGGTGTTTGTTAGCTGGAGCTTGCAGGAGCATGTCAGCATTGTCAGCTGGCAGCACAGTGACAAAGGCATAACCTTCTAGGTGTCTTTTACCAACATCTGGAACCAGCAGTCAGTTTTTTGGATGTCCAAGTAAGAGATGGTGTAAAGAGTGCTGGCTTTCACATCATCCTCATGGTGGTGGAGGAAGCACAGCATGTCTCCCACCGTCTGCTCCCTGGTGTACACACGCTTTTGCTGCACATGGAGGCAGGAGGCGTTGGTCAGCACCTCCTCTGCGGTGTCCAGCTCCAAACAAAAGTGATGCCCAGGGGGAGGCTGCAGGGGCACAGGCAGGCGGTAGAGGACATTGTCCTCCCAGACACTCCAGCCTTCATAGACACAGCCCATCCCAATGGCTGGCTGTAGCTGCGGCTTGAAGGTATGCTTGCAAAATATTCGGCAGGCACAAAGAAGTTCATCTACCAGATCCTCCACCAACTTGCACATCTCAGCCCTGTATGGCACAGGCCACTGGATGTCACCAGTCCAGAACTGGCCCAGATCATGTGCATTACCAAAGTCATCATCATCATCTTCTACCCTATTCTCCTCCTCCTCTTCTTTCTCCCTCTCCTCCTCCTTCTCTGGACTTCCATGGTTGTCCTGCTTGCAGTTACTTTCTCGCTTACAGCTTCTCTTCCTGGTCCTCCAGTAGAGCCACAGGAGCAGGACCAAGGCTCTTGCCCCAAGAGCACAGGCCCAGAACCACCATTGCTGGAAGGCAGCAAGGAGCAGGACTTTCCCAGCCTCTCTGTTCTTCTCCTAGATCTGCTCTGTATCCTGTAGCAGCTGAGTTCATGAACTCAGCAGTGTGCTCTGGACAATGCCTAGCACAGCTAGGATGAGGAACACAATGGCATCCATGGCCTGTGGAAGACAGAAGAGAAGGGGCCTCAGTGGGGCTGGGCAGGAGGGAGCTGGCGGTGGGGGTTAGAGTTTGGAGATGGGGCAAAGGAACTGTATGGTACCATGTCTTGTCCAAGGTGTTGCCCTGGGTGGCTGGACCCTCACTCCAGGGTGAGAACTCCTCCAGAAGCCAGTGATGTTGTCCCAGCCCTTGTTCTGCACAGCCTCCTGCCACATGTACACTTGCACTCACCGCTGGCCCAGGCTGCACTGCCCCTCATGACTTGCCCACTGCTGCCCCTCATGATGGCCCCAGTGACCCATCCTTTGCAATGTCTCAGGTGCCAGAGCCACATCACGCATCTCTTCTCTATGTTTCCATACATGTGCTGGTCTATATATGCCATGGAATGCGCAGGACACTTCTGTAGACAGACTTTGTCTTATGCAATTAGTCTCAGAAATTCCTTTTAATTTAATCATAAATTCTAATTTAGACCTGGAAAACTTACAGAAAAGCTCTAACAGGAAAGGTTTGAGTTTTCTTCTGGGAAAGGAAATGTCAAATAAGTGCATCTTGAGTATTCATGATGTGTTAGACCATTATGAGCAATACAGCCCCCAGAAAAGAACCCTTTCGTGTGAGTGCCTGAGCCAGAATCACAGAATCATTAGGGTTGTAAGGGACCTCTGGAAATCATCTAGTCCAATCCCCCTGCCAAGGCAAGGCAACTGAGGGGCAGAACTTTGTGAGCCATTTATAATGATGCACTAAACTTTCTTTTTATTTTGTAAGTATTAAATCTTTAAAAAGTCATTGCACTGAAGTAGAAAGGTTCCTCTTTCACAATTTATTTCTGGTCTTAGTTACTCTGCATTCTTGATTGCACAAGAACTGGGTATAATCAGTACATATATTTGCCTAGAATTATTCTTTTTAAATGAAATATTATTTTCCTGAGATGTTGAGGATGCATCTTTAAAACTGACTTAAAAGTCATTTTAGTTCCAGGACAACATTCTAACTATTAATCTCCTACATATAAAAGATCAGCATCACTACAAACAAAATGCAGCCTGAGAAAAAATAAACATATTGTGCCAAGGATAACTGGAATCCTACATATTCTAGAATATAACAGACTTTATGTGAGAAAGAAGTTAATATATCTTTAGACCAAAGTACTTCTGAGCATAGATATTTAAGCAAGAACTTTTCAATATACTAGACACTTACATGAAGGCTTAGGTAATGCTGGAAACAAGACAGAAATAAGGGATATTTAGACTCCTAAGTCTCTATTTAAAGTAACTTCACTGATCTCTTACATCACCAAAAGATGAAAAATGTCACTTTTAAAGAATGCCTTTCACATACAGCCACAAATAAGGCCTCCAGCAATGAAGTGCTTGAGCACTTATGTATGCTGCACACTAGGCAAAATTTTGTATTCACAGAAAATCAAGGGTGTTAATTGAAAATATAAAGCACAAATCTGAAACTGACTTTCAGCATTTTGTGTTATTTCTATTGCTATATCTCTTATGGAGTCTGATAAATGGCTTGTCAGACTATGACAATGTGATGAATTGACTAAAATCTTATGGCCTGGTTTGAGCAAAGTTCCAACTTCACACATGACACACGCTTTCACATTTATGGACATGTATCTTGCGAATTTTTACAAGGTAATAAATTTAATGATTCGACTGGTTGGACTATTCAGATTCAATCAGACATAGCTGCTGGAGCCCTTTGTGACTCCATTCTAAAAGAAACGAAGCAACAGAAGTATTATATTTTTCATTACAAATGAGTTCTGATAACACTTCAGAAGAAATTTTAAAGCTGAACCTTAGAAGAAATGCCATGTGACATTTTTGAGCAAAACTCATCTTAGCAAAGACTTCTGCTGGCTGGTACATACCCTCTTTCCATGCTATCTTTTAAGTTAAGAAAAATGTTTAGGTATATTTTCATAGGACAGTTTCTGTGGAAAGATAAAAAATGAAATGTTGCTTCAACTGCAGTGTTTAAGCACCCTTTTCCACAGAAATGTTTGCTTGCTTTTTGCAAACTGTGCAAAGTGTAATTAATAACACCAGTATTGTTAGCTAATAAAATTCAAGATTCTAATTCTTTTTTTTTTTGTCAGAAAATGATCTAGCTCTCTCAGCCAATTAAATTTGAATTCTTTACCAGACACATTTCTTGTCTAATGAGGTAAAATATATCTTATATGCCTGTAGTTGCATTTGTTATTTTCTCCTTCAGTTATTTAGTAAAACAGCATCCTTTCTTTCTCCTGTTACTGATCTTCCAGCTGACATATTACTGTTTCAATTTCTATCAATAACTGTTTCCCAGATTTATTTCAATGTTTCAATGAAGAGCAAAACAATACGAAGATCCTACTAAATTGTGCTTAAATCTATTTGAAAATACCCATGTTCAATTAAAAAATTGTAATGATGACATCTATAATTTTTATATTATCTTGGAACAGCACTTTTTAAGTATCTTAATAGCTTCTTCCACTACTTCTTTCCCATTTAGTTTTACAATAGCCTGGAAGCCTCAGACTACTTCACATGGCTGTAGTTGAAATGACTGTATATTGCATCCCTGCTTAGTGGGAGTTCTTCATATTGCTTTGCTGACAATCAACAGAGAGAAAGAAGGTTTCATAACATCCACATCAATATCTTATAATTTGTCCTCCTTGTGCCTGATCAGTAAAGACAAAGAAAAAGCATCAGGGGTGCAGTTTTTTGGTTTGGTGGTTTTGCAGGTATTTTATTCAGCTTTCAGTCACAAATCTTGAGATTCTATGATCAAAAACTTACTAACTTCCTTGATTCCAGTTTCTGAAGGAGACCTACAAGGATGCTGGAGAGGGACTTTTCATCAGGGACTGTAGTGATAGGTAATGGGTTCAAACTTAAACAGGGGAAGTTCAGGTTAGATATAAGGCAGAAGTTCTTTACTGTGAGGATGGTGAGGACTGGAATAGGTTGCCCAAAGAAGTGGTAAATTCTCCATCCCTGGCAGTGTTCAAGGCCAGATTGGACAGAGCCTTGGGTGACTATGGTCTAGTGTGAGGCGTCCCTGCCAGATGGCAGGGGGGTTGAAACTAGATGATCTTAAGGGCCTTTCCAACCCAAACCTTCTATCTATTCTATGATTCTACGATTCTATGATTTGTGATTACAGTGCTCTTTCATATGGTCAAATTCCCTTATGCCTGTGATTTCTGCTGTATTTATGTACTATAGAAAAATTAAAAATTCATACCTAAATGCTCTAACTTCAGTAAGTCTGACCTGGAAAGGTGCTGTGTAAGACTGAATTTTTTCCTGTCAGCTCTTCGTCTTGCTGCTCTAACAATGGATATTTTCTTCCATTCTCACCTGGGTTTGCTGTTTGTCAATATGGTTGCTCCTGTGAGATCCATCTACCAAACTCAGCAAAAGGGCATTTAGTGAGTAAGTCAGAAACTTTGACATTTATCTGCATCTTTTCTTCATCATTCCCATTGTTCTGTGTTTATACAGTTTCTGGAATAAAGCTTTGTTCCTCTCTTATCACGATTGAAGTCCTCGGGTGTTACTGTTTGTTTGTGCTAATAGTTTGCTCTAGCAAACTAACTTGCTTTAGTATATGCATGAAAATTGTAGTGCAGGTCTTCTTTTATTTTTTAGATCCCCCAAACTTCATGTGTGTTTGCATGTTAGAGAGAAATACAGAAGCCAAAACTTTTCAACAAAGATGTCTTACAGCACGTAAATCCTTTATATGCTTCTAAACATAAGTGGCTGAGAACTTCAAGATCCTGTTCTTATGAAAGTAAATTATGCCTACCCTGCACGATGTACATTTTCAAGTACATTTACAAGCATACCAAGACACAGTTTATTGGCATTTACAACTATCATAAATCTGATAGCTGATGTTTTATTAAACCAACAGCATTCATTACATATATGAAAGTGTTAGATTGAAGTTCCCAGGTACTCTCCTCCTTGGGTTTTTGTTTTATTTTGTTATGATACTCTTTGTACTTATTTTCAGAAGAATATTCAAGTTATATATGAATATAAAGTCATTATGTTCTGTGTGTACTCCCCTGCTGATAATACCTGCTTCCTTACACTGTGTCAGAATTTCTGAAACTGACCTCTAAGTGCCAGGAATGATGAAAATTCATCATGGAAAGGGTCAGGAAAAATATTCTTGACAAAAAATAACCCTAAATCCTGTTTTTCATTTTCTTCCAGAAGTCTCTGGAAAGCAATAGTATTAGAACAGAGAATGTGGTGTAAGAGAGAATAAAATGCACTTCTTCCATTATACATAGAGTCATAGATTACAGACAACAGCAGAAGTGGGCTTTATCTGATCCAACTTTAGCCATTTTAAAGATAAATTTTAAGTTTTAAGTTGTTATCAAGCTCATTTGACACAGGAACATCTAGAAGATTTTACTTTCCATACAATTAAATGAGCTACCATTTGGAAGTGCCCATCTATATCCGTGAACTACAGAGAAAACCTGAACAAACTGACTTGGACTCTTCAGTCTTCTCTTAGAGAGCTATAGTGAGAGTAAATACTTATAGATGAAGAGAGCATAAGTAGTATAGCTGCAGTAAAATCAATGGAGCTCTTTGATTTTACAGCAGTTGTAGAACAATTCGCTTTTTCCTAATTTTCAAACTGAAGCTAAGACAAGTACTTTCTAAGATTATAAACCATAGGGCAGAAATTAAAGATCTCTTAGAAGATATGACTGAATAATATATATAAATATAAAAATTAGAAAAACTTAGAATTATTTAATAGCAAGTATTCATATGCAAACTTGTAAAATGTTCGCGGTAAAAATTTGCTTCATCTCTCAGATGAATACGTGAATAAAATAGAGAATGTTCGTACCATAGCCTTCATTTTCTGTGGTCCTCTATCCAACTGCCTCCTTTCCTCTCTTTGTATTTCTGTGCAGGCTATATGAGGATTATTATCAAGTATGTAAAGATGAGGTATTTGAGTTGCTAAAAAATTGTTGGCATTTTTCAGATGAAAAGTGGAACCTTTGGGCTACTTTTTGTATTGGTTCTGACCAAGATGGAGTTAATTTTCTTTATAGCAGACCATATGGTGCTGTGTTTTGGATCTGTGGCTAAAACAGTGTTGATAACACATTGATGTTTGTTTATTGCTAAAGAGCGCTTGCACAGTGTCAAGTTTTCTCTCTTCCTATCCCCCTCTTCATTCCACCAGTTAGTAGACTGAGGGTTGGCAAGAAGCTCAGAACCACACAGCCGCTCGCTCACTCCCCCCTTTTCAGATTAAAACAAAGGACTTCAGGACATAAGCATAAAAGATGCCTGAAGTTAGCTGATCACATTTAGAATTAACAAAGTGATACAACTCCTAAATTCATCTCTTAAACGAAAAGCATCTGCTTGTGTTAGGCTTAGCTTTCCAGTAACAAATTTGCCCCCATTCATCTCTGTCAAAGTCAGCTACTTTTGAATGCAGATCCTAGACAGTTACCTCCATTTCTCCAGCTGTACTAACATTAGTGATCTAATCAGGACCCAAGTAGTAGCACCTGTAGCCTTTTTTTGTCTCAGGATACACTGAGACACTTTGCAGGTTTTTTCCAAAGTTATTTTTAGTTCAAACAGCTGATTAGCTACGAACAGAGCTGTGCCAATCCCAGAATAACAAGCTGTGCATAGAGGCAGAAGCTTAGCTGCAGCACCATGATAACATGCCTTCAAGGCTTCCTGGTTGGAGCTGACAAGCATCTGGCTAGCGACAGGCTGGTCTGTAACACTTCATGAGCTTGCCTGTATCTGTTCGCAAATCACCATGTAAACATGGGTAAAGTAAAACAGATACAAAGATAAAAAGCAAATAAATGCTCAGCCCTACAATACTTTTCCTCATCTTCTTCAAAATGGCAGCACCTTCAGATAGCAAAGTTCCTAACCTATAATTTTATATATACCTCCATGGAAGGCTATATACAGCTTTAAAACACCATCTGATTTGAGTTTGGCTTTTATAACTGCTAGAACTTCAATTTGAATGTTAATAGCAAATGAATGTAAAATAAATGTGAGGTATCCTTGCCCGTGGTGGGTGGGGTGGAACTAGATGATCTTAAGGTCCTTTCCAACCCTAACTATTCTATGATTGTATGGTAAATAATATTTCCTCTTAGATGGATACAAAAATGTATTGTTTTTCTTCGTCTGATATGTATGGAGTACAATATCTGATAATCTCTATTTTCTAATCAGTCTGCTATCCTCTTCCATTTTGTCTCTTTCAGTTGATACAAAGTTAGTAAATGTTCAATACACCCACTGCTGTGATTTAGGCAATGAAAAAACAATTGGAACAGGTTTGGCGAAGAATACACCAACCTAAACAAACAATTTCCAGCTGATCCTTTTCTGAATACAAAAGCTGCTAATGTTGATTACAATTAATTCATTTTATGTTTGGAAAAATTAAATCCCAGTACAGTGCACTGAAGGTGTAACTAGTGAAGAAAGAGAGCAGAAGAATGTTAAGTTCACAGGGAAGTTTTGCAAGAGAAAAATGAAACATAAAAAATTTGCAGGTTGGCCTTATTACATAGTTTTCACTGTTAGGAAAGCATAATTGTTAATTTGCTCTGAGAAAATTAGAACTGTAAGGTGATTAACTGAATGGTTAAAGTTAAATCAAGTTATTAGAAATTTAAAAGAACTACATGGATTGGAGACATACCAGCCAATTAAACAAAAACCAAAATCGACACAAAATCAAAACAGAATTGTCACTTATTGGTGTGCTTTTGAGGATCAACAATGGATTGCCTACATTGCTCTGAGTTGCATTGTTTAGTACATAACTTTAACATATTGTCAGTAATTCATCTATCTAAAATTGAAACGAATTTGTTAGTTACTGGTTTTAAACAATGTTGTCAATGGACAGGAGTACAGCTCTACCAAAAAAAAAAGAGAAAATATCTTTTTGATTTGAACGCTAACAGTATAAGACACAAACTCCCAGACTGCATTCTCAGCTTTTCCATGATCTGTGCAATTGTTTAGTCCCTTAAGTCACTCAGGATTCTGGTCCTGATCCAGTAAAGTTCTTAAACACACAAGTGATGTACTTTACCAAATTTAGGCATTTGGGTATTTTCTAATATCTTCTATGTGCGTGATAGAGCAGAATTGGCTACAGCTAACAGTTGTATGGTAAAGAGCGGTCATCAGGAATCTGCCAGATGATGTGGAGCTCACAGCACAGAAGTAGCAAAGCTTTGTATCCTAGCCTTACCCTATCCTAGCCCAGCCCAAAAATCAGTACTTTATGTAGCTTTCATTGTTTCCTACAAGAGGCTGAACTCCTTTGTTTCTCAAACGTATTCTTTATTATTGGTTGTTCACTTCAATATCCTACTTTAAGTACCAACTAATGCAATAAATTGTTTACCACAGATAGATAGTAAAGCTATGTTTTAGCTCAAGCACATCATTTAAAAAAAAAGCTTAAACAAACTTAATTTTCTAAGCAGAAAATTACCTTACTTCTACAACTTCTGTTGCAGATAGACACAATCATGACAAAAAGCAACAGATACATTGGAATAGAAGATGCAGATATTTTTTACTGTGAGTTTTCGTGCCCATCACAGTATTAAAGTACACTTACGTGAAATTGATTCAAACTTCTTCTGTCTTAGAAAGTCATGCATCTAAACACCTTACAGTAGTGAAGAAATATATCTTGGGAGCTATAAGCTTCAAACTTGGCTGACAGACAAGTCATGAGCCAGCACAGTTCTTCAATTCCTACAAATTCAAGAAAGTGCATAAACACTGTACAAATATACTCTGCAACTAAGAGTAAATGAAAGCCCTTATTATGTAGCCGTAAACTCCAGATAGTACTTACTGCAAATAAATAAATAAATACGTACATACAAACATACATAAATTCTCCGCAAAGAATAAAACTCCTCTGAGAAGAGAGAGGGAAGGTAAACATGATTTCTGTGAATGATTCTTTTCTCTCCTTATTCTAGAAAGAAGATGAGACATCTAGAGTGTATTTGTCAACTCTTCAAATAGTTGTATTTGGGATTATCACAAAGATCATGATGAAAAGAAAACTTAGAGAGAAACAGAATATATTTTAGCTCTTAGTTATATGGTTTTTTTCTCTCTTTATATCAATTTTCATGGAACATTAGTTTTCCTATCTTGGTTTTTAGTTAGGCTACCTGCCAGGCAGTGCAGGAATTTATGGTTTTAGCTGAATGTCACACTAACACTACACTTAAGCAGGCTATTTTTTCACACACTCTTACGCTAGTATTGCAAATGTTGCAATTTCTTTTTTCCATAATTGTAGACTTCATGCGCGCATTTGTGTGTGATGAATATCTAATATTAAAAGTTTTTTGCTCACTTGGTTGGGGTTTTTTTGTTTTTCTGTTTAAGCCATAGTCTTCCAGTGCAGATAGAATAATGGCCCATTCCTCCCTTCACTGGAGGTTTAGACCACCCAGTGCGAAAATAACCATTTCTTGAAAATACCTTCACATTTGTACCATCATCTTAGAGACTTTTACTCATAAAAACGAAAAATTACAAAAAATCCATTCTATACATCAAACTAACAACCAAAGCAGCTGAAATATACCACTGTAGGGCTGCACAGCTAAGTGGCCTAAGGTTTTTCCTGGCCTCACTTTATACGTCTGTTCTTCATTCAGCAACATCAACTGCAGATTGTGTGTACATTTAATGTGTGAAAATACTGTGTTTACCAAGCATACAAATTATGTTTTTGTAACACATCTGTGCTGCTATTTTGAAGGAGCTAGCATTAGACCTGTTTCCATGTGTCTGTCAGAATTTGACTTCAAGTACTGTAAAGCAGGAAGTAACCTTTCAGCTTAGCTCCAGTGCCATCCTGTTTGCAGAAAATTTTTTTTCTTCAGTATTGACATATGCTGCCAACAGAATCAAGCCCAAATAAATACAACAGATAAATATAAAGTAGTGCTAATTATTGTTACTGAAAATTGTAGCACTTCCGCAGAGTTCAGCTGTTTAGAACAAATTTTTTGCAATATGCCCAAAACTCATGTTCAATAGCAATTGCCAAACCCACATAAAAAGTGTTGCTGTGTTGCCAAACATACTATGGATAAGGAACAGATTATTCTTATCGATATATTGATCTATTGTTCTCTTACATACAACTATGAACTATTAATTATAGATACAATGTACACTACATAGAAGGTAGAATTTGCCTGCCACCTATCGAAAAATCCTGGCAGTCAGGTGAAGTTCCCAATGACTGGAAGAAGGGTAATATAACCCCCATTTTCAAGAAGGGGAAGGTGGAAGACCCGGGGAACTACAGACCAGTCAGTCTCACCTCTGTGCCTGGCAAAATCTTGGAACAGTTTCTCCTGGAAAACATGCTAAGGCACATGAAAAACAATGAGGTGGTTGGTGACAGCCAACATGGCTTCACTAAGGGGAAATCCTGCCTGACCAATTTGGTGGCCTTCTATGATGGAGCCACGGAACTGATGGACAGCGGCAGAGCAGTTGATGTCATCTACCTGGACTTGTGCAAAGCATTCGACACTGTCCCACATGACATCCTTGTCTCTAAATTGGAGAGACATCAATTTGATAGATGGACCACTCGGTGGATAAAAAACTGGCTCGATGGCCGCACGCAAAGAGTTGTGGTAAATGGCTCGATGTCCAGTTGGAAACCTGTAACGAGTGGTGCCCCTCAGGGATTGGTGTTGGGACCGGTCCTGTTCAACATCTTTGTCGGTGACATGGACAGTGGGATTGAGTGCGCCCTCAGCAAGTTTGCCGATGACACCAAGCTGTGTGGTTCGGTTGATACGCTGGAGGGAAGGGATGCCATCCAGAGGGACCTTGACACGCTTGTGAGGTGGGCTGATGCCAACCTTATGAAGTTTAACCAAGCCAAGTGTAAGGTCCTACACCTGGGTCGGGGCAACCCCAGGCACTGCTACAGGCTGGGCAGAGAAGAGATTCAGAGCAGCCCTGCAGAAAAGGACTTGGGGGTGTTGGTTGACGAAAAGCTTAACATGAGCCGGCAGTGTGCACTTGCAGCCCAGAAAGCCAACCGTATCCTGGGCTGCATCAAAAGAAGCGTGACCAGCAGGTCGAAGGAGGTGATCCTGCCCCTCTACTCTGCTCTTGTGAGACCCCACTTGGAGTACTGCGTACAGTTCTGGTGTCCTCAACATAAAAAGGACATGGAGCTGTTGGAGCGAGTCCAGAGGAGGGCCACGAGGATGATAAGAGGGCTGGAGCACCTCCCATATGAAGACAGGCTGAGAGAGTTGGGGCTGTTCAGCCTGGAGAAGAGAAGGCTGCGTGGTGACCTCATAGCAGCCTTCCAGTATCTGAAGGGGGCCTACAAGGATGCTGGGGAGGGACTCTTCCTTAGGGACTGTAGTGGTAGGACAAGGGGTAATGGGTTCAAACTTAAACAGAGGAAGTTTAGATTAGATCTAGGGAAGAAGTTCTTTACAGTGAGGGTGGTGAAGCACTGGAATGGGTTGCCCAGGGAGGTTGTGGATGCTCCATCCCTGGCGGTGTTCAAGGCCAGGTTGGACAGAGCCTTGAGCCACATGGTTTAGGGCAAGGTGTCCCTGCCCATGGCAGGGGGGTTGGAACTAGATGATCTTAAGGTCCTTTCCAACCCTTACGATTCTATGATTCTATGATTCTATGATTCTTTTCACTAAATTGAATATTCTCTGTTACAGTACCCAGTTATTGTTCAGGGATTCAGACTCCTGTGGATTTTTTGATCTACTGGTTTCATACCAGTTTAGGACAGGAAAAAGCCATTTAGGCAGTACTATTCCAGCCTTGGCTCCCTCTGCCTCACATAGTCCTCCAAGATACTCCCATCTTACTTGGCTGATCAAGCAACTCTACATAGCCTTCATATTCCAAGTATAAGAAACACATGCCCTAAAATTAAATTATGATGGCATTACATAAATGATTGGCAGGCAGCTCTGGTACTGTTTACACACTTTGTAATGGGAGGAGAAAAAAAAAAAAAAGCATACTTCACAGGAAATGGCTGTCATGTCTACTACCACAAGGGCACGACAATGGCCCCAGAAGAGATTCAAAATTATGTGTTAGATGCTATGGATATAATCAAATCTGCAATAGAGAGTCTGTCCTTAAGTAATCTAGGTGTACTACTTTGTCTTGGAAACAGCAGACACTTAATAGGCTGGTTGAATTTAGTACTGTAGATGCAGCCATGGACCCTGATTCTGAAAAGGGACTCTGTTAAGCCAGCAACCAACGTGCAGTTGGTCAGATGCTGGCAGTTTCAGATGCATCTGAGATGCACAGCTTTTTGCACAACTGTAAAGGATTCCAGATCCCATACTCTGTGAATGTCATGCAATGCTTGGATAACATACTTGTAATGCAGTGTTACTTGGTACCTGTAAATATGCTGTACATCATAGATCCTTCTGGCTTCTTAAGATGTTGAGTGCTCTCAGAAACGGCAGCAATTCAAGCGTCATAAAGATGATGGCAGTGCTGGTTTTAGACTTATATTTGTGCAGAGTAACATACAATCGTAATTTCTTTTTAATATTTTTTCAGTATAAAAGCTAGGGGGAATATCAGTTAAAACAGACTTGATTTTACATCTGTTTTGATCCTCCTTTTTTTTTTCTCTCTCTCTCTTTTTTTTTTTTTTTCCCCAGAAACCACCTTCTTTTCTCTCCAGAAAGCAAAAATCTTGTAAAGACAGAGGTTGAGATGAATCTTCTGAATCATAATAGTTCTGAACTTAAACATTATTGAAAAAAGTCAAAGGCAAATGCATAGATACAAAACTACCTTCAAATCCTTTTCATAGTGCTGAGATAATTTCAGATGAGACTGTCTGGATACAGATTTTCAGATTGGCATTTAAAAGGCAGGTTAGGTTTACCTTGTGGCAATATTTTATTAATTTGTATTATCCATACTAGCATATAATTCATTAAAACAAAATGCTAGTCCTGCTGAAATCAAGGATTAAATTTACATTGAATTCACTGGGAACAGGATTTGACCTTTAATTGACATCCAGTTAAACCTCTTTTACAGGAATAATCACTGCAAAACAGAATCAGCACAGTATATCCAATTACTTTTAAACACGGCTAAATGGCTTACCTGGTCTGATTAAATGGTAAACTGGTGTTATTTGTAAGGCTACTCACAATAATTATCCAGAAAACATTGCAGCTTTCCAGAACAAATGTTCTTGTGTTGTCTTTTTTTTTTTCCCTACAATTTAGTTCCCTTTACTTTCCCTAAGGTATTTTAGGTGTGTTAACACTTACTCTGAAGAACAGGACTTTTACAAGAAATGGGTCCAAAATTAACAGAGAAATTGCTTGAAAGAAGTTTTAAAAACACATACAATGAAATTAGCCTCATTCCAGCTACCCTAACATGAGTGAAAACACCTAGCTAAGCAAGATATCCCCAGCAATGAACTGACCCTGTGTAGCCAATATGAAAAATAAATACTAAAAGGCATGCCAATACTGACTCCACTTTAAAAGAAATATGAAGATATACAGACCCTTGCTTTGAAGGTCAGGATCTTTGCTATGTTAGGGAATGGAAGGCAGTGGCCATGAGGCTCATTGAAGATATCCTGGTATAGAAAAAGAATGAAATATAAAGAAAATGTTAAAAACTTTCAATAATTGCAAGTAATTAAAGAACTTCTAAAACACACTTTATTTTAAACTTAATAATGAATGTATAAGACATGACTTTTACTGCCACTTATGAAATAAAAGTGTATGCATGTAATATGCACGCCAAGGAATTCTGATCATTAGGACTATTGTTTAACTGGCTCATTACTTTTTTCTATCAGGATGTTCCAATTAAAAAATGCGTTGTGAAAAACTAACAAAGATTTTCATGCTTTATTGGATAAATATTGATATACTGAAAAAAAAGATTTCCATGGCTTTTCTGACTTATTGGTTTCATACCAGTTTAGGACTGAACAAATAAATTCTTGAAGGCAACTAGACACCATTTGTGGTGTCCTCTGTGGTGTCCTCTGGACCCTCTCCAACAGGTCCATATCTTTCCTGTACTGAGGGGTCCAGAGCTGAACACAGTACTCCAGGTGGGGGCTCACCAGAGCAGTGTAGGGGGGCAGAATCACCTCTCTCAACATGCTGGACATGCTTCTTTTGATGCAGCCCAGGATATGTTTGGCTTTCTGGGCCGCAAATGCACACTGCCAGCTCATGCCCAGCTTTACATCCACCAGCACCCCAAGTCCTTCTCGGCAGGGCTGCTCTCTATTCCTTCATCCTCCAGCCTTATTGATAACAGGAGTTGCAGTTATCCATGTGCAGGTCCTTGTGTTTGGCCTTGTTGAACCTCACATGGGCCCAGTTCTTGAGATTGCCGAGGATGTCCCTGGATCACATGCTGTCTTGAGGCATGTCAGTACCACAACTCAGCTTGATGTTGTCTGCAGACTTGCTGAGGGTGCACTCGATCCCACTATGTCACTGATGAAGATATTAAACAGTACTGGTCCCAGTACAGACCCCTGAGGGACATCACCCATCACAGTTTTTCATCTGGACATTGAGCTGTTGACACCTTGTTCCCCTCCGAAACTACAACTGGCTACACCAGATGGGCACGTGATATCCTGAGCTTATATGAGGACTTTATCCAAAAATATCTGTCATCCTCAGGTGGAAATTAAAGTAAATTTAGCCTATATGAATTATTTTAAAATCCGTCATAACTTGTTGTGCTACCTTTTTTTTTTTTCCTCCCAATGTAAACTAGCTTTTCCTGATAATAATATATTAATGTGATAATACTTTTGGGCTAATTACCACTCAGTACTTGATGTATTCTGTATGCAGCTGTTTTCTCTTTGATATTCAAACCAACAAATTATGTTAATTTTTGTAGTAATTTCTCCCACTCAAATTCATTATACTGTTCCATGTTGTGAACAGCAGGAGTGTGATCCTTCAGCTAGGAGAGGCCAGGAAACAAGCGTTATGTGAGGGCAAATGGCAGTTCCTTTGTTCTGTTATGTTTTTTTTCATTTTGTTTGGTTTGGTTTTCTGGTTAAAGAAATCTGGTTAAATCATTCTGTTTTATTTACCAAGAAACCAGTTAATTTATTGCAATAATCCAATTTTCAAAATACTTATTGTTCATTGCTTGATGTAAAAAAAGTAGAACACTGACACTAAGGACATTATTGATACTTACATTGCATCTCCATGAGAACTGGGCATATTCTACCTGTGAAAATACCAAATTAATTAACTATGATCATTGCCATTAGAATTATCAACACATGAATTCACGATGTCAGATTTTATTTTACGTCTCTGTATTTTATATTATGTTTCTAAGTCATTTTAAATATCCCACCATTATCAACACATTTGCTATTCACTAATATTCATTAATATTCACTAATATTCATTAATAGTGATCATTACTAATACATTCAAAGCTATTAATGGGGGTGTCATGTAAATTTGCACCAAAATCTCATCGTAATTCCTATTTATGAAACATTTAAAGCCTATCTTTAGATAATACTGACTGATGGTACTGATGAATAGGGCTAAATAGTTTTGCTACACAGTATCACTTACACTGTAATCTCTGAAAAATGTGTTATTCCTACAGAAACCAAAAACTTCGGACTACAACCATGAAATAATACAAGTGCCATTTTTCTACAGTCTCACAGAATTTTCATAGGCTATACTTTAACAATCAGCACAACAATTTTTTATCCATTAATTATGCTAATCTAATTATTTTCTGATTTTGTATGGGACAGAAAGAACAGTATTTTTTCAAAATCCTGGCAACAATAGTATTCTCTTAAAGTCTGTTTCTATTAATCTTACATAAAAATAAGCTGAAACTGTTAATAAATTTGAATATTTATGCAGTTGCAGCAAGGGTCTTTTTTCCCCATTTCCTGATTTCTGTTGCTGCCAGTAAGGATTATATTATTCAGTGAAAGCTGGAAAGCTTTACATTGAATTTTAATTATATTTTTTTTAGTAGAATCTTATTTTGCAAATAGCTACACTGGCGACGCTGTCAAGATTATTTGGCCTTTACAAACACATAACAACCTCATGGAATATGAAATCACATTTCAGAAAAAAAAAGAAAATGAGCCTTTATAAGTATCATGGTTTAACCCCAGCTGGCAACTAAGCACCACACAGCTTCTCGCTTCCCTTTCCCTGGGAGGCTGGTGAGAGAATCAGAAGAGTAAAACTGAGAAAACTTGTGGGTTGAGATAAAGACAGTTTAACAGATAAAACAAAAGCCATGAGCACAAGCGAAAAAACACCAAGGAATTCACTCATCACTTCCCATGGTCAGGCAGGCGACCGGCCATCTCCAGGAAAGTGGGGCTCCATTACGCATAACAGTCACTTGGGAAGACAAATGCCATTACTCCAAACATCCCCCATTCCTCCTTCTTTCCTTTATTGCCGAGCATGATGTGCTACGGTATAGAATATCTCTTTGGTTAGTTGGGGTCAGCTGTCTCAGCTGTGTCCCCTTCCAACCTCTTGTGCACCCCCAGCCTGCTCACTGCTGGGGTTAGGTGAGAGGCAGAAAAGATCTTGACTCTGTGCAAGCACTGCTCAGCAGTGACTAAAACATCCTTGCGTTATCAACATTGTTGCCAGCACAAATCCAAACATAGCCCCATATTTTCTACTATGAAGAAAATTAACTCTATCCCAATTGAAACCAGCACAATAAGTAATTTAATTGCTAAGCTATACCATAATGCTGCTTCTTTTATGGTCACTTATGGGAGAAAGAGATTTTAAATTAGTTTGCAAAATTCAACATAAGTGGGCTATGCTATTATCTAAAATAATGTACACATTAGTGAAATATGCATGTTTGAATCTGTTCAGACATGAAAGAGGCTTGAACCGTTGACTTAGACATCTTGGCGAAGGCTCCTGCATACTCAGCTTTGAATGAAAGTAAGTTACCACTTCCAAGTAAGTAAAAACTCCAACTGTCATTCCAGAAATATTTTTTTGGTTTAGAGTACGATGTTTTCAATAGCCCAAGGTATCTCAAATGACATCAGATACTTGAATGGAGACAATTGAATTTTACTCTTAAAGCAGCATTTCTTAGCATAAAGACAGATGTGTAATGCAATTTCAGCTTCTATGGGATATCCTTTTAGGCCTCTAGCAGTAGCAAAGACAGCAATAGGTGTCTCATAAATTCTGTGTAATTCTCATGGCCTGGTGCACTTATCTCAGATACTCTAGGGCATCTGCCTGTGTTTAAGTAACTGCTTAGAGCTCTAGAATTCCACTGACTGAAGTTATGAAGATGAATTTGAACAACCCATTAAGCACCCACTTGTAGGCTCCTATACTTAGATACCTGCATCCATACAACCCTGCTATTGAGTCAGGATTTAAAATTCATCCCATTCTGGTTTTGTCTTTGATTTGAGCTGTTTTTGTAAAAGATAATGTTATATAATCTCTCACCCAAGGGCTGAATAGTTTAGATCCCACTCAGTGGCACACAGCTCTTGTAAAGCACTCTTTATGACTATGGACTCCCTTTTGGCAAACATGGTGAGTGAGTGAGTGTTTGAAATACTCCAGTAGGGTAAAGCTCTAATCTCATTGTTCCTTAAATAAATCCCAGTATCCAAATCCACATGGGTTAATCTGTCTCACTGTGACAGAAGACATGCACCTGTCACCGGCAGTTCAGTGACAGCTCAATATTCTGAAATGCTCTCCAAACCCCTTGTGGCAGTGTCACCTTACATCAAATCCACAAGCTATCAGTCATGAGCCCATCTAATTACATTTGCTTTTTGTGAGAAAAAGTAAGAATAGGATACAGATCTCCAGATTTCCAGATTAATCACTGGAACAAGTTGTAACCTTTGGAATCTCTTTGGTTCAGAGTATTTACAGGTCCTTTCTCTGTCCCATAAGGACCAGGTGGAATAAGTATACCAGACCTTGCTATCCCAGCTGGCTTTCATTTATTAAAATGCATCATGATAGGACTTAGTGTTTATCTGAAGACAGCTATAGAATTGTTTAATTAATCATTCCCACTTCATGTAATTTAATTTTTCTCTTCCCCAATGCCATTATTGTCTCTGTATATAAATAGATATGCTCCACAGATTCTTTGAAGAGGAAATTGTCTTCCAGCTCCTTAGTCTTGATATGATATTGCACTACATTTCTTTGAAGAATCTATAGTCATAAATATACTCAGGCAAAGTGAATCCAAGTAGTGCCTCAACCTGCTTATTAAATTCTTTTCTTGGCTACATGCTTTTCCAAAACATTGTATATATAATTCACACATTTCCAATTTTACTAGAATTGCACTATTATTTGTGGTACCAGCCTGAACTTGTCCTTGAATTTGCAGCAGGAAGTCTGCTGTGAGGAGTAAATGGGTTATTACATTGTATTCGATGGAGTCCTTTGTCTTCAGTGATGGAGTCCCTTGTCTTAGAACCTGCTTTAAAATAGTTATAGTATTCTTTGCCAAAAAATATTTATTAATGATACGAGTATTTTCTGTGTTAGAACCACAGAAAATAGGTCTGGAAGCAAATATCTAAATCTTTCTTGTGTCTCAGATATTAATCAAAACTCATTTTAAAGATCTCTAGCTATGAAGATTGTGTAACTAACTTTCCTATTTAGTTCATTTTACACTTTCATATCCTTACGTTTAAAAAGACCAAACCATTAACAAGGAGACCTTTGTTTAAATATTCTTTACCTTTTTATAGTAGACATGAAAAACATCCTTTATTTCCCATTTTCAGTAATCTTGACAATTTTTGAGTTAAATTATTGTGTTTTCTTGCCACTTTTTTTCTATTAAAGTCACTTCATTCTTTCCAGTTTACTTAATAGATCATATATTTTTCACAGCAATGATTAATGACAAAACCAGCTCTAATTTCAGTTCCAAACTTCTAGGTGATTGACTTTTTTTTGGAAACAGATTTTTTCCTTTGTGATGAACTTTCAACATTTGCTCTAAGATGAATCATTTTAGTAGTTTGGGTAAAAGGAATGCTGGTGTTTTGAACACATGTATTTATGATATGTCTGATATATATGATACATAATAAATATAGGTAGAAATATGGAACTGAAGATTCAATATGCATCTAGCTCTGATTACTGTGAGCATCCCTCAGCATTTTTTTCTCCTATCACCTTTCATATTAATTCAAGACAAAAGTTACCACAAATGTAATTTTAATTATCTAAATAACATGATATCTAAAAGAAAAAATTATGTGAAATGTTGTCAAAAGCATCAGAACATAAAAACTGTTACTAACTTATTGTTGTGCAGCACTTTCCTTGTTCTTGTCGTGTAAGCCAGAGTTAATGAAAATCTATAGAAAGCATTGCTTAAAATCTGAAAATCTGAAAGTTGATATTTCATTACTGAAATATCAACCACATTGTTCAGTCCTTTCTTTGATTTTCAAATCAAATCTTTCAAACCTTATAAGCAGTGCAGCAGTTTTCACTGTTTCATTAAGTTATTATTTAGCAGACTAATTACTGTTAGGCGATTTCACAATTAATGTGCACCTTATTGACATTCAGTCAGAGGCAGTCTGAACACTGAACATAGAGTATCACTCCTCACACTTACTGCTGCAATACTCAACTAGATGTCTAACTTTTCACATTTTACTATGAGAACCATTCTGATGCATTTTTTCTTTCACTTTCTACATGTTGTCTGCTCTAAGCTACCAAAACAAACATGCTGTTCTCCTGTCCATTGCAAGGTTCACCACTTCCAAATTCACTGATATTCTTACAGAGTCTTGCACATAGCATAGATTCATAAGTCATTGACAGCAAACAAGCCTGGAATGAGGGCTCAGCTTTGACTACTCCTTTGTACAATATACTCTAGTATTTTTAGCTCACTAATAAAGCTACAGTTGCTAAACAGGTGTATACAATATTTCAAGTGGGCAAGAAAATACACTGTATATATATATTTAGGAATAAATACACATTGACTATATTTGCAGTGACTCTACATTAATTATGCTAATGATCAGATATAAATAGTTGTCACACAGTATACATGCTACCAAGACACACACCTGGATTACCTATTGTGTGGAGCACTAATTCCTCATAAAGTAGCCTTCCCATCTAACCGCTACAAATCTTTTTTGCTAAAACAAGACCTAGTAAAGATGCCCTGCAAACATTAATTTTTCTTTGTGCTCCAGCAGTGTTAGCTTAGAGATTAATATTTTCTCACACTCATCTGTATTCTGACAGGTTTGTAATATCTAAAAGACAGGTTTCATTAACCTTGAAAATTACTCATAATTGTATTTCATTTGTTGGTTAAAAAACCAAAATCAACAAACATCTGAGCATGGGATAAAGAAAATAACTGAAGCTGGTGTCCCTTGGTATTGTAAAGCTCTATCATTCATCAGTTGTTTTTCTGGAAATATATATATTATATTATAATTTTATTTTGAAATAGTGGTTTTGTCATAAATAGTAAAGTCAGTGTTGCACGTAAACAGAACGATTTTTGAGACAAATGAATTGAGACAACAGTTGAGACAAATGAATTGAGACAACATTTCAAGCACACATACTCATTTCTAGTGGGGATTAACTTAAAAAGCAATCTTTTCCTGCTCTTACTAATTGTGAATTAGGCCTTTAACTGTGATAAAAGAGTAGGATGCGTGACACGAAATTGAAACAGCACAGAAACAAAACAAAAACCCTTATCAACCTTTTTCACATTATGACACCGGTGGTGGAATTCATTCTTACTGACAATTAGTTACTGCAATCATTTAAAGAAAACAATGATCCACATGAAAGTCATTGTACCATGGGACACGCTCTTTGCTAAAGTAAGCAGCTTAAACTTGCATCCTGGCTTTTTTGAAATTAAATGGGTTTTCAGAGAATAGGCTAGCTACTTTTCAGTTCCCACTACCCATTAGAAAAAAATAGCAAAGCTCTGATCAAGATTATCCTGTCAGGGAATTGCCCCTGTGCAGAAGAATTCGTTCTGGGTAACAAAGACAGAGCTACCTACCTGCTCCAACGGTAAATATTTTTCAGTATTCTATACCAGACACAGGAGCACTAGAAATGCTAAAACTCACTTGTGCATTATTAAGAAAAAAAAAAAATTCTATAGTGAGTAGGGGAACAGTTTAAAGTTTGAGAACTCAATCTGATTTACAGGCAAAAAAGAACAGGAAAATGACCATAATATTTCAAGTCAGTGTTTGTCAGGCATAGTTTGACATAGATGTTGAACTTCAATGCAGCTATACACTTCAGGCTTATTTTTTTTAACAATGGAAAAGTAGGCCAACACAGATTTTTGCCTACAGTAGGAAGAGTACTCTTGACAAGAACTACTTTGTAGTTAAATTTTCTATTTCACAGTTGTTTTTGTTTATCAACATAAGGAGAAAATCTATGTTATTGCAAATACTCTACGCTATTATCCAACAGCTAATCTTAACACTTCTGGGCAACAACTTCTTGAGAGAAGAACTAATTCATTACCTGAATATGAGACGCTGCAGTCTTTTTTTTTTTCTTTTTTCTTTTTTTTTTTTTTTTTTTTTTTGTCTAACAGATAAAACCTTTCAGAATGGAAAATGTTAAAAACCTTAAATTGTAAGTGTGGATTGAAATGAATTGTGATGCTAATCAAAGTTGATCTTGAAAGATAGATTTTTTTTTTTCATTTCTTGGTATCAGGATAATATAAACTCTTTTACTTTCTTAAAATCAGGGATTTAACAGCTTTGGCTTGTAAAGTTTGGTATTATACGACTAAATATCTACAGTGTGTTGAACTTCTCTGGCTGCCAGGTACCCAACAAGCAGCTCTATCACTCCCTGCTCACCAACAGGTCAAGAGAAAAAAATTTAAAAAAAATGGTCGTGGATCACAATAAAGACAGGGAGATTACTTATTACCATCACGAACAAAACACACTTGACTTGGGGAAACTAATCACCAATCAAACAGAGTAGGGGAATGAGAAATAAGAACAAAACTAATGTGGTGGGTTGACCCTGGCTGTACTCCAGGTGCCCACCAAAGCTACTCTATCACTCCTCCATGCTCAACTGGACAGGGGAGAGAAAATACAACAAAAGGCTCATGGGTCAAGATAAAGACAGGGAGAGATCACTCACCAGCAATTATTGTCATGGGCGAAACAGGCTCGAGTTGGGGAAATTAGTTTAATTCATTACCAATCAAATCTGAATAGACAATGAGAAAAAACACTAAATCTTAAAAACACCCTCTCCTGCCCCCTGCTTTCTTCACAGGCTTAATTCTACTCCCAGTTTTCTCTACTTCTTTCCCTCCGTTGGCACAGGGGGACAGGGAATGGGGGTTGCAGTCAGTTCATAAAGCTTCATCTCTTGCCACTCCTTCCTCCTTGCGCTGTTCTTCTGCTCCACTGTGGGGTCTCTGTAACAGGACACAGACCTTCATGAATTTTTCCAGTATGGGTCCTTCCCACAGGCTGCAGTTCTTCATGAACTGCTCCAGAGTGGGACCCTTCCACAGGGTGCAGTCCTTCAGGAACTGGCCACTCCAGCATGGGTCCCCCACAGGGTCACAAGTTCTGTCAGAAATCCTGCTCCAGTGTGGGCTTCTCTCTACACAGGCCTACAGGTCCTGCCTGGAGCCTGCCATGGTGCAGGCTTTCCATGGATTGGAGGTGTGTATCTGCTCTACTGTGGACTCCTATGGGATGCAGGAGTACAACCTTTGTCACCATGGTCCCCACCATAGGCTGCAGGGAATCTCTGCTTTGGTATCTGGAGTACCTCTTCCCTCTCCTTCTTCATTGACCTTGGTTTTTGCAGATCTGTTTCACATATTCTTACTCCTCTGTTCTAGCTGTTCTTCAGCAGTTTTTCTTCTGTGTTGTCCCAGAGATGCTTACTGGTGTCAGTGATTGGCTCAGCCTTGGCCAGCTGGTACTGGGTTTGTCTGACATGGGGACAGATTCTGATGTTTTCTTACAGAAGCTACCCCTGCATCCCCTCTATGACAAAGATCTTGCCACGGAAACTCAGTACAGAACCACCTATGTTGATGTGTCCTATTGGATTCTTTGGGAATCTATGGAAATATTGCCTGGGCTGAAATCCATAAAAGCAGAGAAAAAAGGAGGCGATAGGGGTGCCTAATGAAGTGTTACAGTGAACTGTGAGGTTATTCTCTCAGCACTCCTCCTCTTTTCTTACGATTAGCCAAAAACTAGTGGGTAATTGCCACCCTTAAAATTAATTTCTTACTTGATTAAAAATAATAATAATCATGGTAACATCAATCACTGCTTTCTAACAGCGTTAAAAGCTTGACCAAATTATGATAAGTAACTTCACTGCAGAAACACTGATTTCTTATAAAATCTTAATGAAGAAAGAAGAAACAGTATTTTTAATATCAGGCAGACAGAACCTAGTCTGAAATAAGAAATCAAATTAAAAATAGATTACAGGATTTTCTTTTCTCTCTTCCTTTTGTAGGCTACAACACTTGTTTTCCAGTGTCTTCATACCGTGGGATGATTTTCTTACTGCTGTTGATGTTAATCATACATCTTTTTTCTGGTTCCAATGCAGACGCTGCAAATCACAGCAAAACCATTAACATAAAGACTGGTCAAGTGGATACAATAAATCATCTTCAAAGATCTGTTTGCCACATTTGTTCTTCAGTTTTCATTAGATCTATTGAAGTTTCAAGTACAATCTTCTGCAAGCGAAATTTGACTTTTGCTTTCTCTTGTGAAGGTGTAGAAGGTCAGATTTTTTTTTTAAATCTGTGCTATAGCTGAATTAACTTTTTTTGAAGAATGGAAGTCATAGACTTTATGCACTGATTAACTCCTCTTCTGTCTAGCTATGGAATATGACTGAAAATTCTAATTCGCTCAGTTTCTGTACTTTATCATTAGATATGAATGTAAAATGGAATTGTTTGTTTTCTGTGTTAAGAGCTTAACAGTGTTATAAAGTGATGAATGTACTGCATTTTTTTATGAATAAATTGATAATGTAATTCTTCTGAAGCAGTTTAAGCAATCTCTTAAGAGTACACTTAGTGTACAGTGATTTGCGCTATGAACCAAACACATATGAAGGCCATACCCAGATGTTTCTGAACATAATTGGATTTTCAGTCAGTCCTTTGTTTTCAGCTGTGATAAGAGCTGGAAAGTGCAGGGATAGTGACATTTCACTTGTAAAACTAAGCAAGAAAGGAGTATGACAACAGGGGACTTGCTGAATGTCTGTTTTTTCCCTGTCTTCAAGAAAATTAGAGACAAAACCCAACAAAACCCCTGTTCAGCTATTTAATGTAGGAGGTTTAAATTCACTGGGAGAAAATCTTTGGCCTATCTACTGCAGAGAGAGTGTGGTGACTTTGAACAAATATACGACATTTTTTTCTCCATGTACTAGGTTCTCAGACTTGTTCTGGATGAAGATGAAGTCAAGATGTACTTAAAAGTCTAATGACTCTATTAGTGATTTTGGTTATTTATGGTGTGCTGTAAGATTTTTTCATGAGGAACACTTGCTTAGCCTATACACATCAGCCTATACACGTTTTTCTTGTTTGCTCATTGTAGAGGGTAGGATCAATAAAAACAAATATGTAAGAAAAAAAGAAAAAGTAAATAAAAAATGTACACTATGTAGTTGGTTTAGGAAAAAAAAAAAAAAAAGAAGAATTTTGATTAATCACTTGACAGCACTTAGAAACTTTCCGACAATGTACAGCGAGCATTCTGGATTATACCCATATTATTGCATCAAATAATCTCACTAAGATTTCTGTGATGAAGAAAAACTGTTATTCTGTTGCAAGAAATAGCGATTGGAACACTTTGCAATTCAGGAATCCTACTTGGTTTTTAAACTGGAACAACTTGAAATGAGAAAAAAAGAATCTTTTTTCTACTCTGAAAAATTAGGTCATAGTTATATTCACTTTGAAGAAGACAGGTTTTGGTCATCATATATACTTGAAAAACTCTTCTTTGAAACTCCCTGCTTTTTCAAAACAAAGGTTAGCTTACAGTTACTTTGCAAACATGTGAGAGACAAAGACAAATGTCTAGTTCATAGTTGCTAAAAATTCTAATTCATTATTTTTCCTCTGATGAGAATAGTCTATTAATTTCCTATAGGTATGGAAAAGTATTGGAAAACCTGTAATGACCCAAACATTTGAAATGGGAAATTAACTTACATCTCCCCCATATAGATATATCCTACTCCATGATGATTTCAATAAACATGTATTTGTCAAATTTTTCATTGTTAATAATTTTTCATTGTTAACAGCACATTTTCCTGTATATGTTAAAAAGTCACTTCAAACCAGAAACTCAGTAAATCTATTCATTTATTCAGTAAATGATGAGTGTCAGTATGTCATACATTTGTACATGGGTGCTAATGGATATATAACAATACTCATAAACACATGTGTAAACTGATGTAAAGCTGTTCATGGTTATAGCATTACAGCCACCTAATCAGTAAGAACTGAGTTAATTATACATATTTTTTTTATATTTCATCAGTTAACCATGAAGTGGACCAGAACTGATTACAAATGGCAGGGCTGAGAAAACTTTGCATTCTATTCTCAGTGTTTTAAAGTCACCAAGTAACTGCTTCTCCATTACTGTCCTTCCTGCCTTTAATTCTAACACAAACTAGAAATTGTGAAAAGGCGAAGTTGAAAAGAAGAAAAATTATCAATTTAACACCAAGCTTTGGAATTTTAAACACTACTAGAAATAGCTTTTGTGTGACTTAGCAGATAATTACCATTAAAAAGGAAACAACAGCAGATGTTTCACCAGCTAGCTCTTCCAGGCCTTTTCCCACTTATTTTAAGTGATATGGAAAGATCTGCTTGATTTAAAAAAGAAATAAAATAATTAATGTAGAAACATACACCATATTTCTACTAGGGTGGTTTTATCTGGTTCAGCAAAATCTGTACCTGGTCTCTGTCAAAACTATCTTGCATTTCATTGGGTCATCAGTATATGCTAATGTACTTATTACTTACTGTCTTCAGTCATTTCCTTTAGAGATTTTTCTTGTCATCTGGTCCTTAGATTGCACTGTAGCCAATTCTGTTTGATATCTAATTAAAAAACTATTATTGAATGTGAAACTAATGCTTGCCAGCTCTGTCTTTTTCTGACAAATTGCTTAGACAAATAACTGGAGATTTACTTGGACACACATCAAGAAGGAACATTTACTATTCTGCAGCCTGAAGTTTTTTCACTTTTAAAACTGTACATATTAAGATATTGAGAATGCTTTTTATATAACTGCTGTAATGGCACAGCATCAATCAAATCTTCGTCTCAGCCTTCAATCCCATGCACTTTCAATGGATCTGGAACTAAACATCCAGCACCAAAGTATTGTGACTAAGATTTTTGAAATTATTTTTCTTGGTGCTTGTCCTGTTGAACTTTCACAGGGGTAGATAAAGAACTTCCCTGGGAAACATGTCTTACCTTGATAATGATTATATATTCACTTTTAGGATTAGCCCACCTTTCCCCATTTAGAAAACGGGATTTCAAAAATGATAATCTTCCTTCATTAGTGAGATGAACTAATCAGAATAATTATAAATCACACATTGATCAGAAACCCCTTACTGTGGTAACCTAGAGCTTGTGAAGATTTTGGACTTTTTGAAAATCCTTATGAAAGTACTAAGCACATTCTAAATAAAAATACAATAGGAGAAAGGAGAAGAAATTAGATTCCTATATTTCTTTAGTGAGAACCAAAAAAATTTCAGGTGTCTGCAAAGGATACTAGGTCAGCAATAAATCTGAGAGAAGAAAAAGAAATTTCAAAGAAATGTTGAGGGGTTTTTTTTTTTTTTTCTGATACAGAGACCTGAACCTTTCAAATCTCAATGGAGGAGTCAGAGAATCAAGTGATCTGGAATGACATGGTGGTCCAGTAAAATATTTTTCCTGAGTTCTGATAATTGGTTCTAAATTCAACGACTGGATTAGAAAAAAGATAGAGAAGGGCTCAGATATATTAATAATGAAACATACCAGAATTTTTAAAAATAATAACCTGGGAATCTTCTTTTTGGTCCCATTTTAGAAATGCTTCCTATATTTTCAATCTCTTTATCAGGATTTATCTGGAAAATTGCATATGCTACTTTTATGTACTTATGAGTTTTATTGTTTGATTCTCCATTTTAAGCTGTCTTGGATATTCATGTAGTTGTTCTTTATTCAGTGTATCACATGATACTGGTTAGTGTTTCAGTTGTTAGATTTTTAATACCATTTTGGCTTGCTTTGGCTCTTAGCAGTCTTCATTGAAATGCTGTGTCTAGTACTTGCATGCTTAAAGAAATTTCATTTTCAAAATAAAATTTACATTTATCATTACATCATATTTGCTTCCGCATTTAACTAAAAAATGTGTGATTGATCTTACATAATATCAATAAAGAACTCATTAGTAGAATATTAATCGGACATTAAGCAAAGAGAATATATGCTTAGCGATGCCTCTTTCTCTTCACTATACTTTCCCTTGCTTTTCTCTCTATATGCTAGTCAACCTGTTATTCTCATTTTCAGTGCTGCAGCCATATCAAAAGAAAATCAGAACCCAGGGACCTCCAATACTCCCAGGGTAATCTTAAAACTTCAAGCTTTCATACAACATGAATCATTCAAATCCATTAACCATGATCACTTCCAGTCTGCAGCAGGGAGAATCAAGTTCAGTAACAGTCAAAAAATATTGTACATGCACAAGTCCATGTTTGGCCAACTTGAAAGCCTTCTATGCTGAAATGACTAACTCAGTGGAAGAAGAAGCAGTGAGCAGTAGATGCTGCTGATCCTGACTTTAACAATGCTTTTGGCATTATGCTCAACCATCCAGTGTTGGCTCCCAAGGTGTGGAAGGAGGAGGATTTTGCAAAGGCTCACCTGGCATCTTTGGTGGGACAAGTGCAGTGTACAAAGTGAATCATGGCCCTCTCAGCCCAGACTGCACTGAACTGAAGATTTTGGGCATGCAAATTAGGATATGTGCTACATAACTCAGGGTATATGGCGAGGAAATTTATAATATCTTAGGATGTAAACCCTGCTAGGATGCAGAGCCAGATTTGATTCGCTCTCACCTGCACTGTTTTTCTACTTGGAAACTTTCCTCAAAACCACACTGTTCTGTTTTGTTCTGGGCAAACTTCGCTGGTTCTTCCCATGAGAGATCTGGAAACAAGGTAACGGTTATGTGACACTGATAATCCTGGAATGAAGTTGAGTTAAATCACCAAGATATGTGAAAGTGAACATACAATAAGTTTTTGATTCATCTGACTTTTTCAGAAATCAAATTCAGCCACTCCTCCCAGTTTAGTATCATCTGCAAATTTGCTGAAGGTCATCATCCAGATTATTAATAAAGATTATTCAAGTATTTAGATACATTGATGAGATCGTCCTCCTCCAAGTCTTCTTTAGGTTAGACAGTACCAGTAACCTCAGACTTAATCATCTTCGTGACTCCAGGTGTGGCCTCACCAGTGCTGAGCAAAGGGCCTCATAAACCAAACTCTTGTGCTAGTATCTTGGATTTCAAAGTGAAGTGATATCAATGAACCAAGTCTTTTCTGCTGAAATTGTTACTAATGAAACCAAAATCCATCTGTACCTATCTCAAGCAAGAATTCAAGCACTGCCTACAATTAAAGTCAGTTACATTTGCTAGATAACTCCTACTGATCTTTGTTTTACAAGCACCATGCTTTAGATGTCCAAGCATTCGCAGATATGCCATTTTCAAGATGAAAAGCACTTGTCTTCCTTTGAGAGGCTGGACTCCACTTTAGACTCACAGCTTGTCTTGAGCACCTGAAAGCCTTGGATTCAGCAATATGGGAGTAGCAGCCAATTTTTACATAATAGAGTGGTGATCTGAACTGACTCCAGGCTCTTGTTCACTTGAATTTATGATTCTATCATTTCTGGTTCCTTGGTAACCCACCTTCAATAACTGACATAAAGGATGCTGCAAGCCAATTCTCTAGATCAGGAGGAGTTCAGAATATTGTAAGGCATGTGTGGTAGCACTAGTAAAATACGAGTAAAATACTTCTTAACAGAATGAGCAAAGGGTAGAAAGCAACACTGTTTTTGTGCCAAAGGTTGAATTTGCATGTAGGAAAACAAAAATGAAAAGAAGAAAAATATCTATTTTCTGATACCTGAACTAATAATGCCTGATTTAAATGGAACTGGATTAAAACTATACAGAATATTTTGTTGAACCACTGAGAGAAGGTTGACATATAATCTTTGGTGCCACTTTTCCTGTCATATTGTAAAATGACAAAGAGCTTTAAATATAATCCAAGAAAATCCTAACTATAGTGGATACTGCTATTGTTGTACAATCACACACATACCTGAAAATGAAATGGAATTGTCTGAGCTGGTTATACTCCTTGGATATTCTATAGCTTTTGATATGCAATTATGCACTATTTCAGTTATCGAACTATCTGAAGTCTCTGTCAGTCATGGAAATAGAAAGTAAACAGTGCAGAGTAGAAAATAAAAGCTACTAATAGCACAGCAGTTCATACATTAAATCATAGAATCATAGAATGGTCAGGGTTGGAAAGGACCTTAAAATCATATAGTTCCAACCCCCCCCCCCCCGCCATGGGCAGGGATGCCTCACACTAGTTGCATTGCTGAAATGGGAAATCATTTTTAAATAAACAAAACTCCTGACAGAGCTACAAATTACATTTTTATATATGATAAAATACTTGGCATCAAGGTAAGAGAGGGATGCGAGTTGTGATTCAGGACTTAGGAAACTCCTCAAACATTTTTTCTCAATCCTAGACTCTTGTGTCTAATAGAATATTATAAAGTTGAAAGTAAAAGGTATTGAAATATCAGGAATGACTCCTACAGCTAAGCATATGTTAGGACTGCACTTGTAATCATTCCACTTGTAATCTTTTGTTTCCCACTGTTAGCTAATTGTTGACCTTCCCTCTTACCCTTTTTACTTTCTCATTTAGACTGTCTGCCTTTAAACAACAACATGCATTTAGATGCAACTAATAGAAAAGCATTGACTCCCAGCTATAATAAAAATCAAGGCCTGTTTTTGAGGAATGTTAAAGGATACATCTCAGGATGACTTTAGAAAATCCCAGGTCTGGAATCTGTTTCTTGCCAGGGTGAAAAACTGGTGACAATACATCTCCTTTTTTTAAGGAACTTCCCTAATTTTCTTTATTTGTCTCATAAATAAAGGGTAAACTGAACCAATTTATCAGCCCTTTATAGAATATCACAATTTGATTAATGGGTTATGGAGTAGCGTATGTTGATTAAAACTTTTTTGAGTAAAGAAATCAGGTTGATGAAACCTATTATCTAACAAAAACTAATTATAATTCCCAAAAAGCAAAGAGTCAAAGTTGTTTTATTTTTTTTTCCTTATGTCATCTAGAACGGCAAAAGATCATTAAAAAAAAAAGAGGGTTTAAAATATCACTCTAGGTAGACAACAAATATGTTGGACAATCAGAGCTCAGGCTGTATTACTCAAAACTATTTGCAACATTAGAACTTCAAAGCTGTCATGAAAAGTAACTCAAAGTAACTTGCTTAGTTTTACTTAGCAAGGAAGACTAGAAAAAAAAAAAGAAACCCAGCAGTCTATTCACTCTCATTACCTAAGCACTGAGTTACCCTTCAGTGTCCCATCAATATTTACATGTAAATCAATGTCAGGTAGTTGCACCATTAGCAGATATTTTGAATTTGGCTCACTGAGTTGTGTTACTGAAGCATACAGCTAGAAATATTTTCATCAGCTTTACTCCCATACGTATGTCACTGATTTCTTCAGAGTCTATAACTGTGTCACATAGCTTCTGGGTGTGCTGATTTATCCATCTTTGCTAAAATTTTATCCATGTGTCTAGTGGCACTGCACACAAAAGTCAAAATGCTTCTTTTAGAAATGCCCATCTTAGCTCACTGTATTACAAAAATATTAAATATTCACAAAAGCAGCATGTCATGGATGTTATGACAATTAATTAATTATAGTTTGTTGGGTACTTTTAATTCTTTAAAGTGATTATTATTCTTACCTACTTGTAGTTAAGGACTCCCTAAGAAACAGGCGATAATTTCAGTTAAAGCTCAAGGTAAAATCTTACTTGAATTTCTAAAAATTTATGAGTTTTAATTAGTAAATACCAATTCAATATGTACAGTATATAATATTTAAGAAAACAAACTACAAATGCAACTCAGAGTTTGGTCACTAATATTTTTGTATTAGTATGCTAAGACTTTAAAAATACTATACCATTGTTTTACATTAATTTAACAATATAAACTATTTACACAAGGGAACGAACAAACATTTACCCGTCTAGGCCTGCACAAGCCCGGATAGATGATGTCAGTTGCTATTGCCTTATCCACCAGTGCCGTAGCCCCATTGTAAAAGGCTACCAAATTTGTCACGATTTGCCCTTAGTGAAGCCATGTTGGCTGTCACCAATCACCTCCGTATTTTCCGTGTGCCTTAGCATAGTTTCCAGGAGGACTTGCTCTGTATCTTGCTGGGCACCAGGGTGAGGCTGTCTGGACTGTAGTTTTCTGGGTCTTTTTTTTCCCTGTTAAAAATGAGGGTTATATTTCTCCATTTCCAGTCAATGGGAACTTCACTGTACTGCCATGACTTCTCAAATATGATAGATAATGGCTTCGCAACTTCATCCACCAGTTCACTCAGGACCCGTGGATGCATCTTGTCAGGTCCCATGGACATGTGCACCTTCTTGTTGTTCTTCTTAGAAGGACATTCTGTTAATGTGGTGTTGGCCAAGTTGAAGTTGCTTATTATGGTGGGAACCCTTGCTCTATCATAAACCTGAATACTCATCTTTAAAAGGGAGGAGTGCAGTACAACCTCTACTATATATTAATGCATTACTTAAAATATTCTTGATAATATGGTATGGTTGTACACTCAGTTGTGCTTGAAGGCGAGTAGCCAAAAGAACTTAGAATATTAAGGACATATTTTCAGTACAATTGAAACTATTGCAGTTTCAGATCCACTGATATAGATTGCAACGTCAAATTTTCAGTTGTAATATGCTTCTTTCTTTTTCTCTGTCAAACCAAAACATACTTTTGATGGTTTTGTTAATTTCTGAAAGCAAAACCAGTGATAATAGAAAAAGGAAAGTAACAGATTTCTAAGCTGTATATGATTTTGGCCTAATTTTTCATCTGATTTCAACACACAAACTGCTGCCACCAAGTTCCAAGCTGCCTGATCATGGGGCTGAGTAGCTGTTACATTTTTCGTCTGCCACGGTAGGCATCTTCTTGCATCAACTTCAGATGTCAGCAACAATGAAAGCCCTTGCTTTTTCTGGAACTATAAAGTTGGAAATGACCATCTGCTCAGCCTTCTGTTATCCGGATTCTTCCCTAGAAATAGTTTTTTAGAATATATTAAGAACTGGAAAGAAATAGATAATGCCTAAGATGTTTGTAATATAATTTTAACACTTTGCTTTCATTTTGTGAGGCACATTTTTATTAGAGATGCTGAAACAATAAAGAACAAAAGAAAATCTGTGTTGTTCACAGTAATATAGTTTATAGCATGGAGTTACTTAGCAGTGCAACTCTTTACCTTGCAATTTGGTTTTCTGTATAATTTTTAATGTTATTAGGATGATATTTCCAATAGCTAAGATTCTTCTGATGTTCTGTTCACATAAAAAGTTTGGAAAGTGTGTATCAGTAGTAATTTATGCCAGAATAAGTGATATAGTACTAGAACACTCCCAGAATAGCAACAGTGCAAAGATAGTCTATGTAGAGTTCAATTTGGAATAAGGAATTAGTATGGCTTTTTTTCTTTTCCATGAAACTTCATGTGTTAAAAGATTTTCTTTTCTAATAAAAGGTCCACTCTACAGAGTCTTCATGCTGAGCTCATATAAAGAGCTTTTTACTCAGCCTTTGCGGGCTGTATGCTTGGTTACCTGGTTCAGCAATGACAACATGAAACTGAAATTATCTACCAGTGTACAGAACACCAAGGCCCCAAATGTGGGTGATGCCAAATGTGAAATTAACTTTGAAAGCTCACAAATTCCTTTCTATTTTACTATAATTGTAATAAGTATAATGGCAACTTTATTTTAATGTTCGCTATTTATACAGAAACAAATTTGATAGCCTATTTAAAAGAGTTCTCATACAAGAAAAATTAAGTTGATAGGAACATATCATTGCGTTGAATGAATTATGGACATATCACAGGCCCCAGAGTTACTGGATTTTTCAATATGGTCTTAGTACAATGGTTTCTAACACTGACAATTTTTTGCCCGTTTCCTTTCTTATGAAAGCTATTCTTACTTGGAAAAGGAAAAAAAGAAAAGTGTAATTACAGTTTCTGTAGGACAGAATTAATTTGAAATGCAGTGTCACAACTTAACAATTTATCTTGTAACATTATGTTCATTTGATGGAAGCTTTTAAAAAATCATACAACGGCTCAATGTTATTTGGAGCATCTATTGTTCTCCTTTGTTCTTCAAACTGGAACAAGAAAACTGGAAAGGTTTCCATAATACGTTTCATTAACAAGACAGATGTGACTGGTAGTGTGCCAGCACAGTTTTATTCTCAGTTGATGACAGAGTATTAAAATCTATAATAAAGAAAAAGGCACTCAGTATTCAGTGTTTGGCTGGTTTATATCATTTTAGTACAACTTTGTAACGCAAACACTGGAAGCTATACTAAAAAATTACACAACAGGTGGTATCACTGACGTAATTTTTTGAAAGTAATCATTACTTCCTTTCCTGGCTGAAGTAATAAACTAGTTCAGTAACTTGAAAAATGAAAATTTTTGAGTAATTTTAAGTCTAGCATTAACATCTTTCTGAAAACCCCATCCACAGAAAGGCTTCAATTATTTTCAGTAACTGAAGTTATGTGAAACTTACACTGTGGTGTTCTGAAAGTTTTACTTCAGAAAAGTATCTTCAGTTAAAAATCTTCAGATCTTTAACAGATCTTCAGTTAAAAATTACATTATATAGATAATTTTCAAATTAATATAGACTTGGTATAATTATAAAATAATTATTAATTATTCTTATTTTAAAAGCTGCTCAGAACACAACATTCATCCTTCTTTCTAATTCTCTAGTCCCAGATTCAACAAATGCCACTCAAACAAAACTTTCCTGTAATATTTTAAACCCAACCACTTGGACACTCCTGCAGGTGATTCCCTTTAGTACAGCAAAGTAAGGATGGGAATCAGATTCCAGCTAATTACTCTGACCACAGGGCTACACAGGATGAGCAATAACCTTTTAACAGTTCTTGGGGGTTTTCTAACCCTCAATGAGAAGTCAAGCCCACTGTGACCTGACTGGAAGCAAAGCCTGTGACGGGCAAGAGCCCCATTTCGTGTGTGTCTCAAAACATAAAAAGCACTGAGGGAGGCTGAGCGCCTGTCTGTGGTGAGCAGCAGGTTGATGAGGGGGTAGAGCAGGGATCACGCTCCAGGAACAGGGGGATGGTTTCCTGTGTGTCTGCCCTGAGGCCGCGAAGATCAACTGCCCATAGACAGCAGCACAGGCACTGTGGCATCTGTCAGGGCACAGAGTTAACTGGGTCTGGAACTCAGCAGATCCCCTGCGGATGAGTCTCACCTGTGGGAGGGCTCCAAGAGACCCTGACCCTATAAAAAGGCAAAACTGTCGTTTAGCTGTGTGCTGGATGTTCCTTTATAATAAGCATTAGCGGAATCGTTGACTGCAAGAGTCAGCTGAAAGGGCCACTATTTGCTGACCAAGACAACGTTGCTGGATCCAGAGGGTGGTGAGATGTTTTCTTTTATTTCTCCCTCTAGTTATGATCTTTTATAAGAACAAGAACTTTCAAGGCTTTTGTTCCTCCTAAAGCAGTTTTAAGGAAGCTTACGATAAAATTAACTATTGTTTCATGTTTCAACCTCTGGAGGGCCTGCGGTTTCTCTCACTAATCGTGCAGTGTTATAAAAGATGAGCTTCTTCATCACCTGCCGAGCGGGATGGGACAGGACCTTGAAGCTCAAATCTAAGCTATGGTAATCTATTGAGAGTCTGCAGTCTTACTGATGGTCATTGGAGAAAACGTCTGCCTCGGCTGACCTCTCTGGAACATTACTCCACTGATTCCACACAGATGCAATATAGATTACAGTAAGGTTAATTAAAAAAATACTGTATTTTCCTTATGCAACTACAAAGCTTCTGCTTTTCTTGAGCTGGAAATCTCAGCTTTTCTAGTGAATATCCTCCTCCAAAGTTTAGCTCATTTAATCTTTCCCTTGCCACTATGCCTCTTCTTTTTTCCTTCTCAAGTTGGGAAAAGGTAATTAGATCTTTCCTATAGATATATATAGGTCTAAGTTGTTATGATAGGAAACAGCTGTACTATTTACCTTGTTGGTCTCTGATTACCTATGTTTTGCTTCAAGCAGCTATTAAATTCCCTCTCTTCTCTCTCGTGGTTATTGGGTGTTCTTCAGTGGGAAATGCATCAATCATTGTACCTTTTTACTTCAGGCAGTACATTAAATTATGCAGAAATATTAAACATGTTACGCGTAGAGATATCTTTCCAGCTGTAGATGGACCAGACTTGAATTTGATAGGTATAAGGTAACAAATTCTTAACCACTTTCTCTCAAACTCTAGGGACATTCATAGCATATGTAACTTGCTTCAGATACAGTTATTACTCACTTAAAGTTATTCAAATAATAGTAAAATAAAATGTATGATCAAGGTAAGTGCAATACACTGTGTATTCTGAATCACCAGGATGAATTTTTTAGCATAAATCTTAATATTTTGTACCTGTTCCTTATATTGTATAACATCTTTATAACATTTCAAACAACTAGCTTCTGTCAACTTTTTTTACAATTTCAAACACCCATTAGATATTATGGAAGTTATCATGCTTATAGCTATGGATCAGCAAACCTAGTGATACCGAAAAGTATGCATCTGTTCCTAAAATTCCTGAAAGAGCAATAAGATCAAAACAGGCCCATTGCTTGTTTCAGGAGGCATCAAGTACATCTAATGTTAGACAGGCAAAAGTCTCAATTTGTTATCAAAGCAGAGTAATTTCAGATAGCCACACTTCTTGCTGTTTGAAACTGTATCTTGTGGCTGGTTAAATATTTAGCAATGAAATAAAATATTTTTTCCTTATCATATTATCATCTTTACCCGTTTGAATAAATCGGTCTCAGAATCTCATAACCTACAGCTTTCTGTCAATAAGCTACATGCTAAAGGTTTAAAAAACTGTTGACACAAATTGTTGAGAAAAAAACCACAAAGTTTCAGCATGTGAAGGAGAAAATAATCTGTCCCTAGTAGGAACTGATTATCTCTGCACATTTAATATACTTTTAATTAAAGAATAAGAATTACTACCACCTCAAATAAAACAATGACTGCTCTGGGGTGTAACCATGTTATCAGCTTTAATTATGTCAGTACCTCACACTTATCTTTTTCCTGACATTGACATATCATTCTTGAGCTGTGCATATCAACAGAAATGTGCTTTTTTTATACTGTTCTGTTACTCTCAACCACAGCAGCTGTTTCTGTTTCCTTAGTGATATGTATCTTCCAAAAGGAACTGAACATTTATGAAATTTCTGGCCACTAGGATACATGAAATAAATAGCTCCTGCTTAATTTTCAGTGAAAAACATTATCCTGGTGTCATGAATTGTATTAAAATCATGGAGATACCAACAAGCAAGTGATCTCTACATTCTTGATGGTAGCATATTAATTTTCCATGCTAATTTGATGCCCTACTTGGAAAACAAGGTACTGATCTTACAGGTTATCATTGATCTGTGCTGTCCTCTAAACAGTACGACTGATTTCCTGTGTATCCATTAAGCACTGCTTAAATAGATACACAGATGTCAAAACCAAATTTTTCCTAAAAATGTGTTCATTATTTTTCTTGAAATTCAAACTCCACACTGTGCCCATATGCTGTAAAATTTATGGCATTAAGTTGGCCATAGGCTTTGTTTTCACTTAAATGAGATGATCCATTTTATTTTCAGATTGCATAACAATCATTTCACTTTAAATTATGCTAGAAAAAATTGTGCATAATTCCCTTTAAAAACTAAAAGTGGAAATTTTTAATTGGAAAAATAATGTTTTTCTGTGCCCTGAATTCAGACTTGTCACATGCAAGCTTTGTGATGCAGAATTTTACAATATCAAATGAGAAAAGGTCAGTTTTGAAGAATACGACTTTTTCTTGATGGTTACTATCATATTTTTTCTTAATAGGTAATCCTTTATTCTTCTCTAATTCAGCAGTGCCAGGAAGGTAACTTAATTCTTCTGTTTTCCACTACTGATACTATGTCAGGTGCGCCACTGAGTCAGTGCTTTTAGTGAAACCTCATGCAGAAACATCAGAATGAATTACATAATCAATACCACTTCAGGTAAGCATTCACTCGTGGACAAGGATATTGGGTATTTACTTTGTATGCAGACTTCAGTTGTTTATTGACTTTCTTTAAGGTTAAGTAGGAGGTCAGTGGCTTGGCAGATGATTCATAAAAAAACAGCTGTGAGGGTACACTTTTCCTATGCCTGTGTGGATACTGAGAAAAAATTTTTGAGTATATGCAAGCTTTTAATTACTTTTGAGAAGGCTTATACCAGAATGATACATGCCGTAAGAAAATTCTGTCATGTGAAGATTGTTATATTCATGAAAAAAACCCAACTACTATTACATATTAAAACCAAGTTCAGACAATTTCACTGCAGTCTGATGTTAACAACATGGCTTTGATTAAGCCCAGAATGGCTGAGATCAAAACCAGTTTGAGTAGTCCTTAGCAAGCTTGAAATCCGAAATAAGCCCAGAATGTAACTTATTATCTGTTTCATGACTGGATTAAAAAGATGTATCTCTTATAGAATAAGAAGCTAGGCAGGGTAAAGTTATGGCTAAAAATTTGATGTTTTTAAGTTGTTTGTCATTGTTTTGAGTGGTATGTTAGATAGTTTGGGAAACTATTCTTCAACCTTCCTCTTTAGAAAGAGTAACCTACAATAAGAGTGGTAGAAAAGCATTCAAGAAGTGAGCACTTTGGATTTTTCAATTTGATATCTTTAGGACTATGTCAGACTATAGTCACAACTCATTATATCTTTTGTCAGTCTCTGGAAATATGGGGAAATATAATGAGAAGTCAGAAATCTCAGCTGTCTCTTGAAGTGGCAATTCAGATGGTTTTCTTTAATCACATTTATGTCTGTAGATGCCATTTAGATACTTCAGCCTTATGAAGTGACAATTTAGGAATGGTAACTTTGTAGTTACAGACATCAATGTGCCTCATGAGAGTATAGACACATTTTTCTAGTCACTTTCTTCAGAGCACCATAGAAAGTGAGATGCTATTTTCAAGAAAAAAGAATTTTAAGTACATCATATGGCATTTTTCTAAAACCATACATATATTCCTTGGCAGGGACTGAGTTTTGAATCTGGGAACAGTTTTGGATGTTTGTTATCCACTCATCTAATGATTGTTTCCATTTCCTCAGTTGTCCAACTATAGCTTATGAATCCAGTACATAAAGTTGTTCCTGCAGTGGTCATCACTCTCAAAGATTCTTCCTGAAATCCTCTGTGCTCCACTGCCTTGTGTATTTTCATAGGTTATCAACAACATCTAGCAAGGCTGGTAAACTGGCTGGAAAATTAAGAGATGTGCTATCATTCTTCATCAGATTTAGCAAATTGTAACTAGCCTTTCAAGCAAAAACTTCAGCATCTCCTTGGCCTTTTTAAATTTAAGATATCAACAGGTCTACTGTAGTTCACTTAGAATTATTCAATTGCATTATGTCCCTTAAATTCCAAAGGAAAACACTTCACTGCTCATCAACAAAAGCAAGTCTTGCAGAGTTGCAGTTTGAGATTGCACAATGTTCTGTCTCCTGGTATGAGACTTTTCTGGTGTCTCCTCAATTTACTAATACAGTGGGATTTCTTTCTTACAAAATAATAAAACACTGAGATTTCCATATTTTTTCCTGTACAGAATTGTATCAATAGCTAGATAATGTATTATTTGTATACTTTACAGTTCACTTTGACATAACCAAAAAATCATAGATTCATGGGATAAGCAGAATTCTGATGTAGCAGTGTATTTTCTTTAATGTCCATAATAACAGCAATAAACAGTCTCATAGGTAAAGTATACCTCAGAGATTAAAATGAGAAAGCATAAAGAAAGTATGAACTGCATTAAAATGCCATAAAAATTCATCACAATCAGTGATAATACTAACTTGAAATATTTACCTAAATGAAAAATTTACCTAAATTAATAAAAAAACAAAAATTACCTTCTGTAAATGAAAGCGGTAGGATAGTTAGAAAGAAAACTACTATGGGGTCCAATTTTGTTTTCACCATGGAAAGTTTATCTTGAAAAAGGTTGCTCATGTAGAAGAAGTATAATACAAAAAAGTATGCTATTAAACCCTGTAAACAAACCTACATTGTTGGTTTTTTTTTTTTCTTCCTGCTGTAAGATGGTTACAGGTTTCCATATTCACTGGCCTTTATGTCATTTCTGCTTTATACTTCAAATTCTGTGATAACTCAGGGTCTCTCCTTTACCTTATTATCTTTTTATGTGTGCTTGCTTTTTTCTGAAGTGCCAAATCTTAACCTTTTTTCTCTCAGAACTCAATTCAGTGCAGTCTCGCGACAGAACTATGAATTTCTAGTATTAAGTCTTCACCTTACTGATATTGGTTGTAATGTCACTTTATCCTTTACAGAAAAATAGCAAGCTTTCACTTTCGTGTGTATTTTGAATCATAAGACTTGCTTATGCTCTAGCAATATGTGATAACTTTAAGCAACATATATATGTAATATTTTTATGGATATTTTTACTTCTTGTGAGCAGGGAAAATTAGTTAAAATATGGGAATAGGAAAAAGCTGGATTTACCTAAAATCTGATGAACAGAATTGGTTTGGCTCCTATTATAAGACTAGGTTCAGCCTGTGTAGCTTCATGAATAGTCAGACCAGAAATATTTTTGAGACCCTCAACCACAGGTTAAACTTGTATTTGAAAGAAAAAGTACGTATTAGACTGCATTTTTTTTTCACAACAGAATGAAACAAAATCCAGGCTACATGAATTCGGAAGAGAAGAGGCAGCTGTTTAACAGTGTTTCTTCCCACCTCAGTCCTGTGAAGTCTTTTGCATTGATTTCTTACATTTTTGTCCTGAGGCAAGAAAGACCACACTCAACCTCATCACTCTCACAACGTGAAAGGTTTTCTGAACAAACATGGTAAAAACACAAAAGGAAGGAAGAATCATAGGGTGGCAGCAGCCTGACATAATGAAAAGTAACGTATTGTCTAAGGAATTAAGGTAAATTGGAAGTGATACAGGGACAAAAAAATCTTTGTTAAATGGTAACAAAGGGCTAAATTATCTGCAAACATGCTTTATTTCTGCATTGCTCTTCCCACATTTTCTCTTATACTCTTGACAAAGTGTACTTCTGAAGGAACTTTATAAGCTGAACCAGAAGGAGCTCCCATTTTCCTGTATGATAATTTCCTTGTGTAGACGTGTGGAAGGAGAGACCCTAGATGTTATCAGACTGGCTCTTAGAAAAATATTAGCTTTTCAACTTGACTCATGCATCAAAACTCTCAAAGAACTGGAGCACAAGACAAATTGAAACATTCAGGTAGGACTTATCAAATGTAGAGATCTTCATTTTTACTCTCAATAATTTGCAGTACTATGACAAGTCACCTCATCGTAAGCTAGATTTCTCAAAGCAAATGAATCCCACTAAGTGCTAACTTTTCAATACTGATTCTAAAGAGAAGCTAGACAACTTTGCCATAAACCTATATACTGTACAAGCGTTAAGTTACATGATATGGATGCATGCTCTGATGCAGTATTTTAAAGGGCTTTAAAAAAAAAAAATTCAAGTTTGAACTAATATATCATCAGCATCTTATCTTACAACATCAGCTTTTCAGAGAATGAATATTATTAAACAAACCCAAAATCACAGGAGTTAATTTTGTTCATTACCTGAAGTGAATACTTGCAACTGACTCAGAGTTTAGATGTTGTACATAGTTGATAACATGTGATGCAAATAATTTTTTTCAGACTAATTCCCTTCTACCATTTTGAGAAGTTCTAGGGAAATAATTTTTAGATAAAAAGCAATTTTCCTGCCAGTTCAGAAGGTTAGCTGGCAACATAATTACCTGATTAATTATTGGGGGTTTTTTTGTGTGAAAGAAGTCACCTTTTGAGGATGAACATTTTCAAAGATGAAAAGCTGCATATCTGACATACACTTTTATTACCTGTTGGTGGAGTGCCAAGGAATCTATTTTTGGTCTTGTCTCACCAGCTCACTTTAATCACTACAAAAATCACTCAAAGGATCAGCCAATGCCTAGCTGAAATAGAGCAAGTATCTTCAAACAGATATAGAAAGTTCCATTTAAACCACTAAAAGTAATGTTTTACCTTTCTTGTGTTGCTGGACAGAGTAATATTTATGATAATCAGGCTTTCAAGTAAATCAGAAAAAGTTGGGCTTGGTTTTTTGTTTGTGCAGTTTTTTTATGTCAAAACACTAAATATAAAATGCTCGATTGCTCTTATAGGAAACAATACCTCTTGAAGTACTTAAAGTGTTTCCTCACAGTCGTAGGAGGTAGATCTTAATTAATCTTTCCAGTAACCCTGCCTTGTAGTTAATTAAACCTGTTTAAACCACACCAGCTTAATGCTGAATTCTAAACCTGCAGTGATCAAAATGGTGAAGACCCATTTTGGAGATTTCAGCTGACCTTGTAATTTGTCATTGTATACCTTTTATTACGAATGCAAACTTTTAAAGAAACAATACCTTCATACTGTATATTTTTAAGTATATTAGGCAGCCATTATTTTTAGAGCAATTTGACAGGAGGTACCTCTTCCTATTGTGACAGGTACCCTCAAAAAAATTAGGTATCATCATACGTGTATTTGTACATTCATATATACACATGGAGACATGCATATATATATGAACAGCCTGCTCTCAGCTGTGGTGCCATTCTGCCGCAGCACTGACAGCAAATAGGAGAGAATAGGCCCAGATGGTGTATAAAAAGCATGCACACTGCTCTCTAGCTTAGTGGTTGGGATTTATATTAAGCATGTTCCTCTCCTGCAGCTCCCACAGTGGAGTTACTTGTAACAGGGTGCTTGTACTCAGCAGGTGCTGGCGGTGGGGTCTGTGGGGAGGCCTCTGTGAGGAGAGGCTGAGCCTTGCCTGTGCCAGACACAGCTGGTTCCAACCAGCTCCAATGGACCCACTGCAGGGCATGCCTGAGGGCTGCAGCCACAATGGTGGTGGCTCGAGGAGGATGTGTATAAGAAAGGGCAGAAGACACTGGCTGCTTTGCTGAAATGATAGAGTGTGACCTGTGGGGATAGCAAAGTTCAGGGAGAGGAGCCAGGAGTGAAGCTGAGTCTGGGACAGGGGAAGGCAAGGTATTGGTTTGGTGCTTCTCCTTTTGTTTCCTACTGCCTGAATCAGTGACTAAATATCTAACAGGCAATAAATTAAGTTCCTTTTGAGTTCAGTTTGGTTTGCCTAACGTGGTAATTAAGAAGCAATCTCCATGTGCTTTGTCATTCCTGTTTCTACCCCTGCTCTGCTGAGGGTTGGGAGTGAGCAGGCAGCTGGGTGGGAGCTCAGCTTTCTATGAAGGCTAAGCCACCACAAGCCATTAAAGGCAAAACACCATTGTCAGCTTTTCATGATGTTTTGCGATGGATTAATGAATTTAGTATATTAGTGAGTACTGCAATTCTTTTCAAAGGTAGTGGTAAAGAAAGACTTTACCAGGGGAACAGTAGCACAGGTGATATGATATTTAAACATTCAGGTTCTAATTCCAAAGTACCATATTCCTTTATCTCTTGACTGACTTTGGCTAATGTTTGGAGAAACCTTCCAACAACTCTAACTTTGGTATCAAGAAGATTTGGTGCTATGCTGGTGAAATAAAGACAGAACAACTATAAACAAGCTCCATCAAGAAAGAAAGGCAGACAAGTGGAATGGGAAGAGAATGCTTCCATCTGAAAACATCCTGAAACTGAGTGACCACAGGATGTAATCTGAGCTGTTCATAACGATGTGCAGCAGGAAATTGCTCCAGCTGCACCCCCCCATCTCAGTGAGAAAGTCAGTATTATACAATCTTTCATTCCTGCTTTGAACAGAAGGAGTGTACATCTGTCTCCTTTCACCTCCAGCTCATAAGAAGGATGGGATGGACAGCTTCTATATTTTTTATGCATTAATTTGCTTCAGTAGAACGAGTTCAGGTGACCTCTTTTCTCCTTTGATTAACTTGCTAGCTCAGCATTTTTTTTCTTCTGCTATTTTTAAACTGTATTTTTGTTCATGTTGACTATAAACACAAGGATCTTGATCTTCTTGAATGTACCCATTCCACACATTGGAAATCTCACTAATAATTCACATTGGTATGTTTAATCCATGGAGCTGCTAATAAATCAATTGATAAAAGAACAGGAAAAGCACTTCTTTGCAAACCTCTGTTTTAATTACCAGGCTTCCCTCGCTGGTTGGTGAGTGAACTATGCTTTCTTTATTATGTGCTATTGATATTCCTTCCTTTTTTATCAGGGCCCAAAGAAGGTCTGCATGGAGTTTTAGTCATGTGAATAATTTCATAAAGAAAACTCATTGGCTCTTTGAGAATGACCTGTAACACATGCATTATTGTTTCAAAATATATGAGCTATTTTAAAACCTTAGTGAAAAGAAGTGATCATATAGCTCCTGCTTTCAAAAGACACATTTAGCTAATTAAAAAATTGGGCTTTTGCAGGGCTTGGGGGGTGGTACTTCTGTTTTGGTCAAAAGACAATCTTCTAATCAAGCCACCCTGATGTAAATAGTGATATTTTCAAACATTTAATTTGGTTTTATGTTGTCTCCTGAATACATTTACAGATAGCAAATACTATATATTGAAATACATATTATATTATGATCAAGAAAATCTTTGTAGGGGAACAAAAACCTTTGTATTAGTGTTTGGAAAACAAACACACTAAAACAAAACCCAACCAGACAATCAGGAGTTGTATCTTGAAAAACGTAGGAAAAAGGAGTATTTTTCCCGTCCTAACTAAACTTTAGTGCATAAAGTTGCATTAAGGTACATCATAGGAGTTCCATGTTTTCCACCTGTTGACACTGCATATCATTACATGTATGAAAATACCAAGCAAAAGCTGTTGACATTTTTTTTTATGTGTGATAATTCACACCTTTACCGTGTGATTACATGGGAAATTTTGATGCAACATGAAAGATAAATTAGTAGTTGTCAAAAGTTTAAACTAGAGTCAGCAACGCCTCAAATGTCTTTGATAATTGACCCATTGGATATAGTCCTCCCATGACATCTAAACGTATGTTAGGCTTTGCTGTGTGCTGTCCAGAAAGAATGGTTTATTGACCAGTTAGGAAAGCCACCGGTGACATCACAAGAGAGTTATGAAGCATTGTTTGGAAGGTAGTAAGTACAATCCCTAATTCTGCTGAGTTGTTGAACAGTAGTGACAAAAAGGCAAAATAAAAGACAGACAGGCAAGAGGAAACAGCCTCGCTCCAGCAATCAGCTATCACAAAGCGAGATAACACTCTTGGAAAAAAATAAAAACCTATGTGGAAGAATAAAAAACACAAACACACAGAATAAAACATTTGTAAGTTTGTTTGAACACCCTAGGGAGCCTTGTGAGGTTTGTAATTCACTTCAGTGAGAGTATAATTAAAACTATGGACAAGCTTTTAGATGCATTAAGACATTTCACTTGCTAACTAACTGCCACAATTTAAGCACATACTAATGTTCAACTTAATTGCCCTATTTTCCTGCCAGAGTTGCCTTCAGCAACTTAGAGCCAACATTTCCCCTGGTTTAAGACATCTGGTGTCAGTAAATGATTATCAGAGGAGTTTCCAGAAATGTTGTCTATGATTCTCTTACGGTCTTTTCTTAAAAGGAAATGCAGCTGTTGGTTGGTGTAAAGGGTGTCAAGGAGGCTGGGCTGCTGGCTTTCACATCATCCTCATGGTGGTGGAGGAAGCACAGCATGTCTCCCACCATCTGCTCCCTGGTGTACACACGCTTTTGCTGCACATGGAGGCAGGAGGCGTTGGTCAGCACCTCCTCTGCGGTGTCCAGCTCCAAACAAAAGTGATGCCCAGGGGGAGGCTGCAGGGGCACAGGCAGGCGGTAGAGGACATTGTCCTCCCAGACACTCCAGCCTTCATAGACACAGCCCATCCCAATGGCTGGCTGTAGCTGCGGCTTGAAGGTATGCTTGCAAAATATTCGGCAGGCACAAAGAAGTTCATCTACCAGATCCTCCACCAACTTGCACATCTCAGCCCTGTATGGCACAGGCCACTGGATGCCATCAGCCCAGAACTGGCTCATATCACATGTGTCACCAAAGTTGTTGTCATTGTCTTCTTCTACCCCTTCTGTTCCTGCTCCTCTTGACTTCCACGGCTGCCCTGCTTGCAGCTACTTTCTCGCTTACGGCTCCTCTTCCTGGTTCCCCTACACATACTATGAGACATCCCCCACCCTACCCTGCCCAGCGTGGCATTAAATAGTAACGATAACCTAAATATATATATATATCTCTCAAAAGAATTTCTATGTTCTGGGACTGTTTCTGAATTCAAGCTTAATGTAACAGGAGGGCTGAGAAATCTCCAGGCTTCAACAAGGTTCACAGGCTATGTTTACTTAGAATTTGGGTACCACAGGATATTAGAAGCTTTGGGAGTAAGATACCTAGGGGTTCTTACAATGATTCATAGAATCGTAAAATGGTTTGGGTTGGAAGGAGCTTTAAATATTACCTAGTTCTAACCTCTGTGCCATAGGCAAGGACACCTTCCACTAGACCAGGTTGCTCAAAGCCCCATCCAGTATATTCTCATGTTTCAAGTTGCTTTGTGATTATTCTTTACAATGTTTGCATTTTATGATAGTGAGGGAGAGACACTGCACAAAATGAGACAAGACCCTGATTATTTCCTTAGTCTTTTAAGTTACCAGAATCAAATTTTGTTTTTGACAAGGTGAACTTTCTGAAATTACTCAGGGGCAATTTTCTTTGGGAATACTTAGGAGCTTAGACCTCAATTCAGATTGTTTGTGTCAGGAACTGAGACTGTAGTATGTCATTGCTCCTTTCATTCAGGTAGTATAGAAGAAAAACAAAAGGCTCTGGTAGGTGTTTTAAAATTATGGCATATGGTGGGTTTGCCTTCTATGTTCATTTCAGCTTTCATGTTTTATGATGGAAAAAAGAGGAGGTAGTTTTCGTTACATAAAGAAATTACATTTCTGAATCATTTAACTTAGAGCTTCAAGGCAAGACTTGAGGCTTACCTTACAAATTTGATCACTGATTTCTCACATCCTAGAAGAGTGCTTTAACTAAAAGGGTAGAGATAAAATGGTGATTCTGTTATTCTCCATTCCTTCAATTTCCTAGCTTCTGGGGAAGGAATGCATTTTCTCTGTAGGGATCACTGACATCCACAAATGAATGAAGAATACTGGAGTGAGAAACTAAGATTCAGGATTCCTTTTACGGTAATTCCTTTCATCAGGCTGCAGTCAGATACCCTGCTGACTATCTTCTTTGTCTTTTTATGTCTTAGTAGAGAAGTGTTACATGGTTTATTGGAGGTGTGGTTGAAATTCCATTCATGATGAGGGGTTTCTACTTCCTAGGACTGTTATGTTTTAAGATCAGTTTGACACTGGGGACACAATAGGAATTTGGATACCAAAAGATTTCAATCACAGCTCTATACAGTATTTTGTGAATTACACAACCTCTTTGTGCCATGGGAGAGATAGTGCAGTCCAGTAGAGAAGCTGAGCAACTCATGCTAGTGGTTTCTCATACAACCTCCCTATCCTGTAGGAGATATGGAATGGTGTCAGTGTAGTCATCCTAGCTGATGGGTGTGTGGTCCTGGGACTAGGTAGGGGTTCCTGCAGGCACCTCTCCTATCACCAAAGTTTCTTCTGTGTGACCACAGATACCATGAGTGCTAGAATGAGGTAGAGAATACTTGATTCTTGGCTAGCCTCTTGAGTGTCAGTTGGGACCTAACAACTGGCCATCACCATCACTGGTGCTTGCAGTCTGCCTGTTTGGGAATTAATTCTTTTTCCAGTTACCAACACATTTGCAGGTATCACAGTGATTGGCAGGTTATTTATGCTAACTTACTCCTCTATCCTTATAATCAAGCTGCTCCCTTGACAGGATTACACTGGCTTCTATCTGTGTTCCATCAGTCTAACTATCCCCACACAGCATCGGCTACCATCAGTGTAGATATCACTATGGGCTACTTTTCCTGTTCAGCCACTTATAAGGATAATTGGATAGCTATGGTGTTTCTCACTAGAGGACAATGTTCTCAAGGTTTTGCATGTGTTCTGGGGTGCCACCCACCTCTAGGGGCTCTTAGCCCAAAGTAAAAGGTGGGATGATGTTTCTACCTGTGGCATAATTGCTTCCAGTATACTGGATTCCTTACCAGGTGAAAGCAAGCTGTGTTTACATTCCTCCATTGTAGGAATGGAGAGGGTTCTTTGTGTGTGGTGGCATGCTGTCTAGCTTGCTTTGCTTCCGGTTTATGCTGCATATGAAGCATTCAGGACAGCAGCAGGCAAAGCTAGAGTCACTTCATTCAGGGCTTGTTAATCCATCATCAGCCACCATTCTCCCTTCAGGTTTCTCAGAAGCCATACCACACTACTGCACTGGGAACTGGTTAGTGTTCTACCCTTGCAGATCTCCCATCCCAGCATTTCAGGAACCATGTGAACACTTGCTCCCCTCTTTGCAGTTCGTGCTCCCTTGCAGGTTGTGCAATGCCATCAGCAGGGTGCAGGAGCAGATGTTGAGGAATCATTGCAGCCACTCAGGCTCCACAGCAGCAGCTAGACTTCCCCACCCCCCTCTCCCAGCCACATTCCTTGGCCAGCCCCTGGGATGGACACATCTGCCTTCTCCTCCCCTTGTTCTTCTTTAATAACTGTGATGGGGCTACTTACCCCTGGAGAGGGAACAAGCACCACTCATCACTATTGGAGGTGAAGGAGGACCATACATCCCCACCTTAGACTTTTCGTTCCCAGACAGGAGCACTTAACTTTTTTCACCAGAACACCTGTCTCTTACCTCCAGTTTCTGTACTTTTTTGCATGAAAAACCAGTGTACAAAGGAACAAGCCCACAACAAATCCTCCCATTGGGGAACCAGGAGGTTCTTATTTCTTATGCTGTTCTTACATTATTGCCTAAACATTTTACCAGGTCTTATCTCTACGCACTTTTTGGGATTTGGGGTTGTCGTGGTTTGAGCCCAGCCGGTAACTCAGAACCACACAGCCGCTCGCTCACTCCCCCCCCCCCCCCTTCTTCCTCCCCCCGCTCCCGGAGGGATGGGGAGGAGAATGGGAAGAATGCAACTCCCACGGGTTGAGATAAGAGCAGTCCCGCAACTAAGGTATAACACAAAACCACTACTGCTACCACCAATGATAATAACGATTAGTGAAATAACAAGGGGAGAGGATACAATTGCTCACCACCCGCCGACCGATACCCAGCCCGACCCGAGCAGTGATCTGGGCCTTCCGGGTAACTCCCCCCGGTTTATATACTGGGCATGACGTGCTGTGGTATGGAATACCCCTTTGGCTAGTTTGGGTCAGGTGTCCTGTCTCTGCTTCCTCCCGGCTTCCCCTCCTCCCTGGCAAAGCATGAGACTGAGAAAGTCCTTGGTTGGAATAAACATTACTTAGCAACAACTAAAAACATCGGTGTTATCAGCGTTGTTCCCAGGCTGAAAGTTAAAAAACACAGCACTGCACCAGCTACTAAGCAGGAGAAAAATGACTGCTATAGCTGAACCCAGGACAGTATCCACCCCTTATTCCATACCATTCACGTCATGCTCAGATCCCACATCTCTCAGCACACCATCACCCCTGTCCCATATATACACATATATATACACCCACACCCACACACAGAGAAAGATATCGTTCCCTAGTCCATGGACCAATCCCTGTAAGATTGCTGAACTCATCCAGTCCATGATGTCAGGCTCCATCTCTTGTAATAGTCTTTCAGGGCAGGAGGGACGGTACATAGTGTTGGGTTGTTGCCTGCTGATGATACCGCCAAACTCATCTGGTCACTGCTGAGCTCGTCTGGTTTCCTCAAAATTCATTCTTTGTTGAGGTGATGATCGGAGGGAAGTCAGGGTCAATGGCTGGTGACCTGAAGATATCTAGCTGGTGGGCTATAAAAGCGTTATAGAGCAGGCAACAGCGTACAATTGAGTTCATTGGCTGTTTTCCCCCAAAATCAAATCCCCTTGAGGTACACATCGGACTTCCCCATCTTCCCGCATTACCCACCAAGTATATCCAGGTCCCTGAGCAAAAGCAACCCCACGAGTGGGTTTGCCTTTACCTGAAGCAGGAATAACCCAGACTGTCTTCCCCAACAAATTCTTTATGTGCACCACAGGAACTTTATCCCCCTCTACGGTACGTAAAAGTTCTGATTGGGCTGGGCCAGCCCTGTTGGCAGATCCCCTACTGTTGACCAACCAGGTGGCTTTTGGTAAATGTGTATCCCAGTGTTTGAAAGTCCCACCACCCATTGCTCCCAGTGTAGTTTTTAACAGCCCATTGTACCGTTCGATTTTCCCAGAGGCTGGTGCATGGTAGGGGATGTGGTATACCCACTCAATGCCATGCTCTTTGGCCCAAGTGTCTATGAGGTTGTTCCGGAAATGAGTTCCATTGTCTGACTCAATTCTCTCTGGGGTGCCGTGTCGCCACAAGACTTGTTTCTCAAGGCCCAGGATAGTGTTCCGGGCAGTGGCGTGGGACACAGCGTATGTTTCCAGCCAGCCGGTGGTTGCTTCCACCATGGTAAGCACATAGCGCTTGCCCTGGCGGGTTGGTGGGAGTGTGATATAGTCAATCTGCCAGGCCTCCCCATATTTGTACTTCAGCCATCGTCCTCCATACCAGAGAGGCTTTAACTGCTTGGCTTGCTTAATTGCAGCACATGTTTCACATTCGTGAATAACCTGGGCAATAGTGTCCATCGTTAAGTCCACCCCTCGATCACGAGCCCATCTATATGTTGCATCTCTGCCTTGATGGCCTGAGGTGTCATGGGCCCACCGGGCTAAAAATAATTCACCCTTATGTTGCCAATCCAAGTCCATCTGAGCCACTTTAATCTTAGCAGCTTTATCCACTTGCTGGTTATTCTGGTGTTCCTCAGTGGCCCGACTCTTGGGTACGTGAGCATCTACGTGGCGTACCTTCACCACCAGGTTCTGCACCCGAGCAGCGATATCTTGCCACAATGCAGCAGCCCAGATGGGTTTACTTCTGCGTTGCCAGTTGCTCTGCTTCCATTGCTGCAACCACCCCCACAGGGCATTTGCCACCATCCGTGAGTCAGTATAGAGATAAAGTACTGGCCATTTTTCTCGTTCAGCAATGTCCAAGGCCAGCTGGATGGCTTTCACCTCTGCAAATTGACTCGATTCACCCTCTCCCTCAGCAGTTTCTGCAACTTGTCGCAGGGGACTCCACACAGCTGCCTTCCATCTCCGATGCTTTCCCACAATATGGCAGGACCCATCAGTAAACAAGGCATATTGCTTTTCACTCTCTGACAGTTCATTATATGGTGGGGCCTCTTCAGCACGCGTCACCTCCTCTTCTGGTGACATCCCAAAATCTTTGCCCTCTGGCCAGTCCATGATGACTTCTAGAATTCCTGGACGACTGGGATTTCCTATTCGAGCTCGTTGTGTAATTAGTGCGGCCCACTTACTCCATGTAGCATCAGTTGCATGATGTGTAGAGGAGACCCTGCCTTTGAACATCCAGCCCAGCACAGGCAACCGGGGTGCCAGGAGGAGCTGCGCTTCAGTTCCAATCACTTCTGAGGCAGCTCGAACCCCTTCATAGGCTGCCAGTATCTCTTTTTCAGTGGGAGTGTAGCTGGCCTCGGATCCTTTATATCCCCGACTCCAAAAGCCAAGGGGTCGACCTCGAGTCTCCCCTGGAGCTTTCTGCCAGAGGCTCCAGGTAGGACCATTCTCCCCAGCTGCGGTATAGAGCACATTTTTCACATCTGGCCCGGCCCGGACTGGTCCAAGGGCTACTGCATGAACTATTTCTCGTTTAATTTGTTCAAAGGCTTGTTGTTGCTCAGGGCCCCATTTGAAATCATTCTTCTTCCGGGTCACGTGGTAGAGAGGGCTTACAATCAGACTGTAATTTGGGATGTGCATTCTCCAGAACCCCACAACACCTAAGAAAGCTTGTGTTTCTTTCTTGTTAGTTGGTGGAGACATTGCTGTTATCTTGTTGATCACGTCTGTGGGGATCTGGCGGCGTCCATCTTGCCATTTTATTCCCAAAAATTGAATCTCCTGTGCAGGTCCCTTGACCTTATTCCGTTTTATGGCAAAACCGGCCTTCAGCAGGATTTGGATTATTTTCCTCCCTTTCTCAAAAACTTCTTCCGCTGTATCACCCCACACGATGATGTCATCAATGTATTGCAGGTGTTCTGGAGCTTGCCCCTGTTCCAGTGCAGTCTGGATCAATCCATGGCAGATGGTAGGGCTGTGTTTCCACCCCTGGGGCAGTCGGTTCCAAGTGTACTGGACGCCCCTCCAAGTGAAAGCAAACTGTGGCCTGCATTCTGCTGCCAAAGGGATTGAGAAAAATGCATTGGCAATGTCAATTGTGGCATACCACTTGGCTGCCTTTGACTCCAGTTCATACTGAAGTTCTAACATGTCCGGTACGGCAGCACTCAATGGTGGTGTGACTTCGTTCAGGCCACGATAGTCTACTGTTAATCTCCACTCTCCATTAGACTTTTGCACTGGCCATATGGGGCTATTAAAGGGTGAGCGGGTCCTGCTGATCACTCCTTGGCTCTCCAGTCTGCGGATCAGCTTATGGATGGGAATCAAGGAGTCTCGGTTGGTGCGATATTGCCGCCGGTGCACTGTTGTGGTCGCAATTGGCACTTGTTGTTCTTCGACCTTCAGCAACCCCACAACAGAAGGATCCTCTGAGAGACCGGGTAAGGTGGACAGCTGCTTAATTTCCTCTGTCTCCAAGGCAGCGATACCAAAAGCCCATCTATACCCTTTTGGGTCTTTGAAATACCCTCTCCTGAGATAGTCTATGCCAAGGATGCATGGAGCCCCTGGACCAGTTACAATGGGGTGCTTTTGCCACTTCCTCCCAGTCAGGCTGATTTCAGCTTCCAGCATAGTTAACGCTTGGGATCCTCCTGTCACTCCAGAAATAGAAATGGGTTTCACCCCTTGATACCTTGATGGCATCAGAGTACACTGTGCACCGGTATCTACTAGAGCCTTATACTTCTGTGGGACTGATGTGCCAGGCCATCTGATCCACACAGTCCAGTAAACCCGATTATCCCTCTCCTCCACCTGGCTGGAGGCAGGGCCCCTCTAATAGTGATCACAAAATTCTCCACTTCTGTCTTGTAGAAAGGGATTAGTATTCCTTATCACAGGAGCTGGAGTAAAATCAGCTCTTTCGCTCCATCTGGGAAACTGCTCGCCAGAGACTGGAGCAGCAGCTTTCCTGGGAGGATCATCCTTGACCATTGTTCTCCTCTTCAGTTCACGCACCCGTTGCTCCAGAGCTGAAGTAGGTTTTCCATCCCACTTTCTCATGTCTTCTCCATGATCCCGCAGGTAAAACCATAGGGTGGCCCGTGGCGTGTACCTCGTATATTTTCTTTCTCGAGCAGTAGGGCGCCTTCTGTTGATAGCTGAGACATGGGTTGGTACGCGTGGAGAGCTGGATAGATCGGATAAATCGTCTCTCAATTGTTTGAACTCCTGGGACAGTTTTTCCACAGCTGAAATGATGGAAGGGGTGAGATTGTCTTCGAACTCTCGGAGTTGACGAATCAGGAAATCCACTGTTGGTGATACTCCGTCATTCCAGGTCATTGATGCCAATGTGTGGGCATATGATGATGGCGCACTCCGTGTAAGTTTCCGCCACATGGGTCGTGTACATTCGACTTCATCTGGGTCTACGGATGTGTTCCTGGAATCCGGCCTACGATAGATCATCTCTATAATGGCTGATTCCCTCAGGGACTGGATGCCTTTCTCTATCGTGGTCCAGTTGGCTGAGCGATTCGTAATATCGTCTTTGTAGGGAAACCTTTCCTTCACAGCTGCCAGGAGCCGCCTCCAAAGACTGAGGGCTCGCTTCTCTCTTGCAATCGCTTTGTCAATTCCTCCTTCCTTAGCAAGTGATCCCAGCTGCTTGGCTTCCCTACCTTCTAGTTCGTGACCGTCGGCCCCATTGTCCCAGCACCGGAGCAACCAGGTGACAATGTGCTCCCCTGGAAGACGGGTGAAATCTTTTCGCATATTCCGTAGTTCGGTTGAGGTCCGGGGTCAAGAAGTGACCTCTTCTTCTTCTTCCTCTTCCTCTGACCCACGTAGTAGTAACTCTTGTTCAGGTGCTGTTGCATATAGTAATGGCACTGGGTCTTCATCTTTCTTCGCTTCGCGGGTTGCTCTTTGTGCCTTTCGTCTGCTTTTGCTTACAGGGGCAACAGACATTGTCACAAACTCAACATTTGGTTTAGCTGCAGTGTTTGTCACTGTGGTTGGAGTGGCTGCAGTGTCTGCCACTAGGATTGGAGTGGTTGCAATGTCTATTGCTGGGGTTGGTGCAGCTGCTGTGCTTGGGAGTTGAATAACACCAACAGCTGCATTATCTGTTGCTGTCGGGGTTTGAGTAGCTACTGTGCTTGTCACTGGGGTTGGTGTAGCTGCAGTGCTTGGAGTAGCCATATTGTCTGTTGCTGTCGGGGTTTGAATAGCTACTGTGCATGTCACTGGGGTTGGTGTAGCTGTGGTGCTTGGAGTAGCTATATTGTCTGTTGCTGTCGGGGTTTGAGTAGCTACTGTGCTTGTCACTGGGGTTGGTGTGGCTGCGGTGCTTGGAGTAGCCACATTGTCTGTTGTGGTCAGGGTTTGAGTAGCTGTTGTGCTTGTCACTGGGGTTGATGTAGCTGCTGTACTTGGAGTAGCTGTGTTGACTGTTGTGGTCAGGGTCTGAGTAGCTGCTGTGCTTGTAGTTGGCATAGCTGCGTTGTCTGTTGCTTTGCCATCAGATCCAGAGACATTTTTTTCCCTTTGAAGGTGCTGGATAGTGTTGAGCAGGGCTCTGTAGGCATAGGCCAAGCCCCAGCACGTTGCCAAAATTTGTCCCTCTCTGGTATAACCAGGATGACAGCACACCTCGTTTAAGTGTTTTACTAGTTTTTCCGGATGTTGCACTTGTTCAGTGGTGAAGTTCCAAAGCACTGGAGGGGCCCACTGGCCTAGGTACTTGCCCATACTATCCCACACACCCTGCCACTCATAACTGTCCAGCCTCAGGGAAAATCTCCTGGTGGTCCTCCTATATCGTCGTCTAACCCTAGACCAGATTCGAACCTGATACTGCTGAATTTTTGACATTAAACGAAATAGGATGTTCCTACGACGGGATGGCCGTGGGTAAAACACACTCCGTATGTTTGCCAACATGCTGATCCCCAGCACAATCAGCAGGCAGGTTTCAAGGGTACTCAAAGGCCATCTAAAACCTTCAGAACTCTCAACTGCTGTTGCAAATAGGCTGGTGGGGGAACGGGGGGTGAAAGAGAATGCTTCCTTCGTAAGTTTACCCCCCGAGGAGAAAAAAAAAGATATGCAATTGCTAAAATATTTCATTATATACCTCCCAATGTATAGTGGTGATGGCCACGCTGGAAGCACAAACCAGACCAGTTTCATGATCAATGAGTCTATTGTATTACAAGTCATTACCATGAAGTACAGTGAAACAAGGACCTTAGCCCAGGCCCCCCAGCCGATAAACGCTAAAACAGCAAATAGTGGCTGTAAGTAAGGTACAACATGCTGAAATTCTGAGATCAAGCGCAACAAGTCTGAGAGCCAAATAATCACCATTGTGACGAGTAGTAACAATGAATGCTTATCACAAATATGATTAAACACACTCTGGTCAGATCTGTCGTTATCTCAACCTTTCGTGCCCCACGTTGGGCGCCAAAAAGAACTGTTGTGGTTTGAGCCCAGCCGGTAACTCAGAACCACACAGCCGCTCGCTCACTCCCCCCCCCGCCTTCTTCCTCCCCCCGCTCCCGGAGGGATGGGGAGGAGAATGGGAAGAATGTAACTCCCACGCGTTGAGATAAGAGCAGTCCCGCAACTAAGGTATAACACAAAACCACTACTGCTACCACCAATGATAATAACGATTAGTGAAATAACAAGGGGAGAGGATACAATTGCTCACCACCCGCCGACCGATACCCAGCCCGACCCGAGCAGTGATCTGGGCCTTCCGGGTAACTCCCCCCGGTTTATATACTGGGCATGACGTGCTGTGGTATGGAATACCCCTTTGGCTAGTTTGGGTCAGGTGTCCTGTCTCTGCTTCCTCCCGGCTTCCCCTCCTCCCTGGCAAAGCATGAGACTGAGAAAGTCCTTGGTTGGAATAAACATTACTTAGCAACAACTAAAAACATCGGTGTTATCAGCGTTGTTCCCAGGCTGAAAGTTAAAAAACACAGCACTGCACCAGCTACTAAGCAGGAGAAAAATGACTGCTATAGCTGAACCCAGGACAGTATTTTTAGGCCTCTTTAACAGAAAATCAGCTTCAGCTTAGAAAATTTAGAATTAAAATAAATGGAATAAGGAATTTTATGGGGTTTTTTTCCCCCTGATTTTGGGCTTTGATCAGTGATGGAGTTATGCTGAAATTATTCTTGAAATTGTATTTGAATTACCTTTCTTTCTTCCTTTTATAATCATTACGCTCACCAGAAAAAAATAATGTAAGATCAGTACTTTTCTTATTCACCCTAATGCTGGAAAGTGATCACCACATGTACAGTACATGTTTTGCTGACTTTAAAAATATATTTGTTTAGAAAAGCATGCAATCTGAGGTAGGACTAAAAGCTTTGTTACGGGCTATCAAAGAGACAATTATGGTTAAGAAATTTAGACACCCATATTAGTCAGACATGCTATTCCTCCTGAGGTCTTTAAAGACAGGTACTTATTTTCACTGATTCTGCAAAAGAATTAAACACTTCCCCTTCCAGTTTGTTTTGGAGCTGGGTTAGGCGATAGCATGTATGCTGTTCATGCTTAGTGCAAGAGGAAAACAAGCCGCAGAAAAATGCTGGGGGTCATATTGCTTTAATCAAAGGATATTAAATCCTGCTGAGAACAGATCTCACTATTCCCAAGGTAAGAGCTGTGCCTGAATATAGTTAATTCATAGGTCTAGTTTAAGGATATTGGAGAAGGCAAAATGACTTTACTCTTTCTGATTTAAACAGCTAGATCTTCCTTATAAATGAGATATGACCCAAATAATTCCTCTTTTGTGACAAATAAAGAATAGGAAATGTACAAACTAATCTCCACAGTGATATTTACCTGATAAAATAAGGTTATGCTTAAGTCATTCTTCTCCCTAGGCAACCCAGGTTTAGCATTTTATGATTTATGTTGTTTTCTTCTGCCTCAATTTGCTCCAATTAAAATGTTATAAAACTGTTAAGTCTTCTCAGTTTTTTCAAATAATAGGGGTTTTATGTCTTTTCCATCTTTCTTAAATATTCTTTTCTTAATTAGTGACTTATTCTTATTCTATATGATTTTTTTTGCCTATGCAAAACACCTTACTTTGTTTCTAAAGGAAAATATTCATAAGTTCATCGTTCAACTAAACCAATACAAAAAGCTATCAATTTTTTGCTGTATTACTGTTAGTATAAAACTCATGACTTCTTACATTTTTATTATCCTGTTTGTTTCCTGGCAAAAAATTAAAATAACTGCATGGTGTTTTTCATGGCTAGACAAAAAAAAAAAAAAGGAAATTCCTGAATTGCCTCATGCCTGCCAGAACAAAATGATAACTATTTGGTAGTTATGGAATAGAATCATAGAATCATAGAATCGTAAGGGTTGGAAAGGAACTTAAGATCATCTAGTTCCAACTCCCCTGCCATGGGCAGGGACATCTTGCCCTAAACCATGTGGTCCAAGGCTCTGTCCAACCTGGCCTTGAACACTGCCACGGATGGAGCATCCACAACCTCCCTGGGCAACCCATTCCAGTGCTTCACCACCCTCACTGTAAAGAGCTTCTTCCTTATATCTAATCTAAACTTCCCCTGTTTAAGTTTGAACCCATTACCCCTTGTCCTACCACTACAGTCCCTAATGAAAAGTCCCTCCCCAGCATCCTTGTAGACCCCCTTCAGATACTGGAAGGCTGCTATGAGGTCTCCACTCAGCCTTCTCTTCTCCAGGCTGAACAGCCCCAACTCTCTCAGCCTGTCTTCATACGGGAGGTGCTCCAGCCCTCTTATCATCCTCGTGGCCCTCCTCTGGACTCGCTCCAACAGCTCCATGTCCTTTTTATGTTGAGGACACCAGAACTGTATGCAGTACTCCAAGTGAGGTCTCACAAGAGCAGAGTAGAGGGGCAGGATCACCTCCTTCGACCTGCTGGTCACACTTCTTTTGATGCAGCCCAGGATACGGTTGGCTTTCTGGGCTCAAGTGCACACTGCCGGCTCACGTTAAGCTTCTCGTCAACCAACACCCCCAAGTCCTTTTCTGCTCTGAATCTCTTCTCTGCCCAACCTGTAGCAGTGCCTGGGATTGCCCTGACCCAGGTGTAGGACCTTGCACTTGGCTTGGTTAAACTTCATAAGATTGGCATCGGCCCACCTCACAAGCGTGTCAAGGTCCCTCTGGATGGCATCCCTTCCCTCCAGCGTATCAACCGAACCACACAGCTTGGTGTTGTCGGCAAACTTGCTGAGGGCGCACTCAATCCCACTGTCCATGTCGCTGACAAAGATGTTGAACAGGACCGGTCCCAACACCGATCCCTGAGGGACACCACTCGTTACGGGTTTCCAACTGGACATGGAGCCATTTACCACAACTCTTTGCGTGCGGCCATTGAGCCAGTTTTTGATCCACCGAGTGGTCCATCTATCAAATTGATGTCTCTCCAATTTAGAGACAAGGATGTCATGCGAGACAGTGTCGAATAGAAAAAAAAAAAAATAAAAAAAAGCTACCTTATTAGCTTATCTACAGTTTATCTGATTAGATGTACAATATTATACTACTGCACCCCAAATTAGATGTGCATACTATTTTCAGTGCTTACTTTTCCTTGAAAGTATCTCACTAGGTTTCAGAAAGTTACAGTTTGTGGTTTCTAGCAGTGAATGAGGCTGAATATGGTGACTTGACTTTACCACTTCCCCACTACACACAAATTATAATTAAGAAAATTAATTGCAAGACCAGGCAAAGCTCTAAGCAGAAGTAAACAAACTTGATTTGGGGATTTGAGAACAAATATTTTACTTCACAGTCTACATATATTTCAGGAAAACTCCTGACAGCTTACTATTAGTATGCAAAGGCTTAGACTAATCAATCCTAACTGAAGACCATTAGAAATAAAATTATTGCATTAAAGTTTGTGTACTAAACACTTCATAGTCACTTCTTAAAGCTTCTATAGGTACAGCAGGGATAAAAGAAAGGTAAGGGAAAATGTGGGCCCTCTCCAGAAGGAAATGGGAGACCTAGTAAATCAAAATATGGAGAAGGGCAATGTACTCATAGCTTTTCTGCCCTGGTCTTCACTGGCAAGTGCTCCAGCCACACTGCCCAAGTCACAGAGGGCAAGGGCAAGGACTGGGAGAATGAAGAACTGCCTGCTGTAGAAGGAACCAGGACCACGACCATCTAAGGAACCTGAAGGTACACAGCCCCATGAGACCTGATGAGATGCATCTGTGGGTCCTGAGGAACTGTTGGATGAAGTTGACAAGCCATTATCATCATATTTGAGAAGCTGTGGCAGTTTCGTGAAGTTCCTGCTGACTAGTAAAGGGAAAACATAACCCTCATTTTTAAATACAATAAAAAAGGAAGACCCAGAGAACTATAGGCCAGTCAGTCTCACCTTGGTGCCCAGCAAGACCATGGAGCAAACCCTCCTGGAAACTATGCTAAGGCAAACAGAAAATAATGAGGTGATTGGTGACAGTCAACATGGCTTCACTAAGAGCAAACTGTGCCTGACAAATTTGGTGGCCTCCTATGATGGGGCCATAGCATTGATGGATAAGGTAAGAACGACTGATGTCATATACCTGGACTTGTGCAAGTCGTCTAACATTGTGCTGCATGACTATCTTGTCTCTAAATTGGAGAGGCATACATTTGATGTATAGACCACTCAGCAGATAAGGAATTGGCCTGATGGTCACACTCAGAAATTTGTGGTCAATGTCCAAGTGGAGTCCAGGAATGAGTGGTGTCCCTCAGGGGTCGGTATTGAGACCAGCGCTGTTCAACATCTTTGTTGGTGACATGGACAGTCAGATTGAGTGCACCCTCAGTAGGCTTTCTGACAACACCAAGCTGTGTGCTGCAGTTGACACGCTGGAGGGAAGGGATGCCATCCAGAGGGACCTTGACACGCTTGAGAGGTGAACCAGCACAAAACTCATGAAGTTCAACAAGGCCAAGTGCAACGTCTTGCACCTGGGTCAGGGCAATCCCAAGTGCAAATACAGGCTGAGAGAGAATGGACTGAGAGCAGCCCTGAGGAGAAGGACTTGGAGGTGTTTGTTAATGGTAAGCTCAACATGAGCTGGCAATGTGTGGTTGCAGCCCAGAAAGCCAACTATATGCTAAGCTGCATCAAAAGAATTGTGACAAGTAGGCAAAGGGAGGTGATTCTGCCCCTCTGCTCATATGAAAGCCCACCTGGAGTACTGTATTCATCTCTGGGGCCCCCAACATAAGAATGTGGACCCACTTGAGCGAGTCCAGAGGAGAGGCCACAAAGATGACAGAGGGCTGGGGCACCTCTCCTATGAAGGTAGGCTGAGAGAGTTGGGCTTGTTCAGCCTGGAGAAGAGAAGGCTCCAGGGAGACCTTCTAGCCACCTTCCATTACCTTAGGGGGACTACAAGAAATCTGGAGAGGGATTTTGTATAAAAGCATGTTGTGATAGGACGAGGGGTAATGACTTTATACTGACAGAGAGTAGATTTAGATTAGGTATTTGAAGAGTTCTTTACTATGGGGGTGGTGAGATGCTGGAACAAGTTGCCCTGAGAAGCTGTGGATGCCCCATCCCTGGAAGTTTTCTAGGTCAGGTAGGATGGGGCTCTGAGCAGCCCGGTCTAGTGGAAAGTGTCTCTTTCAGCCCATGAAACTAGGTGATCCGGATCACCTTGAAGGTCCTTTCCAATCTTACCCATTCTATGATGCTATGATGATGATTCTATGAATTGAAAAAAGTGATCATAGGATATTTTTTTTTCACTCTAAAATAGGCAGCTGTTAGATAAATCACACTTTGGAAATGCTCTTGTATTAAGACCATCTGAGGTTACCATTTCAGATTTGACATGCAACCTAACCTTAAACCTGATTATTCACTACAAGGACAGAATTAAAAATGCCAGAAAATGAATGTAGTCTAGTGTAGTATGGTATAGGTATAGTACAGTATAGTATTCTATAACTCAGTGATAAGTGATCTTCTGTTACAATGGAGACAGAAGAATACAACTATTTATAGGTAGTGTGATTCTAGTAGCTAGGGATTTAGCTTTTCACCAGTTGCTAGACAAAAACTATACATAGTAGAATGCTATTCACTTCAGATGTCCTCAGAGTATTTCTTGCAAAAACTGAAAAATGCTGCAAACACAATTGTGTTCCATTTTTCCTGAAATAATAAATATTCTTGTCTCTCATAGACAAGTTAAATAATAAAAGTACAAATAATAGTCAACTGGAATATAGTTAATTTGTATTATAGGGTTATAAACTATATGTCTTTTCTATTTTCAATTTTAAGGTATTTCATTAGTTGCAAATTAAGATAAATTGTATAACTATACAATTCTTGATTTCACAATTCTGGTTGGTTTTTTGGTTTTCTTTTTTTTCCCTAGAAAATTTAGTACTACAATATTCTTAAATTTTCTTCATGTGGGTTATTCATTTCAGTGTCTTGAGATTTATATCTTAGAAGAAACCAAATTGAACTGTGAAAATCCTTATTTCCACCAGGAATTTTATTTTTAGATGTTTTTGCTCTCCCTCCATCTGCCTTTGAGCAATTTTCTGTGCTTCAAGCATGAACAAGCAATATTAATCCAATTTCTAGTCTCTGTGAGGCACATTAAGTTAGATCAAATGCACCTCGACTGACCTCTTTAGGGACTATGCATTTATTTAACTGTTTCATTGTCTCACTCCCATTAAATCTGCACAAAACCCAGACCTATATACTATTGAAAATATGTATTTTTCTGAAGTGGATGAAAAGAAAAAGCAAATAATAGGCACCTTATTGCTTTTTACCAAAGGAAAGATTCTACTCTGATTCCCAAACTAGCAATCACTCAAAACCAATGCATTTTAGAACTGTAATTCACTCAACATTCAGTTTACTCACAAGGTATGGTACAACAGAAGTACAGATAGTACCTATACTTAAAAAACACTTAAAAGAATATGAAGCAAAAAAAGGCAAACAACGAGTTTCTCCTTTCCCCTTCCTTGCTTTCAGTTAGTTACAGCAGAAAGCAATGGGAGTGTTCCCCACTCACAGGGCAAGGTATTATCTTCTGCACTTAGGAGAACCAGGGTCGACCAAAGCATTTCTCACTTTGCCTTGCTTCTCTCAATTAAGATTCATATTCCTTCTGTGTTATAACATTGTTCCTTAGATAGTTTCATAATTTTTTTACTTATAAGTAGTAAATATTATGAAGAAATAGCTTGGGATACCACTTAAATGACCCTACAACACACTTGAATTTTCATAGCTGTTAGTGTTTACAATTAGTCTTTCCTTTACATTAAATTTACACAATATCCAGCAGAATAAAATGGTATGCTGAGGTGTTATTTCCAGCTATACATGTTGTTCTCATGCTACTACTGATAATACTATGATTCTTACTAAAGACAGTCGTTAGTTTTCAATGTTAGATGTATGTTGTAGATGTTTGAAAACAATCCCATAATGGCTGCTGGGGAGGCCCAAGCCAAGCCAAACTAAGCTAAGCAAAGCTAAACTGAGCTAAACTAAGCTATGACTGGTATACAAATTAAACATTTATGTGACTGACCAATATGTGACTGACCATCCTGACATCTGTTGGAGGGACAGTATGGCCCGGCAGAAGCAATTCAGGAGGTTCCTCGATTGTGCGGAAGACAACTTCCTCTTGCAAGTATCTATTACTAGATAGTCGTCTCCTCTATGGAGACGACAAGGAGAGGTGCCATGCTTGACCTTGAGCATACGAACAGGGAGGGACTGGTTGGAAATGTGACACTCCAGGGCAACCTTGGCTGTAGTGATCACGAGATGGTTGAGTTTGAGATCCTCAGGACAGTGAGAAGAGCATGCAGCAAGCTCACTGCCCTGGACTTCAAGAGAGCAGACTTTGGCCTCTTCAGAAACCTGCTTAGTAAGGTTCCATGGGATATAGTCCTAGAGGGCAGGGGGGCCCAAGACTGCCAGTTGATATTCAAGGATCACCTGCTCCAAGCTCCGGAGTGTTGTGTCCCGACTAGAAGGAAGTGCAGCAGGAGGGCCAGGAGACCTCCATGGATGGATAAGGAGCCACTGAGGAAACTTAGAGGGAAAAAAGAAGCTTATAGAAGGCGAAAGTGAGGACAGGCGGCCTGCGAAGAATATAGGAGCATTGCCCGGGAAGCTAGGGACCAGGTTAGGAAAGCCAAGGCCCAGCTAGAATTAAATATATCAAGGGATGTGAAAGATAACAGGAAAGGATTCTATAGATACATAGCAAATAAAAGACAGACTAGGGACAATGTGGGCCCTCTCCAGAAGCTATCAGGAGAACTGGCTACCATGGATTTGGAGAAGGCTGAGGTTCTTAATGACTTCTTTGCCTCAGTCTTCACCAGCAAATGCTCTGACCACACCACCCAAGTCTTGGAAAGCAGATGCAGGGACTGTGAGAATGAAGACCTTAGGCCTACTGTAGGAGAGGATCAGATTTGAGACCATCTTAAGAACCTGAACGTGCACAAGTCCATGGGACCTGATGAAATCCATCCATGGGTCCTGAAGGAGCTGGTGAATGAAGTTGCTAAACCACTGTCCGTCATATTTGAAAAATCCTGGCAGTCAGGTGAAGTTCCCGATGACTGGAAGAAGGGTAATATAACCCCCATTTTCAAGAAGGGGAAGGTGAAAGACCAGGGGAACTACAGACCAGTCAGCCTCACCTCTGTGCCTGGCAAAATCTTGTAGCAGATTCTCCTCAAAAGCATGCTAAGGCACACGGAAAACACCGAGGTGGTTGGTGACAGCCAACATGGCTTCACTAAGGGGAAATCCTGCCTGACCAATTTGGTGGCCTTCTGTGATGGACCACGGAACTGATGGACAGGAACAGAGCAGTTAACATCATCTACCTGGACTTGTGCAAAGCGTTCGACACTGTCCCGCATGACATCCTTATCTCTAAATTGGAGAGACATCAATTTGATAGATGGACCACTCAGTGGATAAAGAACTGGCTCAATGGCCACACGCAAAGAGTTGTGGTAAATGGCTCCATGTCCGGTTGGAAAAGAGTAACGAGTGGCATCTGTCAGAGATCGGTGTTGGGACCGGTCCTGTTCAACATCTTTGTTGGCGACATGGACAGTGGGATTGAGTGCACCCTCAGCAAGTTTGCCGACAACACCAAGCTGTGTGGTTCGGTTGATACGCTGGAGGGAAGGGATGCCATCCAGAGGGACCTTGACACGCTTGTGAGGTGAGCCAATGCCAATCTTAAAAAGTTTAATCAAGCCAAGTGTAAGGTCTTACACCTGGGTCAGGGCAATCCCAGGCACTGCTACAGGTTGGGCAGAGGAGAGATTCAGAGCAGCCCTGCAGAAAAGGACTTGGGGGTGTTGGTTGACGAGAGGTTTAACATGAGCCAGCAGTGTGCGCTTGCAGCCCAGAAAGCCAACTGTGTCCTGGGCTACATCAAAAGAAGCAGGTCAAAGGAGGTGATCCTGTCCCTCTACTCTGCTCTTGTGAGACCTCACTTGGAGTACTGCGTACAGTTCTGGTGTCCTCACCATAAAAAGGACATGGAGCTGTTGGAGCGAGTCCAGAGGAGGGCCACGAGGATGATAAGAGGGCTGAAGCACCTCCCGTATGAAGACAGGCTGAGAGAGCTGGGGCTGTTCAGCCTGGAGAAGAGAAGGCTGCGTGGAGACCTCATAGCAGCCTTCCAGCATCTGAAGGGAGCCTACAGGGATGCTGGAGCGGGACTTTTCATTAGGGACTGTAGAGATAGGACAAGGGGTAATGGCTTCAAACTTAAACAGGGGAAGTTTAGATTAGATATAAGGAAGAAGTTCTTTACTGTGAGGGTGGTGAATGGGTTGCTCAGGGAGGTTGTGGATGCTCCATCCCTGGCGGTGTTCAAGGCCAGGTTGGACAGAGCCTTGGGCAACATGGTTTATTGCAAGGTGTCCTTGTCCATGGCGGGGGAGTTGGAACTAGATGATCTTAAGGCCCTTTCTAACCCTTACTATTCTATGATTCTGATTCTATGAAATTCTCCCAGTGGAAGAAAGCTCAGAGGAGGTGGGCAAGAATAATGTGCCCATGAAGCTCAGGGAATAATGTAGCTTGTGACTGACCACAGCTGTTGCAAAGAAACTGACTTTACCTCACCACAAACGGGTCCAGAGAGTGGCCTTTCTTTGAGATAAACAATTATGTCAGTTGAGTGGATGAGCTGACTACATCACAGCTGAGTGGGTCAATTGGTGGTGTAAATGTGTCTCCCCAAATTTATTAAAAGAGTGTAAATATCCACTTGAGTTAGACAGAGTGGCATAGGGGGGAGCAAATACATGATTCACCCCAACATGGAAAATAAAAACTGAACAACTAACAAAATAATTTTGAAGAGAACAATGGGCTTGAGCTGGCTTCAACATGCCTATTTTTTCTTGGCAAGTGGGGATGCTGTTGTGTCCTGTCAGTGAATGTATTATAAAGACCATTAATGGGGATCACATTGGGATTGTGACTGAACTGTGGGTTGGATTGCTCTGTTTTGCAATTTACACAGGTATTGTGAGGTCAGTACACTTTGTGTCACTCTGCTAAACCAAAAATCTGAATATCCTCAAAGAAGTAAATTTAATATTAAATATTATACCCTCCATATGTAGAAAATCTAACTGAACATAGTCAGAGAGTATTAGACTAGAAATTTTATGAGCGTAAATCCCGGGAAAAATGTCTTTTTAAAATTTTTTCCTCTGCTTTTTAACCTCGGCAGCTTGGAAATCACAGAATCATAGAATTGTTTGGGTTAGAAAGGACATTAAAGATCATCTAGTTCCAACTCCACTGCCATGGCCAGGGACACTTTCCACTAGACCAGAGCGCTCAAAGCCCCGTCCAGCCTGGCCTTGAATACTTTCAGGGATGGGTCGTCAACAACTTCTCAGGGCAACCTGTGCCAGTGCCTCACCACCCTCACAGTAAAGATTTTTTTCTTAATATCTAATCTAAATCTACCTTCATTCAGCTTGAAGCCATTACCCCTTGTTCTGTAGCTACATGTCTTTGTAAAAGGTCTCTCTCCAGATTTCTTGTAGGCCCCATTTGGGTAGTGGAAGGTGGCTAGGTCTCCCCAAAGCCTTCTCTTCTCCAGGCTGAACAGCCCCAACTTTCTCAGCCTGCCTTCATAGGAGAGGTGCTCCAGCCCTCTGATCATCTTCATAGCCCTCCTCTGGACTCGCTCCAACAGCTCCATGTCCTATATATAGAGGCCTTGTGAAGGTATTTGAAGCTTGACCACTTAAGTCCTACTTACCTCTTGATAAATACCTCTTGATACCTCTTGATAAACAGTTTGATAGGGAGTATTTTACAGCTACATTGCTTAAGAGGAATGTATGAATTTCCTTAGTTCTTTAGTATTTTGGGGGTTTTTGCATTTGGGCTTTTCTTGGGTTTGGGGGTGGTTTTTTTTTTCCAAACTGATATGGGATATAGACACTTTATGAGATTGTTCACTAAGACACACTAAGTGAATAAGAATAGGGGTAATTTTTTCTCCTCATTCTGATTCATATTTATTCTTTTAATTTAGAAATGTGTTTATTAGGTTATTATCTGTTTGCCATTTAAAAATATATATAATATGTATTTATACATGAAAATCAGAGTTATGTATTTTGTGTATTATATATATAAAAGAAAATAAAGTATATATATATTTTCACAATTTTAAAGTTATTAATTTTAACCATGAAGGACTAATTTATACATTAACATAAGAGAGCAGTGGTTGTTGGTACTGTTGCTTGATACATTTGTTACTGGTTTTTTTTCCTGTTAAGCTGGAGAACCTTTCTTATGATCTTCTTCTTTAATTCACAGGTGTGTTATTAGGTTTCACACACACTTGGAAAAAAACCCCACACCAGTATTTACTTGGAGAAAGCCCCAGATCCAATATTGGGTTGTGTTATCTGGACATAGCCTTCGGTATGGGAAGATTCTGTCTTTCCCTCCTCTCCTACAAGTCCTGGTAACCTAACAGGCAGAAGGCCACCCTTACAAAATGGATTGTTGTTGTTTTATTTTTGTTTGGGTTTTTTTTTCCTTACCATTTCCTCTAAGTAAACCTCAATTACAATTTTATGTCTTTCTGGCCCCATCCTATGACTCTCCTAGAGGAAAATTCCAATAATGCATGGTAGATGAGAATCCTTATCAAAGGATCAAAGAGCTTTTCTGGTGATAATCCTTCACTAAGACATCAAATCTTTTTATTGGTGAATTATCAAAAATATAATATGATATTTAACCCTTAGAAGTGGTCACTTGTGTAGCACACACAAAATGGAGCTTCTCATGTACTGGAAATAGTGTGGCCAGTAGAACTAGGGAAGTGATCATCCCCCTGGACTCAGCACTGGTGAGGCTGCACTATGAATACTGTGTTCACTTTTTTGTCCCTCACTCCAGGAAAGACATTGTGGTGCTGGAGCATGCCCAGAGAGCAATGAAGCTGGTGAGGAGTCAAGAGAACAAGTCTTCTGAAAAGCAGCTGAGGAAACCAGTGTTGTTTAGCTGGAGAAAAGGAGGCTCTAAGAAGACGTTATAGCTTTCTACAACTACCTGAAAGGAAGAAGGAACGAGGTGGGTGTTGGTCTCTTCTCCCAAGTAACAAGTGATAGGACAAGAGGTAACATCCTCAAGCTGCACCAGGGTAGGTTTAGATTGGATTTTGGTGAGGATGACCCTCACCAAAAGGGTCATCAAGCTCTGAAACAGGCTGTCTAGGGAAGTGGTTGAGTCACCATCCCTGGAGGTATTTAAAAGACATGTAGGTGTGATGCTTAGGAATACGGTTTAGAGGTGGACTTGGTAGCGGTACGTTTGTTATTGGACTCAATGATCTTGAGGGTAATTTCAAACCTAAATGATTCTATGATTCTATGCTAGGTAGGGTTTTTAATGTAGAATTGATATAATTTTCTTTGGTACTCATACAAATAGTAGTAGTGAATGATAAAAGAGACCTAGTGGAATGTTCTAAATGTTTTTCATAATCTCATTGTGCATTTCTTAGAATCTCTGCTGGTGCCAAAAATCTCTGCACTTTTGTCCTGGGTTCAGCTATAGCAGTCATTTTTCTCCTTCTTAGTAGCTGATGCAGTGCTGTGTTTTTTAACTTTCAGCCTGGGAACAACACTGATAACACTGATGTTTTCAGTTGTTGCTAAGTAATGTTTATTCCAACCAAGGACTTTCTCAGTCTCATGCTTTGCCAGGGAGGAGGGGAAGCCAGGAGGAAGCAGAGACAGGACACCTGACCCAAACTAGCCAAAGGGGTATTCCATACCACAGCACGTCATGCCCAGTATATAAACCAGGGGGAGTTACCCAGAAGGCCCAGATCACTGCTCGGGTCGGGCTGGGTATCGGTCGGCGGGTGGTGAGCAATTGTATCCTCTCCCCTTGTTATTTCACTAATCGTTATTATCATTGGTGGTAGCAGTAGTGGTTTTGTGTTATACCTTAGTTGTGGGACTGCTCTTATCTCAACTCGTGGGAGTTACATTCTTCCGGTTCTCCTCCTCATCCCTCCAGGAGCGGGGGGAGGAAGGAGGGGAGTGAGTGAGCGGCTGTGTGGTTCTGAGTTACCGGCTGGGCTCAAACCACAACAACTTTAAATACTAGAGAAAAAGGTAGAATACAGTAGAATAAAAAAGCTGAATACAGCAGAAGCCTTTAAAATTTGCAGTAAAGGAACACACAGGCAACAAAATTATTCAGAGAACTGTATTTTGTCTCTTTTACAGGGACACAAACATTTCTAAAATCAAAATGCAAAATTAGTATCGATGAAGCTAGGCATATTTTTAATTGGAATTTTTAGTAAATTGATGGTATAAACATTAGAAAATGCATCTTCATCACACATTTTACAATTACTATTTTCTGCATTCTAACAAGTGCAATATTGTTTCAAAATAAAAATAAGCAGGAAAATAGTCAAGACAAACAGTGTGTTTCTGGAAATCAAATTTTATACTCTGTAATTCACAAGATGAATCTCAACTGCAAACAAGCAAAAGGAAGGCACACTTAACTAATATATTTGTTCATTAAGTGGAAGAAGGCAGAAACTAAACCTGTCCTGTTTCTCTCCTCTTCATGCCTCCCATAAACTGAGAGAGGCAAAATTGTAACTTAATATAAGTTAAGTTACATAAGGAGGCAAACCTGTTTATGGAAAGTTGATTGTCTAACTGCATATACATATGTATACAAAAACCTCCAACACTCTGGTTTTGTAACTTTAAATATTGAAGACATTGATTTAGAAACCTTGGAAGAAGAAACTGCTATCTCACTTTTCCCTCTTATGAATGACTGAAATATCAAGGTCCTCTTGATTTGTCTTTTTAATTTGTTAGACAAAAATTTAGCTTTGTCTAAAGGGTATAATGTTTTTTTAGACTAATTCAGGAGTTGTATATGCCAGCCTCTCAGACACAAATATCAAAGAACATTTGCTAGAAATGCTTTAGAGGCAGGATGAATGCTGGAAGAACAGGCAAATGTTTTCATCTGACTTTTTCTACTGCTACTATCCTGGAAAGCTGATGACCTTGCCACTAAAAGCAGGCATCAAAGTCAGTAGCTAGGAACTGAAAGCAGTGGAGTGAGACATTACTGGGAGGTAGAAAAAATATGGATGAACTTCTGGGAGGAACGATGTTACTTGTTATCACTACAACTCTAGTAGTGGTATAGCTTTAGAAACCTGTTGCACACAACAAACTCACAAGCAAGTACATCCCTCAGATCCTGTGAATGGCTCTAATGGAGTGGGTAGAATCATTTACAAAGGCAGCTTCTGGGCTGCAATAAGGTATCATCTCAATTTTGCTTTTTGGATCCAGTGTCAGTGCAATTTATTTTTATGAATTTGGTCAGCCGTCACTACTAGAATACTATGTTATAAGGAACTAACCCTCCCAACATTGATGTATAGAAAGTAAATATTACTTATCCATACTCCACTTTGATGTTTTGACCATCTCCTCTGACTGTAAAAGGAAAGACTATGTTTACATTATCAAATAGTGTTGCTTGGTAGAAGTAGATTTCAGTTGAGCACCCAACACCTACAATGTCTGCCTTCTGGAGGAGAGGGAAAGAGTTCCTTAGAGCTAGCTCTAGTCAGACCCCATGGATTAAGTGCTGTTACTGGTTGAATAGCTCTAATTTGTATCCTTGTAATACATCTTCCACTTCAGTTTCATCTGAGAGACATTTTGTCAGCTTCACTTGAAGGCTTTTTCAAAATGTGAATTAAAACATAAAGAGAGGGCAAAAATAGGATATTCATTTAAAAAAAAAGCAGTGATGATCTGAGTTAACATGTTAGTGTGAATTAAAGGGATGTCAACAAAACATGGCTTGGGTTAAGTGGGTCATTTGGGACCCATTAGGCACAACGGGTGTAATGTCACTTTAAGCAACTTCAGTAATGTGCAGAAGAGACTAAGAGGGAAATAGTGTGCCTACTTTTTACCTGGCTTTCATAGGTTCCATTTGAAAAGTAGACTAAATACTGACTGAATGTTCTTCTGATCAAAAGCTAGAGGAATACATGAAACAGTGCTAACAGCACTTATTCCAAAATGATGATGTTGTTTCTTTCAAATCTAAGTTTAATGTTATTAATTCACTGTTTAGGTCTATGCTTATGAATGGTTAGCTAAGGTATAAAGAGGAAGGAAGGAGGAAAGAATTTAAACCGCTGAGAATGGAATTGTGTTACGTTATTATGATATTTTGCCAAGTCACAAATTCCAAGTTTTTGGTAGCTGTGAATCAAGCTTTTCTAAAAAACTTTGGATGGATATCTCCATGAATGAACAAAGACTCATCAGTAGGTAACTTACTGGAGTCCTGAAGAATAGTTAGAGATTACGTTCTAAGTTTTTTTGATCTCTAATTGTATTATCCATTAACAGAGCATTTTGGCTACCTAAATTTCCCTTAACGTGCTTGTTTTCATACCTATTCAAATCAGTGACAGAGCTCCCACTGGAGAGTCAGAATCAGCTTCCTAAAGAATAGAAACACATTTTTGTGAAATTCTATATGTATGACTAATTCTTATGTTTGACAGATTTCTGCAGTTATTTGATAAAAATGAGATGTTCACAGTAATTTGAACCTCAGAAAATATTAGATATTTTCTATTTTATATGATTTATACTTCTCAGTGCTAAAGAAAGGGAAAATAAAATTCACTGTAACAGAAAATGTTTCATATTCTGAGACCAACAGTTGGACAAAACCATTTCTCTAAATATGAAGTGATGCACATGCATGCTAGTGCCTGTTCTGGACAAAACAAACTCACACCGGTCATGTTCTTCAGTTCAGCTGTGACTGGCAACATGGACTCAGAGGAATAGGACACTCCTTCATCCAATTGGTCAAGGTGTCTAAATCCCAGCTGGCAGACTGGCTTCATGTGTGATGATTCTACCTTGGGTATAGTCAATGTTGGAAGTTCAGTTATATGTTACCCTCATCCTGTGTGGGATTGTTTTCTATTTCAATTTTCTAGTTCCATTTATTGCTTTCAAACTTAGATGCTTTGCATAAGCTGCCACAGGCCTCTTTGGTTACTTAAGCCAAGGCCAGACTGTCTGACTTTCTGTACATCTAAAGCCAATTAGTGATCACTGCCTGGGTCATTATCACCTTCTGGCATCCTGCACTAAATGCTTTATAAGTGTATAAAGCTCTTAAGAATTCACCTCTGTTTCTCTGTTTCTCTGTCAGAAAGAAGTAATTTCTTTGCTTTGTCTGAGCTTTCAGTAGGACTCCCCCATAAGAATTACCTGTGCTTGGGTTGCTTTCTCAGAGCATACCAAGTTCATCTAATAAGTTAGATTAGGGCAGATATAGTCAAGATCTTGCATACCTGAGTGGTTCTTTTGGGTAGGCTTCATCTTTGAATATATTAATGGCAGTTCCGAGGGAAAATATTTTCAAACAACTGCCAGAAAATTTAAAGTCAGATCCCTGACTGTTGAAAAAGGCAGATGAATATAGAAATAATATTGTTTCTTAATATTTCAGTCCAGCAAGTTATGCACTCCGCTTTTTAATTTAAAAACACCCACCCTATAACCCAACAGCCCCACTGCTCCCCAAACCGTATTCATCCAGTATTTGTCTAATGAATAGGTTGTTCCAGAACTTCATTGCTGCAACAATTAAAAGGGTTTACATACATTGTTTGTTTTGTATGGGTGGGGAAAAAAAAAAAAAAATCCTCTCTTCCAATAATTCCTTCCTTTTTTGTTCATGTTAGGATCATAAGATAATTCAGATTGGGACCTCAGGACATCTGAATGTAATCACCTGCTCTAAGCAGGGCCACCTTTGAGGTCAGACCAGGATGCTCAGGGCTTTGTCCACCTCAGTCTTAAAAACCTCTGAAATCCAAAGATGAAGACAAGTCAACCTCTCTAGGCAACCTACTCCACTCCTTCCAGTCCTCATGAGGAAAAGGCTTTCTTCCTCATAATCAGTCTGAACTTCCCTGGTTTTAGACTCAGGCATATGCTTCAGTGCCCATACCATCTTGGCGACCATTTGCTGAGTTTTCCTGGGTTTTGATGTCTGTCTTGTATTATGGGCCCTAAACTGGATTCATTATCTAATGAGTGCTGAGTAGAGGGTTAGTAACTTCCCTTGATCTACTGGTTGTGCCCCATTAATGCAGCCCAGGGTCAGCTGCTGACCATCTTTGCTATCAGGGCACACTGCTGGCTCATGTTCAGCTCACTGTCCCCCAGAACCACCAGAACCTTTTCTCCATAGCAGCTCCCCAGTGATCAACCCTCAACTTGTATCACTGCCCAGGGGCTTTTACGTCCCAGGGGCAGGACTTTATATTTGTCCTTACTGAATTTTATGATGCTCCTGTCAGCCAATTCCCCCAACTTTCCTAATTCTCCCTGAGTAACAATGCCACCCTCGAGAATATCAGCTGGTTTCTGTGCTTATTAATATGAATGTGCCTCCCTATTAGACAGGAATGAATACCAGTACTCTTTCAAATGAGGCACTGGCCTTGCACAATGGAATTAAACCTCTTTTGACTCTGTTGAAAATTGATCTATCCCAAAAACATATTTACCATTTGTTTTTACATCATCCTTATGACCGACTCTTTCATTTCAGTCTGTGAACTCTATCTTAACTCAGACTTTCCTGTTATTGGTAACAATCCTTTATCATATGACTTGACTTGTTGTCTCAGTATTCAAGGGGGGGAAGAAGGAAGGCCCTGGTAATTACAGGCCTGTCAGTCTCACATCAGTGTCTGGTAAAATTATGAAGAAGGTTATTCTGGGAGTTGTTACTGAAAAATACTTGCAGTCATTGGTCATAGCCAGCATGGGTTCACAAGAGGAAAGTCCTGCTTAACCAGATTAATCTCCTTTTGTGACAAGGTCACCCATCTTGTTGACCAAAGGAAGACAGTGGATGTGAGATTTTTTTTGGGGGGGGGATAGCAAAGCTTCTGAAACTGTCTCTCACAGTGCCATTCTAGTCAAAATATGCAGCATACAGCTAGATGAGTTCATAATACACTGGGTGAGTCATTGGCTGTCAGGTCAGGCTCAGAGTTGTTGTAAATGGGGTTGTGTCAGGCAGGTGGCCAGTCGCTAGTGGGGTTCCCCACGCTCAATTTATAGGGCCAGTGCTCTTTAATATTTTTATAAATGATCTGGATGAAAAATGTACATTAAGTAACTTTACTGATAATGCTAAATAACAAGGAGCTGTGGAGTCCCTCAAGGGTAGAGAGACCTTAGAGAGAGTTCTGGATAGGCTAGAGAGCTGGTGACCAGTGATTAGACATGAAGAAATGACATGAAGCTGTGTCAGGGGAAGTTCAGACTGGACATTAGGACATCAGCCACTGGAACAAGCTCCCCAAGGAAATGGTCATGGCACCAAGCCTATTAGAACTCAAGGAGTGCCTGGACGATATTCTTATCTAGTTACAGATAGTCCTGCAGGAGCAGGGAGTTGGACTCGATGATCCTTGTGGACCTCTTCCAACTTGAGATATTCTATGATTCTGTGATTCTATGACTTCTTTATTGTTGAATTAAATATCTGTATGTTACTTCAGTGCTCACTGCTATGCTGTTTACTTCTTTGAGACCCCTGTCCAAACTTTTTCCTGTCTTGTCATCAGCACATTTCCCAGGAACAATTTTGTGCCAAGATCATTAAAATATTATATAAAATAATTTCTTAAGTTTAGCATTGTGGAACTCTGTTCCCTCAGATGCTGGCTTCTTACAAATAGGAAAATGTAAATTCATATTTCTTTAGAGTTCTTCTTAGGCATTATGTTAATCAATAATTTCATGGAATAGAGCATACTTGTCATCAACTTGCAAATAATTACTTGGAACAATGTTTCAGAAAGTCAGGAGCGAATAGTACTACAAATGAAAAATAAGAATAGAATGCAAATACAATATTAAAGTCACAGACATTCCCATTATCTGGGACAAGTTTTTTGTGCATAACAATATTCAGCACAGGTTTTTATAGTCAGGCAATTATTAACATCTTTTAAATAGTAACAGTAAATTACAGTTAGGCAATTATTAACATCTTTTAAATAGTAAGTTCCCAAAGACTGGAAGAAGGGTAATATAACCCCCATTTTCAAGAAGGGGAAGGTGAAAGACCAGGGGAACTACAGACCAGTCAGCCTCACCTCTGTGCCTGGCAAAATCTTGTGGCAGATTCTCCTCAAAAGCATGCTAAGGCACACGGAAAACACCGAGGTGGTTGGTGACAGCCAACATGGCTTCACTAAGGGGAAATCCTGCCTGACCAATTTGGCGGCCTTCTGTGATGGACCACGGAACTGATGGACAGGAACAGAGCAGTTAACATCATCTACCTGGACTTGTGCAAAGCGTTCGACACTGTCCCGCATGACATCCTTATCTCTAAATTGGAGAGACATCAGTTTGATAGATGGACCACTCAGTGGATAAAGAACTGGCTCAATGGCCACACGCAAAGAGTTGTGGTAAATGGCTCCATGTCCGGTTGGAAAAGAGTAACGAGTGGCATCTGTCAGAGATCGGTGTTGGGACCGGTCCTGTTCAACATCTTTGTTGGCGACATGGACAGTGGGATTGAGTGCACCCTCAGCAAGTTTGCCGACAACACCAAGCTGTGTGGTTCGGTTGATACGCTGGAGGGAAGGGATGCCATCCAGAGGGACCTTGACACGCTTGTGAGGTGAGCCAATGCCAATCTTAAAAAGTTTAATCAAGCCAAGTGTAAGGTCTTACACCTGGGTCGGGGCAATCCCAGGCACTGCTACAGGTTGGGCAGAGGAGAGATTCAGAGCAGCCCTGCAGAAAAGGACTTGGGGGTGTTGGTTGACGAGAGGTTTAACATGAGCCAGCAGTGTGCGCTTGCAGCCCAGAAAGCCAACTGTGTCCTGGGCTACATCAAAAGAAGCAGGTCAAAGGAGGTGATCCTGTCCCTCTACTCTGCTCTTGTGAGACCTCACTTGGAGTACTGCGTACAGTTCTGGTGTCCTCACCATAAAAAGGACATGGAGCTGTTGGAGCGAGTCCAGAGGAGGGCCACGAGGATGATAAGAGGGCTGAAGCACCTCCCGTATGAAGACAGGCTGAGAGAGCTGGGGCTGTTCAGCCTGGAGAAGAGAAGGCTGTGTGGTGACCTCATAGCAGCCTTCCAGCATCTGAAGGGAGCCTACAGGGATGCTGGGGAGGGACTCTTCCTTAGGGACTGTAGTGGTAGGACAAGGGGTAATGGCTTCAAACTTAAACAGGGGAAGTTTAGATTAGATATAAGGAAGAAGTTCTTTACAGTGATGGTGGTGAAGCACTGGAATGGGTTGCCCAGGGAGGTTTTGGATGCTCCATGCCTCGCGCTGTTCAAGGCCAGGTTGGACAGAGCCTTGGACCACATGGTTTAGGGCAAGGTGTCCCTGCCCATGGCGGGGGAGTTGGAACTAGATGATCTTAAGGTCCTTTCCAACCCTTACTATTCTATGATTCTATGATTTGCATGCTGTTTCCTAATAATATTGGAGAGTTATACAAAATTGAATGTTTTATGTTTTGTGAAATCATGAAGTCTAGAAAACCTCCTTATTAATATTGATAACAATAAAGAGTTGTAAATTTGGATGAATTGTTCCTGTATTAAAGTAGCAGCAATTTAAATTTGCACTGAGTGTAATCTTTCTTTAGCTGTCATAAACTAGTTTGTTACCCACTTTCAGCAGATGTTTCCTTTTACATTGTTAATTTTCTCAAAATGTGCTGCTGCGATTCATTGAGATAAATTGAAATGAGTATTTTGAAATTATTCTTTTAATTAAATGCTTTATAATGAAGACAATATTATATTCCACAACGGCTTAAAAGTAAAAAAAATCCCACAGATTAATGTATAATGCTAACACAAAGACAAGTTAATATAACAAATTCAGAAGTGCATCTAGTGATAAGTCCCAATAATCAATCTTAAGAATTCCAACGATCTGTTAACACAACCTGTAGTAGCGCCTGCGATGAAATCCTACTTAGCTTTCCTTGGAAATCTTTCCCAAGTCCATTGCTGTTTTTTCAAAAGGTGAATTTAAGATTGCCTAGACTACTGTGAAAACCAGTTGCAATGGCCGTGTTACTAGAACAGTGACCTGGAAGAGGTAAAAACAGAGATCTAATTTATGACATATATTGCACCATGACTACCTTTTGGATACACGGCCCTACTGTTGTCTTAAAATGTTGCTGGGACATGGGCAAAAGAGTGAAATACAGCTTGAAATTTACTGATTAATGCACAGTTCTCATGAGCTACTTGAAACAGTTAGTGAACTCTTTAAATCACCCTGGAAAGTACTAGGAATGCATTTTTTGCTCCACTCTGATGCCTCTATATATATGCCATCATATAACTAGAGCTCCAGATAAAACAGACTAATGTAGAATAGGTTTCACATCTATGACTTCTGTCTTGTGTGTGTCTACATGATTGATGGGAAAGTTATTTAATGTTAGGCATATTGAAAGCCTTTAGACCTTCGTCTCTGAAAGAGAAGTAGGTACTGATTACCACCCTTTCTTTTCCTAGGAGAGTTCTCTAGCAGTAAGGGATTCTTGTAAAGGGAGTAACACCAGTTCCTGTGTAGTCAGAGATTCCTAAATGTCTTTGTAACAGAACACAATTTGCAATATACTTTACATAACCAGTGAAAGACATGATTATACAAACACTGAATAAACTATTAATGGTTAGAACTATAACCATTATAACCTAAACCCCTAGTTAGATAGTTGCCAGGCAGGGAACTAGGTGGGTCTTTTAATAAAGAATGTGTTACTTGTGTTTAATTTAACTCCATGTTAATACAAACTATTTAGTTTGAAGTTGGCAACAAGTAGGGAGAAATGTTGAGTGTTGACTGAGCATGTCAGGCATAGAAGATGGATGAAAGAAATTAGCTCTGTGTATCACCCGGGAGCCTGCATAATAGCCGATGGACAGAACAACACATGGACATAGACAGCTTTGTGGTGAAAAGTAAGGTCTGATCAAGTCTTACTTCATTGTGACTTTATTTTTTGTAGATGTTGAGTAATTTGTCATATTAAGAGTTGTTGATAATAAAGATACATTGCAGGTAAATGCACCCTAAGTTTTTTCAAGTCATGATGGGGTAGCATAATTTCCCTTCACTGTGTTGGTGGTCCTGTAAACATCGTCTGATAAGCAGACAGGATATTCCCTCAATCACATGGCCCATCTCACGAATGACAGTGGACATTGCAGAGTACATGACACTTTCTCTCACTGTTCTGTAAAGAAAAACTTTGCTATTTTAAAGTCATATGAAATTATGAAGGAAATATTCACCAAAGAATTTGGAGAACTAAAAAACACTAAGCCCCAATAGAAAAATATAGCCTTCAATGAAATAAAAATAAGCTCAAAACTTTAAGTAATTTCTTAAGGAACATTTGAAAAAAATTGAAATATTTTGGTATGAAACAGAAGCATAAATATGTCTTTGTGTATATGTATGTATATATATACACATATATATACACACATATACATACATATTTATATACATAGATACATATTTAGAATTGATACACTGCTATAGCTCAAAGAATAAAATAAAGCAGAAAATTATAAATGCTATGAAAATAAGATTGCCTGGGAAGTATTAAGTTATTTCTACAGGAGACTGCTTTAAACATGTATAATACTCAAGGAGAAAATGCAAGAAATATATGTAAAATAAATTAAAAAAAAAAAATAACATTCTAAATCTCTTTCTTCCCCACTGTTGCATACCACAAAAATAAAGTACTACTTCATTTTGACATCTTTAGTTCTTGAGGAAGGCGACAGGGAGATGGACTTGTGGGAAGGGTTCCTAAACAAAGTGAAAACCCTTAAAGCTGTGTGGATTTCTTAGCTCAGTATTCACACACTTGGAATTAGTAAAGAGAGTATTGAAAAACTGATGAATATCTTTGACTCATTGTTTTGGAATAAGTACTTATGTCAAGCATCTGTGGAATAAAATATCAGATTCTTAAGCTATAACTTTTCTTCATTAGAATTTCATTATCAGGAAGCAAGCTATGAGAGATGGTATATTTAACTTCTGTCTTCAATTCATTCTTTTTCTGAATTTAAGCAGCCTATAGAAAGTGTTCAGAAGAAATAGAAATAATAGAATAAAAAGTGGAAGTCCAAAGAATTTTTATTATTGTTTTTTTAGGAAGTTATGTTCTTGGCCTCATGTAATCAGGACAACACTGCTATGATTTAAAAGATATGCACTGTACAATGAAAAAAAAATGCAGTTTATAGATATTAATACCTTCTGTTCAGTTTCTAATAAAAGAAAAATTAAGACAATAAAATATCAAATAACTTTGGCTGATAAGTATGAATAAGTACTCTGATGTGCTGACATAGTTTAATGGTCCATAGCATTTATTCCTGATGAACCAAAATATGTCACTCTACCTTTTTAGCTACTCCTGTATGTCCCCCAGAATACAAGTTTTTCAAGATTAATTATTCTATCTCATATCAGAGTATCCCCTTCTTTTCATTCATTTATAATAGTTCCAAATAACATACAAACAAGGTTTGGGGTATAGAGTGAGATATGGAGTGTATAAGTAGAGTATGGAATGTTTTTCAAACTTTTTCTTCTCTTAAGCTATGGAAGATAAATACTGATTTCAGTAACACTTTCTTTAGTAATTTAGTTATCTAAATATTTAGGCATATAGGCTAAAATAAAAATCCAGACTTTTTCCAGAGTCAGTGAAAAAAATGGGTCCTAAAAGGAGTGCTTCACACTAAGGTTTTTATTCAGCTATTTTAGAAGAGGGTAAAATAACTTCTACATGTACAAATCCTTCCACTGACTGGAGAGTTGGAACAAATTGGGTCTAAATGGTTGCATTTGTATGCCTGAAAGATTAAGATGAATTGCATCCTTAATCTGTTGGATTCTAACATATGATTCTCATATGTTTGTTTCACATTATTCTTGTACTGCATGTTTTGGGTTAGCTCCAAAAAAGCCATACATTTAAGGTAAAATTTCAATAGTTTAAGCAATATTTGCATGATGTAGTAGTATATTAATATTGACTATATGGGTATTACTGCTTCTTTCTACTTTTCTCCATATTCACTTACTCTATAGTAATAAATTAACATTACTGATAGATGAGTATGTTATTAGCTATTTCATTAAATATTTCATTTGTATCATTTGTATCATTAAAGACTGAATGAGTCAATCTTTTGTTGCCTAGTCGAGTAAATTTTAATGGCATTAATTTAAGGCTTCTTAACTAGCCCTTTTTTCATCATTATAGACAAATTCCTCCTCATCTTGGCAGAGGAACAATAAACCACATCTTTTTCTGGTTCTTTTATGTCCACAGGAGCTAATGATGAAAATTTCATTAGTATGGTAACTTCAATGCTTATTTTAGGACTTCCTATTTTATCTGTTAACAAATCATCTGATAATCATATCTTATTTATACAGTGTACTGGTAAAGGAGTTTTATGACTCCATTACCTTCCTCTGGAGAAAGATATAAATTCTTACCTTCTTTCTTTTATCTTTTTTTTTTTCTTTTGTTTTTAAAAGAAACTGTGGAATACTGTTCTTAGTCATGAGATGAAATTGATTTTACGATACTGCTTTCATAAATGTGCTCTGCTACATCTGTTACTAGACTAGCAATGCAGACCTGAAATTGTTGAAAATCACTCAGTTATTATGATGTATCTAATTCTATGTCCTAATGCCAGTGTTCAAGATTTTCTGAAAATGAGACTGCATTGTCAGCACTGCAAAGTAGATATAGCTTAAAACTTAGTGATGAGCACAAAGGTGGTTGCAGGTTTATCTTCTGTTCTTAATTCTGAGAATAAAATCAATATTAGCCTCAACTATACTACAAGATATGTATATTTTTTATACACATGGTTTCCAGTTCAGTAACTGTTGTAATTAAAATAAAAGTGCTTATTGTGCACACGTGTAGAAGGGAGAAAGGAACTTCTTAGCTTGAACTATTTAAGTCTTAAGATAATAGACATTAGAAATTCTTAAGCAGCTATCTTTTGTCTAATCAAAGAAAGTAAACTTCTAGTGTATTCTTTCCTGCATGCAGAGGCTGTAAGTTTTATAAGAAACCCAGTAACCAGGTTTTTTACTAAACCTACAACACACTGTACTTATGGTTCTGGATGTCTAGATTTACCACTGGAAAAAGAGAGCTGTTTTCTTCTTTAAGAAGAAAATAGTGTGGGCTTCAGCTTTATACAATATCCATGCCTGGACCTAAGTACCTGCTCCAACCTGGGTTTTTCCAGTTGGTGGACTTCTCATCAGCTAATTCAGCTTGAAGTTCACTAATGATTACATGCACACATGAAATACAGTCCTTTGCTCTACCTGGCCCCAGTCACTACTTCTTTCCAGCAGCTGGATCTAGACACTCGCTCTCCTCTGGTAGCTGGTAACCGGTACCCAAAACTTCAAGCTCCTCATCCCCACTCGGGCCTCTCATCCCATATGTTGGCTAGTCTGACTCTGAGTTCACCGGCAGTTCACATGCTCACGGGCTCAAAACAGGGAGGTAGTGCCTCAAAATGGTAGAATTAGGATTTAGTATAAAGCTAAGTTAGACCACTGTGATCAAATGTGAGGCTTAGTCAGGCATGGAGTTAGGAAATCATCTCTGTGATATGAATAGGTCTATGAATTTGTAAAAAATGGCTCAAATGAATAAAGTATTACTGCCAGAATGGGATGCAGTTGGCAAAGGAAATCAATCTCCTATGCAACAATTTATAAATATTATACATCAAAATGGTTATCAAGAAGTTCGTCTTGTGGTGATATTTATTTAATATACTACAAAAAAGCACTTGAATTCGAAACAATATAAAACATCCTCTGAAAAAATAAAAGCTTACTAAAATCATTAATGTATTTTTAGCTTTGTCACCTTACTGAATAATTGTTGACAATTCTGTCAAAGTCAAGGGAGTGGAAATAATATAAACTCTGTATACAGGCAAAAGCAAGAGACTATATACCTGGAAACAAGCACTTACTGCTAGCCTAAGTAATACCTAAGTAAACCAGTCTCACCAAAATTCTGCAGTTGTCATTTTTCCTGTCAGAGTAGAACTGATACTCACCATAGAGATTAATGTATTAAAGTCTCATTAGTGTCATAGTCAAAATTGTAGTACAAGAAGAATTAAAAGTATCTAAACCATTTATTTTGCGTTATGCTTCCCCTTCCAAGGTCATTCTGAGTGCTAAATTGAACAGTGACAGTCTTTGTCGAGCAGGGCGCTGGTGGGTGTCACAGCGAGTCCTTAGCATCCTGGTTCCCTTACTCTCAGGTACACATGGGCTTGTTTTTAGGCAGTCAGTTATCACAGTTTGCTCACCTCGCTATGTTCCCAGCTAAACTGTGACAGGCCAAGCATTTTGTGGCACCATGTAGTGCAAAGTCTGTAGCCTTTACTAAAAAATGGGGAAAAAAAGATTTGATTTAGTGGGTGACAGTGCTTGGGCTTCTTTTGTAAAGATTGCTTTTATAATATTAATTTTAAATAACTTGTTATGAAGGACAGAAAGGTTCAGGTGAGAAATATATAGACTTTAAACACTTTAAAATCTTTTCATAAAAGATTTTTCTTTTTCCTGTTAAAATCGAAAAATGTTCTGCTTTAAGAAAAGTATTTGAGCATATTCACCATTACCCACGGTTCCCAGAAGTTGAATCCCTCAGATAATAAAGACCTCAGGATGTAGCATTCTAGTACAGCCGATATGCAGGGCATTGTTAAGAATTCAGTCTAACAGTGGCAGAATTGTATAATTCAACCTGAGAAGAGATAAAGGCAAAAAGACTGACATTTGAGGAGTATAATCAGAGAGACTGGGAAGTGAGAAGAATTGTAGACAGACCATAACTGTGATCTGGGTCTAAAAAAAGTTTAAGAATCCTTCGTCTATAGAAAATCACTAGGTCAGTCAAGTCTTCAGGGATTAGAGTAATATACCAAATTAAATTTGCTTTTTTTTAAAAAAAGGTTTCAACCTTCATGTCTGGACATTTAACTCTCAGCATTGCACTTAATGTTCTTTTTGCATTACAAAGTGAATTAGAGCTCTTTAAAGAAGCCGCTAGTCTTTTATTTTTGTTTAACAGAATAGTTATATTATTAAGTGAATCAAGAAGCTTTTATAACTTCTGAACTTGATTCTGAGTTGTTACTTGTAAGCCTGCAGCCCCCAGCTACCTTAGACACATTTTCATGAATTAACAATTCATTCATTCATTAATATGAGAACATTTTACAAATCATATTTAAGAGAAATTCTTATTCGCACTTACACAAGATGACAAAAATGAAAGATACTTAGATTTGCAAGCAATGAAGCAAGAGGACTCTGGCAATCATCTAGTCAGACCCACAATGCAGCACAACTCAGTGTATTCCATTAATTAATACCTGTTCCTAATAAAACATCATATTTAAAAAAATAAAAAAAAACTTTTTAATTTTTTTTTAATGGCCATGATGTCAGATGCATTAGAGGCCTTGGTGGATCATTTATATGGCAAATCCTTTTTATATGAAAAATAAAAAGAAACGTCTGTCATGTTAATTTTCATTTTATTTTTTTCCATGTCTAAATTGTCTGCCAAGAACTCTCAACCAGTTTGCTTCTTTTAGTACGTACGTATTGTTCAGTGATCGTTCTTGCTTAACATTTATGGAACAGACAAGCTTTGCATTGCTTCTGCTTCTAACTCATCATGCATGACATAAACAAGAGCTTCACATATCTTTTTGCTTAAATTGTGATTGGGAAAGCTCAGGAGTTTCTAGCCCTACTTTTCTCCTCTTCCTCTTCCCACCTACACACAGTTTCTGCTAAGCTAAAACACATCAATGTTTCCCACATACAGGTTTATTTATATAGAAATATAGCTAACAATTGAAATAGAATTTAATTTTTATATTTGGTTTAACCTGTGAAATACCCTAAAGCCTGTGTGATTATAGGTTTATCTGCAAAAATGTCATTTCTGATCTGACGAAACAGCAAATTCTGCTTGTCTACTTACTGCACCTCCAAATTAGGTTGTCTGCACTTCTCTCCTCTCTCCTTTTCCTGTCCTAGAGAAGACACGACTTATTCTGCCAGAGTGTTTCAATATGACAGGAGAGTGTCGTACTTACACAATTGTACTTTTGTCATGAAAATATGGCTTCAGTTTTCATGCGATCTGCTTTGTACCTTGCTATATTACATTTTCTCTGAATTGTATATTTTTACTCTGAATTATAGATACTTACATTTTCTCTGAATTGTATATCTTTACTCTGAATTATAGATACTTAATTTTTCATGCCGCCTTAGCAACATCATTGGTTCTTTCCAAAACTACTTACAGAGACTGGCAATGGCCTTCTACTGTTTTTTTCAGTCCAAGCATACTCTTAATATCCTGTGTAACTGTTATAGATTTTTTTGGTTTTTTTAGAGGTGCTGGATGAAAGCAGCAGGCGATATTACACTGGCATAAATATGTGGTTTATTATCTAAGATTTTGCTGGTACATTATGAATGGAAAAATATTATTATCACCATTTCCTCAAGTGTTTTGGTATTTTCTTAAGGTCCTATATATCATTTATATTCTACTCTATATATATTTGTTGATACTGTAAATCTAAAATAGGTGTCCATAATCTGCTGAAAGTGTATGGTCCACATTCAGAATCTCACAAGGCGACGGAATACATTTTACTTTGTTTTTTTCTTATGTGACCAGCATTATATCAGCTGTCAGTTATGAAATTCTATGCATTGCTTCTCCATTGGAATGTTTGACTCATTTTACTTTCCTTTTAACTCAGTGATTTCTTGGAGAAAGGTTAATTCTGTGTTTGCCAGTAATTTTACTAACATAGATATTTTAATAAATTTTTGTTTTATATGTTTTGTAATCTTGGTTTGAAGATGGATGACATTTAACTAGCTCAAGCAGAAATTCTCTCTCGTCTCGTCTCGTCTCGTCTCGTCTCGTCTCGTCTCGTCTCGTCTCCTCTCCTCTCCTCTCCTCTCTTCTCCTCTCCTCTCCTCTCCTCTCCTCTCCTTCCCTCCCCTCCTCTCGCCTAGCCTCGCCTCGCCTCGCCTTCTTTTAAAATTTTTATTCCATTCCATGCTAACATAGTGATCAAATTAGAAATACATCAGCTCAGTAAAGGTTTTGTTCAGTTGGTGTATTTTTTTGTTTATCTGTGGGTTTGTTTGGGTTTGTTTGTTTGTTTTCTTCCATTAACAATACAAGTTTTTAATTACATTGTTCTCATTTCTTCATCAAAATGTCATACAAGTATCTACATAAGTGCTTCTTGAAAGTTTGATATACCGCTATCAAACTGAGGTGAACAAGGACTTCTGTGTTCTGTGTTCTTCTCCACATATCTTGGGGCAAAAAAACAAGTATTGAAAAAAAAAGAAGTATATTCTCCTCCTAATTTTATTTTCTTCATTTAAGTTCAGATTTTTTTTTATAGCAAAAAATACAAAAGTGATTTTCTCTCATTTTAAATGACTATGTAAATATTTCTTTCACAAATAACTTGATATCTGTCAATTATTTCATCTGAAATTTTAATACAAATATGAACTAATCCTTCAACTGTAGGACCCTATGTTTATACATACATACATACATACAGATACATATGTATGTACATGGATACATACATATACATATGTATCTATATAGTTAGACACAAACTTACAGAACATGGGCTGTCTATATCCTGCTTTAATGCCAAATCAGTACAGCAGTTCAACAGGCAGTCACAAGCTATTACAACCGTATACTCCTACAGTCAAATGTAATGGTTTATTGATTTCCAAATCTTCAAATGCTTAGCACTGGTATTCCTAGTTCTATCAAAATGAATTATAAAGCATGGATATAATTCATTTGAATAGGAATTGTTAATCAATCAGCATGTTATGTATAACATTCAAAGGACATTATAGCTGGATAATTTCCTGAACAATTATGTGTTATGGTCCAGAATGTTTAAATGCATAAAAAGTATGCTATGTAAGCAGCTCACTGCAACAGTGATAAAAATAAAATATAACATTTTAGGGTGAAGAACTATATTGTAGTTGCTTATTTTGGGCTTTAAAAATCTCGTCAAAATTGTCTGCTACTGAAGAATGAAGGAATGGCACAGAATCAATAAGTATTCAGAGAATGTAAAGACCTCAACAGTAGTGAATTCTAAAAAAAACAGAAACATTTGGGCTGTTTAACATATTCATTAAAGGTAAGGAACTAGAATCTTAAATATGTTTTTCAGAATTAACACTTTTTTCTGGCATTATAGTGTTTGACTGGTCAGACAGCGAGTACTCAGCTCATTGCTAAATAGTATTTCAGGAAAGAACAGGCACCTCTTTGGTTGTAAGATCCCTTCTTGAAATAGATGCCATAAATCAGACACATGGTATTTTCAGCCTGTTACGCAAAATCCATATCACCAGGCGTAGCTGATCAGCAAAAAAATAGTCATCCCAAATGGCTACATCTAATACAAAGGACCAAAAATCAAGAGGTCATGGTGCAGTGTATCATAATTATATGAGATGCAGGTGTAGACAGGGAAAGGAAAAGAAATGGAAGTGTCAAATGTATCAGTCTGATGTATTTGAAGTGACATGTTGGGTTTGAGGTGGTGATTGAGGCTGTGTTAGTTTCAGTCTGAACCAGGGATTTGGATCAGTAGAGCTGAGCTTGTTTAGGGTTAAATGAAGGATACCTCACCCAATACCTGTTTATAGCAATTTAGAGGCTCTTAGGGTAAGAATTTTTCTCACATAATTTCAGCCTGGAGAAGAGAAGGCTGTGTGGAGACCTCATAGCAGCCTTCCAGTATCTGAAGGGGGTCTATAAGGATGCTGGGGAGGGACTCTTCCTTAGGGACTGTAGTGGTAGGACAAGGGGTAATGGCTTCAAACTTAAACAGGGGAAGTTTAGATTAGATAAAAGGAAGAAGTTCTGTACAGTGAGGGTGGTGAAGCACTGGAATGGGTTGCCCAGGGAGGTTGTGGGTGCTCCATCCCTTGCAGTGTTCAAGGCCAGGTTAGACAGAGCCTTGGACCACATGGTTTAGTGCGAGGTGTCCCTGCCCATGGCAAGGGAGTTGGAACTAGATGATCTTAAGGTCCTTTCCAACCCTTACGATTCTATGATTCTATGATTCTATGAATATCAACAGCCAATGTATTTTCTGTTTCAGCTGGTCACTTCCATCTCACTTCATATTTCATGCAAATAATGGAACCTCAGAATGTACAGTTAGATGATTTTTTCAAGTATCTATTTTGTTTCCACAGTTTAAATGCTAACACATAATTTAGCTTTATGCAGGTAACAAGTTATCTGAGATAAATTTTACCTCTAATGGCTTCATTGGGCAGAAAAATGGTACTCTTATGACTTCTGTCCACATAAATAATCTGTATAAAGATTACTCATTTAAGGTATGTAAAAGTGGTAAAGAACTAAGCACTTAATATAAAGAAATTTGAAGCAGCATAACAGATCATCAGATCCCTGACTTCACTGCAGTATATGGTTCCCTCTTGAGAGCTGTGGTACAGTGCTTCTAGTACGTAAAGATAGACCTGAAGTTACAAATCCACTCTTAAGCTTCTATGCTGTCTACCGTACCAGTTGAGAACATTATGTCCTTAAAAAATCACATTAAATTCTTTATAAAAATCAGATCATTCTTTGTAAATATATGTATGATACTGGACTTTCATCACAAAACCACATTCACATGGCAAAACAATTTTTACTCATTCTACTGTTATGCCTTGATATTCCAAAACTATTTGCTTTACAGAAACAGTGATATTAAAAATACCACATAATTAAGGGCATTGAATGTTTCTGCTGAAGAAAAATCCTGGTTAAAAAAAAAAAAAGATATCGGATATTAAATGACTAAGAAAAGGTTTGAACCCGCTTCATGTACAATTCTATTAAATAAAAGAAGTTTATAAAAGGAAAAAAAATTACCTATATTTTTTTCTTATTTGACAACTTATTTTCTAAAATACTAGTTTGTAGGATATCACCCCTATTTCACACACAGCTAAACACCAGCTAATAGCACAAGCCTAAAGTAGTTTCAATAAAAAGAAATTTTAGTATTCTTCTGACTAAGTTGTCATTGCCATTCCACTGTCACAAGATTAAATCAGTTCTTAAAGTGATGTCCCAGGAAAAAGGGCATCTGAATTTGTGTACAGTTATTTTGTACACCTACATATGCCCTTATTAATTGTCTTTTTTTCTTCTCCTTTGGTAATGCACATCATATAATATGGGTATGGAAGCTATAAAACGTACTATAACATACGTAATCTTAAAGATGCTAGCATATAAAGAGTGGGAATGTTATTCCTACTTTTAGTGTCATTTCTTCAAACTTGCCTGCCAGAGGATCTCTGAGGCATAAAGACTTTTACCTTTGCATAATTTCCTTCTGATTCTATAGTTGTATATTAGTGTCATTGGTAATCTGCCCTGTGATGAATCTGTAGGCAACACTCAGTGCTCTAAAATGTCTTTGCATATGTAAGCTTATAAATTCAAAGGGAACTTTAACACCTAACAGATTTTTTTGAGGGCCTAACTTTAACATATTCTGAATACTACCAAACCACAAGAAATGAACACTCTTGCTTTTTTAGAGATACCTGCCACCTACCAAGGGAAACAATTCATGGTCATATCAGCAGAATGAACAAGGTGGGCAGGCATTGTTTGTTCACAGCAATTGCTCACTGTGTTTAAATACAACAGTCAGGGAACATCAGAAGGTGACAGAAGATGGAAAAAGAATACTCTTTTTTAATTATTTTTCCTGCACACACACAATGTGTCGTTGGGCTGAAGGAACTCTTCCACAAAAGTTTACATAATTCAAAGGAATGTTGTACTAGGTCATGGAAAAGAAAACTATTATGAATTACATAAACACTTAATTAACTGACTTATGAGTGTTTGGAAGCTGAAGATTATTAGGGGGAACCACCATAGGTGCCATCCATTTTCTTTATGATCTTTCTGATAGGTTGTCATTTGACCACTTTCAGAGATAAGATATTGATCTTACCCAGTACTTTTGACCTTATTTTTTATGCTAAAGAAAAAATGTACATGTCAAGAACTGGAAATATCCCAGGCATTAATATGATCTGAAGGCTTCTGTAGAGTGTCAGAGGAGAACACTTGCTGAACAGTCTAGGAGTCTGACCTAGGTAATGAAAGCAAAAGCTATGAAATTTTAGGTTTTACACTAGGACAGTTTAAAGAAATTTCTCTAAACAGTTATGGCTTAAAATTCACTTCCTTCATATTGGGCAAAAATAAATAAAATGTTGTTGTGGGGTTGTATTTAGAGGACAATGAACATATGATGAACCAGCCATATAAGGGCCTCTTCTAAACACGTAGCCGCATACCAAGAAGAAGATAAGAGGAAGAAAACATCTGCAGTCGGATACATGGGAGGAACACCAGGAATTAGATGAACCAATAAGGTCACTTACCGAGCCACGTGATTGCCTCGTGCAAAAGGGCTTTTAGCAATCAAAAGACACGTGACCGCATGTAGGGATAGAAAACTCTGTATATAAAGGGATAGTGAGAATTCACATTGAATTGTGTAGAGTCCATTGTCGTCTCTCCTCATGTTATTATACCCAAGATTTTTGTTCAAGAATGTCCTAATTCTGGCTGAAGGATTGACACACTGAGTGACATGATCTCTAGGAAAAGCATAGGCATATTCAAAAGATTTTCAGGTTCTATTTCTTTTGTTTTCACTCTCATTCTTAGAACAATTTCCAGCAGCTAGACTCTTTGGCTATGTGCTCAACTACAATAAGTGAAATTTGTCCTTCAAGTTCCTGAAACATACACTTCATCTTTGCAAAGTACTATCAGAATTAATCATCTCAATGTACATGAAACAAAAAACCAGCACATTGTCTAAATATAATTTTAGTTTTCATGTTTATGTTTTATAGAGTTTAAGTATTTTTTTTTTCATCTACAAAGCCCTGTTCAGCATTTTCTGAAAACTTGCACTAGAAAGTGTGGTTTTCATTCCTTGAAAATGCCTCATACATACAAAACCACTTAAGATTGGAATTCATTGCACATCTTCATGGTTTGCAAATTCTTCTTCTTATTCTGCATTACTGTTCCATTTCTATTTCTATTCTGGGCAAGTTGTGTTTGATTCTATGTCTTACACAAAATCTTATGGGAACTGGTTCTCCTTTCTAAAATACCAGAGACAAGTTTCAATGCTCAAAGGATGAAAGAAAGAAATTATTTGTTTTCTACAAATTACAGTTCAAAAAATCTAAGGATCTATACCCAACCTAAGTTATATTTGAACTGGACCTTTCTATTATATCTGTATTTTGAGTAAGTTCTAGAATTTAACCTATCTGACAGTCCTAATTCCATATTGTCCATCGCTCCTTCTGTCCCTAGTTCTGTCTCTCCCTCCGTCCCTGTCTCCCTCCTTTTGTCTGTACATCCTTCCATCCCACCCTTTACTTCCTTTCTCGAGATCCTAAACATCTGTTGGTAATAAGATTAATCATAATTTTGTATAAAAAATAATATAGTTAGTAGAAAAGTCTAATCAGCATACTCCCTCTCCCTTTTCAGTTCAGCCAAAGACAAATGTTACAAGTGTTAAGGACACATCAAGACAATCTGCAGTTGGCACATTTTTATATCCTTCTCTGTTTAAGCTCAACCAAGGAATAGAATTTGCTAAGAAAATAGTAAAGCCTGATAAATCAAGCTAGTCTCTTTTGCAGTGTATTTCGGTGTTTAATCCACTATTAGCAAACTTATACACCATCCAATTTTCTCCCTCTTGACTGCTTCAACAGCAGAATTTATGCAAAGCACAGAGCATAAATTTTACTCTATTGACATTCTCCAGTAGATTTTGTGTCCAGGGTTTTGCAGCCTGCTGAAATAATGGTGTTTACAGAGAAAACAGCATTTTCTGTACAGAATACAGAAACTACCAATGTAATGATTTTATTTTATAATTTCTATTAGTTAATAATTCACCATTATAAAATCTGTGTGTGTGTTCATGTACATGTGAACAGACCTTCTAGCTCTATTTTCAGCAACATAGGGAAAAAGAAAATAATAAATTGTCATGAATGTATAAAATGAGACAGGTACAAGAACTACAACATGAAAATGAGAGGTCTTTGGTTTCTATGCCAAGACATAGATGTGTTCAAGCTGATCTTCTTTGGAGCTGATTCCAAGAGAGTATTTACAAAACAGTTCTAATATGCTCTGATAGAACTTATTATAAAATTTGTTCGTGAAAAGTATCTTTTAAAAAAACATTACTACCATTCTCAACTAATGGTACTATGCCCAGCACAGCTTGAAAAGAGGTAAAGGATACCGAGAAACAGCTGTGAGATTGACCATATGTTAACATCTATGAAAAGCAGCCAAGCTTACGTCCCAGACAGTAACTTGTATTAAACTGTACACATGGAGATGTGAAATCTCAATGAAGTAACAGAAAAACTTTCAGTTGCCTTTGTTATATAGGATATACCTCATAGGATGTAACCACTGTCTCATGCCCTTAAGGGACAGAATTGTATTTTATTGCATTCTTTTCGATAAGACATTGTTGTCACTCATCTATCAGAATCAGCTTTCTGATTTTTATTTTTCTTTCCCCCCAAGCAGCTGTTTCTTTACATTCTATAAGGAAAGCAGCTATAACACAGAAGCAATCACATTCTAGAATAGTTCACACTTTTTTTAATGTTTCTTCCATGATCATGAAGTGAGAAGACCAAAATGCTAATTAGACTTTAGTTTCTGTTGTTCTGACAAAACAAGGGCAAAAAGCAGTGATGTTCATTTTGGTGTCTTAACAAAAAAACACCTCGGTTTTCCAACAAAAGGTTCTGGTGGTTTTGAAGCAGCTACATAATGCAGCTGATGATAAGAGATTTCTAGCACACCTTTTCCTCTGAAAATTAGTTTTCACCAGAGATACAGCTAGATGCCTCTCTTGTTTGTACTATTTTATGTAGTGGTGCACTTTTGCAATATTTAAATACATAGTTGGATTGGTTCCTGAAAAAGCCTTTAAAATTTGTCTTCTGGTTTTGCACTGTTATGGTATAAGCGCATTACTGCCTTTCACAGCTCAAATATGAGATTGAAAATGTCTCCTCATGGTAAATGTTTTAAACTTTCAAAAGATAAATAAACCCCATATACCATTTTACAAGTTTTACAATTCTGTATAGGCACTACATAGGTTTTCTCAGTAGTTCAAGTGGTCAGTGCAGTTATGCTGGTATTTATGTGAAGTATCCCATGTTTTCGCAAGAAATGATTAGCATGTCAATGTGATAATGCATAATTAACAATTTATATTATCATATTTAATGCCTTTCCTGTATTTGTAATTGCTATTGACTGTTTCAGCACCTTAGTTTTAATTAAAAATAAACAACAATGGAAGTATGCAGTGTTTTCAGATAAAATATTAATTAGTTTGTTATGAGTTACAATATCCTGTGCGAAATAAAGAATTTTCTAAACTGCCCTCATTGCCCTACAGTGTCTCTGTAAAAAAATTAGGTTTCATAAAAGCCAGTTCAGTTATTAAGAAAAAAAGTCACCCAGCATCTATTGAATTAGTTTATTCAGTGTAGCAATATTTAGCAGAAAGTAATGGGATCATTAAAAATAAATTCTCCTCTCCTGTCTGCACAATAGAGCATGTACTACCTATTCTGCTCTTCTTTCTTGCAAAGACCTCTCATTGCTGGCACTGGTGTTTCTACATGTGCAGGAAGATCAGAATAGCCCTACAAATCTGTTCACACTAAAGAGGAAAATTTAGTCAGAAGACCAACAAAAGCTTGGGACTGCATTTTTCTTTTAGCCACTGAACAGAGTGCTAGTAGATACCTGTGGGAGATTCACACAAAGACTGAGAATAAACAGTGGGAACTTTATGTCTTTATGTCCCTAATTTCCATAACAATACAAATTTTAATGTGGCCCATTGCTGTAATAACTTAAGGCTTGCCTGATTCTGCTTTCCTTAGATACTTTGTGATGTTATACACTTGGCTTATCTTATTAACATGAAGTACTAAAAACAGGGTAGACAGGAAATACTGTCCTTATTTATCAGAAAATGTGAGTATATGTAAACTGAGAGACTCAGGGATACTTCCCTATGCATTGATACACCATGGAAAAGCTTCAGCACATATGAGACCTGGAAGCACATATGTATCCCTTCTTACTCACATTTTCACTGAGAAGAAACCCAGCTTGTAGTCTCTCTCCTGTCTTACCTGGCCAGTTTGTCTGCATGGACACACTTACAGGGACACACACGTAAAATAGTACTAAATAGCATGTTGCTGGGATATTTACCTAGAATGCATAAGCTCTGAACTCAGTTCCTTTCTGCTGAGCCAGACAAGAAAGTGATGTTTCCCTCTTTCTAGGCAAATGTTTTTACAAAAAGTACAAGATAAGTAACTCTTCTTTCTTTTCTGTGTGTCCTGTTTATGCAAACTATGAATATTTAGACATAGGGGTACAAACTTTCAGACCTCAAACAGACTTAATGAAAATATGGAAGAACATTTATGTAGTGACTGAATTTAAGGGATCTATGTGTTTACTAGGAGATGGAATTATACGCAAGACACATGCCCTTTCTTCCTGGGGTACGATCATCACTAAAACAGGTCAGATGACTTGCACAAAAAAAAGCATTTATTTCACCATGAAATAAAAAGCATCTTACAAGAAAATAATTCAGGTGCAGATATCTACTGTTGACTTCTAAAATTAGGTGAGATGAATCCTACCCACCTTATATTTGGTCTGATTTTGGCTTGTACTCAGAACTATAATTTCTTTTCTTGTTAACTATTAGAAACAGCATGTAGTAAGTTAGCTTGGTTCCTTCTACAGTCAACAGGGAGAAAGACATCTCAAAAAAATAATGTATCGTGGACTATGATTAAATCACTTGCTAAAGCCATCTAGCTTTATCTACAATAGGAGGACTATACATAGCTATGTTTGATGACAATGATTAACCGTAAGACTTTCAGAAAATTAAAGGTGAGATGACTCCCACCTTAGGAACATAAAGACTAGTTTGATTCTTACACTTAAATAATGAGTAGTGATGGGCGTAACAGAAAGTACTAAGACAAGCATGCACAAAAATCTTACAAATGTAACTTCTAACCATACAAATATATCCACATGCTGTGATATATATCTTCTGTTCCTGATTATCTAGTAGTTTGTTAGTCTTAAGAAGTCATGTTCTGTAACTGTTTTGTACCCTGAGAAATTAACCAAATTTTAAAATGTGGAATTTTCTGCTCTGCTGGTTTCCTATACTATCAAGTCTAACAAATCTGTACAACTAAGCAGTTCCACTAAGAATGATTTTTATTGTCTATTTGAACTTTGGGGGATTGTTGTTTTTCTAAAATTCTAAGTAGCACATATGCAACAAAAAATACATGCAGAAAATCTTATATAGTGGAGAAAGCAGTCCTGTTTTGTTTTAGAAGCTGACCTCCTAGAGTTGCTGAGTCTGACCTGATAGAAATCATTACAGCAATTTCCCACAGGCAGTAAAAAGGAACGAAATGGAATTGTCATTCCCACTTACGGTTCACTGCTTTTAATAGTACGTGTCCTATCATGATGGCAATGAGTTTAAAAAAGACAACTTGAAAGTAAAACAGATCCCAAAAGAATTCAGGCATTCACATATATTGTGTGTAGAGTGTTATTTTGCCTAATAATTGATTAGAAGCTGAAAACTTCAGATATACAGTGTGCAATGTTATTTATCACAGAAGAAATAGAAATGTAATTTGGTGGGAGAGTCTGTACTAGCGAAGAAGCTGTGAATTGGAAAAGCTGTCATTACTATAGCCATTACATTGTCAAACATAATAAGCAAGGATTTTAGAAAAAGTGAAGGGAAAACATCCCATGAGGGATGAAGGAATATATTATAAAATATGTGCACAAGCGCCCCAAATTAACATTGCCTCTGACCTTAATGATAGTATTTCCAACTTTCAAATGATTAACTACCTACCCTGTCTCACAGAATCTGAATAAGTGTACTAAGACATATGGAATATTTTTGTGGATTATGACAAAACCATCAAGGTCTTCCCTGATTGCATCCAATTTACAACCAAGTCCCAAAGGCAGGATACCAGACTAAAGACTCCAAACAACTTACCTAAGATAAAGAAACACAGATAATATTTAAGAATAATAATTTGTTAGTAGTGTAATTAAAACATTAACAATCTAACCATATTGCTACTATGAATCCAGCTACCATGATACCAACGCATCCCCTCTCATGTATTCCACCAGTGCTGATTCCCAATAACGAAAGGTAAAACCGATATGCACAAACTTTCTAGTTTCTATCCTAATTTCTGCTTTGCTAACTGTTGCTGTGCTGCTCTGGATCTTTTAAGATGATGGTTAGTTTTCCTTTAGAAGGTGAGTGTTGGAAGGGTCACAGCAAATTGTCAGTATGACAAATTTTTCACCAAGAGAAATACAACGCTGATGATGAGGGTTGCTTCCTCCTTCCACCAGAGTTCACTGAAGACTACTCTAAAACATTTTCTAACACACAGCACACCTTGCTCTTTCTTCATTGCACAGTTTTTTCATATTTTATCCCAAATTTCTTATTCTGGTATGTTTTATATTCTGCATACATGATTTTTCTTTTCTCTGTTAACCCCACACCCGTTACACCCAGCACTCAAGATTGTGTTCGTTTGATGATCAGTAACTGCTGATCCATGACCTGCATGTAGCCCTGGGCTCTCTGGCTTCATCTTGTGCCCACATTGTAAAGACCGCTCTCATGTATTATGTTCTATGGTTATAGATCATTCTGAATGACAAATGATTACTACTATTAGTTGAAGAAATTTATACCAAAACAATGAAGGCAATAGTTGTTTTACAATAATATTGGACAAAGCTAAACAACAACTAAAACTAATAATATATCATCCATCTGTCTGTGAGACTGTTGCTATTAACTAAGCTAAAACAAAAGACTAGTCTGGATAAAGCAAGCCTTGCAAATCCTAGTCCTGATTCTATGTAGAGTTAATACAAAGCCTGAGGTCTGTTACTAGCAATGCAAGTACTGTTACTATAGTGCTACAGAGTTATAGTCTACATTGGTGTTGCATTTCCATGTACAGATTAAAGCATGTTTCTCAGAAAAGGTCTTTGTTGTCCTCTTAGAAGTCATACTTTTAGTTAATGGACAGAAAATTACTCAGACCACAAAATTGCATTTATTTGCAATTTTCTTTCGTAAAATCCTTAAAGAGATTTAGAATTTAATGTGACTTTGAATAATTCAGCAAATTCCATGACTTTTCAGGTCATCAAGAAAAAGCATTTCTCATTTCTGGTACAGATTGTTTTATTTCTGCACAGTGTAATGAAGTTATGTATGCAACAGGAAGGGGGTTTATTATCTGGGTATCTGATTTGAGAAGTTTTTTGGACAGACAGGTTGACCACATTGGATAAATGTATAAAACAAAAACTTGCTTGCTGATGTGTGACTATATATTATGTGTATATATTCGTTTGTAATATTTGCTTAATGTTGCTTAAGCTGGAAAATATAAATTGGTTAAATTATGAAACTTGTCTCAAATTCCTTGATGCTGTAATGCTTTCTGAAAGTTACCCATAAAATCACCAAAAAAAATCTGGTCTGAGAATGTTTATTGGTTTAAGAAAAGTATATTGATTTACTTTTTATTCATCCTGCCATTTACTGAGGTGGATTCCACTGCACAGTTCTTCCAGGAAAGCATATAAAATTACTTTTCTTCAGGATTGATTCAGGCATCTCAACCTAGTCTCTGTTGCTGTTTTAACACCATGCCTATGTCAAACATCCACAGGAAGCTGGCTGGTATGACAAAGAAGTTACAAGGTATTTGTGTTTTTATGGAGCAGCAGCTACAGGTCTGGCAACATACTGAAGGATTCCTCATGTGGCATGAGTTACCTGCACCCAGGGCACTGAATCATTTTCTAGATTCTGCACTGACTACCAACTCATAAACAACAATACAGTGGCATTTGAGGCATTTTGAGATATCCAGCATATCTACCCTGGACTGGTATATATGGCACCCAGCTGGCTTAAGCCTTTTAGGAATCCATCAGGAAGCCAAGAAAATATTAACAAATACCAATAAACATTTCTCAAATGTGATCTGATCCTCTAAGTGCTAGGAAACCAAGCTGCTTTGCTCACCTGGAAACCCATATGAATAGGCTTCAAGCTTTAGGTTTCTTAATGTGAAGTTTGCTCATATCTCAGAGGTGTACTTATTTCTTTCTTTTCAGAATTGCTAAGCAATTTTTCCTTTAGGATGTTCATGAGTTAGGGAGCATTTATCTTTTTGTTAGAAGAAGTACAGTGTAACGTCCAATAATTTGTACATTCTTAGTAATTTTACTGCACCCCAGGCAAGCAAGAGTTTGGTGAGCCAGTTTTCAAGTACATTGGTCTAAAGTTGTTTATAATCATAAATATCTCTAAGATAAATATTCAAATTCTAACAAAATGAAAGTATCTGGTGACCTTTGATCGGGGTAAAAATTTTCTTTCTTTGGTGTTTTTTACTGTTTAGCACATGTAAATTTGTAACACATGCAGCTTTATGCATGTGTAAATAATAAGAGAGAGAGCCTATACCACAAAGCAGCAGGGAGGGAAGAGGTATTCTTTTTTTTTTCTTTTATGATCTTAGATACTAAAACACTTTTCCAGTAACCTGTTAATTAAGGGAGATAATTTGCAGCTAAGCCATAAAAAGATTTCCTAACTTCAAAGAAAGTTGAAGTCTTTAATCTTAGACTAATACTAAGGAGTGAAAGAATAGCAATCTAAGTGCAAATATGAACTACAAGGGAAAAATAATCATACAGAAGATTAATTAATGATGTTATCAATGAGAAAATAATATTTTAAATGACAATGCCACATATTATTGACTAGACACTTCTGTTAAAATCATTATAAAAGCTGTCAGGTTTGTGCCTTGTTAAATCACTTCCTTTAATATCTAATTTTTTCTTAAACCTTTTTTATATCTAAACAAAGCCTTTTAGTCTTGTATAAGTATGACAATGTTGCATCATTCAGTCCACAGCACAGATATTATCATCCTAATATAAATATACTCTGCATTCACAAAGCTTCATCCTTTTATATTGAAGTCAGCAACTCAAGTGTATTCATTTCAATAATGCTCCTATTTAATATTATTTAACTTCCTTATAGACATGTCTAAACTGTGATCTTGCAAGTGCTTGCTGGGTAGTCTCCCAGTTTAGGTTCTGCAACTCACACTGCTAGGACTCACAAAGCTAGGATTACTTTCCTTCTCTTTGCAAATGGATTTTTTGGTACTATGACTTTTCCATTGCTAATATGAGTTTAAGGTTTAAGCATGACCAAAAGTGGCATACTCAGGAAAATAATTTATACTTAGTAGCTTCAAGACTTTTAATGTTATTAAAAGCACAGATTTTTTTAAGAGATTATCTAAGTCAAGCAACTGCAGTATTATTTCATGCCCCCAAAAATACTTCTGTTCTGTCAATTTATTGATCAGTGTGATGTGGAGGTAAAAAAAAAAAACAAAAAAAAACCTTAAAAATAAAAAAGAATTACAGTCTTTTATAAGTATAGCGAGTCTGTATATGGAAATTCATCAGTATAACAGCTTCAGTTGTCCTGAAAGAGGAAACAGTCCTTTTTCTTTTTCAAGACACATTTCTGTTATTTTTTGTCTTTCACAAACATTTATCAAGAGATTCTCCACTAATGGAAGTGAATGAAGATTTTTCTTCCATGGCATGTCTGTAAACTTTTCTGTAATGAGCTTTACTGTTCTAAGAGTATTTTCTTTCTCATTTAAAAACTTCTGTATTCTTCAGAAGTTATCTGATACTTATTTACCTTCATAGATGTGTACAGTATCACAATGCCTAAATTTTGTGGACAACAAATTGGTATTGATATTGATATTGATATTTTGTTATTAGCATGATAATAAGGTAATCATACCAGATAGAAAGCAAGTGAAAATAACTTGATAGGTACATAAATAACAATCAGATTGCATGTCTACTTGTATTTTAAGCTATCCTATGAAAATAAACACAGACCTTGCAGCCAGAAATTGACATTTTAAAACGTATTAGTGTGGCCAGATATTGTACAACAAAGTATTATATTGTCATCTAAGAAAAGAAAATAAATCTTTTGTTGCTTGCTTTATAAGGAAAATAGATTGATTTAAAACAGGCTGATTAAATTTTCTATTGTAGGTGAAAAGATCTAGGGAAAAAAAGTATGTAGGATAGAATTACAAAAATCAAGACTGAGACCTAGAGATACAAATAGCTAAAAGAAATTAAGTTTATATTTTAAAGCCATAAGTGTAAGTTTAAACATATTAAAATATTTTATGAAGGGGGGGGGTTCAGGTTTTATTTGGCAGTAATGAATATCCTCTATCAAGTTTTCTTAATTAAAGAGAAGAGCGCAACAAGGTAAAAAAACCCCACAAACTTCTCCAGAATTGGACTCTGGGTACTAGAACATTCAACAATGCAGCATTTTGAAGGTAGGTGCCCATCTCTGGGAGCGACATTCCTGGTGTGCGTTCCTCTACAGCCAGATTAGTGAGGTAAGGACTGAATAACTGGTACAGGTTGGGTGTGAAATTGGCTGGATGTTCTACCTTAGAGGATTATGATCAGTGGCACAAAGGCCAACTGGCAGCCAATTGGGAGTGGCTACCCCCAGAGATCAAGGCCAGTACCAATACTGTTTAATTTCTAAATGGTCTGGACAAACGGGGACAATAATTTAATTTCAGTTGGTATTCAGAGAAACCTTAACAGGCTGCAAACATGGGCCAAGAGAAACCTTACAAAGTTTAACAAAAGCAAAACCAAAGTTCTCCACCTCTGACAGAATAACCTGATGCAATAGCACAGACTGTGGCTGACTGTCTAGAAAAGAGCTTTGCAGAAAAGCATGTGAGTATCCTGGAAGTAAAGAAAATGTTCTTGCATCAAATATCAACTGCTTACTGGGATGTATACGCAAAACTGAAGACGGCAGGTTGGGAGAAGTGATTACTTCCCTCTGTTCAGACCATATCTCTGTGAGACCATGTCTGGAGTACTGTGGCCAATTTTGGGTTCTGCGGTACATGAAAGGTACTGACTTAACTGAAGCAAGTCAAGCAGAGCCACCAAGATCATTAGTGTGCACACAACAAACAAGACACTGAGAACAGGGCTTTGCCCTTGAGAAGAAAAGGCTCAGGGAAGACCATGCTGCTCTCTCAAAACACCTAATCAGAGGGTATATTGAAGCTTAATCTCAGAGACACACAGTAATAGGACAAGAGAAAGCAGGCACAAGTTGGAACATAGCAAATTGTCATTAGACAAAAGTGGGGGGAAACATCTTCAGGGTGATCAAGTACTGGAACAGATTGCCTAGAGTAGCTGAGATGTCTTAATCTTTGGAAGTGTTCTGAATTCAGCTGGTGAAGACCCTGAGCAACCTTCTCTAACTAGATCTGCTCTTGGTGGGAAGTTGGACTATTTGATCTTGATCTTCTGTGTCTCCTGAGGTATTTTCAAAACAAAAAATTTACAATAAACATAGTGGCATAGACCAGGGATGTATAATTACATTATATATATCTGCCTGGATGCCAGCCACTTGTACTTAGTATATTTGTTTCTTTTATGGGTACCTCTTTACCAGAAAGATAATCAATATTTGGAAAGACTTCAGAAGAAGGTGCATGAAGAATTGACATGAGCAAGTCTTTAATAAATTAAGTATATAATGCTTGGCTGGAAAATTACAGAGTAAATGAAAGTATTGGTACTGAAGACTGAGAAAGTATCTTAACAAGGTACAAAGGAAATAAAAATAAATAAATGCTTTTTTTTCTTTCTTTTAAGTTGTCATATGAGGGAGTTCCCATAGCTTTGCAAGGGAATTAGTGGAAATTTTATTGCCTTGCACACTGTAAGTAACAAAAGACAAAATAATTTTTGTAGAGCATACTACTTAGGCAGGGAACAAGACCTATAAACTGAGCATTTCAATCGCTTTTACTGTCTACAAATACAGAGAACTCACAGAATATTACAGTTACAGCTGTAACAGTTCACTTGCATGGTTTCTGATGTCCAGAGAACAGTTACAGTATTCAGACCATCAGCTACTAGGGTTAACATACCCTAGGTTATTATCCATTGCAGGTACAACAGGAAATTGTAACTATCAAGGATTAAGTGGAGATTTATACTTGAAAGCATTCTTTTTTTTTTCTTTTTTTTTTAAAAAGATACTTTTCTAGCCTCTTCAAAGAAAAGGGTAGATAAAAAAATGTTAAACAAACTTTGAAACTTTGAATTGTATGACATTTTTCCACATGAAAAATGCAGTGTCTACGTCTAAGAGCTTTTTTCCAGTTGTAGTTCCACTTTCATTCCCATTTCAAATAGCCCTAACACTAGATTCAACTGTAGTACTTTTCAAAATATTTTATTATACTAAACACATATTTCATGGCTCTGCTTATCTCTTACAGCAGCCCAAGAAGACTTTTTCTCTGCCGTTCATTTACAATGTTTACAGTTATTTCACTTTCCTATCGAACATTAGATACTGATCACAGAAAAAAATAGCGTGCAGAGCAGAATGTGAAGGTTTTTTCTTGGGTGTTAAAATCTTGAACTTTCCATGTTGATGTCTTGATCAAGTACTCAGTGTTTAGCTGACCACCAGATTTGGGCAGAGGAAGAAATTCTCGACACATTAATTTTTGAGAAACTGTTTGGGATTTTTCTCCTTTCCCTTTTGGCATGGAGATAATCAAATTTCATACTGCTGAAAGCAGAATACTTGGAGCACCTTAGATGTTTCTTGCTCCCTTTTCACAGAACTTCACAGCTGTGACTTTTAGTTTTTCTTTAAGTATACATAAAGATTTTCTCAGTTTGTAGAACTGGAAAGTGCTTTGTGAGCTATGATAGAATTTACAGTGCATACTTGGCAGACATTTCAAATAAAATTTTGAGTGCTTGGGTGTATGTGGTTGCAAGGGAGTAAATTCAATGATAAACTGACACCTTATTCTGTATATTTCAAAATTATTGAAATAATTCTCCATTTTCAGTGTAATGGTTCTGTAATTTTTTTACAAAATCATTTTGTCTAATGCTCTGCAATTTTTTCAGGTTTTCTTCTTTTTTCTTCTTCTTCCTGGCCCAGATTCTTCCTTTAGCATTCCATCCACTCCAACTTCCATCATCTACTGATCCCTATCTATCCACAGTTCTCAGATTCCATTTACTTAATGTTTCCTTTTTCAACTTAACTAAGGGATGTCTGATCTGTAGGTCTTCTAGAACCTGTAAAATTTGTCATATTAGTCATTGTCTATGGTTTCCCTTTTTATTTCACTGCTTGCATCATTGCTTAAAAATAACAAATGTGTTCTGCAGCAAACTTAGTAGCTTGCTTTTTTTTTTTTTTTTCCCAAAGAAGGGTGTTAATGCATTCAAAAGTAAGACACCTAGATGTAAAGCTTTGCATGAAGATGTCCACATGTAAGTAAGTCAGGTGTGAAAGTCATGTTTGTGTCATTTTACATACCTTGACAGCCAGGTGTCTTTCAGATTCATTCAGGGTCTTAAGCTTGCAAAAGCAGTCTTGACCTTTATCAGTAAAGATAATTCCATTAAAAGGAGAACTATATTTACAGTATACAAGGCACCTGAAAGAGCTCACCCATGCTTATGAAAGATGAACTGAAACTGGAATAAGAAGGGCTACCATAAAAATCAAAGAAATGGACAATTTTATGGAAAGACATTAAAAGTTTTTCTTTCTTAACCTATCAGAATGGAAGTCAGGAGGTATGCACTTTGACAATATAAATGTATTCTTCAGATGAAATCTTCTCTGGCCTTGAAGATGCAGAAATATGTTTAGTTCCTTTGGAGGATTACATACACTGTGATGGATGACATAGCCATTTGGGAGACACAGAAAACTCATATTTCACCTCCTAATAGACACAAGGTCCCTTTTTTTTTTTGTACAGAGGTCATACTGCTTGCATGATATGTGCCGGGCAGATATGCTCTGTGCCTGAGCTCTCACATACCAAAAGCTCAATAAAAGTGTTAATGAGATGCAGTGCTCAATTTTATAAATCTTACTGGGGGAAACAGTTCATTAACAGTTTTTGCTTTGTTTTGTTTTTTACAGTGTTAGCAGTCCCATAGCCTTTGGACATCTGAGAACTTAAAGAAAGCAAATTGACACACTGTGAGACCTAAGGCAATGCAAATATCAGGGAATAGAATATATTCAGAATATGTCAGATATATTCACAATATACCCAGAAAATATAATTTTCTGGGTATATATAATTTATATATATTATATTTATATATTTATAAATATAATAGGGTTTTGTTGTGGTTCAATCCCAACAAGAACTAAGTTCAACACAACCACTTACCCACTTTTTCCCTCTGGGATCAGGGAGAGAATCAGGAGAGTAAAAGTGAGAAAACTCATAGGTTGAGAAAAGAAGTTTAATAGATAAAGCAAAAGCCATGAGTGCAAGCAAAGCAAAACAAGGAATTCACTCACCACTTCCCATTAGGCAGGTGTTCAGCCATCTCCAGGGCAGCAGGGCTCCATCACATATGTTGGTTACTTGGAAAGACAAACATCATCAGTCCGAATATCCCTAACTTCCTCCTTCTTCCCCTAGCTTTATGCACTGACCATGGCACCATATGGTATGGAATATCCTTTGGTCGATTGGGGTCAGCTGACCTGGCTGTGTCCTCTCCCAGCTTCTTGTGCACCCTAAGCCTGCTCACTGGTGGTGCGAGGAGCAGAAAATGCCTTGACTCTGTGTAAGCACTGCTCAGCAATAATCATAGAATCATAGAATCATAGAATCGTAAGGGTTGGAAAGGACCTTAAGATCATCTAGTTCCAACCCCCCTGCCATGGGCAGGGACACCTTGCCCTAAACCACGTGGTCCAAGGCTCTGTCCAACCTGGCCTTGAACACCGCCAGGAATGGAGCATCCACAACCTCCCTGGGCAACCCATTCCAGTGCTTCACCACCCTCACTGTAAAGAACTTCTTCCTTATATCTAATCTAAACTTCCCCTGTTTAAGTTTGAAGCCATTACCCCTTGTCCTACCACTACAGTCCCTAAGGAAGAGTCCCTCCCCAGCATCCTTGTAGACCCCTTTCAGATACTGGAAGGCTGCTATGAGGTCACCACGCAGCCTTCTCTTCTCCAGGCTGAACAGCCCCAACTCTCTCAGCCTGTCTTCATATGGGAGGTGCTCCAGCCCTCTTATCATCCTCGTGGCCCTCCTCTGGACTCGCTCCAACAGCTCCATGTCCTTCTTATGTTGAGGACACCAGAACTGTACGCAGTACTCCAAGTGAGGTCTCACAAGAGCAGAGTAGAGGGGCAGGATCACCTCCTTTGACCTGATGGTCACGCTTCTTTTGGTGCAGCCCAGGATATGGTTGGCTTTCTGGGCTGCAAGTGCACACTGCCGGCTCATGTTAAGCTTCTCGTCAACCAACACCCCCAAGTCCTTTTCTGCAGGGCTGCTCTGAATCTCTCCTCTGCCCAACCTGTAGCAGTGCCTGGGATTGCCCCGACCCAGGTGTAGGACCTTACACTTGGCTTGGTTAAACTTCATAAGGTTGGCATCAGCCCACCTCACAAGCGTGTCAAGGTCTCTCTGGATGGCATCCCTTTCCTCCAGCGTATCAACCGAACCACACAGCTTGGTGTTGCCGGCAAACTTGCTGAGGGTGCACTCAATCCCACTGTCCATGTCGCCGACAAAGATGTTGAACAGGACCGGTCCCAACACCGATCCCTGAGGGACACCACTCGTTACAGGTTTCCAACTGGACATGGAGCCATTTACCACAACTCTTTGCGTGCGGCCATCGAGCCAGTTTTTGATCCACCGAGTGGTCCATCTATCAAATTGATGTCTCTCCAATTTAGAGACAAGGATGTCATGCGGGACAGTGTCGAATGCTTTGCACAAGTCCAGGTAGATGACATCAACCGCTCTGCCGCTGTCCATCAGTTCCATGGCTCCATCATAGAAGGCCACCAAATTGGTCAGGCAGGATTTCCCCTTAGTGAAGCCATGTTGGCCGTCACCAACCACCTCGTTGTTTTTCATGTGCCTTAGCATGTTTTCCAGGAGAAACTGTTCCAAGATTTTGCCAGGCACAGAGGTGAGGCTGACTGGTCTGTAGTTCCCTGGGTCTTCCGTCTTCCCCTTCTTGAAAATGGGGGTTATATTGCCCTTCTTCCAGTCATCGGGAACTTCACCTGACTGCCAGGATTTTTCGAATATGATGGACAGTGGCTTAGCAACTTCATTCGCCAGTTCCTTCAGGACCCGTGGATGGATTTCATCAGGTCCCATGGACTTGTGCACACTCAGGTTCTTAAGATGGTCTCGAACCTGATCCTCTCCTACAGTGGGCCTAAGGTCTTCGTTCTCACAGTCCCTGCATTTGCTTTCCAAGACTTGGGTGGTGTGGTCAGAGCATTTGCTGGTGAAGACTGAGGCAAAGAAGTCATTAAGAACCTCAGCCTTCTCCAAATAATGAAATAATGAAAACATGCCTGAATTATCAACACTGTTTTCAGCACGAATTCAAAGCACAGCCCCATACTAGTTGCTATGAAGAAATTTAACTTTATCCCAGCCAAAACTAGCACAGGCTTGAGTAAAGAACATCATACAGTTCCGTTCGTCATAGATAGACATTAATCCCTCTAACACAGAGGGATAACACAGTTATGCTAATACCAAAATGTTGAAAAAATACCAGCATGGTGTACAAGCAAAGAATAAGGTTGTTTTAATATAGAAATGTTTTAATATAAAGTTGGATAGATAACCTGTTCCTAGGCTTTCGACTATTAGGGTAAGTAGTTTTTAAACTAGAAAAAATTGTTAAATCTTTAGCATGACCTTTGATACTGGAAAATTTTATTAAAAGTGTAGTTACTGAAACTTACTAAATAGCAAAATTCTTATATGTGTTCTGTTACTGTGTTTGCATGTTTGTTTGCTTACATTTTTTCCTGAAAAATATGTTTTAGTCCAAAAAAGACTAATACAGAGAAATACTAATCCTGTGTCATATGGAGGATCAGGTTAAGCAGACATAATTATTTCACCCAGCCTTGCAAATCTATAAATCTGTAAAGGTTATTTTGAGTGCACCAAGTATTTTGAGCTACGGAATGTAACCTAGCATATTGCAGTATGGAATGATCCTACATGCATAAATGTGGGAGGTCTTAGAAAAACATTATTAGCAGAAGATTTCCATAGAATTTAGAAATTTATAAACATAATCACAACATAAGATATTCAGGCATTGGAGGAAGACCCCAGATAGTAGTAGTAAACCTGTAAGATAATGTGATAAAATTTGATATTCTATCATCTAATCCTGTCACATAAAGTATAATGAAGGTAGTAATGATATATTTATTTCCTCCTTTTTTATATGGCTTCCTCAAAAATACCATGTACTCTATATTTAACAAAAATCGATTACCATCAGATGTTATTATTAATTCATTTTGGGGAATTTTTCCTTGGAATTATGAAGTAGTTCTTTAAGTTTAGTAAATAGAAACGTAAAAAAAGTATCCAAAAGCTGACATTAGAAGTACTGACACTTTAGGAAAAAGAAAAAAAATTTAGGTGATTGGCTATGCACTGTTCCAAAATATTTCCTTCTTGTAAGAATCCTTTCATTGTAATTCTGAACTAATATGCATTTTCAGAAACTACCCTTCTGTACAGTTGATGCATAGAGGTATAAAACCTCTACAATTAAATGTTCTTATTCTGATGCTATCTCATCTGAAATTCTTTGAGATGACATAGCAGCACTGGTCTGAACCCATAGAAAGAGCAAACAGTTTCAGCAAGTGCAAAGCAGTTAGCTGATTATTATAATCACGTCTTAGGTTTTCAGGAAAAGCTGTGCAGTCCATGTTTCTGGTATGATGACCTTTGAACCATTAGTTATTTAGACTGGCCCATTGAAAGTACATGTGAACAACTATGACTGTCCATCACATAATATTATTAACGGTAGTGTTCTATAATTATTGTTCAACCACATAACATTATTGTTGCATTGCACCATGATGATATTGTCTTTTAACATCCTGCTAATAAAGCAAAACATTTAAATATTAAAATATTGTAATTGTAAATAAATATTTTTTTGAACTTGCCATATAAATCCATGCTGGAAAAATGTCCACTTCTTTTTTTTTTTGTACATGTACTTTTTAAAAAGAGTTTGAATTCTTCTGGGCTTTGAATGTTTTTAAAAAAAATGACAAGAAGTAAATAAAGACCTCCACTATCCTTGTAGATAATGGAAAACTTATTGAGACACATTGAAGCAGAACAGTGACAGATGCTATCCTGTATAAATCAATGAGATGAAGTTTGAGAAAATTCCACTGCAAAGATAAATACTAAAGCACCAAAAAAAAAAACCAACAGAAAAACAACATAGCAGATGTACCAGTCAAAGAATGATGTTTCCATGAAAATATACAAATATTGAGAGAAAAAATATTCCTCCTCCCAAAAAAGAAGAAAAAAAAATGCTAAGAACTATTATAGGAAATTTAAAAAGAATCAACATTCATCAAGAACTGAGATATCTATTACTTTTAAAAACTAACTTGAGGAAAAACTACAGAACATAAAAAAGACATTTTTATAAATATTTGATCATCTTACGAATATAATAGAGAGTTGTATCGTTTTTTTTAGGGGTGCCTTTAAAAGCATATATAAAAACAATATCACTCTTAAATTTAACAGTTTTTCTAGAATAATTTCTTCAGAAATGTCATAAACTTCAATAAATCCTCTTGGTTTCTATGAAAGTCTGTATGAATTTTCATTAAAGCTTTGTATATGGATATGTTAAAGAGTTTTCAGTATCATTGAAATACTGTGTGTTTTGAAAACATTGACTCATGGATTAGACTTAGCATCAGAACCCCCACAAAATGCATAGATAACTTAGATATAAGGGAAAGTTAAATCTGTGCTAGATCAGTGGAAAATTGGCCTAGACCTGATTTTCTTCAGGCATCTTGTCTTTCTGTCTCCTACAAATGCCACTTACAGACAGTGGACAGAAAGGTAGGGCACTTGTCACACAGGTAATTTGTTCACTAATTTGCTGCTTACAAATGTGAAGAATTGCATTCAAAGTACTGCATCCTTCACCTAAACTGAAAAGAAACACAGTTTTCTATACTTCCCCCTAATTCTACTTTGTTCACACAATTTCATGTAGATTTTTATAAAGGTTATGATGACCCTTTAGTTCACATGAACTAAAAAAAACCCAAAAAGCAACAAAAAACTTGCTTCCCTTTGCTTAAACTGAAAGTTTCTGATTAATTTCAGATCCACTTGAAATCTGAACTAGCTTGAAAAAGAGGCTATGAATGAGATTAGTGATCACTTTCAGTCTTTGAAAGAAAACAAGCTTCTGTATAAAACAGAAAATTGTATGATATAATGAACTGAGAAAAAAAGAAAAAAAGAAATTATAGGTTTCTTATCCTTTAGCAAAACCACCCTCAATCCTGCTCTCAAGGGAGCAAGGTATACAACACCAAGTGAACTTGAACATCGTCTCACTTCTTTCTGCATCCCAATAACAGACCCAGCTTTTAGAAAATAGCCACTAATACATATTGATCATTAATATTCTTTGAGGTTTTTTTCTTTCTTCTTTCCTTTAATCAGTTTGCTTCAATACTACTGCCTCTGATTCATGTTTTATCTAGAGAAATCCAAAAGCACCTGCAGTAAAAATACTGTCTAAAGAAAATTAAAATAGGATTTATCTTACCAAACTTCAGGTCTCTACAAAGCTCCCTTCTAGTTATTCAAATTTCTTCTACAGTTAATAGAGAAACATAATGAACCTTCAGGGGATTATTTCTTCCACCTACAGGTGTTACAAGGATGAAGGACTTGATGGAGATGCCTTTCTTTCTCCACTACCAGTAGAAGCAACTTCCGTCAATAACTTAGACACCTGACTTTTAGATGGCTGAAAGAAGATGAGAATAATCCTGTTACAGGTAACAGTAAGAATATGTTTGAAATCTTTTTATTTTTCAGATCTGTTGTTCTCAGTTCTATCTAGTCTCCATGTTCTTTATGCATACCATTCCTGCGATTTCTGGTTCTTTAGGGTTGTTTTTTGTTTGCTTCTTTGCTTCTTTGGGTTTTGGTGTGGTGGGGGTTCATTTTGATTGGTTGGGGGTTTTTTTTTGTGTCACCTGAATGATTGTCTTCCTCAAATGGAGACTTTTACAACCATGTATTCAAAGTTATCTTCCTGACATTGTATTAATTTCTCATCAAACTAGTTTTCTACAATATCTAATTACTAAAGTTGTTTTTCTTTTTTTTTTTTTTCACCATGGCATTGTCAATCTGTTCTCTTGAAATTAACTTCTACTCTCTGACTTCAAAAGGAGAATAATAACAAATATTATACTTAAAAAAAAAAAAATTAGAGATCTTGTTAATCGTATGTCAACAGACCAAAAAGGTAAATACTTACTGAAACTGGTAAGAAAACAAATGGCGTATCTTACACTCTAAATGAAAGACTGAGAACAGTCTAACAGATTAAATGTAAGGTTGGAGGTGTGTTGCACTTCTGTATATACCATGGTAGCATGGAATGGGGTTTCGCATGAGCTTTACCCAAGAAAAGTCACAACCTTACAACGATCTTGGTTTTGAAGAATAAATTTTATGTAGAATTCCAAAGAACACCTACAAGCATAGACGAGTGACATGGACAAGGCTCAGCTCAACACCATTCTAAGTTGCCCTAGGCTATTGGAAACATCCACACATGGCTTGTGCAGCAGAGAGGAATTAAAGAGAACAGGGCATGAAAGACAATGTGAGACAGAACCTAAAGGAGACACAAGCCCTTTTGAGCAGCAGCTGGGGGAGTCACAGTACATCTTGTCTCTTTAAATTCATCCAACTAAATGCAACTTCTGGTGATAAAAAAAGAGACAACTAGCAAAAAATTGTAGCTGATTTTCACTGTGAGAGAAGGATAGCCTGTCTTAAGTTGGCATAAACTTTGAGCTTTTCTAAACATGTAGCTTTGCAAGTGTAAACTGTTACTTAATGAGTATGGATTTACTCATATAAACATACCAATTTTTATACCAAGTTCTACTAAGAAAAAAATGCACTCATGAAATGCTAGGAATAACTGATGTTAATAAAGAAGAACAGAAGGACAATTTACATTTTTTATGTTTCTTCCAAAATTTCACTATGTACACCTTTAGCTGTCCATGTATTCCCTTAAACACTGATCACATTGCTTCTATGGAGCCAGCTTTTATAAATGATCTTATTATTTTACAATGAGGACTGATTTCTTAAATGAAATTTAATGTGGGATTTCTGTTGTGTTGTTACCATCTTTAGTACAGCATGTTGACCTTGGTAGAAATGAAGGAATTGGAGTACAAACAAAAGAATCATAAGTGAATCCTGGCATTGTGCAGCACTGATATAGGGAGGGTAAAAATTGAAATAAAAAGTCTTAACTCTGACTTTTTTAGTTTCTGCTAGAGCTGCCTGATATGTTATAAAGTTTTCTGACTCACATGGAATTTCATTTTGATCAATGTCATTCAGCCTATGTTCAATATACCATGGCAGAAGGTCATGAGGCAAGATGTATTCAGTTTTGGTTTCAATGAATAAAGGTCCATGGTTTATCAGAACTTAGTTTTATTCCCATTAGAAAAATCTTGAGAAGATTATATTGTTGCTCACTAAATTTTATTAAAATAATAAGCCTCATAATAATAAAAGACTATTATTTCTGCTCTGTCCCTATTTACAGCTAGAAATTCTACAATAATAGCCTTTCTATCAGTAGTTTGTCTTTTTTGGATCTTAGTTACACATATAATCCTTAACAGGATATTAAAAAAGAAGGCAAAGAATGAAGAATCTTCAGACTGCCCACTCATTCAGAATTAACTGAAGTCTTGGTTCAGTCTTCATTTACCCTTTTTCTTTATAGTATATCCAGTATTTAAGAGAAACTTTGATGCATATTTTCATTTTTCTAAATGTGCTCACAATACGGTCACTTATAGAATCATAGAATCACAGAATAGTATGGGTTGGAAAGGACCTTAAGATCATCTAGTTCCAACCCCCCTGCCATGGGCAGGGACACCTCTTTTATCTTGAGTTGACTCAGGAGCAGCTGTCTAGGTTCTGTCTTCAGTCAATGGAAAAAACTAGAAACTAGCAAGAAGATTTTGATCGTATTCTGAGCTCTGAATTGCTTTCTAATCTAATTCATAATTGACCTAAATTAGATGAGCTGAACCTTGGATCATTGGTTGCTGTGGTATACAGTTTATGTTTAGCTATATGCGAGTCTGCAATCTTAGAAAACTAATTGCTTAAATCTTTACTTAGGTGCCTGATTTCAAAAGCATTGCTTGGATGTTCAAGTTTCTGGAATTCACCCTAAGATTTTCTAGGGGTCTGAATAAGATTGTAAACTAGAACACGAAGAGGAAACCAGATCAGAAAATCTCACTCTAATATTCAGGCCTGAAAGGTCTTTTTAGTGTGTTGGAACAAACACCACAACTAAAAGGTGTTGTGTGTTAATTGGGATGCACATAGCCCATAAAAAGAAAACAGGTGTCTTCGAGGAAAAAAAAAGAAAAGCAAGCTTCAGAAGGACAGTCTTTGAGAATTCTGAATGTTTGCATCACTACTAAACTCCAGGGAAGTAATTCTCAAAAATAACAACAGAAGATTAACAGATGGAGCAAGCTGGCCTGAAGAAAAACCCACCTCTAGCACAGCAATTCTTAAAATTACACCAGACCTGCTTTAGAGGATTTCCTCTTAAATCCTAAGTAAGGATTTAAGCAATTAAATTTATGAAAATTAATTTATGTCAAAATCATAGCTGCTGCCAAGCAATGTACATATTTTGAAGCGACTTAGGTACTTTTTGGGACACTGCCATTATGTCTACTATGACTTTATTACCTCATGTGAATGTTTTACATTTTACAGTTTACAGTAATGATTTTGTTAAGGATTTGGGTACTAAAGGCTATACATAGCTGCTGAACATAAAATGGTAAATTTCTAAAGGAAGAGAAAGATGGAGGTATCTTACCTAATTTTTACTGTGTAAACAGGTAGGTTATTAGTCTAAACCAGGTATAATTGTATCTAATGAGGAGACATATGCACTTTCAAAAGTCTTGTATAGGCATTTGAGATAAATGGGATAAATCTCTACTGACCATTAAGTCACTAGATTCTCTTGATCACATTGGATTTTTTTCTTTCTGTGTATTTAAAAAGAAGAAGATTTATTTCCAAATATTAGACCAAAATTACTTTACAGAAATATACAGGGATATCTTTGACAGTGGGGGTACTAGGTTTTGGGCATTAACTGCATACACACACTTTCACTAAACAAGACTAATAAGAATCAAATTACTTAAAAAGGAAACATCTTAGAAACACTTTCCTATCAGAATTCTGAATACAAAGGCACTCTAATTCTTTGGCTAGAGGTTCCATAAATAGGACTAGGAATTTATAACTCCAGGGTTAAAATTGCCTAGAAAAGGAGACTACACATACAAAATTAAAATGTCCTGATTGGATTCAAATAAAATGCAGGAGAGAGACCTACTGGCAGAGCTTAAAAAATATAGTCACTAATATAGTAGCCTAAGTAAATAACTTACCTTATAATAAATAGGGTGAAATACACATCCTGGAGTATTTACCTCTTTATGTCCTCCTTCACTTTAAGTGTTTCATTGAGAAATCCAAAAACATATTCATTCAGCATGGATGCTTCATTTTTGTATTGCCCATGGTAGAAGAGCTATGATGTAACATCCTCCTCAATGTAATAAATGGACTATGAAATACTTCATCAGGAGAACACAAGCAAGCTCCCTCACTGCCTGCTTTTGGGTGCTCTGAAAATGTGAGGGTAAATGTGAACTTTTAAGTTGGTAATCACTCTGTAATGAAGCTCTAGGGAGTTTTAGAAAAGAGAAGCAGAAATGATGCACCCAAATAAAAAGATAGAAGGCTGAAAAGGGAATCCTTTGCTGCTTAGATGGGCAGCAAGGAATATATAACGATGAATGCAGTTTTATCCTGGGAAAACATAAGGCAAGTAAGATACAAGGTCAGTGTTTACTTTGGAAAATAAACGTTGGAAATATTTATTTGGGAAAAATATGAAGAATAAGCAGGACAGAATACAAACATATATTAAATTTAATTCACTTATCCTTAAAGATGAAGAGCTTGGATTGGCTTTAGTGGAATGAATTGGCGCATGCCAAGATTATACATATACATTTTTGACATATATGATTTTATGACTGAGTGTAGGAAAAACTAGGAATATAGAATAAGAATAAGGATGAATACCTACTTGAGAACAAAACAGAAAGGGTAGTCTATACAGCTAGTCTATATAGTTTGTATCACAAACCTGGGTAGCAGGTTCTGTGACAGTATGCCAAGAATTTAAGAAAGGGGATTAGCTGTGGTCCTAAGCAATATATACAGGAACGAAAGAGACCATTGACATTTACAAGTTTCTTACCAGAGGTGCATTTAGTGACACTTTCTGTATTTTAGCAAGCGATCAATGGATTCAATCCAATTACTTAATGCACAGAGGCTGTACAAACACACAGCCAGCCCATGACAACTTCTTTCTAAACAATTTATCTATCCCACTCTTGTCACTGGCAAGCTGTGTACCTGTACGTTTACAGGAGAAATGCTGCATTTTCATAGCTTTTTTTGTACTTTCTCATTTCTATATCTTTCGAACTAATGGGACCCAAAGAGAGAAGAGAAATCAATGTGTGGGTATACCTTACGTATAAAATGTCATCACGACGTTCTTACTAACAATACCCAAATTCCTGTTTCTTTTTTTATTTCCATTAAGCAATTGTCGTGGTTTGAGCCCAGCCAGTAACTCAGAACCACACAGCCGCTCGCTCAGTCCTTCCTTCTTCCTCCCCCCACTCCCGGAGGGATGGGGAGGAGAATTGAAAGAATGAAACTCCCAGGGGTTGAGATAAGAGCAGTCCCGTAACTAAGGTATAACACAAAACCACTACTGCTACCACCAATAATAATAATGATAAGTGAAATAACAAAGGGAGAGAATACAATTGCTCACCACCCACCGACTGATACTCAGCCTGACCCGAGCAGCGATCTGGGCCTTCTGGGTAACTTCCCCCAGCTTATATACTGGGCATGACATGCTGTGGTATAGAATACTGCTTTGGCCAGTCTGGGTCAGGTGTCCGGTCTCTGCTTCTTCCTGGCTTCCCCTCCTCCCTGGCAGAGCGTGAGACTGAGAAAGTCCTTGGTCAGAGTAAACATTACTTAGCAACAACTAAAAACATCAGTGTTATCAGCATTGTTCCCAGGCTGAAAGTCAAAAGCACAACACTGCACCAGCTACTAAGAAGGAGAAAAAACGACTGCTATAGCTGAACCCAGGACAACAATTAGTTAATATTTTCACAAAACTGTCTAAGTATAAGGTCTTTCTGTCCAGTTACAGTGGTCTTCTGTTCAATAACCTAAATTGATTGCTTTGTAACCTTATCATATAGTTTATATTCCATCTTCCGCTTTTTTTTTGCCTGTTCTAGGTCCTCTGTTCTTACCTGTATTCTAGCAGCCTTCTGATAAGTTGTCTATATGCACTATATCTGCTTCTACTTCTTTTAGTTATCCAAGGGAGACCTTACTGTCACTACACAACCTAGTTCCTAGACGATGACTTCAACTACAGTTGGAAAAGAAGAAAAGAATTTCAAAGTTTCAAAGCTCTTTTTTTTTTTGTACAGTTTTTCATTCTTCTAATTCAATTCACATTCCCAATGAACATTATGAATGTAATTGTAACTCAGTTCAATTATACATCTTCATTTATTTACACGTGCATGATTCTCAAAGGTTATGGTGTCATATTGTCTTCGGTGTCCAGTCCTTTGAAGAGCAGGACAGCCATTTAATAACTGAGCAAATACTTGGCACTTGTATACCCTCAAGCTTACCATCTGCAAGGACATTCCTATAAATCAATCTCCAGCTACAAATTTCTAAATGAGGGACCTAGGAGCACTTCTCATTATCCTGCTTTTTCTGTGTACACTTACTGTAGCCCCATTATATATTGAAATGAGATACTATTCCATGCATGTAAATATTATTCTTCAGAAACTCTGGCAAATAAACAAGAAAGAAGCTGTGAGTGTTCAACATGAATGTCTAGGGAGCAGCACTACAGATTTTTGACACAGCTTAGTTACTTACAACCCCTAAAGCTGATTTGTTTTTTCTTCTCAACTTTTAAATTCTTAAGAATTTCTCAGTGAGGACATCCGAGTTGGCAGAAATGCCTTAAGGCTATTATTTTTCATCACTTGGATCTTTTTATGGAAAAGGGACAGTATGAAAGACACAAGAATACATTACTCTCTTGAACAGCCTCAGTAGAAAGTAGAATGAGCTCTCTTGTTTTGAGCACCTAGCAACAAAGTTTTCTGGCAAAAGCTTAACCTGCAAAGAGCAATACTTCATTTCTTCTGTATCCATGCGCCATTATGCTTCTATGCACTTGAGGAGTGATTTTCACCGTCAGTCCATATCCTAAGTATAAAGACTTTTACTGTAGCAACCATGCACATGAAGCCAAGGAGATTCGAATGTAACTGCTTTAATCTCTATTATGAACACATCTATTCCTTAATATTTCTAAGTATACATGAAGTCCATCTTTTAAGTGCTTTTGGTAATTAAAGGATAATGAACATGCTGGAATATTATACATTCGGTGAGGTATGAAAAGAGCCTACAGTGTTTCAAAGAGAATGTTTGGGTGGGGAGGAAATATTTTTTCTTAAATGTATTTTGAACATTTCATATTAACTCTCTCTCACATTTTTTTTATTATCATATTCAGATGCTACCACTGTTGTCCCAAACACCTCTATGAATTGTGTAGCTGGGTACTTTTCTTAATGTGAAAAGTTCCCTTTAATTTAGAAAGTCTTGTAAAATGAAATAATTGTGTCAGTGCAAAATAATTCAAACTTATTTAAACTCCTCACGTTCCGAAACCAGACTTTTTAGTCTTGCAAAAAACATTTCATTTTTTGACTTCTTTTTTCTGAAACATCATATGTATAGAAAGAATGATAATTTTAATTATCTAGTAGTCATTTTCAATAAAGTTGAAAAAGCATAAGGTTTACAGTAACTTCTAGCTTTAGCATATATCAACATTCAGGTATTTAAATACATTTTGAAAAAACGTTGCTTCCTGTTCTTTCCTCCTTTTTCTTTCAGGGTTTCTTGTCTGGTTTTTTGTTTTATTTATTTATTTATTTATGTTATTTTTAATTTTAAACTGCTTCCTATGTGTTCTGATATATTTTAACAGCTACTTGTGATATTCATGAATCTATAAATTACGCCTTTTTCAGTGAGTCCTAGTTATACTTTTTTCACTGTTTGACTCATCTTTTGGTATGTATTTGCTTGTTAAAATATTATCAATGAGATTTTGTCAGTGGTGAATGATACTTTTTAAATTAACTTTGCTACTTTTAGTTGTATCTTGATTTTCTTTTGTGTATTTTTGATGCATTGTTTTTCCAATACCATACCATAGACTTCATAGCTAAGGAATGTTACATGAGATTGGAGCTATGGTAAGGGATACGTGAGAAGCATCCACCCCTGCAAACACTTCAGGATGGAAAACCTAATTCTTACTAGATCTGTTCATGCTGCCACTGTGCTGGCAGGAGAATAATGAAAGCCATCAATGCCCAATGTATTCATTTTTCTCGCCCCAAAGTATTAGTAAGACTTACTGGCAGTGACTTGCATTTGCTTTTGCCTTTTTGCCTGCTTCTCACAGTCTTTTCCAACTACTTCAAGCAGTTCCAGCTGCCACCAGCTCATTTAATTTAGACAGATGTTTTGACAAAGACCCAAGGCATGTCCTGCCAACTAAATGAGTCGCTCAACCCCAGCCTCCAAAAATCATCACATCTGATGTGGTGGGGAAAAGGAGAAAGTGTAAAAATATACCCATATGTTGTGCAGTAAGAAATTTTGGGTGGGTAAGGAGGAAAGTTTTGGGGATTTTGTTGTTTTCTAGCATAACTAAGTATAATACCTGTTTTAGCTTACCCCAGTCTTTGAAGAATTTCTTCTTTTTCATATTCAGATGAAACCTGTAGAAGCAAAAAGGCTCAAAAGTCTGATGAGTTGTTTCTAGTTAATTAATAATTTTGATAAAAGTTCCCCATTATTTTTAAGTCCCCACTACTATCAGGACATGAATTTTTTAGTAAATCAAAGAAATCACTGAAAGGACATAAAGCTGAATAAAAAAAGTGAAAATGCATATCTCCTCTGAATGCTCTCATCTCACAGTCAGTAAGGTATCTAGTGAACACTTCTGGAATTACCTTCCATGTAATTTCACCGTTAGTGCACGTGAAGGTGTTATCTAGTGATTGCATGTCTTTTACTCTTGTTTTGTTACATTCAGCAGTATTTCTTTCTGTTTTGAGATTTTATATCTGAATTACATGCAAAATGTACATGCTTCTCAAATTTGTTATTTGGTTGTCACTGTTCAGGTTTGATGTTTCTTTTTGTCATACATGGCTGTGCATTTTAGCAGGGCAGTCAGGTGTGCTGACACCAATACATCATTTATAATGCTCAATATGCCCCTCCTGCACATTTCTGAAGCTTCATTTTTGTATTACTGTACAGCCTTTTCCTCTGTTTCTGTAGTACCTGTTTACTTCACGAAATACAATGTGAGTAGTAGAAATTCAGACCATAAATTGGATTTTTTGCCATAACTAGAAGAGCTCCAGGCATTGCATCCCTGGCAGGGGCAGGGAAAGTCAGTCTCAGTGAGCTGAGGAGACCTTGGGTGGCCAGAGCCATCTGAAGCCATTTAGAGCTGGTCAGCCCCCTTCCCACTGCATTCATGTGTCTGCCACCATCCTGTCAGAGCAATGGCCTCTTTGTGTCACAGGTACCTACTGGCCTCCCCCATGGGACTCCCAGAAGGAGTCAGGGGAGAGTGTGGGTGAAAATACACCCCCAGAACCCTGGGGCTGAAGGGCCCACACCCACTGTGGGCACCCGCTCCTCCCAGCAGGGACAACAGGTCAGCAGTGAGTTAGATCTTTGTGTGTGTAACACTGCAAAGTGACTGGATGATTATTGAGACACTCATGCTTCACGAAAACTTGCTAGAAGGGCTAGGCTTTCTTTTATGTAAATATAGATGTCTACGTCTACAACAAAAAGACTGTTTTAGCAGAAGAGAGATGCAGCTGACAGGGAAGAAGAATAAGGCTTTCCCTTTCAAAAATTCAACTATACTGGGAGAGTAGCTGTACATTCAAAATTCCCAATTCTTATAGGAATTAAAAAAAAAAAAAAAAAGGATGTCACAAACTGTGCTCTCAGATCCTTGCGAAAACCCCCCTGTCAAGTCAGTGAAAGCTGTGAAAACACACCTACCCAGATCTTGGGTCCTTGCTATTTAGTGGCATAGCAGTGAAAACTGGGAATATTTGAACTATGGAACTTCTATGTCATTGCCTACATGCATCTCACTGAACCTTACAGGATCCTTTCAGTTGCTCACAAGTAGTCATGCAGCACTATGTGTGATGACATACAATATTCAGGGTATCTACACAGAGCTGGAAAGTGTCACGTGGAATCCTGAGGGCAAGTGCAGCAGAAGACTTAGTGCATCTCAACTGCCACTGGGCAGCTGTGCAAGGGCAAGCAAAGTGTATCTGGGGTGCTTGAAAATTAAGGATGTGATTAATATTTTCTACTGTTGGTCATCTAAATGTCAGTTGTCTCATCTAAACTAACAAATAGAGATAGATAAACACGTCCTAGAAGCAATTAATTTGGGGTTGGGGGTGCACAAGAAGTTGGGAGGGAACACAGCAGGGACAGCTGACCTCAACTGACCAAAGGGACATTTCATAATGGATGACATCATGATCAGCATATAAAGCTAGGGGAAGAAGAAAGATGGGATGTTTGGAGTGATGGTGTTTGTCTTCCCAAGTGATTGTCATGTCCCAGGGCGATTTTAGAGTCTTCTTCCTTGCAAATATCAAAAAACCTTCTAGACACAGCCCTGGGCAACTTGCTGTAGGTGGCCCTGTTTGAGGAGAGAGGTTGGACGAGATGACCTCCAGTGGTTCCTTCCAGCTTCAACCATACCATACCTCTGTGATCTCTAGGAATGACAAATTTTAAGGAAAGACTGATATACAAAGACTATCACTCCTTCTCTGCCTCTCAGCAGTCTCTTTCCATTGTGCTCTGAAGTGGGGTATTGCCTTTACTCAGGACTGATTCCACAGATACAGACAGTAATACTGGAGTTAAATTCAGGAGTGGGCACACACAATCCTCTCTCTAAGATGACACTGCTTTTGCAAACTGTATACTTGTTATCTGATGTCTGATAATTGTGCATTGTCCAGCATAGCCCCTTTTACCTCGTGTGCTGTCATAAGCATATGTATAGGGACTCTTCTGCAAGAAGGGTAGAACCTATAGTTTTCAATAAAAAAAAATTCAGAAATAGCTTGATGTGAAGCACCTTAATACCAACAAACTGCTATTGCATCTCACTGAAGGCCATATTACTTTTGCCTCTCACCTGACAAACAGCTGCAGAATAGATTTGTCCATAGCAGTGGCGTTGTAACTTGGCAGCGGTGAGGTAGCAAAATGGTTACATCATATTGTATGACTTTAGGGGAGGTGTTTAATTGATGAATAAATTGTTCATAAATTTTCAGTTTTACTGTGCCTACGACCAACACCATTCAGGTGTGTAGATTATCCAAATTCTCTCAGCTGCTTATCTTTCATTTCCTTAAGGACCTTGAGCATCCACTGCATTGTAAGTCTGCATCTCAGCTATATTCAGCAAACCTTACTGTGAACATGTTTAAATCAGTAGAGTCCAATAAACATTCACAACCATTAAAATTATTTTCTATTCAAATGAGCAAAGATAGTAATAGAGCTGTTGCTGCCTCTTGTTTAATGAAACTCCAGAAAATTGCCCCTTTAAAGGGTAGTACTTCATTTCAGAAGTCTGAGTACTGCTTTTCCTTTGGAGCAGTCTTTTTTGATCTCTTAACAACCAATGTATCTAGCAGTTTTCATACAGTTGTCATTCAGAGAAGTGTTCTGTTTCTTTGGTCTTAAACTCAATGAGCCAAATTTTTAATGCTGTAAGATAATAACTCCAGAAACATTTGCTACAGGATGACTTTTGCTGAGCACACAGTGATGTAGAAGATGCTTACTGTCATGTTTTATAGCTGGTGCTTTTATGGCCTATGCTTTTTTATGGTTTGCAACGTTTACTATTGGATTTTTCTACTTCAATATTCAGCAAAGAAATTAACTGAAAATATTACAGACATGCTGAAGTTGATGAGAACAATAAAACAGGTAACTGTGTAAGTAATGTCTGAGCTGTGAGGAGCTATTTTTAGTTGTAACTTTTGAAGAAGGTTTTGTTTGTTTCAAAATGAAGAACCACTAGCATACTGAGACAAGCATCTATGTTGATCATTAAAATGTACCAAAGAATATAAAAGTACATTTATAAACTAATGTACTCTATGCAAAAGCTTCACCTGTATTGTATTGTAATTTACCTACATATGTACCATGTAATCAGGCTTTTCTGAAATTTATGCTCTTCTGTTTCCATTTTGTTCTGTTCTTCTGCCTCATTCAGGAAAGGAAAACTGCTTTATAGCAGATAACAACACAGACCAGCTTCAAGTATATTTTCTGATATTTGGTGCAAGACTGAAGTTCCTGAATATCAGAAGACAGGGAACTACTATGGCTTATCTTTTTTTTTCATGTTTATATAAAGTTTCTGCTGTCTTTTCATTCTTTTCTGAACCCTCTAGAAAAGGATCTATAAGTACATCCTTACATATATCCTTCCTTTAAGAGTCCTCTAAGACTAAAACAAAACTTCACATCAATGCCCACAGGTGATTACATGGTGCTAATCCCCTTTGACTGTAGTCTCCTTTGATATTAGTACTTGCTCAAGTGTAGACCTGTCTTACATAAACAAAGTACGTGTGCGAAGAAATTATCTGCTTGCAGAGAAGTGCTGATTACTATTTTACTCTCCATGGATATTATTATTGTTTCAATCTAATCCCAATAGCTCTGCTAGGATTCAGAACCTTCCATTTATGGCATATTGCAAGTAAAGTCATACTGATGTTCCTAAATGAATAAAATAGTATATGAATACGGTAAAATGAGATACTCCAAAACATGTTTTATCACTTTGTGTAAATTATGTACAAATAACATATTCCTGCCATTTTTTTAATAACTGTTACTTACTCCTGATATTTTGAGATACTAGCAATCTTAACATTTGCTATTTGATTTACTAATTGCTAAAAGTCGAATGTGATTCATGCAATCTCGTTTAGCTATTCAAAATGGTAGCAGTGGTGTAAGTAGTGCTCTCATCCATCAGGAGATAGAGATAAGCACATTCAGAGCACAGTTTATGTTACTGTAAGATAGGAATCCAACGCTGATAGGAAGAATTAGCTAGTCTCTCTATGAACCACGGAGAGGTGGAGGTCTGACCACCAGTCCTGACGTTTCCTAACAAGTGCTTCTTTAAAAGGAAACCTTAATCTGTCTGTAGTTTCTATTCCCTGATTTGAATTTTTTCCGGTTTGCTATTTCTTACTTTTTTCCCCTCATTCCCTTTCTTTCCCATTAGCCAAAGATTTAAGAATTGTAATTTTCTTAATTACTTTTCCAAATCCTCCTGACTGTTGCTACTTTACATTTGTCTAACACCTAGAGTGGTTCATAATTGTACTGATTTTTGGAGGGCTTTTTAAAAATAGATATACAAATATCAGGGTTTAAAACCATAATTTCTTCACACTGGTAGAGAAACAAGATTATATATACTTACACCTAAGCAGTTATGAGTGTAAGTTGAACTTACACTACAGGTATCAAATCTTAAATAAAATTAGCTCAACTGATCACTTTATTTAAAATTTTAAATAATTATGCGTCATTCATAATGATATTATACAAGACACAAAGTGAAAATTCTTGTATTTACTGGGTTCCTAAAAATCCACTATGACAAATTCATTTTTATCAAATTCCTTAATGAAATGAAGCTTACATGAGTTAACTCTCTGTTCAACTGTTTATAATATGTTTCCCAATATTTTTTTAAATGATCAATCAACTTCTGCCAAATTTGAGAAGAATGGAACTCTCAAAGACAATTTATCTTGTGTATCATCAACCAGGTGGCTGGAAAAAAAAGGCTGGCCCATATACTTGCAGTCTGAGAAAAGCTTCAGCTCATTAATTTTCTGTTCTGTTTGTCCTGTAAGCAGTCAAAAAATAACAAATGTTGATGTAACTGGTAATTGATGAGTGAATAAAGGAGTCTGAGGTATCCTGTGAACAGACTGTGCAAGGTCAGAGGGAAAAAGTGTAGGGAAGTGTGGGAAATGCTGAAAGGGAAAATACAGATACAGGACACATGCCAGGGGATCTGAATTTTTTCTGTCTTTAGAGCATAGTACAGAAAGCTATAGGAAATCAAGCTGCACTATTTTCACTGCTCAGAAAACAATTTCATCACTCTTGTAGATAAATGCTAGAGAAACTGCTCATCCTACTTCTCATCTGATTTGCCAGTCTACAGCTGACCTTTGTCAACCTATCAATGTATGTCTTGTTTCATACTGTATTTATATTGATTTTCACTCACAGCAAGCCGTGCTCATTGCTAAGTTGTCTATAAAGCTTATGCCCTTTCAAATGTAACTGAAAGCATACACTGGTGTGGAATAAGTAATAATTGATACTACATTACATCCTAAAAAATAAGAGATATTTTGATTTTGCTTGTTTCTTCATTATAAGCTCTTTTCAGTACAGACAATCATAGTTAAAAGTGAATGAATATGAAAGTGCCGCCATAAATTGTATTAAAACTACTGCAAAATATATGTAAAAAAATATTTTAGAGAATGTCTGCCCAGCGACACAGATCACTTGTAAGTTTTTATCACCCATTCATTATATTAGACCCTTTGCAAGTAGTACTTTCTAACCATCAAGAGAATCATTATTCAGGATACTAAACTTCATTATATCCCCATTGTGACATGTGCATCTACTGAGATCAATTGCCGAGGTGAGTATCTCCAGAGAGGACGCCTTTAACACCGGAGCGGGGGGAAGCACAGCGTCCAGGAGCCTCAGTTCGGAGCGGCAAGAGCGACCGAGGGAGCCTCAAGTCCTCGACAGGACTTGCCCAGGAGCCGGCAGCTCAGCTGACGCGAGCAGCTGACTCACAGGGGGCGGCGCCAGGAGTGACGGCACCAGCCCTCAGTGGGTAAAAACCCACCCCAGGGAGCGCGAGCGACCAGGAGTGTGGCGCGTCAGTCAGGGCGAGGCACGTCAGGTTGCGCGGGTAGCGAGCGGGATGCGAGCGGGATGGTGAGCACTTGCCTCAGGACCAGGGCCCGCTCTGGGAGCTCTGCCCCGGCGGTGGCCAGTGTAGGCACCCAGACAGAGCCGATGAGAGGGGAGGCTGCGGCACAGACCTCGGAGCGTAGAGAGTGCCTCGACTGGTCTTTTGAGGCGAGGGTGCACGATGGACAGGGCCGCACTGGGTGAGCCCTGGTGGAGGTCCTCCTGCAGCAGGTGGCTGAGCTGCGGGAGGCTGTTGGAGAGCTAAAAGATGCCGGGGAAGCTGAGAGGAAGCTGGGCTGCTTGCTCCAGGCCCAAACTGTGCAGGGGCCGCAAACGTCCAGCACTGCTCATGTAGGAAAGAAGGAGGGCAGGAACCCAGGAAGCTGGGAATTAGTTACGAGAAAAACTAACAAAAAAAGGAGGAAAAGGACAATTAACGACAAGGGGCTTCCGCCTAAATCTGATGTCCCCACCCAGAGCCGCTTCGCGGTTCTGCAGGGGGCTAATGAGAAAGCACCCACCACACCTAATGAGCATCCTGCTGATGCAGCAGTAAAGAGGATCACTACTGGTGCCTCCAGGAAAAAGCGGAGAGTCATAGTAGTAGGGGACTCTACTTTGAAAGGCACAGAGGCACGCATCTGCCGGCCTGATCCAGTCTTGAGGGAGGTGTGTTGCCTGCCAGGGGCTCGGATCAGGGATGCTGCTGAGAGGCTGCCTGCTCTAGTAAGTCCTGTTGACTATTACCCCCTCCTAGTGGTCCATGTGGGTGCTAGAGATATAGACAGCAGTAGCCTGGAGAACATTAAGAAGGACTACAGAGCCTTGGGAGAGGTGGTTAGGGGCTCTGGAGCTCAGATAGTTTTTTCATCGATTCTCCAGGACAAAGGGGAGGACCTTAAAAAAGCTAGGCGCGTTTGGCAGGTTAATAAATGGTTAGAATGGTGGTGCCATAGTCAGGGGTTTGGCTATTTAGAACATGGGACACGATTTGGAGGCCAGACCTACTGGAGGCTGGTGGAGCTGGTCTGACAAAGAAGGGGAAGAGCTGTTTTGGTAGGAGGCTTGCCAGGCTGGTCAAGGCAGCTTTAAACTAGATGTGTTGGGGGAGGGGAGCATTGATCCATCCCAACTCTCCTGGTCAGTTGCCAGCACCTGTAATAAGTGCTTGGAGCAATGTAGAGATGTTCCAGCTGCCCCAGCCACTGAGTCGGCTGCATTTGGAGCTTGGCTAAGGTGCCTCTATACAAACGCCCGTAGTATGGGGAAAAAGCAAGAGGAATTAGAGATGTGTGCAAGGCTACAGGAATATGATGTCATTGGTATCACAGAAACATGGTGGGATGGCTCCTATGACTGGAGTGTCGGAATGGAAGGTTACAGGCTGTTTAGAAAAGACAGGCCAGGCAGACGGGGAGGGGGCATTGCTATCTATGTCAGTGATAGGCTAGAGAGTATGGAACTCTGTCTGGGGACAGGTGATGAGGTAACAGAGTGTTTGTGGGTCAGGATCAAAGGGAAAACAGCAATGGGGGACATTATGGTGGGGATCTGTTACAGGCCGCCTGATCAAGAGGACTCTGTGGATGAAGCGCTCTACAGACAGATAGGAGCAGCCTCACGCTCGCAGGCCCTGGTCCTCATGGGGGACTTCAACCATCCTGACATCTGTTGGAGGGACGGTACGGCCCGGCACAAGCAATCCAGGAGGTTCCTCGATTGTGTGGAAGACAACTTCCTCTCTCAAGCAACAGAGGAGCCGACGAGGAGAGGTGCCATGCTTGACCTCGTGCTCACCAACAGGGAGGGACTGGTTGGAAATGTGATGCTCCAGGGCAGCCTTGGCTCTAGTGATCACGAGATGGTTGAGTTTGAGATCCTCAGGACAGTGAGAAGAGCATGCAGCAAGCTCACTGCCCTGGACTTCAAGAAAGCAGACTTTGGCCTCTTCAGGAACCTCCTTAGTAAGGTTTCATGGGATACAGTCCTAGAGGGCAGGGGGGCCCAAGACTGCTGGTCGATATTCAAGGATCACCTGCTACGTGCTCAAGAGTGTTGCATCCTGACTAGAAGAAAGTGCAGCAGGAGGGCCAGGAGACCTCCATGGATGGACAAGGAGCTGCTGAGGAAACTTAGAGGGAAAAAAGAAGCTTATAGAAGGTGGAAGCAAGGACAGGCGGCCTGGGAAGAATATAGGAGCACTGCCCGAGAAGCTAGGGACCAGGTTAGGAAAGCCAAGGCCCAGCTAGAATTAAGTTTGGCAAGGGATGTAAAAGATAACAGGAAAGGGTTCTCTAGGTACGTAGCAAATAAAAGACAGACTAGGGACAATGTGGGCCCTCTCCAGAAGCTATGAGGAGAACTGGCTACCCTGGATTTGGAGAAGGCTGAGGTTCTCAATGATTTCTTTGCCTCAGTCTTCACCAGCAAATGCTCTGACCACACCACAAAAGTCATCGAAAGCAAATGCAGGGACTGTGAGCATGAAGACCTTAGGCCCACTGTAGGAGAGGATCAGGTTCGAGACCATCTTAAGAACCTGAACGTGCACAAGTCCATGGGACCCGATGAAATCCATCCGCGGGTCCTGAAGGAGCTGGCGAATGAAGTTGCTAAACCACTGTCCATCATATTCGAAAAATCCTGGCAGTCAGGTGAAGTTCCCGATGACTGGAAGAAGGGTAATGTAACCCCCATTTTCAAGAAGGGGAAGACGGAAGACCCAGGGAACTACAGAGCAGTCAGTCTCACCTCTGTGCCTGGCAAAATCTTGGAACAGTTTCTCCTGGAAAACATGCTAAGGCACATGAAAAACACCGAGGTGGTTGGTGACGGCCAACATGGCTTCACTAAGGGGAAATCCTGCCTGACCAATTTGGCGGCCTTCTATGATGGAGCCACGGAACTGATGGACAGGGGCAGAGCAGTTGACGTCATCTACCTGGACTTGTGCAAAGCGTTCGACACTGTCCCGCATGACATCCTTGTCTCTAAATTGGGGTGACATCAATTTGATAGATGCACCACTCGGTGGATCAAAAACTGGCTCAATGGCCGCCCGCAAAGAGTTGTGGTAAATGGCTCAATGTCCAGTTGGAAACCTTTAACGAGTGGTGTCCCTCAGGGATCAGTGTTGGGACCGGTCCTTTTCAACATCTTTGTCAGCGACATGGACAGTGGGATTGAGCGTGCCCTCAGCAAGTTTGCCGACGACACCAAGCTGTGTGGTTCGGTTGATACGCTGGAGGGAAGGGATGCCATCCAGAGGGACCTTGACACGCTTGAGAGGTGGGCTGATGCCAATCTTATGAAGTTTAACCAAGCCAAGTGTAAGGTCCTATACCTGGGTCGGGGCAATCCCAGGCACAGCTACAGGTTGGGCAGAGAAGAGATTCAGAGCAGCCCTGCAGAGAAGGACTTGGGGGTGTTGGTTGATGAGAAGCTTAACATGAGCCGGCAGTGTGCACTTGCAGCCCAGAAAGCCAACCATATCCTGGGCTGCATCAAAAGAAGCGTGACCAGCAGGTCAAAGGAGGTGATCCTGCCCCTCTACTCTGCTCTTGTGAGACCTCACTTGGAGTACTGCGTACAGTTCTGGTGTCCTCAACATAAAAAGGACATGGAGCTGTTGGAGCGAGTCCAGAGGAGGGCCACGAAGATGTTAAGAGTGCTGGAGCACCTCCCGTATGAAGACAGGCTGAGAGAGTTGGGGCTGTTCAGCCTGGAGAAGAGAAGGCTGCGTGGTGACCTCATAGCAGCCTTCCAGTATCTGAAGGGGGTCTACAAGGATGCTGGGGAGGGACTCTTCCTTAGGGACTGTAGTGGTAGGACAAGCGGTAATGGGTTCAAACTTAAACAGGGGAAGTTTAGATTAGATATAAGGAAGAAGTTCTTTACTGTGAGGGTGGTGAATGGGTTGCTCAGGGAGGTTGTGGGTGCTCCATCCCTGGCGGTGTTCAAGGCCAGATTGGACAGAGCCTTGGACCCCGTGGTTTAGGGCAAGGTGTCCCTGCCCATGGCAGGGGGGTTGGAACTAGATGATCTTAAGGTCCTTTCCAACCCTTACGATTCTATGATTCTATGATTCTATGAGATGGCAGAAACTTAACAAGCTATAGTTAAATCATAAATGCCCATTTCTGTATGAATATATAGGTTTCATTATCTCACTTATTATGTTGTTACTAATTCCCAGATTTCAGTGATTGCAGATTTTTTTCTGATTTTGAGTCTTCTTAATGTAAAGAGTCCATTTCTGTTCCCTTATTTCAGGTTACTGACAACACTGCTGCAGGAGTATAGCAGTGACAGGAGGCTGCAGTAAATAGATCAGAGAAAGTATCTCACAACATTCCTTTCAAACTCCTACCACTTTAGGACATTAAGTGTAGACATTGTGATGAAAATATATTTGTCCAGCTCAGCCTCACATGCTGTGAGAGGCAGTTTATGGAATAAGATGCTGAAAAAGACAACAGCATGAGAAAGTTTAAAAATATAATGGGGGACAGAAAGAAAATGTCTTTGACATTAAAGCAGTATTAAAGGGTGAGACCTGATTCTCTTTGCAGTCACTCCTGTAAATGAGTAATAATGCTATCAAAGCAGTGAAGTTAACATTAGTTTATCTGAAAAGATATTCAGTTTTATTTGTTCAAACATTTTGTCTAGGGAAATAAAATATGACAAAGTTATGTGATGAGGCAAAAGGTAGTTCTGGAAGCCTAGGCATCAAAATTAATTTTTCTTTAAATTTTGACCTTGTTGGTAATGCATTTAATAAGTAATTTACTGGTGAAACTTTCAGGTCAGTGTACAGTATTGTACACTGAAATCTGTTTATCTGTGTATTTTGACACAACCAGGGAACTAGTAAATCATTTGAATGCCATGGTTTTTCAGGAACTGAGATGTGTCTGCTGGAAGGATGATTCCTAACTATACAGGGTTATATTTGATTTTTTCAGAACTATGCTGAGTGGAAATAAATTTTACTAAGTTGAACTGAAAGTTAGTATTTTTTCTGCATAAAAATACGATAAGCAGTGAGCAATTCAATCAACAACTGAAACTGATCAATCAACCCATTCCCAGTCCTATAGATACATGAAACCTGTTAAAAATGCTGAAACCTCAGACCTCACATATATAAGACCTAAAACATAAATCCATCACAAACAGCTCTGTCTGTGTCACTGATGGTGGAACTTCTGCCTCACCATATGTGCAATTAAAGCTTTTATTCTTTTTCTTTTATTTTACTTGTTTCTTTTAGCAATATTGTTGTGGGGATAAATATCACAAAACTAAGAGATTTTGTTAGGTAACTGTCTCCAATTTGCAGCTGACAATTTCACCTATTTCTAAAAATATTCATTAAAGAAAACCAGTTAAAATGCAAACCCCATAAACAAAATTAAAGAGAAGTAATGAGAGTAAACAATCAAGTATATTTTAAATGTTTAAGTAAGAAACACAAGCCACAGCATACCCTGAGGTTTTATATTTTATTTGACATGCTTAGTGTGGAAAATTGTATAAACTTATTCCAGGTTCCTCTATTCAATTACCATCCTGTTTGTAATACACTTTCTGAGAAAAGCCTCCTGGCCTGGTTGGAAAAAATCTAATAATAAACCTAAAACCTGCTTATCTCATTATGAACTGTTTGATGTCTCAGTACCAAACAGCAAAATTAAAATTTTTTTTCAATTTTCTGGCCCTTTTGTTTACTTTTTTTTTTTTTTTTACCAGTTTTGAATGTTAGCTAAAGCGATCATTGACACGTGCTCTTGCTGAGCTGCTGTTGCTTCAACAAATAAACCTGGCATGACTCTCTCATTAATGCTGTTGTAATTTGCAAATTGAGTTTTATCAAGATCTAATTTTTTACTTCTGGGGTTTTGAGGGGAAAAACTAATTCAGTAAAAAAGGCTGGTCTCTCAAGTTTGTGAAAGGCACATAAAAGTTGTTGAATGGTGTCTTTAGGAAGGCCTCGGCACTTAGGAGCTTGCGATGTGTCTTCTTTCTATTACTTGTATATTAAAAGCGCTCACTCATACACTTACCTGAAAATTTGAGATTGACTCCTTTAAAAAACAAAAAGAAAAGATGGACTAACAGGACACGACTGACTCAGATTCAAACCCAGCTATACAGACACTGTGAACAACTTAGGCTGAAACCTAATGGTGTGATAAGATGAATGAAGTTTAATACCAGATCTAATAAAGACCCTTCAGATGTATGTCATGTTTTTAAACACTTTCATGGAAGGCAGTGTGCAAAACAAAGTTTTTAGACAATAATGTCCTTCTGCAACCAAAATAGACATCTTTAACTCATTATTCTTTCATTTTGTTTATTTGTTTCTCATAAGCTTAAACTGTATTACAGCTGTCTGTTTATTAAAGGAAGATTCAGAAGTACTGAAGTAGAGCTACAATGAGTAATGAATGCCTATGGAGCACTATCTATGCATCAGTTATTCCTGTCTGATTTAAAGAAGGAAAACTTTTAAGAGTCTAAAAATATGAAAAACAGAATGTTAACCTCATAAATTTAAACACTGCATTTGATGCTGACTAATACTCTATCAAGGAATAATTGATGTAAAAACTGGGGTTTTAGGCATTTTGCCCCTGTGAGTAACTAGTACCCAACCAAGATCAAAAGTGCCTTTGAAATCCTGCGTGCAGAGACAAGGCATAAATGTGTTAGATGATCTAGGCACAACAACTAGCATACAGAGAAAAAAGGTTAGTACATTTCCCCCCGAATGGTGCATCAGATCAACTGATACACTGCTGAAATGCTGATGTAACCTTGGACTGAAATGATTGTAATTTCTGCAAGAGTGTAACAGCGTAAGATCAACATGATCATAAACACTAGGTACATAGCAGATGACCAATCATAGGATAGAGTCCCATCTTAGAAGTATAAACATTGTTCAGCTATGCTATGTCATTGTCATGCCATGTCCTGAACTAATAACCTTTACTTTCTCAAACAAAATTACTTTTTGGAATTTTTCTATGGAAAAAGGCTGAAGCTACCCAAGAAAGTATTTATGCATGTATTGTGTCATTTCAGCAGAGTGCTGGCAAATGAGTTTTAAAACTTCTCAGTTAATCTCCTGTCTGATATATCTGGGGTGGCTAACAGCTATGCTTGTGGGTGCTTGACAGTCTGACTGAAAATTACGTCCATTTTCTTTGCATAATAATTTATCTGTCAGGAAGAAAAGCCTTGTATTCAAGGTCCATCTCAGGGACAAGGGGCTTGAACCAGTATCTGCCACACTCACAAGAAAATAACTCTAAGAACAAAAGGCATTTGGATAGCAAGTTTTCCATTCTCCTGGATTAGCTGGGACATTCTTTTCTTATCAAGCTCCCCAGTTTGACCTCATTGGAGGTCTCATTGGAACTTTCTGAAAAGGATGATGACTCAATTTCTACTGACAACTATATTTTGAGGAAAATGGCTCTAGACACAGATTGCCTTCTGGAAAGGAGGAATCTAGTACCAATTATGAACACGTGAGAGAAAAGAGTTGCAGGCTTCTCCTAAGAGCAGTCTTCACACTTCCTTTACCTTTGTTGCTATGCATGATAGAATTCAAGATTTACTCAACAAGACTATCATCTTGGCAAATGAGTACTGAGGACACTCACCCATAATAAGTGAGACCTGAGCAATTGTGCTCTTTATATACTGTATCTGATGTGTGTTTAATATAAAATTGTAAATGCACATGAAGTGTCACAAATACACGCACATTCTTGCCCTGCATTTCTAGCAAAATGAGGTTTTAAGCCATTTGCATCTGCAGTTGATTTTTTCGACCTGACATAACATTGCAGTTCTGGTGGACAGGAACACAGTTATGCAGGTTATTTGACATCTTGTTAGATTCTTCAATTAACTGTTTTGGATAATAAACGAATCTTTAAAACGAAAAAAAACCTCAATCAACCAAACACACAGACAGAATATTTTAAAAGTAATTGGAAGAACTAATATGAAGAACCTAATAAACCTTTCTGCATAATTCTTAAACACTTCAAAATTATTATTGTTCAAAGCCTCTAAAGTACTTATCATTTAACAGTTAGTATAGCATTTAATAACTGTCTGACAAAAACCTCAGACCATTCCAGAGTTTTTTATAAAATCTAAGACAACTGAAGTTTTATTACTGGAGCTGTACTGCAATTTCAGTAACGTGTTCTCTAAAAGAAGACAAAAGAGATAATGAGCCATATAGTAACCTGTTTGTGTGCTTTTCCTGTTGGTGATTGGTAGCTAAGAGATATTATTCTGCTTTCTGTTTTTCATATATTATAGTACTGACAACTGTTCTTCTCTAGCTTTGATGAGAAGATTTCACTAACAAACAGAGCCAAACTGCAAGGTTTGTCAGGATTCACATTTTAAAAGTGCTAGAGCTTGATAGCCTTAAGGTTATTTTCATGATGAAGTTCATATAATGCCTTTGGAAAGATGTGATTTGATTAGTCAACACTTAGTGTGGGAGTTGAATTAATGATTAGCACTATATAATTTTTATTTAATATGTTGACTTTTCAGCTACAATTGATATTAATGGAAATTAACAATCCTGTTGGCTATAAATAAAAATTACCACACAGGAAAACAACCACTCTGCTAGTTTTTGAGGGGTTTAACTATATTCTTATGTAAAACTGTTCCATACTGAAACATAACTGCATAAATTGATAAGAAAGATTGTAAAATTACAAAGCAGTGGCTTATAGCAGTTTTCAAAATTACTTCTCTTTATATGAAGTCAAAGCCATAATGTGATATATAGGATGTATAAGAAATAACATGATGTGCCTTATGCCATTTTTTATACCTTTAATTTTAAGTAATATGGGTTATACTATTAATAAAATATTAAAAAAGAAGTTTCAAATACAATAAAACTTTTCTCTATGTTGTATGTGTAAAAAGATTACACTGGATGACTTCTGAAAAACATAAAGGTTATGGAAGAATAAAAGAAATCAACAAGCAAACAAAGAAAATACAGAAGATATTTTAATTGCAGAGACTATTAATGTCAGTAAATTGAGATACTTGTCAGATTTCAATTTCCAGTTGTTAAAATTTTTGATTTTATCAATCCGAACATTCCTTTCTACTTGTTTAATATTTGTCACAGTAAGTAAACACTGCAAATTTGGTCTTATCCTCATGGTGTGTCAAGCAAGGTCATTACCTCATAGTCATGTCATAACGATGAATTAATTAAAACTGCGGAAGTGCTCATATTATGCTAATGAACTTTACTGCCAAAGATAAAAATAAGTGAATTAAAAAGTAGCCATGGAAACCTTTAGAGTGGCAATTGCTTAATTACAGGGCACCTTTAAAGAAATGAATGATAACGCAAGTGAATATAATTATTTTTCCAGTTATGCGACTTCACAACTGCAGCTAAAAAAGAGCATTCAAAGTGTAGAACTTCAGGTGACATAGATCAATACAGCTCCATGGAGCTCAGTTCAGTGACAACTATTTGTGATAATTATGAATTAAATTTTAATTTTTTCGATTGTTGTAACTGTATTTCACATCTGAGATGTCACTGAGCTTCCCCTTGAATTTCACATTAAAAATAATATATAAAGGTATCATGCACTAAGGTCTTAATATGTTGTTACACATAGAAGGCCTGACATTCAGAAAAGTCCCACTAGTGTCGAAAATGGGTGAGACATTAATTAAACTATGTATAATGTTCAGATATTATGATAATCCAGTCTTAATGGATTGTTGATAATGTTTCACACTGTTCATTTCTGTTTGTTGCAGAAGGAATTGCAAAGGGAAATAGCTTTTGTAGCAATAGATACAACTTTCCTGATCTGAGCAGTCACATTATTTACTTTCCAAACAAGACCCACTGGAATTAGAAAATAGACTGACAAGATCTTAATGTCCTGAGGGACACAGTTGACAAGTAATGCTTTAAAAACACTCTGCATATACAGACTTCACTGAGATGCTAGAAGCAAACCAAGGAAAAGGACAGGAATCTGGGCTTCTTTCATTTAAAAACACAAGGGGTAGAGATATTTTTTTTCATGTAACATAGAATCATATAATCATAGAGTAGTTAGGGTTGGAAAGGACCTTAAGATCGTCTAGTTCCAACCCCCCTGCAATTGGCAGGGACACCTCGCCCTAAACTGTGTCACCCAAGGCTCTGTCCAACCTGGCCTTGAACACCGCCAGGGATGGAGCATTCACAACTTCGTTGGGCAATCCATTCCAGTGCCTCACCACCCTCACTGTAAAGAACTTCTTCCTTATATCTAACCTAAACTTCCCCTGTTTAAGTTTGAACCTATTACCGCTTGTCCTACCACTACAGTCCCTAAGGAAGAGTCCCTCCCCAGCATCCTTATAGGCCCCCTTCAGATACTGGAAGGCTGCTATGAGGTCTCCACTCAGCCTTCTCTTCTCCAGGCTGAACAGCCCCAACTTTCTCAGCCTGTCTTCATCCTACTAAACAGACTGCCTTGAGTAGGTTTAGGCATACCTCAGCCCACCATGATTCAAACATGCTTTCAATGCTCAAGCACATACACAGCCATCAGGTCAGAAGCTAAATGAAGTGTTCCAGGTGTTCAGTTCTAGTAAACCGGGCTGCTGTGTGGCAATAAATAAGACAAAGAAAAAAACCCCCCATATATTGTGCCTAGATTTCCACAATCATTATGCTGTTTCCCACATAAAGTTTGCCTATGAGCTTTAAACACAATCAGTTAGTTAATGGCAAAAATAAACTTCTAAAGAGCTTTTTGTAACTTCATTTATTCTTTCAAGCTGTTGAGGACTTATTCACTGAAGACTCTTTGAGGCGCAAGTTGTTCACTAGCTACCAGGCTGTTTATTTCAAATGCCAGTTGTATTTGGCTTCTCTTCTTTACAGATAAATCATCAGAAAACAGTTGTAAATTTGTTGTTCAAGCTGTCAGGTGGAATGCATAGATGAAAATTAAAATGTATGTGAGAAAGGCTGCAAGAAAACAGAAAAGGCTGCAAGAAAACAGAAAAGGCTGCAAGAAAACAGAAAGGCTGCAAGAAAACAGTATTTGACCTCAAGTCATTGGTATTGTTAAATACTATTATAAATTAGCGCAAAATTTGATTTATAACAGTATTTTTTGTTGACCAAGAGCAGGTCTTACACTGCTGACTATGGGATCCTACCTTACTTGAGTTTTACTGAGGGTCACTGCAGTAACATCTCGATTATTTTCCTCTTGAGCTAAACATATACCAAAGTGAAGGTACACGTGCCAGCACCAATACTACAACCACAGTACACCCAAACAGGAAATACAGTACCAGGTAGTGTGAGGGGATCCCCACCAACTAATAAGTACTGGAGCTGTAACTGCTATTAAACCAAACCAGATATTTTTTTCACGACTAGAGGTCCCTGTGTGTCAACACTACTGTATTATACCATCTTCTACCACATCTTATGCAAATCTCATGTGTATTTCTAAAACATACACTTTAAACTTTCTAAATGCCGAATTACTGAGAACTGATAAGGCAAATTTATTTCCCTATGAAATAAACCCTTTAGGAATTCTAATGACTAAAAAGAAATTTAGTACCTTTATAAAGTGATTAATTCTTTCTTCTGCCATTGTTTTGACATAAAGACTAGATTTCCAGTTTGACTGTAAAACTTCAGGTTTCAAACCACTTGTAATATAATGACCATCTTTACGCAAAATATATAAAAGTGAATATAAATTTTTGTGCTTATCACTAATAAAATTATAAGAAAACTTCTATTGGTGTACTTTTTAATTGAAAAATCTGAAATTTGAGACAGGTCTCACTGAAAAAAATCTCGATGTGGCCAAAGATCTTAAGGTAGGGTATATAGTAACTTTAAATTCCTCTCCAACAATAATTTCAGAGTAAGAATTAATGGCTTCCTATAACAGCATGCAAGACATGCTAGTTTTAACTGAATTTTCTTGGAGTTTTTATGTCTATAAATCTTGTACTAAAAATGGTACTTGGTCTGTGAAACTGGAATCTTGAGCATTAGCTTAAGAGGTAAGAATTAATTCTGATAAAGTCTGTGCTAAAAAGAAGAACCAATTTCATACAGGTCTGATAATACTGTCTCTACAAGCAGATCACTTGAACTGTAAAAATATCACCCCCCAAAAAAACAAGTCAAGCCCAAAGGCCTTGATTTGACTTACCTGCTAGATAAATGCTGAGTTTGGCCCTGTCAACACTCATAACTATCTGGGATTCACCAGATGTGGAACTTATATGTTGAAAGCTGACTCAACTTTAAATGGAAACTGAGCAGTTTTGAGGATCACAATAATGACATTCAAGTCTGAGGGTTCTTAACCTAGTGCACAATAATCCATTCTGTAAAATGAAAAAAGATACAAAGGAATATGATAGCTGCTCTACAGCAACTATACCTGTACTATTCTTGCTATATGAAAAGAGAGAAGTGTATCATTATTTTCTTTATATTTTTTAATTATAATAATAAAAATATTGTTAAAGAGTAAAAGTAATATTTCTTTGTCATAATTAAATATATGGTAATGTCAAAATCAGCTGCTTTATATGTCCTAAAAAAAGCATGGTTGTGCTTTGCATATATTAAACCCCCATTTATTCTTCTTAATCTGAAACAAACAAAATCTTTGAATAAACTGCAGGTATCAGAATTATCCTCACTGTTCCAAATGGCAATTACAACTGATTCTTCTGCTGGTTATGTGTCAATTATGGAAACGCCTAATGCATTTGTCATAAGTACATGTTTTCATTCTGAATCAAGGATTAAGTGAATTCTTTGATGCTGGAAATTTTCTAGATCAAGAAAAATTTTCTTTTGGTCTCAGTGATTATGATGAAAATTGAAAGCAATTATTTTTCACTTTAATTAGAAAAGAAATCCCATTAAAAATGTGTAATTGTTCTTTGTTTAAAATTTAGGGGGGGGGGGAATCTGTATTTTTTCAAAGTAACTATTTCCATAAATAAGATAATTCAATTCTTCACCTTTTTTTCAGCCTTACTGGAACAACGATCCCAATAACCCTGCTTTTTAGAAATATTAATATATTCTCCTTCCTACTCAAATATTAGAAGTACTCAAATGAAACAACTGAAGATGAAAAGGTTTGTAAAGAAAAGACAAGACAGGGCACAAGATAGGGAACGATATAGACAACAGCTTGAGAGGAAATGGAAAGCTACAGGACGGAGTAGACTTAGAGGGAAGAAAACTTTTATAAGCATAAGTGAAAGATCATCCTCCCCAGTCATATTCCCCCAAACCATTTTATCATCTCAGTCTTTCTCTTCCTTCTTCTGCAATCTAAAAAGTATTTTGATGATAAATCTTTGTTTGCTCCAAACACAACAGCATATTGGAATAGAAAAATTCTACTTTGCTTATGTTCCTGAGTAATCTCGAGTCCATTTGTCTTTCTATATTCATGTACATGTCACTTTCATATTTAACAGCAGCTCAGATGTGTCTCATAAAACCTGTCTTTTACAAAGCAAATTTCAGTGAAGATGTGAATTGACTTAAAGTAATAGAATAATTCATTTGGACAGAAAACATTATTTTCACTTGGTATATTCATTCTTTTTACTTTTTCTTCATAAGTATTAAAGATACATAGCGCAAACATTGTGGAGTATTGTTGAAAACTTCCTGATTTTATATTAACTGAAATTGCTTGAGATTAAATGACTAATTCTGGGTCCAAACCTACAGAATCCTACACTGCATTTTGGCTGAACTAATCTGTATGTACGTTTTATGGCAAACGTACCTTAAAGTTTCATACCTAGTTTTAGTTCCATGTAGAATATTCTTCAGTGTGTTAGTCTGTGTTTCTCTTAAGAACCTGAATACTATGACTAACCATGAAAGTGCCCAGGGATTAAGCCTCCTGTCCTTTGGAATTGAATCATTGAAACAAATAAAACTGAAACCCCAAGATGACAAGAAAACTTTCCCAGCTTGAAGGAACTGAAAGATCATTTCAAAATGTTCACACTTGCCTTTTTTCTCCCACAATGCATCTGATTTATCTAAGAACATAGGGGAAAGAATAGCAAAATGCATAAGCACTAATAGTAGAAAGTGGCATTCAGAAAGAAGTTCTGGAATTTTGGTTTCAAATTGGAGTTCAATGTGAGTAAAATCTTCAGGACAAAACCCCAAACGAAACTTTCCTGTCTATTTCATTACATTCTTCATTATAACCTGTAATGAATTTCAGATAACTTCATAAAAGACATTGCATAATTTAGGAATAAGCATATCTGTTTAAATAAAGTGGAGTCTAGGAAGTTCTTATTCTCTTGTACACCTGTCAGTGTTGCGGGATTACTGCTTAATTAGTAGTTTAGCCTTGGCAGCGCAAATTATATTGCAATTCAAAAGCTGCCATTTATCCCAGTTATATGCCGGTCATTGCAGTTAAAACTGCAAATCTATTTTTAGCTTGGTTTATGTAGCATCTCTGTTTGAATAAACGATGTTGAAAATAATAATAAGAATAGAAACATAAAATACCTGAAAGAATATTGGTAACTAATGTTTTAGAGCCCTCGAATGAAGAGAACTAAGCAATGTGCAGCACTGGAGATGGGCTTCTGAAGTGGGAGCAAGCTCATATCCTGGTACCCCTGAATACTAGCCTTTGGGTATCACCTGCTGAAAAATCACTCTACTTGCAAAGATGTTTGCCTTTCACTCTATCTTTGAAATTATACTCTGTGGAAAGAAAATATTCGGTATTAGTGGGGTCAGGAGAAGGTAGAACAGAATCTATAGACTAGGATCAAGGTTAACTGGTTTTCAGCGCTCAAGATGGCTTTTCTTTCCGATTTGAAATTTAAACATACTGATAGCATGTCAGAATCTAACAGCAGGAAAAGGAACTTCTATGCAAGGCAACCACACACTGGAAGTATAAGGCATTGAGTTCACTGATACACAAGATCTGAGATTTCTCAGACTGCCCAAGATAACAGCAATGATGATACTGTACTACATGCTGGCATGACTTTACCTGAAAATATATGCTGAGCAAATTAATTAGCTTGCTAGCGTGATTAAAAATTGTATCATGACATAGCAGAAGAATCCACAAATGTGTTCTTCCAATAAAAGGGAAGCACTTTGTAAAAACACAAACCCTGCAATGACAGAAGTCCTCTAACAATCTAGAGGTTAGTCCTCTAACAATCTAAGCTTTTAAATTTCTCCAGGTGGCATGTCATTCATCTCAAACAAATCAGACACCTGCAGGTGCTGAAGCCATGTCAGGATCTATGCTGAGATTTGTTAGTTAATATCTATATGCCACAAACATAATATTTCTGACTATGTTTTCGTACTTTTTCAGTTTAGGACAAAGGAAACAGATTCCTATCAACTCCTTTCTGACATTTTCTGTGAAAGGTTTTTTCCAACCTTTCTTGACATTAACATCTTTAAGTTTTTACTTCATAAGAATATGTTCAGACATAACAAAATTGTTTGCATGTTCAAGTATATGATCTGCAGCTTATGCTGGTTTTCAGATTCATAAATATTAGATACTGTTTTACACAGAGCATTTACTAGATGTAATGGAAAATATTTGAATCAAGGTAAATTTGTTGTTACAGATGGTGTAACTTAAACCTAAAAGTACTTGCGTGTGACTTTAAAGTTCCACATTACAACCCCATATTTCAAGATGAAATAAATTTGTAACAGACTGAGCACTCAGCAAGCTATTTAATTTAGTAACTTAAGTCCACTTCTTATATATTACCTCAAAAAGCTTTGTATAAGTGTTCCGCTGATAAAAGAGAAATGTTTAATGCAATGAGAATATATTTCTAGCTTGATTAACACATCTCATAATCCTTCTTAAAACAAATTAGGGTAGAGCACCTGAAGCTCTGCCTCTGGATATTCCCTAAAAACTTTCAATTGCTCTACCGCTGGGGCAACATTGTTAGCAAGCTTTTATGTTTGAAGTGCAAATTCAGCAGAATTTAAGAGTTGATGTCCAAAGTGGTGCCAATGTTCTGTCTTCTGCAAATGCTGAAGTTTTACTCAGAAATATTAAGCCATACACCTACAGCATGATTCTGCACAAAGGTATATATACTGTCATGTTGGGTGAGCTTCAAAAGTGGTCTGCTACCTTACTTTTGAGGTATATTTGGGTATAAAAAAACCCCTGCTGCCATCCAAATTTAAGCTTCTTGCACCTAAAGTTCTTTATATGCTTAATCATAGTATCATAAAAACAGGGCAAGATGGGATTACAGGAGGTCAGCAATTTTTATGTCAGGATCAACTCTAATAAAACCATTCTTGACAAGTGTTTACTGAAGATGTATTTAAAAACCTCCAGTTATGTAAATTCAGCAGCTATGTAGGCAATGTGCCATCTGGAAATAGTCCCAGGTTTGCTCCAGTGTACTGGTCCTCAATGAATCTTTGCAATCTCAGAGCATTTCTGAGATCTCTTCTGGAATGCAGTTCCCTTAGTAGGTGAGATAACTAGGGCTCTCCCTAGCAAAGCCTGTATGACTGTGGTTCACAAGTTAGTTCCCTACAGAAACTTCTCCAACAACCAGTATACACTGGATCACACCAAGTCTTTCTCTTTCAGCTCATGCTGGCCCTCCAACAGCACAAATACTCTCAGGATACAACTTTTTTTTTTTTTTTTTTTTTTTGTGGGATGCTGGCACTTTGGTATAGTGCATTAGAAATATAAACATTGTTGTATGTGAGAAAACCAGAACACTAAGATTACCTTGGCCACATTAGGAAGAATGTATCTTAAAACCCCCTCACTTTAGGTGTTGTAAAATATTTCACTCAAAGAAGGCTCCAAAGGGCTAAGAGAGCAAAGCATCTGTTCTAATGTCTTTTGAGCTCCTCTAAACTGAACCTAGGGAGAAAGGATTAAGTAAAACCTATTTGATTCTTATACACATATTTGATTCTTCCTATCCACATAAAAGGACATTGTAGGACAGCTTCCTACTGAGAGATTTCAAAGCCTCCTTAATGACTTAACCTCTCCCACCATAAAAACATTAAGGACTTAACTGAAATATTCCACAGCCATGCAATGAGCAGAAAAAACCCAAGAATGATGTGTGCAGTGCACACAGTCGGCAACTACGTACCATACGGCCACTCACTCACCCTCCTCCCCGGCCCTGGTGTGATGGGGACGAGAACTGGGAAAATGTAAAATCTGCAGGTTGAGATAAGAACAGTTTAATAATTGAAATAAACTGTAATAAGAATGATAACAATAATAATAGGGAAAAGAAAGATAGTAATAAAACCCAAGAAAGACAAGTGATACACAACACAGTTGCTCATCACCCACTGACCCAAGCAGCTATCAACACCTTCTGGGTAACTCCCCCCAGTTTATATACTGGGCATGACGTGCTGTGGTATGGAATACCCCATTAGCTAGTTTGGGTCAGGCGTCCTGTCTCTGCTCCATCCAAGCTTCTGCTGCCCTTCCTTAGCGGCATAACATGAGAGACTGAAAAGTTCTTATCAGGGTAAGTGCTACTTAGCAACAACTAAAACATCGGTGTGTTATCAGCATTGTTCTCAGACTAAAGCAAAAATACAACACTGTACCAGGTACTAGGAAGAAAATTAACTTTATCCCAGCAGAAACCACAACAGGTACCAAGACAGATTGTACTTAAGCAGTGTGACATGTGGACAAATCTAGAGTGCTATCAAATGCTAGATAAGAGAAATAAATGCGTGGGCCTCTATGGATCTACTAGAAGGGAAACAGGGACCACACACTGAAGGATATTAGAACAATATTAGAACAGTATATATGTAACTGATCTAATTCAATACTTATTCTATCAAATACCTTTTTTTTTTTAAGTAGATACAGTATTTATTCCCAGCTACTTTATTTTTATCTTCTTTGATTGAAAACTTAAAATGTATGTGGAAACTGTTAACATCTTCTTTTTAATTTGGTTTTTTTTTCCCTGAATTCTATTATTCCAGCTCTATCCCACTGATAGCCTGTTAAGAGCTGTCGTACAAATGTTTCCCTTAAGGAGAGACAATACTTCAATATAGACTATGAAGAAAATTACGTCCCCTGGAGTCTTTGTCTCTTGATTCTTCTCTCCTTCATTTTCAATTTACTCTTAAGCTCTCTTCTCAGAGAAACTTCTAGTTCCCTCTAAGACAAATCTGGATGCAATTCTGCTGAACAGTTCATGCCAGAGGCTATTCCCAAAAGGAAAACTGGAAGACTACATCGTACTGACTTCTGCCTGCTGTAGATCTGCAACATTCCCATAATGGTCTTGTGTCATACCACAGGGCACACTACATATGCTTTGAATTTAACGCTCTAAACCTGCTATTTCACTTAATTAAATCACATGCCTCACATTGTTTGAGAAGTTTTTTTACTGGGAAAAAGTCTCACTATGCCCCCATAAGCAAAACAGAATTAGGTCCTAGGGCTATGAAGACATTATATGGAGGCAAGTGGGCATCTAAAACCAACAGGCAAAAAGAAATCAAGCACAAATACTAAAACAATAGTTCACATTAGATAAAGTGGTTCATATCAGATAGTATTACCTTCAGGTTTAATTATTAATGTATGATGAACAATAAAATTAAGTAATTTTGTTAGTAGTCGAGTATACGGAAGACTGGAGGAAGATGATATCTTTTTTGAGATGTCATTATGATGCCAATGATGGTTGTTGCCACTTTATAAAAAAGATGTGTCAAAATCAACCTATTAAAAAAAAAAAAAGGTATGGAAAGAGCTGTTTAAAGTAGTTGCAATGTCTGTTTGTACTGCATGGCATTACACTTTCCTCTGTTGATCACATTTAGCATCATAAATCTGAAGACAGTCTATTCCAACCAAGTATTGCTCTACCTTTTTCGTAAATACCAAACTTAATAACACATAACCATTCTGAGCTTTACAATAGGAAAACTTGTTTTATTCTTTTCCTTACACTATCTTGTCTGGCTTCATCCTGTTTTTATCACAGATTCCAGCATTGTGACCCCTTTGGTTTACATGGGAAAATGTCAGAATAAATTTAAGATCAGACTTTACTGTAGTCCAGAAAAAAAGATTAATGGGCTTTCTGAGGGCAAACTAGGATATAAAGGGGATCATGAGGAATTAATCTATTTCTGCCACAGCTCAGCTTCATTGAAATTTGCAAAGTAAGCCTGATGCTGAAACTCTTATGCATGTCAATAATCTTCATTTTCTGTGTTATCCATCAGCTTCTACAGCAGTGGATATTGAAGCTTAAGGATTATTCACCTCTATAAAAATTAAGAAATCAGCTTTGCCAACATAAAGGTAAATCACAGAAAATATCACTGCTTCTGAGCCAGGGATGCAGAGCCAGCTGTACATTAAGGTTTTTCCATGTGTAATTCAGAAAAATGGAGTCAGCGCCAAACACACACTTAGATGTCTGCAGTCTAGATCTTGCTGTGCCAGTTGTTTGACTTTCTATTGGAGATAATAGACAACTAGTCAGTGGATGGGTGTAGTCATTGAAGGTTAGTAAACTACTCAGTAGACCAAATCTAAGTATTTACTTCAGAATTAAATTAATAGTTCTCTAGCTTCCATTTAACTGAAGTCATAAACCAAATAAAATATGAAGCACAGTATTGTTTTTCAAGAAAAAGTGTGAGGTACCTAATATATTTTCCCCAGTGACCACTGAATAAAACATTTCTACGTAAAATTGACATTCTGTTGCTGCAAGTATTCAGGTTAAATGACTTCAGCAAAACTGAAATATTTTAGCAAACGAATACCTCTTTCTTACTGTACTTACCATTTCAGAAAGAAACCAGAGAGAAGTAAAACTGATTAATCCTCTGTTCTATGCTATACATCCAGTAATATTCTTATTTATCTTTGAAAAAAATAGTAAAGCAAAATGTCTATGGGTCTCTCTTCCGAGGATTGATAACCCTTAGTCACCATTTATCTTTGCTTAATTGTCTAGCTTGTGATTGCTTTGTAAAATGTTTTAACATTTAATGTTAAAATTATTATTACTGCATGATTCTTTAGTACTCCATGTTGCAATAGGATGAGGGGTAATGGTTTTAAACTAGCAGAGGGGAGATTCAGGATGGATGTGAGGAAGAAAAATTTTACAACTATTTCTGACCTCAATCTTTATTTTAATGGGTAAAGTACGAAATAAGAAGACTATAAGTAGTGGGATCCCAATGGAACACTTAAGAGTGGAAAAGAAAAAAAACATCTGAACAGTTTTGGCAAAGGTGGATGCTCTTAAATAAATACATGCAAAATGTATTTATTAAAAATACATTTCCTGAACAAATGCAATATTACTTAGAAATAATTGCAATTTCTGGAAGTGACAAGTACTTGCCTGGCTTGCTACTGACTATGTGCTTTTGAATATTTTCTGGTATTTAACTTTGTTTCTACTGCACAGGCAGCAATATTTGGTACTTATACAGATAATTTCAAGAAAATAGTTTTGTCGGGGATTGTTTGTTTGTTTGTTTGTTTTTCCCAGGCAAGTTGGTATTCACAGTGGAAAATAAACGTGGTTGAAATAGGACAGAATGAGCTCCTGTATAAAGGGAGATACATAATTTCTTGTCCTTAGCAAGGAGCTACAGCTATGGTGCTAATAAAGGTAATTAAATGTTTCTTACAGATGATACAAGCCACATTTGCTACCTGGCTGCTCTGTGCTACACGAACAGGCAGCTCCTATTTGCACAAGTCAGAAATAATGATAGTAAAAAGCTTTTGCATATGCAGTCTAGAATTCTACGCACATTTAACTGTGCAAATCACTTACTGTTTAAATGAGTACTTTAAAAGCTGAGAAATCAAAATCATTTTTCAATGCAGTTTTTGTTGAATTTGTCATCTAACCAGACAGAACTGATGTCCTTGAAATGTTTGAATAAAAATGGTTCAACTATGTCTAAAACTGTAAAATGTGAATAAAATACATTACTGGCAGTGTAACATACTCTATGCACCCTACTTTTAAAGTGTTGGAACATCTGAGCTGTGTGGTAACTGCTTGAAAGCTGAAATTTAGCAGGGACATTTTGTGACCTGTGAAAATCAGTTTGCATTTGGCCAAGAGACTTTAAAGCAATCCTCTGCATACAAAAACTGTATTTCAAGGGCTACTGATAGATGACAAAAGTAAAGATCCATGCACATTTTATCTCCCTCACACCTCTCTGTGCATATATGTTTGGTAGAAGTTTTCAGTTAGTGCATGTCCTGATGGTATCGAAATTGAGCAGGAAAATAAAATGATGTTAAAATAGAAGAATGTAGAGATTGTTTCCCCAATGGGTGAGAGATATAACAAGAGGTTCAAAGACAGCAGTGTTATCCCAGAGTTGCCAGGGTATTTATTATGTAGCGAATGCATTGGTATAGCAATAGTTACCTTCTCATAGCATGGGAGCAGTATAGAAAATGTTAAAGCTTCCTCCAGTGGAAGAAGCAAACTTGTGTCAGGCAGGACTAGAAATACATCTGACCATACTCCTGCACAAATCAGAAGCATACACGGGTATATGTTTGTGAATGCTTACTACATGAGGAAAATAATTTGTGTAGTTATAGTGATGACTATTGTAAAAAAAAAAAAAAAAAGGGCATAATTATATTGTATCATTGCAGAAAAGCCATCGCATCTCACTGTCTTCTGCAGATAACCTAGAATCTTTTATGAAGAAAACTTCAGTGTGGTTTGTTTGTTTGGTTTTTTTTAAATTTATTGACATTTTATTAAATAAATAAACAAGTAAAATCAATCTATAAACTAAAATCCTGCCTGCAAAGGAGAGAACTATACTGTGGGCACTGTTCAGTGATCATCTTAAGTTTTCTAGTGAGAAGATATACTGTTCTGGGTGCATGTGCAAATGAACAGGCATGTGTGCTGCTCCATTCCATTCACTTCATAAAAATTGCCTGCAGCTTCTCCAAGTCACTGTACAGTAGCAACATGTATTCAAGAGCGACACAAGGTTAGAATTTCTGTTAATGTAATACTGCCTAATGCCACCTGCTAGCACAGAGTTCCTATTAAAATCCATGTCAATTAGAATTGCCTTGTGTTCCATTCTACTTCATACTTCATATTTAAATGATTATGAGGACACTCGAACAGAGTCCGCACAGGTGATTTTTTTTAATATCTAACCATCATCACATACTTCTTCATAGTTCAGTTCACTAGACAGCCAATCAAATTTTTGTTCAGTGGAAAGGAGATTTGAATAATCAAAACATTTCAGCTTTATACCCTCTGCCTTACTATTCAGTCAGGTACAGGACAAAAGGGCAGAATATTCTGCTGACAAATGATATTCCTTGCTCTGAGTAGAGATATACTTCTATCCTCAAAAGTAATCTTTCCCAGTGCCTGCCAGAACAATAAATTTCTTACAGAATCACCAGCTTTTATTATGTCCTCATCCTTATGTGGATGTCAGTTAAGTGCAGTTATTCTATGTACAGTTTTCAGTTCTCATTTTTCTATCAATCAGACAAGTGCTTTCGGTAAAATATTAGGAACACTTTAGAACTAAACCCCAATTCCAACCATCTTCAAAACACATGCATTTGATTGATTGTTGCATCTGGATTTCATTCTCATTAAAATTCTTTATTTTTATTAAGAAAAAAAAAAAAAAAAGTCCAGATCCAATAAGGAAAGTAACATCCACGAAAGAGGGTGTGAGATTAAGAACGTCCTTGATACGAACATGAGGCTAATAGTGTGGGATAAGAACTGCTAGAAAAATATTGGGATGTAACAGAAGCTCCAGGAAATAACACTTTAGAAAGCATGCTTCTCTTTCTTTCCCTTTCTGTTTCTGTCCCTATGTTTTTAAATACCCAGAATTGCCTGTGAGTGCTAGGCAAATACTGAGGAAACTGGAGGACAGGCGAGTTACTTAAAAATTTTAAATAGTGAGTTGGCTTTTTCTAAATAAACAACTTTGTATATAAGGAATCTTGAACTGTAATTGCTCCCACAAAATTATACTGCTTGCATTTTATTTACAAGAATATTCAGAAATCATTCCCTAAAAATACAAACTTGAAGGATAGTGTTCTTGTTTCAATAGTACTTGCTCACTGTTACTGAGCTAGGAAAGGAAAACACTGTATGTCACTGTGTGTTATGAGAGTACATTCTCCTTGTTTTAGCAATTGCCTAAAGTTGGATAGAACTGAAAATCAGGCATCTTCTCTATATGCAAAAACAGAGAACATACGGAAGACATAGGACCATCCTTTTATAGGACAGTTTCCATCCACTCAGGGCTCTGAGGTCACTCACTGTGTGGAAATTTGCTATAAGGGTTTTGCTTGAAACTGGAGATGGGAGTGTGTACTGAGCTGTAGCAAATAATGTCAAGTTTTCTGATGTGGGCAATTGCCCAGTAGGCACCAAACCACAAGCCCTTTTCCAGAAGAAACTGCATGCTCATTTTCAACTGTTAATTAAGATGGATCTCATAAAGGAAGAGGCATTTGCAAGTTGAATTTTCTGTTACATGTCCAAACTTCACTTTGACTCAGTCAAAAGCTTTTAAAATCTTGTTACAGAACATCATTGCTGTATGATTGGATTACTGTACAGACTGTCACATGTGGGTGGCTGTCAACAAGCTGTACTTCATTACTTTATGCCTCAGATTCTCAGTAAGCCATTATGAGTCATTAAGTGATCAGAGTCATTTGTACAGAACTGTAGTTTCTACACTTTTCATCTCACTGTCTATTTTTGCACATGGTATGTGTTTCCATATTTGTGTTATATATAAATAAACACTAATCACAGTAATCCAGTGTGAATATATTAATATAGGTTAACACAGAGTTTATAATTATGAGGAGCTTCAGTCCATGAAAACCAGGTGATATTAAAAATTCTCTCTTGCTTTGCATGTGTAACAGATGATAGAGGGCTGGGGTTTTTTGACATGATTACCTGAATGCCTTGCTCTACAGCTGATGCTAATGAATATAACATGACTCAGACATACATAGTCCTCTAACTGTCCTTGAGCATAGGAGTGTATCCTAGCCCTCAACGAAAGCCAGTGAAGACAGTGAACATTATAGATGCTCAGCACTTCACACAGCTCACTGCAGAACTGAGGCAAAAGCAAATATGCCTCAGAGTATTCATACTAAAACTGCTTTGGTTCAAATGCAGTTATTCACAGCACCAATGAGAAGTAACAGATTGTTTTCCTCAAAACAGTCAAACACACACATTACACATGTATGTGTTTATATATTTATAATCTTTCACAAACCTGATACTTAGAACAGTGCTAAAATACTGCTTTAGTAAAGTCAGTACATGGAAAATAAATACATGTTCATATCATTTCATCAAAAGGTACATTTGAAAAAAAATCTGGAATTCAGACCTTGAAATGTACTGGTAATTTATGTAACCTATTTTTCTAAATAAAGTGATCTAAAATCATTATTCTGTTATTCTAATTGCCCAATAACAGGCATTTCAGCAATTGGGTGCTGACCAGAAATTTATTCATGAAGTAAAAGCAAGAGATAGTTTGCATTCAAATCAGAATTTAAAGTGGCTTTAACATTGCTTTAACTTCAGAGGGTTTTTTGGGTTGGTTTTTTTTTTTTTTTTTTAATTTCAAAATCAGTTCTATTTCATTCTGTATCTGGAAACAAAGTTTTTGCAAAACTCCAAAGCTCCTTCTGATCCAACATTTACATCTTACATTTCAAGATAGACTGAAAAACAGTGCTCTAGACTCACTAAGAAGTTTCCCTCTTCTACAAAGGTCAGAATCAAAACTGGAGCAGGACATCATAGACAATATAAAGAGGATAATCTCTTGCTCTTTATCTACATAGAAGTAGATGTTTTATTTGAAAGATGGCAGACTTAAGCACAGGGTGCAGCACTGAAATATAGCTTCAAGGCACATTCCAACTGACTATCCTTGCAGTCTAAACAATTTCCTTTTTATAAGTCAAAGTGAAGGTGAATGTTTTACCAAGATGCCTCTCTGGTTTCATTATAAATGCAAGTGGAAAAAGGACCTGTGTTCAGGACCCAGGACCCATACTGTCAAGATTATAAAAGCTTATCAACGTAAGTGTGAGGCTGGGACACAAACAAATAAGATTTATTCTGTCAGGCTGGCCTCTCAGTACATCTTGCAGAAGGCTATTTTTATCTCCCTTCATCAGCACTTACTGTTAGCAAAGCACTGGCAAAAAGCCTTTATCAGAATTAAGGGAAGGTGTTTTGTGCATAAGGAATTTAAACCCAAAACATCTATCCTTATACATTATTCTACCATCCTTACTCACTGTTGAAAACAGAGAAGAAATATACCATCAATAATAATTATTATGCTTAAGCTTCATAGGATCAGTTCCAGAATTTCCAGATGATCTTTATTTTCCAAACAGCCTTACTGATTTCCCAGTGTACTGGAACAGCATTTTTGCATGATTTATGTGCCAGACCTTTAGCTGGTCCAAATCACTGCAATTCTACTAAATCCAATGGATATATGTTGTTGTACAACAATGGGGAACCTGTATTGTGTTCTGTACTTCAAAAACAGTACTGATTATTGAGTTTATTTGAAACAAATGGGGCTATTCACAGAACAAACTATTTTTCAAGGTGAGCTATGGGGTGGTATTACCTGATATGTGCTCCTGAAAAAACTCTTTAATAATAAATAAAAAGAATCCTGTATTACAAACAATCTATGGATTCTTATCCCAAATATCTATATGACCATTTTTCTGTAGTAGTTGGATTAACATTTTTTCAAATCAGAGGAAGCTTTGCAGTGTCACTTGAAGATAAAATTTTTAAAAATATAGCTGAAAGGAAAAATAAAAATGTCTCTCATATTGTTTATTGTCACAGAATTTCGTATCACCAATCAGTCACTGAATCTGTTGCGTTCCTTAACCTCAGGCAGAAATGCAAAAAAAGATTAATAATATGTCTCACAAAACAAAACCTAAGACTCCTTACTAGACAGCCCTCTGTCACAGATAAATTAAAATACTGCTATAGCATAGTATTAGTACTTTGAATAGGATCTCTAATCATAGAATCATAGAATGGTTAGGGTAGGAAGCAACATCAAAAATCCTCTAGTTCCAACCCCCCTGCCATGGGCAGGGACACCTTCCACTAGACCAGGTTGCTCAAAGCCCCGTACAACTTGGCCTTGAACACTGTCAGGGATGGGGCAGCCACAATGTCTCTGGGCAACCTATTCCAGTGTCTCGCCACTCTGACAGTATAGATTTTTTTCTGAATGTCTAATCTAAATCTACTCTTTCAGTTTAAAGCCATTCCTCCTTGTCCTTGTAAAAAGTCCCTCTCCATCTTTCTTGTAGAAGCAACTCAATATTCCTTATGAGCTAGGCAGTGAGAATGTTGCAATAAAAATAAAGTAGAAGGACATGAACGAGCCCATTGGGTGGAATACAACCTAATGGGAGACACTTTTAGCTCTGTCCACAGTGTACCACATTGGACTTCTCTAGCAGCCTGTAGTTAGAACCATGCCCAATTCAATTGCCTGTGGAGAAGGAAATAGCTTGTAAGAAAACCTAAAAGACTAGTATCTATCAGAACTAGTAGAGATGTCTTAACCTTCTACCCAAGGTGTAGTACAGATGAGATCATAGCTGTACTCATTCACCATTCAGCCTACTGCTGAAAGGTTCTCAGCTGACCATTACATATCCATTCAAGACTCTGCTTAAACTGTATTTTGAATTCTTGAATTAGAACGTCTGGGCTGGGATACAAAATACGAACTTTTTGAGGCATGGGTTGTGTGAAAGAGGACTGCCATAGAGCCTTACTTAGTTCCCCATATTCCTAGCCTACCTCACCATTTTATTCACCATTTGCTAATTATTGTTACCAGAATTTCTTTAAACAATGTGAATTAAAAGAAACAATTAAATTCAACTTTGCTTAAAGCCTCCTTACCCTCAATTGCCTTATTAAGCTAAGTAACAGTAAAGCACAATTAAATAATAATTAGATAGTGACTTTTGCATAATTAATGAAGTTTAAATTAAGGTATTGACCTTGAGGGATAATAAACCATGCTAATTGAAATTAGAAGCTAATATATTATGCCACAGATTTTCAAAACACTGGAGGCTTTAGGGAGGTATGACTTCCCTTCTTTCCTCAGTGGCATGGGCCTGGTTCACCATTTATTTGCCTTTAAGGGATGGACAAATGTATTCTCATAGATTCTGATGTAACAGTTCAAAAAGTTATTGCTGAAGGTCAATTAATTTAAAACATTTCCTAATTTGTATTGAAATGGACTGGAAATATTCATGCCAACTTGCATCTGAACTATGAAATCCTAGAGATTAAACAGCATCTAATCATACACAGTGGTTTCAAAAGCTTTTCTTTCTAGATTTCAGAACAACAATGATTTGCATAACTTTATATTGGTGACATTCATGCTCTTACCAAGGTCAACACATACTGGCTATCATGACCCACATCAGAACTGCCAATTAATTAAAAGACTAGGAATTTAAAAATGTATCATAACCCAAAATAAATTCCCTGTTGCCCAAAGAAGTGGTAAATGCTCCATCCCCGACAGTGTTCAAGGCCAGGCTGGACAGAGTCTTGAGCAACATGGTCTAGCGTGAGGTGTCCCTGCCCATGGCAGAGAGGCTGGAACTAGATGATCTTAAAGTCCTTTCCAACCCTAACTAGTCTATAATTCTATGTATGTTCAGATGAGTTTCTCCGTACTATGTTCACGAAGTGTGCAAAGGAAGCATGGCAAGCAGGTCAAAGGGAGCGATTCTCCCCCTCTACTCTTCTCTCATGAGCCTCACCTGGAGTGCTGTGTTCAGCTCTGGTGAACCCTAACACAAGAAGGACGTGGACCTGCTCGAGTGAGTCCAGCGGAGGGCCACAAAGATGCTCGGAGGGCTGGAGCACCTCTCCTATGAAGACAGGCTGAGAGTGTTTGGCTTGTTCAGCCTGAAGAAACGGCTCTGGGGAGACCTTATTGCAGCCTTCCAATATCTAAAGGGGGCCTACAGGAAATATGGAGAGGATGTTTTGCAAGGGTATGTAGTGATAGGACAAGGAATAATGGTTTTAAACTGAGAGTGGATTTAGATTAGACATTAGGAAGAAATTCTTTATTATGAGCGTGGTGAGACTCAGGAACAGGTTGCCCAGAGATGTTGTGGATGCTCCAACCCTGCCAGTGTTCAAGGCCAGGTTGGATGGCACTTTGAACAACCTGGTCTAGCAGAAGGTTTTGCTGCCCTTGGCAAGGGGGTTGGAACTAGATGATCTTTTAGGTCTCTTCCAACCCAAGTCATTCTATGGTTCTATAGTTCTTCTCCCAATAATGAACTTGCAGAGTGTAATGTTACATTTACATCACCATGATTAGAGTAACAGAAAATGTGCATTCAGATATATTACCAGCCTAAAGTCCATGATCTATTATGTGCACTTTTTTTCCCTACACCTGACTCTTTCTGCCAAGATTGAATTGGAGTTGAAAAGCCAATGGGAAATGGACTTTATTTTCAGAGGGCTGGGCTGTCAGAGTTCTAATTTGTAATTCTCCTTTTGAGATTGTCAAAGGCCCTTTTTGCAACTGAAAAGTTTAGTTACTACAGTTGCAAGGGTCATCACTCAGTGCAGGGAAGATGAATAGTGCAGAGCTATTAAATAAAGAATACTTGCTGGAATTAGTTTTGAAAGTAGTTATGACAAAAGTACTACTATTCTTTAGGATGATAACTTGATGTCTCATCTAAATTTCTGCTGTCATTCAGAATAAAATGCCCTTCTATCTTTTCCATGTACTTAGCTTTAAAATCCTTCCATAGTTCACAGGTGTTGTTAACTGCAGCTTTGCCACAGTATCCATAGTTTCATAATTCATAAATTCAATTAGGAATTTGTGTACTATTTTGACTATATGTAGCTAATCAAAAGATAGAAATAAAATCTTCAAACTCTCATGCATACATAGATACAAATCAGACATGATCCGCTGGCCAGGTTCAAAACCTTTTTCTGCTTTTCCTCCATGAACATGTGGGTGTTCAAGTAGAATACACATGTACTCATACAAAGGACTGTATTTCAACTTAAATATTTAACACAAGTGCTCTTCTGGTGGTTTGAATAACTTACCCAGCTAAAGAACAGAAACAGCAAAGATTTATGTGCTTTTGAAACTAACCCAAACTTTGCCAATTCCAATGATAGCTATGAACTTGAAATTCTTATTTATAAATTAGCTACAAAAATCAAGAATTTTTTCTTTCTACTTTGTTGTAATTTGACTCACATTAGTGGCACAGTATATTTTTTTACTCTGCTCTGTATTTACAGAATTTCTTTCTATCCATATCATTTAGTCAAAGCAGCCACCTGGGAGCTCTACCCATGTGAAACAACTTTCTCTTTGTCTCAGGTTTTCCCAGAAAATTCACTGCTTGCATTAGAAGCAGATGATGTGCTTGTTGCAGGACCCCAGTTCCAGAAGACTTTGCCCCAACAGCTATATAAATCAGATATTTTATCCACAGATTATATATTTTAACACATTCCCTTCAATTAACCAGAACATCATGATATTTTTAAATATAATATTTTCTTTATAAGGCTTTATTTCAAGCACATTCCTAGTTCTTTACTGTTTGAACTTAATGTTTCCATACTATAAATGAATGTTTTGTAATTGATGATGGACTAGCTAAGGACTAAGATATGCATTATAAACTGTATTATAAGATGGAAATTGTACTTACATTACCAAAACTCTTTTTCCTGGCAATTTACATTCGAAGGAACTGATTGAAAATGCATTAAATTGAAGTCAACTGAGGCTGGACATCTAAGAATATCTCCAAAATAATGTATGATGTTGACCACTTGATCAAATGGTTTACCTATTTAGAAAACTTCTCCTCCCCTGCTCCCTCTCTCCCCCACCCTATACAAGCCTACAAAACTATTTTTAAAGCCTGAAGCAATCCACATGTCCCCACACCATTCTTAATGTCATGCAACATATATCTGCAATTTCACATTATAAAAATATCACTCTGTTGGATAGAGACAGAGACCTCTTTATTATTACAGAGACTGCGTGAACGCAAAAAAGCAGGGTTCACAGGAGAGAACAGGGTTCAGAGGAGATCCAAGTAGTATGCAACCTAAATATGCCAGTATGCCTTAAAGCCAGTTCCACTTGCCCCGGGACCAATGATAATTCAGTTGCTTTGTTTAAAAGTTAGTAGCACAAACACAATTAAAAAAAACCAACCAACCAAACATAATTCCCTCAATGATATCATAGGTTAGACATTTAACCATGTCTCACTGGAAACATGGTTTAATCTGCCTCCTTTTTGTTCACATATCTGCCCTGGAAATAAAGTAGGCTCCTGACAAAAGAGGCCACTTTAAAGGCTAGTTTAGCAGTAAGACACCCTTACAGACTGGTTATTGTTCATTCAGAGAGTTAGAATGGGTAGGACTAGCATTGCTTAGTGTTTGCCATATTCACTAGCATACATCTAATGTAAGATATCTTTATGTGGATGCCTACTTCTCAGTTAACCATTCTGGACTGTTTCTTTTGCAAAGATTAAGAAATAGACATTTCCAAGGAACAATGTACCTGTCCTGTTTTGAACACATTCTTTAGAATGAGATGAAATGTTTCTACCGTCTGTTCATTAAAAGGGAAGCCTAAGTTAACTAATTCACACTTTGTAAAGTCCAAGGTTGATAGCTGAATCACAGCTAGTATAGATGCTAGTTGGCAAAATGATAAAAACCACTCAGTTCAGTTTTCTAATTTTAGGCACTCATGCGTTGGCACCCAACATTTTTCCAGATAAAATTCCCCATTTAAAAATCCCTAAGAGGTTTTTTCCTTTCCAGACAAACTATAGCAGGACCCTGACGGCCAACATTTGCACTTACAAGTTAATTCATCACCAAGAAATTCAGGAAGTACGTACACCAGAAACAAGGATTTTTGTCTCTAAAAGAGACCCTAAAATACTCAATATTTTTTCTTCAGCATAAAGGCTCCTCCACAGCAGAACCATACCAGGCAAGTTGATGACACCATGTGTTATAGGATACCCCTTTGGTCAGTTTGGATCAGCTGTCCCAGCTGTCAGGTGACCATCTCCAACAAGTATTGGACAATGTTTTCCTTAGACCTCCTCCTGATATTGACATACTTTAAAAGACTTGATGTCTGACACAAGACTGGCCCACTGGCCAGTTTCAAGTTTAGTTGAGCTTTGGCTTTTTGTGTCTTCTTCCTGCATATGCAAACCACAACCCCTCAATCTTCCTGTGAAGCCTGAACTCGCTTCCAGAGATCATACAATTTCTTTTTATTCATGATTTCCAGGAGTACCCTGTTCAGTCAAGCTGGTCCTTTGCCCCACTTGCTTCTTTTAAATGGCAGTATCCATATTGTAATAGACTATATACTGTAGTAATCACATTCCACAAGTTAAGAATATCTTGCATGAAACTGGAGAATAGACTATGACGAGGCTGAGAAATGTGTAAACCATTATAACTGTGAAAGCATTCAAACTAACCTGCAGAGCCCAGGGAAGTTTATCAAAATACTGTCAATTCCTCTAAAGTATTTTTAATAAAGCTTCACCATATATTTACATACGACAGGAAAAAAAATCAATATTCAGATAAGCCCATTATTCCTCTCCATTTTTTTCAGCACCATGGTAATATTTTCTCTCTTATCAAGCTAAACAATACTGAAAAATAAATGATTACATTTATTAGAATCCTAGCAAATCCAAGAAATCCTATCTGTCAACATCCACTGCATGAATACAAATATAACCTACTTAGCAGTACATCAGCAGGATAACATTTTATTAAGAAAAAAACCCCATGAAATTCTGAAGATATGGAACAAAATCCCCTCAGTTTTCTATTCAGTTAATGAAACTTTCCAGTGCAACATGACAGCCTGATGAACATTATTGATCTACTCTAATTTGCCATTCCCACACAACTTTTGGTGGAAATATAAAAATAATTTAAGATTGTTGAGTTTGTTTAGATAAATATTTTGAAGGTTTCCCTGCTTATTTTCATTTTATTTTGCTATTGAGAATAATGAAAGTCCAAAATGTCTCAGAGAAACACTGTATCTTGGATAAAAAATCCACAATAACAGCTACAGCCTGAAAAATGGTCTGGTCTTCTGTTTGCCTATATATCACACATGTAAAAAGGTAAATAAGAACAACTTTCCCTTGTTTCATGTACTGAAAAGCTTGAGTGAAAATGCGTAATATGCAATTGCTGTAGTCAATGGATTCATGAAAAGGTTATTATGCAAGTGGCATAGGTAGTACTTTACACAGGGCTTAAGTTTGTTTTTATTTGAAGATTATATGACCAGGATTATGTTTAAAACCTTTCTTAACTTTCAGTGTTCACTGAACCACTCAGGAGACTGTCATCTTTGACAAAAGAAGATGTCATTGCAAAGTAACTTCCAGATAAAATCTTTTGTCACTATTTGTTTGAATACTAAGCTACAGTCCTACCGAATTTAATGAGAGCACTTTGTGCTAAAGTACTGTCTAGTACATGTGTAGCCTGCAAAGCTGGTTATACAATTCGTAGTTTTTTACCTTATACATATTTGGATAATAACCACAATTCACAAAAGGTGCATAACTGTGGAATATTCCAGAGGATTAGTGCTGAGCATTTTCACTAAGTGATTCATTTCAGGTGTCTTGTCCACCTTGCACTACATTAAGTACATCAAGTATCAGCCAGAGCCTCTGCTGGATTACATAAAATTGCCTTGCTTTGCAGATCTGCAAACTATAAAGTGATAAGTACTTGGATAACCAACACTGTCTTCACTTTTATTACACTTGTTGCACAGCAGAGCAGAGTATGAGTGCCAAAGTATGATGAAAAAGTCTTTTATAAAGCACTTCATAGTGATTTATAAAGTTATCTCTCAGACTAATACATTGTCAAAATCAAATAAACTCTCAACTTTAGCAGCATGCTGTTTAGCCATAACTATCACCCTCCATGTTCCAGAGGAAAAAAAACCAAAACGTTTTTATTTAGTTGGAGATTCCACAGATATAACAAAAGCAATATAAACAAAACAATAATTTTAAAAATCTGTCAATCTTAAACTGTTCTAAAACTCTAGAAAGGGAAAAAGCTTCTTTCCCACACGACATCCTTGTCTTTAAATTGGAGAGACATCAATTTGATTGATGGACCACTCGGTGGATAAAGAACTGGCTCAACGGCTGCACGCAAAGAGTTGTGGTAAATGGCTCCATGTCCAGTTGGAAACCTGTAACGAGTGGTGTCCCTCAGGGATTGGTGTTGGGACCGGTCCTGTTCAACATCTTTGTCAGCGACATGGACAGTGGGATTGAGTGCACCCTCAGCAAGTTTGCTGACGACACCAAGCTGTGTGGTTTGGTTGATACGCTGGAGGGAAGGGATGCCATCCAGAGGGACCTTGACACGCTTGTGAGGTGGGCCGACGACAATCTTACGAAATATAACCAAGCCAAGTGTAAGGTCCTATACCTGGGTAGGGGCAATCCCAGGCACAGCTACAGGTTGGGCAGAGAAGAGATTCAGAGCAGCCCTGCAGAGAAGGACTTGGGGGTGTTGGTTGATGAGAAACTTAACATGAGCCAGCAGCGTGCGCTTGCAGCCCAGAAAGCCAACCATATCCTGGGCTGCATCAAAAGAAGCGTGACCAGCAGGTCAAAGGAGGTGATCCTGCCCCTCTACTCTGCTCTCGTGAGACCTCACTTGGAGTACTGTGTACAGTTCTGGTGTCCTCAACATAAAAAGGACATGGATCTGTTGGAGCGAGTCCAGAGGAGGGCCACGAGGATGATAAGAGGGCTGGAGCACCTCCCGTATGAAGACAGGCTGAGAGAGTTGGGGCTGTTCAGCCTGGAGAAGAGAAGGCTGCATGGAGACCTCATAGCAGCCTTCCAGTATCTGAAGGGGGCCTACAAGGATGCTGGGGAGGGACTCTTCCTTAGGGACTGTAGTGGTAGGACAAGAGGTAATGGGTTCAAACTTAAACAGGGGAAGTTTAGATTAGATCTAAGGAAGAAGTTCTTTACAGTGAAGGTGGTGAAGCACTGGAATGGGTTGCCAAGGGAGGTTGTGGATGCTCCATCCTTGGCAGTGTTCAAGGCCAGGTTGGACAGAGCCTTGGACCCCGTGGTTTAGTGGGAGGTGTCCCTGCCCATGGCAGGGGGGTTGGAACTAGATGATCTTAAGTTCCTTTCCAACCCTTACTATTCTATGATTCTATGATTCTAAGTTGTTCCGAAATGTATGAATTCTTTTGAATAGCCAACTGTCTCACTTCAACAAGCTTCTGAGAAATATGCTAATTAAAAAATCAAAGAAAACCACTCTTTTATTCAGTAAGTGACAATTGTATAACGGACTGTTGCCTATGAAGGCTTGTAATGGATTGTTTGCCTTATTGCTGTCCTTTTACTTCAAGAGCAGTTGCACGAAAGGCTGCTGCTTCAGATTGTATTGGATGGTTTGCCCCAAGCTGGGTAGTATTAGAATTCAGGTGCTGTATACTGGATCAGCGCATCTCGTCCATGTCCCAACCCTGACAGTAGCAAGTTCACATACTTCATATCCATAAACTTCTGAAGACAACTGCTGAACTGCCATCCAGAGAGAAATATTTCCTGAATTTTCCTGTTTGTGGTTGGTTGAGGACCTGAAACTTGGAGGTTTTATTTCCCTTGTGCATGTGCACACACATGCATGTGTGTGTTGTGTATGCATCTATGTACGTACATAGGTGTCATATGACATCAGTGTTATACTAGGCATCAGTGCCAGCATTGCAACACACTACCTGAATGCTTACTTCTCCATATAATGAATTATCTGTTCTGTATATATTGTCATCAGAAGTTTGTATGATAATTGGAACTTGCATTATTTGGGTTTTCTTTTTTTTTTTTTCTTTGCAGTATATGTTTTTTGGGGTTTTTTTTATGGTTTACCCACACATTTTATAGAAGGATGTTTCATTTCTTTTAAGCCAAGCCTTGTGGATCAAAAATCTGATACCTTTGAAAGGCAATAAAATCTATCTTGGTGGAGGCTACCAATGGGAAGAAAAGAATACTGGAAATAAAAACTCAAAGCAGAAATAGAATCTATGCTTTTATAACATGGTTATACTTTAGATATATTTTACTCAAAACTAAACAAAAGAACTTTTGATGGAGTCAAGTTTGACTAAACTCTATCATCAGCTCAAAGCACTAGTTAAGTTGGACTGCACCCAAGACAGTTCCGATCCCTTAGAGTACTGAAGTTATTCAGGAGACTCCCTACTCAGCCTAAAGCCACTTTAACTTTCCTATGACTAGAAATGTCTCTTTGGGGGAAATAAGACTATCACAAATCAAGTTTCAATGAACAGGCACCTAAGCTTTCTTTATATTGCTGGAGAAATCTAAAGTTACCTGTTATCAAATTTGTAGCTGACTTGTGGTTCACATTTTGTGTGACAATACACAGTTCAGAATATTCAGCCATTATACTTCAGTTCCAGTGTTTCCTCAGAGCATTTCACTTCTAAACTAGGTAGCTACATCCCAAAAGAGTGACAAAATTGATTGGTTATGGGATGATCTTGGAGAGGGAGAAGAGAGGCTAATCTTGAAACTCATGTACAGCTAGGAATATTGAATTGTAGCTTAGTGATAAGAATACATAGCTGCAAATGAAAAAACAAAACCCAAGCAAACAAACAAACAAACAAAAAAGCCCAAATCACCCAACCTGTAGATTCTAGGGCTGTTTTCTGCAGATTATTTCTGGTTTTGTAGGTTCACAGAATGGGCCAGTTACTTAAAGGCCTTTAGTACATTCTCTTTTCATGTGGACTCTCCACCAAACACTTGTAATTTAGAAGCCTACTGAGAGAGATCTTCATGACCTTGTCTTATTTCTCCTTTCTCCGCAAGATTTTTAATATGCAAAACACTCACATTTTCTGTAGAAAATTCTGAAAGTATGTTGCTTTCAGACCAGGTAGAGAAAGAGATGGAACAAGAGATTCCTGCATTTTGCTGCCAGACTCCTCAGTGCAGGATTAGCCCATGCCCATTTAGGTTACAATTTCAGTTACCATTGTTCTGTAAGAAACCGAAGACCATGGAGTGAACCAATGGAATTTGTTATATGTAAATGAAGCATGTTTAGTTTCAATGCCTGTGAAAGTCAAATGCAAGTGGCATACATTTTAGAAAATGTATGCGTATGAGCATGCAAATATCTCTATAAAGAAGTGGGTTTACCACCTAACTCTTTACAAAAAAAGAACATGAACTATAAAGTAAAACAATAATGTTAGGAATACCAGACAAATATTTATATAAGACTTTATGCTGTCAGCTGTTAAAACCAAGAATATCGTCTGGAAAAAAACCTCTTCCCAAACGAGTGTGAACTGTTTGGTTTCCTTTCTGTTCAAAGTCTAAAAAAGATTAATTTCTTATAAAAAAACCCCAAAACATAAAGATGACAACTTAATATTTTTATACAACCTGAAGTCATCAATCAATTTTAAAAAGTCTATTGTCTACTGCCTTTTACATACATGTACTGCATGACAGAATTTGCCAAAATGCTTAGTCAATAAAACTACCTAGAAAAGGAGGGGAAGTACGTTCTATAAAAAACAAACAGTCTATAAAGTAAAAAAATTGAAATGCTTTCCAGAACCTTTGATAATAATTTCTTCCAGCAGACAGCTGCTTTGTACATGTTGTGCCATGTTTATTTTAGAAATTTTCACTTTCTTTTATAACTGCATACCCTTCTAATCTATTAATTCCTGTTATCCATACCCTCCTCCAGCTTCAGGATAAAGGAAAGAAAGTTTCTTTAGTTTCCTTTATTTTGTATAGATAAGTATTCTTCTCACTTTCTATTTTGTATCTGTTTAATTTCAGATTTCTTTTCCTGCACCTACATGATCAGTGTAGTTTATGTTAACAAATCTCACTATGGTTCAGAAATCATTATTTCACTTTCTCTATTGGATGTACTTGAGCTGAATCTTTCTACAGTCATATTTATTTCCAAACCTGATTTCTATTGGTGGCACATTTTGCTATGTGGACTAGTTATTCTCTTCATTATTTGCCTCCAGAGATAAGATGCCATCTTACAGCTTTCCTGTGTGGTATTCCAATCCTTCTCCATGTTAACATTACCTCACAACTTTGTGAAAGTGTTTCTACATATGGATTTGTTTATTTAAAGCAGTATGAAGTATTTGACCCACCTCCTGCTGAATTCCCTTGCACGTTTTAACAAATCAAAACTGCCTTTACTGTAGGTATAAAACCTTATCTCACTGTAAGCTTGAATGTTTATTTCTGAAATGCACAGCATCTAAAAAAATGTAATTAAAAATACAGAACATTTCAAAGCAATCCTGATATATGTCTAGTTAAAAAGCTCAGAAAGCTTGTAAATTAATTCTTCACTATGATCAACTACACTTATTTGAAGATCTTTTATTTTTAATCCCAGCAAGAAGTCTTATACATAATGTACTTGAGATTCTCTTTGCAACTGTCTTTTCAAATGCCATAGCATCTGGGTATGTCTTAACAAACATTTCTAAGTCCTTGATTAAGCTTTTCCTTGATAAGTTCAAAGACTTGAAGCATACAGAAAGAAACTCCCTGTAAATATTATTAAGTCAGCCACATTTTTTTACTCCCTGATGACAGCTATGAAATGAATTTCCTATTACATTTTTCATCTGAGATCTGGGTTGTATGTTGAGGAATCCCCAAAGCCTGAAGCAAACACATATTTTACTGTGTATGCATGATAAGTATTTTGCCTCCAGGATAGCTGTCATTTGACTACAAAATGTATTAGATTTATATTCTGAATATATAATCCTTATTATAATGTTTCATATTAATAAATTAAAATATAACAGTTATGATAGGAAAGCAGCAAAATAACATTTCAATGGCAGTTTATTTTCATATTTTCCTTACCATTCAGTCAAAAATCTTGTGAAAAAACCCGAAAGGCAAATAAAGCTGTAGACAGGGTTGTGCGGTTGGTTTATTTTTTTTCATAAAATGTTTACTTGGTGATATGCTTCCCCACCATGTGATAGTTTCCCATATCAGTTGTGGCTAAAATGTAAAATTGATGTTTGGATTATTGTATGCTGTATTGATATTGCCACAGTTTCCACAAGAGAACGCATGTCTTAGCTAATCCCTGTCTGGATAATTAAATTTCTGGATTGTCTAGGCAGTATTACTTCAAGTATTCACTTTCTTTACTTTTGGCTGGAGTTTAGCTTCTTTTCTAAACAGTAAGTAAACAGTTCAAGTTACTTCAGATGTTGCTGAGATTCAATGATACGGTAAAGATATTTTGACATGCCATACCATTAGAGAAAACCAAAGAGAAAACATAAGTCATAGCCTTGGCTATTACCCGGTGGCAAATGCTCCTCAATTGTTTCTGCTAATTTAAAATGTTCTGCTCTCAGAAATGCATTCTGGAGAATTTTCCTATTGAAAGTTCAGTTACAGAAAACAGTTCAATATTACCTACTAAGTTCTAAAAAGAAACATTTTAAAATAAAGGACTTAATTACTACTTTTTAAATAAATTAATCCATTAAAGTGAACTTGATGATTTAAAGCCAAGTTGGAATAAAATATTTTAAAAACGTTTGGTTTGGCAATATTTTTCAATATAAATATGCAAGTAAGCATATATTACATTTGTTTTCTGTGCAGCACTGTACATTTAGAAATAAGACTTTATAACATATAGCAAATCTGATTATTTATAATGGAAAGTGAAACATTCAGTGAGATAGGTTCTGATTGCACAGAAAGGAAATTCCATGTAAAAGACAATTTGTCAAATTGAGGTAAAGGCAACTTTGCTAACAAGGTAAAGAAAGCTTTAAACTAAGTATGTCAGGGAATATTGATCAGAGGGAGAACAGTGAGGGTAACACAGTGGAGGGAGCTTGTTACAGTAGGCCAACCAAATCAAGAAACTATGGACAGGCTCAGCTTAAAATAACTTGGTAAAATATCTGTACAGCAGACTCTGGTTCTTGTGAGGACTTGAACCTCCCTGCTGAAAGAGCAGTACAGCGGGATGCAAGCAGTAGGAAGTTTGTGGAGAAACTTAAGTATTGTGATTAGCAAAACCAAAGAACCCTGAAATATCTACTCTTAAAATCAGCAAATGAGTAGAATTAGGCCATTGTCCCCATTGCAAAACCCATCAAGATAATTCAGCAGAATAAACTGTATTTCCAGAATTCCTTGCAAACTATGGTAGTGTCTTACTTAGGTGGCTAGGATTTATTGTGGGAGTTATTTGGGGATTGGGCTAGGTGACCTTTGAAGGTCCCTTTCAGCCCAAACTATTCTATGATTCTATGAGGTAGAGGGAAGAGAGTTCTTGGATGGAGCAGAGAGAATTTTGAGACTTTGTAAATCTTACTATGGAATATTGTAAAGGAATTATTTGAAACCTATGGTGAGATATATAGGGTAAGGACCAAAGGAGGGGAAAGGAAAGGATGCAGATGGATAGGGAAGGAGTATGGGAAAATACAGGGAAAAAGTTCTGCTTCTTTAAGAAATTGATGTTTTCCAGATATTTACATGATTCTGTGTTACACTGAGAATATTAAATCATTAAACATAAGAAGTTGTTGTTACTATAGTCCTGAGATTAAAATGGAACTAATAAAATTAGCAGTAAAATTAATGCTTAAATTTTTCTTCTTAACAAAAGATGACATTTAAATAGCTTTCTTAGCTAGTTCTGAAATTATAGGAAAAATGTCGTGACTTAATAAAGCCATGATTTACCTTATACAGTAGATTAAACATTTTCACTTATCAAAATAGTTCTGAAGATACCCTTTCAAAAAATCTGTAAACCAGAATGTGTTTTAAATGTTTTTTGGTCATTGTATGAATATGGTAAATCTATGGAATACTGGAAAGTCATAGATAGGCACAAGCTTTAGGTATTACTTTGAATCCTTACATGTTTATTAAAAGCATAGATGTATTCTATATACACTTAGTCATCAGAGATCTTCCTACACAATCTGAATGGGCCCTACTCTAAAAAGCAACACAACATGTTTTAATTCTGAAGAATCATTCTGATCACACATGAAAATGGCTGAACTTTCTTGGGTTTAGGATTAAAAATCTCCTGGAAGAGACTAAGCTAGGAAAGTTTTACCCAGATAAGTAAAAACTAGAAGATGCTGTTGGCAGATAATGCAAAAGCATACAAGAAAAACAAATGGTTGAAGTTGTGGTCTTTACTGCAATAACAGCTGTAGAAATGCTACTAGCATATAATTTCCTTCTTTTAATTATAAGTTGAATTTCACTCGCATCAATGAATATTAACTGTAAATACCATAAATGAGAGACCTGATACTCATCCATTTCTTATATTTTCATGTTTGACATCTCATTTTTGTTCTCATAGTACTTCATAGTCACTCTAGCCACCTTAGATGAGAAGACAAAAACATCCCTACTAGCAGACCTATCCTTATGTACACATAGGTTTTTACTTTCAGTGTCTTCCTGGGGACCATCTGCTTTATTGTTAAGGATTGCCACATGTCATTTTCCTGAATCCATTGTTTATTGCTATGATGTATTTCATTCTACATAGACTTGGGGAATCCAGCTCCATCTCCATGTAGCAGGCTGCTCCTTTTCTTAAAGCTGTATTCCCTGTTCAGTCAAGCTATCCTTCAGCTTGTTGACCATTTTTTTAAGCTCTTACTGACTTATGATAAGACTTTTATTTTTGCCATCATTAATGTCAAGATGCAGAGAATATAATTTTTAACAAAAAAAAAAGGTATTTTGGAATGTGTTTAGAAAACCCACAGAAGAGAAGGGACACTTGACTTAGTCCTGCAATGGATGGGACTCTGTACTCAATGTACACTATGAGGCTAATGCGCTAAAATTAAGTGCTTTAGAAGCAGGAAATCTGCCTATGAGTAGGTGCAGCCAATAGATGAGATGTAAAAAGAATCTCCTAGAAGGATAAGTCCAAAACAAAAATGTTACATTATTTTTTCACAACACTGTCCACTATGGGATATTCCCACACTGAAGGCATTCTTTATATGGATGAATCAGATGGATAGTTCCAAATCAAATGTAGGTAGCAGAGGTTTTAGAACAAATTGATAGAATTAACTTCTTGGTCAAATGACAAATAAACTGATCTCATAAGGAACTGGAGGAATTCAAATATAAATGTCAGCATCCTGTCTGTTTAAACCACTCTTTGTAAAAAGCAAAAATGATTACATTTAGTACCACGTTTGTGATAAAGGACTTTAACAATGAAGGGGAAACTACAGCAAGTCAACCTTCATTTCTGGTAAAAGATGGAATTAGTAGGCACATCAGTATATGTAATATGTAAGGGGAAAGGGACTACAAATCTTTTGCATCAGAAATTCCGATCTCTCAAATCTACAGAAATTTTTAAAGAAGTCAAGTAGGACATCAATCTATGTCATCTAGTTGTAATAGAATCATAGAATCATAGAATAGTCAGGGTTGGAAAGGACCTTAAGATCATCTAGTTCCAACCCCCCTGCCATGGGCAGGGACACCTCACACCAAACCATATTACCCAAGACTCTATCTAACCTGGCCTTGAACGCTGCTAAGGACAGACCATTCACAACTTCCTTGGGCAATCTGTTCCAGTGCCTCACCACCCTCACAGTAAAGAACTTCCCCTGTTTAGGTTTGAACCCATTACCCCTTGTCCTATCACTACAGTCCCTAATGAAAAGTACCTCTCCAGCATCCTTGAAGGCCCCCCTCAGATACTGGAAGGCTGCTATGTATGAAGATTTCCAAAATCTGACACTGTAATTCATTTCTAAAGGATTTTTTTTTAAAAAAAAGGTCCTGTAAAAAGTCAGTAACTTAGTACATGATAAGAAATAAAGGGTATGAACAAAATTGAAGTTTTCACTCTAGAGGGAATTGATCATTGCAGCTCTCTGGAAACTGTGCTGATCAATATATTTTTAACTGTTCTAGAAAACAAAGACTGCTTTTGTCTTGATCAAAGACATGATCACAGAGATGTTTTAAAAAAATCCCACTATATTGACACAGCACACAATGAAAATGAAATTCCATGTCAATAAATGCAAAGAAGACAATGGAGGAATATGTCTTAACTAGACATATAAAATATTGGCTGCCAAATGAATTATTATCACTTTAGGAAAGAGGCAAATTAATTTACTGGGTGTTTCAATTAAAATAAATAATGAAGAATGTGAAGGCCTTTCTTCACACGATGTAATTAAATTGTGAAATTTGCCATAGTGTGTGTACAGGCCAAAAATATAATAGAATTAAAACAGGACCAGAAGTAAGCCACAGAGGACAGATTTTTTAGTGGCCATCAAGAACAATAAGTCTAAATGTATCTGAAAAAGTCCTTAGGACACTTATTTCCAAATGTAATCACAGTACAAAGCCTTCACTTACTGTTATTTCTGCTTTTCTGAAGTATATGCTTATAACCTTTGGATTTTTATCCATTTTGCACTACAAGATTAATAACACACTTTAAGTTTTTACTATATGAGCTAGCTTGCACAAAACAATCTTGCCTGATATTTTTGTGGTTTTTATTAATATGCATTAAAGCATTTTGCCCTTTCTGAGAGTGTCTAAGAATTATTCAATATGTAAAAATTTCTTGAAAAGAATTAGCATTTAAAGTTAGTTTAAAAAGAAAATCTGGAATTGTAATTCAGCATATTTTAAGTCATTATTTGAAGTTTAAACCTATTTTTTGTTATTTTTCATAATCTTTTCATTAGACAATACAGAAATTTAATTTTTAATCTTGAGCTCAGTGGGAAGTTCCCTGTTTATCCATAATGGCTGCTCTTGAATTTGTTGAACTTTCTGCACATTGGAATGGATCATTCTTGTGCTGTTAGGAGGATGTCTTTCATAAGCAAATAGCTTCTGGGCCCGATTGCTCTCCAACACAGTTTCCCAATGGATCTTGCCAAACAAGCTGAAATTCCCACAGCAAGCTGAAATCTACTCTCCTGAATCCCAGGGCAGTGGTTCTACTATTGAACTTTCTCACTTTCAGGATTTTAAACTCCCATCATGGTTACTACTGCCAAGGCTGCCTCCAGCCTTCATATCTGTAAAGGTATCCTCCTTCTTTGCGAGTAACAGATCTAACAGAGTATCCCACTGTCCTGGGTTCAGCTGTAGCAGTCATTTTTCTCCTTCTTAGTAGCTGGTGCAGTGCTGTGTTTTTTAACTTTCAGCCTGGGAACAACGCTGATAACACCGATGTTTTTAGTTGTTGCTAAGTAATGTTTATTCCAACCAAGGACTTTCTCAGTCTCATGCTTTGCCAGGGAGGAGGGGAAGCCGGGAGGAAGCAGAGACAGGACACCTGACCCAAACTAGCCAAAGGGGTATTCCATACCACAGCACGTCATGCCCAGTATATAAACCGGGGGGAGTTACCCGGAAGGCCCAGATCACTGCTCGGGTCGGGCTGGGTATCGGTCGGCGGGTGGTGAGCAATTGTATCCTCTCCCCTTGTTATTTCACTAATCGTTATTATCATTGGTGGTAGCAGTAGTGGTTTTGTGTTATACCTTAGTTGCGGGACTGCTCTTATCTCAACCCGTGGGAGTTACATTTCTTCCCATTCTCCTCCCCATCCCTCCGGGAGCGGGGGGAGGAAGAAGGGGGGGAGGGGGAGTGAGCGAGCGGCTGTGTGGTTCTGAGTTACCGGCTGGGCTCAAACCACGACACCCACCTATTTCAGCTATCGATTGACTGCATAATTATAGCAAAATGTTACAATAAAATAAACTTGCCTGGTGACAATAATTTAGCAGAACCTTGACTGTACATCTGATGAAGGTCTCACCCAATATACTCCCATATAATTTATTTTCTTAATGTGATTTGTTCACAAGGTTATACCGATCACAACTCTGCTTTTAATTCTGTTGTGGAAAGATCTGCCTGTACATAAAATAGCTTTCTAACAGAATTACCTTTTAATTTAAATGCAAGTGCATTTTTTAGAGAGGAAGCATGGGTCGACTGACAGCAAATCTAAGAAAGCTAAGTGATTCAGTTCACTTTAATGTTATATTTACTTCAAAAGTGACTTTTGAGGTGAAATGGTAAATATTTTTAGTTATCACTCATCAATGTTTTACAGGAAGCATGTTATATTAAACTAGTCCAGATCAAATAAATCTCCTTTACGGTCCTAGCTCTTAAAATTTTCTTTCCTGTTTTACTCCTTTCAGTTATTTAAAAGACTACTCTATTTGCTAGTCTCTCCAAGGGAATTTGAAATCCTTCATGAAATTCTTCCTCAATATTGTAATTATTATCAACTTTAACTAGCCTCACAGTAGTTTGTCATGCAGACTCATAAGGGTTATCTAATTTAAGCAGCTTTAAAAATTTTAGAATTATTTATACAAATAGAGCCATTACTTTTCACAAACAGTTTGTCGTGGTTTGAGCTCAGCCGGTAACTCAGAACCACACAGCCGCTCGCTCACATCCCTCCTTCTTCCTCCCCCCACTCCTGGAGGGATGAGGAGGAGAATCGAAAGAATGTAACTCCCACGGGTTGAGATAAGAGCAGTCCCGCAACTAAGGGTTAATACAAAACCACTACTGCTACCACCAATGATAATAATGATTAGTGAAATAACAAGGGGAGAGGAGACAATTGCTCACCACCCGCCGACCAATACCCTGCCCAACCCGAGCAGTGATCTGGTCTTCTGAGTAACTCCCCCCAGTTTATATACTGGGCATGACGTGCTGTGGTATGGAATACCCCTTTGGCCAGTTTGGGTCAGGTGTCCTGTCTCTGCTTCCTCCCGGCTTCCCCTCCTCCCTGGCAAAGCATGAGATTGAGAAAGTCCTTGGTCGGGGTAAACATTACTTAGCAACAACTAAAAACGTCGATGTTATCAGCGTTGTTCCCAGGCTGAAAGTTAAAAAACACAGCACTGCACCAGCTACTAAGAAGGAGAAAAATGATTGCTATAGCTGAACCCATGGCACAGTTACTTAAAATATTCATAATAGTAAATGTGTCTTCATCTTTCATATAATTTCATGACTAGAACATATAATGTGTAAGGCCTGTTTTCCAGGATTTCTCTTGGAAGTATATCCAGTTCAGCTACTATTGTGCTCTTCTTTTTTTTTTTTTTTTTTTTTTTTTTTGAGAGAGAGATTTATATTTTGGAGTTTTCGCACTTAATCTACTCACACTATACTTTGCCATATTTTTCTGTAAGAATCAGTCTTCTTACCATCAACAAACCCAAGGATAATTTATGCACACTCGTTTAGATTGTTCATAGGCAGTTATATGGAAAAGAAGATCTATGGGAAAAAAGGGCTTGCTTTACTGAAAACTTTAAAATATTAAAGCTAATACAAAGCCAGTTCCTGCTGATGACAATGCTTATTTTCTTTAGCAATTACTTTATTTGCTAACAGAAAAACTTGAAAATTCTTCTTCTGTAAATTTGTTTCATGCTTAGCCTAAACTGAAAATATGCTATTTGTACAAATCAGGTATCTTTAACACTGTAATTCTGTAAATGTGTTAATAAATACATGTGTTTCCAAAATAAAGGAATACAAATTCTGATGAACTTCAAATATATCTAAAACAGCATCAGTGATGTATGAAAGTTAACAGATTTTCAGTCTGACTGCTGCTTACATTTATATATGTAGTGAAGAATATATGAGATCCTACAGCAAAAGTAGAATTTAAAATCTCTTTTGTAAAAGATAAAGATGACTGGACTTCTTACAAAATAATTTCTTATGTTTCTAGAATATTCATACGATATTGTATATGAGCACATATCCTGCAAATGCAAAGCTGAGTCTTGATAAGCTTGCATCTTCTATTTTGAAAGAGAAACCCAAATACACATGTAATTACCAAATAATTTTTAATGAAATGTTGACTGTCATGAATAATGCAAGCTATTCAAGATGATCAATGCTCTTGACAGACATGCAACTGTGGTTTACTCAAGTGGATGTATGATATTTAATATAGTAATTCTGCATCTTTTCACTAATATCCTGCTGTTTAAGTGAATTTAAAAAAAAAAAACCAAAAAACAAAACCAACGAAAATACAGATACAAACACACAAAAACTAATCACGTGTGTAATTACTCTGTAAAAACATGATGAGAAGAAAATGCAAACTTTGATTAAAAACTAAATCTATTTACTTCCCAAGGGTTATCATGCCTCTTTAAAAGCAAAAAGAGAACCCATGTTTTGTAAAATCTAGGCTTCATCAGTGTGACTGGACATTACATGCTCTGGTAGCCCTCTGCTTGATCAGCTCAGAAGGAACAGAAACAATCTGTGTTGTGTAGGTAGTGAAGTTTTTATAGCCAGTCGTGAAGTTTTAATATTAGGAGTTTAATAGAAGAAAGACTAAGAGTGATCAGTTGGGGAGTGGAGTTGGACCAAAAGTATGAATTGTTCTTGACTTGAATATCCTGAAAAAGCTGCTGCTGAAACTAAGATCTGTTTCAGGATTCTTTTATTTGCACAGAACAAGTATCCTGTAATTGCAACTCAGTCTCATATAATTATCAATGTTTGATGGTTATTAACAGGGAAAATTAAACACACACTGTTATTTCCACAGATGGATTATTTTCACCCCATCTCATAGTCTCTCTCCCCTTTCTTTTTTCAGCCTCTCATGAAATTTGGTAATAAAAAGTTTTATATAGTATATATACACATATAGAATGTATATACTTTTCTCCATATATTCATATTACATATATGTGTGTGTATACACATACCCACTCACACGCATAAGTAGAAGGGCTTTTTAAGAAGCTGTCATTTAAATTGTCACAAAACTTAATCCATTCAGGCTTCAGCCACAAGGAACATGGTCCTTAAAAAATGAAACTTACGTCTTCTGCTGCTTCTGCAGTTTGTCCATGCTAATGGAAGCTAAATGAATTGCTGCCAATTACTCAAAAACATAGAAAATCAAGAGAAGCTATGTGGGTCATCTTAGAATCTTCTTTAGTTCACAGAAGAATCTGACTCCTATATTATACTGAAGTTTTCATAAACACACACAAAAAAAATCAGATTCTTTTAGGTATTCTCTTGATAAGGAATTACAAAGGGGCAACAAATATTTTATATCATTACACATGCTGGTTTAGAAAGATTCTTTCCCAGGACCATGACATGTATTAGATCACTGTCTTTTTGGAGAAGATATATCATTATCTACTTTGTTAAATTAAAAGAGAGTAGAAACTTTTTGGCTCCGAATTCTCATTAGTCACAAAGGAGCTGACTGTTGACTGCCAGAGAAATCCAACATTCTGCATTTCTCAAAAGTAGTGATCACGTTACTTCCTGGCTCTTCTAATATCTGCATTTCTTCCCAAGGTATAAGTGGATGTGTATTATAAATGACCTTTTCAACTATGTTGTGCATTTTATAGAAGGTCCTCTCAATGTCATTAATTCATCTCACACATGCACAGACACAAACACACATAAATGCATATGTGCCTGTGTGCATGTTAGTTTATCGTTAATCAATATAAATATACATATAATAAAAATTTTTGAATAAAATTTTATAAAATGGCTAATATTGACAGGCTGACTTTCTGTAATGCTAAATGTACAAGTCACTAGAAGTGTAATACATGTCACAAGAAGCTTACAGATACAATTTGGGTTTTTTTCTGAAAGGAGCAATTTTGTTTTTTACAAGCTTCAGGTGAAGTAGTTAAAACAGAAAACCTGGGGTAGGTAACCATCCAGATCTTGTACAGGTAGTATAAAGTTCATCTATTGAAATAATAAATGTATAATCATCTGTTATGATTTATAATTCTATGCATGAATATCAGCTGGACATCAACTTTCGCCAATTGTAATAGTTTCCTATTGCAAGTGGACTTCTGGATATTGTATCTTCAACTGGGAATGCCTCTGAAAGTACAACTTTTGTAGTCTCTCCAGATGATATGATCTTTACTACTTTCCTCTCATTTCATTTTTATCTATAATTCATTAATTCATGAAGGTCAAAAGTCCTTCAGCTCGTATGAAAAACCTCTAAAGTTTAAAATCCCACAGCAGAAAAAAGTAAAAAAAAATATTTAAAGATCTTTAACTTTCCACTTCTTCTGCCTTTTGGAAGGTTGATCAGTCCCTATGTGACAGTAATATTAATGTTGATTTCTTGAGGAGTACATGTCCTCAGCTATGCAGTATAAATTGCAGATAAAAACAAAACTCTATTAGTATGCACCCTTACACTTCTTTGTCCCTCCACAGTTTCCTCCTAACAATATACTTACTCTTCCACTTATTGAAAAGAACTTCTCCCTTAACTCCAGAGACTTTGTAATAGTAATACATTAAGCTCAAAACCGCCTGGATTTTGCTATTTGAATAGCTGAAGAGAATTTTTATTTCCCTTCAGTTTTTTATCTTAAACAAAAAGGGAATATTAAATATTTAATGTCACAAGTATTGAAATATTATTTGAAAACGTTACCTGTAGAAAAGCAAAAAAAAATATCATCTGTATGCAATTTGAAAAATTTGTTTCTTTGTCATAATACATTTGGGTTTATTTTAATTTAGATAGTTGTAATTCGTAAATATTAGTCATTGCAATTAATGAATGTTGCTAAGCTTCTGGATACATCTGTACAGTGATCTCATTCCTACCTTTTGTTCAGAGATGGCCTTATGTAAAATGTGAAACCAGTCTGACATGGGAGAATTTGGGTGCTACACCCATAAGAACAGAATCAAAGCACTCAGTGTCACATAGTCTCAAATTTTGTACTAAGCAGTATAAGTATAGCAGCTAGTTAGTGGTTTCTATGCTACAATGAGCACACACTTCACAGTTGTGAAAATCAAGGCTCCGGCTCCTCTGGTCCATTTTATACCTCATGTGTAGGGATAATTAGCATTTGTTATGTGGGTAAAGCACAGTTCCCACATGGATAATGCAAATATAAAGTTGTTAACAGTTACATGACAGATTGGATTATCCATGCTTCCTTCTTTCTTTCCTTCCCATATGTACCAGAGTAACTTAAACACGCAGGCTGTATAGGCATACTCTGGGTCTCATTTATTTGAGCAGTCATCTCAGGGGTAGGCCTTATCCCACTGCAATAGGAAAGTTATGACTGATCTAGGTAAAAATTTAGCATGTAAGGCTTGCATGAGAAATTAACAATAATGAAAATACAGAAAAAGATACAGAGTTACTGTAGTGACTCCAGTGAAAGGCCACAAAGAGGGTTAAGGGATAGTGGAGTATCTTTCATAGAAGAAGAGGTGGAGAGGGGTGGGACTGTTCAGCCTGGAAAAGAGAGAACCAGGGAAGTGAAGAAGAGAGAGACAGACTCCTCTCAGTGGTGCCAAGAGGTAATCTGCATAAATTGAAACACATGCTATTCTGTTTGAACATAAGAAAACAGTTGTTTACTGTGAGGGTGACTGAACACTGGAACAGGATTCCCAGGGAAGTTGTGGTGTCTCTGGAGATATGCAAAACCCAACTGAAGACAGCCCTGGGTAACCTGCTGTAGGTGACCATGCTCTGATTTGGGCAGAGGGTGGCTGAAGCAATCTCCAGAGGTGTTTTCTGACTTCGATCAATCTGAGATTCAGTGATTTAGTTTTTCAGTCTTCCTCACCACCCATAGTAGTATTTTTATTGATGCTCTTTCCCCTCTTTCAAGAAGGTATCATAAGCCTAGGAGACACACTTTCTTGACACCGTGTGTGTCACTTCTAATGAGTTCAGACTTGTCAATGAAACCTTAATACGCACTGTGGTCACTAGGTCACTGTTTGTTTGGTTTGAATCATCCCCTCAGATTCTTGCATTTGCAACTGTGGAGTGGCTCAACTTCAAAAAGAGGGGTGGTGAATGCCCCTTTTGGAGTGCTAGAATGATCCCTACTCTTAAGTTCTTTTTCTGACTACATATGATGTCGGAAGATTCCAGTCTTAATGATTTCCTGCTTGGCCATGCACACATCAAGGAAAAGATTCCTCTTTCCTTAAACATTAGACTTATTAAAGTTAGATAACCAAATCTGTGTTGGTCTCCATAGACTCACTTTAAAACAAATGAAAACAAACAGTTAGTTCTGTACAGTTAGAATTTCAGAAACTCAGGATCATATGTGAAAATAACAATTTTGAGCTAACTTTACAAGCAAACTATAGATTACTATCTTGTACTGCATTCTAAACTGCATTAATAAATTATTCTAATTCCACATCAGTGAGGCTACATAATCACAGAAAGGGAATTCATGCTGAATATGATTTAAACAAAATTTGCATTTTTTACCAGAGTTAAAAATTTGGATTAATCTATTAGTGTTAGCTAATAATTGTTTTTAAATTCAAAAGTATCTTTTTTATCTGAGTCACCTTGAGACTTTATTTGTGATTGTGTTTGGGTATTTTTTTCTTTTTTTTTTTTTTTATTTTCAAGACATGATGAAATATCACTACAGCTCACTGAAAAATCTAAGGCTTGATCTAGCAAATTCTTGCTTGTGCAGACAGCCTCACTGGTTTAAAATTATATGGGTTATGAAAAAATAGTCGATAAGGATAATGAGTTCAAGACATGTCATGGAACAGAGATGATGAAATGCTGGAAACAATTAGCAATATTAATTAATAAGACCTAGAAAAAAATTGCCTGACTTAGGCCTTGCTGTCATCTTAGTCAATATTTAACCATAGATCAAATACAAAGCATTGATTTTTGAAGGGTAAGCAAAACAAAATCTGCTTAGGTGATTCAAGTATAATACTTTTGTTAACAGAGAAGCTTAGAAAAGAAGCAAATATCTGAAGAATAATAGAGCACTGTTAAAAGACATTAAAATTAAAAAAAAAGTTAGAATGATTGAATCTGTCTATAAATAATGTAAAACTGTGATGTTCTTTAACAATTTTTGCTCAATAGCAAGCTAAAGAATGTTCCAAGTGAAAAATTGGTAAGTTGAATTGTTGTGACAAGGTTTTGTTCACCAACCCATCTCCCCACAAGGGTATGTAGTGACAGGACAAGGCAGAATAGCTTTGAACTGAAATAGGGTAGATTTAGTTTAGATATGAGGAAGAAATTCTTCATTGTGCGGGTGATAAGACACTGGCACAGGTTGCCCAGAGAAGTTGTGAATGCCCCATCCCTGGAAGTGTTCAAGGCCAAGTTGGATGGGGCTTAGAGTAACCTGGTCTAGTGGAAGGTTTCCGCCCATGGCAGGGGGGTTGGAACTGGATGATTTTTAAGGTCCCTTCCAACACAATCCACTCTATGATTCTACAATTCTATGATCCAAATTAACCAGAGAAAATTCTTGTGTAGCATGAAGTCCAAAAATCAAACTTAAGCAGTGCTTAGCTGCTTCAAAATATGAAACATAAAATTCTTTGTATTAGCTAAAGAACTACCTACAATTAGCCAGTTGTAAATGTCATTTTTATATTTGCATATAGATGGGTAGATGTAGAATCATAGAATCATAGAATAATTAGGGTTGGAAAGGACCTTAAGATCATCTAGTTCCAACCCCCCTGCCACGGGCAGGGACACGTCGCACTGAACCATGTTGCCCAAGGCTCTGTCCAACCTGGCCTTGAACACTGCCAGGGATGGAGCATTCACAACTTTCTTGGGCAACCCACTCCAGTGCCTCACCACCCTCACAGTATAGATAATGTAGATACAGATCATTGCCAAAAGTTTACCATGCTCATTCAGCCTGAAGGTACAGGAATATTACTTGTATCTAAAAGGTGTGTGAACTGCCATCAACCGCAACACTTCTTAGGATAAATTCTACTGTCTGTCTAGTGGGTTTTGACTACAATATATGTAAACAAACCAGGCAAAAAAGCAGTAAGAGTTCCATCTCTTATATGAACTTCCTTACTGAAAAGCTATTGTTTTTTTGTTTTGATTTTTTTTTTCGTCCTGTTTGTGAGTCTTTCATCCTTTTCTCCACACGACCTCACTTCAGTAGGAATTTGAAAGGGTGATGTAATGGCATCTGGCTTTTAAATACCCACCTGTATCTACCACAATAAACCACTTTTACAGGAGACTGAAAAGACAGAGTAAAATAAGAACAACAAAATGATTGTAAAAAAGCCATCGTTGGATTAAGTAACATATAAAGGCAGATAGTGATTGGACTCAACAGTATATACATTGGCAAATGTGAGAGGTATACAAGCCACTGTTTCTTCGCTTCCCCACTTTGTCTCCCGCCATTTCTTTTCCTATATCAGCTTCATTAAAAGAGGTGCACTACCAGGGAAATCAAAAATGCAAGAGGACTACAAGGTCACCTCATCTGCAGAGACTGTATGCATCTTAAACAGTGCACAAGCAGGGCATGGTTCATTCTAGCACCTGTATTTTCTGTTTCCTTAATTGAGCTTAAAAAGAAATAGCAAGGAGTACAGATGTGTTCTATTAAAAAAAAAAAACAAAAAAAAAAAACCCAACAAAAAAACAAAACCCAAAAAAGTTATTCTGGTTTTTGTTGCTTTTTCTGTTTATTTATCTTCTATATCAATACAGAAGTTTAGTTTGGAGGGTTTTTTTTTTAGATTTCAGTTCTGAGAGCATTGTGAAAGGGCCCCCTTTTCCTTGTTTCATCCCCCATCTTTTGTTTTATCACTTTCATGAAGAATTAGAATAACCAGTTTAATTTCAAAAGTGCTGAATGTTCCCTATTGAAATCTGATTGCAGTCCATCAGGTCTTAGTTATAACAACAGGTAAGTAGAAGATACTAAGAAAAATACAATTAGATATTACGTTTCAAAATTTGAGAATTAGAAAGTAACTTGATTGAAAAACTGTGATGCAACAATATATATCGCATAGAATGTGCATTCATTTCTAAACTCAGTGCTAACTAGGATAACTTACATAATCATTATCATGTGCTTCCTCTTTCTGAATTTTTCTCTTTGGCATATTTTGCATTAAGAATTCATTAAGTTTTGGGTTTTAATGTAATTTTTCAATTTAAATTGCCATTCAGTTACTCATTATGGTTATGACTGTGCATGGCTTTTGTCACTAATAGATCTCTGAAAACATACTGTTTATAATTCCAAATCCTCAGCTTTATCATTTAAAATTTTAACTCCTTTCTGGAGCTGGAGTAATGGTGTTTCTTTGTCTTCAGCAAAAGTGTTCTGTTTTAGACAAGCTAGGGAATTTGTTCTTTTCTATTGCACCTTTCTTTCTCGTCATTCAGTAAAATAGTTAAATATGCTCCTAAAGAAATTTGTATTTTCTATACTTGCTCTAGAACTTCCTGTTTGTTTTTCTAGCTGTGAATGTATATGGACTGTCCTAAATGTAGTATGTATCATGATGTTGGGATTGCATTCTCTTCCTTTTCACTACTACTGACACCAGGTTTTCCCTTTTGCATCCCTTCAGTTGCCTCTTCAGTTGCCCTTCAAACCTTTATTGCCTCTTGTCAGGTCAGGTGGGTCCTTGGTTTAATCTGCTCTTTTCTTATCATTAACTGTTGTCATCTTCTCTTCTTCAGCCCCTTTTTCATGCAGTCCTGCAGACTTGGCCCTTGCCTATCCTTCTGTTGGCCACCCGGGTTTCCACTTTTAAATAATAGTAACTGGATAGGAGACATCAGAAATCTTCTGGGCTTCTCTCATGCAAAAGCCTACAACCACTTTAGACACTAATCATAACAAATTAGTAATTGTAGGCTATGACTACACCTGAAATACTGTGCTAGTTTCACATGACAGAAAAAAGAACCAGGGAAGTGCATGTTAAAAGTGTCATAAATTTTAATAATATTAGGGTTTAATCCTAGCACATGTATCTACAGCTTGGAATTGAAGTTAATGCTCAACTGTGTCTGCAACAATCTGTGTATCAGTTAAACAGCAAAAGGAAAGGAAAGACAATGTAGGGGCACACAAATATACTGCTGACTTACCACTTCAAAGTCCTGAAGTATAGATATGTGGCAAACTGCACCATTCCTTGAAATGTATTGTCTTAAATATGTCCTTCTTCACATTGAATCAAGTTTATTAAACTATGTGTTTACCAAAGAAAGATCTGAAGACATGGCAATTCACAAAGACATGTTTCATATAAGCTAGTAAGCAAGTAAAATGCTCAGTAGCAGGTAGGTGCTCTTCATTTTCCTTTCTCCAGCAGAGTGAACTAGAACAAGTGTATGTAATATTTTAATATTTAAAGAATGCTAGGTATGTCTGTTTTGTTTTGTGTAAAATTATTTTAGTCCTTAAAAAGGAAAGAGTATGTTCACCATTCAACTTAGCATGAGGTATTAATTACTAATCTGATAACATATATGTCAGGGTTTGTTAAAGTATATCTTACGCCAAGCATATGAATTTCAGCAACATGAAAGAAGTGTACATAATATAATGTTTTCCTCAGAATTTTTAGGAAGAACACAAAAAATGAAGTGACCTATAACATGAAATAAGGGCATTTAAGGCATTAGGAGTATAAATACTTGGCCCTGGTGGACTGTTGATGAGTTGAAAGTTATCCTCCTGCTGTGAAAAGACAGAAAAGCCATAAAGGCTGTTCAGACCTGCACAATGATCTGCCTTCCAATGCAACTTTTTGCTGTTAGAGAAGAAATCTGGTGGCAGGATCACATTTAAATATGGGGTATATATTTCTGCTATAAAAAGGAGGATGGTCGTCAAAGGAATATGACCATTTAAGTCAAGTTACACATAAAAAGGGAGTAAGAAAATAGGATTCAATAAAAGTTTGAGACACCTGAAAATGTATGTTTCATTATGTAGTATCATAGGTTAGAAGTAATCTCAAGGTCAGGTAGGTGTCTACATGAGTTTGGTGTTGAAGACCCAACTACTCATGGAGATCAGTAGCTCAGTTACGTGCCTAGGTATAAGTATCTTGTGCTATTTGAGATCACAGAACCACAGAATCATAGAATGGTTTGAGCTGGAAGGCTCCTTAAAGATCACCTAGTTCCAAACTCCCTTGCTATGAGCAGGGGCACCTTCCACTAGATGTCAGAGTGTGCCTAATACAGATATGTAACTTTTACAGGTACGCTTCAGGACTCACCATGCCCTCCTGGAATGGCAATTAGGAGCAGAGCAGGTCCATAGCCCCCGCAGATGACAACCACATTTTGGCAATTGATTCAAATGCAGACTGCCAAAGTGGGCAAAACAACTGTTCTCTTTTAAGCCCTTCAAAAGTTTAGAAAAAAACCCAAAGGATTCCAAACCAGTCAATTCCTTAATCCAGCTCAGAATTAAAATACAGAAGTTTAATCCAGTCTTCCTTTTAACTTTTTCTTTTCCTACCTCAGCAAAAAAGAAAGCAACAAAACAACCCAAACCAAAAAAACCCAACCAAACCCCAAAGCAAAACACAAACCAAAGAAATCTGCAGGTTCAGAGATATAATATATAAAGATGTACTATAAGACAAAAGAATGAGTTCTCAGTGACTTGTTTTTATGTTTGTCTCTCTCTTTTTCTTATTTATAAAAAATAAATCGCACAGAAAGTATGCAGTAGAACTCTACTATTTCATTCAAATGTGTCTGTAGGCAAGAAAGAAATGGGTATGCATGACTAGAACTCTGAATACCATGGTAAAACCTAAATGACAACTAGGCAGTGTAGAATAGGAACCTATGACAAGAGTAAATTGTGGGCTGAATTAAATGTCTTCCAAACCTCTGTAGACGTTACAAGAAATAGCATGTATCAGGGACGGAAGAGCCATCACTGTTTCATGGTTATGGGGTAAATGGGGTGAATTGCCACTCCATCCATGGATACCCTTTTTACTCTAGCTCTCTGAAAATAGCATACATTTACCCACCAGAGTGTACAAATTTTAAACATTTAAATCTTGCTATGATATTTTAAAAGTAGAACTGAAATACAGAACTTGTTAATCCTTGGTCTATTTTTTTGACGTTATTACTGAAGAAAAAAAATCACACTCAGAATTAAAAAAGGCATTTATCCTGCATTACCATCTCATCAGTTCAGTTAAAAGGAAAACAAACATGATGATAATGTGGGTTGTAAGTATTTTTCTCCTCTGTAGTTAATATAAATGTGTCTTTTATAGATCTGCAGTGCCTAAAGCATTCAGATCAGCATTAGTGTTTGACAAAATTACTTAATGCAACTTCAAAATGAAAGTCAGAAAACAGCCAGAAAGAAATAAGAGCTTGTTCATGAAGAGTATTAGAAACAGATTATGGAAGTCAGGGCATGTGCAACAGAAGGAAATTTATGACATGATAAATACATTGTCCAAATTTTCTGAAGCTAGTTTTTAGTTCTTGTACTTATTCCACTACAGCTTGGTAGTCTGCTTTTTAAGTAGTGCTTATTCTTTACAAAGTGATTCACATTTATTGGCTAAAATCCTTAACTGGACTGTAACTCAGAACAGCAGAGCAAAGTCCCCTAATGCCACCAAAGCCAACTATAGAAACAGCACTCAAGAGAGGTCATCTATTAAGTAGCACAGAGATGACATAAGGAGTATTCAAGGGAAAAGATGTGATATCTGGTGCATTTTCTTGCACTGACCTACCAGTTCCAAAAGCTGCATTTATGCTGCTTCCTAAGTGACTAGAAATTATTATGTCAGTGTTTGGTTATCTTAAAGTGATACAAAAAGTAAGTTACAAGTTAACTTGAAAGTTAGTAAAATATTTGTGTGAGCAAACTATAGCTTGAGCTGATGTAATGATAAGGTAATCTGTAGTTTATCTATGCATTACCTCTCTCTAGGGTACTGCTCCTCATGAGGGATATTATCTTCATACTTGTTTGAATGACTATGGAGTTCTCCTCAAAAAGCGTATCATCTGGACATGTCAGCCAACAAAAAAAAAAAATAATCCAGGAACACTTGCAATTAGAAAAGGAATTAGAAAATTATTTATGCCTATGCAGAGAAGTATATTTCCTTGAATAGCCATATCCTGCATAGTTTGACAACGAATGTATGAGGTCAACAAAAGTCCACCCAGGAGTACCATCGTGATGTAGATACACGACAGAAAAAAAGTGAACTAAAAAACACCAGAAAGACAGAGGCATACCAGAGATCTACTATCTGTTTAAGTAGAAGCAGAATAAAAAAAAGAATAAGGTGAGAACTTATTTACTTGGGAAAGGAAAGCTAAAGGAAAGTTTTCACTAGAAGACAACATTCTGATGGGAGTAGAGGGAATGTTGTTACAAGATGGTGCAATAAATAATAATTGTAAGAGATGCAGGAAAGGAAAATCCTCACAACCAAAACCTATAGATTTTTGAAAAGCTTGTAAGAAAGAGTGATAGTAATATAAATGGAGATACGAACATACCACCAGCAAGAGTAAAGCTGAATCTGAGATCTGAGATAAAAGTTACAGAATAAGAAAACACTATACGATGAGCTAGGAAATATGTAAAAGCCAGAGGACATTCATGAAATTAAGCATATAAACTATTGGAAAAATATTAATTAAATCTCTCAGAAAAGGTGCAATGAGGTTTTGCTGTATAAGGAGTTTCAGTCAAACTTGATCCCAAATTTCAGAGCTACAGATAAAGATATAAAATAAGCTTTCTAAACTGTCAATTAATGAGGTGGTGTTGAAGCACTGAATGCTCATTTTCAATAGACAAGGCAACAGAAACATAGCTTTTTATTTTTATTTGAGGCTAGGTAATATGAGAATGACATGTAATTTGAAATAAAAGCTAACTATTCTATGATTCTTTTTCAATCAAACAGTATTTTCATCCACACTGAGAAAATTATTTGAGGAAAAACAGATATCATTTTTGTTATAAAAATTATTAATTCAGCTCCTCAAATATGCCTAAAAGAAAAAAGAGTGGTCAAGGGAGAATCAGTGCTAATAACTCATATTTTGTTATCTCTGAACTAGGTTATGATTGGTTTATCCAAGATATTTGACTGTTGTCCAGTGCAACTTGATGTGCCCACCCACATTCTAGATAGCATCCAGTTGCTATTCCAGAAAGCACAGGTTTTTCTTAAGTCCTGTGTTTTATCTCTCAACTGTGTTCAAATATCTTTGATATGCTACTGTGAACCAATGGCACTAAACACTGTTCAAGCAGGTGAATAAATCCGTGAGTGTTTTTTGTACCAATCAAGGACAGAAAAACATGGGAAACCAAGAATATTATGGCTGACATTCACAATCAATATCAAAATAAAAACACTTTTGGTGCTTCTGAAAGTAGAAAACTGACCTTTTCACGAAGGTTAAGTGCCACGGCAGAAGAGCCTCTATCATAGCATAGAGTGCTACTGTAAGTCAGCATTTTAATTACCTGACTGATTTACACTTCCAGTTGATTTACCTCTTTTCAACAGCCAGTTCATCTTTCATCTTCTGTGTGCAATCACAAGCAGTGTGAAATGTTATTAAAATGCTTAGGCATAATTGATAAAGAGGCAATTTCCCAGCATGCTTAAATAACTTTTCAGCACTACTTGTTTTCTTAAGTTATTTTTCAGATTCTTTCTTAAAGACTCTCTAAATCCTGACTTCCAAACTTAAGATAACTTTGGTTTCTTAGACACTGTCTAATTCTGAGCATTAATATGGCTGTGCAGCAAAAAAATCTCAGTACAGAGGCAGTCAATGCAATGCAAAACACCTGGGAGGGAGGAAAACAGCTAACAAGCTTGAAAGAAAGAAAATATAGAATTATACTATTTTGCATTATCCTTATTCACTCCCAATTAAGAAAACTGGTATAATTGCCTCCTTGATAGTAATTCCAGGAGTGTAGCCCTGATTTGCACAGATGTCCATTTTCTGTCAAATGTGGTCCATAGCCCTTCCTGATTACCTAAGGACGAAGAAAACAAATTTTCTTATCTTACTTTAGCTACTTTAAAAGCATTTTTCCACGATATTCATTAAAATTGATTTGTTTTCCAAAGTTATTTTCATTTTATGGAGCCATAAAGTGGACATAGAACTGAAGTCTTTAATCTGCATGTCCTGTTCTGAGAAGTACTTTTCTTTTAGGCAAAAGGTCCTGTTCCAAACAGCCTAATTTCTCATTACTACACCTTGAGTAAGAGGCTGTTTTATTATTATCAGCAGAATTTTATTAAAAGTGAATATACAGTCTTCAGTGGACAATAAACATTACCTGAACTCTACCTTCATCACCTAATTAAAGCAGATTTATAGAAAATTCTGCATGTCTAACGGACTGAGTTTTTTGTTGAAAAGACTGTATTGCAAAGGAATGACATCTACATCATCAAGGACAGAACGTTGCTAGATTTATAAGGTGCCAGGCATCATAAAACAAATTGCTGGTTCAAGGTATATACTTGTTCCCATTTGATATCACACTGGATGCAATGTAACAGGATCTGGCATATCAGTGATATGATTAAAGGATAATATTAGGCCTATGCTTTTTTAACTAAAGAATAATCCCGTTTCTAGGTGGATAAATGAGGAGACTGAAGAGTTTATGCCCTGAGATTAATGCAAGGAAAAATAGTTCATTACTGTCTCTTCAACTCTTATTTTATGAATGTGCATAAAAAGTTGGCTTTTCAAGTTGATAGTTGCAACTATTCCTAAGTTTTAATTATGTATTTAGAATTTGCTTGTTAATTAGCTTTACTTAAAACAGTGATTTTGTTAAACCTTGAAACATTCATTTTAGGAGAATCAGTGTTTACAATGTCACGTGAAGAGATTGCACTTCAGTCTCTATTTGCTAAAGAAGTCCAGTTATAAAAGGATCAGATTATCTGTCTGTGCTTCAGCTCTCCAAGCCAATACTCTTCTCACAATTTCATAGGTAATTGCTTACTTCATATATTGAGACATAAAACTTTAAACTATAAAGACTAATTCTCTGTATACATTTTAGTAACTGTATAGTTTCTAGCTTACAGCTCTGGAGATAGTGCATGATGCATTAGTAATATAGATAACACACAGCTTTGTTGAAAACAGCTTCTACATTTTACTGAGTTTCTACTGTCAGTATCTCTGATTCTGGAAATGATTCAATCACGGGAAAACAAATTGAAGTCCTAACGCTCTCAGTGGCAAAAGTGTAATTAACTTCAGCGAATCTAGGAATTTATCTATTATCTTTCTTTTTGTCTGCAAATGCTATCTATCACACCACTGTTAAGAAAAGCTAACACAAACAGAATCAATGAGCAAAATTATGTGTAACTCAGCAATCATGCATTTTTACATTCTGCTAGGAATCAAAACAACTATCCCATGATACATTGGAGCAGCTCATCATGTACCAGCCCATTGCCAGTGGAGATATGACGCTCAGGAGGATTTGCACTGATTTGTCAAGGCCAGCACTTTATTTTCCTCAGCATGCTCCCAGAATCAAGCCATGAAGGCTACCACCAACAAGCAACAGAAAAACAAGGAGACAGCAACCACCCTAATACAGCATGTGAGTGAGGAGCTGAACCCAGTATTTCATAAATGATTTAGCTGTCAAATGACTGGAACATGGGAGATACAGCACTACAATGGGGTTTAGAGGACCATCAAACTAATTCTTCAGATGCCGCTGCTGGTCTTAGAAGCTGTGCTTATACCAGTAAAACTAAAAAGCACTTGAAAATGCGCTCATGCTCAGGCATGAATTCAGTGTTATGATTAATCGGCATGATTTTGTTTTGGAGTAGTAGCCTGTTCTCAGACAATTCAGGAGCACAGCTCAAGGAATAGCGTGTACAAGGGACTGTTGCTAGTAGGCACCATCAAGGGAATCATTCTGGTTGGGGGTGGGGGACATAGGAAAGGGGCTGGGATGAGGATTGTGCATGCTGTTTGGCCCTAGAAACAGCAAAGTGTTCCTGACCCATGTATTACCAGTAGACATATAGCCTGGAATTAGCTTTAGTTCTCAGTGCTGATGGTACCAAAGTCTTTTGCAAAGCACTTTGTCATCTACTTATTAAAAAATATTGGTTAAACCGAGACTTTTCATTATTATGTTCTCTCAGCCCAACTAATGTTCTATTAAGGAAATTCTCACTCTTTCACTATACTAAGGTCTTGTTCTCATTTTCAAGACCTTCCCAGCTCAGGTCCCCACTACTTACCAGTTTTCATCTGTTATCACATTACCATCAATGCAATCCCTCTGTTCTACAGATGATTCCAGTCTTAGCTGTTTGCTTACCTTACTCCTGCTGAAAATATCTCTGTGTTTACTACTGAAACAATTACTAAAACTGGCTGATTAACTTACTACATTCCTACCTTCAGTTGTCTCCGAAGGCCCAGTTTATGCAAGTTTTACAGTAAGTCAAGTCAGTCAATGTATAACTTAGAAATGGATAGCTCGAGAAAAGTAAAGTTTATTATGTGATCAAACAAAAAGGAATCATACGTATCTCTTGAAATTTATAAGTTTATAGGCTCCAAGCGGAGTGGTGCAAGAAAAACAACCACAAATTACAACATAATTACTTAGTGCATCTAACTTATTAGCATACTACCACACCAGTATGATCCAGTTTTAGACATAATAGATATTCTGTTTGTGTTCTTGCTTGTGAGAACCAGTATATGTACAAACCAAAACCCAAAAATATTGTGGGGTTTAGTTTTATTTCAGATTTTTTTAACTAGACCTTGAACATGTTTATAACAAACTCATAATCACTAATGCCGTTTACCAGTTGAAAATAGCAGCAGGCATAATTTTGTCATAGTTTTCAAACCATTTGCCACTGCTTTGTTTCTAAGTTGCATTAAGTGCTATTACAATTTATCCCTGCAGTCTGGTTCTTGGTACTTTAATATCCCCATTATGTTTCTCAATAGGCTTTCTTCCATACAACTGGTTTTTTGCTTCTCAAATGTAATTGATTTCTAAGACCAAGACCTGTATTTCTGTTTTTTCTAACATTTTCTTCTTATCTACATCATCGTTCTACTGTGAAGCTCCTCTGACATGAAGGAAGAGGCAGAAGGTTTTATTTTAGGGGCTAAATATTTTCCTACAACTTTCTTGGTAATCTAATAGTTCATCTTTTACATGGATTTTTCATAATTTGATCACAACTAGCCAAGTCCAGTAGTCATTCTGAGCACGAGTCCTATAATTACATGTAAGCTGCATATGTCATGCAATATATAGAATCCTAAAGCATTATTGTTGGCCTCAGAGCATTGCTAAATATGCAGTCATTACAGTAATATATGTAAGCTGCCATATCGCTTCTCCTTTCTTGAATTTATCAGTATAAAATGGCATGATTTTGGAGTAGAGCTGAAAGCAAGGAGGAATATCCAAGGATAGCTGAAACGTCACAGGATGTTTATCTCAGGATAATTGAATCCAGCTCCTTCTGCCCTTCACCTTGAAGAGGTCAGAATTCTTTCCAAGATTATGGCACCTAAATCTAATTAGTTACCTGGGGGCTAGGAATTTTTCCTTTGGAGAAAAAAAAAAAAGACCCAAAAAACTCTGTTTCTATTTTCATGGGAGAAATATGAGGTCTATTGGAGAACACTTCTGTCCATAGAACCTAAAGCTATGAATAAAAATGGAGTTACAGGAATACTCAGTACTACTGCCAAGCATTACACTACCTCCAACACCTCCTACTGGGTGACCACTCTGTCTAATAATTTTTCTACTAGGAATCAAGAACAGGTTTCTAAAAAAAAAAATTTCTTTTGTCCTTGTGAGAATGTAGGTTATATATCTTGTATTATAATGAATAACTATGTCTTCAGAAACAAGCACAGCTCTGATATTTTAAAGTAAAAGATTAGATATTACTTGCTAAACTGATACTTTGCAGACCCCCAGTTTAGGTCAAAGAAATTGCAGGCAATGCATAAATATATTAAGAATATATATACTCAGGTACCCGTATGTATTTAAAATATAATAACAGTAATAATTCTTACACTTATAATTACCATTGTTGTGCATAAACAGATGCTTTAGCCCTCTTAGTTAAAGAAGATAATAGTAAGAAGAAGGAAATGTGCTCTTAATTTATCCAATGGCTGACTGCTTAAAGATCTCATAGAGGATACAGATGAAGTAGGGTTTTTTACCCCTGGTGGAGGGAGTTGAATCTGCTGTCATCACTGAAAATACATAAAAAGGAGGCTACTGTGAGATGACAGAGGTGAGAAAGTTTGTAATCCACTGCAGCTGAACAGAAGTCTTCTGTATTCTGTTTTGCTGTAATAACTCACAATACCCTGTATCACTGCACCTAGGTTAAAGGACAGTGCTGTGTTACAGGTTCTATTCTAGTTACTTTAAAAATAATAGTATTTGCAAAAATTTTGTAGTGCAGGATTTGGAAGCTCGAAATTTCCCCAATCACAAGTTCACAGAGGAACACTATGCCTCAGCTGCTACACAGAAGTAAATCAAAAGCTACTGTAGCTTTCTAGCCCAGTAATACTGTATTGCCTTTGTTAGGAAGAAGCTGCTGAGTTTGCAGGTCCTCAGAGGGAAGGCTTGCCGGACTTGTCTGAGCCTATCTTGAAAGTTGCATCTTTATTTTTACTTGGTTTAGCTGTGACAATTTATTTTTTCAATTTTTTTCTTTTTCTAAAAAGATTTTTTTTTTTTTTTATCCTAATGGCAGCGTCTGAATTAGTTTACTTATTCCAGACTTACAGTTTTGGTACAAATAGTAGTAGTAAGCAGTTAATCTTTTTATAACAAGGTATTTATGTCTGACATGGTAATGTCGTGTAGAGAAATACAAATCCTGGTCTGACAGCAGAAGCCCTGAGAACTGGGGACGCAGGTTGTGTAGTATCCACAGGCATGGGATGATAGGAGACAGGGCCCAAGCTGACACTGGAGACCCCAGAAACGCACTAGTGGTTGGTTAAAGAAATGCAGACCAGAATCTGAACAAGTTTTAGGCATGATAGAACAACAAACAAGACTCTGACATACGTAAAACACATCACATCATAGAGTAAATTTGGATGTAACTTGCAGACCAAGAGCAAATTTAAAAGCATGTTATCAAATATATAAAACCAAACATGAGGGAATCCTAGAAGGTAGAAAACAGCTGACACCAACATTATGCTTCTTTCCAGCAAGAGACTCGAGATACTGATGACTCCCTGTACGTCCCCCATCCCCACCATCTACACACCAAACTGAGGCTGTTGGCCTTAGGACCCAGAGGGACAGTAGAAGAGTGAACAAGGATGTTATTAAGTGAGAAAGTATTGGAAAAATATATTCAGAAACACATCATACCTAACAAAGGAAAGGTACGGCGTTTAAAAACAAACAAACTAACTAACCCCCTTTCATTTATATGCCTTTTTTTACAGGATTGTGTTTCTCTTGAAACTAGATTTATTGTATAGACTTCAAACATTAGAGCTTCTGTTTAAAGCGAATGAGCAAATAATTTATCTTTGCCATGTACAGAAAACAGTTCTGAACCTTTTTAGAAATTATATGTTAAGAGTGATAAAGCAATCACTAGAAAAAGCAAGGATTTTTATCCAGTCGACCAATTTATTAAAAAGAGTATTTATCATTCTTGTCTAAAAACCATAGTTCATTTAGACAAAGGACCCTTTCCATCACCAGAATTTCACACAGTTACAGTCTAGAATTAAAGACCTCTCATATAGCTCTCTCTTTTTGGGTGGGAATTAGGTACTGTATGATTTTTCTTTAAATAAACACGTTCTGAAGGATTTTGTTTTCTCTTGACAAAGTAATATAGAGTCTGAGACATTAGGGAAGTAAGCACAAAATGTGTGCAAATACATAATTTCAGTCATCCACCTTTCTGTATAGATATAATTTTTCAGTTAATTCTGGAAAAATATGGAATGCTGCAATATATGATACCTCACAGAAAGGAAGAGCACAAGCTGGTCTTCCGTCAGAGTTTGATACCTTAATTATACTGAATAGTATTTTGTTTTCAGGATAACATCATTCAAAGAAATCTAACTAATTATTTGTGTTAATTGCTGCTCAGCATGCATAAAGCTTCCACAATTTGGTGTTACATATTTATTCAGAACTCAAAGAATATATCAATTCTAGAAAGATTTAATTAAATTTACCACATTAGTAACAAAATATTTTGAGAACTGAAAAGTTAACTTGGAGAACTGAACTTCTGAAATGAAAATACTACTTTGTGATTGCTTTTCTATGTAATGCTCATATCTTCATCTTACAGAATAAAATGGAATAGTGAGATTCTTATGGTTCGTTTTGATCATCCTGACAAAGTAAGTATGCCATTTGCATACATCACTTGGATTAATTCTGCAAGTACAAATATTTGGGAAGGATTTCATAGTGATGACAACATTTTTTTCAAGAGAACTGAGGCAGAGTGGAATCCAGGTTGATGAGGCCTTTGAAAGCTTTTCTGTATGTTTTGGCAGTTTCTGAGGAGCAGGAATGACAACCTTTTCCACACAGCTCAAGACTAGTTTTGCATAAATCCTTTGAGTTTCAATGATTGCCTCACTACAGTGTTCTGCAGTTGAGTTCTCCAGTTTCCATCCTTCCCAACTGCATCTGTTGTGCGAAGGAAGAAACCTCTGGCAACTCTAAGAATGCAGAGGAAGTAGCTATTTAAGAGATTGTGTATAAACATGAATCATTAATATGGGGCCATAAAGACTCACCACTTTTTCTGCCAGAGGTCTTTTCAAATAGCATTTGAATGAAAGGCATAGAATAAAATTATCCATCACGTCTCTTTGACTTCTTTGGCTGTACCTATACTGTAAAATAAAATTTTAAAAAAGGCCAGGAGTTGGAGAGTTTTTATTCATGGGAGAGAGTGGCTTACGCCCATGCCTTCTAAAACATCCCCCCAAAACAGAGGGGTCACGTCTCTACCTTATAACATGTCTTTGGCATGTTACCAATGGGTCAATATTCAATCCCACATTTTAGCTCCATTTAATAACAACATAGTATAACCTTTGTATCGATCTACTGAGATAAAAAAGGGAAAGGGAATTAACAGGTCTAGGATTTTCCACATTGTTTAATGGCTGGCTTGTTCTCAGCTCCGCCTTAGGCTGCTCCAGTATAGTCTTTTCAGTGCTCAGGCTCCACTCTGCTACACCTCACTCTGAGGCTGCAGGCTCTCCAACACTGTATGTGAGAATAAACAGAGCCTGGCTCTCCATCCACCAGTGGAGGCTGTAGCTGTCTCCACCAGGACCTCCATGGGACCTGTCCATACACGTCTTGAATGTGGCAACGCATGGCAGTTAGTGCTAAATGTCACTGTTTCTGCAGGTTAAATGCAGCCAGTACAGCTGGTCTGCACAGCTCTCTTTGCCTTACGGTCAGACTGCCATAAACATTTAATACCTCACAGGGAGTTCTACCAGACCTTCAACTGCTGCTCCTAAATGACACAGCTTTCTTTGGTTCTGAGCCATATCTGCCAATGCCACATGGATGTTTTGGTTGTTCCTTTGTATTATTTCAGTAGCTAAAGCTAATTCTTGGTCTCCACAGGGACCACAACATTTTAATAGCAGTTTACATGAAGTTCCATATGCAGTAGACTCCTGTTTGAAACCTGGAACAGAAAGTCATCTGTGACTGAAGACAAAATGATAATGTTCATAAAAAATTAACTTCTCTTCTACCATGTGTAGTAGCAAGAACATGTCTGAAGTCTGATGAAATCAGACAAAAAGTCATGTATGCAAGATACATTTTTGTAAGTGCCTCTGCATATGAAAAATTACCAGCCCTTCTGCTACATTCTAACGCAGTATGCAAAACCAGAAGTCCAGTAGCAGCAACAAACTTCTCCTGCTATGCAAAAAGATTATTATAAAAGCTCACTGGGTACAAACACAATCTCAGAGCTCACAAGCCCACCAAAGCCGCTGTGTAACAGAGACTCATTTACTGGATCACCCTCTCAGCTCCATGATTACATTAGTGCTTTGCTGTTTTATACAAAAGGATGGTCTGCTTCAACATATCTGGTCAGAGTAATTTTTAGGGAATTACCCTGATATCTACTGCAGTACTTCTAATTAACTATTACTTTTTTACTGAAAAAGACTGTAGACAGAAGGCATCTGTCTTGTCAGCTAAGTAACACTTGCTTTGGTGTGGAAAAGAGCAGGACAGCAAGTTTTCTTCATCACTACGCAAGTTATGCTCCTCATTTCATATGAAACGGTCACAGTACCTTTTTAGAGTTCTGGAACAAGATTTTAGCTCAACACGTCAGAGTACGCTGGTTAACAAATTTTATGCAAAGCTTTTGAGTTTCTTGTGGTAAACAAGAGGATAAAAACAAAGTCCTTCTTATTATACTTAAAATGCAGATCTCTGAGCTCTAATTAATTTTCTGGTAGGATGGAGGGACATAAAGAATGAAGTTTCAAAATACTCTGGTGCTAAAACAGCTACAGTAAAACAGTTTAAAATCTTTATAGCAAACCTTTTTGCAAGCTATGAGTATACTTTCGTATGCTTATATGCAAGCACCACATTACAATTTGAGGAGTCAGAGATAAACAATTTTTGACAGAAGCCATAAGTTTCATAAGGGATATGCTCATTCTAAAAGCTTGGCATAAACATAATCTTCTGTAGTTTCTTTTCTCTTTAAGACAAATACTCTCCAAGAAAAAGTTTTCAGCGTGTTCCATTTCTTCAAAATTTGTAATATTGAAAGGAGTTCTCCTTGGTAATAGCATATTATAGCAGTAAAGGTATGTGTACTTTTCATAAATGCAACATAACTTGGAACACTGGCTAAAAATTGACATTTTCCTGTCTTATTCAGGGTCTTGGGAGTCTGAATTGAACCTTCTGCTATTTAACTAACTTGCTGGGCACATGTCTTTTGGAAAACATTCTATGGATTCTGAAAAAAAGGTAATCCAATATTTGGGTTTTATTTCCAATATTACTTCACTCAACATTTACAAAGGTCTGGCCTCTATAAAATATTTAACACATCATTTAGTATAGAATATTTTTGTAATCACTGCTCAAAATCAAATACTGCATATTTGAACATTCGGGCCCCAATTTACCATTTGTTTAATGTCAAATACAGTAATTCTTTCAGGTATCTCTCCTGCTGGAATGTAAGCATCCTACTAAATATTTACTGAAGTAACACTTCAAAAAATCAGCAACATCCAACAATCATAAAAGTAAATCCAATTTCTGGTTTTTGTCCCCCCTTTTTTTTTCCCCCCAGGATTTCTGTCTTTCATTAAAAAAAAAACCAAAAAAACAAAGGCAAGATGTTTTCTTGAACGCTTGTGAAGATTTTTTACATATATTTGCTGACATATTGATTAGTATTTTAAAAGCTTAATAGCTGATTTAATATGCTTTTTTTCCTCTCCTTTTATTGCAGAAGGAAACTATACAATACGTAGCTCAATATACAACTCTCTTAAAAGAGCAATTAACATTTTTATCTTCTCTATTATTTTAGTTCCAATTATCATCTATTCTTTTGCTATATGACATTTGTCTTACCTGTATAAGCTATCTTAAACACCTCTGTTGTATTTCTGAGTTGGGATTTGCTTTAATGAATGTTCATAATCAGGTTTTTATGTGAAATCATTCCCTCTTTTGGCTATTCTAAGAGGAAATAATTTCATAATAATGACATTAAACACAGAATAAATTAAATGTGTTTTATTACTGGTAAATCCAGAATTTTCAGGTTGTTTGTGTATCTTGTGTTGTTAGAACTAGAAAAAAACAAAAACAAAAACAAAACTACAATATTTGTTAACATTATATCACAAAATAGAAAAGGCTTCACACATTTCTGAAACCAATAGATTTAGTTACTGAGTTATTTTACAGTCAAATTTGCCATGATAAATGGCATAGCATTCAAGGAAATATTCCTCAACAAAATGGGGGTAATGATCTTTGGTATTTCAGATATGCCAGGAAGGCATTCAGATACTCTGATAATGACTGTGAGCTTTAAATATATATGGAAAGCTACATGATTTTGAAAAACAAAGCCTTGAAAGGTATGGAATAATGAAGTAAGGTAACTTGTGTGAATATTTTAAAACTGATAGTTCATACAATGACTACATTCTAGTGATGCTACATCCAAAAACATGACACATTTTGTAAAATCAAGCTGTCCAGTTTTGAACTTTGTCTAATGCAAACATTCTTAGTGTGAACACTAGGGGCAGTCTGCAATGACATTATGTGCCAGATTTGAATAACCAGTCCCTACATTCGTATTAGGATAAGGGTGTAGTTGTGGGAAATTTACTGAATTATATGATGTAATGTGATACTATGTAATAACAGAGCTCTAGGATTAAAGCAGTAGGTAAATGGAAGAAAACAGAGAAATGTGGACCCAGGAGAAAAAGAAAGGAGAGAAGATGGTAATGGGGATAGATGTGATTGCACAGGTCACTGCTCTAAGGGTCTTAGAATTACTGAGAACATTCAATGGCAAAACAGAGAGGATACTCAACAAAATTAAATAGGGAAAAGAAAAAGGACATGTGCAGCATCTGGCATTTTTGCACAGCTGCTGCAGGGTCCTCCTGCTGATTAGAAGAAAAACACAAACAGCAGGTAGGTTGTTTTGTCTTCAACTACATTGCCACTAAAAAAAAAGGGAACATGCTTTTCTCTCCTACCTTGCATCATTTATAGTTTTCCTCCACAGCTGGTGACCGAGATGTATTACTGTACTATGTCTTCAAGCTTCCCTCTGATCTTTGATGATTTGTATTCTATTAACTACCCTGTTCTCTCAGATGCATCAAGAAATTAACTGAATTGCCTGATAAAAACAAAGAAAAAAGCTAATACTAGCAAGGTGAGTACTAGCACTGACTAGTTCACAGAGACTTGCAAACATTCCCCTTGCACCCACTCTTCTTTAGCTTTGCTGTCTTATTTTGACAAAAATGACACCACCATCACCCCCAGGACAGAATGTGTCATTACATACCAGGTGTGCTTTTGTGCCTTTGAGTTCTACGTGGATGAGTGGCTTTGTAAGTCTGCATGATAGTTGCTGGTAAACTAGAAGTCCATATTATCAATGCTGTGCTTTAAAAGTGGATCCTTTCCTCATATAGCCACCTGGTTTCTTGCAAATAATATGTTAGGGTCTTCCAGACTTGGAACTTGTGTCTGGCTCATGAACAATTCCAGTGTATGTCATATAATCAGAACAAATTAACTATATACACAATTTGGTGTTACTCGTTAAATGTGAGAAACTATAGAAATTAAATATGAAAAATTATTTAATTCTCATTGTATTGTACTGAGTGAGCTAATTGTCACCTGAGCAAGACTATAGAACACATAAGTGTACCTAACAAGTACAGACTTGTTAGGTTTTATCACCCATTTTTATAAAAAGCACAAGCAGCAACATAAGCTGAAAAGACAAGTTTATTGTAATCAACTGGCCTGGCTTCAGCATTACAACAGTACTTACACACAGAAATACATGTATTTGTACATGCAGCTCAGTAGCTTACTAAATTCAAGATTCGCAAATGGTAAAATGGAGAGGGGAGTCATGGACTCAGTCTCTTCACCCTGAAAATATGTAATAATAATAGAGTTACTTTGAGGATCCTCATTGAGGATCAAGTGGTAGCTATAATTCTGCATTTCTAAGTATTTATAATGTATTCAATAACATCTCTAACCATTTGTTGATTTGCTTTTGTGATGAAAGCTAATTAGAAGGACTATTTATTGCCTCGGACTTCTGCGTTCTTGTCCTTTTTGCTCTTCAAACCTTGCCAGGCCAATTAATTTTCCTTATCTCTAAGAAGGCTAGTTCTTCTTATCCTTAAATAAATGTGGTTTTACAGCAGCTCTCAACACAAGAATTATTCTACAATACCAGTATGACTCCATTATATTATAGACAAGTGGAGACTTTGCTCTATTTGTCAAACTCAAAAAAATCAGAACATGTTATATAAAGCATCAACAATACTTTAACATTCTGCTTTTCACCTTCTGCTTCAATTTTCCTGTCTTATACTTTTTTTAGAAAAATGGCTACTCAACACAGCTGAAAGCAAAAATCTAAAATCTAAATATCTAGTGAGACTGTAATGAATATGTTTATGTTTTACAAAAGGGATATTGTCATTCCCTGTTCACAGTTGAAGCCAAACTCATGAGAATTTACTCAGGTAACTCACTGATGGGGAAAAGGTTGATCTAAAGAGCTCAAGTCATGCATAGGAACTGATACTCAGCTTCACACAGCTGCGATGCTGTTCAACCCAGTGACCTGGATTTTCAGCAGATGTCTCATGGGTCTTCTAGACCTATTCTAAAATGGATCTATATTAATAATTCATTACTGCCTTTCCTCTCTAACCACTACAGCTGTTTATGTAATGTTACAAAACTCCAGTGCAGTGCTCCTTATGCCAGCACCCCAGATAATGTAAATCTAAGCTACTCCTTTCTCCAGATGCTAAACCTGTGACTACTTTCTCTAACACTAAATGATCTTATCTATTGCCAGAACTGATGAGGTATGAGATTGCTTAGCACGGTCACACAATAAAAACTGAATAAAAGCAAATGGAGTGGAATAAACGGAATAAAACAAAAAAACCAGATTATATTTTGCTACCTTATAAACAATTTGATAAAAGAAGTTTGTAGATTGATTGAAAGGAAGATAAAATGTCTTTCCTACATGGGCACACCACTACATTTTGCAGAATCTGGTCTGTGTTTTTCTTCAGGCACCCTTTTACAAGTTTCTTGTTTGTACTCTGCTCAGAACACTGCATTACAGAATTACTTGCAAATTACAGTGGACTCACTCTAAAACATTAAAATCTCAACTGAAAACCATACTTAAATTACAAATTAAAACACTAAACCACAATTTTCTCAATGTGAGATTTCATATAATTAATTCTAAGAAATTAATTATTAAAATTTATAATATATATTAAATTAAAAATTTAAATTGGTTCAGGAATCTCAGAAAGCATTTCATATTCATCAAAGTATAACTATATTTACAAGCTGTTTCTTATAGCACCAATTGTTGCAAAAGTTCAGAATATAATATTCATTGCCAATTTTTCTAGCTTCAAAAGGTTTCAAAGTAATTCACAGCTGTGACTTTTTGCATACGTTTAAGTTTTAGGTATAAGTAACTAACTAAAAAAAAAACCCCATCCTTGTAAGTGGTTTCCTAGTTTTGCCACTAATAATGACCAGGTAAAGAGATGCAATAAAATGCATTCACATTGGCACTAGATGCAAAGACATTTTATCCTATTTTATGTAAAAGCTATTTGAGACTACAAGTATATATTTAAAACAGTAGTTAAAAAAATTGAGAAAACAGTCTTTCTTTACATTTATTTGTATCTCATTTTCTCATCACCATAATTTCACCCATGTATGTTTTTTCTGTCTTGATCGAAACTGCAGAAAGAAAACTTTATAAGAATCACAGAAGATATGATCTATCTCAGTCAACTTTGGCATATAAATTCAGGCCACTAAGTTTACTGATTCATCAGGCTCCATGCATATTCAGTTGAGGGAGCTAGATACCTCCATTTACAGCACAAAAGAAATTACTTTTCTCGTGAATGTCTTTCTCACTCCATTTACTAAAGCGAGGCTGGTTAATAGATTCCCTCATAAGAAGAACAATTTTCCATTTTTGAAATACAACATTAACATTTCCCATTAAAAGCATTTCTTTGTCATTAGGGCCTTTTTCTAAGAACTTTCTTCTGAAATAAACAATTTGGCAGCCTGTCTATGTACATTTATATTTTGTGATCTGTTCTGAAAGTTTTAAAAAAATATGGAGGCTACTCACTGTCTTGAGGGACCAACTTCTATAGAAAATTAAAATGCTGTCACACATTTTCTGTATCAGTTGCCGATTTGATATATGATTACAGGCAAAAATACATCTCAATGCACAAAATATGAACACTCTCCCTTTTTATTCTCTATTTCTCCTGAAATTACTTATATTCTATTTATCTAAAACTGTTCCAGAGATGAGTACAGGATTTCTGATATTACATCCAAATCAAACAGAGGCAGCCTGTACAGCTCTGATTTGAAGTGAAGTCACTGATTTTACAGCAGAACATTAGTCTGTCTTCTATAATGTCTCTATAATGTTATAATCTATAATGTATTTTGTTATTTTAATCTTTCAGTTCTTGTTCAGGATGGATAGTAGATGTAATGTCTTAAGGTTCATGCTGCAGAATGCCAGCAGCACTGACATGTTTTTATGCAGAAAAAAGTCCAAATGTCACTTAAAAACATGTGGATAGTAAATTGGGGAAACATCTCTCTGAAGTCATAGACAGGGTGCATGGTAGCTGCATTGCTGCTTTCAATGGTTAGGAAGAGAGGGTCATGGAGATGGCAGTGTAGCTGGCATGAATAGGTAACCAAAGTAGAAGAAAACTAAATTTTAAGCTTCCTCTAAAGCCCAGTTCTTCAAACTTCAGGTTGGCGCATAAAAGACTGACCTAAGTAAGGAAAGGACACATTAAATAATCTATAGCATAAGTGGTTTGCTTTTTGAATAAGGATAATTTTTTTTTGAGTCCTTGTAAGTTCTGAGGTTATCTGGGAAGGAGGGGAAGAGAGTTGACAGTGACAAAATGGGAAAACAAAGCTTTTCTAGTGTTTTCTGTTAAAGAAACAGAGCCCAGCTATGCTTTTATTTCAGTGTCATCAGCTGATTCAAGTTGCCAGGTAGTATTTTACATTCTTTTGTATTTTCCAAACTCTCAGTACTGCCACTGCTGGGTGGTTGGAATAGATGCCCTTTCATTAGCTGCCAAGACATCAAGAATATGCTCACGTGATGACAAATATAGCATCACACCAACCACATAGGAGGCTTAAACAAAAAAAGAGCATAGACACCTTGTGGGTTGATATATGACACATTATTCTAGAAATAGGATGAGTTCTTGTCAACGGACATTACATTACCACATCCAACGCTATCAGAAAGGCTTTAGAAGTGGTGGGCAGCTGATTTTAAAAACCAAATCTATAGTTTGACTCACCCAACTTGTACAAAGTATCGGAAGAACAAGAGAGAAAGGTAAAATTTAAATTGGATCCATGTGTAAGCCATTCACTATACAGGAAATGAGAGGTTTGGGAGAAGTTTAAATATTTATATTAATTACCTGTTTAGGAATCAAAACAAGAAAACAACTTGTCGCTTACATGACTGGGTGTTGTGCTCCAAGGGAGAAAAAGGCAGTATGACCCACAGAGAAGTTAGATGCTGAATCATGTTGTAGTTTATATTTTAATAGCAACTTGTGATGTTTCCACAGGTGTTAAAGCCTAGGTTTTGGAGTAGTTTATTTTTAGAGATTAATTGACTTTTCAGAGGAGAATTATTTATTTGTAAGACTTGTGGCAGATTCTTTCAATTTACTGTTCTTTGAAGACAAAGGTCATGATGCAGAGAAAGAAATTCTAAGCAGACTTCATTTTTCAAATAGAAAGATAAATACCTTCATTTTGGTTTAAGTCTTATTTCTAAGGAAAAGTACATGGGATAAATCAAAGTTTTAATAAGGTAGAGTACATAAGGAAAGTACTTTATGCAGTCTACCTTAGTTGTCTACCTTTAACTAGTTTCACTGCCTTCTAAAATGCATTAGGCTAGTTAGGTCTTTATTCTGGGCTACACTTTCATTAATTTGATTTGTACTTCTACATGCAGAACCCTAAATTATTCATGATATTCAATTGTCATGCTCTTAATCACATAAAAATGGTCTGATCAAAACCACTTATAAGTAAAACTACTTGTTGCAATGCAATATACAGGATTTATATAAGCAAAGTATATATAACAGAGATTGCAATTCAGAATTAAGATAGTGGCTGGAAACTCAATCAGATATAAATTACTGGAGAAGTTTGTTTCCATCACAGAACACCTTCAAAATAATAATAAAAATATACTGAATACATTTTAATTGTGTTTTCCAACAGCTATGGTGGTTTACACCCACTTTTTCTTCTAATAGCAGCAGAATGAGAGACATATTATTTCATTAGAATATGATGTAATAATTAAGATTGGTTTTAGTATCAGGACATTTCATAAATTCTGGCATATGAAATCATATTCCAGACTATGAACTCATTTTCAAGACTTTAATTTATTCTTTTAACATTAGCAATATCATTTCTCTTACCATCTTTCATCCGTATGTTCATAACCTAGACCAAACTTAAATTTCTTACCAGCGCTGAAAGAAGGATATTTCAAAATTTTATTGAAAAAAAGGGGGACAGAAAAGAGAAATGCTTGTGTCAAAAATATTGCTATACTATCTGGACAGGACAATCAATTTTTATTCATTCACAGTAATTAGGCACAACCTGTAATAATAGGGAGAACTATTTTTCAGAAACTGAAGATGTTTGTTAACTGTGAACCATTTCAACTTCTTATATTTCAGCAAAAGCTTTTATATTATCTTCAGTTTGCAAGACTAATGCTAATTACTGTACAGATTAATAGCTGTCAAGTATGCCCGACACTCAGAATAAGTGAATAGAAATTAGTCTTGTGTTTAGGAAATAAATAAATAATATTGTTAATAGTCTGCTTTTATCTCCTACTTACCTACATAATCATGGCACTCAAAGTAGCCACTGTAATGCCTTTTACATTTATAAGAAAATACATATGTGTTCAGTTTTGTTCTCCGCTATACAAAAATTATGTGGATAGGCTGGAGAGGCCCCAGAGAAGGGCCACAAAGATGATCAAAGAAGTGGGAAGCCTAAGGAAAGGCTGAGAGCGCGGGGTTTGTTCAGCCCTGAGAAAAAAAGGCTCAGGAGAGACCTTAGCATAATGTTCCAGTATTTAAAGGGTAGCTACAAAAAAGATGGAGACTACCTTTTTACAAGAAGTCACATGGAAAAGATGAGGAGCAATGGGTACAAGTTCCTATTGAGGAGGTTCTGACTGGACACAAGAGAACAATTTTTCACAATGAGAACAAACAGCCATTGGAATACTCTAATCAGGGAAGTGGTGCACACCCCAGCATTGGACACTTTTAAGGTTCATCTGAACAGGGTGCTGGGCCATCTAGTTTAGATTGTGCTTTTGTCAAGAAAGGTTGAACCAGATGATTCTCAAGGTCCTTTCCAAGCTGGTATTCTATGATTCTGTATCTCATAATTTCATAAGGCAAAGTAAAGTGACCTTGGCTCAAGGCATATAAAGTGTTAAGCCCCGTAATAGTGGACAGGCTTTTGCTAGTTTGACTGGCAGCTGCTTGTGTACTGTTTATGCTCTCAGTAATTTAATTCTGGTAAGTTCTACTGTCAGCCTTAGGATGGCAGATAGACTAACTGAAGTAGTAATCAAAATTACTTATATACAAGAATCCTAGCTATCATCCTTGTTATTCCTTTGGCTTTTCTCTTTTTCATTATGAATCAGGATATGACTTTTGAAGTATGTAGGTTCCTAGCTGTCATGCACAGATATCCATGGGTATGTCCTATCACATTCCAAAAACACCTCAAGTTCCTATAGGAGCTAGTAATATAAACCAGACTTCTCTCTTTGGATAACTGACTGTAGCAGTGTGAACCATCCTTGAATACTAGTTTTATGATCCATAGAGTAATGGTCATGATATGTGCTGGGGGTGAGAGGATGAGAGAAAACAGGTAGTGTGAAATGGCAAGTCTGGGAATAAACTAAAAAAAACAAACCCAGTGTGTTCATGTGAGTAAGAAATCCTTGTGTTGCTGCGTTGCTTCAGCCAAGACTTGCAGAACTAAGCCAACCCCCTGGCTTAGGGCTAGAGATCACAGACACCAATATGGAGGACGATCAAATAGCGTTCTATTGAACAACAGCAAGCATTATATACCTTTCGGCCACGCGGAAGTACCTATACTGATCCAATCAGAAGGCAGGTTAACAATTTTTGCCTTTTATGGTATCGCCAAGCCTTGCCCCACAATTCCCCTCTCCATGCTATGGGGCTTGTAAAACTATCCGGGGAGGGGCTCTCTCTTTCCGTACAGCGTGATATCTTCCGGCTGCCAGACCTTAACTACCTACATTTCCCCCCTCCCTATGCACAAATAAATTGATTAAGATATAACAATCCTAAAAATACATATCATAAACTTGGCTGCAAACATAGTAAATGTGTGCCGTTTCTATGTGATTTTTTACAACAATCTAGAAATATACATCATAAGCTTAAATAGAGAATATAAGGCACACTAAACAAAGATAACTGGGGGACAACTGGGAGTAGTGGTGTATAACTAGGGATAGCTAAAGGGAATTTTAAACGGAAACAGTCTTAGAGCAATCGCTGACGTGCCATTAACATAATGCTAACACTCTCTAGTCGGCTTTTAACAAATGAAATGAGCTTGCTCAATATACAGGGTCCAAAAATCAATGCTATCACAATCATTGTGATTGGTCCTATTAGGGTAGATATCAGGGTGGTCAGCCATGGTGAATGGTTAAACCATGACGTAAACCAACCTTGCTGTGCCTCTCGTTCCTTCTTTCGTTTTTCCAAACCTTCCCGCAATTTGGCCATAGTGTCTCTTACTATTCCGGTGTGGTCTGCATATACACAACACTCTTCCCCTAGTGCAGCGCACACTCCCCCTTGCTGTAGAAACATCGGGTCTAATCCTCTTACTTGTCATCTTCATTCGTCACTGGGACGTACAGGTTGCGAGGGCGTCCGACAATCCAGTCCTGCGGACAAGAACTCACAGTTTTCATTAGTTTTATTCTGATTGCATGATTATCAGTTATCTGTCTCCTTGAATTCCGCCTTAATACACCTGCTAGGCACCCATCTCAGCAATCCCTCCTTTTCTACTGCTGCATATCCTCTTCCAATTGTACTCAGCCTCCACCCGGATTCCCACTGTAGTTCCCCTGGAAATTTAACACGCACCTGGGGAAAGGTAGCTACTTGTTGTTTTAGATACTGTTTTTCCATTGGGGAGTACTGTTCGTGTCCTCTAACATAGTGATTTAAAGCTAACAGGGCTCGACTTAAAATATTAGTTTGTTGGCTTGCAGGTCGAGATACCACGCCTCCTTCCAAAGAAGGAATAGCGGGCCAGTTAGCACCGCCTTTGCCAGCTGCCTAGCGTCGGCAGGGGCTAGTGGTTGGACGTGGGCGGAGTCGAGCAGCATAGCTGTGGTTTCGCTCGACAAACCTTCCTCTTTTATTGCCTTGTGAAGGGCCTGAACCAACTTAGCGTCTAGGGGCGTCCACATAGCTCCTCCTTGCGGCCCAACCTGAACAGGGAAGGCCTGTGGAGGCGTGGCCGCGGGTAGGGCTTCTAGAGTTACGCCACTTAGCACACAGTCCCTCGCAATCAAGTTCCAATTTGGCTGCGCCACAGGGGGCGGGGGTTCGCCCAGCTGCTGCAAGGTGCGTCCCTGTTTCTTTGTCTGTGCCCGCAGCATACGCATTGCTCTGGCAAGTTCCTCTATAAGCTCCCCCGGGGTTTTACGCCTCTTTTCCCCGGCACCTGAGCCCTGAGGAGGTCCAACGCCTCTCATCATAGCTTCCTCATTTTCTGACTCAGAGTCAGAACGCATTTCACGCCCACCTCCCCCTCATTCCCGCCACGCCGTTTGTTCCTTTGGGGTACTGCGTTCCTTCTTCCGCGCCCCAAAGGGTCCTACGTCACCGTCACCCACACGTCTCCATCCCAGGTCTGACAACTCATCGTCATCTAGAGACCTCAGTACCATGCCTGGGAGCGCATCTAGGGGGTCCAGATTCTGATTTTTTGGTCCATTCAGCCCAGACTCGCCGCCCCTAACTGCGGCGCCTCCTTCAAGACACTCCTTGTTAAGATGCGCTACAGACTCGCCGCCCCTATCCGCAGCGTCCGCTTTAAGACACTCCCTGTTAAGACGGGCTACAGACTCGCCGCCCCTATCTGCAGCGTCCCCTTTAAGACACTCCTTGTTAAGACGGGCCACAACATCCTCTAACTCCCCCCACGGATACGCTGGTGGCGCAGGGGGCTCTGTCCGCGCGGCCCCTCCCTGCGCACCGGTCGCAGGGGGCTCCTTTTCAGGCTCAGTAACAGGAAATGCCTGCGTCTCAGGCTGTTCCTCCATAAACTTGTCCTCCACCCTGTCCTCCCCACCAGGCCCGCCAGTCTGCACTGCCGCTGTCATAGTGTGAGGCGCAGTTTCAAGCGCGGCTCCCTGCAAATACAACTGCGCCGCCCCCCATGCCTCCCGATCTTCCCAAGCCAATTGCAATAAGGCCAACAACTTTCCCAGAGTAACGAGGGCTTCTGGCTTTCCCGCCAGTGCCTTCTCAATCAGTGTCTGCTTAAGTTGTGGCCAATTTTTTGAATTAAATATCTGAGCAGGGTGAGTAAGCACCCCACTGTGAGTCAAAGATTCCAGGCACGCCTTAACGCTGCCAGATTTGATACAAATCTTAAATTCCTTTGCGAAAGTTTTCAGTACCTTAATCGTTACATCCATGCTCGCTAGCTACACCTCTGCCCTCCGAACGAATCACGTCGGGATCACCACTTGTTGCTGCGTTGCTTCAGCCAAGACTTGCAGAACTAAGTCAACCCCCTGGCTTAGGGCTAGAGATCACAGACACCAATATGGAGGATGATCAAATAGCGTTCTATTGAACAACAGCAAGCATTATATACCTTTCGGCCACGCGGAAGTACCTATGCTGATCCAATCAGAAGGCAGGTTAACAATTTTTGCCTTTTATGGTATCGCCAAGCCTTGCCCCACAATTCCCCTCTCCATGCTATGGGGCTTGTAAAAGTATCCGGGGAGGGGCTCTCTCTTTCTGTACAGCGTGATATCTTCCGGCCGCCAGACCTTAACTACCTACACATTGTTATCTTTTTGCATCTGCAATGAAATACATACAACAAGTATCAGCTGGCAGCAATTTCTCTGTTCCACACAGCAGTCCAAATTTTATTGTTTTAGGGTGTATTTTAGTCACTGTTGCCCATTCAGACTCGGAGGGGGTTAGAAGTAGTGTTTTTACAAGTGAAGTGAGTCTTCAGGTTGACTCAAGACCACAGATAAAAAATAATCCTGTGATTATTGCATAACATCATCTCGGGGCAAGGTTAAGTTGTATAGATAATGTCACTGTAATTTTCTATGCCATAATAATTTTGGAATCTTTAAGTATTCTTTTTTACACTTTAATTTGTGGATAATCATAATATATTCCAATAATCATTTTATGGGATAGAAATAGTTGTTTTTCTGGGGTTTTATATAAATTACTGACATTGATACAGCTCATATACTTAAATCTTCTACAATAGAGATTTTCTGTCTCTGGATTTTTTCCTTCCTGTCTGCTCTTCTGAGAACACAAAGGTGGGCATTATTTTTTACTCCAGAGCTTTTTTTTGTTTCTATTTTCCCATTATTGCCTGACTTGAGCATGGTTTTGCTCCTCTGGGCTTCTGTAACAAGAAGCCTAGGGGCTTGCTGTAGAACACTTAGCCTCTGACTCTGACCTTTTGCACATGGGATGAATTTCTTACGGAAACTTTCCCTTCGAACAGAGATAGTCAGTCAGGTACAGAGTTACAACTTACACTGAAAAAAAAAAATCTGTCTACATTTTTTCTTGACTAAAAAAGGTTGTTGTGTTTATCTCACTGGGATTTAATATCAGTAGAGAGATTGCAAGTCTTAACATTTGTGCACCACATACATATAGAAAAAAGAAAAAGTTGTATCTAGAATGTAATTCACACAAGTTACTTATACCTAAAACTTAAAGGTATGCACTCGGAAACTTTGTCTGCTTAGTATGATGTAATGTGTGAGAAAAACACTGTAAAAATAGTACTTATCAGTGGATTTTCTTTGGTATCTGGAAATATGGCAGCACAAGGCAGCAGCTGATCAAAAATCAAGAATATTGTTCAGAAATATGGCATCTCTTAAGGAATATCTAAGGTCTTGACATTGCCATTGTCATCTACGGTTGAGAAAAGAGAACTATATTTTCCCAATACAGTGGCCAGATCCTTCAGAGAAGGATCACTGTTTTCTGTAATAACAGGAGAAAGAATCACAGAAACACTTCAGGTTTTAAAATGAGGGCTTACCCCCTTTTCAGTATATTTGAGTGCTTGAACAATTTAAGAGTTTAAAAGAGCCAAAACCCCCACCAAATCCTCGAAAGAAATGTGTGTCCCAATTGCACTGGCAACTAAAGAGAACAGTGAGGTGGAGATTATTCTCAACAGCCACACTGAGAACTTTAAACACAATTTAAACATTGGTTATCAGACAGGTATTTCTGACATGACTCTATGACTCATTTTATAATGCAGTCCCCAAGGTTGCATAATTAGATCCTCAGGTGGCAACAGCAGCTTCAGTGACATGAAAATAGTTGTTGCGTATGTACATTAGTTTAAGATCTGACAGTCAACCAAAATGCAAAATCTCTTCAAGGAGGTCGAGACTGAAAGATGACATTTTGTGTCGAAGATATGACAGAGTTCTGAATCTTTCCATAAACCTGGTATTTTCATTTTTTTGATTGGAAATGTGGATAGCATTTGTGCCATTTGCTTTTTTTGTGCATGTGTCTATTAGGATTCCCAGGAATAGTTGATAAGAAAAATTAGTACTGAGGTTGCTTCTAGTGACAGAAAGCAAAACATAAAAAAGTTTATTACTACTTTGGCAATTTAAAAAATAAAAGATTTCAAAAGAAATAAACTTTAAGAAAGGGATATTCTTAAAGGTAACAGTAAAGACTATCCATTTAGGATAAGATCTCCACAATTAAAAATTAAATTTTATTATAACTTTTACTTACGTGCTAAGCTAAATAATTCACATTATCCATTCCCAGGTGCATGCTTATACCTAGCCTACAGTGTATAAAATCAGCACCACCTTCAGTTTTGCATTTTATGTTTTGTATATTATGCTATGTATTAAACCATGTTTGATCTAAAATCGCCTACTATATCAGCTTCCATAGACAAGATTTAGGCTGTTCACTAGACAGAGACTTAAAAAAACCCACCATCGCCTCGAGTATCAAACAACAGTTGAGTGTGATTTTGAAAGTCAGTATTTTGGAGTTTTCACCTACAATGACGATTAGGTGTATATTCTCTCCTTTTGGAGGCCTTGCTCCTTATTCTTATCTATTAACATGTATAGAAATCCTTTTTAGTATCACAAATTAATTTCACAATCGATTCACATACTGTGAATAGATTATTTGTGTTTAAATATGTATATGGATACATTTCTAAGAGGCACTGATTGCTCATATTGCTTTCCCAACTATAGTATAAGAAGGACTAAATACCTTCTGTCCATAAGGTGACTGCAATAAGGCAAAGTCATATGTTGACTCAGAGGAAATCACAGTGTCTGTTGTATATCTCGGCTTTTTTCATTCTTTATCTGTGAGTCTATTTTTTCAGGTATAGAAATTTCTAATGACATTTTGTGATTTCTCCATAACAATGTGGTAAAGTGCAGTGCAGATTCTGCTGTATTTAAATAAATTCAAGATCTCTTTATCAAGGTATTGCTGTGACTTCAGTATTCCTGCTCTATTTTAAAATTACTAAAGAAATATTCTGTGGTCAATTATGCCAAATCAATACCTTTTACAATAAGAGTTAACAATCTACACACTATTTATTTTCTCCAAAACAAAATAGAATGCCTAAATATCCCTTCATAGATCACTTCAGATTCCCACAGACTTCAACATTATTATTGACCATCACCTTTTTTAAACTGCTGAGTAGAATTGTTCTCACCATGCTCAGCTTGAGGGAATGATACACTTCCATATAGAAGGTAAAGCCTCTCTATATACTATTTGAATAGATTTTTTCTTGTAAGAAATATGACACATTTTAGGTTGATTGTTGAAGAAATGCAGAAAATACACGCATTATAAGCATTTGCTTTTTTAGGCTTTCGACGTTCAGGATATCAGCATCTGTGAAATCAGTTGAATCAGTATCACTACTGAATCGGCTTGGTATCACTACTGTATATCATTCATTGTCCCAGCTGCTTTTTCTGATTCTTTAGATTAGGATTTTTCACCTAAGAGTAGAGATATTAGGCATTTTATTAACAGGATGAAAGAGAAAAAGATTTAATATCTGCGTTATGTTGAACTCATTCTTTTAATTGATTCAACTTCCAATAACTTCATTATAGTCAAAATCTAAATACTTTAAAATTCTCCCAGAACATGCAAGGGGAAAAATATAAATATTACTACCGGGGGAAAAAAAAAAAAAAATTAAAATGAGACTTCCTGAGCAATTTCTGAGTCAGAATCAATCACCTAAATCCATATACTAGATCAAGGAGTGGTGTAACACTTTGCTTCAACTAAGTATTGGTGCTGAGTAGGAAAATTGACCTGGGATTCTTATTAGCAGGACCTGTCACTATTATTATTTTTCTTTCAAAATGCATCTGAAAGTGGAATCTTCTGCTTAAAATCAGGAATTGAAGAAATCACATATGCTTTAAAAGTGGTCTAGACTCCATAACACAAATAATCCAATCTCATATGCCAATATAAATTTTAACATCTCTGTCAAAATACAGAATATAAAAATGTATATTCTGTAAAAAAATATAATTTAAACAGTTTTAAATTCTATGCATAACATTCTTATATCACTATATATTTGAAAATCTTGAAAAAAAAATGTATGAGTGTATTTTTAAGATTCTGAATCTGCAATATACCCTAGTCAGCTGACTAGACACCAGTTGCCATTAAAATGTATTACCTATAAAAAAAATTGTTAAGTATACTTTTAATTGGCATCTGTATTTTAAAAGAAAACCAAAGTAACTCCGACTTTCACTTGACATAAAAGCTTTCATGTGACCTTTTTTCTTGCCTAAGTTTGATAGTGCATTCTAAAATATCATTATTTTCCAGATAGCCAGAATAATATCAATGATACAGGGTGCAAAGCTGTTTAGAGAATTCTTTATTGCACCTGAGAAGATGAGAGAGCAGGCAGCTGACATTTCAAATGCCTTGATAACTTCTGTTTTCTTCCACAGTACCATTTCACTAGGCTTTCACTTTTTTACCCTACTGCTAGCAACTTCTCAGTTCTTTAAAGAGCAGAATATGTGATACGCATTTTCTGCCCAGATTGTCTGATGTTATCCTTGATTTCTGCAGTAATTTACCACTATTCACTGACATTTATCAACTTGCTGTTACTGATATATCTGTTTAGTTTCTAGAAAACAGTTTGCACTTCTTTTAGTCTTTTACAGGCATGACAGTATTGCTTTTGTTCTTCAAACTACCTTGCTTCAAGCTTCTGTTCTTTAAGCTATTTTCTAACTTGTAAATCATCAGCTTATGGAACAAAGTGCAATATGGTATGAACCCTTTGATTTGGTAGAGAGCAAGGCAGTGAAAAAAAGTATTACATTTCAATGTCATGTTTATTTTAACATCTTTCTATGCAGTCTTTTACCATCTTCATATTTATGTAATCATTGGTTGATTAAACTCCCCCAGGTTTTCTACTGTAACTTAAGCACTTTGAAAATCACAGACACTTCTGAGGTGATTCTTCTCACCTGACTTTATGCACCTAAAACCTAGATAACTTGGAGAAGTATGTTGAACTTTGCAAATTACTCTAGGTTCTTTGTTTAATCTACTGAGAAGAAAAATGCATCTGTGTAGAGGTGCCATCCCAGACACTTATTTTGGGATGAAAAAAGAAAAATAAACCTTTCTAGAGGTATGCCTTTTCTCCACTTGCTAAGAAGGGAATCTTGTATTTCTAGCTCAAAAGCAAATATCTGACTTAAGATATCTAAACCAACTGCATTCTTTAGCTTTATGTTTATGTTTTTTATTCTCTGGCTTAATTTTTTGAAGCTATATTTAAATTTCTGATAAGCTGTGTGTAGCTGCAGCTGATACATATTACATGCAACTGAGGTTTACATATGTAACTTTTAAAAGTAAAGCTGGGTAAAAAAATGTGAGAACACCTTCATTGCAAGTTTGTTTTTAAAAAGCCTGTTCAGAAGGAAAAATAAAATTAAATTATAACTATTTCTATTTTTTCTTCAGTGAATTATTTTATCTGTCATTAGCAAAGGCATGTCTTAATTGATACCCAGTTTTCTTTGATTCAAATTTTTATTTTTTTAATGTTTTCTTTCATATGTTTTAGTAGAAAGAGGTAATACATAAAATAATAACGTACTTATTAACAGCACGATCTGAGTGAATGATGATTAATGAAGTTTTAGTTGTTAATCTGATACAAGAACTTTTGGTACACCCACATATTTGGTACCTTTGAAATCCTAGCACCAAGAGACCACAAGAGTTTAAGTGGAATTAATACCAGCTGAACTGTGATCTTCATGTATTTATGCTAGCTAACATTATCTTGTTTACTCTTGTATCTGCTTTGGGACCTCATCACCTCTCCGCTATCTGTTTGCAAAAGGGAAGCATGGTACAATTCTGTAAACTGCTTATTTTCTTTGCTGTCTTTTCCCTTTTTACCTGAAATGTCTTAAGAAGAAAGCTAATCTGAGTCAGAATATGGTAATTATTTCATTAAAAAAGGGTAGGAGATGTCACTAAAGCAGCTCCTTTCTGTCTTCATTTTATTTATTCATTTTTTCAGAACTGTGTCAAGAAAAGCAAGGTCAAGTGGACTGGTAATTAACAGAAATCAAGAATTGCTGAATCATGGGAGGCAGGTGGATATAAAAAATAAGGGTCCAAGAACAGAATGCAAAGTTTAGGACTATTTGTGATTTTTACCTTCTAAACCATTGACTATAGATCAGAAAATTAATAAAATTGCTAGACACTGAATAAAGATTTTTGTGTCTGTGTCTCTGTACCATGATCTAAATGGTTCATTACGAGATACAATCGATTGCCCTCTGCTTGTGTGAAATTCTTTTTCTATGCCAGAAGGAAAATAATTCAGATGTACATGTTGGCTTTCACTGCTTCTCAGTGTGTGGCTTGGGTAGGACAAGTCTTTTTTTTTTTAAGAACTCTTTTATTTTTTTAAAGGGAGGAAACAGGCTATATTTAGAGAAATACTGGATAAAATCAGGAATGAAGGACCCAGAATGAGCCCATTAATCAACAAACTAGGCCTAATATTTTTGAGTTAAAAGTGGTCTCCTGAGTCACTCTCTAGTAATATTAAAAATCATTTTTCAACCCAAGAAAGAAGAAAGAACACTAATATCTATGGTGTTTTCATTTACATGTCATAAATAATTTGAGCAAGTCTGAGTTGTTTATTCATTTTCTTCAGAGCCAAGATAGAGAAAACTTTCATCTATGTCCCTTTAAATCATAAAAAACCAAGAACTTACTGTGCTCGCTTGAGCAGTTGCACTGACTTGGTGACTTCTGATACAAAGCAGCCAAAAGACCCAGCAAACTTAAGAGCTAGAATCTATCTAGCCAGTTTGCCAGAGAGAACCAATCTGTATCATGTCAAGAGAAAATAAAGTGGAAATGCAAGCTAAGGAAAGCAGGTAAAAAGATGTTAGATGTTATGATGTGGCATAATAGGTGAATACCTGCCTCTAAATCAGAAAAATTTCCTCTTTTGTTATGAAAAATGCCTCTGTATAAAGTAAACTGAGAAAAATCTACAATTCTATATTATTTTGCAACTGGAAATATATGTGCATATATATACACACACAAAGAAAATTACTGCTGTGATGAAAATGCTTAGAAGACACATAAGGCGGATCACCTTTAAAATAAACCTCTGCTAAATTCATTAAATTAACAGTATAGTTTGTGCTACTGCTTAGCTGCATTAAAAATCAATATTGATAAGAGATATATCAGTGTCTTCAACAAAGTGTCAGCACAAAGTGTGTCCAACACATATTCTCAATTAGCTGTGTGTATACAACACCACATCACTGATGCTATGTACTGATGCCACTGATGACTATGGTTCATGGTGGTCCTTGGTGAGATCAAGATAATCAGGCTTGACAGCTCTTTGGCAGGGTAAGTCAGAAATGCAGCATCTTGTCTTGTTTCTTTTACAGTTTTTCTCGCTTGTGCCTGATGATTTCATGCTATTTGCCATTCCCCTTCACCATCCCACCCTCAGAGGGGATATCATCTACTGGTGATACTGCTTATTTGGGGAAAAAGCATATCTTTCTAGTTATCCTGGTGTATCTGGTAGGAAACCCTGTGCATTTGCAGCTCCTTGTGTTTATGTTGTCCTCTGCAACTTTTTCTTACTTGGATGCCTCCTGCATGGAATTTATCTTTTCCCTTTTGATGCTCACGTAATTCCCATATTTATGTAAAATGCTTAAGTACTGTATCTGGCTATGCCCTCACAGTGATACAAAATGCTTATGTACTGTAGTATAGTATGATTATATTTGGGTTAGTATTAATTATACCTTCATCAATACATTGATAATCTCTAGATGTCATGGGCCTCTGTTTCGGCTACAATTACTTGCAATATGCTGTCCCTGTGCCTGCTGTGGAACACAGAAGCTTCTCAAAACAAAAGAAAAGCCTCTTCATTTTAGCTATGCAAACTGCATAGAGCTTTCTGTCAAAGGAGTTTCAGACAGTATCTCTCTACACAAGGTCAGTAGAAACCTCCAACTTCTGATCTTCTCTCTTGCTGTAAGTCATGGAGTTTAGCAAGTGCTATTTATATCTATTTCCTCTTTTCAATGATTATCTCTAGAATTTGGTCTAGATCATAGTGTAAATTGTGAAGAGCAATAAGGACGTGGATCAGAGGTGTGCAGTTCAGATATACACTGAGTTCTTGTGCCTTGAGTTTTTTCTTGACGGAAAACTTCCAATCTTACTAGCTTGCTAAAATAAATCATCCCTGTCTATGCTTTTGTGACTTTCCTCCCATTCCTGCTAAATAAAAAGCAGATTATAACATCAGGGACTCTTCAACATCAAAACCCAAGGAGATTAACGTTGCACGGAACAGTCCTGGTTGAGCAAAGGTGAGTGCTGAATGAAAGCAATGTGGCTGTTTGCAAATGGAAAGAGACAGAAGTGGAAGCAGAAGTGGAAGTACAAATTAAACATAATATTTGGAATTCTATTGATACTAATTTTCCTTTCAGTTCTTGATACCGAACTAGCACATAAAATCAATAAATCCAACTCAGTCTTCCCTGTAGGAAAGTCACATTCTGTGGGTTGTCTATCCACAGTGATCAGGTGCAAAGTGGTAACATCAGGTACACCTCTTGTAATTAAAGGGCAAAAGAACATTAAATTCCATCCCATAGGTCATGAGTAGAGCTGTTTATATAAACAACTGAGATTTGCTTAAATTATCCATTACAGCTAAATCAAGTATTCATCTTTTTCTTTTTTCTTTTTTTTTTTTTTTCTCATTTAATAATGAGCTGTAAAATTATTCTGGCCTCTTCACATGTGCTGAATTATTTTTCAAAATTATTCACTAAATAGTATAGGTAAAACAAGTTAATCTCCAGAATTCTTCACAAATTATGCACAGTGTTTGCAGTCAGTATTACATGCTCTTGGTATCTGATGACCAATTACATTTAATTGTTTCTGTTTCTGGCTGCTTTGTCTTTTTTAGATGTGACATAAATAATAAACAGTGCATGAAAACTGCAGTGTTCACATTAGAAATAAATTTTGTACCATCTAGAGGCTCTCTAGATCAAAATAGCAAAAGTAAAGTGACTACACTGACAATATGTGCAATGTTTTGTTTTTCATATGGCTTTTTCTCCCTCCAGATTAGATTTAGTCTGTTCCCCTGGATAAATGTCCCCACCATCTTTATGATTTGAAGATGTCCAAAAGGACAAACCACCACTTCAAACACTTAGATCTGCCCCAGAAGTTTAAGTGCACCTGAAGCATATCAGAGCAGAGCTTTTCTTGTGGTTACCTCCAAAAAAAGATTAAGTTCTTTTGAATGTATATCACTTTTAAACTGAATCAGTGTTCAGGGATGGCCAGAGGATTCACTCTAAAACCTCACTGCAGCTCTTATGAAGCATGCTAATGTGTACACAGAAAAGAACAGATGTTCTTCCTTTTATGCTAATAAATTTTGTCTATAAATGTAAGCTATTATGTTTGGAATGTAATAAGCCATATTAACAAATGTTAACAAAACGTAACCATTCCTCCAAATAAATATTTTAATATGAATATTATTCTTAGGGACTAAAAGGGGTGTGAGCCAGGCTGAAGAGAAAAACCATACACAGTTCAAACAAATATTGACATATAATGTATTTTTGCAATTTTCCATCAGTTTGGTTTTGAGGTTTTGGGGGGAGGGGTTGTTATTTCTATGGTTTGTTTGGTTTGGGTTTATTTTCCTAAATGCAATGTTATTACCTGTAGCACACCAATACCTAATTCAACTTCTGCTAGTTTGATGAAACTTCACATCTTGACAGACTTATTATGTTTTTAAATTCATAATTCCACTTAGTTTATTTTAACTTGGAAATAAGTGGGATGTCTTAAGAGTCTTGCTTAACTTTGTCTAAATAATACTTAAACCTATGATTATTACTACACATAGCAGTCATTAAGTCAAAAATTGTAACTCTGCCCTGAAAGATTAAATGAATTACCATCACAGAATACATTTCTTTTCAACTAGAGACATAATTTATTGAGCTAAAGACACAGATGCATGCTTCTTTATGCAGCTTCTCAACTCTGCTAATGAAATGACGTTATAAAAGCATCAATTACTTAACTATAGCACAAAACATACAGAGTGTATTTACAACCGAACTAATTTTGCACCTCCTAAATTGCTTTTGATTTCCAAATCAGCTTGTTATATAAGTAGCACTCTAGTAGCATTGTTCCAGTGATAATCTATAAATTATCATGCTTCAGCACTGAAGAAATCCATAAATGCAATATTTTCATTAGTAAAAGTAGGATAAAATTTTGTTTGCATGGTTTTCTAAGAAGTCAATATAAAATGTGTATTATAGTAACAGGGATAATGTAACTATTAAAAATATAGATGCACTTGAAAAACTAGTCAATATGCAAGATTCTTAAAAGTATGTGTAAAATGCTTTACTGTATGATGCTATGGGTTGGTTTTTTTCACTTGGGTTTAAGGGTTTCATCCTTTTATGATTCTTTTTCTCCATTTTCTAGCCACAAGATTTATGTTAACGTGATGATCTTCTAATAAGTAACGTTAAGTTTGTGAGGTGTTTCAAGTTAAGGCTAGAAATAATTGAGTTGCTAGTGATTTTAATGCCTGTGAAAATAAATGTTGATTTAGTCTAAAAACATGTATATTTAGAAACAAGAAATACCTCAGACTTTACGAATACTTATATTTAGGCTTCCTGCTATGCTAAACTGTTATGCCTCAAGCCTTCCCACTGTCCTTTTGAAGTGCTGCCACCACTAACATGCTGTCTCTAGATGCACAAAGAAAGTGTCCATTTACCTGCACAAGATTTGGCTCTAAAATGCATAATCTCAAGGGGAAGAGTGTGTTTATGGGAAAACATGGTATTTCCTCTGGAACAAAATGAGATTAAACAAATGTACTCTTAAAGTCTTCCTCTGTGCAGTGCAAGACTGTTTACCAAAATTAACATCTAGCTGTGATTGTGCAATAAATTCACTGAAGATTTCTAAAAAAATATTTATATATTTTTAGCAGCTCTTCCTCAAGTGAAGCAGATGAATCCTTATTCCATAGTTTTTTGCCAGCTTCATGCTAGGTTTAACCTTGTTTAGCCTTAGTTCTTTGTCATATTTTGTTGTATCAGCCCAGGTGTTCCTGTCTGCCATGCTGTACCACTGTAGGTGTAAAACCATCTTGATGCTGTTAGGGAAACGCATCCCTCTTAACTGAAACCATGTAAAAATCTGACAGTTTAAACTCCCATTATAGTCATTGCAGACAGAGAACAAAGCATCTCTAATTCATCCTGTTTAACAATAAATGTCTCTGAGAGAAGACATAAATTAGCCTTTCAAAAAGCCCACTTCACAGACTATTGAGGAAACTTAAATGATTACATTAGATGAAATTCCTAGCTTTTGTAAGGGTAAAGTAAATAACTTGGAACTCACTCGTTATGCCACTTTTTATCACAACTTAGTTATTCCTTATCCTAACTCCTTCCATGCCTCTTCATTATTTATTGGTTTAATTCTTAAAACTGTCTGCTATTTAGTTGTCTCAGTCTCTCCCCTTTGTCAACTTTCTCCATTCTCCCCTCTCACAATTCAAACAGGTGATTAACAAATTCTGATCTTTGTTTCTAATAAAATGTCTTCCTCCTCTGTCTCCTGAAAAGTTTTCCAAATTCTGTAACAGCAAGTATTGTTGTTCCTTGCAATTTCACAATCTGAAATCACTGTGATAAGATATTTATTGCAATTCTATAAATCTTCCTTATGTAATTAATTTAATTCTTCAATACACTGCTATTGGAACTAGAAAACATTGTGTCTTTCTAGTCTCAGGAGCTCTTCGGTTTGACTCAGTGACCTGAATACTATTTTAATATGTTGAAGGTAAGCATCAAAACCTATATGTTTATCGAATGGCATTTTCCCTCCAACATTTTTAGCATAAATAGTGTCATAAATGCATTGACAGCAGATAATCTCAGAGGATGAAGTATGCATCCCTAATAAGCTCTTTACTTATGTTAAAGGAGAGAGAACAACAGTGAGTGCAAGATCTTGTCTTAAAGTCAAAATACATTACAGTGCATAACAATGCACATAACAGGTCAGCTCAGATATGAACTATGGAAAAATGCAAGAAAACACTACAGTAATATGCCTGAAGATAGAGCACTTATTCTAGTTATGGGTGAGTGTGCTGTTGAGATCAATTAGATCATGTAACTCCTGCAGACGGTGAGAATAGCCTTAATAAAACCTAAAGCAAAGAACATATTGCACAGTGTGCTGACAAGGTCAAATTGATAGCAATGATGTGTGATGGCAGCACTGCAATAAGGTTGTCTAATACTGTATGCATCTGATATTGGTTTTCATTACCTATATCCTAAAGTACAGTCAGAAGCTCACTAAAATGATAGTGATTACCCAAAGGGCAAAGGCAAATAAGACAGGCAGTTCAGTACTTGTGTATCCTGCAAACTGCATGAAGGCAGACAAAATTGATCCTGATGCTAGATCTACAAGGCCTACTACCACTGGGATCAAGTTGAGTTTATACTTCCTTTTATTCATTTTTAAACCAATGCTATGCTTTAAAGTGTATGCTTAGTGAGTTTATTAAGACAGTCTATCAGAGACTAATAGCTGTCTTCAGAACAAATCCACAATCTACATTACAAGTATGTACTCTAAATCAGTATGTAATGCATACCAGATGCAAGATGTACTGTTGTTATGGAAGCTCATGCTTCAAGTTAATACTGGGTGGACACTTAAAAGCTTGGGGTTGTGCCTAGTTTGATGTCTGGAAAAGTGTCTAGTACTTTTGTAATACAGCTTCTTTGCCATTCATTAAAACCAAAACCAAGACAAAACCAAACCAATCCTATGCCTTACATCCAACCAAATAGCCTCCATTACTCCTTGAAATTCTTCAATATCTTTTCTGTAGTTCTTCCTTACAAAAGAAGTGATTTAAATGTAAGTAGTTTTAGTCTCACAGACAGAAAAGTTAATGAAATGTAAAGAGTGTCCTTTGGAAGGGTATATCAAGCATTGCAATGAAATGCATCTGGGAAGTTACTTCTGGCATTATCTGATGTCTTCACAGCTCATGCAAAATGTGAATAGCTGAATAAAATTAAGCAGAGAAATTTTCCATGGGGTACTTTTCTGGCTCATTTAGGCATTTAGACAAATAGTGGATTTTCTAATGCACAATGATCTCCTCCACTCCCTGCCCCCCCATCCCTGACAAACAAAACAAAACACACACAAAAAAAACCCCCTCAAGCCTGCAAATTTTGAGGTGACATTCAAAGCAGAGGTGAACATTGATAAAATGGGAACTTGTAAACTTGGCTGCTTTTGAATTTCCTCCTCATACCAATATTGGCCTGAACACCTGCTCTTTCCCTAACTACATTACATTTCCTGGATGTTGTGACTCTTCTCTTCTGCAGTATTCACTATTCAAGGAATTAAGGCTGGCATAACAGGATTTCAATGATCTGTGTTAATCAGCTATGTGTACATACTCTAAATCTTCCTACCTGGGCACATGACACTGCTTTGAATTTTTGTCTGGCTCCTCTGACACAGTTTAGAGGATTTTTGTGGCTGTGATTTGTACAGCTCTAAAGAGGTAGAGGGAAAGGGGTGTCAGATTGGGGAAAGCCTCCTGTGAGGAAGGGGCTGCGTGCTTAAACAGTGCAGATGGGTAGCGACAACAGGGAAATAGTGCCCATGGCATTTGGATCACCTAGATGAGCCACCTCAGGTATTCAGTTGCTGCAGAAGGAAAAGAAGTTGAGCTCCTGCATGTTTCGAACTCTAATTTAACGTTTTAAATAGAAGCTTCTCTCTATGAGATGCATGAAATGCATACAGACTGGAGGCTTCTGGAGCATTGGTCTGTAAGCCATGAAAAGCATACGCCGCTTCCCTCTACTCAACGATGGCCTCATTTCTGTCCCTCAACAATCTTTTATTATGCAGCACTAACATGGCTGTAGCTGTAATGCCATCTCCTACTATCATATTCATAACTTTAGGTTCCTGTCAATCACCTGTCTCTTGCCTCCTTCAAAAACCTATTTAAAAAGCATGTGGGCTTTCTCTCTCCCTTCAGCCTTTACATAATTGGGAAATTATATTTTGTTTGGAGAATCATTATTGGTCATACGCATTCAGGAAAGCCAGTTGACATTATGTTGCATGTTCTGGCTTAAACATGCTTGATACACTATCTGAATACTGATGAAGTTCAAATTTTGCGTGGTTGTACTCTTTTTCCTTCCACAGGCCTGGGTTCCTCACAGAACTTGTTGGGGAACAACAACAACAGGAAGATCTTAGAAAATCTCACACTATCTTGTCCCTATAAATAAGTGCCTAATCACTCACTTTCACATCTGCACACAAGTTGATACAAGTTAATAACCTTTCTTTAAAAGTGTCCAAATTCATATGTGCATTAAAAAATCTTGTCACCAATTTGTCAATATTACTTTTAAACCTATGTATGATTTCTATAGAAAATGATACATACTGCACTTTTATTACTAAGCACAGCTTTTTTGCCCTGAGTTTTCTTTATAAAAGGAGAAAGCTACTTTCTTAATATATGCCTTTTATTATTTTGTTCCTTTTCGGCTTAACTGTAGACAGCAGAAGTCATTATCTAGTCAGACACAACATTTTTGAAGTTTGCTAATATCTGTTCATTATCCTAACATCTTCTCTTACATACATTATGCACCTTTGATCAAACAAAAAGCCTAACGAAGATCCATCCGTGCTTCAATTATTCTATACACTCTCCTTATAACAGCAGGTATGACTATGACTACTGTAGCCTGCATCAAGATGACTTCCCTAAAATGTTGAGATTAAAAAGGAGAAACAAAAACACATTCATTATGTTGCAGCTCTGAGTTTTTGTGCTGAATAAGAAAACATATACATGTAAGCAATATTACAATGTTGTAATCAGTTTTGCAGGTAGAAACGTATTAAAATTTACTATTCTTTATTGGCTGCGAAACCTTTTCTTCTCAAGCATTGTATGTGCTTCTGTGAAGAACAGAACAAGAGAGACTCCTGCTGGCTCAAATTCTGCAAAAATTAACACTTTCTTACCAACTTTCTTTTTTTCCATTCTTTATGTACTTACCATTACTCATTTGTTTTAGAATAATAACCAAAGGCTCTGAAAATGAGTGAGTGCACTGGACACTGTTATGCAGCTTAAAAAAGCTGACAATTAGAAGGTTTTTAGAATTTCTGATACAAACAGGTAGAAGGAAAAAGGGCAGAAGTTGGGGCTACCACCTAGCACCTTATGTAGTCTGAAAATGTCTGCAGTGCACTAGGAGGGTACTTATTCAGTACACACTGTTGTTAGTGTAGAAAGTGATAATTTGGTGTAAATATTTATATATGTATATATATCCTATGCCAAAGTAAATAAATCATCAAGAAGTCCACAATTCACAACATTATTTTGTTCAGCTTAATTCTCTTCTCAGGCTAAATTCTAATTTACTGTGACAAATTCTTAGGATTAACAATGACGTTATCACTAACGATCATTTTTCTCACAAGCCATTTGCTTTATTCTGTGCACAGGATGGTGATTATTGCTCAGAGAATGTAACAACAGTGTCTCAATATTCCCTTATCCTCCTGCAATATGTCCCTACATACTACGCAAACCTGCACTGAATAGGGAATTATTCATTTCCTCTAAGGCTTTTTTATAGTACTCACCTCTGTATCAGAGCGCTAGATCCTTCAAAGGATTTAAAGGCTGGATAGACAAAGTTATTTAATATCTGAGTCTCAGTTAATGTAGCGGGAACTACACACTGCACAGAAATGCTGCTGCATCTTTGAGGACCACAATTCAGGAGTGTGAATGTCCACTAGCACAGCCTATATTGCACCACAGAGGCAGCACAAAGACACCTATGCAAGCCCCGAATCCAGACTGACATTTCTAAATAAAGGAGCAAACTGCTATGCAGAGATAGTAGCTACACTCTACAAAATATTGAAAAGGCAGTCTGCCTGAGCCACTAAATCCTGGTTTTCAGGAGGAGATCTCAGTAACGGTTGGTTTTGGAAGTAATAAGTGTTTCTGCCCCATGCTGGTTTTTGTACACTGCAAGGAGATATTCCAATTCCAAAATTAAGATTCTCAAGCCATTTGCTCAGTTGCCATTCAACCCTAGAGGTGCCTAACCTTCACTGGTAACATTTTTTTGAGGTGTCTAAGTATCTGCATTAAATTACTGTGTTTTGTCAACAGTGAACAGACCTTGCCTACTTCTCAGCCACCACTTCAGTTAATATTAAGGCTTTTACCCATTATGTCACCTAACATGAAAATAGGTATTCTCAGAGATGGTTAACTTCACAGAAAACATAGCTGGTAGAACAATAACATTTTCTTTTATTGAATAAATTAGTAGGAAATCTTCTGACAAATGGAACATTCTCACCAAAAACACTTCTCTTTAAGGGGATTCGAATGCACATTTTTAGAGCCCTCCTGGCTCTTACTGATTTAAGATTACAGTTGTCAGGATGAAACATTTCTGAAAAGAAATTTTATGTACTTCATCTTGAAAAATGTACACCTACTGCATTAAAGCAAAGGGAAAAACATAATTTGCTTAGTATCACATCAGATATTTACAAAAGGTTGTACAACATAATTCATTTTGCAGAATATTTCAAAATTTGTCTTTAAGTTCTGAGTCATTCTCTCTTCCTCCCTCTGTCTCTCTCTCCTCCATCTTTGATTTCTTTCCCACTTTCTTCTAGGAATAGGATAGTGACTTCAGGATCATATAGAAGTCACAGGCAGGAAGGCAGCAGTCAAAAAGGAAAAATGATTCAACACCATGCAATTGAAGTCAGCATTAAAGTACACAAGAGCATATGACTGCAAATGGTATGGTGCAATAGGCATACCACAGGACATGCCGTCAGGCGAGGAAAGGCTCAGGCAGTCTCTGTGGTCATAAGTGTTAACTCAGCATGGTACATCCCAGCTGGGAGATCTGAAAGCGCCTCCAAGCTCCTCTGTTGGGGACTGGCTGCAAGTGGCCTTCTTCAAGGATGTACGAGACCCCATCAGGCCCTTCCTGAGAAAGAAGCTACAATCCAACAGAGAGCAGGTGGTCCAGCTCCTCAAAGCAACAGCAGTCCCCAGTACTGCCACCACACACAGCACAGCTGCAGCTAACGTGATCTGCCCTGCCATCATGGGGACTTACCAAATGTGGGGAGGATAAATAGGACTAGAGATCAGGGCAAGATGAGCATGGCAAGATATTCTGCCTTAGAAGAGGTTTTGCCTCTCTTGTAGCTCATTGACCTGAACTGACCGTGAAGACAGGAGGCCAATTTTGTTTCGGGCTGCTGCTGATTGGGTTTTTTGCAGTTGTGTGAATCAGGTTAGTAATTTCACTTAGTGGGTTCAACTCGCGATGTTCAAGAGACCCCTTTTGAGTTTGTCTCAAAACAACTCCAAAGCTAAAAGGAACTGACAGCTCGTTATCGCTTGGGCAAACGGCCGGAGTCAGCGCTGGGATGGTGCTCCAGGAAGGCGGGGGATGAGTTTCCTGTGTGTCTGCCCTGAGGCCGCGAAGATCAACTGCCCGGAGACAGCGGCACAGACACCGCGGCGCCTGTCAGGGCACAGAGTTAACTGGGTCTGGGGCTCAACATATCCCCTGCGGATGAGTCTCACCTGTGGGAGGAGCCAAGAGACCCTGACCCTATAAAAAGGAGCCGTTCTTCAGCCATGTGGTATATGATTTTTCATCTTAAACCTCAGTGAGGCTACAGCTGGAAGAATTTCTACTCGATGACAGAGATGTTGCTGGACCCACGGGGTGGTAAGCCTATTTCTGTTTTCTTTCCTTCCTCCTTTCTTTTCTTTCTCTTGTCTCCTTCTACCTCGTGTCTTTTGCAAGAACATTTCAAGACTTTTGTTCCTCCTGACACAGTGTTAGGCAAGTTTACAATAAAATCTGTGGTTTCTCCTGGGAACCACGCAGTGTTGTAAATATCAGCTTTTCCCTCACCTGCCGGATGGGACAGGACACACCTGTATGTCAATTTACTACAATATATGCTTTCTGAATAATTATCGGACTTAATAGTATTTCATATAACTAGTTTTTTTAGGAATCAGTTGAAGTGTTGACTCACACTGCATCCAGCAGTATTAGCTTGTGTCCAGTTAGGCTAATTTTTAGCTAAAGTGTTAAGCAGGACTTCGATGTATTAAGTTGAAAACATGGATTCAAGCAGGAATAGAATAGGAATTCACCTGCTTTATAGAGTCGGGGCAGGAACAGGACAGGGGCAGGGGAGAAACTCTCTCTTGTTCCTTTACCATCATCAGAAGACAGCTGAAGAGGTTCCAGGTCTTCCCTCAGTTGTTTCAGTCCTCATTTCCTAGAGACAGAGTAGATGAATTTGTTCAACCCTATGAAAGAAACGTTTTAGTGCTGTCAGTATTGCCATAAATACTTGAGAATTTGCAGCAGGAAACTGATACTCTATGAACAGGTAGTAAGGAACATACTTGACTTTGCAAAGCCAGATTTTAATAAATAACTAAGCAGAACTTACTTCTAAGTAAAAAGACATTGATCTTAATTTCAAAAGCACTGCTTTCCTTTTCTCAGTCTATGAAACTTCTGCAGTTGGGCAGTATAGACAGGCTCAATGGACACAATTGATTTTGTATTTCATAACAGTAAATTGATTTATAAAGCTCATTAATGTTGCGTTATTTACAAATAGGTCACCACAGCTAAAAGAAGATACTCCGTAACACTTTTTTAGTTTTGCACAAGTTTGGGTAACAGCTGTAACTATTGTCAGGTGCTAAATATAAAAATAAACTGGAGCCAGGTCTTTTAGATAAAGGAGTACTATAATACAAAAAAAGGTAAACTCTTTTCTTTTTCAAATGCTGGGCCTGATCCTGAGGCTGTTAATCAGAACAAAAATATACTGAGATTTCTTTCTCAACTCTGCCTGGATGTAGCCAGTAGTAGCTTTATCGTAATATGATGCTGCATGCTATTAATCTTTTTCTTGCTCTGCACTGGAACTTTAGACTCATTAAACTAACAGTCTGCCTTTTAAGTGGAGCTGTGAAAGTTGGGTAATAAATGTTATTGCTAAAGAAAATACAACTATGTATTTATTCATGTTTGACCCACAGGGATTGGAACAAGCTTTCAAATTGAGGTTTTTAAAATAAATTATAGCATCCCTTAGGTCAGCATAAATTTAGCACTCCTTTTTATTCTGCTGAGAATATGCTAATTGCAGATTTCTTGCTGATGAGCATCATATTGTATAATAAGTATATGAAAATTTCAGTGAAGCATCTATTCTTTTCAGCATACTTGCATGCAGATGATCTCTAAATATGTAGGTTCAACTTTATTAAGAAAGAAAAAATATACATTGGTTATAATGAAAAAGATAATTGTTTTGATTGGCAATTTCTAAAGAAAAAGACATTCCAAACATTATTTTTAATGTGGTTGAAAAATCTGAAATTAGCAACATAATTAGAGTCTCCTGCCTCAGCTAATAGTGTGTTTGCCCATAAGTAGTATGACTGACATTGTTAGGACAAGTTGCAGGAAACATTATTACTGCAGATGACTGAGTGACATGACCTAGTCCACACATACTGTGCTTCAGTGATCATCCTCAAGTACTTCTGTGTGGAAGTAAACTTTCCACATACATTAAAGTAAAAACTTACTTTAATAATTTGTTTTTTCTCATTCTAATTGCCAAGATGCTGCAAGTTTCATTCATGCACGGAGATCTAGGTAATATTCATATGTTTTATATTTAGAAGAGATTGTACTTCTTTCTGTATCTGCACATTTGACAGCTCATCTGCTCAAATAAATAGGAAAACAAAAGATCTGTGGTGATCTTTTCCATTACATTTGAAACACAGCATTAGGGACTCTGATCTAGAAGCAATAAGAGAAGACTAAATATGTGAAAGATGATGCTAAAACTCAGGCCTCACAGAAGCAGAAATATGCTTGATGTTGCTTTTGAAGTTAGTACAGGCTAAATACAGTTTTCTGTATGTGAGCATAAGAGCACACAAAAAATAGTTCTGGTTTTATACAAATTGTTTCCCATTATGCACACTTACATTTTGTTTGCAGTATGGTGGGAAAAAAAATCACCAAAACCACAAAACCAAAAAGTAGATGATCTCATTATCATTCACACTGTTTGTACTGTGCAACTTTGAAACCGAAGATACTAAAAAAATCAGCAAACAATAAAATGAAGAACAAAGTACAGTTTCTTGCTACTTATTACACTGTATTGGTGTGTGCAGCTTTTTAAAAAGGCTGCTTGCATCCTCTTTCAGGTAAAGTGCTGTTTTGATAAATGAGTTTAATACACAGGTGTCTGCCTTAGAGAAAATTCTTCCTCAATTTCAGAGAGGCATTTGTGCATGAAATCTGTTTATCACACTGTTTAAGACAGGATGTGATCATTTTCTGTACCATGGAAAAGCAAACAGACTTCCCATTAGTCTTTGCAACAAATTATTTGTGAATTACAGAAACCAAAATAAATATAGCTAAAGACTTCATGCACTGAGAAACACCATGATACTTCAAGTTGTTTCAGGAAACCGAAATATGTACACAGGTATGCGGAAGTCTGTGCCTTCTTGGCAACCAACATAGTAATCCAGCCCCCATTTCACAGGAGACCAGAGCATGTAGAGATTGGTTTGCTTTGGGGCTTTTTAGTTTGTTTTGTTGTGGGGGTTTTTAATCGTACTAGGCCCATTTCCTTCAAAGTAAGAACTTCTTACTGGATAGAAGCCACTGTTTTGTTTTTTTTTCTTGTGTGTGCTATCATTTCAAGGGATGCTTTGTCACTGCCATCTGAGAGAGATTAAATGAATAACGATACTTGGAGTTTGCCCAAGTCTTATTTTTCCAAAATTATTGATCACTTCCAATAATGGTGCCATCTATTATTCTATACTTTGTTTCATCTTCATATCACAATTCACAAGAGGCAAGTTCCAGAGAACTTGCATTTTGTTATTTTTCCTTGTTAAAGACATTATTGTTTCATACAGTCATATATTCTTGTTGTAACTACGTACATCCAAAAATCAGACAAGACTTGCTCCATGTGTTAGTTTTGGGTTTTGGTTTTTTTTTTTTTTTTCTCACAGTACTCAGACATGGCTATGAAAAAACCCTATTTTAGCAGTAGTTCTTGCACAAAAGAGAAAAAGTGTATTGCTACAAAATCAGATTATCACATGCCTCTATTATTGCAAGTTAGGTGCAATAATAAGGTGGGGCTTATTCGGGGGGGTGGGGGGGGACGGGACAGGCAACAGTAACCTGACTGCAGAATCAGAGATTATAAAAAGAACTGGACATTACATCTCTTGATATACTTAAAACTCTCCAAAGCATTAAAAAATATAGTTGTAAAACACACATGGACTGGTGGATTTATTTTTAAGAGCTTTGTAATTTAATATTTTAAATAGCTATTGACTTCCATGCATGTCAAACAAGTCCATATTTAGTATTTTCTCAAAAATGGCAATTTCTCTTTAATTGCCAGTATTTTTAAAATTTGTTTGAGGCAAGACGGGTGTTCTAAACAGTAGTGGAGTCTTACAATATTATAAAGTGGAGCTTTACTAAGTAAAGATGACCAACAACATGCCCATAGGGTGACTCAATCACCAATAGCAGAGGGTCACAAGCAATGCCATGGCTCTGGTGGGCTTCCAGGGATGCTGAATGTCAGTCAAAGAGCAGTCTGCCTGTGCTGGCCACATTGGGCAAGGGGCAGGGTGTCAGGAGGCAGGATGTCACTTCCACCCCTTGATTCTCACAATTCGCCTACTGACATGAAGTTATAACATGAAGTTACAGGCTAGAGTTTGGTATATAGTAACCTAGGTGAAGCTGGTGTTCTGAAACCTGCGGCGTACAAGTTACATAGCCAGAAGTTGAAAGCTGGTGCAGTACCAGGTGGCTACCAGGGGTGTCGCATACGAAGTAACTCAAAAGCTTGTGGTTTTGTGTAAATCCCAATGAAATACTCCTGAAAATGCATTTTCTGTGACTTTTTATGTTTCTTAGTGTCATTCTTTGGAAAGTAAAATTTTTGAAAAACCTCTTAGCATGTCTTGCACATTTCAGTGCACAGCTATGTAATGTAATGTGATTTAAAGGCAGCTGAGATTAGCTGACAAATTCCTGCTCACTTCACTGGATTTTGTATTGGTTCATATGGTCATATATCCCTTTGAATGGGAGAGATGCATCCAGTATAAGTTATAGACATTTATGATATTTAACTCTGACCTTCATCAAAACCAGGCATTAAATAATTTAATTCTAAAAATTTTTGGTTTCGGGTAAACCCTTTTGTTTGGTTTTCATGATAGTTAGTAAAGACTTCTGTGCACAAAAAGAAATAAAGGATTACAATCTCTTTAACTGAGCTAATGTTAATCAGTTGGGTTTTTTACTGGCAATTGGTAATCACAGTTTCAAAATATTTCTCTCTATGACCTTGCATCAAATTCTCTGAAGATAAAAGCACCTTTTTAGCTCCTACTTTAACTTAGCACTGACTAACTTTTTAGTGATGCAGACAAAATCAACTTTGAATATGAATACTTTGCGAGTTACTGCTGAAAATACCAATTAGAAATGAAAAATGAAAACTGTATTTCTGTCTGGTGTTATCATCTTAGTTAGGCACACGCTACTTATATCTACTTCAGAACTCTCGAGGCTGGAATAGAAAAGGTCTATTTCTGCTATTTTTTGCTACATTCTTTAAAGATGTCTTCAATGGACTTCATCTTGCATTTCAGTCTTAGCAACTGCGAGGTGTCCTAATTGCTTCAGCTTTCCTGATGTGATTACCCTTAGTATTACTTTTTCCTCTCCTGGGAAATTTATGTCTTTCTTAGAGCTAATCTCTGTCACCCTTTCTAAACACTGAAGAAAATCCATTTTCTTTTAAGTGATATTTGCCTCTTTTGACAATAAATTACCTTTGTCGTCTTTCACAGGGTGTGCTTTTTCTCTGGCTGACCCTTTGTTCCTCACATACTTGAAAATTTTATTCTTAATCACGGCCTGTTGTGTGACCTTCCTTCTACCTCCCCACCTTTGGTTTTCTCATCTTTTACACTCAACTTCATTCTGTGATCCTTTTTTTTTTTTCCTTTTGTGTTTTGTGTCACTTGCACAGGTCTGTTTTGTCCTTAATTATGTTTCTCTATATTAATCCTCCTTCATTACTGGTGTGGTTTCAGGTTTCTTGTATGTTAGTTTGCTTGCGTTTTGTTTTAATTCTAGATAAATTGCTCCTATATTGTCCATATTCACACGTTCAAAACTTTCTTTTCCCTCGTGATTTTAAACTATTCTTCATACTTATTTTGAGGATTGAACACCCACCCTTGTTTTTCGAGATAGCATTCTTCCCTTTCATTTTTAACCAGAATCATTATTTTAACAAAGGAGAAGGTTCATAGTTTAGGGCTCAAAAGGAAAGGAGTTTCCTTTTGAATTACTGGATTATATCTGTGTAGAGAAAAAAAAAAGGTGTAACGATTTTGATTTTTTTTTCTTAAGACAGACAGGAACACTGTAGCTACCGATGCACAATTCCTCTGTGTTATGCTGAAGTTTTCCACTAAAGACAAAACCAATACGAGCATCATTTCAAGAAGTCCTTAAAATCAAACCAGATGTAGCAATATTAATACAACTACTTTTACAAAATGAACCATTAAGCTGAAATTCTTCACTGAGGTGAGAACAGAATAAAGATCTCTGCCACTTTGTCAAAATGTGTGCATTTCTGGGAGCCCTAACTTTGCAGTGTCATTTGTTTTGGTCCCATATGACTACACAGCAGGGCGCTTTCTTTGTCAGTCTTGAAGAGTAAAGGTGCCAGTAAAAAAGGTATGTAGACTTCAGTGGAATTAAAATGCCATCACTTGAGATATAGTTATACAAGGATCAATTTCTCTTTCAAAATTAAGCAATGCAGCTACAAGGAGCTACAGTTTCTGTGTACTTACTAGACAGTAAATAATGACTGAGGCTGGAGAAAGCATATCACTGAAAGAATTAAAGAATGTTAACTCTGTAAATTCTGGATAGATGAGGTTTTTGGTCTGCTTAAAGCAAAAAGGTGTAATAAAATTACTGTAATGTCAGTTTTCTACTGCTGGCATCTCTTCTTATTGTTGCTGTCTAGGGCTTTTTTTCACCCCTTTTACACAGGAACAGGAATGGGAATTAAGTGCATTTATTTAGGGAATATATAATATTGTCTATACAATATTTTTACTCAAAACTATAATAAATATGTTAATTAGGACCAAATATTCAGTTTCTTATTCACTTTGGAAATGAAATAAACTAAATGGCATGGTTCTGAATGGGATTATAACGTAATGCAATTTGAATAGTCTGGTTTGTAAATTGGTAGATTTCTTTACATTTCCCACTGTATAAAAGTTCTTAATAGTGAATTGATAATATGAAAAATGGGATTAGGTAAGAGATTATATTTGAAAGAGTACCTTCAGGGAATTACTCTCTCTCAGTATATTTACATGACTTGAGACTATGCAGGAAAAAAGAGATGAGGAAAATACCTGGATTTTCTAATCCATAGTGATAATCAGAAAATTTAGTGTTATGTTTACATTCAGACAACAGTGTTGACAAGGCTTTAAGCAATAATATTCTTGCTGTTGCTGTCTCAAGGTTTGAAATCTTGTTAGAAGGAAAAGCATGCAAAAACAAGTATGTTTCCATAGATCCCACAAACTCATAGTCTGAGATTTCACACCAAAAAAGCAGCCTTTTTTATACTAAGCAGCTTTGTGCATAATACATAGAAGACCTTATCAGAGTGGAAATTTAGAAATAATAACAAAAAGAATCAGAAAATTTCCCCTTTCACCTAAGCACACAGTAAAGAACTTCTTCCTAATGTCTAATCTAAATCTCCCCTCTTTCAGTTTAAAGTCCTTGATTTCAATTTTGTAGAAATGTTTTGCAGCAAATAATTGCCAGTTGATTGTGTAAGAAAAAATTTAACGAGGGGAAAAACCAGCTAGTTCTCAATACTGGAAACTTAATCTAGTTTTCTGATAACTAAAAAATCATTCTGTGCTCAATTCAGAAACTATAAATCCACAACACTGCAGTAAATTAATATAATTGCATTTAAAGATTTCTTGTGTTTAGAATTAAGACTGCAAGCTGTTTATTTTCATGTGTTACATTAAAGAGCTTGATCCTAAAAATGCAGGATTCAGTAGTTCCACTGAATGTAATGAAAATGCAAATGTAAGTGAAGTTACTTGCCTGAATGCTGAGTCCTAACATCTCAATTTTCAGGGTAGAGTGTGTTCATTTAGATACGTGATATTCTAATGGGAGTCATGCTAATAAATCTCTGAATCTTGAAAATTAAAACATGGAAGAAAGGTATGTGAAGCTTTTACTGATAATAGTACCATAGTTATGATGGATAAATGGCTTAAGCAATTTGACCTTTTTGATGAATAGACCTGAAGGTACTATGTCCCTTTGCTACAGAAGAAAAAAATGACCTGTTTTTTTAATGTTATATAATTCTAAATAAAAAATATTTTTAATGTGTTTGGGATTCATATTCTGTATTGAAGTTTGTAATTTATACAGGGCTCAGAATCTGGCATTTTGTTTAAATCAGCTCAATGTTTTTCATTATAAATCTAACAACTTTGAAGACAAATATTAAAGTAATGGCAAACCCATGATCCTGTGAAGATACAAGAAAGCATTACTTTGTCTAGACTTCTCTCTAGACTTCTCCTGTTTAAATAATAATGATCTGTGACTCCTGCTAAATAAATAATTAGTAATGAGGAAAGGTGGGGTGGTTCATTGTTTTTTGTTTTGGGTTTTTTTTGGGGTTTTTTTGTTTTGTTTTTTCCTTAAAGTTTGGAATGCACTCTTACAATTCCTTGGCCTTCTGGGTTTGCTTGCCAAATAGCTCAACTTGGCAAAAAATCTGCTGGACATTATTTTATCATACTGTATCAAATTTCTTTTCCTGGTATCCCATTCATTTACCCTGAATAGCCTCAATAATATTGAATCTACAACAGCTGGTGTATTTCTTTTGGCATTGTACTACTTGATATTGGGCACTATTGGTGACTTGATGTTTTGGATATTGAGACACAGTTCTCAATAGCAATGAGGCTAATACCTTTTTTTCATTCAGGTCTGATTAAACTGTAGATGACTTGAGCAATACTTTTGATCTGTGCTATTTCCTTGAAGACAACTCAGCTTCTATTATCAATTTTCTTATACCTACAACAGGTTTTTGGTATTTCTTTACACCACCATGCATAAAAAAACAAATTACAACTATCCTCAAAGGCATGGAAAATGTAAATGTAGTAGCACATTTTCAGATGTATTGACCATATTTCAACTTCTACTCCTACGGGGTTTTGGGGGGATATTTTTGTTTATTTTTTTGTTTTTTATATTTACCTTTGGCTAGCAAAGTCCTATTGCTGCTGCTGCAGAAACCTCTCATTTTCACTGTGTGAAGCAGTTTACTTTTAATTCTAATTCATTTATGTGTCTTTATTCCCTTGTCATTTGAAATCTCCTATATATTTTTATCTTTCTCTAGAATAACAGAGGGCAAATTAAACTTACTGTAGAAGTGTTTACTTTCCTCCAATAGCAATAAATACAGCCTTGGGTGAGTCACTGAGATACAGGTTCCCAGAATGTAGTTCTCAATTATGTAACATTAACCTTGCCCTCGGTGTCTTTCCAAAACCAAAACACAAATTTCATGGCAATAAGTCTTGATTAAGATAGTCAGTAAAATAATACTTCTTCATATCATTGTTGCTTGCATCTTAAAAGTTCAGTGCTGTAAGGAAATTGTTTTAGCTAATTTCATTTTTTAAAACTAGTGTTTCAGTAAATTATTAGAGTACCAGAATGTTTCTGGGAATATTAGAAAATACTGCTAAAATGTAGATTTTTTTTGAACCCAGTAACATGAATATTCAATACAGAAATACAGTCCCAAGAGCTTACTTCTTTGGCTAAGGAATTTGAAGAGTTGCATAACTGAAAATTTTCATTTAACACTGACTTATTTATTCTCCCTGGGTAAAACCCAGAATAGATTAGTCAACAAAGGAAACAAGTAAAATCCATGTGTTCCTGACTGTGATACTAAGCAAGACAGAATCACAGTGTAAGTATATACATATATATATGCACACATACACACACAGGCACACACATGTGAGAACACAGAAAGGAACACTTGATTTATGATTTTCTGGTGTATTTTGCTCCTGAACTCAATTGCAAATAAATTGAAAATTGGAGAAAGAGTCTAAATCTCTAGCCATTGTAAAAGACTGATCACAGGCAGCTAGTCTATTAGGCTACAGAGAGGTTTTTATATGTGCAAAGCCAACAAAACCCAAAGCTGTGGTTTGTTTGTGTTGCATGTTTTTTAGAAGAGCCACGAAGGAGAAGGATTCCTTTTGAAGAAGGCTCTTTAGATCAGGGCTACAATGTGCTGCATGTTATTGTATTTCTAGAAGACTGTAGGAGATTAGATCTTTAAAATCTGTTATCTTGACATTCTCTCTTTCCTGAGCGCATCATAAATCAGTTCTGTTGGATTTATTTGAATGTGTTTATGCAATTCACTTTCAGAGTCATCACTGATTTAAAATGTGCACTTTAAGATAGATATTTCCATTGGTGCTGTTTAGTATTAATGAATTAATGATTACTTCATCACCTATGTCTATATTACATTTATGTTGAAATTAAGTAGCCACACGAAGACATGAATCACTCATCAGAAAAAGTCTCTTGGCAAACCTATAACACTAAATAGAAGCTTTGAGGAATACAGATGTGAGGAGATAAATGACAAATATATCTTGTTTCCCGTGTCCCCTATTCTGTTATGTTTTGAGACACTATAGAAAACTTTCTACACAGTTGCCGAAGTATTCACATTCCAAAAGTGACTGTGGCTTTTAATGGAAAAACATCTTCAAATATTTACTATGCTAAACAAATCTGTCAGTAAGGCTCCTTTTTGTTTATTAATTAAAATTCTATTATGCTAAAAAAGAGCATAATATTCTAGTGACCTTTTGCATAAAATCTTTTGACATCAAAAATTGATTATAGTACAAAACATTTATTGCAGGACCTAAAGAGTCATTTTCATATAAGTTCAAGAATTAGAAGCTACATACATTCTGTTTCATCACTGCATGTCCCACCAAAAGTTGCTGGGTTCAGGTGATGTCTACTATTTTTAAGAACAAAGAAGGATTTGCATGTGAAAAAGAGCATTAACAGTCAAGCGAAGAAATTAACGCTAAATATATGACTTGCCAACAAACTTAAATGCCTTTGATTATTTTGATAAATACTAGTGTGAGAAACATTCCAACCAACACAATTCAAAAGCAGCAACATTATATAAATTTTTACAGCATAGATTAATTTTAACTGCATCTTCAGCAACACAGAGTGCTTTCAGTATACTCCTGGACACTTTCAATAGGCTCCTTTATGCTGGATTTGCTCTCCAGCATTACCTTGTATACTGTCCCACTTTGACCCTTCCACTGAAACCAGGCCCATGTCCATTCCTTCCCTTCTAACTCTGACTACCCTCATTCATCACATGTGTCCACATGTAATTTTCATGTATCTTTCATCCATGCTTTAATCCTAAAACAGCATCCCACCTTACCAACCACCACCACTGCCACCCTTAGCCCCACCCCCCTCCATCAAACTTTTATCTGCATCATACCTATTCCATCAAGAAGAGGTGGAACAACATTGGTAGTCTCAAGCAAAATAAAAACACTTTCTCTAAAAAGAGCTAGTCTGAATTCTTCTACTAAAATACAAATCTTTAAATATTTTCACATAACCAAATAATTACTTAATACACTGTACTCTTTCATATAACCTGCATATTGTTTCACTCCAAAAATTACCTAAAATATAGTGTGTATTACTGTAACTTTTGAAAAAAATTAGTTAATATTCATTATCTTTATTGGTTTTGCTTCTGCAATCATGGGACACTTGATTCGGCATACAATCTTTGAAGCATAGTGAGGAAACAAATTAGGAAGGCATTTTCTTTAACAGTGGATGATTTTTTTTCTTTTCTAAAGTTTTATCTTGCTTGTTAAAGTAAGATGAGAAGTGTTCTATTAACTAGGCTGGGAAGCCTTAGGGGCCACTGGAAGCTTTTTAATTGCATATTTAATTAGAAGTGTGCTAGAGAGTTAGTGTTCAGCTTTTCTGAAGCTCATGGCTGCTGACAAAATGTCTGCTTTTAAGCCGTTTTGTCTATTGAAATGTTTTCTAAAAAGTGGGTTAAACAGAAGAAGCTTTAATTTTGGCTATCTTCACTTCAAAGGGATTTCTTTATCAATCCCACTGTAAAACGAAGGTGAAATGACATCTTCAAAAGTAAGTATTTTCAGGTAAAATCAGACCTCTTAAAGAAGAAACTTTAAAGATTCTGAGACCTTATAGCACACTTCCAATATCTCAAGGGGGCCTACAAGAATGTTGGAGAGGGGCTCTTCATCGCAGACTGTAGTGATAGGACAAGAGGTAACGGGTTCAAACTTAAACAGGGGAAGTTTAGGTTAGATATAAGGAAGAAGTTCTCTACTGTGAGGGTGGCGAGGCACTGGAATGGGTTGCCCAAGGAAGTTGTGAATGCTCCATCCCTAGCAGTGTTAAAGGCCAGGTTGGATGGAGTCTTGGGTGGCATGGTCTAGCGTGAGGTGTGCCTGCCCATGGCAGGGGGGTTGGAACTAGATGATCTTAAGGTCCTTTCCAACTGTATTCATTCTATAATTCTATGATCATGTCTCGCTGCTACAGGTACAGAGTCTGCGAAAGCAAGCCGTCAGCCAGTTTATCCAGCAGCCAGTGGCTGGAGCTGAAAAGAAATAAATTCATAAATATCTCCTTTATATGATGTTGACAGCGCTGCTTGCAATTGTCAGGGTTCCCAGCATTTGCTCTAAACCTGGACAAAGCTTGACAAGCCAGTATGTCTTGTGCCCAGTGCTCAGTCACATTGCTTTTACTAAAAAAGTTGTCTGACAGAAGTTTGCTTGAAATTTAGGTTGCCTCAGAAATGCTAGCTTCCCCTGAGATAATTTAATGGACAAAGGAGGGCAGCCCCAATGAAAGCTGACAGCACTTCAACTCCCAGCATTGCAGGTATGAATACACATTAGTTATGGCTGGATAAAAATGCTTCTAAAACTTAGGTTAAAACAGTAAAGTAAGCTGCTGATTTTTCAATGAAACACAGTATTTAAATAAGTACAGTCTTTTAGAAGAAGAATTGAAAGCTTTTTTGTTATTTTACACGATAAGCCCTGTTTTCCAGGTAGTTTACGTTAAATAGGATGTTTGAAATACATGGAAAACAGTTGATTAAAAGCGTGATTTTGTACACTGAATAAATATGTGCTGAAAGACACATACTTAAATTACATATTATATTAGACAGTGCTAAGTGAGGAAATGTGCAAATATCTTTTGATACACACAAAAGAGAAATCCACCAAACTTGACATGATATATTAGAGGTCACAAAACTTTATAAGAATATGAAAGTTCTAATGCATTGCTGTCCTTATTTCACCTTCACTCAATAACACAGGCAGAGACTTGAGATTCCATGGAGTATGTCTACTCAGATAACTTCATCTATGCCTTTCATGACTAGTAAAATCCAGCAAGTAGCACCCAGACCTTGTATTAACACCAGAACTGGAATTTTTCTATATTCTGGGTGAACCACATACTTTATGGTAGCCTATGTCTTTGATAATACAACATAGCAAATATATTTAAAGGGTAGGAAATAAAGTTTGTTAGAAATAACTTGTTTTAGGAAATAGGCTTGACTGTGTTCTGCTGACGGGCAGGGAACACCACAAAATGACCACACGCTACCTGTGTAGTATGCAGAGTTTATTGAACAAGAACACTAAAACCAATAAGCACACTAAAGCAAGCACGCTAATCTGAATTAGGTAAATATCTCTCTATATATACACTGAATAAGTACAATAAAGCAAATCAGAGACATAGGTATATAATTAAAGTACTGAAGAAAGTTAGCAATGCATTAAATCATTACTGTATAGACAAAACAGAGATTAAGAAGAAATATGTTGCCAATTACCACTGAATCATCATCCAGGCCCACACTTCCATCTGGGAAGCCTGGTTGCATACGATGCCAGGAGTCTCAGGTAATGGGGAAAATTCCTACGCAATGCACCCACCCATAGGTGAAGTTCTCTCATGGCCACAAGAGGGTCCTGCTTTTACACTCTTGTCAAAACAACCGGCTTTATGCCAGATCTCTAATCAGTTACTCGTGGGGCCGCGCAGTTTCTCACGATCTCACCATTGTCCACTCTGAGAACATTGGCCAGCACCCCAGTGTGGCCAAGTATGAAGGTATTAGAACTGCACACCGATGTTTTCCTGTCTCTTTCCAACAAACAGTCAAGGTAAATATAAACATATATACTCTACTGAATACATTGTGACAAAAACATAATATGTTATGCCTCTCAGTCATGAGAGGGAATCAACTCTCAGCTAGGTTCCCATCCGTTACACTGTCACACAATCCTAGCTCTTATAAGGCACTTTCATTTTATTTCTCTCATCCACTATTAGTTACCAAAATTATTCAAAATGCAATTGTAATAAAAATATTTATGCATTACATTTGAATGCTTAAATACTGGTCTTTGATAGTAATAGTATTTCTAATCATCTCCTGGTCTGCAACTACACAATTTATTTGTTTGCTTGTTTTTTTGTTTATAGAAGGGGAAGGTCTTTAGTATGTGTTTACACCCTATCTCCAGCAGTTGAAACTAAGGAAACTCTTCAGTCTTGACTATGGAAAAGAGATAACTAACTGTGGTTGGTAGATATGTTCACACAAGAGCCGGTGTGACTTTTCTACTAATATTAAGTGCAAGAACAGTATTCATGTTTTAAATCATGACTTACGGAAGCTGAAGTTACAGATTTGACAGTTTTATGGAATTAGAGTAGGGTGACTTCATTCATACTTTTCCTTACAGAATCAGAGTTGTCTACATTCATTCATTGTTCCTCCACTCTTAAGATTAATGTAAGTAGCATTGTGTAATGTTCAGTCTTGTAATTTGTTACACAAACCTTTAAAACACAGGTGGGAAGTGAGATAATATCCTTTATCATCAGTACTCCAGTGATAGATGTTCAGTTCTGTGTTTCCACATAAAAACCAAACACAGCTGACTGGTAATCTGTGTCTGGCATAGATAGAGTCCTAAGGGAAAGTTGGCTGGTTTAGCCTAAATCTTGTTAAAAAGACATGATGTAGCCTGGCAAGAAAACTTCTTTGAAGTAGTGGCTGATGGCTATGACTGCACCTTCTGCTGAAATCACCTTCCAATGGAGTTCCAAGGTTGGAAACAGTCCTAAACTTTTACTAGATTGTTGTTGATCTTGAATGCACAAATGACCACAATAGCTGAAAAAAAAAAGAGGCCGTAGTATCTTTTCTTCCCCTCTCATGTTCCCAGGCAAAGTTAATCTTCTATAATAGATGACCCTTTTAATTATATGTTTGCATATGTGGGGATCATTATATACTACATATTACGCAAAGATGAATTAAAAGAAGGCCCAGGTGATTATGTTTGGCTTACAGATGGCTGAGAGAGTGCAAAGAAATTGTCTTAGTAGTCCTCCGGTCTAAGGACATCCAGTACATCTACTGAAAACCCATTTGCAAAAATCCCCAAAGAGTAGAGCATCATCCACAAAAAAGGCAAGTGCAATAAAGTTGAAGCTATCACCTGGCCCTATCCTTTTCATTAAAAGCTATAGTGAATGAGTTGTTATCCCACAAAGAAATATCCCAAAAAGAAAGGGCATTTTGTTGCATCGCAGCAGCAGATTTAGGAATCAGATTCACTGTCTTGATCTCAAATATTTTTAATCTAGATTGACATTTAAGAGATGAACAATGGGGAATGAGATACAGTTGAAAGCACTATGAATAAATGATAATGTTTTACTCACTTCATATTAGTTTCACATTCTTAAGCTTTTTAGTAATGAAATTAGTTAACATATCTCTGCAGATATGCTTGGTTCATAAAACTTAAAATAAGAACTGTCTTAGATGGAGCAGGACTGAAAAGCAGTCTGGCTGCTCTCCATACTGGCTAGGACTACTGACATATTTTACCCAGTGCTACAACATTCGGTTTTACTAGTGACAGATGGACAAAACACTGTCCTTCATAAAAACCACTCTGCTTTCAAATAAGGCCTTGTTTATTTCCAAGATAAAAACTCACAAATGGGAAAAAATCAGCTTAAAGTATTGACTACAGGTTTTCTAAGGCTTCTCAGAATAGGTTGTCTTTAATTTAGAAGGAAATATTGTCTTAATATTGAATGAGATGCTCAGGCAAAATCTCTGCATTATCTTCCACGAGTCGTTCATTGAATAGAAGAGTACCCTGTTTACATGTATTACATTTATAGTGGGAAAGGCATACCTCTTTCAAACTATTAAACAGACTGAACACCAGTGCTTCCTATTTTGAATTTTTAAAAGCTGTTCTGGATAAAAGCAAGTGATGCTATTTTCCTGCCGGCTCACAAGAGAGATGAGGTCTTGCAATATTTTTTTAATTTATTTTTTATTTTCTGTTGCTCAAGAGCTTGTAGAGTATGCTTCTAGTTTTAAGAGGCTTTAGGGGAGAGGTAGATGCCTTTGAGTGCCTGCCCATTGCTCAAGGAACGATGTCTTAACATCAGCAAATAAAAGACACTAAGCTCATTTGTAGATGGATGTAATCTGCAGAGAATTAGAGGACATCAAAAGTATGTTAAGAAAAAAGTGAAGAAGCATACTTCTATAAGATATTTAGACATGTGGAAAGAGATCTGAAATTAAATATGGAAGCCAAGGAAAATCTAAAAGAATTCAGCACAGGAGGTGAAACAAGGTGGTATATGTCACTTCATTATTCAAACAAACATTTGGATTCTCAATGACAATTTCTATATTTTTTCTTTGTTTTCTGACAGCACCTAGCTTTTACCTTACAAAGAGAAAGGCAGTCTGCTTCACAGGAACTGCAAGAACTCAGGAAGAGTGGGAAGCTTTTCCTTTTCCAAGAACAGATGATTGTCTGCATCTAACAAGGCACCTGCTCTATTTAATGGTTTCTATAAAGTTCCCATTTTGAACAGACTGACAGCTTGTATTCCCGAAGTCTTGACTTTGGGAATACTGACAGCAGTATTCCCAAAGTCAAGAACTCAGCCGGAGCCCTGCAAAGTAAGACACTATCAAGTAGTTGATCACAAGTCAGTAAGTGACAGGCTGCTTCGCACAAATAGCACAGCATTATCTTTTTGCAGAAGGCAGATCTTGAGTCAACAAGAGCTCAGCAGCATACTCCCACTTCTCCCATTACCTAGCTCATTATAATTGCTAGAGAAATGGTAGCAAGCTGAACACATATGTTTATATAAGTGTGCGCATAGCTTTGTATGTATGTGTGTGCGTCGGTATCTCTATATATAGACCTATGCTGCAGGACATGTAACTTGACTTTTTGCAAAGTTGCTTCCTTGATATCAAAGAGGCTGCTTGTAATCAAAGTGATCGTGTTGTCTAACCATGTCCTCTATGTCCCAAAATCACTTCTGAATTCAGCAGGTACTTACAAGGAGGAACTCAGAGAAGCTAGTGATTTGTTTTTCTTAATCAGTGTAGAGTTTCGTCAGTGCTGGATTCCTAGCACTTCTGGGACAATAAGGTGCAATGCTGGAGTTTTAAATAATTTTGTATCTATCTTTCCTATTTAATTAAAAGAGAAGCTATCTGATGCATCAAAGTAGACAATTTAAAAAATGTAAATACTTTATTAAAATTGATTGCAACATTGAGATTATTGATGCTTTGCAGTGCCATGTTCCTTTCTTCCTTCTAACTCTCAGTAGGTCTTAATTTTTTTCATGATATGTCTTTCAAATTTATCAATCTTATTCAGTTGTACAATCGCATTTTGATGATGTAGTCTTGGAAAAGTAGTTACATTTCCTTTACGCTTTCCTTTTGCTTAATGGATATTGTGTAAAATAGATTGCTTTAAATTATTATGTATGTTTATTGGTAGGAGATATGATTTTGTAATAGATTATTTAATCTGATGTGTTACTATTTAGAAACAGGAAAATTGATTTTAAACCTTAGGAAAGTGTAGGATTAATAGACAAAACCTGATGCTTGTGGTAGCATTCTAATGACTGTATTTGTCCACTATGGGCCTAAAATGCATGAGAATTGCACTTCTATACAATATGAAAGATAACTGTCATATGCATTGATTGTTTTAATCCAAATCTGAATCATTTAAGATGTGAATAATTTAAGATTATTTTATTCATCTTTCACTTGCTAATGCTCTCTCCTTGTTTCTCATAGTGCGCCATTCCAAAGAATTAAATCAAAATTATGTATGTATGCACATTTCCCCAAACGGTACATACTAATTATTTATTTGAGGGCAAATAGTTTCTGGAGGGTTTCTTGATGAAGAAGCAGATGCTTACTATGAAAAATAAATACTGTCTATTTTTGTAGGAAATTCCAAACCAGCATCTGAAGCCTTGGGACGCCTGGTTTTTTCCTGATCAGCCAAAATCAGCACTTGATTGGCCTCAGTGAGAAAAAAGAGACTACACAGAGGAACTCTCATCCTCAAACATACTAGCTGTGTAAGTACTTGACCTCTGAAATGTAGTTGAAAGGAAAACACCTTCCCCCTTTTCTGCTGTGACTGAAATTTCTGGAACAAAAATGATGCCCAGGTAGTTTAGCAGGGCTAATTAAGGACAGTGTAAAGGAACACAGCAAATTAATAATAGTCCTACATTCAGTACACGGGGTACTGAATCACGCTATGAAATATGACATTCAGGACTTTGATCCTGCCTGAGACTTCATACAGAGATTAAAAAAAAAATATAATTGTACTTTGAAAAGGAATAAGAGTGATTGCTTATGCAAAACAAGTCTATAAAATTTGCAAGTGACAGCTCTAGAAGTTGTGGTATATTTAGTAGCAAATTAATAGTGATGTGGTCTTCAGACTCCTCTGAATGCACAGTAGAAAGCAACATCAATCACTTTACCTGCTTCTTTCCACTCTCAGTTGACTCCAAAACATGCATCTAATCCATTTATATCATAATTAATCTTGGCCTTCCCTTAACTGCTAGTCTTTTCTACTTGACATCCTCTGACTCCCACAAACGTGTATTAAGATGCATGTCGTGGTTTGAGCCCAGGACAATGCATCAGAGAATAATATTTTTATTGCAAAAGAGACCACACTAATCTTCATATGAACAAGTCCATGGGAAACAGTAATTGGGATTATGTTTTTTACCTTGGATAAATCACAGAATCATAAAATGATAGAATGGTTTGGGTTGGAAGGGACTTTTAAAGATCATCTAGTACAACCCCCCCGCCATGGGCATGGACACCTTCCACTAGCTCAGGATCCTCAAAGCCCCGTCCAACCTGACCCTGAATACTTCCAATGATGAGGCACTCACAACTTCCCTGGGCAACCTGTTCCAGTGTCTCACCAACCTCATTGTAAAAAATTTCTTCCATATATCAAATCTAAATCTACCGTCTTTCAGTTTAAAGCCATTGCCTCTCAGGCCTTGGCAAAAAGTCTCTGTCTTTCCTTCTTATAAGCCCCCTTTAGGTATTGAAAGGCTACAATAAGATCTGCATGGAGCCTTCTCTTTTCTAGGCTGAACAAGACTAATTCTCTCAGTCTTTCTTCAAAGGAGAGGTTCTCCAGCCCTCTGATCATCTTCATGACCCTCCTCTGGACTCACTCCAACAGGTCGACATCCTTCTTATATTGGGGGCCCCAGAGCTGAACACGTTGCTCCACGTGAGGTCTCATGAGAGCGGACTAGAGGGAAAATGAAAGGGAACATTATGGTATTCCTAAAACTATTTCAGTGTCAGGTGGCATATCTATAAAATTGGGCCACAACTGACAGCCAAGCAGAGAGTTTATATCCAATTGTGCAGGATTTGTTTTATTTTAATTTAATTTAATTTTATTTTATTTTATTTTATTTTATTTATTTTATATTTTTAACACATCGGCAAATGGATCAGAGAAGAAGCACAGAGAGGGGATCTAAGCTTGCCCATCAAAGTCTTTTGGATACTCTCTACACTGTCACAGTTTTACTCAATTGTTATTTTGGACAAACAGCTCATTTAGATTTCTGGCATCACAGTGGTTCCCTTTTACAAAAGGACAGGGTTCTCATCAGATACTCCCTGCTGATGCAAAAACTACTCTGGGAAGGAAAATGTGTAGCTATTAATCCAATTAAGACTATTAGAAAAAAACATAGATTCTATTAACTGCTGTATTTCTGAATAGTATTTCTGAGCACAACCATACTTCAGAGACCTAGAATGAAGGATCTCTACTTCATAGATCCCAAACACCCTCACACAGAAGATATTTGTCCAGATATCCATCCACCTCTCTCAAAGTTTTCAACAGAAACCTTCTCAGATGTCAGAAAAGGCTGCAGAGGCAGGTCTTTTTGACTCATCTAAAATCTTTCAGAATATAAATCTAGGTGGTGAAAAATTCTTTGGATTTTATAATAAGTGCAAAGACAACCTTTGCACTGAAAGTTACTTTAAAACATTAAGATAAATAAGGTAATTGTGGATGTTTAGACTGGCCACCAGATCCACTGATAAATCTGAGAAAACAGTCCTAACTGGAAAATAATTACAGGCTTCTGGGATGTCTTCTTTAATAAACATGTGAATAAAAATCACCTGGCTTTAAATCTTATTTTAAGAGCATTTAAATTCAGTACTTACTTATCTATTCTTATATCTGTAATCCTTATTTGAAATCTTTTTTCATCTTCTATACTCTTACAGAAAATGAAAAGATTTCTACTTAGTGTATAATCTACAAATTGCATACTTCTGTGATGTGAATCCTGTGAGTAAATGTTACTATTTTCACTGCCCCATTTCTTCTGATTTAAAACTTAACACATACACCGATAATGATTTCACAATGTCAAGGCATTTTCTAAGCTGAATGTAAATGTTATGCAAAGCCCGTATTAGCCCCTATTAAAATTCAGCTATATTAACAGCAGCATTTGGCCACTCTCTAAGAATTTTATTTCTAATCAAGCCTTAATTTATCCAGAAAGATTACTCTGCAATGCATGCATTCAGGACATTGCACTATGAATTCAATCATCTTTTGTATGTCCAGAAGGGAAGAAACAAAATGTAATATAACAGGATACTACTGCACTAATCTAGAACTGATAGTCATATAAAAACAGAAGGCTGATTAAAATGCATGCTTAAATTCCACAAATGCCACCGATATTTTAAGTGTAAATAAAGAATTTCTTTTGCTACAGATAGAATGTTATTGGAGAGCACTCTATTTTGAAAGATGATGGCTGTTTGCAGCATGAGTCTGAGAAACCTCCCTCGCTGGCCTGAAGAACCTTGAAGGAGCAAGCCAAAAGCACTTACTTTGTAAGAAATTTGTCCAGGTGCCTACCAGGGATGATGGTGAGTGGGAAGATTTATATTTATATTGTGGAAAGTGTGCTTTACATTTGCAGGCAGAACCAAGAAAAACTGTTTGCCCTGAAGATCTTACAGGCTACTTACAAAAAGCTTTCAGTGTTGCACCTTCTGTGTAAGCCCTGAGGAGCAAAGATCTTTGAACATTAGGGAAGAGTCAGAAAATATACAAACTATGTCATCAAAAAGGGCAAGAACAGGAGTTTATGTTGTAAATGCTAGAAACCCCTCCTGTTCCAGGCTGGTAAAGGAAATTGAACATAGGAGGCAAGAAATATAGAACCTGGTATAAATCACAGAAAGATAAATAAAAATCTCTCATTTCTTTCCCTGATCTTTGCACAAAGGCTACTGTTACGTTTTTGATCACCGTGTTATTCGTTCAGTTACTTCCTCTGGGAACTGGGAGTAGCACCACACCTATCAATAGATAACTTTAGGTTTTCTTGATTGATCACTATTTTTCTCAGTGCTCTGGACATACAAATGAATACTTCTGTCATCTTTCTTTACAATATAACATTTTGGTACCTTTCTGATACTTCCAGAAGGAAAAGGGAAGGGCTTAGATAAGAATATATAAGGTGTCACAAAAATTGCATTAACCTACATTACTAAATACTAGAAAGACAACTTCAACATTCCTGAATTCATATGAAAATACATTCATATTTTGGCTATATTAAGAAAGGTTACCACCTGTAAAGCCAGTTTAGGATTTTACTTTCCTCTAGAAACCACTATTAAAAAATCAGACCTCATCCTTTTTTTTTCCCCAGTTATACCACTAAAAAAATGTATAAAAAAATAAATCCATACTTTATTACATACTAAAGTACATACATAAAGCACATACATAAAGTACATATTTAAGTACATACACTTTAGTGTATTTTTTTTTTTATTACTGTTGTATCTATAATTTCTATACTGTTGTATCTATAATATCTATACTGTTGTATCTTCAATTTCTGGATTGAGTAAGAAGTATGCAACATCTTACAAGATGTGTTTCTTTGAAGTTTACTATTGTCACATTTGTGAAGAAAAAGTTGAGATAACACACATTATTTCAATCTGGATACAATTTTCATTACAATAGGCTGAATAGTTGGACAGAAGATGACTCATTTTTTTCCCTTCTGAATCTGAAATGAGGAAATGGAAAAAGTTTTCTAGTTTTCCCCTAAATAAAACATTGACAGCTGAGTTCTGTACAAAGATAATATCTTTGTAACTACCTTTGTATGATCAGTACTTTTTTTTTGTTTCAGTGAGGAAATTGAAAAATAGCATGAAACTTATGACAAAAATTCAAGCAGAAACATTTTTCATCTAGATGTATATTGTCCATCCACTAAATAGTGTTCTAAAAGAAGAGGAAGACTAGTGTTTAATTTCTGTCTTAAGGCATTTTATGATATCAGCTTACTAAGCTTACGGCATTGTATTGTATCTCTTTTTTGTTTTTTTAAACCTTTCAAAATTGAAGAACTGACATACATCAACTTTATGTTTTAGATCAGAAGGAAAGTAACAGAAAACTGTTGATTCCAGAAGCCTTGAATATTTCGTCCTGCTACCATGTAGTGCTTGTGTGTTCATAATGATGGTAAGGAATTGCCGATCAGTTAAGTAAAAGGAAAGAGATTCTCAAACCATAAGACCTTTCCTACAAGAGAGATTTAAGATCATTATTTTTGAAATATGACCTTCCCAGCAGCATTCGTAATTATACTTCCAAATTAGAACTAATGTACTCTCAGAACCAGTCTCTCAGTTATTGAGCGTATCAGTTCCATTCCATGGAAAAAGTGAGCTTTCAAAATAATGTTGGAAACTTTATACTACAGAGAAATGCAGTTATTTGTGAATCCTAAATAATAATAAGAGTCATCTACTCTGTAAGGCACTAGCAATGAATATTAAATACAGATTCGTCTTGCTGTCAGACGTGGCAATAGGATGTAAAATGAAATAAAATAAAATTTACTAATATTCGGAAGATTTTTTACTCCTCTGCCTACTTCTATATATTAATATAACAAATAGGGAAATAAAAATATCTATACTGTTCATAAGCTACCAGTTATTTGCTGCTAGATTTCTTTTGGCAGGTAATTTAACTTACATTGTATTATATTTATGGTGTTTGGCTGAATCCTGACTCATAAGTTAATTGAGACCTTATGATAACAAAAGGGTGGACAACATATTGGGAAGGCAGTGGGATATTCTAGAGATTGTTATTGAACCTCATCTCCTGTGGTAGTGGATCTTCAGAATAGAAGAAAAACAGTTCAAGCTAATGAAAAAAATCTGCTTTGTGACACTGAAGTGATAGATTGCTCCAGAGTGAGAGGGTAAAACTTTGAGGGTGCACAAACCACTTTCCATCTTCTTTATTTTTATTTCATTTTATTTGATTCTAAACTTCTAGGAAGAGAACATTTCTGCAAGTTTTGTCAAACATTAACGCAATTCAGATAGATATAGATTAGAGGTTAGAGATTTCATCTTCTATCTCTGAGGATGACCTGATGTTCAGCTTGCAAGTAGGTACTCATCTGAGGACTGGGTAGGGATATTATACACCTGATGGCACTCAGCTAGATTCCAGAGCATCTATCACACACACAGTCACATGCACTGCACAGTTATATTTTGAACAACTGCATGTACACCTTTCACATGTGGCCCCCAGAGCCATAGTCTTTGAAAAAGAGAGATACACCTGGAAGGAGGACTCAAAACCTTTCTCACTTAACTGCTAAGATTATAGATCAGTATATCTGATCTCCTGCTCTTATTTTCACCCTGTTATTCTTAAATTTGAGACTTTATAACTACTCACCACAGAAAAAAGGCAGGAAACTATTTTATAGTGCACAAGACTAGTCTTCTAACTACCAAAGGTCTTTCTTGAAGGATAGAAACAAATGGTGTAGGGGTAGAATCAAGCTGTTACTCTTCCCTGGAAAACATTTTTACCAAGAGTTACACAGCAGTATTTCATCTCTTCATTTTGCATTGACAGCCAGTGCAGCTGCTGTGCACTGAACTCACTGCTGCCTGCTGTGTGTACATCTACATTTGAGTATTAGCTCCCATCAAGATTATTTTGAAGCAAATCTCCCAATTTCCCCAACTTACTGTACATCATTTCATATCACAGAAATTACTTCTTTATGGAAATGAACAAGAAAACACACTCCAGAAGGATATCTAATGTGGCCTAGTTGCTAATAGACATTCATGGGGCCACACAAGATCTACTTCAAAATGAAATACCTGCAGTGGGCACATTAGGTCCTCAGCACCAACTGTTTTTTTTCTGCAGGTCTACACCTATTCCAACATGCCACCCGCTAATGCATATATAGCCTATGTGCATGGACCAGTCAGAGCAAGACTGTTGTGGTTTAACTATAGCCAGCAACTAAGCCCGATGCAGCTACTCACTCACCCCGCTGTGAGACAATGGGCACACACAGAACAAGGCCCAAAGTGAAGCCCAAAGACTGTTTCCAGAATTGGTAATGCCATGTTCTGAGGGAAAAGTTCACCTCTCCATAAAAGGTGCTGAAGTGACACCGTATCTTTCTCATCTAATACTGTTGTGATACACACCAATTCCTGTTCACATCAGCTGGGCTACTGCAGGATAATAGGTTGTATAAGAAGTGGGAGAACTCAGTATGCAGGAACCTACTAGAAAAGAGTTCATACAGCTTGGGAATTCTTTACTAAATTCCAATATTTTATTCCCTATATCTGGAAGTAAATTATCTGATATCTATTGAGCAACTTCTAATCGCACATACTTAGCAATGTGAAGGGTGAAAACCAAATTATCCTCCCAGTACTGGTCAGTTTAGCACTGACACAGAGTTAATATCTATCCAAAAGTTAGCTTCAAAGAATAAATCCAAGAAAATACTAAGAAGTGTTCTCATGTCAGTGGTTTCACAAAGAAAATTATACTTGTATGAATGAGAATTAAAAAGAAGACAGAAAAGGGAAATTTCTAGTTAGACAGATAGAAAGACAATAGGAAACCTGAAAAGCCATGAATGAATGGGAAAAGGGGCATTCTAGAACACACTTGAGGCAGTATAGTGAACCCAGTTTCCAGAGCACGATATTTATTTGGGATTCATGGGACATTAATAAAATCATTATTACCTACTGCATAAAATTTTCAAGTGCTTATCTTATTTCGGACAAAGAACTCAGGACTGTTTTGGTAATGGATTCTGTCCTCCATAATATTAAAAAAAAAAAAAAAATCTCCTTGCAATGTCTACAATCAATAAATGTAGAATTAGTGCATATAGAAATATGATACCAGAAGTATCTCCCTGAATGGAGACTTTTTAGCATTGTTTACTGTTGCTTATAGCTTCCAAAATAGACCACAAATCCTTTTTCCATTCTTGTTTTCAACTTAGAGGTGATTTTTTTTGTAAGTAAGTGGAAGAAAATATGATTTAACTACGTCGGAGTTACCTGAGCATGAAAATGTGTTTTTCAGGCCTAAATGTGACTTTTTTTGTACTCTGATAATTTGAGAATGGTTTCATTTTCAAATTTGGCCTATGTACTGTGACCTACAGGAAGCATATGCATTGTAAAATATGTAAATTGGAAAAAAAAACCCCGTATATGTTAAAAAATAGTCAGCTCCTGAATCTGTTACTGTTGTTTCTCCTTCTGCATGATGGGAACAATCCTGCCAAAACTTTTGTAACTGTAGAGTCCTATATTGGTGCAGTTTTCCTGTTGACCATGTACACATTTGAAAGTAAAAGAAACAAACCAACAGCATCTGTTATTTAATCTGTGTCAAAATGCAATAATGTTAGCATATATACCAAGAGAAAACCTACATGCCAAAAACCTAAGCTGTAAGTTTCAGTACCTTGCCTTATGCATACCATATTACATTGAAGTATTTTATTTTGTTGTGGTTACGCTAGACTTGATAAATCATTTTAATTATGAAACATATCACAACAAGCAAGCCCTTATTATGAAAAATGGACTCATTATATAAATCATACAACTGATATAATTCTTGGACTTGATTACAATCAATAGGTCCGATTTTCCTAAGGGGAACAGTCAGTTGCAAAATGCAGCATCTAAAGTCACTGTGAAAATACTTTGAGGAACCCAAGGATAAATCCATACTATACAATAAATTTCTCTGAGGCATGCTGAACTAGGCTGGGGTGTGTCTCTGCAATCAGGTGACACAGTCAGATCTTGGCAGAGATTTTGGAAACTGAATTAGCTGCATCACCTATGCTTGAGTGTCACCCAAAAACAGAACTGTACTTGGCAGCAACATTATGCTCCCACATGTTACGATGATTGTAGTCAAAGAGCTAGTGACATTGCTACCAGCTGAGAATGAAGACTCTTATCAAATGGAGCATGTACCACTACTCCATTATATTGATAAAACTGTTGGTTGAAAAACAAGAAAACAGAGATTATGAGTAAAAGATTAGTTGTCACAGTGTAGGGAAGTCACCTAGACATCTCCAAGATCTCCAAGATTCATATATGTATACATTAAAATAGCTGTGTATATATAGAAAATAAAATAGCTGTATTTTATATATGTGTATATATATAAATATTATATATATGTATATATATAAAAATTTTATATATATGTATATATATATAAAAATCTGGAAAGGTGAGTAAAGAATGGAAAGTTGGATGATTTTATAAAGTTATTCCAGGGAGTAAGGACACACCAGATTAAGAAGGACATTATGAGATATTATAAGGCAATAAAATGGCAGATGAAGTTGACTGTAAATTAATGTAAAATGTAGCACACGTGGAGAAATTATTTCAGCTTCGCATATTAAAAGCTGGGCTGATGATAACCATTACTATTCAGAAGCAAGACAGGGAGCTCCATAAAAACATTAGTTCAGTGCTTGGCAGAAGTCAAAAGAAAACAAATGAAGTGTAAAGAATTATTAGGAAAGAAATAAGGAATATAACCAGAACATTATGCCACTGTGCAAACTCAGGGTCTGCCCACAGTTGTGCAGTTCTTGTGCCCTCAACTCTGAAAAGGATACAGGAGAACAAGAAGAGTTTCAGAGGGCTACAAGATATAACTTAACCTCAGGGTATATTATATATTAAAAAAAAATAAAAATCAAATGCAAACTAGGTGGATTTGAGAGCATGGACAAGAACGAGCTGTTCTCTATCTTTTCCCATGTAAATTTTAGGACCATGACATGAAGGGTGTGAACACTATATAAAACGTAAAATTGGCTACATGAATCCTTGATAAATTAGTTTTTATTATATTTTGATGTTTTTAGTGAACAAACACCTTAATCCTTCCTAGATTGACCCTATAACCTAGACAAAGTAGGTAGTTTATCCATGAAAATATATGCTGACATTCTTTTTATCAAACGAACACACTAGAATAAAAATGAAAAAAGAAGGGAGCTGTTGGAGCAGGTCCAGAGTAGGGCCTTGATGATGATCAGGGGGCTGGGGCACCTCCCAGACAAAGATAGGCTGAGAAACTGGGGGCTGTTCAGCCTGGAGAAGAGAAGGCTGCGTGGAGACCTCATAGCAGCCTTCCAGTATCTGAAGGGGGCCTACAAGGATGCTGGGAAGGGACTCTTCCTTAGGGACTGTAGTGGTAGGACAAGGGGTAATGGGTTTAAACTTCCAACAGGGCAGATTCAGGTTAGATATAAGGAAGAAATTCTTTGCTGTGAGGGTGGTGAGACACTGGAACAGGTTGCCCAAAGAAGTGGTGAATGTTCCATCCCTGGCAATGTTCAAGGCCAGGTTGAATGGAGTCTTGGGTGACATGGTTTAGCGTGAGACATCCCTGCCCATGGCAGGGGGTTGGAACTAGATGATCTTAAGGTCTTTTGCAAGCCTAACCATTCTATGATTCTATGATTCTGTGTTGCAGGTTTCTTTGAGAACCATCAGTTTGGTACGGTGATGGATAAGATTCCTGAATACTGAGGGCAACATGTTTAAGAACTGTCGTGGTTTGAGCCCAGCCGGTAACTCGGAACCATGCAGCTGCTCGCTCACTCCTGCCTTCTTCCTCCCCCCGCTCCCAGAGGAATGGGGAGGAGAATCGGAAGAATGTAACTCCCACGGGTTGAGATAAGAACAGTCCAGTAACTAAGGTATAATACAAAACCACTACTGCTACCACCAATGATAATAACAATAAGGGAAATAACAAGGGGAGAGGATACAATTGCTCACCATCCACCGACCGATACCCAGCCCGACCCGAGTAGCGATCTCGGCCTTCCAGGTAACTCCCCCCAGGTTATATACTGGGCATGATGTGCTCTGGTATGGAATACCCCTTTGGCTAGTTTGGGTCAGGTGTCCTGTCTCTGCTTCCTCCTGGCTTCCCCTCCTCCCTGGCAGAGTATGAGATTGAGAAAGTCCTTGGTCGGAGTAAACATTACTTAGCAACAGCTAAAAACATCAGTGTTATCAGCATTGTTCCCAGGCTGAAAGTTGAAAACGCAGCACTGCACCAGCTACTAAGAAGGAGAAAAATGACTGCTATAGCTGAATCCAGGATAATCCACAAACTGCAGGGAGCTGCATTACCATCATGTCCCTCAGCTGAACAAGGACATCACTGCACATGGTCCTAAAATGGTGCAGAAAGTTTAGTAGTCATCATAGAATCACAGAACGGTTTGGGTTGGAATGGGCATTCAAGATCATCTAGTTCCAACTCCCCTGTCAAGGGCAGGGACACCTTCCACTAGACCAGATTGCTCAAAGCCCGATCCAGCGTGGCCTTGAACACTGCCAGGGATGGGGCATCCAGAACTCTGGGCTACCTGTTCCAGTTTGTCACCACCCTCATCGTGAAGAATTTCTTCCTAATATCTAACCTAAATCAACCCTTTATTACTAGATACTATTTCCACTTGCCAATTTGTTTCCTATTTAATATTAATAATTTTGTGTGTGTATTATACTGCAGAATAAGACTGTTCCTTTAATGGCATCCACAATAGTTTTCACATGCATGTAGCAAGGGTAAAAAAAGTTTATAAAGAAAAGAAAAAGTGACGGTATTATTTTGCTAAATAAGAAGGCCTCAGATCCAGCCACACAGGTATCCAAAAATACTTAGCCGTATCTGGGCTTCACATTTCAGTCCTCAAGAAATTTGAAAAACAATGTCCAGAAACAAATTTAGGTGCAAAATGGATATGAATATGTACTGTGACCCTCAAGCCCTTTCAAGAATATGAATCCTTGGGATGCTAAAAGTCTTTAGGTACCCAAAATTCTGTTATCTTCTTTTCTAAAGGCACTTTGAACTTGACAGTGATGCTTTACTGACTTAGATCAAGCCTGTCTTGCACAAGAATTCACAAAAGCTTTATTTTTTTTATTTTTTTTGTTTTAATTTTTTACTTTTCAAGGTCAGAAGATTGAGAAGAGCACAGGCAAGAGGGTGTTCACAGAATACATTTATTGAATGAGCACCATAAAAATAGCAGATTTAACTACCATTTTCCTGAAGAAGGCGGCCAGAAGAGTTGCCTATGTCCTTTAGATAAGGATTTAGTGCTTAGGACATTTATCCAGGACATGAGATATTCTTGGTTTAATTTCTCCTCTGCGTGAGGAGACTTAAAACCAAAGTTTCTATTTATGCACTTTACACTTCAAATACTTAATCAGCCCTTGGAGCTGAATTCGAACTCCAGATGTCCCAGAGGAAAGTCGTAAGCACTAAATTACAGCCCTTGTTCACTCACTTTTTCTTTATCCCATCTCCTCCAACACAGTTAGTCCATGATTGTTTTAGACCAAGTGGAAAAACTTCAGACAGTGCAGATGGAACCCCTCACACACTCCTCATTCATCAGTCTAACCCACTGTTCCCTGGCTTTAGAGGTCTAGCCCATTGCTCTAGATGTAAAAAAATCCCTGCAGCCCACAGGCTGTGCATTCACTGGGCAGCGCAGTGTTTCAGGACTTTCAAGCCAGGAGAGTCCTCAAAAACTGTGAGTGCACAGCCTGGGCTGGCCTGAGAGAATTTTAGTCTATGCCTATTGCCTAAACTGTTTTAGCTTGAACTGTGTCTTAGGTATGGTAAAAGATCAGCAGGCATTGCATAGCAAACAAGACTTGTTGTGCCAGGGGAGAGCAGGGAGGCTGTTCTGCTGTTTCCACGGTTTAGCCAGCAGTTAATGACAAGTAAGAGGGTGGTTAATGAAAAGGAAGCAAGCTATTTTAAGAAAATATATAAAAAGTCATCCAGGCAGACCTAAGATTGCAATGGAATTGGCCCTCGGAACCAGTAGTGGACTCCTCCAAGCAAATACCTTTGGACACTTGATGACTTGCTGCGTTGGCCTACCTCTCTTCCTGAGGAAGACAGTTACCACTGCCCTTAGGATCCAGGGGGTCTTTGGAAAGGTTAGCTTAATACCAGAGACAAAAGAAGGTACAGTGGATTGTTCTGTGCAACAGTTTTAAGTATATGAAGCTCTTGTGTATTAATTCAGACTATGTCTGTTATTGTTACTGTGTCTGGACTAGTATAACTGTGGAATTTTTTATTAGAATACTAAAACTAATGAGATTTACAATAAATTATTGTCTGCATATACATGGGGTGTTTTCTTTTGTCCATAATAAGATTTTGTTTATAAAAAAAGAATTATTACTGTCCAATTTTTAAAGAAAAACGTTTAGGCTTTTGTTTTGGAAGAATACAATGTATAATGACAAGAGGAAGATCTTAACTCAGAAAGGACAGGGTTTAAGACACCTTATTACTTTGCCTTTGAATTCCCATACAAAATTCTTGTTCTATTTCTGAGTTTTTGCCAGTATATCATTTCTTGTTCTTACCATGTTCATGTGAGAAACCTATTCCAGCAATCAGGCAAATAATACTCAACATTTTGATGTTCAGTATTGCACTTATTTACATTGCTCTTGGGTTTGGACCTTCCTTTCACTTTCAAAAGTAATCTAAAGCTAACAAACCCATTCAAGTTAAATAGAGTTTTAAATTAGATTAAAAAAAAAATTAAAACATGAACAGTAACATAGATTAAGTATACCTACAACAAAAATACTACATATTAAAGTTGTTCTGAAATTGGTAAGAATTAGACACTTAAGTACCCAAAGGGCACAAGGTGGTCTTTATAATACCTAAGCAGTGGAAGTATGTAAACTACAATGAAAATACTCTATCTAAATCATGAAAACAAATTTGAATGTTCCATTTGGTGTATGTTGTCATATATTATTCACTAGACAATCCTCCATAAATTTGGAACAGTCATTGAAAAATGTCTTTGCATAGATTAGTATACTATGTTAAATATAATTTCATTTGTGAATCAATAGCTCTTACCCAGCTTGGGAAAATCAGGAAAGTATTTTGGGAGCCCTCCAACTTTCAGAGTTTAGACCCAAAAGAACTGTGTTTATTGAACAGCGGATTCAGGAAAAAAATTTCAAAGAATTTGCCATATATTTGTTGACAATATGCTAAGTTTGCTGTAAGTATTCAAAATTGTTTGAACAGCCTTTGTTACGATCTTTTTTATGGAATGAAAGGACTACTAAGAAGTAGTTCTGGTTTTGGGTTTTCTTTATTGACCTTTCAAAACCCCAGAATCACGATGAAGAGAGCATGTGTGTTCTGAAAAATAAACATGCTTCCAGAATTCTCATGAGGTCCTCTGCTACACAAACGTTTAATTACCTCATTTCAGAGTCGAAGATTAAAAGTTGATGATAATAAATGTCAATATAAAAAGAACATTCAGATACTTAACAAACATGTAAGTTAATTAACTATTAGTTCCCTTCTTAAGAAATTGCTTCTCAAAATCTGTTACTAGCAGTTAACAGCTGTTATATTAGCTAATGGGCAGAAACAGTTCCAAGGACAAAGACAATAATATAAAATAGCAACTAACATTAATAAAGATGGATTTTTTCAAAAGACTGCTGATATTGTACATGGTAGTAAATATTCTGTAAAATGGGAGGATTTTGCAACAAGCAGTAAGATACCTATATAGCATTCTCAGTTACAAAAAATACAAATAATTTTATTAAAGTTAAGAAGGCCTCTTGATTTAAATTTATTACAGAATCTTGGACATTATATTGATTCCAATAAGAATATTCAGCTCTTTTACACACAAAAAGATTGTTTTTGTAAGAATTAATTGTCAAAAATGTGAACTTTCTACCAGTGTAGTAATTGCAGCAATGAACTCACTGCGTGTTTTATTGAATGAAAAGTGAAAGTAAAGCTAATTAAAACTTGGTTTTAATTATTATTAATCACATTTAATTATTAATTATTTATTAATCACATTTAATTATTTATTAATCACATTTAATTATTATTAATCACATTTCGGTGCATCTTTGCGACTTTAAGAAAAGGCATTTTATGTAAAATTAGTACATACAAATGTATTTTCAAAATTCACATGAATAAGAAGATAAGTGGAAGTAAACTTTAATGCTGCAAACTGAGCACTTAAAAGTGTTCTAAACCTGTGACATTAAAGCAACACAATGCAGAGGTTTTGCTTGTTTAAGACAGTATACATTTATATATATATAAAAATAGCTTCAACTAGGATTTTTCTTCATCTTTAAATAAGGGACAAGAGAGAAGAATTTTGCAGATGCAAACAGTGTGAGAAGCAATTTCAAACTAATCCTGTTTTCCCAAAGTGAATAACTACAGTGTTTCAGCCAGAATGTCCTATTTTGTTTTGCTTTTTAATTTCTACAAGGTTGAAACAAATAGCTGGCGATCACTAGAAAATCAGGTTTATAATATGGTTATATAAATTTGTTATCTCAAATAAACTTAGAGAGTTACTACAACCAAGGAATTGGGAGTTTGTTTTCATGAACATTTGGATTTTCCTGGAAAAAAAAAAAAGACAGCAAAATCTGTTACATTGTCTAATAAACCACTTGATCTGTAGATTTTTGGCTCATACATCTGTTAAGCTTCAGGTAAGAATCCCGAAAAGTTACTCATGTGAACATGATGTTTGCGTTATATTTGCACTTTGTTTTGTTTATTCACTGAAGGTCTGATTATGGAATGACAACTTCCAGAAGAACTCTAAGTGGTTTACAGCTGTACTTCTTAAAAGTATTTTTAAAAGGCAAGCACCATAATCATTAGTAGTATTTATAATCAGTAGTGTTAAACCAGGGTATAAAAGTTATGTTCATGAACTCAAACAAGTGCTATATGTAGAATGCTGAGTCAATGAGACTAGAAATCCCCAATAAAGGATTTCAAAGCAAAGAATGAAAAAATTTCCATCACTTAATTTTTGTTTCCAATACAATTTCCAAAACCAATTTTACCTTTCTGTTGCAGCATGTCCTGAAATACAAAACAGATTTTCACTATGGGTCATAACCTATTTTGATGGAATACGTCCATAATCATATGCACTGCTGTTTCAACATGTTAAAAAAGCATGAAAACAGTGAGTTAGAGTGATATTGAAACAAGGTCTAAGCACGTCATCTCACTACAGATTTCACAATTGATTTCTTTCCAGGTCCTGCCTCTGGCTCATTCCTTGACATGAGTAAATCACTAAGGAATGCTTTAAAAATAAAAGTCTGGATACATTACTTCTAGAAATAAATATACAATATAAGATGCTTAAAACTAAATCTGATAGGAATTAATTAAGTTACTTCATCCTGTTATTCATATCCAAACACATCTGAAAGTAGAAAGAAATAATCAATATGTTTCTATACTGCACTTGGATCTTCCTTTACTCTTTAAGAAGGAGTCCTGCTAGTGGTTATGGAGACCATTTGTCATTCTGGCATCAAGAGTGTCCTGCTTGTAGAATAGAAAAATGTCACTAGGATAAATAGTGGAGTATTCTAGTTTGCCACAACCTTGCAGAGTAAGTTGTGCTTTTCCATTTCAGTCTTCATCATTTGCTCCCTTATAACACCAGTTACCTATGTCAGCATTCAAGTAGACCTATTATTGAACAGATGGGATATTGCCATATGATGATGTTCATTTATGCAACCAAACATGGAGTGATTTTTCCGTTACTTCAGCAAGTCATAATTTTAGCCTAACATACTTGTACAAAGTAATATATCAATGATTATGTGAGAACCTCTAAGACTTGTTTAAAGCTGGCATTCTTTGCTTCACTTGTTAGTTACGGTTAATAGTCCGGGAAGGATTAAAAATGGAGAATTTTTTCCTGTGAAGATTTGGTCTAATTTCTTTCATCAGTTCATGTTTAAATATGAATTCATTGTGTTTGAGTGAAAAATATATATTCAGGCATCCACAAATCAAGTTCCAGTGAGCAGAGATATATCAATATAGTTGTAAATTCAGTATTAAAAAAGGTATATAAAATTCATCCTTGAAAACACTTGTGTGCTAAACTGAGCTTCTAAAAAAAAAAGAAATCTGAAAAAAGCACACACATAGTAGACTTTATTCAAGATTCTGGAATAACACCACAACTTTTGCTCTTTCTTTCACATTATCATAACCTATCATAACATCAAGTTGGATAGGGCTTTGAATAACCTGATCGAGTGGAAGGTGTCCCTGCCCATGGGAGAAGGATTAGAGCTAGATGATCTTTTAAGGTCCCTTCCAACTCAAACCATTCTATGATGTATGCATCTATGATCTTTGTATCATTTACAAAACACCTAAATTCCTTTTCCAAAAGATAGAGGGAATTGAATTATACCTTTTCAGACAGGATTTACTATTATTATCATGAAGCAACTTCTTTTCATTCCAGTGTTAATTCCTATTATGCAAATATATACCAAAGTGAGATGGAAGAAATTGTTTTGTCCACTTTTTTTCTATCTGAATTACATTTCTCTGACATCAGAGGTCACTCATATTCATTCTACCTTGAGAGCAATCTAGGTTGTCTACCTTTAGACAAACTGGCACACAGGAGACATAAAGACTACTGTAGTAGACAAAAGTTTGATATCTGACTATCTATCTGTTGTTCTTCCCATTCTTATCATTGATCTCTCTCTGTTTTAAAGGTACTAAATACCTGTGTTTTCACATAATCTAATGTGATTAGATGTCATCTAATTGATTATGCTAGATAAAAAAGAATGTTTGATTCTTATATTTAATAGAAAATAATTTCTTTTTCAGACTTAGTGAAAAGACTACAGCTATAATATATAACTTTTTTTACAGCCTACTTTAGTCCCCCAAAACTGTGATGTGCAACTTCTTGAATACTTTCAAGAACTGCTTTACTTCATTTTAATTTGCATTTTATGCCAATTGCATTTTTTCATAATTACATACACACACTCTCATATCAATGTCATCTGGGGCCACAAACACAAGCAGAATTGAAAATGAAGGCAAATACATCAATCAAAAGGGGAATTAGAATTTCTGAATGTTAATTTAAAGCACATGTTTAGAGCAATAGTACAAGTAGGACAAGAATCAGAGCAATTTTTTAACTATTTCTTTTTATTCATAGCATGCTAATGTCTCTTACTTTTGGGAGTGGACTATAGATTTAATTTTTAACCATCATCTAAATGAAGGATTCACTTTTTAGTACAACTGAAATCAAGGTCCTACTATTTTATTTCAGTACATCCTTACTATATATCCTTCGGTATATCTTCAGATCCTAATGTCCCTAAGAATGAAAAATTATCCTGGATATACGTATGAATAGGAAAAATGTTCAGAAAATTCTATAGAACTTAGGACAATATATATTTCTTATATTGTCCAGTAGTCCTTTAATTTTTTTTACTTTGTTTAACAGTATTAACACTTAAAACAAAAACTTCCCGAAAATCAAAGTACTCAGCTCATATGAATATGAGAAAAGTTCTATTTTTGCATAATGTACTTTGTTGATTTAAGTCCAAGTTTTTTTCAATATATCAGGATGTGATGTGTTGTTTTATGCTAAAATAACACCCAAACCCAGAATAAACTCTCATGTCTCAGTGTCTTTGGGACAGTGAAGGAGTGTGAGGTACTTGTGGGGATTCTTTTCTCTAGAATTGATTTAGAAAAAACAGCCAAAAGATAAATGCAATATTTATAGATATGCATGGTACAAACTCAAATTACTCTTAGGAAGAAGGGATTTGCTACTGTAGAAAACATACTAAGTTATTAAATGCTCTACTGTTCAGTCATGAAAAATTTGAATCAATTTTTGAGAACCAATCACAAGGTTAGTATTCCATAAACAACATAATTGTCAATTCAAGAGTGCTGTGACTTCTCCTAGCTCCATTGACTGTTACAACAAATTTCTAATTTCCCTTTAAAGATAATTGAAAAGATACATAGCTTACACTGAAATTAAATTAGAGACCATGTGGAAAGGTCTGAGAATAAATAAATTTATTTTATTGTTTTTATATTTAAAATCTAAAGTTTTAATCTGCTCTCAATAGAAAATAATGAACTTGTATGAATTGTTACCATTTTGGAGCCTTGTGCTGTGTATATGAGTTCATATATTTGTGTAGAGAAAAAAGAAAAAGATAAGCATTAATTTTCCAAGAAAGGCAAATTTTGAGTTTGAACTCCAGATTATAATCTTCACTAGGCTTGATGTTAATCATGTCTCTACATTAATGTCTCTACAAGATGGTCTTACAGGCAATAATAATACAATGTAATCCTATTTTCTGTGAATTTTCTTATTTTCTTCTTGGATATCTTCACCAGTTCTGACAACAAAAATTACAGTGATTAGTTGAGACCAAATAAATATCCTTTGCACAGATGAAATTGGGGTTTTTTAATTTGTATTCAAATTACTGGTAGTGCAGAGCTTTGTGCAAGGAGTGTTTTGAGTATATAATTTGAATTCAGTATTTTGAACAGATAATTTCAGGGATAGAGCTGAACAACTTAATACAAACTAATGGCTTTTGCAACATTTGCTTTTCTTTAGCTGGAATACTCCACTCCAGCATGGAATACAATGACACGTTTTATTTCTGGTAGGTTTTTTTTAACATCTGTGTTTCCCTTCATCTTCCCTGTTTTGTCTCAAGAAATTTAATTTACCTGCAGGTTAAAGCTTTGGCCTTTCAAACGTTCCAGTTAGCAAAGCATACCTCCATCTAAGCACAGATTAAAATTATAGCAATCTCATACTTCACCCTTACTCTGGTTTCTCTTTATATTCATATCTCTCATCCTAATTTTCATAGATTTGTCTATGGGAAGAGTAACACCTAGTTGAGCAGGAGACATGACCTTCCCTTGTGCTGGTGCAAGTTTATATGTATGTCCAGCTCCATCAGGAGCCAAGGACTGTCTCAAGCCCTACTATTTTTCTATTCCATGACAGGGATATGTTTTCAGTCTTGCTTTATATAACAAGATATAGCTAGCATAGCCATAAACAACTTTTGTCATGTTCCCACAGAGGAGAAAAGAAACAAAGAAGATCACATCTGACCACCATGAATCGCAAAAGGGACAAGACTTTCTGGGGTGGAGTTATAATGAATACAGTAGGATACTCTCTTAGATTTTACCAGTTTTCCAAAATCAGTGGAGCCTGTACAACTGGTATCTGCCTGCGGTAACGATGTATATCACAACACAGCTGTTTAGTTGTACATAATGCTGAGTAAATGATCCCGCTGTGTCCCACTATATCATTCACTTATCTCACAGGACAGGTATAATGAATTCCTATTTAGAAAGGATTTTGTGATTTTAATTTTTTTTTTAAATACAAATTTCTAACTACTGCTTTATCAATAGACAAAATTCTTGAAATATGATATAGAAGAGGAATTCACACAGATGAAAACTATGTAACTCGAAAAGAAAAAAATGCGTGATGACATGAATAAATCATAGGATTGACTGGAGAAAAAGAAGAGTAAGGTTCTACAAATTTACTTGTTAGTTTGTTCGTAGTTTATATTATTGAGTGAATTACCTGGGATTTAAGCTTCTAGATGAATTTTTAACCAGACATTTAAGTACCAGCAAATACCTTGGTGCTCGTGTATATCAAGATCTGTCTTCCTTCAAATGAAAATGATATTAGAGGTATCATGTTTACACATGATATTAGAGAAAGCATATTTATTCTAAAGAATGCAAAAATCTTGTGTGAAGTGATTTGTCAGGTTACGCAGCTATTTAAAAAAATCTACTGTGTAAATAAGTGTATTTGAAATTTAATTCAGATACGTTTTCAGCTATGTAAGCAAATGAGTTTGTGTATCTCTTTCAGAGATTCTGTACTTTTTCTTCAAACACATTGGTCATGACTCATATAAAAAAGGTGCTTTTAGTCCTGTCTTGTCACTAGCATAAATTGAAACAATTGATTTGATATGAGCAAATGAGAAGGCATTAAAGCAACTCACTAAGTCTCTGTTGTGGAACTGAGCCGAAGTTAACATTTCTTTCTCATGTTGCTGTGCCAGTTTTAAACATACTGTAAATATATGCTCTTCTCCTGAACACCAAAGAGTTGCAGTTGCTTCTACAGCAGCACATTACCATCTCCTTCTGGCAGAATTTTGGCCCAGCTCCAGCTACTGTATGTTCGTATTTATGTTCAGAGACTTAGAGAAGGAACAGTCAGAGGGTATCATATCTTGGTAATTTCCTCAAGTTTCTTTGAGATCCACTAGCTATCTCTTTCCAGAGATTACTGGGCAAAATATGTTGAACAATCAGATGTGAAGTAGAAGATACTTATTTCTCTGACCATTAAAAGACCATCTTCGAGTATCTCCAAGGTTTGAGGCTACACAACCTCTCTGGGTATCCTGTGCCAGTGCTTGGTCACCGTCACAGTAGAAAAGTATTTTGTGATGTTCTGAGGGAACCTCTTGTGTTTCAGATTGTGCCCGCTGCCTCTGGTCCTATGATTGGACACCACTGAAAAGAGCCTGGCTCTATCTTCTTTACACCCTTCCTTCATATATTTGTACACATTGATAAGATTGGACTTAAGCCTTCTTCAGGCTAAAAAGTCCCAAACCTCTCAGCCTTTTCTAATAAGAGAGATTATCCAGTCCCTTAATCATCCTTGTGGCCCTTTTCTGGAGTCTCTCCAGTATGTCCATGTCTCTCTTGTACTCAGGACCCCAAAACTGATCCAGTACTGCAGGTGAGATCTCACCAGTCTGACTGGGGGGAAGGAACACCTCCCTCCATCTGCTGACAATCTTTTGGCTAATGCAGTCAGAGAAACCATTTGCCAACTTTACAGCAAGGACCTCAAGGTCCTTTTCTGCAAAGGTACTTTTTCTGTTTTTTTTTCCAGCTGGGCTGCCTCTGAGAATACAGTGGTGCATGGAGTTGTTCCTCCCAGGTGCAGGATTTCTCTTTGTTGAACTTCATGAGGTTCCTGTCAGTCCATTACTCCACCCTGTCGAAGTCCCTCTGGCTGGGAGCACAATGATTTGGTTTATCAGCCACTCCTCCCCATTCTGTATCATCAACAAACTTGCTGAGGACAGACTCTGCCCCTTCATCCAAATCTTCAGTGAAGATACTGAAAAAGATTGGCCACAGTATTTACTCCTGGGGTACACCGCTAGTTACTGGCCTCCAAGTAGACTTTGTGCAACTGACAACAACCCACTGGGCCCAGCTGTTTTAAGTACACCTCACTGTCTGCTCATCCAGCCCATATATCATCAGCTTCTCTGTGAAGATGTTACAGGAGACAGAGTTGAAAACATTAATGAAGCAAAAGTTCTTGAACCAGGTAAAAGTAGACACTAACTGATATCTCAAAGATGTCTTTCATGGGTTTAGGTGCTTGTCTCAGAAATACATACAGGTATCTATGCAAAAGGGGATGTAACACCTGAAACTCAAATATAGCACCAAACGATTTTGCACAGAAGTTCATCATTTTCTAAATGTTCATCATACACTAAACAGAGAAGAAGGTACTCTTTAAGCAATGGAGCACTTTGAGTAAAAAATCTGTCACTTGCGTCTTCTCTGCTACTCTGAAGTTGAAAAAAAATCAAAACACCAAAACATGGAGGTCCAACTGAAAAGTATGCATTTGTCATGATGGGAAAAGATAGTTACTCCTGAATTAGATACTCTGGACACTCTGGACTTTAAAACCAAACCAAGCCAAACCACACCAAACAAAACCTAACCAAAACCCACAACTTTTTTTTTTTTTTTTTTTTGAGAAGTTGCTGTTCTACCATGTCAGGTGTGGGCCATTCTCAGACCTATCAGAGATGTGATTTCATCCTCTGTCGGCAGAAAAGAGACTTGAAGTCTGACTCTGCTATTTCTTGGTTTATTAGGAAGAAGTAATACAGTATTATTACCAGCATTTCTTCAGGCTTAGCTTTCAGGAAGCCTACATATAATTTGACCACATTTATAAACCTGTGTGGCGTATGTAAGGCACGGACTCAGAGCATCTTCAGGCAGCGAATCACTTTATTGCCTATTGCTCTAGCTTTTATACCATTCTAGCAAAAGCTATTTTTAGCCTATTGCTCTACCTTTTATACCAAGCTAGTTTTAGCACATCATGTTTAGTTCCTGGTTTTGTTTTTTCCAACATTCTTTGTCGTTTCACAAACAATCCCAAAATAATCAGTTCCTTATCTTTCTGTTCTCCTGCTCCCGTCCACCTGCGTTGCTCTGCTTAATCACACAGTGTGCTTTGCTTCTTCTTTAACTCTTTGTTCTCCAGCCAAGCAGTTACTTCTCTTTGGCAATAATCACATAGTTTCCATCCTCTCCCACAAACCTGGATCTCATTGACAAATATAAGAATACCTTTTGGTTTAAGTATGAATGACACAAAGTTAATCGAGTCACTACTAGTAGGACTTTGCAGTTTTGCCCTATACCAGTATTGCGTAGAATTGCACAAATGGTATTATTTTTGCAATGCAAAAAACTATTCAAGTATTTTAATGCATAGCAAAATATGTAACTTTTCATGTATTTAACTTGTTGAATATATAACTTATGTTTACATTTTATCTTCTCCGATTCCTTATAGAAGAAAAATAAATTGTTACAGAATAAGAAGCATAATATTAAACATTGTCTTATAAATTTCATATTTTTTCTCACTGCTATAAAAATAAAGCTGCAAAATTATTTCACTACATAAAAATACAGAAATGATAAAAAATCAGTCTGATGGTTCTGAAGTTAGCAAAGTAATTTTAAACTCTCACAAAAGAATGTTTTGTTTATTCACTGGCAGCATATAAAGCATTGAACATCAACTACAATATACTGATACAAGACTAAAACAATAAATAAGTGAATAATACCATTTTAATAGAATATTATTAAGACTGTGCTTTAGGAATACACTAAAGACTGTTTGAAAAACAGAAGTTCATAAAGATGCCTAAATAAATATATACTATACACACAACACAGACTCTGTTAGCACAATAGCATTCCATTTCTTTCAGAAAATGTTATAAGATTGGCAAGATAAAATAATGGAAATTTTAACATAGAATCTACAAGGGTAGAATTAATGCTTAAAAGCAGTGGAAGCCCTTCAGTGTCTTCTGATGCTAAGTGCAACATGATGATGTCAAAGTCTCATGCTTCTTCCCTTGGTTTCCCAGTCAAGATGAGGCTCTACAAATCCTTGTTCTTGACATCATTTTGCGACTACCATGAGCTGCAATCTTTGCCAGCTTGCTGCAATTCTGATTCTCTTGTCATTCTTTCTTGCTTTAAAAAAAAAAAAAAAAAGAAAAGAAAAAGTAAGGTCTTCAAGGAAAATAACTATCTCATGTCTAATTGTCTCTTGTCTTTCCATAGTTGTTGGCACTAATGCAATTGTTGTGTAGTATTAAGTGAAATGCAGTGGGGACTCAAAAGGAAGAAAATTAGGATTTCATATGAATATCTGTTTTTTACATTAGTTTATTAAATAAAAAGAAAAAAACAAACAGTAAAACTGAAACAGCAGTTCAGGGATCTTAGTCTCTGTTAATTAGTTGGATCTAGGATCATTTATGTCTTCTTTCTCCCTAAAATGTTTTTGGCTCCACAGACTTCCACATAACAATGGATATAATGTACCCCCCCCCCCCCCCCCAGTCATTACAGCAGTTAAATGGGTAAATATTTATCTTTTCCTGAGTTATGTAACTGCTAGCCAATTTCTACCTCGATTTTTTTATGTTTTCAGTGGAACTCAGCTGACCTTCAGGTGGTCTGCCTACTTAAATTTGTTTCATAACAGAGCTAAAGGCAGGAAGATAAAAGCACCTATCCATATATCTCCTCAGAATAAAACTTCCACATACATCTGGAAGACAACAGTAGATCATATAGTCAGGAGCCAAAACAAATATTTGCAACATTTTTTCATTACATTCAGTAACAGCATCACTTGGGCTAAAACAACCTACTCAAACTTGTAATTCTCATAGATATTTTATTTTTATTCTGTTATTTGCTCATAAATCTGAGTTGGCAGAGATGGCAAGAACCAAGCTTGCAAGAAAAAGAAGAAGAAATTAGTCATATGTTACATTGCAGTTACGCTCTGTAAAGACCATGAAACTCACACATCCTCCTGTGTGGAGACTGACCAAGTAGCCTAATTGTTGTATCAAAAACTGAAATGTTAAACATAGCCTAATCTGAGAAGTTCTAGTTTTATAGAACTAGGAAGCATATGGAAAAGGTAGTGGAAGAACTTAGAATAGTTGTACAGGTCTTATTTAATAGTTAATTTGTTCCATTTTATTAATTTATTCTGTAACAGAACGTACATGTAAACCACTGTTCCATCACATTGTTCACTATCGTTTTGGTGCCTTTCAGTCTTGACACTAAGGAGAGCTCTGAAACCTGGATGCATATTATCTTTGGGAACTCTTACATAAGAACCAACTGATATGAGATACCAGTTTTTGAATGAGGTCCTTAGTGTCTGCCAAATTATGTTATTCTAGAAACAACATCCCAGGTTACAGCACTTGACATACATGCACAATCAAGAATTAGAGCCTTAACAAAGTTTTACTATGTTCCTATAAAATTAGTCTAGTTCACAGCGTAGAAGGATCATCCTACAGTGGCTGAAAACATTCTTATCCAGTTAAGAGTGACTTCCAACAATTCCTTGGTTTTTGCTGCCTCCATCCGTTAGCAGAAACTATTAATTTTACATATTGCATATTACAAAGTATTGCACAAGATGCATGTCAGTAGACTGTTGTAAATGCTCAAAATTTTAGATTCTAGCCTTTTCCTTGCTTATTTCAAAGGTTTCCCTAAAGGTCAGCCAACTACACTGTGCTTCAAGTCTAGCTGCTTTTCACAGGTACCTGGCTGGCCACATGTCTCAGACTTTCACTTCTCATTGAACTAGGTTTGAGACATAGAAAAGCACATACGTATATCCCAATATATATATAAATACTCAATTTAACTCTTCAATTTTAACTTTAACTTAACTGTCTTAACTATGTACTATATGTGGAATATTTTCCTTGTTCAATCATGCAAGAGGCAGCATGCTTAAGTAAGTATACCTAGTGTTTATTGTATTCCCATCTTAAGGTCTTTTCCAACCCTAACCATTCTATGATTCTATGATGCTAACATGCTATCTGTATCTCTGTCTTTGGGCAAGTTTTCAGACATCCTACAGTTTCTAACATGTGACTGGTTGTTATTTTCACTGATGTTTTCACTGATAGTACAAATTTGAGTAGAGATTGTCTCAAGTACTCATTCTGAATTTTGACAGCATGCTAGTTACAATGCTAGTCACGATGCTAACCTTCATTTTAATTTTTGAAATTTGCTGAAACCAGAACATATCCTATACTTTGACATTTCTCTTTCTGTTTATACTTTCAATTGGTTTATTTTGGGGAAATTATTGTCTTAAATTAAGTATAATACTGAGGCATAGCATACCTCAGCAGATATATTTTTAATTTTATATAGATTTCAAATTAGCTGACATTAGGGATCATTCAGATGAATAATTATTGGTATCTAGTGCCACTGAAGAGCTCTAAGATGTGCAGTTTGCCATCCAGGAGTCTGTTTGGAAAGATGCATGTTTCTCCTGGGTCCTTTGTTATAATTGCCAAACTGTGTGGATGCTAACACAGTTGGCAGAACTGGCAAATATAACACAATACTAGCTATCTATAGCACCAGACAAGCATTCCTAAGAAACTGAATAAAAGCCCTTAGGCTCTTCCGTAAGTCAGGTAGACATAGGCACCTCTATCCCAAGATAGTTTTCTATACAGATCAACTTACTGACTTTTTAAAGATGGTAGTCCCTACATATTCTTTATAGAAGACTAAAAAACTACTTTTTTTTTTTTTTTTTTATGTTGGGGTTTTTTTATGAGCAGCTAAAGAAGTGAGATGAACTAACCATAACAGTTTTTTTCTACCAACAAAATTTAAAAGTCAAACCTAGAAGGAAAATGGGGAAAATTCATTTAGAATCAATAAGCCTATCCCCCAGCTCCCAAACTAAATGTGAAGACTAAATAAACATGTGACTAAGATGTCACTTTAAATTACAGTTCTCTTTAGCATTGACATTTTCTCCCAATCTACATAAATGTTCAGATTTCACCTCTCAATGAATGCTGGCATATAAGGCCTAGTTTGTCACTGAACCACTAAAGCACTTAAAGGTTTCCAGAGAAGTTGAAATCACAGCAGTCACCTATGTTCACAACAAGCACTCTACTAACATGCTGAATTTGATCTGTTTGGAGGCTGAAGGTAATGAAAAGAAGGAAAGTCTGTACTACAGCAACAGCCACATGAATCCTGACATTTACATGCATACTTTCTAAAAAATCCTATACTGTGCAAACTCTGCTATGTCAGAAGTGCTATTAAATGGTTTTTCAATGCTGAGTCTACTTTTCTCATCTCTTAGGGCATTGGTTCCCAAGAAAATTACTACATAGAAGAGATACTTTTGTAAGGTTCTAAATTTATTTATCAAAAAGTTAATGTGAGCAAAATGTAGTAAATTTCACATAATGCCAAATTACTTTTTACAGCAAACATTATGTGACTTCTTTGTAACAATGTATAAATTTTTAATTGTGAGTACGAGTGTCTTGAGGAGTTGTAAAATACAGGGATATAAATTGGTTGGCTCAATAAAATCAGCTGCAGACATTTTTCTACTTTTGCTCATTAACAAATCAGAAAACATATTTAGATTAAGGTTCCAATAAAATTTTCAAATCCTCCTTCTCAACTGAGGAAACTTCTTATTGTCAGCAGAGAGAAACAGATCATCCAATATGATATTGTTTTAGAAAGCCTATTTTATTGATATCGTTTATTGATATATGTAGACAAACACCACCACAGATTAGGTCCTCATAGTAATACACCTATATTACTCTTTGCAAATGGCAAAAAATGACTAAAGAAAAACATCTTCAGTGATCCAGGAACAGAAACCAATACTTAGCAGTAATTGAAAATTATATATTTTCTTGGAAACTGCTGAGAATACTGTTTTGTTTCAGTGAAGAGAAAAACAAAGTACGCATTAAAATAGTAAAACCTTTACTTTCCTCAGTGCAATCGATCTTCTATTTCAGAAACAGCAACAGAGAACACTTCAGCCTCAAATATCTCTCAAAACAACCCACAAATGTTAGAAGACTTATTCTAAGATTAGCTAGATAACATTAGACAGTTCAGGTGGAATTATTAGGTTATGGATGCATAGATTTAGACTCAGATTAACAGTAATGAAATATGCTTACTAAGAATAACGGCCCTTTCAGAAAAGGGTACATCTAATCAAGTGTGTTACGCACCATTGAGTTTTTGTTCAAGGGGCTTTCTGTTTAATAGCTGTTTGGTGGCATTTGGAACTGGATGCAGTTATTAAATAATGTAAAAAGCTAATTTGTTTCTTGGCAGGATGAGTTAGCCCTTTTACTTTCACTTAGATTCAAATAAAATGACCCTCAAGTTAAATAACTCCAGAGAAGGTAAAGCATATGCATGTGATAATGAAAAAACTGACAGCTTATTATTTGCAATCTTGCAATCTTCTGTTGGAAGATTTCACTGAAAAATTATAGATATATTTCAAAGTACTCTGGATCTGAAAGTACTCTGAATAAAATTAGGAGAATGGGGACAGAATCAATATTGTCTCTAAAGAAAGTTCTGGTTTGGTTCTTTTTCATTTTTGTAATGAGAATATATGACAATATAGCTCATAATAGTACATTGTAAGATACCACAACAGCATAAAAACTATAGGACAGCAAGATGCCCCTTGCTCATTTTGGTCCTAGCTCATTTTGGACCTTTACAACTACTGCTTTCAAAAGGCAATATGGACAAGACTGTATCAGTTTATACTCGCTCCATCCTCTATAGTTCTCTAACACTCTTCTGGCAGGTGCTGGGCTAAGGCACAGCTTCCCCTTCTTCCCCTTACTGCAGACACTCCCAACTAACATGCACACACAATTATGCTTATGCCTTTGGGTCACCACATATGCCCTAGAAGAAGTACCTAGAAGAAGCCAAGTACCATGAAGACATTCAGACTTGGTCTCAGAGTTAGAGTACAGGCTATGTTTTATATAGTTGCCCATCCAAGTTTAGTTATCTTTCATTTACACTAAATCAAGTTGTTTCAAAAAGGTGTGGACTGCTACCTCAGTATACTCATAAATTGTTGTGATGAACCCTATAAAGAACTTGAGTCAGTGACTTTTTTTTCCCTCCATATTTCAAGATTAATATTTTGACATTATGTTTCCTGCAGATTTTAAATGAGGAGTCAAAATATCAAAATTACACAAAATCAAAGTTTTTCAGAACAACATCATTCATTTCCATTTGATTTTTTAATTAAAAAAAAATAATGCTTTGAAATTAAAAGGCAATGCTTCAGTCTTGAAAGAGTTGTATGGAGATATTTCTCACATCCATTCTCTTTCATGTGGCAAATATTTAGTTACACTATGTCTAAGATTACTGTAGCATTATGCATCTATTCTCATTTGCATCCCTATGTACCTATATGGAAAATAATACTGTATTATAACCTACTACTGCTATTAGCCTGGTCAATAACATTTACAGCATGGTGTTTTCTTCCCAAGTGTTTAAATGGATGTATCCAAATAAAATACTGTCTGAGAAGACGTGGCACAAAGGAGGTGATTCCACAAGGTGGCTTCTAGCACTCACCACTTAAATTCTGATAACATAAAATTCCAGGATTGCAGACTCAGAAGGCTCTCAATTACCATCAAAGCCTCAGACATTTCTGATGAAAAACTGGCCTTGAAGAAACCTGTTGAGAATAAGGGCTTCTGGGATTTACAAGTATTATTTTAGGGGCAGAAAGCAGAAAGGACCGATTAGTTTGAAAGGACATTTAGAACAACCCATGTGTGTTAGAAGAAACCAACCATACATAGCATTCCCTGTATGGCACAATAACATTTCACATATAGGCTATTCTTAATTTTCACAGTCCTTTCTGGGTTTTTTTATAATTTGGAAAACATTTGGATTATTGTAATAGAAAAAGGATAGAATCCTAAATGGATGGGAAATATGATTACTGTCCTTGTAAAGTACTTACAACATGAGGTATACATCCAAGATTTCCCATACAAGAAAACAAGGCATTTATGAACTTACCACCTCCATTTCAACACATAAAGGAATAAAATTTAGTTAACTTGGAATATATATTTCTCCCATTTTCAGCTGACTTTTACTGAGATATATTTTATGATTTACTCAAGAATTCCCATGTGACTTTCTCCTCTTTCCAAAGTGCCAGGAGTGAATAAACAATTTTAGCCACTTCAGATTCTACAGAATATGGAATTAGATATCACTTTACACAGAAACTCTGTTCTTTTTTAAAACATGAACCCATTTGGAAAATAGTCTCCAGGTCTTGGGGGAAGCAGTATCAATATGAAATCATCTGAATAGTTCAGAATACTTATAATTTTGAATTCTTTTTATAATTACTTCAAAATAACAAAAGACACTTGAACAGCGAAATAAGTTGTTTGTCAAAGTGCAATTTAGCACAACAAAGGAAGTTGTATTTAGAGAAAATCAAACATAGTCCTACTGGTCTCATCGATTTGTCATTTTCTGTGGTAGCTACCTCAGTTGTATAGAAACATAGTTCTGTGAATCCACATAATATGTAAATTAAAAAGTTAAATGGGTTAATCAATTTTAAGTTTCTGATGTGTTTAGTAGGAATTCAATATCAGCAAAATGTAAAACAATTCATATTTTTTTAACTGTCAATTCTAATATTTTTATTCTTCCATTAGGGATCTTACAGCCAAACTACAATTCAAATGCAAGAGAATATACTATCTGATAAAATTCACATTCATTTAGCAGATTAATTTAAGAAGCAATTTAGCACCAAATATTAGTGTTGAATAATGGGTGTGCTCAGCAACCACACTTCTAAGGATTTGATACCTAAAAAGGATTTTTAAGGATTCATCCCTATAAATGAAGCAAATAAATGAGTTTGAAGAACTTAATTAGAAAACACCTGGGAAAGGATATATTTTTTTCCTACAAAATATAACATTCTAGGCTCTTTCCTATCAAGTGGCAGCAAATAACATTCACAGTTAGAAATACTGGTCTTGACTCTGCTTCAGTCTCTATGTTTTTGTACCAAGCATAGTCCAGTAGCAATCCTATTATAACTCTATTTTTCTTTTCTAGGTCATGCCCCAAATTAACCACAGACATGGCTTCTTAGGGTGCTTTCACTGAATCTCTTACAAGTAGCATTTAACTGTCAGCTCGCTGTCAGGATCACTCTGGACTATCCTGAAGAGCTCCCTGCGAAACAAATATGCCGCAGAAAAGCCCACTCCTCAGCAGGGTGGCTGCAAAGCAGCTTGTTGTCCTATGGGTTTATACCAAGGACCAGACCCCAGCCCTTCTTTATTTAGCAATATCATCGTAAGTGTGTGTTTCTGCTGTCTCTGAGACATACAGTGTCACACTGTTTCAGCACGTATCTCCCACACACTAAAAGAGGACTCAGGAATATTTATTTCTCTTGGCTTTATATCATCAGTGATTTTCATTTTATATAGAGAGTTGAAAATGGGATTTTTCTGGTGGTGAGTTATAGCCAGAATCCAGACTGAAGAATACAATGATGTTTGAACACAGTGCAAAGTTTAGATAAGCTGTGTCAAGAAGATTAGATTTGGTTTTTTATCAGGTTTCAATCATTTCCTGCCTTTTTGTGAATATACAGTCTTTTTTCAAAATTGATAATTATTGATGTTTTCTGTTTGCTTTGCGAAAGAAGTCTGTTTACCTTGTTAATGGCTGTATTTCACAAGTATTGTCTTCTTTAATTTCTGCTGAAATAAGGTGAAACTGTTAGCAAAGCAAAAGACTGTCAGACTTTTTTACAGTGATTGAATCTTCGATCTGACAGTCTTGGCAGTCCTGGCATTTCTTGTTATCAGGACTTAAATGGTGATTGCTAGAAGTCAAACTACCTGGTTTAGAATAATGGAGAATAAGTAATAATAGAAGTCAGGCATACATAGAATGCTGTTTCAAATGAGTCAGCAGACTGGAAGGGCACCTAAAATGTTGCTGCTACTACTAGATCCTTTTTTCATAAACTACTTCGTACCTATCCACCACTCTTGTGTTGACATGTCATATTTTGCTACTGTTCTTTTCCAAATGAACCTTGACCTCATATTAGTTGCCCTTTTACTCCCATGCACTCATATTGGATATTGATTAATACAAGCCACTATGGAATCTAAAGTCTAAAGAAAGTAGCGACTTGTAGCAGTTTTTGCCAAGACAAAAATGTTAAATCACTTTGAATTTTTCAAACTCAAGGGATAAGACCAAACATTCTATTCCATTTTAAGTGACTCTGGTCATGTGATAAATGCCCTTTCACTTTAATGGAACATTTTAAAATTGTAGATAGAAATAATCTACTCCGGGATTTCACTTTTAGTCTGTGTTCATGGTGCTGCAAATAATCAAAACGCAATAGGTTAAGAAGTATAGAGGAATAAGGATAAATCTTTGCTCTCAAATGTTGAAGAACAGGCAAAATTGCATGTACAATTAACTACAACAGGCATATAGGATTAAGGGGTTTCACTTCTGTTCCATAAATACACCTTCTATTGCATCTATTCTACATTTAAAAAGATGCCTGTGAAACTCACCATTCCTGGAAGAGCATTTTAACAGGAAAAACATTAATGACTAGTACAATCAGCATTCACTTTTGTGCATTCCTATCCATCAGCCTCATTTGCAATGATGAAAATAAGAAAACTGTAGATTTTGCAAGGCTTTTTCGCTCTTACAGGCATTTTGCAACTTCTAGAAAGCTGCTTCAGGGAGCTGTCAATCTGAGAGTGTTCTGCTTTTTTCTCAAACTAAGCAGAAAATCTTTATCCACAGAAGGAAAATATGCTAATAATATATGTAAAGGAATCTGAGATGGACCATGGGCAAAATTCGCACAAATTATAAAGATAATTGGACTTTGTTACTATAAAGTGTGTTAAATATTTCCAGTTTTTTGGGTTTTTTTGCTGTTCAGTACTTCACATGAACATGTACACCTGGGCAATTGCACTGATACAGACACATATTGTAACAGAGTATGTTCTTTTAGTTAAAATATTTTTTCCTTAGTAAAACTCCTATGTCCCAGCAGTATAATATCACACAATATTAACTCCATCCAAACTGACATACTTAATGAAAATTTGTTTGATATTTCCTTAACATATCAACTCACTTTGTCATTTTATTAAAGAGGGAATATTTTCTGCGTTTCTATTTAAAAAAGAAATATTATTAGGAGGAACTGGCAATACAGAACTTTCTTATGCCTACTGAAAAAACAGGAAAAGGAGAACATAATGTTTTACTCTATGATATTTCTTTATAGATCTCTTCTTCTTACATGCAATTGCACATGCTAAGCAAAACCACCTCCATGCAGCATAGATGTTCCATAGGAACATTGGTGGGGATGGGAGGATTTTTGCCCGTATTTTGCTTGCAGTTCAAATTCATTAAGAATTAATTTAGGGCTGTCCTATGACCTGATCACAGTGCTCCCTGTTGATTTGTTGGTTTAGAAGTACACAAACATAGAGCAGAATAGCAGATGTTCTAGCTTTGTATAAAAGAACCTCCCTACCATGTATTTCTAACAGTGTCAAGAAAATCAGTACGGAAATATCTGGACCATATGCTTGACATTGCATATCAGGCAGGAACTGACCTTCTAGATAGAAATTTTCAGGCCAAAAGCCTTAGCAGTGTCCTTCTGATTTGCTTCACTTCATATTCAGTATACAATAAGCACACCAGAGGACTGAGCGCTGATGGCTGTCACATCTGAGAGGCGGTAATAGCTCTCATTACATCTGCCACTGCAACTAAAAATGCAGATTCAGCTGACGAACCATCTAAATTTGGCTGAAGGATGGAAAGCAACTTGGCAGATCAGAAATTAAAAATATCATGATCCTTCATTTTGTTACTCTAACTTTACACAAGTACTGATCCAAATTCAGCAAATGTACACATGCAGAAAATCATAAAACAGCAAGTCAGGCCTGTATATTTTATTAAGGGAAAAGAACTGAATCTTTTAAAATATACCTATGTTCAAAGACAAGTGTGTCTTTTGCAGAAAAGTCAATTTTTTTTCTAAACACTGCCTTCTCCATTGTAAAATCACATAATCTGTAAAAGCAGTCTATGGCAGTGTGGTTAAAAAGGCCCATAGTTTGCAAGTTGTCATAATCTTAAGGGTCCTACTGGGAAGAGTCAGGCTGACGTACAGTGATTGTAAAGACCCTTTTTTCAGCTTGGTAAAGAGGTAATTGCATGCCTTCCAATATTCCAAAGAAACAAAATGGACCTGGTTGAACTAAAGCCACCTTCTTCTTTTAGAGCAATATTAAATCCATTTAAATGGAGACTCTACTGATTCATCTCACCGAGAAATGTGCAGTCCATAGACTTTCAACTATGCATCTACAATCTGGCCATTGCATATTCAGTAATTTGTTGTCATAAATAAATGCTTCTTGAAGGGTTAGGGGATAACAGACATACTTCTCTTTCTCTGGGTGAAATATTTCTTAATGCACATGTGGAACATTAAGTTGCTTTTTATTTCTGTCTGCCATTCTTTACAGCTAGCAAAGAGAACACATTAACTGCAGAGCTTTCCAATTTACAGATTGTATTATCTCAAACCAGCAGAAGCAGTAACTACGTGTAAACCTGATGGCTGAGGTTTAAACTGCATGCAAACCCTTCCCATTCTCCAACCTGATTTCAGAGAAGTCCAGAGAAGAGGACAAAACTAAAAAGCGAGTAGCTTGAATGACATGCGGGTTTGTGAAAACAAAACAACACAAATGGGTAGGTCTTAGAAATGTCTGCTTTGATTGTATTGCATCACTCTGCTTGAATTTTAGTCCTGTTAAAAAGCCAGCTACAGCATAAGACAGTTTGCAATGTTAGCAGTGCACAGAAATCAAAGCCACCTAAGTGTAGTAAGGTGAATTGTCATTCAGCCTAAAGAAATAGTTTATGGTATTGACATGCTAAAGTCCAAGAGGCAAAGAAAACAGCAGCTTTTCCACAAGCCTCCTTTAAGCTAGGAGGTAACGGAAGAAGTTGTGCATGCACCTCCTTGTGTGATGTGAAAGGGCATTTATGTTTCAATTTATTTTCCAATTCTGTGCATACTCTTTTAAATATAACTTAGTAACAATTTTTATTTTTAACTACATAAAAATGTTAGTACATATTTTTGAGTTTTCTAGAGGGGCTGGAAGAGTGTACAGTCAATATAGCCATGGCTAGATGACATGGCTAGGACCAGCATAAGGAATGGACAGTGGTAGCAGCTTCTAGTAAAAAAGTATATATACATGGGTACACCTAACAAAAGCAATTCCCACTAGAAGTTTTCAAAACATTAAAATGTAAATGAAGGTTACTGCAGGAAGGGAGAGTCAACTAGATGATCTAATGGCTTGTTTTCACAGAAGACAGACTACAAAACTATTACGACGTTATACTAAGAATTAGTTATTATTACCCTGCTTATTTATTTATACCTTTGTTAGTGGTTTTTTGTATCTCTTGAAAAAAAATATAATTTCTTTTACTTTAATTAATGTCTACACATGAGACACTTAGTTATTTGACTACCGAAAGCTTAATACCATTATCCCAGGTTTGCTGATAGATGCTTCTGCTGGTGTTTTAGAAGCAAGTCCTTAAATCTTATTCTAGCTGTTGTTGCTGTCTGTCAAGTCTTGGTAGGAGGGTTACGCAATCCTTTTTTTAGTAAAAGGATTATATCAAATTACAAAATTAATCCGATTATCAGATTGATAATATCCTTTCTAAATTAATCCCTTAAACTCCCTAAGACAAATATGGATTGCAGGAGTTCTGCTTATCTGTAAATCCTCAGAAAAACAAGGTATTATCAATTTAGTGATATTTGACACAGGAAAGTCCCAGCCATGTAGGATGAATAAAGACACACCCAGGTTAAAGTGAATGTTGCTTAAACATGGCTTAAAGATATCAAGCCTGAATTACATTTTAATTAGGGTCAGAGAATAACCTGATTTCCAACACTGATTTTTCCCATATAAGACTTAGTATTGGTAATATTGAAATGACAAATATAAATTGAAGAAATAATAAAATGGTAGAGATCAGTAATATCCGCTGCTGAACACAGATATTATGGTATGTGAATGTTGAACATTGTTCAACAATTCCTTTTGAACTGTCTTAGATGTCTGAAAAAGCTCTGCTCTATGAAAAGTCCATGCCAAACACAGTTATAATTCATGTAGTCTGAAAAAAAAACAAAAAAGAGAATTTGTGTGTTTACAATGACTTGGGCAGGGGTGGAAGGTTCAGAGGAAAACCACACACACAAAGAAAGCTTGGTTCTGTTGCAGAATAGTGGCTAAAGGAGGTGGAGTTTCAATAACTTTCTGGAAGTTGATAACTTAGAACTTCAGTTACTGATGTTAAAGATTCCAGGATTAAATGTTAAAAAAATCTTCTGATGCGTTAGGGATTACTTGCTTGTCAGTGTCCAACCACAGATGTTGCTGAAGCCATCAAAGGCTTTTGACAGTGCAGAAAAATCGCAACTGTCTATAAGAAGTATGGTGATATTAAGAGGCTACAGAGTAGAAAACATTGCACAGAAAAGAAAAAAACTGAAAGCAATAACCTTGTGTTGTGGTTTGAGACCAGCCGGTAACTCGGAACCACGCAGCCGCTCGCTCACTCCCTCCCTTCTTCCTCCCCCCGCTCCCAGAGGAATGGGGAGGAGAATCGGAGGAATGTAACTACCACGGGTTGAGATAAGAACAGTCCAGTAACTAAGGTATAATACAAAACCACTACTGCTACCACCAATGATAATAATGATAAGGGAAATAACAAGGGGAAAGGATACAATTGCTCACCACCCGCCGACCAATACCCAGCCCGACCCGAGCAGTGATCTGGGCCTTCTGGGTAACTCCCCCCAGGTTATATACTGGGCATGACGTGCTGTGGTATGGAATACCCCTTTGGCTAGTTTGGGTCAGGTGTCCTGTCTCTGCTTCCTCCCGGCTTCCCCTCCTCCCTGGCAAAGCATGAGACTGAGAAAGTCCTTGGTCAGAGTAAACATTACTTAGCAACAACTGAAAACATCAGTGTTATCAGCGTTGTTCCCAGGCTGAAAGTTAAAAAACACAGCACTGCACCAGCTACGAAGGAGAAAAATGACTGCTATAGCTGAACCCAGGACAGTATCCACCCCTTATTCCATACCATTCATGTCATGCTCAGATCCCACATCTCTCAACACACCATCGCCCCTGTCCCACATATACACATATATATACACCCATACCCACACACAAAGAGAAAGATATCATTCCCTAGTCCATGGACCAATCCCTGTAAAATTGCTGAACTCATCCAGTCCATGATGTCAGGCTCCAACTCTTGTAATAGTCTTTCAGGGCAGGAGGGACGGTATGTAGTGTTGGGTTGTTGCCTGCTGATGACACCGCCAAACTCGTCTGGTCACTGCTGAGCTCGTCTGGTCTCCTCAAAATTCATTCTTTGTTGAGGTGATGATCGGAGGGAAGTCAGGGTCAGTTGCTGGTGACCTGAAGATATCTAGCTGGTGGGCTATCAAAGTGTTATAGAGCAGGCAACAGCATACAATTGAGCTCATTGGCTGTTTTCCCCCAAAATCAAATCCCCTTGAGGTGTACACATCAGACTTCCCCATCTTCCCGCATATACCCACCAAGTATATCCAAGTCCCTGAGCAAAAGCAACCCCACAAGTGGGTTTGCCTTTACCTGAAGCAGGAATAACCCAGACTGTCTTCCCCAACAAATTCTTTATGTGCACCACAGGAACATTTTCCCCCTCTACAGTATGTAAAAGTTCTGATTGGGCTGGGCCAGCCCTGTTGGCAGATCCCCTAGTGTTGACCAACCAGGTGGCTTTTGGCAAATGTGTATCACAGTATTTGAAAATCCCACCACCCATTGCTCTCAGTGTAGCTTTTAACAGCCCATTGTACCGTTCGATTTTCCCAGAGGCTGGTGCATGGTATGGGATGTGATATACCCACTCAATGCCATGCTCTTTGGCCCAAGTGTCTATAAGGTTGTTCCGGAAATGAGTCCCATTGTCTGACTCAATTCTCTCTGGGGTGCCGTGTCGCCACAAAACTTGTTTCTCAAGGCCCAGGATAGTGTTCCGGGCAGTGGCATGGGGCACAGCGTATGCTTCCAGCCAGCCGGTGGTTGCTTCCACCATGGTAAGCACATAGCGCTTGCCTTGGCGGGTAGGTGGGAGTGTAATATAGTCAATCTGCCAGGCCCCCCCGTACTTGTACTTCAGCCATCGTCCTCCATACCAGAGAGACTTTAACCGCTTGGCTTGCTTAATTGCAGCACATGTTTCACATTCGTGAATAACCTGGGCAATAGTGTCCATCGTTAAGTCCACCCCTCGATCACGAGCCCATCTATATGATGCATCTCTGCCTTGATGGCCTGAGGTGTCATGGGCCCACCGGGCTAAAAACAATTCACCCTTATGTTGCCAATCTAAGTCCATCTGGGCCACTTCAATCTTAGCAGCTTTATCCACTTGCTGGTTGTTCCGGTGTTCCTCAGTGGCCCGACCCTTGGGTACATGAGCATCTACGTGGCGCACCTTCACCACCAGGTTCTGCACCCGAGCAGCGATATCTTGCCACAATGCAGCAGCGCAGATGGGTTTACTTCTGCGCTGCCAGTTGCTCTGCTTCCATTGCTGCAACCACCCCCACAGGGCATTTGCCACCATCCGTGAGTCAGTATAGAGATAAAGTACTGGCCATTTTTCTCATTCAGCAATGTCCAAGGCCAGCTGGATGGCTTTCACCTCTGCAAACTGACTTGTTCACCCTCTCCCTCAGCAGTTTCTGCAACTTGTGGCAGGCGACTCCACACAGCTGCCTTCCATCTCCGATGCTTTCCCACAATATGGCAGGACCCATCAGTAAACAAGGCATATTGCTTTTCACTCTCTGACAGTTCATTATATGGTGGGGCCTCTTCAGCACGCATCGCCTCCTCTTCTGGTGACATCCCAAAATCTTTGCCCTCTGGCCAGTTCATGATGATTTCTAGAATTCCTGGACGACTGGGATTTCCTGATCGAGCTCGTTGTGTAATTAGTGCGGCCCACTTACTCCATGTAGCACCAGTTGCATGATGTGTAGAGGAGACCCTGCCTTTGAACATCCAGCCCAGCACAGGCAACCGGGGTGCCAGGAGGAGCTGCGCTTCAGTTCCGATCACTTCTGAGGCAGCTCGAACCCCTTCACAGGCTGTCAGTATCTCTTTTTCAGTGGGAGTATAGCTGGCCTCAGATCCTTTACATCCCCGACTCCAAAAGCCAAGGGGTCAACCTCGAGTCTCCCCTGGAGCTTTCTGGCAGAGGCTCCAGGTAGGACCATTGTCCCCAGCTGCGGTATAGAGCACATTTTTCACATCTGTCCCAACCCGGGCTGGTCCAAGGGCTACTGCATGAACTATTTCTCGTTTAATTTGTTCAAAGGCTTGTTGTTGCTCAGGGCCCCACTTGAAATCATTCTTCTTCCAGGTCACGTGATAGAGAGGGCTTACAATCGAAGTGTACTTTGGGATGTGCATTCTCCAGAACCCCACAACACCTAAGAAAGCTTGTGTTTCTTTCTTGTTAGTTGGTGGAGACATTGCTGTCATCTTGTTGATCATGTCTGCGGGGATCTGGCGATGTCCATCTTGCCATTTTATTCCCAAAAATTGAATCTGCTGTGCAGGTCCCTTGACCTTACTCCATTTTATGGCAAAACCAGCCTTCAGCAGGATTTGGATTATTTTCCTCCCTTTCTCAAAAACTTCTTCTGCTGTATCACCCCACATGATGATGTCATCAATGTATTGCAGGTGTTCTGGAGCTTGCCCCTGTTCCAGTGCAGTCTGGATCAATCCATGGTAGATGGTAGGGCTGTGTTTCCACCCCTGGGGCAGTCGGTTCCCAGTGTACTGGACCCCCCTCCAAGTGAAAGCAAACTGTGGCCTGCATTCTGCTGCCAAAGGGATTGAGAAAAATGCATTGGCAATATCAATTGTGGCATACCACTTGGCTGCCTTTGACTCCAGTTCATATTGAAGTTCTAGCATGTCCGGTACGGCAGCACTCAATGGTGGTGTGACTTCGTTCAGGCCACGATAGTCTACTGTTAGTCTCCACTCTCCATTAGACTTTTGCAGTGGCCATATGGGGCTGTTAAAGGGTGAGCGGGTCCTGCTGATCACTCCTTGGCTCTCCAGTCTATGGATCAGCTTATGGATGGGAATCGAGGAGTCACGGTTGGTGTGATATTGCCGCCGGTGCACTGTTGTGGTCGCAATTGGCGCTTGTTGTTCTTCGACCTTCAGCAACCCCACAACAGAAGCATCCTCTGAGAGACCGGGCAAGGTGGACAGCTGCTTAATTTCCTCTGCCTCCAAGGCAGTGATACCAAAAGCCCATCTATATCCTTTTGGGTCTTTGAAGTACCCTCTCCTGAGACAGTCTATGCCAAGGATGCATGGAGCCCCTGGACCAGTCACAATGGGGTGCTTTTGCCACTTCCTCCCAGTCAGGCTGATTTCAGCTTCCAGTACAGTTAGCTCTTGGGATCCTCCTGTCACTCCAGAAATATATATGGGTTTCACCCCTTGATACCTTGATGGCATCAGGGTACACTGTGCACCCGTATCTACTAGAGCCTTATGCTTCTGTGGGAGAAAAATGACTGCTATAGCTGAACCCAGGACAAACAGTTTCATTTTCCAACACTAAAATAGATTTACAAGAATATAACTTTCATGTTATGTGACTGCTATATGAGCTGTGAGGTCTTTTAAGAAATACTTTTTTTTTTTATTTAAGTATTTTCGGTGTGGAAAAATCAATGAAATAAAACTTACTAATCTAAGTCATTAAACTGAATGGTTTTTGCCATAAGCTACAGTAGTTGCTAGATGGATAATGCAGTAACTGCCATTCTCTTGGCTTCAAAACTGAGAGTTAAACATTTTGCAGAGGGGCTCAATTACAGGATCTCTCTCATCATATTTAAACACTTGTGATCTTTTGCTTGTCAAAAGAGTAAACTTTCTGTGCTGGGTACTCCATGGACTTCACATAAATAAAGTTCCTAAAAAGCCAAATGGACATTTAATATAACACTATTGAGGAACATACCCTTCTCACTTTTCAACATCACTTTTTTTAAAATTCTTATGGGCATCTTGTAGCTAAGCTAGATATGACACTTTTAGTTATTTCCTTCATTATATTACAACTTTTTCTAGAGAAAAGACAATGCATTATTATGAATTGTATATGAACAATGTGTATATAACCATATATAAAATGTGGTGCATCAACTTTTACTAAAATCGCACCCATATGCTTTCAGGAATTTACCCCTTTTTTGCCATTACCAACATTATGTAGCAAATAATTTTTGTTACTTTTAAAACCTTTGTGACTTTAAGAGCTTTGCAATTGGATAATACTGGCTTGAGATTTCCTGAAATAGGTGACTGTGTTGCAAGCTTTCCTTGCAAATTTTGCCAGTACTAGTCCATTCAGTGTGGCAGCCCCAGAGGCTTGTTTATGTGCTCAGATTCAAGGCTGTCCTCTCTACTTAAAAACAAAAGCAAATCAGAGATTTAGATGTGTGCATAGCAAATATTCCTGTCGACTTGATGTACTTTTTTGAAGCTAAATGCATAATTGAGAAGAATGAGCCATGTGTCAGTTTAACTAAATTTTATTAATCAGTCTTATAGGTTGAGCTGTGTTATGTGGTTTTGAAGAAGATAAGTTCTGTAGGCATGTAAAGTTTCTTTGTGACTCAATGGAGGCATGCTGGTTTTCTGGTCTTCCACATTCTTCATACATGTAAACAGCTGAGGCTGATAGTATCAGTTTTAGGTAATCCAAGGATCTATCTCTTCTGTTAGGAAGGAGAAAAATGACTGCTATAGCTGAACCCAGGACACCTGGTTTTGAATAGAAAAATGAATTTCTTCTTGCACTTACTAAGACAATGTTTTGGTTAATTTCTCTTCTTGATAATTCTTCAAGAGCTGTTTAAGGAAATAGGGGGCACTTTTCTCACCATTTCAGTCATTCAAGGCTGAAAAACAAGAATAGTCTCGTACTACATAAATCAGGTGTCAGAGAGGTGTTGGAAATTTGAAAGGTTAAGGCATTTTTTTTTTCCTTTAAATCCCTAAATCAAAAATCAAGACTCAAAATTCAAAACTGTTTTTAAAATACAGGTTACCAAAATAAAAATTGCAAACAGAGGAATACACCAGTTATGCGTTAGTTCTCCTAAAAATACAGATAATCTTTTTATATATACATGTAATGGACTTTTAATTGTTCTTTATTTTTGGAACTCAGTTTTTCAACTTCTGACAGCATGCTTGATACACAAAACCCAACAGAAATGTTATATACCAAGTTAGTCAACATGAAAAGTTTTTTCCCCTAAAATTATATTTTGAGAGCCTAAGATTTATATGCTTACATGTCTCAAAGGGACAAGATTAATGTCTGCTACATTTCTTGTAGATGATGGATCTGGTGAAGTTCTTTTTTTCATGTGTCAAAACTTTACTTAAAAATAAATCTAAAGATTTCTCTTGCAGTATTTTTATCAAACTTCATTATGACTGTGATCTATGAAGCACAATAAACTTTTAATATTCCCAAAAGTGGAAATGCAAGATATGAATCTAAATTGCTAGCGTGATGAATATCCATGAATATATAAACATCTAAAACCACAATGTTGTTATACAGAAAAACATATTTCCCTAGTGTACATGTTCAAATAAGGAAGACCGATCAAAAGAGTTATCTCACAGAGAAGATGGGAACTGTGTACAGCTTTTGAATCAAATAGTTTTCCTAATCTGCAGCAACCTAATAAAGCCTCTTGATGAAGCCTATTGCCAAGAAAATCTCTTCTGTGCAAAGTTTATAGCACATAAGTTTAGGCTGGAAATAAGTGAGAGGATCTTGTTTGTTTAAGGCAGAAGCTTTGCGAAGAAGCTTTGCCCTTTTCATTCTGCTATCCTCCTTCTATGCACATTTTAGTGGGCAATTTTTGTCTTGTCATTTTCTCCAGACCTCCATGGACTTTAGAGGTCTAGCTGAAACAGTTGCTGAATTAATTAGTACCATATAAAGAAGTTGCAGTCAGACTGAGATGTAGCATAACATTCAGTATTTAACCTAGTATCTGGGAAGAAAAGGAAGGAGCAGCCTTCCTTCTCTACCCCATCTCTGCTTCTAGTACTTTGTTCTCATTCTTCCATGCAGCAGAAAAGTAGTACTAGCTATAAGGTTGTTGTGCTTATTTACTCATCCTTACAGATTCCTTTCACCCTACTTTTACCACCACACTTCTCTCTGAAGCTGTCTGATGTATTTATTTTGTAACACATCTAAGGACAGAACAGTCCGGGTTTCTACCACTACACCAAGTTCAAGATGATTTTTTTTTAAAACTGGGAAATGTGCTTTCAGAATTTTTCTAATGCTCCTCAAAGGCATGCTTGGTTCCCACTTTACAGAAATGCAAAAAACCCCAAACGTAAACCCTTTATTTTAAACTGCTAAATTTGGATACTAGATAGATTTGATTTCAGATATATATTTTCAGAATTATTTACTTCACCGAATTTTATAATTCATGACTGTAGTACTTGTACCTTAACATTCTTTAACCAACTTGAAAAATTTTGTTGGTTCAACAAATTTTTCCTATTGCTAGTTAATGTAATCTTTGAGAAGTTTTCAGTTGTCTCTCCTTTGCTACTACCTGCAACTGTGTTATGCAGATATCTCTTGTAGTGATTAAATCATGCATAGTTTTGAAGTAAAGTACAATCAGAAATAGTTAAATGTAAGAATAAAAAATGTGGTTAAAATGCCGAAACTGCTGCAAGCTCTACCCATTAACAATTCAAGTCAGCAAACATTCAGAGGCAATCTAATAATTTTATATTATTTTTTCTCATAATTATTCATATGTGTAATTCATATGCAAGCTGAATGTGGAGTAACACACATATAGCAGAGACATAGTCACTGGCACAGGGCAAGAATTACCGAAGAATGCTGTAGAGTTCCCTTTCTAGTGTTAGTTCTTCCCTGAAGGATGCCACATACTTCATTTCACATGATGAGAAATGCTGTGACACTGCATTATCCCCACAAATGCCAGGCCTGTCCACCTCCAGCCCTGGCCAATTTACCACTAAAATTCTTCATGAGGCTACCAAAACCCACTCTTCTAGATTAGATAACTAAGAAGTTTTTAAAATTTTCTTTTTGTCAAAGGTTGAAAACTTAACAGAAACTTCCTTAATTCCTGTACTAAAATTAGGACTGTTTTCAATGGATTTATAAAGAGAAAAATTGAAGGCAATTTAAAAAAAAATTAAAATATATATATAAAAATAAATGTCTTTATACAGGATATATTTGATACATCAATACTAACAGATAAGTACTGACAATTGTTACTGAAATTATGTAAAATAGTTTTTTATCACTATTTTGCTTCTCAGATGCCTGTAAATGTAACTATAAAATTCTCAGTCTAATTGGTTGGCCAATTAGAGCTGGAGACTTCTTTTTCACATGAATGGAAGTCCATACAATTTGCAGTGGAAAAAAACAGACCTTTACTTCCTTTTTTCCCCTCTTAGACCAAACATAATGCATTATCTATCAAGTAACATATTTGAAAGATTTATAAAACCTAATAATTTTTAAAGCTTTAAACCAGTTATGCTTAGAATTCTTGAACTGTATCGTTTGAAGTTCATGAGCCTTGAAATGCTTTTAAATATGAAGGGGCCTACAAGGATGCCGGAGAGGGACTCTTCATTAGGAACTGTAGCGACAGGACAAGGGGTAATAGGTTCCAACTTAAACAGGAGAAGTTCAGGTTAGATATAAGGAAGAAGTTCTTTACTGTGAGGGTGGTGAGGCACTGGAATGGGTTGCCCAAGGAAGTTGTAAATGCTCCATCCCTGGCAGTGTTTAAGGCCACGTTGAACAGAGCCTTGGGTGACATGGTCTAGTGTAAGGTGTCCCTACCCATGGCAGGGGGTTGGAACTGGATGATCTTAAGGTCCTTTGTGAACCTAACTATTCTATGATTCTATGATTTTATGAAAAGCATATATTGCATAGTTATCAAAGATTACCTTGTATCATCATAGAAGAGAACTGTGTATAGAGATAGTGATGCATATGTCAAACTTGTTTGAGAATGATTACAGTAGGAGCTTCTACCACTAAAGACCTCCTTACATCTTTTTTATCTCTGCACATTACAGTCATGATATATGGGTGACAAGACTAAAATTAGTAGCTGTTAAGTACAGTGTGTCCCATTCAGGCCTCAGCTTCATTACATCTCTAGCCACCTGTTCATGGCAGAGGATAGTCGTGTATACCTGGAGTTAAGTCTACAGTGATACTTCACACTTTGGATAACCATGTTAATAAAAACATACGAAAAGGCAGATTAACAGGGGGGCTTATGAGTTTTCATATTGTGTAGTGGAGCAAGACTGATTTTACTAGGCTTAGTAATTGCTCTGTTTAGGACTCAACTATAAAGCCCTTTTTCTTCAATAAGCTATGAGATTCACAGTCATCTTTAACTAAAAGGGTATGTCTCCTGTCAGGATTTTTATAAATCCTGTCACGACCTTATCAGTCAAGCATAAACAGTTCTGCATAAATTACATGTTAAACTATTAGAAGTTTTCTTTAGAGCAGTTCTATACATGCTTCCATGTAATTTAAGGACAACTAATTCTATGAAACCAGATATTCTTCACAGAAAGATGAGGATCTTCTTTAATATTTTTTTACTGTAGAAGACACTAAATAAGCACCTGCTTATTACATTAGGTATTGCTTCTACCTCACAACAACAGTTGCTTTTGCTCAGGAGAGATGGAAAGAATTGGTGGACTATTGGCTATTATGAACAGTCATGTAGCAGTTATAGTATTAAAGAAAAAGTAACCTCTTATTGTCCTTAATACAATTTTGGTTTTTAATACCAGCTATTCAATAGAACCAACAGGCTCGGCCTTAAGAATATTATTTTCAACTGTGATATTTTTATTTCAAGTGATTTGTAGTAATCATTTAAACTCATATCTCTTACATCTAACGCATGTAAAAACCAAGCACTTTGGTTTTTTCAGATGCGAATAGCTGCACTTCCCATCGACAATATTTAGGCACTTTTCTTAGAAGACCTATATCTGTGTTCACAATCATTTAAAGCAGAGCAGGGTTCTGAATATTGGCTTTCTTTGACGTAGCTGAATAACTAGAGGCGCTACCTACAATCACTTTTGATTGCTGCTAATATATGGGCCACAACTAGCTTTACTTTCCTTAAGGCAATCATTTAGTAGTGAGGCCTCTGATAACATGAAAAATAAACTCCTTTGCTTGAGAATCCTATTCTGGGCTTTGGGATTTACACTAAAGTGCAATCTCAGAGAGTATCTCAAAACCCAGCTGACTTGCATATGCTCACTGTGTCGTGGTTTGAGCCCAGCCAGTAACTCAGAACCACACAGCCGCTCGCTCGCTCCTCCCCTTCTTCCTCCCTCCGCTCCCAGAGGAATGGGGAGGAGAATCGGAAGAATGTAACTCAGCAGGCAGGTTTCAAGGGTATTCAAAGGCCATCTAAAACCTTCAGAACTCTCAACTGCTGTTGCAAAAAGGCTGGTGGGGGAACGGGGGGTGAAAGAGAAAGCCTCCTTCGTAAGTTGACCCCCCGAGGAGAAAAAAAAAGATATGCAATTGCTAAAATATTTCATTATATACCTCCCAATGTATAGAGGCGATGGCCACGCTGGAAGCACAAACCAAACCAGTTTCATGATCAATGAGTCGATTGTATTACAAGTCATTACCATGAAGTACAGTGAAACAAGAACCTTAGCCCAGGCCCCCCGGCCGACAAACACTAAAACAGCAAATAGTGGCTGCAAGTAAGGTACAACATGCTGAAACTCTGAGATCAAGCGCAACAAGTCTGAGAGCGAAATAATCACCATTGTGACGAGTAGTAACAATGAATGCTTATCACAAATATGATTAGACACACTCTGGTCAGATCTGTCGTTATATCAACCCTTTGTGCCCCACGTTGGGCGCCAAAAAGAACTGTCATGGTTTGAGCCCAGCCGGTAACTCAGAACCACACAGCCGCTCGCTCGCTCCTCCCCTTCTTCCTCCCTCCACTCCCGGAGGGATGCAGAGGTGAATCGGAAGAATGTAACTCCCACGGGTTGAGATAAGAGCAGTCCCGCAACTAAGGGTTAATACAAAACCACTACTGCTACCACCAGTGATAATAATGATTAGTGAAATAACAAGGGGAGAGGATACAATTGCTCACCACCCGCCGACCGATACCCAGCCCGACCCGAGCAGTGATCTGGGCCTTCTGGGTAACTCCCCCCGGTTTATATACTGGGCATGATGTGCTGTGGTATGGAATACCCCTTTGGCTAGTTTGGGTCAGGTGTCCTGTCTCTGCTTCCTCCCGGCTTCCCCTCCTGCCTGGCAAAGCATGAGACTGAGAAAGTCCTTGGTCGGAGTAAACATTACTTAGCAACAACTGAAAACATCAGTGTTATCAGCGTTGTTCCCAGGCTGAAAGTTAAAAAACACAGCACTGCACCAGCTACTAAGAAGGAGAAAAATGACTGCTATAGCTGAACCCAGGACATGTACCTAAGGCACTGTGATTAGGGTAAATGGGGTGGGATTTTCACTTAAATTTAATGAATTCAGTACACATATCTACATGTGAGCTAGGCAACTAGATCTCTACCATAATTAGTGGAGATCACCAGTACAGTCAGTGTAGTCTAGTCTCATGATACAGACCACTCTAAACACCATTAAGTTAAACTCCCAGCCTCGTAAGTAGATACATTTTAGATATTGTAGGGAGGAGTGAGTTCTCTAAAACCTAATTTCTATTACATTTTCTGTGCCTTATTAAATCCTACCCAGTCTCCAGCTGCCACCACGAAAGCCACAGGTCTCTCCTAAATTCTCTATTTTATCTTTCAAACACCTGCGGATGTGTCAGAAACTATTAGGGCATCAATAATGATGCTAAACAGATATGCTCAGGCAGGTGAATTCCTCATGAGTCTGGCTGGATATGAACTCTATTATTCTGGCTGAAAAACTCATTCCCATACTCATACTGTTTTAAATCAGGTATTAGAGCATGAGGAGTTTGGTCATACTTTTTCAGAGCAGAGTCTGACAACACCTATGTTCTGATGACAGATAGCCATGAAGGCTTATAGAAAACTGCAGGAGAAAACTGTGATGGAAAGAGTACTGAAGTACTGGTAGAGCCAATCTCAGTCTTCTTTACAAGACATTTTTAAGGGACAGATTAGTCAAATGTCTCTGACTGTGACTGTAAAGATTTAGAATTAATGGCTGGGCTTGGATTAGACAATTTCTCGAAGTGCATTCCTGTCTTTCAGATGTATGTTATTCAAATGGTAGTTGAGTGCACAGCAGAAATTAGGATTATGGATTTGGCTTTATTTAGGTTATTTACTTTTTCTTCAGACCAAAATGGACAAGGCTTCATCAGATGATAGAATATCTGACACTCCTGAAAAACATAACCAATATTCCAATGCTCTGAACATTTACAAAAATGTATATAAAATTTTACTATGATTCATTTGCAAAATTATTATAAGATCTACTACAAATCCTTACAATTTTTGAGCATCAATGAAGACTAGCCTCAGCAAAAAAAAAAAAAAAAAAAAAAAACCAAGCCAAAACCTCAGCAACAGAATAATGGTTATTTATACTCATCCCTCCTGGAAAAGGACAAGATATTCACTGAATACCGATAGGTGATATTTTGTTTCCTTTTTTCAAACAGATATTTAGGGCTCATTTTGCCCATGTAAAAGAATTTAAGAAGACTCTGGATAAGTCCTTCTTTTCTTAAATGTATTTTTACTTTAGGCTGGTATCAAGACTTCACAAAAAATGTAAAATTTACTTGTTCTTTTAGGGACTATATCAGCTAAATAAATTGCTTTCTTGTCCTTGCCTTAGGGTGCTCAGTCTAGTTTTGAACACTACTACAGTCTACAAACACCAGCTACAAATCACAATGTTCTATTTTCAAATGTGTATAAAATCACTCGTTTGTTTGTTTGTTTCTGGTCCAGCCAGTAGAACAAAATCACCCTTTTCACCTAGAAACCCATTTATAGCTAAACATGGAAAATGCTTATAAAGGACTACTAACTTTATAATTTGAAAATGGTTTCACCATACAAAAAAAAAAAGGATGAATTTTCATTCTAAGTGCTCATATAAATAGAGAATCAACTAGCTGATGTTGAGCATCATTTTAGTCACAGACCAATTTGAACTCGTGATCCAATAATTGTGTCTGGGTTTTTAAAATCCCAGTTTTAAGCTCTTCAGTGACGACAATATAGCCACCCTCATCACAGATGTTTAATGAATTAGAAAGTAAACTATCAGGAGTGTGTGAGTTGAGATTCCTGAAAGATTCTCACTACCACTACTGATTTTCCATAGCTGGAAAGGAACCAGCATAGTTTCTTTCTCTCATGGACTTCCCTCTCCTTTTTATGAAGACAAATAGCTAAGTGCTTCAGTTTACCCCTGAAAAAAAAAAGAAAAAAAGAAAAAAAAAAAAGTGTTTCTATATAGTCCCTTAATTTTCACTCAGAAACTGCATGAACACAATCCTGTCTTCATCACTGTAAACTGGGGAAAGGGGTGTCATGTTCTTTAATTACTTCCAGCTCAAGGTGCTTGACAGAGATCTGCTTTATCTTTACATTCAGGAGTATTAACTACTCTAACAGAACTTATGCATCTGCAGTATTCTTTCCAGTGCCTTCTCTCTGATATGAAGCTCTACCAGTTAAAAGTGTAATACCCAATCACACACATAGCACCAAAAACCAGATAGCTGAATATATTGTTAAATGAATTCAAGTTCCAACAGATCCTTTGCCTTCATTTTGGCATTGGTTTTGCAAGGGGTATGTAGCCTGAAAGTGAGAAAATCAAACTTTTAAATAATTACAAAATACCATAGATTTTGTCTCCTCTTATGAACCTATATGCTGGTGTCATACCCCTCAAGAAACAGAAATAAACAAATTTACAGAATTAGAAAACAAAGAGTGTTAACTTCAGGAATTAGATTTTTTCAATATCTAGACAAGGCCGTAGCCGTGACTGATACTATATATACACAAATTTGCAGGGTTTCACATCTAGGTCTAGCTGGTGGATCTGATATTCTTCTCAGAAGAATTCACTGCGTGGATGTGAGAAGGTAACACATTTGACTTCTGATTATCACTGTAAGCTTATCTCCTTGTTATGCCTTTGTAAATTACCCCAGCTTCCATCCTCTGATGAATCGTCTCTTCAACGAATAGTCCCTTCAATGGTCCCCTCTGAAGGGGGCCTGCAACAGGCATCCTTTTAGGCACCCTTCAGACACTGGAAGACTGTTAATTGTGTGGAGGAAGAGGTTGTTATAAAGTCCATAGAAAGGTAAGAAAGGTAAAATGTCAGACAGAAACAAGACAGAGATAGGAATCATTTCTATCTCGAGTATTCAAGAAGAAAAAGGGTCCTTTCCAACCCTAACTATTCTATGATTCTATGAAAAACAACATGGAGAGAGACATAACCATAATAATCTCAGAAGACCTTCTTGCCATTGTAATATGCTGTGCCTCCTAACAGAGGTCTTGTGCAGTGAGCAACACGTGCACCCCATGAGAGAATTTCAGAAAAAGAAACTGAAACAAAATTGTGTCAATGGAAATCAAGCAGGTGCAACAGAATAGCAGCTTGGAACTCCTCTTGGAACTCGGGCAGAAAAAGAAATTGTGTGCTCTTTAGAAGCAAGGTCGAGCTTCTCAGGAAGACTACCAAGCTGTGACTCACACCTGGAGGGAGACATCACGAAAGGCCAAAGCTCAACTAGAGATAAACTGGCCAGTGTTCCATCAGACAACAGCAAAAGGCTTTTTGAAGTATGCTAATAACAAGCGGAGGCCTGTGGAAAGTATCAGACCGATACTTGATGAAGATGGCCACTGAAAACTGGGGATGAAGAAAAGACACAGGCATTTAATGCTTTTGCATTGCCTCAGTCTTCAATGTGCATGGTAGACCTGGGGCTCCCTGGTCCCGTGAGTCCCAAGACCACGGCTGCAGGAGCTGTGACTTTCCATCGGTGGACACTGCAGTAGTAAGGGGGCAGCCCTTGGGGCCAGGGCTGGACATGGGCATCATGGGGAGAGCTCCACGGGGCCCTGCCCCACCTGGGTCCCCGCGTTCCAGAACTGAGGTCACCATGGTGTTCCCGGTGCTGGCCTGGCAACAGCCCCAGTGCCTGCAGGGACGGTGCTGCATGTGGCAGCACCAGCGGCATTGGGGGTGCCAATCTCTGCTAAAGCAGAATTCCCATCCTGAGTATTTTTCCACAAGTTATTACACGTGCGTTTTCTCTTGGCCCTGCCAGGATGGGCCAGTGGCTCTGCTACTGTGGGTCCAGGTGGGTTCCCCCACAGGTCTGGAGCATGCTGGCACAGCCAGGCCCTGCAGCAGCTGCCTTGCTCATGCTCAATGCTGTCTGCTCTTCAGGGATGACCCTGGCCCCAAGCAGCCGTGTGAGCCTAGTGTGGCATTGCCCTGCTCCCTCCTCCAGGAGCACGTGCGGGTGACCCAAGGCCATGGCCAGAGGAAGAAGAGGGACCTCCTCCTCTTCAGGGACACCGTGCTCATCGCCAACACCAAGTAAGACTCGCAGAGCCCAGCTGCCTTTCCTCCCAAGCCCTGGCCCTGGCACCAGGGCGCCAGAGCAGGGAGAGCCAAGGAGCAGCCCCAGGCCCCCAGCACCCTGGTGCTGGATGCACCCGTGGCCGTGCCAGTGGCAGGCGGGCGCTAGAGGGAAGCCAGCAGGCTCGGCTGCCTCCAGGTCACTCCCTGCTGCTCCTCTCTGCAGATGTGGCAGCGCCCACAGCTGTGCCTGGCTCTGGGCCTGCTCCAGGTGCTGACTGGCGGGAAGGGCTTAGCTGGGGATGCTCAGAAAGAGGCGGAAGGGAAGGCCACCAGTCCCTTGTCTTTGTCTGGCCCTGCGGCTCCTGTGCCATCATCTTCTGGTGAGTCCCTGTGCAACGTCCCACCAGAGGGGTGGGCAGCACCTCTGTCCTGCCCCACAGGGCATCGTCTGCTGGGGCACAGTGGGCACTCAGGCTGTTTCTCCTCTCTTTTGGCAGCTCCCAGGCAATGAAGGAGATCTGGGTCAGCTGCCTTCTTGGGTAAGCCCTGCCTGGCACTGCAGCCAGAGGTGCCCCCACTGCTGAGTGGGCACATCTGACAGAGCTGCTTCATCCAGCTGTGTCCAGCCAACACCTGCCCAGCCCCATCCTCGCCACTGCCCCTGCTCCTGCTCCACTGCCTGGTGGTACCAGGAGCGTGGAAGCTCTCTCCAGGCTGGCAGCAGGGGGAAGAGCTGGCTTGGATCTCACACAGCTCTTTCTCTGCCCCTTCCCCATTCACAGACCACCGGAAGGAGTGCAGGGAGCCCGGGTGATCCAGCTGCCCTCCATCAGGCTTGTGCTGAAGGAGCTGAGTGGCTGCCATGCTGTGAGTGTCCCTCCTGTCTCTGCTCTGCTCCCAGGGGCTGCCCCAGGCCAGCATCAGCTGCATCGCTCCTCATCTTCTGCTGTTTTCCCCTTGCCCAGGCAATGACACTGGACGCTGGCAGCCTGGAGAGGCGGCTCCAGCACCAGGCTTAGGTCAGGGTCACTGCAGGTGCAATCTCACCATCCCCACCTCTCACACTGCCCAGAGGCTGATGCAGCTCGCCGGGGGCACTTTCTGCTCCGGGGCTGCTTGGTGAGCACAGCCCATTTCTTGCAGGCTGGTGGCAAGCAGCTGCCACCTCCCGTCCGCTCTGGCAGTGAAGGCAGATGTGGCCATGTGGATGGTGAGTTTGGAGAAGACAGGGGCAGGACCCTTCTCTTCTGCTCTTGCAGGCAGGCACGCGTGCTGCGACAGGGCTGCCGCTGCCCTTCCCGCAGGGCACGTCCGTCCCCATCGCTCTGCGGCAGGAGAGAGCTGAGCCCCGGGGACCCTCGGTCCCAAACAATGCTGCATCTCCCGTGCCCTGGGTGGTGGTGGGACAGCACTGGGGGAGTCTGGGAACACGCTCCTGGTGCTTCTCCTCCACGGCTCTTTGCTCTGTTTCCCTTGGCAGCAGGCGGGACCCACAGGAGCAGGAGGAGGCTGCCCTGGCCATTTGCGTGGCCAAGGACCTTGGCTGCAGCAGAGGCACCGGGGCCATCAGGCTCTGCTGGCATGGGAGCTCTCTTTGGCCGGCCCCTGGCAGACCTCTGCAGCCAGGACGGCACGCTGTCCCAGCCCATCCAGGTAAACCAGATTGGCCAGAGGGTCCCCATCCCATCACATCCCATCCTGTGAGATCAGGGATGCCCTTGACAGCGGCGTGGAGGTCCAACTCAAAAACCACCCTGTGCTGCTGCTGGCTGTGCTCTTGAAGGTGAGCCCTGCTGACTTGGAGCCCAGCAGCTCCCAGCTCTCTTGGTGCTGATGGGCACCTGCCGGAGCACAAGCAGAAACCCAGCTGCCTGCTCATGAGCCAGAGGGCCAGGGATGCTGCCTGTGCTCCCACGGCCAGTGGCCAAAGCCTCACGCGGAGCCCTTGGTACTGCAGGACCTCCTGCGGAAGATCCCCTCCAAGCTCCTCAACGTCCACCTGTACGAGGAGTGGATGAGCACCCTGTAGAAGACCAGCAGGCAGGAGAGGCTGGCAGCACTGAAAGAGTAAGTGTGGCAGCAGCCTGCAGGGACTGGCCCAGGCCGGGACTCGCCTGCAAAGCAATGGCATGCCTGAAATAGCCATGGTTCCTGCAAGCCACCTCCTGCTGCTGTGGGGTTTTGGTCTGGGGATAAAGGGGCACTGAAAAGCATTTCTCTCCGGGGAGCAGTTCCCTCAGGCATTGGGGCTTGCTCCAACAAGGGCCTCTTTCAGACGGTCAGGGAAGGAGGGAGGTGGCCGTATCTCAGCGCAGGCAGCCCCTCTGCTGTAGACCAGGTGGTGGCCTTGGGTGAGATCAGCCTGGGAGACCTGTGCTGTCAACACCAACTTCATTAACGTTGTGCTCCTGTTCCTTCAGAGTGGCCAGCAAGTTACCTGAGGCCAACCTCCTCCTGCTTGGCACTTGCTCTCCCTGCCCAGTAACATCAGCAGGAACATGGGCACGAGCAAAGTGACAGCTGGGAACCTGCCCATCTGTTTCGCACTAAACCTCTTCAGCCCCGCCCCAGGAGCTGCCCCTGGACATCCTGGCGCAGGAGACGGGGAAGGTACGCTGTGTTCACCGCCCAGCTACAGCCTCCCCAGCCACAGCCTCCCCAGCCCACCCCAGCTTTGCTGCTCAGTGGGCCCTGGCTGCCTCCTCCCATCAGCAAAGCCATGGGGCAGCAGCTGGGAAGAGCAGCCCCACGGCTGCACCTTCCTGCACAGAAGTGCTGGTCAGGCTGGGAAAGGCTGTTTGAGCCCTTATCAGCCCCCTCGGTGAAACCAGTGGTTTGCTGTGTGCAGGTGACGCAGCTCGTGGAGCTCCTCATTGACCACCAGGAGGAACTCCTTGAGGAGGAGGTGGCTGGGCTGGCCAGCGATGGGGACGAGGAGCCACCAGCACTGCAGAGAGCACCAGAAACAGCAGGGGTATGTGGAGTCCACAAGCAGCTTGACAACAAAAGCCTCCCCCCTCAGAAGGTGGGGCTGCTGCCACAGGGACAAGCACGGTCATCCACCAGCCTGCAGCTCTGCCAAAGTGCAGAGCAAGGCTGATGCAGGTTGGCCATCCCACTTTGTGTGGTGATCCCACCACAAGTGCCTCAGCTGAGCTGAGCAAACCCACCCAAGGGATGTGCCTTTCAGAGCTAAGGTAGCAATTGTGCAGGGAGGTCCTTGCCCCCTGCTAACCTACACATTTGCATTGCAGGTGCCTCCGGTCACTCCCGAGAGCGAACAGCAGAGGAGCTTTTCTGGGGAGAAAAGGTAAACTACCTAGCTTTGCTTGGTTCAAGGTAATCATGGCTTCACCTGTCTTAACAATACTATTGAATGGAACAGTTGCCAGGCTCTGGATGAGACCATAGGAAGCGAAGAGCAACCTAGGAAGAGGGCAGTGACAGGCCACCGTGCTGGAAGAGGAGCAGGTTGTCAACAGAGCTCTCAGGGATGGGCGACTCAAGAAATCCAAGCAGGGGAAGAATGAGGAGCCCAGGTATGTAGCAGAGCCTGATTTCCATCTTTTCAAGTTCTGAGTATAGGAAACATTCCTGAGGTGCACAGGATGGACCTAGAAAGGAGGCATGTAACTGCTCTCGGGGGAACATGTATGTCAGGAGAAATATACCACCTCAGCGTTGCCTGCCAACCTGTGATTTTAGTATGGCAGAGCGAGGGATGCTGCTGCTGCTCGGGTTTTGGAAAGGACCATATCCCAGCTTCCCAGGGCTCCCGGCCGAGCACTGCTGCCTGGCAAAGAGGCATTGCACATCTCTGTCAGCTTGCTGTGCTCTGAGGTTATCACATGTGTTGAGAAGGGACCAAAGCAACACTGTAGTTGCCAGTAAGGAGCCTCTCTCCTGTGGTAGGAATGACCCCTTTTACAGCATACTTCCAAAAAAGCCAGGGGTCGAGTCCTGCCTGTTCCTGCCCTCATGTTTTCATCAGTGCTTTCTGACTCTGCCCTTGTAGGTGCCCATTTAGCGCTTAGATACCCCGGATGAGCTGTGCCGCCTGGGCTTGGAGTTCCACCCTGCAGCCCCAGCACCACCTCTGTGGCAGCGAGGACAGAGCCACCGTGTCCTTCTGTTCTGGATGGAAGGTTCCACCAACTCGCCCCAGAGCCAGAGCAGCGCCCTCAAACCCATCCCAGCCCTCGCAGGAGGCCTTGCTGGCTCACTCGTCAGCTCTGCCAGCAAATGCCCACCCGCTGGCACATCTCCCCAGGTGGGGAGCTGGCCTCTGAACTTCAGTTTACACATGGCTGTGAGGATCCTCTGAGGGGGAGAGCAGGGACAACAGTTAGGCTGGGCCACATGTTTATTACTATGTTTATTACTATGTTTATTACTGTGTTTATTACTGTGTTTATTATTGTGTTTGTTACTGTTTTAATACTCTATTAGTATGTCTTTTAGAAACAAGTTTTAGGATATTTTAGGATTTAGATTTAGGATATATTTTAGGAAACACATTATAAGATAACCTGCAAAAGTAGTGTCTTAGCTCCTTTTCCTCCCTTAAAGCCAATATAGATATAATGATAGGAGTTCTGGTTTAGTGGTTTTGCAATTTAGACACTAGTTATTTCATAGAATCATAGGATAGTTAGGGTTGGAAGGGACTTCTAGTAACTTCATGTTACTTCACAAGGCTAGTCTTAGACTGACTTTTCAGCTATATTGGTAAAAGAACAGAAGAATTACAAAAGCCATATCTCTCTACCTTGACATCTGCATCCTGCAGAATGCAAAACGGAAAAGAAAGTATACTGAGAGAGTCTATGGATTAAGAAAGAAATAACAGAAAGATGTTTTTATTTGCAGCTACTCATTCTGGGCAGAGAGATGCTGAACCAAAAAAAGCCAGCCAAAAAACCAAATAAAAAATCCCAAAACAAAATAAATGGGGGGGGGAGGGTGGGGGAGGGTGGGGGAAAGAAGAACAAAACAAACAAACAAACAAAAAAACCCCACCTAAATTATTTTCTAAATAAAAAAAAAAATCCTCAGATACCTATGCACTCGAGGGAAAATATCAGCTCTCAAGATCTTAGTGTGATCTACCATAGATGTCCAGTGTCTATTGTAATACTTTATAAACAGAAGGCGATTTAAATGCCATTGGGAAATGATAGCAGGCATCCCAGCTGTCTGCAAACAAAGCTGTCTCAAATCTGAGTACCAACAGAGTGATTTGTTTGTAATAGGAATGAGTGACTGATACGCATGTATTCCCCTTGCATTTGCTGGAATACATTGTCCAGACTGGCTGCAGTTCTCAGCATTTCTTCACATGTATTATGCTTTTCTGAATTTTCTTACCATTTACATACAGAATTAAAGTGTCAAATGCATATCTGGCCAGGCTCTGTATTTGTATGAGTCTCTTCCCTTTTTATTCCTCTCTCCATCTCTGGGTTTCACTTCTCTCTCTCTCTGATATTTACCTGTCCAAGAAGACAAAAAGGTCATGCAAAGGTTGCATTGTATCAGCCTTTTCTTTCTCTCAGGAACTTTGTTTTTCCCCCTAAGAAACCTGAGGAGACGCATCCAAGAAAAGGTCTTAACAAGGAAAGAACTTGAGTATGTTACTACATCTTCTAATCTGAGAAACAAAAGCACTACTTTTTCCCAGAAGGCCATCGGTCAGTATTTCTGTGATCTTGCTATGCTTTCATTCCATCCTTCTTCACTTTCAGTACCAAAGCCCCAAACCTCTTGGCCATGTTGCAATACCACACACTGTTAGGAAGAGAATAATTTAAAGATTGTAGGGAACTTCTACTTATGGAAAGGAGATTATTTTTTGTCACTTGGAAAAGATAGAAAGAACTGGTAAGTTACACAGGAAGAGCCACTTCAAATCTACCTCATCTAAAAAGTAGCTGATTAATTAAAAGCTATTCTCTCTTAGCTGGCAATGATAGGAAAAACTCCTTATCTTCCTCAGGGAAAAATAAAACCTCAAACCCATACAGGATGTTGAGAACAAAGGGTTGAATGAAAACTAAAGTTCCCATGCCCTTACTCCATTAAGGGGCAGCAAGACAGGGGCAGCAAGGGAGTTGAAACATCTTCCCTCATCCCTATGGATGTTTTCTACCTATTGGAGCAAACTGATATACATGATCTGGAGCACCCAAGTTGACCATGAAGCCCTCTAGGTGGTCATTCTCAGTTACACTGTGATGAGATAACTGGATTATGCTAAGAACTATGTGCCTCATGTATGCGCTCATACTTACAAAATGTGCAATTCTGATTTTATTTCTAAAAATAAGCACATACTTGGTAAACACGACTCACTGCTCTTTCTTCTGTCTTGAAATCTGTATTTGCTCCCCACGTGCTGGGAGGGGAGGGATATCTGGGAAATGGATGCTTGCATTATCAAAACCAACATCAACCAAGACCCTAGGTACTGCTTATGCAAGTCCATTCAGCCTTCTTATCCCTGCCCCATCCATTCCAGTATCTCAGAAGACCTTCTTGTCATTGTAAAATGCTGTGCCTCCTAACAGAGGTCTCATGCAGAGAGCAGCATGTGCGCCCCATAAGAGAATTTCAGAAAAAGAAACTGAAAGAAAATGCTGTCAATGGAAGTCAAAAAAAAAAAAAGGAAAAAAGAAACAAACAACAAAACAGCAGGGCGGTCAGTCACTGATCAGTGTCATCAGTTTTATTAGTTCCAAAAGATTTAGTGCAAGATGGCAAATCAGCAATGCTAAGCATTCTTCCAGGGAGCAGTGGAACTGCTCTGGACTGACACGAGCATTGCCAGCAAAGTTTCCTGGCTGTCTTATCAGAGGTGATGAGCACAGAAATGCCTAAATCCTGTTTACTTTTCTGTGTGTTAATGAATAAATATTTGGTTTACGTTTTTAAGCTGTCTGCACCCTATTGCAGTGCACAGACAAAGATGCCCTGAGGGATAAAGGAACTGAACAGAGCTGTGAGTTCTTTAAGGATGTTTTTCTTAAAGCACAAGATCTCTTGATTCCAATGTGTAAGAAGGCAGGCAAGGAAGGCAGGAGACCATCATGGCTCAGTAAGAACTTACTGGTCAAACTAAAGTGTAAGAAGGAAAGGTACAGGCAGTGGAACGAGGGACATGTATAATCGGAAGAATCTGGGAATGCTGCCCAGATGTGTAGGGATGGGATCAGGAAAGATAAGGCACAGTCTGAGGTGAATTTGGCAGGGGATGCAAAGAATAAGAGAGACTTCTACAAGTATGTTGACTAGAAAAGGAAGATTAAAGAAAATGTACTCCCCTTGGTAAATAAGACAAGGGAATTAGTGACAACAAGCATGGAAAAGATACCAATATTTTTGCTTCAATTTTCACTGGCAATCACTCTTCCCATATCTCTCAGGTCGTTGAACCTCAAGGAAGGGATTGTTGGAACACATTCTTTACTATATTAAGTGAAGATCATGTTTGAGACCACCTGAGGAAACTGAACATACACTACTCTATAGGAACTGACAATATGCCTCCAAGCATCCTGAGGGAGTTGGCTAGTGTAGTTGTTGAGCCACTCTCCATCATATTTGAAAAGTCAGGCAAAGTCCTGGTGACTGGAAAAAAGGGAAACACCCATTTTTTAAAAGGGTAAAATGAGGACCATGGGAACTACCAGCCAACCAGCCTCACCTCCATGCCTAGTAAGATCATGGAGCAGATTCTTCTGGAAGACATGTCAAAACGTATGGAAAGCGATAAGGTGATTGGAGACAGCCAACACTGCTTCACCAATGGGCAAAACATGTCTGACTAATCTAGTGGCCTTCCGCGATGGAGCTGGCATTGTTCAGCCTGGAGAAGGCTCTGGGAACACTTTGTTGTGGCCTTTTAATATCTAAAGGGGGCTTATAAGAAAGATAGATATTTTTTAATCTAGGTCTGCAGGACAAGGGACAACAGTTTTAAACTGAAAGATGTTAGATTTAGGTGGATATAGGGAGGAAAATTTTACAATGACACTGGAGTTGCCCAGAGAAGTTGTGGATGACTTATCATGGGAAGTATTCAAGGTCAGGTTGGATGGGGCTTTAAGCAACCTGACCTGGCGAAAAATGTCCCTGTCCATGGCAGGGAGATTCTTTAAAGGTCCTTGCCAACACAAAGCACTCTATGATTCTATGCACAAAAAGAATGATCTAAAAGGGATGGTGACAACATTAAGCCATTTTCTTTTATTCTTTAAGCTAAATTCCTATGAGGCACTATGTTATCGTAGTAAGGAAACACAAGAGAAGTATTATCAGAAATAGAATTAACTTCTCATAAACACGTTTCACAGGCTTTGCTTTCTTAGAGATTTTCTGTCTTGACTCTTGTTCACTAACATTCTCCTTTCCAGTTTAAATACAAGAGCATCTCAAACTTCTGACCTCTCATCCCACCCTATTCCTGAGAAGCAATTTACTATGAAACTACTCTTTTCAGCCTGCTTTTCTTGTTATTTTGGAAAGGAGACAATGTCTCAAAATTATCCTTCTGAAGAAAAATAAAATCCTTTTTTCTTCTCTAACAAAGTGGCCTGAAGGCCTTGCAATTCCTTGACACAAAGGAGGCTGTAGGTCTTGGAAACAGAAAACGTTAAGAAACCTTCAGTCAAAGAAAACACTTTCTTTTAATAATTTTTTAATTGTTTTACAGGATCAAAATTGGCTGTTAACTAAATCTGAAAAATGGTCATCTCTAAATATAAAATTGAAAGCAGAAAAAAACCCCAAAATGAAGTGTAACAATTTTGAGCGAAATGTTCATGAAGATGCATTTCCAAGAATGTAAAGATGTTTTTTTATGTTACAATGGTGTTTGTTTTGTTTTTATTTTCAGGGGAGCTGGCATCCTCCCTGTAGCAAACAATTTTGTAAAAAAGGAAACAATGCAACCCTGTTTGCTGGATTGCTTATTGAAGTGATTATTGCTGTATACTGTATCCATGTTTCAGCTCAGAGAACTAGTCTGTTAATAAGTAGTATCACCCTTATACCAGGCAATAATGTAAATGTTAGTTTCATATTCAGTGCTATCCAGACACTGACGCAAAATGTGTCTGCTAAAATAATACCCTTGGTTGTTTCTTCAGTAACTTCTTAACCCTTAGTGCAATGAGGGTAATTATACTGCAGCTTAGTGAAGAGAAAACAGAGCAGAAATATGACAAGAGGTAGAAACCAAACCCTTGGCGGTAATAAAAAAGAATGGAGAAAAAGCCTGTAGTATTCATTATGAGACATTGCTTGCAGTGTGGCAAACACACAGTGCAAAGTTGGGAAAAAAAAATCTAGTGAGTCAAACAGTTATCTCCACTCCAAGTAGAAATAACTGATCTTCCTGTGGGTAATACCAGAAGTAACTCACTAAAAGCACATCCTTAGAGGAAAAGTATTTGCCAAAAAGAACAATGAGAATACATGGCTCTTAAACAGCATACCTTTCAATATAATCAACTCAGCTGCCTTTCATGGAACCAGAGAAGAGGTTCTCTGGGCACTGCAAATATACCTTTCCTTCTCATGGCTTCCTCATTGCTAACTTCTTAAGACCAGAACCACCAACAGAATCACCAATACTTAATGAGCAAGCACTTTTATCCTTTCCTTTATTCCATTTTATTCTCCATGTATTTCTCCAGGGAATCTGTAGAACAACTAGTAAACTGTATATGAAAAATTTGTGCTGCTTCTGATAAGGCATAGGTAAGAAGAGTAGTGCCAGAGAAAAGCATAAGAACTTAAAGGTACTTAGATTGGGTAATACTAATCCATTCCTTTAGACTCACATCTTCTGGGAAGATCCAGTATAATCTGGAAAAAAATGTTCTGTTTGTTTGTCACAGGGAAATTGTTATACTGTTCACATGTAAAAACACAGAGGAAAGACTTGCAAAAGGAAAAGACCATGTCATAAAAGACAACACGGTTTTAAATTGCTGACATTTTTTAATGGGAATTATTCTTGTAGAGTTGGACATTTAGTTTGAAATAAAAAAAAAATTGGCCTTTTGCAGTTGTTGTATCTGAAAAACCTCCCACAAGCCTACTCTTCCAGCAGTTGTTTATGTAAGTAATTCTATATCCATCTTCACCAGTGTCAGTTTGGTAGGATAATAGTCACCACAAACTCTTTGTTAAAACGGACTCAGTATAATAAGACCAGAAGAATTATCTCACTGCCTTAGAAGTTTACCTTTTCATTCATGAATTATTAAGTACTCCTTTAAGCAAACAGAAGATGTTTCATCTGTCTCGAGGTAATACAAGGCAACCCCAAGCAACACAAGATTCAAACAAAATATTTCAATCTAATGGGACATCTGATGCTGCATTATATTGAAATTCCTACAGAAACGTATACCTGTAGTATCTGCTTTTACATCAAATGCATTTTTCACGATCCATGTCTCTAGCAAATACCAATAGAAAGATGTACAGTAGCAGTAATAATGTGACGTCCAAAGTCATTACTCATTAGCCCATTGAGAGAAAGGAATGTAAATTTCAATCATTACCTGTTGTATTCGATTGCATGCAAGTGATCAAGTAAAATACCTTTGTTCCAGCTACCCAAGTAGAGTTTACAAATCTGCAAAATATCTACATTCTGTACAGCTTTTTGTCTACTTGAGAGAACAAATCTCTAGTTAATGTGTGTGGCATAATGGGAGGTGAAAGTGGACATGGAAGGAAGCTTATTGTTTTTACAGGACCAGTGGCAAGGATTAGAAGACAAACCAGGAACCTGAGGAACATGATCATGGAACAGCTGGACCAAATGTCATACAGGTAGGCTGAAGGAGTAGGCAGGAAGCAAAAGGTTAAAAAAGACAAGCAAATAATTATAGACATTGAAGAGGGAGTGTTGTAAGTGGAGGGGCCTGAAGATACTAAAATGTTTGTTTCTAGAGAGCAAAGAACAGGAATCTGTAGGAAACTAGTTACAGTGGATTTTACTGATGACAAAATTATTTTCTTTCTCTTTAGCAGCATGCTACCTTACCATTTCTGAGGTGTTATAGCAATTATTTCCTGCTCTTTTTGTGACAATGCACTGGCCACTCTTGCTAACTAGTAGTTTTATTAAAACAAATTCATTCTATTCCTTTTTATTGTTTAAATTATAACAGAATGCATACGTCTGGATATTTATTGTACCAATTTCTTCTGTCTTGTATCCAGGATAAATCATGTTCAGTACTGAAGAGTACTTTATTTTGGAAAACATGTTACTGAAAAGAGAGAATAAGGCATGAAAATCACAGTCATCAGAGAGAGAGATAAAGGATCCACTAAATCACCTAATGTATTGCACTGGTAAAGTTCCATTGAACCTTGCAAGATCCGATAGCATTTTGTTTAGAGCAGCAATAATAGTCCTGAGCAAATCAGTTTCTGTAACTGCCTTAGAAAGGTTAAGATTTCTCTTTGTCAAGAAATTTTACGCTCCTCAGCCTAAATTTTGCTGCCCGTTGTTTTGGTCCATTATTTCTAATTAACCTTCATTTATAATAATTCCACTTTCTCCTTGGAGTTTAGTCTCCTGAATATTTGTAGTTGCTATGAAATCTTACTCTTTTCTTAAAGTTAACTCCTCAGATGTCATTGTTTCTATTCTTCTGATAATGATTGTTTTCTTGTACTCTGAACTCTGTCTAAATTGTCAATATTATTCTGGAAAGTGTTCCTAATGACCAAAAAGAATATTTTAGCTGGACGAGATAGTTTTAGTTCTGTGTTAGAAATAGTCCCACAAAGAGCCACCAGCATGACTGAAGTGCTGCATCGTATCTCAGAGGAAGAAAGGCTGAGAGGAACCAGCTGGCCTCCAGACATCCCTTCCAACCTCAACCATTCTGTGATTCAGTGATTCTGTACCTTTCTAAAAGACCAAAAGCATGCTGTCCTTCTCCTAATACAAATATGCACATTACTTGTACAGACATTGAAGATTTTTTTCATGTTTCTTAATTCCAGATTTTTCATTCTTATGTTCATACTGAATATCAGTGGTTTAGAACAGATAATTATGTCTTAATGTCTGGTTTTCTGGAAAAATCTCATGTTGCTTTCATTTCTAATCTTCTGATTTCTTTTAATTGTATTGCTGTTTCACTGACGTTTGAAATGTTTCTTAAATTCTCAACAAACTTTTATGAGCATGTTCTATGTCACATTTAAAAACCCAACTCCAATTCTCAGCAGTGAATCAGGGGAGATTGTATAATGTTCCTCCAAGAACTACCAGCTGAGACTAGACATAGGGCAGGAGACTATGAATTCCATGTCATCTTCTGTACATTCTCGATCTTTGGTTGTTCCAAGACCTAAATACCAATATGCACATAAAGCAGCATTTAAACATTTTCTTTGGCAGCTACAAGAAAGATCATCTTAATAGGAGATCCACAGCATGAGAAAATAACATGCTTCTTAGCAGAGAGATTTGCTACTTTCTTATTCTGTAAAATGTATATAGCTAGTTGACAGATCTGCCAGTTCTTTGTCTTCTCTATCTCTTAGCATTTTGTTGGCAGTTAGAGAAAAATGTCACGTACTTTTTTTACTGTGTATATATTTGAAAAATCCATAACTACTTGACATACAATGTTTTCCAAAGAGGCTTTATTTCTTCTTTGTGATTTGGAAGAAGCTTCTATTTATTTTTATTTCTGTGTTAATCTTTCCCACTTGCATATTGCTTTATATTTTAGGAGTCTGCAGCTTGATAATACTTTTTATGTTCCTGATCTAAATTTGCCTCTGTTGTCCTTTTATTTCTTCAGACTTCTCTGATACACATTTCATTTAAGGTCTTTGCATCTATTTCTATAATCGAAGCTGAAGCCTCCTGGAAAACTTCATAATGCATTCTATTTAAAATTATGACAATTAACTTATTAATGTTTTGAGAGTCCTGCTTTGTTAAAAGCATTTGGATAGGAACTATTTCTTTTCTAATGTTTTACTTTTTCTCCTTTCCCATGTGCATTTGTCTGCTCTTTCTCTAGTTTTTAAACATAAACACCTGTACCACCAAAAATAGCAGTGCTTTTTAGTCCCTCAGTGTTTATCCCATACAGATGCTGACTTCACAACAGGAAAAGACACTGGTCATTGCAGGCTCCTCCTGGACCCTAGTTTTCACAGAAGAAAACTTGGACACATATTCCAAAGGGTAACTGTAATATGTTCCAAAAGACCTTTCATCATCTTTTCAAACTGGTCTGTAAGTTACCTGATATATACCATGACATACACCATGATATATTTGCTTGACACGCTGCCCATGTCTTCTCCCTGGGCAATATTTTACCTTTTCCTCTCTAGCTGACCATAAAAGGCATAAACTAAGCTTTCAACTATAGTCTTTTTCAGATCCAGCCTATCTTTACTGCCAGTTATTATTCTTTCTCGCTTTCTCCTGTCCAATGATTTCTCTCTCATCTCCAGTAATTTTTAGTGTATATTTTTAGAGGGATTCCCTTGATGTTGCCTTCTTCAGGAGCATCAAAAGCAGCTCACATAAACATAGGTACAGTTAGGATTTTAAAGGTATGATAAAGTTTGTTGGAACAGACTTATTTAAAAACTCCTTCAAAGTAAAAATGCAATATTTATTAGATTAAACAGATTTGAGAAGTGACTGCTATCTCCCAAATAGTCAGCAGTGAGAAATCATCATCAGTGGGTGGTTTCCCTGGGTTCCAGAACAATAAATACATTTTCAGAGTTGTCGAAGAAGAAAATACAATAACAAAGAATTTCCTGATGCCAAAAGACTGAGAGAAAGGTAAAGAGCAAAGAGAACAGAAAAGTCAGACTGAATAAATTTGAAAAAATTTAACTATTCAAATAAAATTAATTCTAGAAGATCAGGTGAAAAGCAATGTATTTAGGGACAACTAATGCAAGCTAATGAAGTATATATTCTGGGATATATTAGGGATATATAATATCCATGCAATTAAACATTAATTGCCTGGGCAATGCCATAGCCATGTGACTTAATGTAATACTTATTTTAAAGCAGTGAGGAAAAAGTACCAATTTTATCATTATATACATCGCTGATGAGTGTGGAAAAAATCTTCTGGAGTTGCCATTTTCAAAAAGGTGCTAAGAAACAGGAGAAGATGGAGAAGGAATGGGAATAAAGCTTTTTGTTGATAAAGATATGTAATTTTATCTAGCATATTAAGAGGAAATTGGTAAGAATTTTACTTGCATTGTCCAAATTCATCCATCATCAGAAAACTCACACTGAAGAGGTTTTGCTCAAAATGCAAAAGGTAATAGTGAATGCAGCAAACCAAAGAGGAAGCACAATTAATCACTTTGATAATAATAAAGAACATGAGAAACCTTTGCTTTTTTGTATTTGTGAAATCATCATCATGTTGTGTCTATATATATATATAGTAAAGGAGAGTTTGATTCCATGCTTCTTTTGGGAGAGCAGTGAGGTGTCTCTGGATGTTCACAGTCACCTGCTCTCATACTAAATGTGACAAGAAGACATACAGGTTTAGCCTGAAGGATTAACAAAAGGGCAAAGCAGACAACATACAAAGTAATCTGACAGTTCTTCATATCTGACAGTATGGAATTAGACCATGTAATTCTGAATCACACCTTGGTAGTAATGTTTTCTGCAAGGGAGGATTTTTTTGTGCTTTGCCTATGTTGAGCCTTGACTGCCAGATGGAGGCAATGACAAATACACAGGTATTTCAGTACTGTTTTATTCTACTCATTCCATGAAGAGCTTTCCATCTTCCCTTCATACTCACTTCCCATTATTTCTGACTGAAACACTACATGCTCTATATGCTTCTCTATTTGAAGGCTTATATTGCTTTGATATTATTTTGATTTTTATCTTTCTCATTTACAGATTTCACTACAATTTTCACTTTGTTTTCCATATCTTTTTGAAAAATGTGTCTGTCAGCCTGGATTGCTTACATACTGGTTCCCATGCTCGTCACCTTCCATCTCTCTCACTGTATCTTTCTCCATCTGTCTTACATGATAACTCTTGTTCCATGCAAAACCAAATAAAACAGAGATTGTGTTATGTGCCCAGAAAGCATATTAAGATATATGTATTTTTAAGTTTTTCCTTCCAAACAGGGGAAACTACCATATTTCTAAAACGCATAGCATATGATCATGTGAAAAGATTTTTTTTTTTAAGAATACTATCCCTATAGATAGATCTATTTGTCTGCAGCCATGCCTATGGGTGGAGAATGGAACATGGAGAATGCACTTATTTCTGTTCTTTATTGCTATAATATAACAAGTAGCTAAAGGGCTTGCAAGTCAGACAACATTACTGGACCTAGCTCTTTAATGTATTTGAAAAAAATGGAAATTAACAGGAAATTAGTCAGGTAGTAACTAGCTAGTAGTAACTGTCAGCAGAGTGAAAATTGCATTGTAAGGAAATTAACATAGATGAACAAAAAACACATTCGTAGCACTCACCTACCAGTGACCTACATACAAAGTTGAACTATCATCTTTGTTAATAACTCAGTTCAGAAGTTGTAGCATTTGCTTTTCCTTTTGTGTTGGACATGTGAAATCAGCAGTACTTAGAATTTGATTATTGTGTTTTGCTTAATAAATATGAATTTTAAGATATGCTTAAAGATATGATTGAACCAAGATCTAAGACTTGATTCACAATATTCTCTTAGTGTCTGAAGAGCCTCACCGACTATTAAAAATAGTAGGCATTACTCTGATATCTGTGCATATCTCAATTGTCTCTATGTGTATGTTAAACAGGAAAAATCATCTGAATGCTCTGACGTCAAGAATTGGCAAAGCAGAATAGACGGGGTAAAGGGAAGATAAGAAATTTTTGTTGAAATAATAAAAAAGAGAGACTGTAAAAGCAAGGCTGCCCCTACAGAAATCAGAGACTGACTGAGATATAGGTCACAACATCTATGAAAAATATGGAATGGAATACTATCTTTCAATAATTTTTATTTTTTTTTTACAACATAATTTCATATTAATTTTTTGTAGAGGGAAGTTTAGCTTACTCTCTGCAAGACTATAAAAAAAAAAAGGAAAGCTTTTATAACTTTCTGTCTGAAACTGTGTGATGTTTTCAGAGTTTGAACATGCAAAAGATGGATTCCCAAGTTAATCATGTTTGGAAAGACATTGAAGTATTGTTCATGAATCCTAATGTGACTTGCCACATGTGTCTCAGTATCTTTGAGTTTAAATTCGTAACCCTCATCAAGTAGAATTCCCAGTAAACATGAAGAGTAAATCCCCGAAGTCCTGCTCTGGCCTTAGATATGTTACACAGGGAGAAAGAACCTGAAAACTCATTGTAGGTATTATTTCTTAGTGCAGCTCTATCAGCTCTAAGCTTTTCTCCAGATGCAGCTCCATATTTTTATCTATTTTTTGTTGGTTTTTTTTTTTTCTAGTTAGTTAGTTAATGAAGGTATCAGCTATTAAGTTGCATGTTCAATATGTCTGCTAATTAAAAATGCCTGAGAATATAACCTAAATTAAGACAATGTGCACTATGGGGCAAAGATGCCTGGTTTTAGTGCTCTTCCAACTGTATGCTTTATACATTTGCAAAACTAGTTTATGACTGCAGCAGTATAGAACTCATAGTAATAAAAACTTTAGGGCTTACAAAATGTCATAAAAAGTTCATGGTCTATTTCTAGAAAAATCATGAATTATTTATGAAGCAACTTTCAGAATTAGGTTTTCTGTCCTGCTTCCATTTATATTATATGTCTCACGGTCATCAATTTCAGTTTATTTTAACTCATGAATGATAATCTTTCACTTTTGCACTAGAAAGTAATAAACTTTGGGCACAATGTCAGATAAAAGGAAGCTAACCATTTAGGGCATACATGTAAGATATGCTTATTAATTAAACATAGACATTTAAAAAGAGTGAAAATGCAAGTGTCCACAGCTTCAAGGCAGCTGAGCACTTATAAAAGCTTTACTAAATGATTTATTCCATCTTTGGCTGATAATTAAAATTGAATAAGCAGTTTGAAGCTAATTTTTTTCCTACTGAAATCACCCTCTTCTTCTATTTGAAAACTGAATAACAATACATAGGTTCCTGTGGTGGGTTGACCCTGCCTGGATGCCAGATGCCCACCAAGCCATTCTATTGCTTCCCTCCTCAGCAGGACAGAGGGGTTAAAGCAACATGAAAAAAACCTCCCGCATCAGATAAAGGCAGTTTAATAAAGAAAAGCAAAGGCTATGCACGGAAGCAAAGGAAAACAAAAAGATCTGTTCTCTACTTCCCATCACTAGGCAATATCCAGCCACTTCCTGGGAAGCAGGGCCTCAGTATGTGCAGCGGTTGGTTTAGAAGATGAATGCCTTAATAATGAATGCCCCTGGCCCTCCTCCTTACTCTTAACTTTTATTTCTGAGCACAATGCCATATGGTATGGAGTATCTCTTTGGTCAGCTTGGGGCAGCTGTTCTGGCTATGGTCTTTCCCAGCCTCTTGCACACCCCAGACATTGGAGGGCAGGTTTAGAGTGACAGCCTTAATGCTGTGTGAGCACTGCTCACCAGTAGCCAAAAGATTGATGTGCTATAGCACTGTTCTGGCTACAAATACAAAGCACAGCACTATGAGGGCTGCTATGAGGAAAGTTAACTCCATCCCTCCCACACCCAGTACAGTTCCCTAACAAGAAAAATAAAAAGTTGTGTGCAATCAACTTCCATCACATCAGCACACGAATAGAAATGGCAGACTTTCTGTAGACTAAAATGCTAATGCCTCACATACTGTTGGAGCTCAACAGCTCATACTGACGGATCAACCACAGCCCGTCTTTAAAGCCTAGACATACGCTTCAAGAACTGTTGTTCTTCTCTACTAGAACTGTAGCACCAAGAGGTGCAGGAATATCCATGCTTATCAGACACAGGTCAAAGCCTAAAAACAGATGTAGAAGGCATGTTCATTGCTGAAATATTAGCATCTCGATTTATGAATGAGTTTTGAAGTTGTGCTTTTGAAGTAGTGAAGGACTGGGGGATGAAGGAAGCTTGAACTGGAGGACAGTGCTTCTCAATGTTTGTGAGATGAAAGAACAAACTCATCAGCTTTGCAGGTTGGGGGGAAGGAAGGTTACTGTTTACATTTTAGTGTAGACGTGTATTTCAGATCTTCTGTCTAGACTTCCCGTGTAGCAAATGGGGAGAAATTACAACTTCTACAGTACAACTTGTCTCATTCTAAGGGGGGCGAGTACATTTTGTCAGATGAAATATGTAACAGATGCACATATTTCTCTCAGTTGAACAGAAATGGATCTTAGGGCAGCCATCCCAACTGTAGATGTTTAAAGCCAAGCAAAATGAATCCTCCTGGGATCTTTGCCTTCAGAACACATATGAACTCATAAGCTGTCTTTCAGGATCAGATAAAAATTCTTTTCTAATAATCTCCACTGATTGTGCAAACCATAGCATACAGTAATGAATCATCAGCTGCTGACTTCTATTTAGTCACTGCACATATAAACAATATATTGTTTTGCACTTCTGGAATTATGAATACCTAAAATATATTCAAATAATAACACATTTTTGGTAACAAAACAGTGGAAATAAATCATTGGGTAATATAAATTTTATGGGATGTATATAAAACATTCCTGGTGTGAGTTGGCTAAGGACAAACCCAGATGTTCAGAATTCCATACAGTTTATCTAATATCACTGGCCAAAGTTTTGATTTTTTTTTTTGCTCAAAACATTCTGACTTATCCTTTTCAGTGAGAAAATACCAGATTATATAGCACTGAATGGAATGCAGAACGAAGCTGAATTTTCTAGTCAAACACTGAATTCTTTGACTTCTAGTTAATGTTGCAGTAATTTATAAATCAAGCTAGACATTGTAAAGCCATTATCAGAAAGGGAATAGGGGATAAGATGAACAGCCAGGAGTTAAAAATGTTACTAAGCTTAACATAGTCACCTTTTCCTGCTGAACACAGGATTGAATTTCTCAAAGCAATAATGTATTCTTCAAAAAGAAAAGCAAGCTAGACCTGAGAAAAATCATAGAATCATAGAATATCTCAAACTGGAAGGGATCTATATGGATCGCTGAGTCCAACTCCGTGTCCTTTGCAGGACCTTTAGAGGACTATCTAAAAGTAAACCATATGGCTAAGAGCATCGTCCAGATACTCTTTGAACTTTGACAAGCTTGGTGGCATGAACACTTCCTTGGGGAGCCTGTTCCAGTGAGCAACCACATGCTCAGTGAAGAACCTTTTCCTAATGTCCAGTGTGAATTTCCCCTGCTGCAGCTTCATCCCATTTCCTCATGTCCTATCACTGGTCACCAGACAGAGGGCATTGATACCTCTCCCTCTACTTCCCCTTTGAGGAAGTTGTAGACTGTGATGAGATCACCCCTCAGCTTTCTCTTCTTCAAGCTGAACAAGCGAAGTGACCTCAGCCACTCATCCTAACTCTTTCCCTCGAAGCCTTTCACCATCTGATGATGTCCTTATGTTGAGGCACCCAAAACTGCATGCAGTACTTGAGGTGGGATTGCACCAGCGCAGTGTAAAGTGGAACAGTACCCTCCCTTGACCAGCTAGCTGTGACGCACCCCAGCTGTTGGGGGTTGGCCCTTTTGGCTGTTAGGGCTTACTGCTGACTCATATTCAACTTGCCGTCATTTTTTGGTCTGTTATTAATTTCTTCAGTTATTTCAGTATACATTTACATGTACATAATATTTCAAATAAAAATTAGTCTTTACTATGATTTTTTTTTTTTAACTACTATAATGTGACAATCAATGCCAAAATTTCTGTTTCATACTAAGCTTGCCTTCATATATTTACATGTTTACTCCTGAAATGATAGAACCAAATAGCAAATAGAGTAGGGAAGCCACTCCTTCTGGGAACTCAGGCCAACATGAGTATTCAGTTCCTAAGAAAAAAAATCAAAAATTGACTTGAACCAGGCAGTAAAACTTCTTTCTTCTACTGTCTTAAATTAGTTTTTCATGTGGAAGATTTTAGGTAACCAAGAAACTTTCCAAGAATAACACTGTTCCAAGCTTAATAACTTATTCATATACCCACTAAAAGTTAACTATAATAGTGCTAAATGGTGATGTCATGTATTTTGACTACAGCTTGTCAAAGAACATTTCAAATAGTGTTAAACTGCAATGTCTTTTCAGTCTGTTGCATAAACGACTAGTCATAGTATGCGTACATATGTGGTATACGATGGATCTGAAATAAAGTATTGATCCATCTCCATTTTAAAAAACAGGTAGAAATATTTCCTAAATTTCATATGAAGATGCAAATATTATAATCATTAGAAAGTTGTGTTTTCTTTTTATATCTCCCCTCAGAATTGCAAACTATGTTTTTATCCTTCCACACTGATAAATTACTAGAACATATTACATCATGTACAACTGGAGAATTCTTACAATTTACTAGAACATATTACATCATGTAAAACTGGAGATTTCTTACAATTTTAGTTATTTGATTTTTTTAAAAAAGTTGGAGTTCCCATCCACCCCTGAATATTTCAGAGGATGGAGCCCAGAAAATCAGATAAGAAGTCATAGAATCATAGAATATTTAGGGTTGGAAAGGACCTTAAGATCATCTAGTTCCAACCCCCTGCCATGGGCAGGGACACCATACGCTAGACCATGTCACCCAAGCCTCCGTCCAACCTGGCCTTGAGCACTGCCAGGGGTGGAACATTCACCACTTCTTTGGGCAACCTGTTCCCAACAAGTCAACAGCATTTTGAAGTTCATATAATGTAGGGTCTGTCATCTTTACTTTGCTCTAACACTCTATTTGATATCCACGGCAACTATGGAATCTGAAATCCACAAATGGCACAGATTCACTCTGCAATTTTGTAATACCCTGTAATTACTTTAGACTATGTCATCAATGACTGCAGATCAGCTCTCCAAAATATTTCTTTTTTAAATCCTGGCAGGAGGATAGAAGTTTGTTTGCAGTATAACAGCTTAGGCTTTAGACAGGATTTTCCAAAATCTTCATATTCAATCACTATTCCTTCACTCTCTGATATCCTGACAAAATTTCTCTAAGACATCATTAAAGAATTCTAATTACACTGTCAACCTGTTGCATATAACTGACAGCTTTAACCTTTATGTTTTTAGAAACATTCAATAGTTCTTCCCATACCACTTCCCGATAATGTCTACTTATGTGTTTCTAGATCATGTGCTTCCGCCAGCCGCATGCATGCCAGGTTATTCAAAGCTGCAATATAACTCACAGTTAAATTATATGACATAGATTTCACCATCTGGCATAGGAGTTTGATCTTTTTTAGATGTGCTAATATTATTTTTCAACAAAAAATATTTCATTAGATAGCAGTTATGCAGCCATCATACTCTTCATTATATGAAAGTATTTAGGAATAGCACTAAAATTCAGTCTACACACACTTTAGGTGCATCTGTATAACTGAATACAAAGACATTCGCAATTATTTCAAAATACCTAATGTATGTGACAACTTAATCCTGTAAACACTATAGCTACATTGGAATAGCAGTGTGCTAAAATCTGTAAATCTAATCTAGAGGGAAAGCAAGAATACAGTACAATTTCATATTTGATATGAATAATGATAAATATATTGATTTCAGGTAGGGGTTGATCCAGACATTATTGTACAATGCCATTAACACATAACAGGTCTTCACTAACTCAGAAATTTTTCTACTATACTTCACTGTGAAGACATGTCTTCTGACATCATTCTGAGTTGACAAGAGGAATAAAAAAGATACTATGATCTGAAATGCTTGTTAAGGTGAGGTCCTTGTGTCACATAAATAACCCCTTGGATTTAAACAGAGCTGTATCAATTGAGTTCTGTCATTCACTGGCTGTAAAAGCCAATCTGAGGGTTCATCTTAATTTGCATTACCGTAAACAAGGGATATTTTGCTTAGGAATCCAAAATTAGAAACAGTTCATTAGTGTTTTTTACTAGCACTATGTGCTTTACTACAGTACATTTTGTGAAATCACAGGATCCAAAAGTGGAATATGATAAATTTCTGAAAAAGTTTTTTGTGTGGTTTTAATGATTTAAAATAAATTGATATACAAGAAAAACAATGGCCTCTGGTAGCAAAGAACTGAGGGCCAGTTTTCAAAAAAATACAACTGCCTACAGCCACAGAGAGATAACTGTTAGGGTTGTTCAAGGTAAACCTTGTATCTTTGGTATACCTTTTGTCCTTGTTATAGTCCTATACCTTTTGGTATAGTCCTTGGGCTATACCAAAGGACTATACCAAAAACCTCAGTGAGTGCTTATCTGCTCTGTAGGTACCTCAATTTCTTTAAATCTGGCTGGCAGTTCTTAAAAACACCTCTGATCATGCCTATGCACATCATTCATGGACAAACTGTGACAAGCATTTTTAAAATTAAATTTTTTAAAAATTGTACCTAGATATATTCTCTTAATTTATGAGAATGTATTTAAGCTCCACAATAATGAAAGTCAACAGATCAGCCAAGTACTCTGCTGCTCTGGTGTCCTGGTGCTGCCAGACTGCTAGTTCTTCTCAGTAACTATACAACAGTGACTCCTGGTTCTGATTAATCAGAGACAAAGCTGAAACAAAACAATAAAAAATGAACTGTATAATGGGGGAAGGAGGGTAAGCTTCAGGCAAAAAGACTTGAGTGGGAAGTTGCTTTTGTTCCAGAAAGCTGGCATTCTGATGAGCCATTGGTGCTTGAACAGCTCATGCCTGATTGTGCACAGAAGCAGCCAAGACATTTGAACTATGAATTGGCCATCTAGAAGGAAAATCAGAACGCAGATCTGCTTGGCTGCTTGACTGCAATGCAAGAGCTTTTTCAGCTCACCAAGTACATACACTGCAAACAAATGGCACTGAATGCAAACAAATGTGATGGATTCTTACGACCACCTCTAACCTAGGCAATTTCTTCAGCTGGCAGATGGATGCAGATAGATTAATCCAATCTGTATATTTTACCTGAGCCTAAGATTGTGGAGACAAGAGCACAGTAACAGAATACATAAAATCAATCCTCACTGCAATTGTTAAATTACTGGGACTATGCTGATTCTGGCTGGGGTAGAGTTAATTTTCTTCATAGTACCTATTATGGGGCCATGCTTTGGAGTTATGCTGGAAACAGCGTTGATAATTCAGGGATGTTTTAGTTATTGCTGAGCACTTCTTACAACAGAGTAAGGCTTTTTCTGCTCCTCACACCACCCCCTCAGCGGGCAGGTTGGGGGTGCACAAGAAGTTGGGAAGGGACACAGCTGGGACAGCTGACCCCAACTGACTAAGGGGATATACCATACCATATAGCCCCATGTTCAGCGTGTAAAGCTGGCAGAAGAAAGAGGAAGGGGGAGATGTTCACAGTCATGGCAATTTCCTTCCAAGTAATCTCTATTTGGTTACTGGAGCCCTGCTTTCCTGGAGATGTCTGAACACTTGCCTGTCGATGGGAGGTGGTGAATGACTTCCTTGTTTTGCTTTGCTTGTGCAAGCAGCTTTTGCTTTATCTATTAAACTCCCTTTATCTCACCCCATGAGTTTTCCCACTTTTACACCCTGATTCCCTCCCCAGTGTCACCAGGAGGGAGTCCGCTTGGGGTTAAATCACCACAGGACAATTACCTGCACTGCCATCTCTGTGTCAAATTGTGTGCTAAGTAAGTACCCAGGAAAAGCGAAGGCTTGACTACTTCAGTTTTATCCTTCTTTTACAGCATGCATATCTTATTTCTACTAAATCATTTATGGAATACTTTATGGTTGTCTACAGAAAGCTAAAGATATTTTTATGTATCATTAAAGAATCTAATGATCTATGATGACATGTGGCAAGGAAGTCCCATGGGCTCAGTTAAAACTCCTATCATTACCTACTTTAATTCTACAAGGTACTTGAACTGAATCTGTTATGCTATTGCTTTTTTACCATCAGGCATTTGACATGCTCAAGTGTATGAACGCAATCAGCTAAATGCTGCTTTTTTTTTGACAGTCATTCTCTGACAGGACATAAATAGTATTTCCTGAACCAAAGAAACTACAGTTACAAGTCACAGGCTGCTTTAAAAACAGAGTAAATATGATTCCAGCTACACCATTTCAGTGTAGATTAATTGTCTTTTTATAATCTGGAACCTTTAAAAAGAAAATTCTCAATGTCTGAGCTGAGGTAATTAACATGAGTAAGAGTTTCAGCATTTGGTCCTCAATCCAGATTATATTTCAAACTGTAAATTTTTGCTAATGGACTTTCCAAAATCTATTTGATGCAGAAAAAAATGAAAACATAGTGCAGGAGCCTGAATGACTCCTTCTGGCAAAATGCCTTACGAATTTAATGAAAATGTCTGACGAAAAAATGCTACATACAGCAGAAAACAAAAACAGTTCCTCTGAAGAGTTTTACTGATATGGAAAAAATAAATCACAAAGATAGTATTCATAGCATGTCTACTTTCTATTGATAGAATTCAACTCATTTAGGCAGGAGGGTGGGGCAGGGATGGGTGATACAATAGCCTACCTTTATTTTTGTAAAGGAGCCACAGTTTGTGCACAGCTTGTTTTCCTTGGCTGAAACATGGCTTTGCCTAGTAACTAGTGTTATTAGACTGCATTTCTTTTCTCACTTTAAAATAATTTATCCAGCTCACCACAAGCTTTAAGATCCCAGAGGGACCTAAAACTTCTAAGAGCTTTTGCAAAAATAAATGCCTCAAAGCAAACAGCACCTCAAGAGGTAAGTTATTTGAAGTCGGTTTCTCTCAAAGAGAAGCTCATCTTTCAAGGTGAGCCAACATTATAGAAACATGTTATGAGTTCATCATCAACTCAAATTCATAAATTCTCTAACATCTCTGTAAAACTGGGATAAATTAACTCGTTTTTGTTCTGAGTCTTGCAAATATTTTTTGTTTATTTCATCTTTTTCTATTTTGAAAAATATGTTTTTTCTGCTTACCTAATATACATAAAATGGATACAATTGTTTTGATTGCATGAGTTTCAGAAGCATTCCTCTATAACTGTGCATCCTTGCTTTCCCTGAACATCATTGAAAATGTCAGAATTTATCTGTGAAAATATTAGTCAACTAGCACTTCAAGAGTGTAAAAGGGAAAACAAGTTATTTTTTGTTGATGGGTTTTCTTCCTCCTGAAGAAGAAATTAAGTTGAAACATTTAGGTAGGAAACTTATTCTGTCTTATTCATGATGATATAAGGGTACAAAATAATATGACTAAAAGTAAGTGGTCTGTTCTGCCCTGAACACAAGCAAGGGAGAATATGAACTAGAAGAAGGCATTGAAGAACAATTTTTTTTTCTGTACCAGAGTTCAAAAAGGTAAATGGACTGCATGCTTAAAACAGATCCATGCAAGAAAAACCCTCAGCTGATCCTATTGTGAAGGTGTCATCATCTTCAGTGTATATACAGGCAATCGGAGGAAATACAGGAAGTGGCTGGCTTTTTTCTTCTGGCAAAGCAATTGCATCACTACAAGAGCAATGGTTTTATTCCTCTAAAGTAAAAGAGGAGTCAGTCCTGTTCAATTAATCATGAAATGCTTTATTCAACCCACTCTATTTCTTTTGATGAAAGCTGTTAGTGTTTTCCAAATGTGGAATTCTTCATAAGAAGTCAGAAAATGTCCATACATCTAAAAAAACATGTTCACAAAGATTGGGTTAACCTCATCCATCTGGTTAAAAAATATTTGTGAAATGAATGTCTTCATACATATCAGATTTAATATGTATTAGTTAACAGGATTACATTCTTGTAATCATTTTATGGTAAGGTGAATTTAAGGAAAATTATTTATTTTAAACAAAAGAAGTAAATGATATGATGACATTTCTCTAGCTCAGAGTAGAATAACCTATCCTTCAGTTAGCATTATAGATTTTTTTAAAATATCCTGAATAATTCCAAGGAAAGCCATGTTTTGTAAGAGATCAGTAATGTACTAGAAAATACAGACAAGTAAAGCAAGGGAGACCCCTTGTGGCCTGATTCTCGTCTAATAAAAATGCCATTCAAAGTTTCTAATATCGATTATAATATACCATAGAAATAATTATATTTTCTGTAAGCAAGTATGATAAATCATACTCAAACAATCCTACTTGCTTCATAAAATCAATATATGGACTTTTGGCATCAGAAAGTACATAGGTTTCTTTTTTTTTAAAAAAAAAAAAAGGAGTCACTAATTAAGCATTGATAATATTTTAACTTTCCTGTGTTTTGTGATTCTCATAAGGAAAGCAGTGTTTATAGACCAAGGCATTTGATCTCTATACGCTGTGTCTTTTGCTATGTATACAAAACAACAGAAAAGAAAACAGAAGTGGAAGAAATCTGTAACGGCTGAATGAATTGATGCAGAAAACCTCTTGGATCCCCATGTGCAAAGAATGTGATCAGTAGCGTAAGGTCGAGATGACAGCCGATGACACACGGAGTATCCAGGGATCATTGGATAGTCCACTGGGGTCTATTTTTTCCATCATCTTTATCAGTGAACTGGACAATAAGATGGAGTGCAACATCAGGAAAGCTTCTAATGGCACTAAACATTGTGGAGTAGCTGATGCAACAAATGGCAAAGTGTCAACTCAGAGTGACCTCAGAAAGTAGAGGACTGGGCCAATAGAAACCTTGTAAGGTTCAAAAATTACAGAATCATGGGATCATTTAGATTCAAAGGGACATCTTGAAGTTAATTTGTCCAACTTACCCATTCAGGTAGAGCCAGCTAGAGCACATCTTCTGCTGAGAAGAGTCTAACTCCCGCATCTTCATCCGCTTCCATCAGGTATTCACACACATTGATAAGATCTTCCCCTGAGCCTTCCCTTCTCCAGGTTGAATAGTCCAACCTTTCGGGCTCTCCCCATATGAAAGATGCTTCAGTCCCTTACCCATCTTTGTGGCTTTCTGTTGGACTTGCTTCAGGAAGTCTATATATTTCTTGTATGAAGGAGTCCAGAACTTGATACAGTACTCTGGAAGCAATCTCACCAGTGCTGAGTAAAAATGAAGGATTGCCTCTCTTGAACTGCTGGTAACACTCTGCTTAAAAGTCCAGGACACTTTTGGCCTTCTTGCTATGAGAAATGATTGCTGACTCATGTTCAGCTGCTGTTCACCGAGACCCCAAAGTTCTCTGCAGAGCTGCTCTACAGACACTTTGCACTCAATGTGTCCCAGTGCCTTGGGTTATTCATCTGAGCTACAGAACTTTGCATTTCCCTTTGTTAAACTTCATGAGATTCCTCTCAGCCCATTTCTCCAGCTTGTCAAAATCCCTCTGAGTGGCAGCGCCACCATCTATCTGCGACCCCTCCCAGCTTTGTATCATCTGTGAGAACTTGCTGAGGGTGCACTCTGTCCCAGCATCTTGGTTGTTAATGAAGATATTAAACAGTATTGGCCCCAGCATGAGCCCCAGGGTTATACACTGCTGAGGTAAATATCATCCACTGTTGAATTTGATCTATATTCAAGAGACCTTTCTTCTTTTCAGAAGAAAGATGTTCAGTACTCTTTAGAATTCCAGTTCTTTTATTGTCTTATATTTGCCAAACAAAAACTAAACAACCCCAACCAGTAGGTGATTGAGAAACCTTTGAACAAGGCATTCTTTTATGAGTAAAATTCTATATCATGTGAATGTTAATATTATAATTCAAATGTAAATATTTTAATAATAGAAAAGTATAAGCAGCATATTTTAAATTAAAAAAATTACTGTTCTGTATATATGTGAATTTATCATCAATTCAGTGTGCTTACAATCCCACCTATATTCAGAAAGAGTACAAGTATGTTTCTTGCTCTTCCTTGACATTGTTTATCTAGGTATAAGTAACTTGTCAAAGGCCCAGATCACTAAATTTCAGCAAGGACCACCAAATTCTGTCTCAAATTCAGCAAGATACATGTGATAAGATTTCTGCGCAGACAGAAGGAGCCTATTTTATTACTGTAATGTGCAATATTTATGTTAGTTAAGGTCACATATTCTGCTGCTCAAAGGAAAATTAAGAATGGTCGATATCTTCTCTTCTGTAATAGATACCTGAAATCACCACAGAGCTATATGGATTGATAAAAGAAGTGAAATCATTAGGTTGCAAGCATTGCAAGATTGCTTTCATTGAGAAGCCAATGAAAAATAAAATTCTAGTGTGAAAATATAAGAAAAAAAGTACTATAAATTTTTCCTATCTTACCAGTGAATGTGTTAGCAAATGTAATTAATATGTATGTTATTTACAATTAAGCCTACACCTGTCATTTCAACTTTTTAAAATACCAGTGTTTTTCTGTTTTTTCCTTACTGATAGTAGTACTTAGGCAAAAGGAATAATAGGTGTCTACTCATACTTCAAGTGACAGGATATCTGATGTGAATTATTAGTGACAAATAATTAGTTAGGAAGAACCTTTTTTGTCTTAATGAATTCCTTATGCTTTGATTAACAATTGCTTTCATCATTAATATTATTGCAAATTTTCATTATTTATAAATGACAAAATAATAAGAAGGCTTCATTACATGGGCAATTCCAAATTATTCACTTCAGTTACTAATACATGAATGAATAATTCTTGGAGATTTTTACCTTCATGATGGATTTTTATAAACAGAAGATCAAAATCAAAGGAGCATCAGTAATATCTTCCTTTTATTTTTTATATTTTATTCAAAAAATAGTAAACTGCTTAAATATTTTTGTAAAACAAAATGGACTTATATTTATATGTAATTCATTGTGTTTTGCCATGTTCAGTTTCAGCAAGAAATGTAGTTCAGCATATAGAATAAGTAAAGACAGCTTAAGGAATACCTTTTCTGCCAATCAGTGTGGTCACCAAAAGCTGATGGTTCATTGCTAGGGGAGAGAGAAAAACAACTCTTACGAATACTCCATGATTTGTCAAGTTTTCTAACCCAACATGAAGACCTCCTATCTAAACATGGATATTAATGAACAGGACATAAAATAGACTTACCTTGCATATGAAACATAACTGATCCAAGCTTGTTTCTGGGCCATACGAGGCCATTTTCTCTTTGAAGTCAGGTGCAGTTTGGATTTTTTTGGTGATATATCTGAACAGGCTCTTATCTGTCATTTCATACAGTTCCAAAATAGCTGGAACGGTACTGTTCTGGGTTGAGCTGTAACAGTTATTTTTCTCCTTCTTAGTAGCTGGTGCAGTGCTCTGCTTCAGCTTCAGTCTGAGAACAATGCTGATAGCACACCAGTGCTTTAGTTGTTGCTAAGTAATGTTTATCCCGATCAAGGACTTTTCAGCCTCTCATGTTCTGCCGGTGAGGAAGGGCATGAGAAGCTGGGAGGAAGCAGAGAGAGGACACCTGACCCAAACTAGCCAAAAGGGTATTCCATACCACAGTACAACTGGGGGGAGTCACCTCGAAGACCCAGATCGCTGCTCGGGTGAGGCTGGGTATGGGTTGATGGGTGGTGAGCAGTTGTATTGTGCATCATTTGTGTATATTGTTGGGGTTTTTTCCCCCTTCCCTTTTTAGTTTTATTTTCTCTCCCCTTGTTATTTCCTGTATCATCATTATTATTAGTGGTAGTAGAAGTGCTTTTGTATTATACTTTAGTTATTGGACTGTTCTTATCTCAACCCATGGGATTTACACTCTTTTGATTCTCCTTCCCATCCCTCCAGAAGTGAGGGGAAGAAGGGGAGAAGCAAGCGAGTGGCTGCATGGTTTTTGCTTGAAAGTGAATGCATTTGGGCTCCTCCGTCCTAGATTTATTTTTAGTTGCTGAACCCAGGACAAGGTGATGCAATTAAAAATAACTAAAAATAAATCTAGGATGGAGGAACCCAAATACGTTCACTTTCAAGCAAAAACTTAATTTAGACCTGGAGAGATTAGAGAAAGAAATTGTAAACAGTGTAAGACCAAGTAAGTGGATTGTGTACCAGCAGTGCCTGTCATAAAGAGTGCAAAGTAGCAATGTGATTTTCTGTTAATAACGAATCCTGTTCAAAAACAATAGGCAAATATTTACAGCTATGCGTTAGAGGCACAAGAAGGTATGCAGAAGGCAATTAGCAATTAAAGTGCAAAGTCATTTAAAGATGTAAACAAACACTTGCATATATTAGTCAATACTTGTATGCTAGGATGTTATTTACTGTCATACAAGTGTAACTTTTATGGTTTTCCTAGTAGGTCACTTTTATTTTTCCAGAAGAGTCAAAATATGGGAAAAAAACTTAAAGGCATTATGAAATGGAATGTTACATGGGATTTTCATTGTAAGTATTGTTGTTTTAATCTCAGTGAGAGGCTCAAACTACATTTTTTATACAGATTCCAAATTAAAAATAGAAAAGAAAACTCATTGGAGCAAATACAAGAACACCTGTTTCTCAGGTGAATTCTATACCTTCTAGGTTATGCACAGGATTTTTTTTTTTTGAGTTCTCTCTTCATAGTTCCATCAATTTTTTATGCTCATCTACAAAAGAAAAAGTATAGACAGTCCTCAGTCTGTTCTTGATCTCAAACAAGGAGGCTATAGGCATAACCTTGAATTCTCCTTTTTCCAATACACAGGAGAAAGCAGCAATTTAACCAGGCCTTGCACTTCATGATCACATTGATATTAGGGAATGAAAAGAATAGAGGTATGCACCACCTTGTTTTGAAAGTGGGGAGAAAACTCTTCCTTTCTCCGCAAAAATGGATATAAGTGTTCATTATAACATCAAGATTCAGGGTAGATTGTTTAAATACCTAACCTCTCAGAAGAGGTAGGATTTCAAACACACCTGCATGCTTAACATTTTTTTCTCAACTACCTCTAATCCATCTAATGTTTAGTATGTCATTTAGACCAGTCTGAGACACAAAAGTCTCCTCATGCACTGAATAAGACACGTAGGTAGAAGCATTTAGATTCTAGACAACTTTTTTGAGGGATAGAAAGTGAAGCACTAATACATTGACTTGGTGGCATTGACTTTCTTTTATGAATGAAACCCATAGTCTGTTGCTATGTTTTAGCCAAATTTATTTGAGTATGTTAAAGAAAACAAAGACTACGATAGTAGTTTTGAATTTTGATCAAATCATTGAATGAGATTGGGAAGAAAAAAACCCAAAATTTTACGTTTTATGTTAATTTTCATGATTTTTCAGTTCCAGCTATATAGCCATATAGGGGCAGTGAATTGTGTAAATAATTTCCTCTGAAACAGAAATGCTGATTTTCAATTTAAATTACATTGAGCACATCAGGATTAAACTATTCTAAATTCTGCTTTCACTTTTTTTTTTTTTTTAATGTGGAATAGGTCATGTTAGCTAAAAATTATGGTGGTCTCTCTCACCATTTTTTATTTTACTTTTGAACATTTCTAGTTCCTTACAGTTAATTAAGTAAAGCTAGAATTATTTATGGTTGTGAGTCTCATATAGTTAGTTTGTAATACTTAGCAAACTGTTTTACAAACACAGAAATGTCTGCACTATTAATAACATATGGGCCAGGGAGCAAGTTTGGTCACTAGACCCCTTATCATGCACATAGCTGTTAGTCCTTGGCTGGTTTAGGTTAACTTTTTTGCACCACGCAATAACTCAACACGCCTTGAGTTACCACAGGCACTGCTCCCTACAACAGTAGGGGTAAGCTTTCACCAGGGCTGCTCCTAAATTGTCCTCTTACACTGACTCAGCAGGCTTTCCACTCTTATATGCTTTTATGTGCCATCCTACCCTCAGGACACATAGCACATATTCTTTATTTCACACTGCAGTGGCTTACAGTAGTCTTCACATTTTTTTCAATACTTGCAATGAAAAAATGCTGAGAGGTAATGATTATGGACATTTTGGCACCCAGAAAAGACCTAGGGCTAACTGTTATGATGTGTGAATGAAACTCATCTGCTGCACAGGGACCTAGTATTCAGTCTGAACATTTTTGGCTTTGAGGTCAGTAATCAATGTCTCTTTACCAGCATAGATGTAGCAGCATAGGTGCTACCAGCATAGATGTAGCCTTCTATGTAATACGGTACGTTGAGGTTAGAAAAAAGTTCTAAAGCTGAATACCAACATATTTTTTTGTTTGGGAGTAAACATGAAAACACTTGCTGACATTCTGGATTACCTGTTCACTTTAATCAAATACAATTGCATAGAAGAAAGCTTAATGGAATTGATGGTTACGTAATGACAGAAGCAACAGAACATCCAACAGCTCAGGACCAACAGCAAATAGACTTCAAATCTCCTGAATTTGGCATGAGCCACTTGGGAATCAATAAAATTTTAAGTTAAAATGAAACCAACACGATTCAGTGAAATTCAGTACAAAACCTGAAGCCTAAATCTTACAAATTATGTAGGCAGTTTCAAACAAAATTTTAAGACATCCTGTTCTTCCCCTGGAAGTTCCCTAAGTCTAACCAACTATGGCTCATTGATTTGTTCTTATATTTTCCTTTTCCTTCTTTGGTAGCCAATAGCCAAGGCATTCTCAGCAAGGCCCAGTGATTCTTTCCCATCCTCCCAACTCCTAGATAACCTTATCATGATTCCTGAAAATTACTCCTATGTAGAACAAGAGCTCCATCAGTTTCGCGGTGAACTGTTAGAGTAGTTGCGCAATTCATAGAATCCTAGAATCATAGAATCGTAAGGGTTGGAAAGGACCTTAAGATCATCTAGTTCCAACCCCCCTCCCATGGGCAGGGACACCTTGCCCTAAACCACGTGCTTCAAGGCTCTGTCCAACCTGGCCTTGAACACCGCCAGGGATGGAGCATCCACAACCTCCCTGGGCAACCCATTCCAGCGCTTCACCACCCTCACTGTAAAGAACTTCTTCCTTATATCTAGTCTAAACTTCCCCTGTTTCAGTTTGAACCCATTACCCCTTGTCCTACCACTACAGTCCCTAAGGAAGAGTCCCTTCAGTTTATACATTCACATTTCTAAAATTAAAAAAACCTACACAGGTTCATTTGAAATTGACCTAGTTCTTTAGGGGAAGAAGGTGAGAGTAAGAAAAAAACGAACCAAATGAAAGCTAACAAAAAAACCTTTCTGCTCAGTTATTTCCATAGAATAATTCAAATGGATTTACCTTTTTCTTTACCTGGCTTTATTTTTGTTCTGCAACTTTCTTTTCAAAAAAGAAAATATTTTTTTCCCCATCTTCTTAGTCTTTTGGGTTAATAGGCAAGCTTTTTTTTTTCCAAGTTTAACAGTGTAACATAAACAGTATTGGAATAAGGCTTTGATTCTCTGTTTGATTCTTTGTCAGTTGTTTTCTGCAGTGGTTAATGCTACTAGGAAAAGAGAGGAAACTTTCATCACCAACCAAGATAGGTTTCTATCCAGCTGGATCTCAGATTGGCCAGGGACACTGCCTATCAAAGACAAGATACAAAAATTTGTCCTGGAACTCTCAAGAATCTTCACATTTACAGTCAGTTCTTGAGGGAGAAACCTTTTTTCTCTCTCTTTTTAAAAAGTTTTCCTCTGGCCTTTCTTGTTAGTATGTGTTGTCTGATCATAGCTTACTGTGGAAACTGACTTGCAAAAGGAAGGGAAACATTCCTTTGTCAGTAGACTAGGAACAGTTTGCTGTAACCAGTTAACACTTCTACCACTGAAGAAGTGACTAAGGGCAAAATGTAGGTTTCTAACCTGAATGTTTTGCTCCTATGATAAGATTACACAGAAAGGAAGTTTATGGGGAGCTGTAGTGCTAATATCAGCTGATAAAGAACAAATAGAAAATTCTTGTTGAGCGGATACTATATGACGTGATGGAGACACAAAAATAAAATAGACTACAGCACTGTCTTGACCCAGCACTGAAGAGATCACACCTGAAGAAGTATTGTGTCTTGTTCTGGGCTCCCCAGGACAAGAGAAGCATGAAGCTATTGGAGACAGTCCAGTGAAGGGCCACAAAGATTATTAGGGGACTGGAGAATCTCTTCAGTGAGTCAAGGATGAGAGAGCTGGGACTGTTCAGCCTGGAGAAGAATCAGGGGAAATCTCATCAATGTGTACAAATATCTGAAGACAGAGCCAGGCTCCTTACAGTGGTGCCCAATGAAAAAAAACAGATGCAATGGGCACAAACTGAAAGATGGGATGTTCCCTCTGAACATCAGGAAACACATTTTCACTGTGAGGGTGACTGAGCATTGACACAGGTTGCCCAGAATGCTTCTGGAGTCTACATCCTTGGCGACATTCAGAATCTGTCTGGAAATGGTCCTGGTAAATCAGCTGTAGGTGGCCCTGCTTGAGCAGGTGGGTTGGACCACATGAGCTCTGAAGGTCTCTTTCAACTTCAACTATCCTATGATTCGGTGATTCTGTTTATTTTTTATGTTTTGCTATATTTCTAGCTTTTTTTTTTCTTAACCTTTCCAGCAGGACTGAGCTGAAATGCTCTTTAAACCAGAGCTGATCAACTGTAGTAGTTCAGAGTAGTTCAGAGGTTAGATATAGCCATGGAAGAAAATTTAAGAGTCTGGCCTCAAGGAATGTGTGTTTCTCAACTAGTACATGTACTGGATGCAATTATAGCTCCCAAAAATGGGAATATAGAATTCCAGTATATTTGCTGTACCTTTTATTTAAAACTATTATGCCAAGAGATGCCAAAGACCTTAAAACCTCCAAAGCTAGGAGATATATAAAATAATACATGTTTTAGTTTGCAATAAATTTATATAAAATTTTATATTTATGATGTGGTTGTAAAATTATTCTGTAATTAAACATAAGTTGGAACTTATTCCACTGCAGCTGAACGTATGTCTGTAAATAGACGTATCAGTTAAGGAACTGGAAATCATTCTCATGGGAGTGTTTAGAAGACAATGAATGAGGTAAGTTTTAAAATTTAAAAAAAACTTTTACTAAATTCCCTTACTAACAACACACTTCATGTTATTGGTTTGTTCTTATGCATTATTAATCATCATTGCTACAGATACAAGACTGTTAGTCTTTAACAGTCATATCCCAAATTACCTGTGAGTATGCAATACCGTGGAGCTGATGTTGTATAGTTAGCATTGATGGCTACAGTCCAAGGTGGGTCTTCATAGCAGCAGTGAAGGTGATCAGGCCTGAAAACTCTTTAAAGAGATAATTTCAAACTGAAACAGACTTGGTTTTTTTTAATTTCCATCTTCTCTGGGTTATCCTTAGTGATTTATGCTTCTCACCCCCCTTCTCCCCTCCCTAAAAGAAGCATTTCAACTGCTTGTTGTACTGCTTGTCTTGCTTTCAGTTTTGCTCTCATCTTTCTTGAGCTTTCAGCATGATATCCAGAGTATTTGCAATCATAGGTGTTTATGCTATCTTCATTATTGCAACTTTTGTTACTTGTACATCTCCCACATACAACTACACACTTCATTGCTTGCCTTTTTTGTGGTCACGTTGCTCACATACTTACATAAAATGCTTATGGACTTTATCCGGGTACAGCAACCTAGTGCTGTGAAATACATAGCATTGGTAGCTGTATTTCAGTTTGTGTATATTCTCAGCACAAGCTGAATTATATACTGATTAGTGCATTTTTACTTTATAGTTGTCAGATATATCTGGCTACAAAGGAGCTCATTAAAATTGAGACAACTCATCTTCTAAATGAGACAAAACAGTAGTTGAAAAAGGTATTCCTCCTGCCCACTATGTCTTCTCAGGATGGGTTCGTATTATCAATACTCTCCTTAGTCCAACAGTTTTCATGGTTTCTTTAAGGCTGTCTAAACTCCACATATCCTTTTCCAGGTCATTGAATCTTTTTTACTGTTATGGTCAAGACATATTTCTTAGCTCTGGGTTTACTTCCTAATGGAAGCAGGCAAGTGGGCACTTTCAAGAAGTGGCTGAATGCTGCTTCTGTTGCAGTCTTCTTCCCTGCTATCTTATTCATTGCCTTTCAGCCTATCCTGAACCCTCAGAGATTCCTAAAGCCTAACATGCGCAACTACTTTCAGTTGAAATTGAGGGGGCTCAGCCAAAAATGCAGTTTCATAATCAAGACATGCAAAGTCTGTGCTTTTGTACTTTGCCATCAGCCTCCCTTGCACTGTCACCAGCACTTACACAGTCATGACATCCAAGAACTGACCCAACTGAAACACAGCCCTCAAACAAAGGGCAAGAAAAGAAAAAAATATATATTTCTTTTCAGCCAGATCTGATTCAGCTACCTTGCAGCCACAGAAACATTAGTACCCAAAGAGAGCTATAAGGGACTTCAGAAGAAGAGGAAAGAACCACTTCTTAGCAACATAGGTGCTAACCAACCATGAAACAACACAACTAGTGTTTTTGTAGCCACAGGCGGGACAAAACACACAATCCTATTCTCTACCACTCAGCTATTCCTGTTGTAAGAAAATGTGCTGGCAACGAGCATGTAATAAGCCACGAGCAGAGAATAAAACCATCCATCACCATACAAAAGACAACTTTATTACATTCCCAAACCCAAAAGAACTGTAGAGTCAGGTGCAGAGACATCCCAATATATACAGTCAGCTTCGTTTTAGCAAGGGTTGTTAGTTCTGCCTCAGTCCCAGCTTTGTAGGGCTCAGACAGCTTCTTGCAGAGCAACTCAGCCGTTTCTCCTAAGCTCCACAGAGTCAGAAGGGCTCATTACTTGGGACATAGGAAAAAGACACAGAGATAGCTCTTGCCTAGTACTGCGACTGACCTAATAAGCTTGCTCAGAATCTGGTGCTCTGGAGACCAGAGCTGACACTGAACCAGAGCTAATAAGCTGTGCAACTTTGAAACTGATGGTGTATTTGGATCTGTTTCTGCCATTCTCCTTCATGCTCCCCATTCTAGAAACACAGTGGAGTGGAATCAGTAGCTTTTAGACCTGAGCTATCTTTGGAAGTAGTAAACTAATAAGGCATAATAAATGCATAATGTGTTGCAGCTCCTTTATTAAACAGGGTAAGCACTCATTCCTGCCATTCCTAAATGAATACACATATAGTCAAAAGGCTATAAGCTTGTTTGAATTATACTCTTACTGCTTCTGTGCCCTTCATCATACTCAGCAGCTCTCACAGCCACAGTACCATAGTGCAGGGATACTTGAGATGGTTCTTCATTGTGAAATTTAGGTAAGGGAGGAATTATAGTAACTACTATTTCTATGGTCTTCCTTTCCCTTTCCCTTACCTACCAGAGAGTGTTTCTTGCCATGTTCCCTCCAACGTTATTATCAGCTCTCTCACAGAGGAAGACAGAAAAGCAAATGGGTTAACTGTCAAAAGAAGAAACATAAGAAGTTTCAAGAGATAGAGATGGGAAAAAAACATAGCAAAAGAGGAAGCTGAGCTTCCAGATAATTGTATGCAGAGTGAAATTGGCATCTGACACAAGCATGAATATGCTAAAAAGACAGTATTAGATGAATGTAAGAGAGAAGTTAATCCCATATAATACCAATATTTCATCTAATGCAAAAAGTCCTGATAAGACAATAATGCAATTAACAGCTATTATTAATTGCATGGCTAATTTGTATTTTGTCTAAGTAAAATTTTTTAGAAATTGTACTTGTTGCACATAATCCTCTTTTCTTGGTAGTCAGATTTTTATTTGTTTTTTTACTTTGGTTTTCCCTAATATTTCTTATTTCTTTTTAACTATCCTTATTTTTTTCTATTTTCAGCTCTGGCCATTTTAACTTTGTCTTTCTTTTTTTTTTATTCCATGTTTTCCTTACCAATTTATTTTTTCCCTTCTTTCTCTTCAGTCACTTCTTCTTTTCATCTGTCACTTCCTTTGTCCTAGTCTTTCTTCAATCTGTTGCTTAGAACTTCCATTCCTCTACTCCTTTTCATATTGAAAAAGGTTCAGAAATTAACTAGAATGCCTGGAGACAAGGACTTAGCATTTACAGATTAAAGAACAAGGTGCTGAAACAGATGCAGAGAACTAAAATTACAGACAGTTTGTCCTAAAACCAGGAACCAAAAGTATATCTTAACATTTAGTATGCTACGTAAAACAAAAAATAAACCCTCTGTGTGGATCCTTAGGAACTGAAAGCAGCAACATCCCTAAACTAGCCAGTAAGGGAGTTTGTATTTCTTTTCATTCAATTTGTATATGTTTTAATTCAGTAAATCAAAGGAAGTTATACGAAAATAGCTGCATCACTGTTGTCCTTGCTACCACTCATGAGCCAGAGGAACATCCAGACTCCTTAAAGTATGTAAATATTCTGAGGATGTATTCTCTTCCACACTCATTGTTTGTCATTACAGAAGCCAGATGACCTGCGCTAGCCTGTAGCCAGTCTTACTATCCAGTTAACAAAGTTTCAGGAGTGAAATGCAGAGACCTGTGATGGAATACAAACATTCATACCCCAATTAGCTGGAAAGTCTGTGCATAAGATGTGGATGGGAGTAAACTTTACATTCAAACATATCAGTGGCATTCTGGGGACCTGGTAGCACTGTCAACAAACCTTCCCACTGCTCTCTATGGTTTTAAGTCAGGCCTTACAAGAGACAGTCTACCAAACGTGCAGAAAAAAGCTAGAAAGAAAATGCTTATTCTCTTTAAACGCGAGCATAGGAAAAAGAAATCTGGTATCTGAGAGTTCTATCTAGAAGACAGAAGCAGAGCCAAATCCTGTGGCCAGCTGTCACTACTGAACTTGTTTTTCCTTGACAAATCTTAGTCAAACTCTGGAATTTATTCTATCAGCAGGTGGAAGTTGTTGGCAGGGGCTGTGTTACAGAACCACTTACTTAGTAAGGATCTGAAGACCTAATGTAACAGGAAGACTAAGTGCATGACCATGCACTAGATTACAAGATCTGAGCTCTGACTTCCGGGGTGACAGAAAATATCACTGAATGGGAACATACCTAGGTCCAAAACCCAGTGAACCCCTGGAGAACCATTAAATTCCAGGAAGATGCTTTTCTTTTGGAATCAACTCAAAGATAGCATCAAATAATGCCCTGAATTGTTCCTAGTAGGATATATTGTCTCCGTTTAGGTTATTGTGCACTTCTGGTTACAGATGTCAAATAAAGAAGCAAGCCTAACTGAAAATTGCTAAATAGTAAATTACATGCCATTTATAAACACCTGATTATGCTGAGATTGTTACATAATTTTCCATTTTCAATGACAGTACAGTAAAACAATTAAGAAGAATCAACACTAAGTTCAGAAAACAAGTTTTTCTCATTTAATGTAGTATTAACTATACCAAAAATACTAGGAAGTAGAAATATGTAGGTAACAAAAAATATAGCACACAGTCTAGATCCCAGAAGCAAGCAAAAACAAGCTCAGGAGGGGGTGGCTGGGGGGGGAGACACCTATAGTAATTAATTTATACTGCTATGGTCAAGTTAAATAAAGATATTGGCCAGGCTAAAACAGTGGCACTGAGACTTACACGGTGCTTAAGACGATGTAAAATGATTCCAGGGTCAATGGTATCTGGAGAAGATGTTAAACTGTGTAAAATGAGCCATGAAAGGACACTGTTAACAGCCTGAAGATGAAGAACGTTGCAAATGTTTTCAAGGGCAATGTTGGCAGAGCGCTCCCATTTTAAATTAGCACTATTATCAGGAGATAATAGGTATGGAAGTGAATCCCTACCTGTGTTGTAAAAACTTTTTTCCAGCACCTCTGTAGGAAAATTAAATAGTTCTGTTTACTGATAAGTCTTTAAATTATTAAATAGATTATAACACTTAAATTTCAAAGGTTAATATAACTGTAACTATAAATCTATAAGGTATTACCCCCACTACAGGAAAATAAAAATTAACACATTACTAAGTAAAGATAAGACAAAACTGAGAGCAAATGACAGCATCACATAGTAGAAATACAGGACAAATTCTTCGTTCATAAAATGGCTTAAAATAAATATTATAGAGTGCTGTTGCAAGGAAAACATAGTTTTACATTAGAAATGCAAAAAATGTCAAAGTAAATAAAAGTTTTAGCATTGCTAACAGCCTTTTGTGGGTGATAAAAATTCTATATGGGATACAATCTCTTTCCTAATAGTAACTGAAATAATAAAATCTGGTGTGTATGTTTTAGTTGTCACTATTTCCAGCATCATGAATGATGTTTCCACAAAAGCCCCAGGTATTTTCGCACAGTAGTTTAAAAGAAGATCAAGTAACTCCATGTTAAGGACATAATCTCAGACATATCTTGATTTAAATGGGTTAAATTCTACCTGTGTTTTTTCTTTGAGTCTTTACAATTAGGATCTTTCATTGGCTTAGAGCTCTCTCAGTGGAAAGATGAGGAACCAGGGATTTTATCATAATTTAAGCCGTCTGGGCTGACTACACAGCTCATGACTATCCAATGTCACGAGCCTTATCTCGACTATTCAGGACAGCATTACAATCTGAAAATGGTGTTTATTTTAATTATTAGAACAATAATTCTCTCTCTCTTTTTAACAGACAGAACAGTATAATAGCTTCCCCAGGGACATGGTGGAGTCCCATCACTGGAGATTTTCAAGATATGTCTGGAGAGGATGCTAGATAATCTCATCTAGGCTCTCTTTCCCACAAAAGGTTGGACCTGATGATCTTTCGATGTCCCTTTCAACCTTCATCCTTTTCAACCTGAATTTTTTAAAAAACTTTAATGAAAGGCTGATAGATGACTTTCAGAATTCAGCTTCCCCAGTGTGAATTGATTCAGACACTAAAAATCACTAGAGTTTGAAAATCTATAGCATAAATGCCTAGAAAAAAGTAATCCAGAACTTAATCTACACACATAAGTCTGAAAACTTCAGTCTTTTCTTAGCTGCATATTCTCACCTACAGTGTTTGAAGAAAATATGGGGTTTGATTATTTTTTCCAGAAACAAAGCAAATTACTGTTCCTACAAAGAATTCTGTAATATCAGTGTCAAAGTGGCCAAATCATAGTCAAATCTCTAGAAAGGTTAGAAAATTTTATATGAGACAATCAATACTAGTAGAGCAAAAGTTAATATTTAAGCATTCATAAACAGGAATCTAAAAAGAATATTAAATATAGTGCATTGTGATGAGTTGACCTTGGCTGGCTGTCAGACCCCCACTCAGATGCTCTCTCATTCTCTCTCCTGAACAGGGCAGAGAGAGAAAATAAGATGGAAAAGCTCAAGTGTTGAGATTAAGACAGAGGGATCACTTACGAATTACTGACACATGCAAAACAGGGAAAAAATAATTTAATTTATTGCTAATAAAAATAGATTTGTATCATTAGAAACAAGGATAAATTAAAATAAGAGTTTCATTCCATCCACCCCCTTCTTCCCAGGCTCAACTTCACTCTTTCATTCCTGACTGCCCTACTTCCTCCCCACAAATGGTGCACAGGGTTGTGGAACAGGGTAGTTACAATCCGTTCAAAACAGTTTTTATCTACCCCTCCTTCCTCCTTATGCTCTTCCTCTGCTCCAGCTTGGGCTCTGCACAAGCCACAGTTTATTCAGGATATATCCACCTGCTCCAGCCTGGGGTCCTCCACAGGCTGCAGTGTGAATATCTGCTCCACTGTGCCCCTCTCCGTGGGCTGAAGAGGAATACCTGCTCCACATGAGTCTCGCCAAAAGCTACAGCGAAATACCTGCTTCTCCATGGTCTTCCCCACTGGCTGCAGGGGAATCTCTGCTCTGGCACCAGGGCTACCTTCTTTCTCATCTTCTCTGAACTGTGTGTTCATGGGGTTGTTTCTTTCATAATTTTTCCCTCAATCCTCACTGCCTGTGCAGAATTTTGCACTTTGTTAAGCGCATTTTCCCAGAGGCACTACCATCTTGGGTGATGGGCTCAACTGTGTTCCACAGTAGGTCTGTTTTGGAGTCCGTTGGAACCCTGTCCAGTGTATGGTAGCCCCTGCCCTTTTCTCACATGGGTCACCCTGCAGCCCCCCTGTGACCAGCCCCTTAGCACCTCCACACAAGTGTCCATATTGAACCAAGTATACAAGGCTTTGCTACTTTTTTCATGTGGTAGATTTGTGTATGGGTGTGGATACAATCATAATATTTGAATTGAGGCTTGTTTATAGTCCACTTATTGGGTATAAAGATCACATGAACATAAACCCAAAGCAAGAAGTGTTGATATTCAAATGAAAATAATAAAATCCTCTCTTTATAAGTGTGATAATAGATATGAGGGGAAGACCCTGAGGAAGTAATGAACATCATTTCCCACTTCTGTGATCTCTAGAGACAATGGGAATAAAAAAAGTAATCTTGGAAATTTTGTGTAAATAAGTATTTACCATAACAATACATTTATATTATACACTTTCACACATAAGTGCTTTATATGATTAATATCTTGGGATGTGAAAAATCTGCTTTTCACAGATAAAGATCAGCAGTGTTGGCTTTTCTTAATGATGTCTGGATTTACATGATATTCATGCTTTATTAGTACAGTAACAGCATTTAATACAGCCATCTATCACTGAATTCTCAGTCTTGCAAACTTTTATTCAGGTACCTAATCTTACTAGTGAAAAGAACGTTGTTGAATAATAAAGATAAGCACACAGAGAAATTGTGAATGTCCCATCCCTGGCAGCATTCAAGTCCAGGTTGGACGGGGCTTTGAGCAACCTGGTCTGGTGGAAGGTGTCCCTGCCTAAGACAGGGAAGTTGCAACCAGGTGATCTTTAAGGTCCTTTCCAATCCAAACAATTCCAAGAATCTGTGATTCATGTGACTGCAACACCAGGCCTGCCATACAGATTTTAACTTAGAATAGATAGAAGTCAATACAGAATACATATGGTAAGTTTCTGGACTTTCTCTGAACCCATAATGATTCAGATATGCTAGTTATAATAACAAGTAATTGTGAGATTAGAACAAGTGTATGTTTTGTCTCTACTAGCATTGGTCTTTGTGAGAAAGCTTAATAGCATTTTTGGTGAGTAAAGGTTTAGTAACAATCGTTTTATAATTTTGTTATTTCTGACTCTTTAATGTCAGAATCAATTTACCAATCTTCATGCCTTTTGTCTGTCTTAATAAACTACATCTCACCTGATACCCTCAGTTCCTTGTATCAAGCCAACAGAATAAGGAAAACATCAAATGCAGGGTTTATGATAGAAATGCTGACAAACCATTAAATACACTGATGCTGTTGGGCATCTCTCTTTTTCTTTTAGAGATTCTCAGTAATAATTTGTCCTGTGCCAAATGGTATTACAATAGAAAACAAATCTATTCAATCTGAAATGTGTTTGTTTAGATTTCAAAAGACAATTTGATATCAAGACTGCGAAGGAAGCAAATTAAACCAAAAGATAAAATCACATCAAGGCAACTAGTTTGCTGTCCTTTCTACTTTTATGCTATGTGATGTTATAGGTAAGCCCAAAGCAATATTATTGATTGGAACTAAGAGCTTTACAGGTGTTTAGATTCTGGAGTAAGTACACCTCCAGTTATTTTATTCCAAGTTTTGAGATCTGAAGGATGTTTGGAGGCAGAAATGCATTATCCAAACCTTCCTTGATTGAGTCAAAGTCAGTAAAGATCTAATAATAGAACAGAATGAATAAAAGTCATAAAGGTCTGAAAAATTTTGTTTTTTCCTACTATTTGTAGTCTCTTCAGCTGTCACTTCCTAGCAGATAGGTTTTGTGTATCAGTTTGAACTCTCGTCTGTAAAGTAACGATGTGCTGCACTTTGTGCTGTGGTTCCACTTATGCTGTGCCAGCCCCATTCATCTGTCATTACTCCAGGTCTTCCTTTCCCTATCCTATTCACTAGTATTTCCAGACACAGCTCAAGCTGCAGTTCCTCCAGTCTGTGCATGCTAAGTGCACAAAGCACAAAGCACCTGTACCAAAACACCAGGACACCAAAAGACAAAGAAACAATCAATAAATTTTTCCTCTCATGGAGACACAAAAAGTTAGTGTCAGGTTTTCTAATCTCTTAAATGTGAAACACTACTGACAGAAACATCTAAAATAGTATGCAAGCATTGTACTGAGAGTTTGATTAATTCTACTGCATGGATAAACAGAAACTGTGAAAACGGTGCTAGCGTGCAATTCAAAGGCCCTATTCCTATTACTGGAAAGCACTTTATTATTACTTTTTGGCTGAGCCAGTGGAATTTCACTGACCTGAGGGACCATCATTTCATTCAGCTGAAGAATGGTTTGAAAGAACCATTTATTTCCTAAATGAATTTTTCTTCGTTCCCAATGATGACCAAAAAAAAGAATAGTAATTTTACACACACGGGAGCAGTATTACAGCTCACACCTTTCTTGTGAACATGCATGTCCTTATCACGAATCATCCTACGTTTAATAATTTTTTGAAGTCCAAACTCCTAGAATTTTAAGAAAAATAAATCTTTAATGCATTTATTTATTTGCTTGTTTATTTATTTATTTACTTATTTATAATGAAATAGGTGCAAAGGAGATGCTGGGAGTGGGAAGAAGAGCTCTCATGCATCTCAAATATTAGCAATTTTTAAAAAAATGAAATCTCAGAAGTTGGACACTTCCTAACACTCTTATAACTTGATATTTTCAAATTATAGTTAAATTTATAAAAATAGTTAAAATTATAGTTAAATGCATCTCAACTACAAAATAAAAATTTGGGAATATGTCTGGAGAGAAAAAATTATAAGCATGGGTTATAAAAATATTTTAAAATTAAATTATATTTTAAAATTAAATTGTATTTAACATAGTTTACATGTCCATTGTAAAGTTTCATGTAAATAAGTTTCATATGTATTACTGGCATTGTTAGGATTATTCTTAAAATAATCGTGCTTGCTTCCTTAAAATGTATTAGAAATTAATGATTTCCTCTGACTCTTTAATGAAGGTGCGATTCTAATTATATTGACTTACTATGTAAATTAGTTCTAAATTACTCGGTTTATTAATAACGTATTTGGAGTTGCAAAATAAATGTCATTTAAATTACATTAAACATGCTTACAGTTTTGAGCTTTTACAGAATATGCATATTTAATTATGTCACAAATTAACAGATTGTTTTACTGATTAAAACACTATTTCTTGTAAGATGATTTAAAGATTTGCAATGTGGTACAGATGTAGGCACTTTTCTTATATCAAAGCTAATAGGAAAAAATATCTATAAAGTTCATTTTCACTTCAAAATGTAAATTAAGTTACACTAATTTCCCCCTTGAATTTCAACCTGTAATCATATTAAATTAATATATGGTCCTTCCTGCTTTTCTGAACTACATTTTCTGATGCAAACTTGTTTATAGTGTGTGAATTAACAGTTTCTAACCATGTTGCATATTATTTTGACATTTAAGAATAAAATATATGGGATTAAATTTTTTTCAAACCTTCAAAATGTTTGAGTTGCATTTGAAGATTTCAAAATGAGGACAAATTATATGTCAATGTAATAAATACAGTTCAAAATGAAAAATTAATTATCTTCTATTTACTTATAAAAATAGAAAAAGGAGATAATAGTAATTCTTCCTATTTCTATTGTAGTTTCTTTTTCAAAATTTGAACATAATATATAAATATTAAGTAAACATTTTGATTATATTCCCATTTTCAAAAGCCATAGAAAATGTTAAAAGAGGTTAAGAAAATTCTTTAACGCTTCTCTGTCAACTAGTAGCGTAAGTGACATTAAATGTCCAACCTTTTTAATCATTAGGCCATAGAATCATAGAATAGTTAGGGTTGGAAAGGACCTTAGGATCATCTAGTACAAACCCCCCTGCCATGGGCAGGGACGCTTCACCCTAGACCATGTCTAGGCTCCAAGGCTCTGTCCAACCTGGCCTTGAACACTGTCAGGGATGGAGCATTTATCACTTCTTCGGGCAACCTGTTCCAGTGCCTCACCACCCTCACAGTAAAGAAATTCTTTATATCTAATCCTATGAACTTATAGGGTTATATAAGTTATATACTTATATCTATGAACTTCCCCTGGTTTACTTTGAACCCATTACCCTTTGTCCTATTGCTACAGTCCCTGGCGAAGAGTCACCCATACAAATGTTCCCTCAGAAACAGGACAACTTCCCTCTGGTATATGCAGACAAGGTTGCACTTTACATGTTTGAATCTTTTCCAGTAATAAATCTAAATATTTCGTATATATTCCCTTAACCCTTGCTCTGCCTGTAACATGGAATGTCTTAGTCCTGCACAGATATTCTCTGCAAAGTAGGTTCTATGCAGTGTGAACTGCTGCAGGGAAGTTTCTGGAGTAGCTCACAAAGAATAAAGCTCAACATATGCAAATCTTTTATAAACAAAGCCATAGTTTCAGTACCCCTATCTTATTTTATGGGTTGTGGATGACTTCTTTGCTGCTTTTTATAAATATGTTTTCAGAAAGTAGCTATATTATATTGAAATGGAAATTAAAATTTAATTAATTTCCTTTAATTAGGAATTAAAGTGAAAAGTCTATTACACATATCTGCATGAAACCAAGCGAGTTCGTCATGGTAAGTACTATTACAACACATGACTAATGAAGGCAAAATTAGAAGACCAGAATAAAATTCTGGTGAAATTTTATTTCTACTTTCAAAGCAAATGGAAGAGGCCTTACAAAGCTTTCGTATCTCCATTACTAACATTAATGCAGAGCTGATGAGAATTATTCAGCTATTATTCTGGAGCACGAAAGTGACAGACTAAATCTGCTTTCCTCCTGTCTCGCAAAATGTGTTTCAGTCCCCAATTCCTCCCATTTCTAAAACCTCTTCGGTCCCCTGATGTATATGTGATTCTGGTGGTAAATAATGGAAAGTTTAGTCAGGGCATGTCTCACTTAGTGTCAAACAGCTATTCAGTCTGCCCGCTTTTCTAGGTTAGCTAACCCTGTTAATTCCCCCTTTTTTAGCTAAAAGCTAATTATGTTACCCAGGCATGGTCAGACATGCTTGTTCTGAGGAGATGAATGCCTGCCTCTTAAAGAGAACAGCACGGAAATTAAGGTTTAGGAAAACAGACACCTATTTTGTGCACCGTGTTTTGGAAAAATAGTCTCATGATAAAAACAATCATGCACAATGTGGGAAAACCTGAGCTTTCCCCCTACGTTTGAGAGTGTTTGAAGAGCCACAGCAGAATAGTGATCTGAAGATCTCAACAGCACTCCCTTGAATTCAGTTTACAGTAGATGACTACTGAACAAAGAGCAAAAACATTCTCAGCAGTGAAACATAGACAGACCTCTGTGACCACGCAAATGACTGACTTATGTATTACATAATAACTGTGCTCTTTCTTAGTGGTTTTGCCTTTGGTTGGAGGTTTTTGGTTTTGTTTTTTTTTTTTTCTGTTTGGTTTGGGTTTGGGGGTTTTGGGGGTTTTTTTGGCTCCGTGATACCTGGGTATTTTAAAAGGCAAATTCAGTGTCAGGTAAAGGCAAATTCAGTGTCAGGTAAAAACAACGCTGAATTGAATTTTTCCATTTTCAGAAGGAATTGCCTCAATTAAGTAGATTATTATGTGAAAGATAGGCAGTGCTGCCACTATGCTGTTTTATTATATTGCCCTATTTGACATTTCTCTTCAGAAGGTGACTCATCCTATACATGCCTACAGGACCATTCTGACATATATATGTTCCCAGTAGCCAATGGAGAGTGGATGCCTCCTTTCTTGGACATTACAGGGAATTTAGGTGGTTACCTAAAAGGTAAAATGAATCACGCCCACTTGGGAACACATCTAACATTTTTGTTAGGCAATGAGCAATGATTACTTCAACTACTCACCTAAAACTGGATTCCAAGATTCTTCAAGTTACAGCAACATAGATCTTCTTACTCTGTGTTTAAACCAAGAGAAAGACAGGTTTATATAAAATTGCTTTTTAACTAGAATCTCACTAATTACATCTGCAAAATTACTGCTGCAAGATTTCGGTGAGAATAGATAGAAAGTACTTAAGCAAGCTGAGGAGTAATTGGGAGATCTATATACAGACAGAATAGAATCAGTAGAACTATTGAGGCAATTTTGGAAAATTTTTTCATTTTCGCATTATTAAATGAAGTAAAACTAAACTTCAAAGTGTTGCCCAATTAATTCATGTTTTAAGTTAGGGTCATTTTAGATTTCTTTTTTTTTTATAATATCTAATTTCACCTCTTCCTTAATAGTTTTAGGTGTTGATCACACCACACTAAAAAATCTTGGTGTGAAACTCCCATGTAAAACTAACCTAAACGTCAATAACCTGTATTTCTATCTGTGTATCTGTTTTGTGTGGTTGATACTGTTATGCACATTTTAGCTGCCAGGTGACAAGATGCTCAGAAATGGACGCTGCTTTTTTTCAAAGTGGAATTTTTCCTTAATATGTCTTTGCTAAACTACTATTCAGCAGACTTCACAATGGACACAATTGGACTTTAAAACTTACGTAATTACATGTATATTATTAGAATACTATTTCAACAAGTGCCAGGCCACAAAATTTTATGCACCTTAGACTGCATTTTTTGGACAGGCTATCAAAATAATTATATTCTATTGTGAATTGATTATCAGAATCAACACAAGTAAAATGCCTTCTAAGGCAGTTATTCTTTTAACTTCTGAAATCAATCTTGCTCAGCATTAGACTGCTTATGGCATGTACCCTTAATCACTGACACAGAAACGCTGCGTAGACTTCTCACTTCGAAGTGTTAAGTGAGAAGCATGATGAGAATAGCTTTCCTTGAAAAGATGGCATATCAGTGTTTTCTGAAAATAAGCATATTGACTGTGAAAGGACAAAGCAGTGATCTAAAAATGGCATTAGACAGAATCAAGGAAGAAAACTGATTTATAACATATTTCCCAAAATAGGCAGACCCCAAGGGAAGGCTATAGAATGTGGATCTTCTTTGGCTTCTGTCACTTCATTCATTCAAACTAACCATAACAATTACACAATAAGGCACAGGAAAAATCCCTCCACCTGTGAATCTCTAGAAGATATAGTTTCTCTTATACTAGTCCCCAAAATTATGGTATAAGGAGCAAAGCCAGAGTCTGGGACAGGCATTGAATGCAGTTGACTCCAATTGGTCTACAATGAATGGGATATAAAATGATTTTTAACTGATCCCTGAAAAATATAAACATAATATAAAATGTATATTTAGCTTTCAGGGGTTTATGTTTGATTGCTTGCCTTTTTTTTTTTTTAATCTAATTCTATCCTAGTTACTGTATAGGCTCTAGCACTTTGAGTACATTTGTTGTAACTAGTTTGGTGCAAAGATTAAGTTACACACATAGCTTCACAGCTTATTGGAAGTAGTCACTCACTATTTCTCCAGCACAGATGCAGGCTTTGCAATCACACATGGGATACCATTCCCCAGTATTACAGGGTACCCAAGCTGTGTCCTTCATAACCTTTTAAACATTTCTTTGCACTCCTTGGTTTTCTCTCTTCGTTCTAACACAAAAGCTCAGTTAGCTCAAGGGACTGGTCCTGGAATATAGAATCATTTGTTTTCAAATGGCCTTCTTGCTGTTCAGTGGTCTGACTGAAACAAACCAGTGGCTGAAATTCAATTCCTGCTGCACAATTGTTCCACAAAAAGTAAAACTATCATCAGTTTCTTCAGAGGGATTAGGCATATCCTTACAGCCACTGTTAACATTGAGATATTTTTCTGTTAAGCAACTTGCAATACTATTTCCTTTTTTGTAGTAATCTCTAAATACCTGGAGCACTACAGCCATAAGAAATATTGCCAATCTTTCAAGCACTACTCTTTTAATTATTATAAATCTTATATTAATTATCAGACAGTCCCAGATTAATATTTGTATGCATGAAACAGAGAGACCATAAAGAATGACAACCAGGCTTATTTCTGTGTTTTTATTATCAAGAATACTTTTAGCATTATGCCTCAGCATACCACCTATTTCAAAGACAGAACCGAGGTCCCTCCTTCAGAGCCAGTTGTAAGTCTTAAGGAGCAGTGTAGCTGCTGCACCTCTTGCTAGAGTTTCAATAGGCTGTTCCTCCAGCACAGCCAAGGTTTACAGTCTCTATCACAACACTGGGCCCTAAGGACACTACTGGAATGCTTCAGTCATCTAACCAGAGTTTTTCGCTAGTGCTGTCCAAGGGTCTTCATGCATTTGGCTGCCTAGCTAGCTGCTACTCTGGAAGGGTGTGGGGTCTCCTGTATATCCATGCCATGTCTATCAGATCCACGTCAATTTCTCAGATACCTTAGATATTTACAATAGCATTCAAAATAACTATTTTTAAGTATCAGAATCCTATCTCATCTGACTTACTTTTCATTTGAGGTTTTTTTTCAAAAAAGTGGTTCTTATATGGTCTTTCTTTGCAATCTCTCTGTTTTTATATTACTCTTGAAATGTTAGGTTTTTGGGTTTTTTTGCTGTGAGCTTCAGCTTGGGTTTGGTTTCTAAACAGAAAAAAAAAAATCCTCTTGAAGTTTAGGATGAAAAAGGATGGCCACTGTGCTGGCATTATATGTATACAATTTGTACTTATATATCTTACATATAGAATTTATATTACAAATTATTATTTGTAATATAAATTGTTTTCAAATTTTTCTTTGTGTTTAGTTTTAAGTTAGTTTGTCTGCACAGTTCCTGAGGGCTCATATTGCTTAATCTAGAAATGTATTAACAGTTCGAAGTTCATTTGGCTTCAACAATGAAGTATATATCTTGAAGGCAATTTATCATACATGGGCTTACAGATTTCTAGATTTTTCTGTTGATAAGTTACAGAGCATAAAACATGCAATGAAAAATTACTTCAGTGTGACTTTTGAACTATTCTGTCAAAACACCTTATCACTCAGCTACTGGAAGTAGCTTTGCTGCTGTGAATTAGCTATTCTTTTCTCTCTTCTTCCTCTTAAAGTTTCATGAAGTGAAAGGGTGAATGTTGCCACATTCATCATGATCAAAGAAAGGGTCAAAAGCTTAATATAATATACAACGTGAGATACATCAGAGTGCCAAGTACTATTTTAGCAATGTTAAAAGGAAATAATTTTCAATCGCTTAAGTACAGGATAGAAACAATTCAGTAACTAGATAGCACTAGATAGCCTGAAAGTACATGTGTTTGACTTCTGTTCTCGCTAATTTCTGAACTTAGGGGTTGTGTCTGATAGACTCAAAATCCTCTATATATTACTCACTGTTTACATACTTATGCGACATGAGCTGATTTTGATTGTGTTTGGGTTTTTTTTTTTTGATGATTCACAAGGCAATTAACATAAGTAACACAGGCATGTTATTTTTCATACTTAGAATCATAGAACCATAGAATCATAAGGGTTGGAAAGGACCTTAAGATCATCTAGTTCCAACCCCCCTGCCATGGGCAGGGACACCTTGCCCTAAACCATGTGGCCCAAGGCTCTGTCCAACCTGGCCTTGAACACCGCCACGGATGGAGCATCCACAACCTCCCTGGGCAACCCATTCCAGTGCTTCACCACCCTCACTGTAAAGAGCTTCTTCCTTATATCTAATCTAAACTTCCCCTGTTTAAGTTTGAAGCCATTACCCCTTGTCCTACCACTACAGTCCCTAAGGAAGAGTCCCTCCCCAGCATCCTTGTAGGCCCCCTTCAGATACTGGAAGGCTGCTATGAGGTCTCCACTCAGCCTTCTCTTCTCCAGGCTGAACAGCCCCAACTCTCTCAGCCTGTCTTCATATGGGAGGTGCTCCAGCCCTCTTATCATCCTCGTGGCCCTCCTCTGGACTCGCTCCAACAGATCCATGTCCTTTTTATGTTGAGGACACCAGAACTGTACGCAGTACTCCAAGTGAGGTCTCACAAGAGCAGAGTAGAGGGGCAGGATCACCTCCTTTGACCTGCTGGTCACGCTTTTTTTGATGCAGCCCAGGATATGGTTGGCTTTCCGGGCTGCAAGCGCACACTGCCAGCTCATGTTAAGCTTCTCGTCAGCCAACACCCCCAAGTCCTTCTCTGCAGGGCTGCTCTCAATCTCTTCTCTGCCCAACCTGTAGCAGTGCCTGGGATTGCCTCGACCCAGGTGTAGGACCTTACACTTGGCTTGGTTAAACTTCATAAGGTTGGCACTGGCCCACCTCACAAGCGTGTCAAGGTCCCTCTGGAAGGCATCCCTTTCCTCCAGCGTATCAACTGAACCACACAGCTTGGTGTCATCGGCAAACTTGCTGAGGGCGCACTCAATCCCACTCAGTCCATGTCGCCGACAAAGATGTTGAACAGGACCAGTCCCAACACCGATCCCTGAGGGACACCACTCGTTACAGGTTTCCAACTGGACATCGAGCCATTTACCACAACTCTTTGCGTGCGGCCATCGAGCCAGTTTTTGATCCACTGAGTGGTCCATCTATCAAATTGATGTCTCTCCAATTTAGAGACAAGGATGGCGTGCGGGACAGTGTCGAACGCTTTGCACAAGTCCAGGTAGATGACGTCAACTGCTCTGCCCTGTCCATCAGTTCCGTGGCTCCATCATAGAAGACCACCAAATTGGTCAGGCAGGATTTCCCCTTAGTGAAGCCATGTTGGCTGTCACCAACCACCTCCTTGTTTTTCATGTGCCTTAGCATGTTTTCCAGGAGAACTGTTCCAAGATTTTGCCAGGCACAGTGGTGAGGCTGACTGATCCGTAGCTCCCTGGGTCTTCCACCTTCCACCCTTCTTGAAAATGGGGGTTATATTACCCTTCTTCCAGTCATTGGGAACTTCACCTGACTGCCAGGATTTTTCAAATATGATGGACAGTGGTTTAGCAACTTCATTCACCAGCTCCTTCAGGACCCGCGGATGGATTTCATCAGGTCCCATGGACTTGTGCACGTTCAGGTTCTTAAGATGGTCTCGAACCTGATCCTCTCCTACAGTGGGCCGAAGGTCTTCATTCTCACAGTCCCTGCATTTGCTTTCCAAGACTTGGGTTGTGTGGTCAGAGCATTTGCTAGTGAAGACTGAGGCAAAGAAGTCATTAAGAACCTCAGCCTTCTCCAAATCCATGGTAGCCAGTTCTCCTGATAGCTTCCGGAGAAGGCCCACGTTGTCCCTAGTCTGTCTTTTATTTGCTACGTATCTATAGAATCCTTTCCTGTTATCTTTTACATCCCTTGCCAAACTTAATTCTAGCTGGGCCTTAGCTTTCCTAACCTGGTCCCTAGCTTCCCGGGCAATGCTCCTGTATTCTTCCCAGGCCGCCTGTCCTTGCTTCCACCTTCTATAAGCTTCTTTTTTCCCTCTAAGTTTCCTCAGCAGCTCCTTGTCCATCCATGGAGGTCTCCTGGCCCTCCTGCTGCACTTTCTTCTAGTCGGGATGCAGCACTCTTGAGCACGTAGCAGGTGATCCTTGAATATCGACCAGCAGTCTTGGGCCCCCCTGCCCTCTAGGACTGTATCCCATGAAACCTTACTAAGGAGGTTCCTGAAGAGGCCAAAGTCTGCTTTCTTGAAGTCCAGGGCAGTGAGCTTGCTGCATGCTCTTCTCACTGTCCTGAGGATCTCAAACTCAACCATCTCGTGATCACTAGAGCCAAGGCTGCCCTGGAGCGTCACATTTCCAACCAGTCCCTCCCTGTTGGTGAGCATGAGGTCAAGCATGGCACCTCTCCTCGTCGGCTCCTCTATTGCTTGAAAGAGGAACTTGTCTTCCACACAATCGAGGAACCTCCTGGATTGCTTGTGCCGGGCCGTACCGTCCCTCCAACAGATGTCAGGATGGTTGAAGTCCCCCATGAGGACCAGGGCCTGCGAGCGTGAGGCTGCTCCTATCTGTCTGTAGAGCGCTTCATGCACAGAGTCCTCTTGATCAGGCGGCCTGTAACAGATCCCCACCATAATGTCCCCCATTGCTGTTTTCCCTTTGATCCTGACCCACAAACACTCTGTTACCTCATCACCCGTCCCCAGACAGAGTTCCATACTCTCTAGCCTATCACTGACATAGATAGCAACGCCCCCTCCCCATCTGCCTGGCCTGTCTTTTCTAAACAGCCTGTAACCTTCCATTCCGACACTCCAGTCATAGGAGCCATCCCACCATGTTTCCGTGATACCAATGGCATCATATTCCCGTAGCCTTGCACACATCTCTAATTCCTCTTGCTTGTTCCCCGTACTATGGGCGTTTGTATAGAGGCACCTTAGCCGAGCTCCAAATGAAGCCGACTCAATGGCTGGGGCAGCTGGAACATCTCTACATAGCTCCAAGCACTTATTACAGGTGCTGGCAACTGATCAGGAGTGTTGGGATGGATCAATGCTCCCCTCCCCCAACACATCTAGTTTAAAGCTGCCTTGACCAGCCTGGCAAGCCTCCTACCAAAACAGCTCTTCCCCTTCTTTGTCAGACCAGCTCCACCAGCCTCCAGTAGATCTGGCCTCCCAAATGGAGCCCCATGTTCTAAATAGCCAAACCCCTGACTATGGCACCACCATTCTAACCATTTATTAACCCGCCAAACGCGCCTAGCTTTTTTAAGGTCCTCCCCTTTGTCCTGGAGAATCGATGAAAAAACTATCTGAGCTCCAGAGCCCCTAACCACCTCTCCCAAGGCTCTGTAGTCCTTCTTAATGTTCTCCAGGCTACTGCTGTCTATATCTCTAGCACCCACATGGACCACTAGGAGGGGGTAATAGTCAGCAGGACTTACTAGAGCAGGCAGCCTCTCAGCAACATCCCTGATCCGAGCCCCTGGCAGGCAACACACCTCCCTCGAGACTGGATCAGGCTGGCAGATGCGTGCCTCTGTGCCTTTCAAAGTAGAGTCCCCTACTACTATGACTCTCCGCTTTTTCCTGGAGGCACCAGTAGTGATCCTCTTTACTGCTGCATCAGCAGGATGCTCATTAGGTGTGGTGGGTGCTTTCTCATTAGCCCCCTGCAGAACCGCGAAGCGGCTCTGGGTGGGGACATCAGATTTAGGCGGAAGCCCCTTGCCGTTAATTGTCCTTTTCCTCCTTTTTTTGTTAGTTTTTCTCGTAACTAATTCCCAGCTTCCTGGGTTCCTGCCCTCCTTCTTTCCTACATGAGCAGTGCTGGACGTTTGCGGCCCCTGCACAGTTTGGGCCTGGAGCAAGCAGCCCAGCTTCCTCTCAGCTTCCCCGGCATCTTTTAGCTCTCCAACAGCCTCCCGCAGCTCAGCCACCTGCTGCAGGAGGACCTCCACCAGGGCTCACCCAGTGCGGCCCTGTCCATCGTGCACCCTCGCCTCAAAAGACCAGTCGAGGCACTCTCTACGCTCCGAGGTCTGTGCCGCAGCCTCCCCTCTCATCGGCTCTGTCTGGGTGCCTACACTGGCCACCGCCGGGGCAGAGCTCCCAGAGCGGGCCCTGGTCCTGAGGCAAGTGCTCACCATCCCGCTCGCATCCCGCTCGCTACCCGCGCAACCTGACGTGCCTCGCCCTGACTGACGCGCCGCACTCCTGGTCGCTCGCGCTCCCTGGGGTGGGTTTTTACCCACTGAGGGCTGGTGCCGTCACTCCTGGCGCCGCCCCCTGTGAGTCAGCTGCTCGCGTCAGCTGAGCTGCCGGCTCCTGGGCAAGTCCTGTCGAGGACTTGAGGCTCCCTCGGTTGCTGTTGCCGCTCCGAACTGAGGCTCCTGGACGCTGTGCTTCCCCCCGCTCCGGTGTTAAAGGCGTCCTCTCTGGAGATACTCACCTCGGCAATTCTAACACACTTCCCTGAATATAGGTGAAAGTAAGATATTGGAACCTATACTGTCCATGTCCATATTGCCCGAATTATTTTTTTAGTTATGTCACTACAAACTTAATACTGATACCGTACTGAATATAAAATCTTTCATTTTTTCTTACTGACTTAGAAAAAAAAGTACATAAGTTATTGGGCTTTGAGAAATACAGCAGGGGTGCAACAAGGTCTTCTGAGAAAGCTATCTACACTCTGTGATTCCAATTTTTAGGAACTTTGAAGAACCCAGGAAGAATGTAATAACTAGTCTGCACGTAGAAGTATTGGAGATCCAAATCTATAATAATTTTCCTTGTAGAATTCTCATTGAAGTCAATGTAGTTTTGAACCGTTATCAAAAGCAGGATTAAGCTTCATTTCATTTCTATCATCTTTTTTGCTCTATAATAATTTCCTTTTTTCTCATTTAACACAAGTACTGAATTTAGACATTTTAAGGGAAAGAAAGGTTAAAAGGTTTTGTTCCTGCAAAGGTTTGGTAAGTGCAAATATCATTATATGTGAATATCAGGATCCTTATTTAGAAGTCTAGAAATAATCAGAGGAGTTATTCAGAATACTTCCTACAGATTGAAGCATTATTACTGCTGTGGAATGACAGTTTAAGGGAGCGCACATTCACACGTCTTGCTAAAAAGGACTGCCTGTCCCTAGGACTTTAGCCAGTCAGTGAAGGGAAGCTCTCTCAATGTCAACAAAGTAGATTTTTCTAACACCGTTTCTTTTCTTCATAGCAAAGTATTTCAAACCTGTAACATGATCAAAATGATGGGGATGCAACACAACTCCAGTATAACTGTTTTCTCAAATAAAAGGCAGTGCCTCAGAAACCTGCTGCCTCCAGTGTTGTTGCATACTATGACACGACATGAACAGGGCAATTGTTGATGATAACTTGTGCAGTAACCTGGAAAAGACAGGATATTGAGCCTTTTTGTGGAAGGTCTATAACTAAAATATTCCATGAATTGAATAATATTACTTTCTATCATCTTAAAACTAATTTGGCTATAGTATTGGTTCCTTGCTTACTGTGGGATATTGTGCAAACTTCTTGTATTTAGGACTTATCACCTTTTTCTCCCTCTCATCTTAGAAGAACGTGAGTTTTTTACTGAATTTTTGGAGCTTCTCAGGAAGGCTAAGTGTACACCAGTGAAATAAAAAGGACTTAGACAGAAGCCACAGCAACTGTCCACACTTTTGATTATTAGCACAGGTCATGGCATATTTTTAGCCCATGCAGACTAGCATTTTCCAGGTTGGGTTAGAACTAATCCTGAGAGGCAATATGAATGTTCTCCCTTATTTGAGGAGGAAAAGAAAATGCAAGCATGATGTATGTATGGGAGCTAAATGGAAATGGGTGCACCATGTTAGCTCGCCCAGAATCAAAGAACACTTCCTGGACCTTATTAATAACTAAAATAAATCTAAATTTTGAGTACCATGTTGCTCATTAGAAAGTATTATTTGTATTCATTTGAAAAGTAAAAGAAGTTGTTGCATAATCTATGATAAATTTCCATATCAGTATCTTATCAGTATTTTCATGCTAATTCTTCAAACTATTTAAAACTAGTTATAATGAAGGAGAATGAATAAAAAGAACTACAACCGCACCAGTTGTATTATTCCTGCAAATAAGCTATTCAATCATTTCATGTTTTTGTTCTCTTGGGAATTTTTTTGCAAACACATGCTGATTTCTATGAGTGTATTCACAATATATTTACTGAAGAGCTGAAATACAGAATACATTTAATGCACACAATATTTACTGCACAGGTGAAACAAAGTACAATTTATATTGTGACTAATGTGGTGTGCATTAGCTCATAAAAGTACAACTAGTGCTTTGTATTAAAAATAATCAAGGATATAGTACAATGAAAAGAATTTATGCATTAAAGAGGAGTGTCATTGTAGCAATGGTTTACTGCCCTTATGTTTTTAACAGTCTACTGATACAAATGCAAATGCACTGATCTGTGTTATGAAAGCTATGTCCTTCTGCCCTTCAATTAAACCTGTGATCCGGTTTATAGTTTATAATGCTAAATTTCAGGTATCACTAATTTCAGAGTCTATTGTTGGAATTTAAAAACTTATTTATTGTAGAAGGAATAAACTGAAAGAGGTTTTCTGTACATTTTCTTTTGTGATAATCTCTTTATTCTCTAGTTGTCATGAAGTTTAAACTTGAATTTAGAATGTGTAGGGTTGAACTGAAAAGCAGGAATTGAACATGAAAGGATGAAAGTTTCTCATTTTTGATGCCTTATTTCCTAAGGAGCTAATGTGATACTCTGCTTGTACATATTTATTTAAAGTATTGCTGACCATTTAAAAAATTATTTTCTGATTCAGCTAATTTGAATTCACTAACAAGGATAAATCAATAGAAAGAGAAGGACTTTTTCACAGCACAGCTCAGCTGGAGACCATTCTTAATAAACTTATTTATGTTGGATTTCCCCATTATGACAATGTTGCAGAAAATGGGATAGAAACCCACAGAATTTTGTATGTTTTGGTAGTAAAAATAGCCTTCTTTCATAAATTCTATGGATGCATTTTAAAAGCATCCACAGATGTGTAAAAGTAAAATGTCTATTACGTTCTGCAGTAGAGGAATCTTTATTCGAGCAAGTTCTAAATAACTTATTTCATAAACCATTGTTTACATGGCAAATAAAATTATCATCTGTGTATTACTTTCTCAATAATTCAAATCATATTTTTTAGGAGGATTTTTTGAAGTTAGAATGTTTACAGCAAGAAGTTCCTCCAGTCAGTATATCTAGCAAGAGAATCACTGTTTTCAGTGCATGGATTTCCATAAATCACTTGCATTTAAGCTGATGAGCAACTTCAGTAGGAATTTAGGACCTAGGGGGATTAACTGTGACTGGAAACATGCGTCTTCTTGCTTAACATTTTGTTTACTTTTCTACAAGGCTTGTTAAGTAGCCTGAGTCTGCACTAATCCTTCAGTATCTACTTTTGACAATTCCTGTCGGAGAAAAGACGAACACAATCGGTGGTATCACTGGCACTCCCCATGAATAACAATCTGTTGCTCCTCTGTTCCTCTATGAGGGAAACTGCTGAAAAACTTAACTGAGTCCATACTAAAGAAATTTAATGCTTTAAAACCCGCATCAGTTTTCCCGTTTCAGATACCAAGTGGTTCTTGTTATTTTTCTGGTTTAATGAGATTCATAAATTCATGTACTTTTAATAAGACTGCAAAAAAATTTGATAAGGATTCGAGAACACAAAAATAATAATAATAATTTAGCCAGTCTTTGGTAGCCAGAAGTTATTACATAAGCTTGTATCTAGGAAGAATTTTAACCTTCCTTACATCTTATGTTTACAAAGCAAATTCTACCTTTTGTTGTCCTACATAACATTTTCTTCACACATAAAAATGTATGTTTAGAAGGAAAGCACATCTTTTCTTGAATCTAAAAATGTATATCTTTTGAAAAGTTGTGAAGCATTTTTACAAAAAAAAAAAAAACAAACCTGCAAGTGAATATTAGACAATTGAAGTGAGGCAGCAGATAAAACAAGGACTCCTCAAAAAGATATGATGGGGCAGCATATAGTAAAGAATGTTCATGTTCCATGGAAAGCAGGAGTATAACAGTTTTGAGATCTATTCTTGAGATCAATATTTTACACTGAACTATGAAACAGAAAAACTATCTCACTGCTGAAGGAAAACCCACAGACACCCAAGGAAATGCAGAGGCTGTATAAAGTGTGAAGATAGATAGAATAAGAGTCAGTATTGTAGTTCCATAAAGCCCACATATTTCTCCCCAGGATAGGCAATCTGTCAAACAGACACCATCATTGAGACTGCATAAATATTAATAAGTTATATGTAAAGGAAATAAATAAACTATGGGTTCAGAATATTTGTGTGAGTCTGCATGGGGAGGACATGAGAATCTCAATAAGGATCTGAATTCTTGACAAGGTATTTTTTGATGAGTCTACTACATCAAAACAACGGAGCATAGAATTAAAAGGAATTTACAGAATTCTCAATTCAGTTATTTTCCTGGAGACAGTATGTCATATGGCCAATTCCATAACATAACCTTCTTCATATTTGAAGTTGGTACCTGTCCCATATTTTGTCCATATTGTGTTTGAAAGGTGATTTAAAGAACTTACTTACTTTTCTCACTATTAAAGATCTCTTTTTTCTCCTACTCTAACATTTGTCATGATTTTTAATTGAATGGGTTAATTCAAATCCAAAACCTTTGGAAACAAAACAGCAATAGACAAGTTTTATCTGTCTGTTACTGATCTCACAGTTGATGTAACACATTTGAGGTAGGAGACCAAGGGAGTGACAGGAAATATGGTGGCAACTGCTAATTGGCCTTACAAGTGGAGAAAGCTCAAGAGCTCGGCCTAAGACTATATGATTAGCTATGCCGTTGATGGCTTAAGATGAAACTCTAAATTAGAAAACAATAAATAGTTAAAACAAACAGTGCAGGAAGTGGCTCCACAAATAGACACCTGACACTGTGTCAAGGTGGATCCCAAGAGCAGCTGACAATTGTCCTTGTTTGAGTGACATGTCTTTCACTTCTTTGTGAGAGAACTGAAAGAATGCTCATGGCTAATCACGTATTTTATCCACAGGTCTCTCTTCCAGAATAAATTTGTTGGTTGGTTAAGGGATTCACATAGGTGTGTCCGTGATGCTGCTCAGACCCATCAGGGTTTTTTTGTCCTAGTAAAATATGGGAGCAATTGATTCAATACTTAAAATGTCTTGAGGCCTTAGTAGGATACTGTTAGGAATGTTAAGATTATGGTGATGGGAGATGAGAGCTGGTCGAAAGACCTTCAAATGGTATGGACCTATCCTTTATATCAAGGGTTTATTTCCTTTTTTTCTATGGATTTTTCTATTTTCTTCTTTAGTTTCCAGCATGTGTACCTCCAACTAAATATTATTGTTTTGAATAATTAACAGTGGAATACATCTTTGGAAAGGTAGTCAAGAGTTGCCTCATATAAACATTTCACCCTGTACTGGAAGTCTACCTTCCCCAGCAAATAAAATTACAACATATTTCTACTACATTTTTTACTACCATTCCCACATTCTGCGATAAGCATGGAAAATGCATCATCAGTATCTCTGCTGTGTTCTCAGCAGCTCAACAAATCTTTTTTCGCAAGCCTCCGCATTCCAATTACAAAAAACAAACAGATAAGCAGGTGTCTGCAGTTTCAGAAGAAAAAAACAAAACCAAAAATGAAAACCCAGCAGAAACAGTATTTTCTAATGGGGACTTAAATTCCCATTTTTAATAGGACAAATGATGTATACTAACCTTAAAAGTGTGATAAACAGGTAACAACTCCCTGCCAATCTGAGAGGAATACATGGTGCATTATAAAACACAGCAAAACCTCTTCTACATCATCCATCAAAAGTTACTTTTAATTTATTCATTAAGATGCCATGGTTAATAAAAAACAAATTTTTTTTTAATATCCTACAGCTTTGAGATGTGCCTAAAGTCTCAGCCGAGATATTCACCTGATAATATAAAGTTCATGGTTTATTCAACCACAGCAGCTGTTGTAAACCCTAGGTTGTAATTTATTTTCTAGCTCTTGAAAGAAACTTATGATCTGATTTTAAATACAACAAATATTTAGCCTTCAGATCTGTAGCAAAACACTTACACTGACACTTAACTAGAACCAGAAAAAAAAGGGGGGAAGAGGGGGGGGGGGAAATAGCTTCATAATAACAAAGAAAGAAAGTGAAAATAACTGGGGTTTACTTTTTTTTTTTCCTTTTGAAACACCTCCTCTAAATCTTCAGTAAAAAGAGGAAGAAAAAACCCAACCCACTTCATGTCTTTCTTTTTTCCTAGTTAGAATTATTCTTTTTGGCAATCATCTGGAGCACACAAACACAATTAGAAAGGTCTAGACCATGATGGTATTATGCTTATCATTGAATCTGTTTAAATAAGGATACCCTTTTCTCCAATTTTGACTGAAAGATCCACACCCCAATTACTTATCCCTACCAAAATATCTCATGTTTCCTAAGAATTATATGCTATTTCCAGATGTTTTCTCAGCTGCAACCGTTCCACAAATATATTAAAGGCAGATCCATGCCCATACTGCATGGCCTCTAACTTCATACCTAAGCCACTTTTTTAACTATTTCTGGAGGTTTTCTGTCACTGTAACTGTTTCTTCACTGTTAACAAGCCAGGTTTATGTTACTAAACTAAACTAAACTAAACTAAACTAAACTAAACTAAGCTAAGCTAAACTAAGCTAAACTAAGCTAAGCTAAGCTAAACTAAACTAAACTAAACGAAATCCATCCTGATCCTGCACTTACATGAGAATTCTAGTTCTGCTATAGAAATAGTGTTATAGTGGCTTCTCCGGGATTTAAAGCATATTAAGATATTACCAGAATGGTTTATTTTACTTATTGCTGTAAAGTACTGAATTTTCTCTGTCCTTCTAAGCAATGGAAAGATGTGTTCAGAATGACAGTGATTTGGAATGCATGTTGCCATTCATTAGAAAAATAGAGAAGAATTTCCATAACTTACATAGATTTTTTTCCGGGTTTAAGTAAGAATTAAGCCTCCCTCATCTTCTTTGATGCTTTTGGAAAATTTTAAAGGTATTTTAAAAAATAAAGAAACACTCTCTAAGATCATTTTAAGAGAACAGGGTTTCTTAAACCCAGAAACCTGGTTTTAAGGGTTTCTTAAACCCAGAAGGAAAGATTTAGTTGGAGAAAAAAGATGCATTGTCTGGAATAATAAATGTCTGTGCATGGCTAATATTATAGGTTGAAATTTGGAACCAGTAGAGCAAGTAGCATACTGTGAGCAGTCATTGCAGTACATATGCATCCATCACTGTGTACTGCATGATGAATAATTTATCATTCTTTGAAGTCTTGATGCTCTGGTTTTAAAATATCAGACACACGTATTCAAAAATAATAAACTTTTGTATATTTATTACATTAAGACGTTCTGTTGAGTCTAAGTCTATGAAAATGGTAACAGGTACAAATAAGCTCATTTTTACAGGAGTCAGTATGTCTTCCTGAAACACTAAACAACGTGTGGAAACAGCAGTGCTCTTACAGATTTTTCTTCACGTGAAAGTCGCTGTCCCAGTGACACTGCAGCAGGGCTGGACTTCAGCTCCCCAAAGCCTTGCCCTGCCCAGCCACACACAGTCCATATCCCAGCCCAGCCTTAGCCTGGTCCTATCCTGAGGGAGGTGACCAAAGCTCAAGGCTGGGGCTGCCCTGGTGCCCCCTGGCTGCCCTGCTCCCGGCTGGGGTGGTGGGACAGGCTCTGAACCCCCCACTGCTCTCAGCACCCCAGGAAGCAGACAGCACCCAAGGTACTTGACAGGATAATAATTACCTTGACAGAAGGTAATCCGTATTTTAGACTACAGATTTTAATAACAGGGTTCATAAACCTGCAAAATAGAGCTAAATAAGTGGAGAATTTTTATGTTTGTATTTAAAAAAGATAAATGCCTGGAAAGTCATCATATCAAAATTTCCCCAAAACATCCTTTTTGCTAATATAACTAGATAAGCTACTGTAGAAAAGCCGTATGAATACTGACAGTAGCTGTCAAATTTAGTTTGGGTTCATTAGTAAAAGGCATGCATAAAATAAAAGTATTTTCACACAAAGAACAAGACCATATGCTTTCCATGTCTACCACAAGCTACAAATGAATAGTTTTCATCTATATTCCTAATAACTGACTGTAAACCAAACCTCAGATCCATCCATGCAAGTGACTCAGATCCTTCCTCAGGCCAACAGAAAGTTGATACACACCAAAACTTACTCTTTGGATATGCGCAATCACACTTCTGCATCTTCCCAAGCATCCATAGAAGTGCTGCGTTTAAATTAACACTCATTATTTGAGCATGTTTGGCTTCTGGGGAGCAGTAGCTCAATAAATAAATAAGTTGCTGGGTTTTGTATTCATTTTCAAGAGGTAAAGGTTCAGTAAGTTGAAAGAGTAATACACATCATACACAATAATTTTTCACTATGATTTTAAACTGGATGCTTGCATATAAGCTTTTAAAAAGTTATTTAAGGCCTCTAGGTAAACTTCCCACTTTCCAAAGTCACTAGAAATTCTAGTTATGTTGCAATACTCTGAAAATCAGATCACTAACTTAGCAGCTCAGATACAAATACACAAGCCAAAATCATAGAATGCACTCATGAAAAACTAGACTATCACTTTACTGGTTTAAAATAAGAAATATTTTCAGAAAGTTATTGAACTATTTTATTAGCCATGAATGAATTAAACAATCTGGTGCTCGCTCCCGAGGTCATTCAATGAAGGAAAACATTATGACCATAACATAGTTAGAGGATTTTCTTCAGCCTGTTAACAAATGTTTATCAAAGTTGCTAATTCAAATAAATATGTAACATTATAGATTGTCTTTCATTTATTGGCTTCAACTACTTCAGCACAAGTATTTGTCATTACATTACTTTTTATCCTCATTTGGATTAATTAAGCAGATTGTTTACTGACTGTCTATATGAAGCACGTTTCCTTGTGTCTAGAACATCCTATAGTTCTTTTCTGAATCCACATGTATTTACAGTATTTTTCATGTGTGCGGCCAGAATATATTCATGAGGAGAAGTGATAATCACACCTTCTTAGTGTTTGTTCTCCAGTATTATCTCTTTGCACGTTTATATGTTACTCAGAGCACATGAATAAGAACTCTTTTTGAAGTGTTAACTGACAAGGTTTGCAATCCAACAGATATTTTTCTATTTTGCGGATGAGATCATCATCATTCTTAGTATGGATCTTAGAAATTGTAGGTCAATCTCTATGTTAAATCTCATGTTTAGAAGGTGCTATTAGGTAAACATACTGTTTGCAGCTTTCCTCTAAACCTCTGAATGAATACAGCAGAGGAGGCACAGGGAATTAGGATATGCTATAATGTAAGCACAAGTATTCATCTAATAACACATGCATACAGAAAGAAGTGTACTACTTCTTGCTGTATGACAGAATTCAAATATGATATGGGGCTTCTCAGTGCTTAAAAGGGGCCTGTAAGAAGAGTGGGGAGACTTTTTAGCAGGGCCTGTTGCGAAAGGACAAGAGGTAGTGGGTTTAAACTAAAAAAGGGGAGATCCAGGCTGGATGTGAGGAAGAGATTTTTTACAATGAGGGTGGTAAAACACTGACACAGGTTGCCCAGAGAGGTGGTGGATGTGCCATCCCTGGAGACATTCAAGGCCAGGCTGGATGTGGTTCTGGGAAGCTGGATCTAGTTAAAGATGTCCCTGCTCATTGCAGGGGGTTGATCTAGATGACCTTTTAAGGTCCCTTCCAACCCAAACCATTCTATGATTCTGATTCTATGATTTCTTAATAAACCTGTTCCAGAGGTCACTTTGGCAAAGATGTCAGTATTGGGGTTATAACACTGAGATTATAATCTATGTGTAACACAGGGTTAAAATTCTGATAATCTCAGTCCTTGGGTTAGCCATGTGTGTAAGCCTACTACCTTCAGCAGATTTCAGTATATGCACAGTATCAGGACCTAAAATGTTAAAATTAGGAGGAGCCATAGTCAGTTGATACGTTACAGATACAGCTACTCCCCAGGCCCTTTAAGTGTCAAATAAGTCTGTGTTTCATAGCTTTCCTATTCTCTTTCCTTCTGTGCAAAATAATGAGGGAAGCAACAATCAAATCAGCCACACTCTTCAGTAAAAAAGTAAGTTATACTTTCTGATTGATTCTACTCTTATCATCCTCCCAAAACAGTTGTGGCATTAAATGTTCTCCAAGTTTAAAATCAATATCAAACTTTGCGCATGTAAGTGTTAGTTCTTATCTCTTGCTTGTTCAGTTTTGATTATATGACAGTATTGTAAAAGACATCTTTTCTAGTGTCTTAATCAGTACACATAGATAATTTCAGTTCTATCTTTTACTTTTTCTTCTCAAGAGGGCTATTCTGCTCTTTTCGCACATTTTTTAAGGCATTTTTCTGGATTATCTTCCTATTGTATACATTATCTCCCTCATTTTCTGAAGAGTACTTTTTATATACATTTTATGTCAGTTTTCTTCCTGAAAACTTTTTTTCTTTTTTTATTACTGAGTAAGATGTTTACTTTGAAGATCTTATTTTTTTCCTTCCCTGGAACAATAAAGTCATTATATTTCTTTTTTCGGGGAGGAGTGGGGGCAGCGAGAGAGGAGTATTGGGTTTTTTCATTCCAGAACTATCTTTCCTAGGCGGAAGTGATTAGTTAATCTAAGTTAGCCTTCACATATCCACTATAATTTTTCCCCTTATACACAGGCGTATTTCTGCTGTACTGCTTTAAAATGAATGAATGTCCATGTCATGATCCATGTTAACGAGTATATAACTCCATTCTTTGTCTTCACTAAATTCTGTCTTTTTTTTCAGGATTGCTCTGCTTCATGAATACCACGAGGCCATTTTTTCTATTTTTAAAGTATTGATTGTTATCAGTAGGCTTTCTTACTATTCAGATTTTGAGCTGCATGAATCCCACAAAAGCCCCTGGATTAAGGCCATAAAGTTACTGAATTTAGGCCCACCTTTATAGCCAGTGGAAAGGGAGACAGGGAGGGAGAACTAACATCAATCCCGTTCATTTAAATCCAAATAGCCTGTGTGTGTCTGTGCCTCTTTCTACTATGTGTGATGAGTAAACTCTGGCTGGAAAGCAGGTGCCCACCAAAGCTAGACAGGGGAAGATAAGGACAGGGAGAACATTCACCAATTACCATCACGGGCAAAACAAACTCAACTTAGGGAAATTAATTTAATTTATTACCATTTAAATCAAAATAGGATAATAAGAAGTAAAAACCAAATCTTAAAAACACCTTCTTCCACCACTCCCTTCTTCCTGGGCTCAACTTCACTCCTAATTTTCTCTACCTCCTCCCCGCAAGAAGCACAGGGGGATGGGGAATGGGGGTTGCAGCAAGCTCATAAGCTCTTGTCTCTGTCACTTCTTATTTCCTCACGCTCCTCCCCTGCTCTAGTGTGGGGTCCCTCCCATGGGAGACAGTCCTCTGTGAACTTCTCCAGTATGGGTCCTTCCCATGGGCTGCAGTTCTTCACGAACTGCTCCAGAGTGGGTCCCTTCCATGCATGCAGTCCTTCAGGAACAGACTGCTTCAGTGTGGGGTCCCCCATGGGGTCACAAGTCCTGCAGCAAACCTGCTCCAGCATGGGCTTCCCACGGGGTCACAGCCCCCTGCTGTGGTGTGGGATTCCTCCCTGGGCTGCAGGTGGATATCTGCTCCACCATGGACCTCCATGGGCTGCAGGGGGACAGCCTGCCTCATCATGGTCTGCACCACGGGCTGCAGAGGAATCTCTGCACCCATGCCAGGGGCACCTTCTCCCTGCCTTCTCCACTGACCTTGATGCCTGTAGGGCTGGTTCTCTCACATATTATCACCCCTTTCTCTCTTTCAGCTGCTGTTGTACAGCATTTTTTCCCCCTTCTTAAACACATTATTCCATAGGCACTACCACCATCACTGATGGGCTCATCCTTGGCCAGCAGTGGGTGTCTTGGAGCCAGCTGGCATTGGCTGTATTGGACACAGGGGATGCTTCTGGCATCTTCTCACAAAAGTCATCCCTGTAGCCCCTTCCCCCAGCTACCAAAACTTGCCACAAAAATCCAATATACTATATAAGAAAAGCATACAGCTTAGCTAGAATGTGAACTTAGGTACATCATTTAAATGCCTGCATTTAGATAGGCTAAAGGTGATCAATATAATTACTTTTTCACGAAAATTGCACTGATAATAGAATTGGTAGTGGCATAAACAGCTATTGACATTTACTTCCAAATTACATGAAAGAAAAAAGTTATTGTCCTTTCATAGAAATTAACTTTTCGATCATTTTTATCAAAACATAATGTTAGAATCATGATTCTTATAACCTGAAAGAAGCAATACTTAACATCCATCTAACTTATCATTAAAAATCACCTTTGATCTTCTAGAATAAACTTTCTTAAATGTCATTAGCTGTAGTATTTATACTGAAATGTACACATTTAATTACTATGCCTGGGTATTGTTCCAGACATTGTAGACCATGTAGGGAGGATGTATTCACAGTTATAATTGTAAATGTAAGAGGGAGCATCAGTCAGATTTATTGGTACAGGCAAGATTTCTTTTTTTTTCTTTCCCTTGTAATCCATGCAAAGCAGCCAACATCCTTCCTTTCTTTTTAAATTGATTATTTTCTTACCATATCTGGTAGCTGGTATCTTTATGCTATACAAACTTCCGTAACAGCAGTGTGGTTAAAGCTGGTTAACAGCTGTAGAAATGAGAAGAGAAATAAGACACAAAGACATAAAAACCTTTCTAATTCACATAATATTGTCCTTAAAGCTGATTTCAAAATTTAATTATTCATTTTATTCCACAAATAGATAAACACTGATCTCAGCAAGAAAGAAGTCCCCCTGAGGCTTTTCCAATTATTTGGTACAACAGTTTTACCATGTACCTAATGATTCACACTTCCAATCTTTTAAATCATCTACCTAATGAACTCTATGACATGTGGTGGCCCAGGAAGAACAAGGAGAAACTAATTCCTCTCTGTTGCCAAAGAGAACTATATAGTGAAAGTTTCAATTTTCATTCTCATCTTTTTTAACTTGAACAACTGGAAAACTATATTCATGTGAGATTGTATAAAGTTATTAAATTAATTGAAAATACATGTATATTATTTTTATCCCAAAATTATTTTTTTTTTAAATCACTCTTATGCAATAAACAAAGATTGTCTTCCATCATGTCTTAGGCTGTCAAATATACTTTCTGGTTAATTCAAAATTCTGATTCCTTGGATCCTCCTCATACAATTTTCCATGCTAAGGATTGATGTAGCTACCACCATTGCTTCCAGAGTGACCTAAATATTTCCTTCTAGGATGAAAATGAAGCTCAGTTCAAAGGACAACATAATCCAGAGTAAGAATGGACTTGGACAAAAACTACAGCAGTTACAAATTGCCTACAATGAGTAATGTGTGAGAGAGAGGATATGTATTCTTCTACAGGAGACGTAAAAGCAAAATTCTTGATATTAGTAAGCTGAATTCCTTCAGACTTTGTAGATACCATTCAGCTCCAGATTGTAGACATCTAAAATTTGGCACCTGTACCCATATTTAGTCAGCTAAATAGATCTTTAAATTTCATTTACTAGGTTGACTAGGGACTTGATTTACTTCCATTCATGTGGGCACTTAGTGCCTATTCATATACTCTGGGGAACAAAAGATGCATATACATATATATAGCTGGCAGATTTAACATGAGACAAACAAAAGGCCTGTGCTGTTCTGACATTACAGTTAGATAACAGTTAGGATCCTGGGGGACATCAAAGAATGTTAGAAGCCTATGTTTAGGCAAGTCAATTAAGACCTTGACTTCCAATGGCTATAAGACCTTAGGCATGTAACTCAGGTATAAATTGTTTTGTACAGTCCTCTTAATTTGGTATCCTAATTTGGAACTGAATCCCACTCTGGGCATCTACGGTCTGAAGTTAATCTGAAACATTTAGTGCTTGTTTCATTTGCATAAACATAGGCATCTAGATTAATTTCAGATATATAAGGTATCCAGGACATCCACACAAGACTGGCAGGTATAGTGCCTAGCCTAAGGGAGTGCAAAGCCTTTCTGGGCAAGCAGATAAGCAAGGATGAGCAAAATGGCACCAGACACATGATTACATCTTTTGACAGAAAGACATCCTCTAAAAATTGCCGTAGCAATATTCCTAATAACACTTGGCAGGATTCAACTAAGTTTGGGACAGCTTAAGTTCAGTCAATGAATATTATACCAGGTGACTGTCATAGATTCTGTAACATTTTTTACAGCAATGGCATTGTACTAATTGAATTCTAATTTACTAAACTGCAAACTATATGGCTAAAAACCCTCTGGGAGTTCTATTCAATACAACTGGTTTTCAGCTCCTTCCCTGTATTGTTATATAATTATCTTACATACGTTATTTAGTAAGCTTCAAATATCACATTACTATAGGTTGAATTTCAGTAAACAACTACATTAGTTCTACATAGTCTTTATATACCTCAAAGGGATGCTGTGAAACCTAATTAATGTGTTTGAGATTTTTGGAAAAATTCAGATAGAAACCAATGGAGAAAACCAGAAAAAATTGAAAAGGCAGTTGAGTAAAATAGGTGGATATCAGGTGTAAGACTAACATAAGTACAAGAGAATAAATAGTCCTATTATAGATAAATAGTCTTCCATTGTAGATAAAGTCTCCCATTGTAGATAAATAGTCTTACCATAAATAAATAGAACAACTCTCCAAGCATACATGTGTGAAATAAAAAGTTTTATTTTCATTCCATTTGGATTAAATGCAGAAAATATATTGTTATTAAAATGGAGGGTGTCCATTGTACTTGATTATGTAACTCTCTTTCTTAAGAACTTCATGTACATTGTGTCTTCCAATTTAAGTTCATATATTTGCAAACAAATTAAACATAGAAGAAAAATTTAAGGGGTAGAAAATAAAACTTGCCCTACCATGGAGACATGAATAACACCATATATTTCCAAAATCCTTCATATTTCTGTGTTTAAAACATACTGACAAGTTTTAGGCTCATATATTATTCAAACAAACAAACAAACAAAACCCAACAAAAACAAACAAACAAACAAAACACCACCCAACCTCATTGAACTTACTGATGTTCTCAAAAGGAAATTTATTTTTCAGTAATTATCTTGAAAGTATTTTGTTGTAACTGACAAAGTTATTACTAGAATGTTGTAGCTTGCTTTAAGACAACTTCTTTAACAGTCATCTTAAAAGCAGGTTTCCATGGCTTCCAAAATAAAAGTAGCTAGTCAAATCGCGTTCAAAGAACACTCTCTCTCAAAAAATAATTGGTAACATGAAAAATTGCTTTGAATAGTTCTAAGCTTCATATCACCAATAAATTCACAAGTTTTCTTACATTTAAGTTTATATTTATTGCTGTTTTCTGTAGGCTTACACCAAATGTCAAGAAAAATCAATGGACAAAATAAAAAAAAAAACCCAAAAAAGCAAAATACACACCAAAACCCCCACAAAACAACAAAAAAAACCAACCCCAAAACCTCAAAACACCAAAAAAACACCATCGTGAATTTGCATGGACGATAGAAAATAAAGCAGAAGCTTTCACTCCTTTTCCATATTCCACTCGTTAAGGTAAATACCATATTATTATATCTTCCCTAAGCATCTGTTGCTGGTCTGTGCTAGACATCTAGACAAGCTTAACATTTGGTCTGAAACAGTACAGTAATTCTATTATTCTTATGGCTAAGTATTCAGAAGTCAAGAATTGCAGTCTGTTTAATGTGCTACTGACTTCATATGAGAATAGTTGAAATGGAATAGTGCACGGGCAGATGTTGTTATACAGGATTGATGAGGGAATTCAGGAGGAAAGTAAGGACCATTCAATTGCATTTAGAAGGCAAAGGGCATAGAACATTGCCTATGAAGTTGGCCAGAATGGCTCAGGTGAAAAAGTTGTCTGCTATGCATTACTTCTGCTGAAAACAGATGTATTCTGGTATGGTATGGAATTTTATTACTCCCAGACACAGACTATACAAAGCAAATAAGATTACTTTAAAATGTGCTTTAATTTCTGTATGACTCTCTGGCATTTCATCTACCTGTTCCTTCCACTTTGCAATATTTAAGTATGGATCTGTTTACAGAGCTTTGGTGGGCTTTTCCACAACATTATTATCCTGCTCTACAATTAACCTTTTGTTTAGCAATAGCAATTATAATTAAATTACCATGCTGAACTATATAATATTTCATGCTAAGTCTGCAGCTGCTGACTTCATTTCAGTTTGAATATAGCCAAAGTACTGAAATAGACTTTCCCCATATCATCTTATTAAAATAATTATAGGAGTCTTTTAAAAAGAACAATCTTACTGAACTTACGTTAACTTTTAATTTGAACAACTGATTTTGTCGTTATAGATTATAGACGTTGTGGCTCTCCATGAAACATGAATGCTTAAAGAACTAAACGGACTACAATTTTAATTTCTACATGTCAAGATGATATTAAATTGATTCTGCTTTAAAGCTTCTGTTAAATACACAGTTTGGTTTTTGGTCTGATCCCTTATAATTTCCTCTTGTTCTTTTTTCCCTTATAACCTTGACACTTACTTCTTTCACAGAATTATTCAAATGCCTGATAATAGGACTGTGTTCTGTAACTGTCCAGCAAGTTTATCTGCTGCATATTCTGTTCTGCTGCATTAGATAACATTTCTTAGATCTTTAGTAGAGTCTTCAGTTCAAATCTGTTTTATATCACATCAGCTGTCATTCACAGCTTCTGTCCTCCAGAGTCATCTGCTTCTGCATATATTTTTTTTTCACCATTCTACTTTTGTGAATGCAATATCTGGTTTGAATGAGACGATTAATTCATTCTCAACGTCTTGAAATATAATTTTATATCGCAGACACAGGGGGATGCTATAATCCCTTCAAGCATTGGCCTGGCTGTCACATAGCAGGAAACAGAGAAATATGTGGGCTTACTGCTAATTACTAAGTATGTATTCCCAAAAATGGAACCCTCTTCTGGTGTGTAATAATGTTGTCAGCTTTCCAGTTCTCCAAGATAATCCAGGTCAACCTACAGTTACCTACTTCGTGCTTCTTGCCATGATAAATTTCTTATATTTAAGCTTCTTGCTTAGCTGAACCTTCACTGAGACCAGTCCTCACTTACTGACAGGAAACCTGGATTTCATCGACTAAATAGTAAGAAACACATTTTGAGAGGATGATTCATCTCATGTTAGTATAGAAATCTAGAATAGGTTAGATGACTCATATTCTATTTCCCCTATTCAATACAGAGGGCCAATATATGTCACTTGAATTACTTGAAAGTATTCTGCTTTGACTAGCTCCACAGTAGTATTTATCTGCTGGAAACTTTTCCACTGTGTGACTGACTGGCCACAGCCAGCAGCTAAGCACCCACACAGCGGCTCACACACTCCCCCTAGGAGTTCTTATCCTCCAAGGACAGGAACCTACCTGTTCAGCAATAGCCAAAGCACTGATGTATTATAACACAGTTTTAAGTCAGAAACCCAAAACACAGGACCACACTGGCTGCTCTAATGAAAGTTAACTCCATCCCAGCCAGATGCAGTACATACAGCCATTTCAGAAAATTAACAAACAAGCAAACAAACACCACAACTTTGGCCCTTATTTCCAGTCACAGTAGTTTGAACTGTAGGGAGAGTGAAGGGAAATATTATCTTACAAATTAAATTTCTGTCTTTATGGAGAAAGCAAGGAACATCTTTTGTCCTATCTATTTCATGTTGTGTGCTCTCTCCTATACAGAATACCTTTGCTTGTGTCCTTCCTTCTACTAGCAAAAACTGGGTTTAAGCAAAGTAACTATTATTCTCATCTCCTGTACCTCATCAAACACATCAAAGGCAGTAATGACCAGCCAGTTTTTAAACTGAAAAAAAAAGCAAGCCTTTAGCACTTCAGATATGAATAGTCATTATAGAGTTCTTTTTAACTGGGCTTGTTTTCTATATAAACTCAACTATAAATCAGGTACAATTTTATAATTGAGTTATAAATCTTAGAAATTGAAAGCAGACATAACAGCTGCCTATAGATCAGACTTGCGCCTCATCTCTCTATTTACTATACATTGTTCTATGAAGGTGCTTACTAAGGCATCTCTGCTCCAGAAACAAATCACAGCACTCCAAAATGATTTTGTGCTCTGGAGTACTTTTTCAGTACAAATGAGCCTACTTTGGGGATAGTAGTGTTAATTGCATAAACCCAAACTGTGCTCTGTAATTACCTTTTCTAGCTCTTCGTATCTTCACTGGGCTTGGTGACCAGCCTAAAATAAACAAACAAAAAATGCCTTTCCAGGTAGGTTTGCCATCTTTCTGCAAAAGTAAGGATGGAATTAATTTGCCTTATGCCCTAGCTATCCACCCATTATAATCACTGAAGAGAAATATATGTGTTCAGGGACTAATTCACCTGTCCTTTCTCAGCTTTTTGTTTTATGAGGAGATGAATCACCTCCTAAAGATGACAATTTCTCTCTTTTGAATATAAAGGTTGACTGGAATGACCTGCTAACTTTTAACCAGTGCATTAGAACAGAAGACTCTTAGGCTTAAGAACACACACTGCAGTATGCTCTGCCTAGAATCAGAATTCACAGCTGTAAGAGCAAGACGGCAATTGACATCCCAACCCCTGTTCCTAATAGGTGACTTATTTCTTCAAAGTAGTGCAGGAGCAGCTAGAAGCAAGATTTTCATTCCATTCCTTATTCTTGTTTTTCATTTATGTACACATACAAGCACACATATATAGCGATCTTTGATTAAATATATAATCTACCACAGAAATAAGGACTTGAACCTGGAACTCACAATCTAATTGCATCATGAAAATGCTTCATGAAAAGTAAAGTAATGTTGCCAAGATGAACCACAATATATTTCTAACAGAATATATTACGATGTAACAGGGTGCTCCACTGGGTAATATAAGTTCAACCAACCAAAGCCCAAACAGTAAACTGGACTCCAACCTCTGCAATTTTAAGTCCAAATATTCCTTTAGCTGTGATGCATTTTGTACCAAACAGATCAGTGTCCCAGAAGAAAGCACAAATCTGAATGCAAAAAAAGACTCTGTTGGATGCTTCTGTAGTTGTTTCTATTGTTGAAGTCTCCACTTAGCTCTTTTCACCATCTCTCTTTCATCAAAAGCCTGTTTTATTAGCATCTGAGAATACGGGACAGATCTGACTTGGTAGACAAGATATGCAGAGGAGCAGGCTGTAGATATTACAGTAGGGGTGGACCTATTCTGCAGTACTAGAAGTAAAATGTGTGTGCCACACAGATTCTGATATTAAAGACCTCTCTGTTCTGTAACAATAAACATTTTCAGAGTCAGTCAGCAGCTAATGGAGGTTGGGATGCAGGATTTAGCAGTTTTGGATTAGGAAAACATGTAGAGATAGTTAGATACTTAAATCTCATGCAAGTCTCCAAGCTTTCTACACATCACATTACAGTATTTACACATATGTCACTGCAAAATATGAACATACACTTTGACATACTTCATGCTACCACTTTTGGTTAATCTATTCATTAATACAAATTAAATGTCATCCTTAAGTCAAACAGATTGCTCCAGACACACTATTAAACATTATTTAGAATTGCACAGTGGTTTTGTAGCTCCAGTGACTTGATGCAATTATTCTTAGTTTATACCAGAAAGATTGAAATGAAAGTCATTCTAAGACACCAAAAGTCTTAAAATCCAGGAGGACAAAACCCTACTATTGGCAAGTTCTTAAAAAAATTAAATGAACATCACTGTTTAGGGGAAATTCTCTTACTAGTTACTTTTAACAAGAATTATATAATATAGGTAATTAGGACTGCTGTTTCTATAAATACTTGATTTTAAAATAGCATTTCACACTAATTATCTGCAGTTCAAGCTAAGAACCACTATGGGAAAGAAACTTATCTTTTTAGCTGGTATAAATCATCATAGTCCATTAACGTCAGTACAGATAACTCTGCATAGATTGCCAGATTTATAACAGCAAAGAATTTTAATTTGTTTTTTCTCTCTTCCCTGGAGTGGATTGGTGGTTTGAATAGATTTGAGGTCACTACCTAGCACTGCCTTGTTTTGTCTCTGAAGATGATTTGCACTGTACAATGAAATTATGCTGATAAAAATGTGGCAACAGATAGCCGTTGGGGAAATTGCTTTGTCATGTCACCCAGATTTAATTAGGAGAAACTAGAAGGAGGGAAAAAAAAAAAAGCTTAACTGGCATTGAATGCCATTCATGTATTTCTGAGATTAGAATTCCCTGTGACTTGGAACTCAAAAAAATAGGAAGTCATTCTATACTTAATTATGATTTAATTTTAAGAAAACATTTTATTTTTTCAATGTAATTAACTGAATAATGGAAAAGATATGAATCAATTACATGGCAAAAATGGTTTTGCAGCTCTCCCAGACTCTTTGTGCAGTATATGTTGCCATTTCTGGATTTTGGTTCGGGTGTCACCTCCCCCTCTTTTATTATTATTATTTAGATAGTACATACATCATCTACAGAGATAAGAGATTAGTGGGGGTTTTTTACCCTAGTGGGAAAAGGATGCCAATGAGAACTTTGTTCCAGTCCAGAATATTTGCATATTTGCTTAACTTTGGTTTCACATAACTGCCTGATTCAATTCACATATTAGCACTGAAATTGATTGTAGATATTTTTTTAGTAATGACAGTTCTACACCAAAAGAGAAAAAAAAAAAAAAAGAAGAAAAGAAGAAGAAGAAAAGAAAAGAAGAAATCTACGAAATCATGAATGGCACAAGGAAGGTGAACAGTGAGTGTATGTTCATTGTCTTTACTTTTCAAGAACTAGAGGTACCTTTGACCTAACTTCCCTCTGTTATGGCCTCTTGCGGAACCTTGAGCTTTTCCACAAGGGAAAAGAAACAAACCCAAACAAACAACAACAACAAAAAAAAACCCAAACAAAAAACCCCCAAACAAACAACAACAAAAAAAAACCAACAAGAAACAAAACACAAGGGAAAAAAAAATCAGAGAAAGTGGTCTTAATTTCTAGCTTGTATACTAGAGGCACAATAGAGGCACTGGCCTCGTAAGTAATGAAATTTGACTAATTCGAGAGCCATACTGCTTAAGTTCGTTTGAACACCTGTGAAAGTCTGACCTTTTCATTGGAGCCTGTGGAATCCAGATGAGAGATTTCAGATACTACAGTGAATATGAAGACCTCAGACATTAGAATTAAATTTTGTTAGGAATTATTTGCAAGACCTTCCTTCTCTAAAACCTGTTCTTCCATTTCTGAAGGAAATCATGTTGTTCTCTTTCAGTCAAACATTGTAAATATAAGAAATTTTCATATATACATGATTTGGCATAAGGTGCTAGAAGTTAGGACATACTAGACAATAGTAAGGGAAGGACACTGTAGAAGAGTAAATTCTGGAAAACAGATAATAGGTTTGTAAGTATTCTGCCTACAAAAAAAATTTTTCTTCTACTATTCCTTTACAAGCAGAGCTCAGTGTCACTACTGTGGTTTCCAACTCAGACTTCCATTCTACTAAGCCAGATGCTGAGAGAATTCAGGTTGACTTATATCACAATAATATAACAGTGTCATGGTTTGAGCTGAGCCGGTAACTCGCAACCACGCAGCCACTCGCTCACTCCTCCCCTTCTTCCTCCCCCCGCTCCTGGAGGGATGGGGAGGAGAATCAGAAGAATGTAACTCCCACAGGTTGAGATAAGAACAGTCCAGTAACTAAGGTATAATACAAAACCACTACTGCTACCACCAATGATAATAACGGTAATGGAAATAACAAGGGGAGAGGATACAATTGCTCACCACCCGCCGACCGATACCCAGCCTGACCCGAGCAGTGATCTGGGCCTTGCGGGTAACTCCCCCTGGTTTATATACTGGGCATGATGTGCTGTGGTATGGAATACCCCTTTGGCTAGTTTGGGTCAGGTGTCCTGTCTCTGCTTCCTCCCGGCTTCCCCTCCTGCCTGGCAAAGCATGAGACTGAGAAAGTCCTTGGTCGGAGTAAACATTACTTAGCAACAACTGAAAACATCAGTGTTATCAGCGTTGTTCCCAGGCTGAAAGTTAAAAAACACAGCACTGCACCAGCTACTAAGAAGGAGAAAAATGACTGCTATAGCTGAACCCAGGACAAACAGTTTCATTTTCCAACACTAAAATAGATTTACAAGAATATAACTTTCATGTTATGTGACTGCTATATGAGCTATGAGGTCTTTTAAGAAATACTTTTTTTTTTTATTTAAGTATTTTCAGTGTGGAAAAATTAATGAAATAAAACTTACTAATCTAAGTCATTAAACTGAATGGTTTTTGCCATAAGCTACAGTAGTTGCTAGATGGATAATGCAGTAACTGCCATTCTCTTGGCTTCAAAACTGAGAGTTAAACATTTTGCAGAGGGGCTCAATTACAGGATCTCTCTCATCATATTTAAACACTTGTGATCTTTTGCTTGTCAAAAGAGTAAACTTTCTGTGCTGGGTACTCCATGGACTTCACATAAATAAAGTTCCTAAAAAGCAAATGGACATTTAATATAACACTATTGAGGAACATACCCTTCTCACTTTTCAACATCACTTTTTTTAAAATTCTTATGGGCATCTTGTAGCTAAGCTAGATATGACACTTTTAGTTATTTCCTTCATTATATTACAACTTTTTCTAGAGAAAAGACAATGCATTATTATGAATTGTATATGAACAATGTGTATATAACCATATATAAAATGTGGTGCATCAACTTTTACTAAAATCGCACCCATATGCTTTCAGGAATTTGCCCCTTTTTTGCCATTACCAGCATTATGTAGCAAATAATTTTTGTTACTTTTAAAACCTCTGTGACTTTAATAGCTTTGCAATTGGATAATACTGGCTTGAGATTTCCTGAAATAGGTGACTGTGTTGCAAGCTTTCCTTGCAAATTTTGCCAGTACTAGTCCATTCAGTGTGGCAGCCCCAGAGGCTTGTTTATGTGCTCAGATTCAAGGCTGTCCTCTCTACTTAAAAACAAAAGCAAATCAGAGATTTAGATGAGTGCATAGCAAATATTCCTGTCGACTTGATGTACTTTTTTGAAGCTAAATGCATAATTGAGAAGAATGAGCCATGTGTCAGTTTAACTAAATTTTATTAATCAGTCTTATAGGTTGAGCTGTGTTATGTGGTTTTGAAGAAGATAAGTTCTGCAGGCATGTAAAGTTTCTTTGTGACTCAATGGAGGCATGCTGGTTTTCTGGTCTTCCACATTCTTCATACATGTAAACAGTTGAGGCTGATAGTATCAGTTTTAGGTAATCCAAGGGTCTATCATCTCTTCTGTTAGGTAAAATATGCTCAAGCCTGGAATTCTGATCACACCCACACATTTATAATATGGATCAGCCCCTTGCTCTGTTCTGGGGTACTTCAACTACTCTCCTGTCTCCAGGTAGGGCACATTGTGGAGAAAAATCACCCCACACACTGCTTTGAAAAAGGCACCTTGGAGAAGACTGGTCCATTTTGATTCCCTCTACTCTCAATAGCTCTCCAATGCTACTCCAAGAAGCACTCCACTTGCAGCCCAGAAAGCCAACCATATCCTGTGCTGCATCAAAAGGAGCGTAACCAGCAGGTTGAGAGAGGTGATTCTCCCCCTCTGCTCTCATAAGACCCCACCTGCAGTCCTGCATTCAGGTCTAGGGCCCCTGACACAAGAGGGACTTGGTGTAGTTGGAGCAAGTCCAGAGGAGGCCACAAAGATGGTCAGAGGGCTGCAGCACCTCTCCTATGAAGACAGGCTGAGAGAGTTGGGGTTGTTCAGCCTGGAGAAGAGAAGGCTCTGGGGAGACCTTAGAGCAGCCTTCCGGTACTTAAAGGTGCCTACAAGAAATCTGGAGAGGGACTTTTTGCAAGGTCACATAGAGATAGAACAAGAGGGAATGGCTTTAAACTGAAAGAGATTTGCTGATGTAGGATTGCACAAACCTAGATGATAAAATTTTAAGACACATGTAGCCAAGATTTCCTACATATTTGTTTTTCAAAAGCATGAAAATCACTAAAAAATTCAGAGGGACAAAAAAAGTAAATTTCAGACAAATCTACCTGGAAGTTCCCTTATATGGATAAATATCTCACCCAACAGACCTACAGTGTTCGTAGGTTTACATTAGCACATTATGCAAATTCTAAACATATTCTTGAGGTGCTGAAAAAAATATTCTGTGACAGCCAAAGACATAAATCTTGTTCAGTCACCCACAGACATGACAGAGTTAAGCAAGAAGCAATGAATTGCAGATATTACAGAAATACTCACTGTGCATATCTGGAGATAATTTATGGTTTAGACAATACATCAGATGAACTTTAAAAGACCTGGGAGCAATTTCTAAAACATACATAAAGGGCTTCACTTCATTCCAGATTCAACATTTAAGTTCTAGCATAAGGTTTATCAACTTGTGTAACATATATTTCTGAGATAAAGCAATTTTTTTATTTTTCATTCGTTTATGACTTCCCATTTCTTTTACCTTTCAGTGTGTACATGGAAAAGTGTTTAGCACAATCCAAAAAAGATTCCAGTAAAAATTATGGCTCTTATCATGCCAAGGCTTATTCATGGCAGTAGTGGGTTAGTTGCTAGCTGCACAAAATGAATACTAAGAAACCTTACTTTATAAACTGGCAGTTTAAAAATATTCACTTCAGTATGAACTATTATGGCAGCTGTGATTATTCTAGCTTATTTCTAGCTACAGCACTATGACTTTAATAAGGACCCTTTATTTCTGAAAATATTAGCGTAAATTTTAAAATTTAAAATTTTCTGCGCTTCTTTCTGGTTGGGTTCATAAAGTGTCTATTTAATTTATAATACATGTTTTCAACTAAATTTGGCACATTTAAAGTGAATATAAGATCGTATGTTACACATTTATTTTTTCATTTAGTATTACTCTTTTATGTTACCTGAAATCATTCTGACCTCTCAATAGCTCTCCAATGTTACTTTACTTTCTCCTGTCTGTTTCATCAACCTGAGTATAGTCTTTTCTGATTTTATCAGATTACAAAGTGATAGATTTTTATACCCCAGAATATTTCTTCTCAGAAACAGCATGAAGTTTAGATGGGAGCAAAAGTTCAGGGTCTGTTATCTCTTTGATAAAGACTTCCTTGATCTGCTTAAAGTCCCTGTTCCAAGTCTCTGTCCTGAGGTTAACATCTGCAAACTAAAAACCCCATTTTACTGAAATGATTCCCCTCTCACTTTTGACTGCCTATAAATCTTCTTGTGGCACTAGTATTGATTATCATGTCAATAAGTATCTTACTTAGACACCTTCCACTACAACAGGTTGCTCAAGGCCCCATCCACCATGCCCTTGAACAATCCCGGGGATGAGGCATCCACCGCTTCTCTGGACAACCTGTTCCAGTGCCTCACCACCCTCACAGTAAAGAATTTCTTCCTAATATTTAATCTAAACCCTCTTCCAGTTTAAAGCCACTACTGTCCTTGCTTCTACCCTCTGTAGGCTTCCTCACTGTGAGTTTTTCCAGGAGCTCTTTATTCATCCATGCAGGCCCCCTGGTGTTTTTGCCTGACTTCATCTTTGCTAGGATGCACCACTTCTGAGCTTGGAGTTGGTCCTTGAACATTAACCAGCTTTCTCGGGCCCCTCTTCCCTTCAGAATTTTATTCCGTGGTATTCTACCAAGCGGATCTCTGAGGAGGCTTAAGTCCGCTCTCCCAAAATCCAGCATAGCAAGCTTGCTGTGCGCCCTCCTCTCTACCCTAAGGATCTCAAACTCCACCATTTCATGGTCACTGGAGTCAAGGCTGCCCTTGAGTTTCATATTCCCCACCGGGCACCCCTTGTTAGTGAGAACAAGGTCCAGCACAGCACCTCTCCTCATTGGCTGCTCTATCACTAGCAGAAGGAAGTTATCAACAACACATTCCAGGAACCTCCTGGATGAACACAAGCCACACACAGAAACTTTGTCACACAGAATCCCCATGCACATGTTTCAGACATTGAGATACCATGCTCATCCACCTTGCTTTCACAGGGAAGAAATCTGTGTGGGCAGGCCAGAAAGGACCACAGTACAGTCCTAATGCTGGGATGCCAGGGACAATGAGGCATCTGGGAGCCCATAACTCACTCCAACTGGCAAATGCAGCCTTGGTACTAGTAAGGGAATGCACAGAACCTCCATTATCATACGCATCCTCTGCAGCATTTGCTATGGTGTGTACAAGTGAACGTTATACAGATTATGGGTACAACTCTTAAGGACTATTGCTATAGGAACATTCACAATACAATTCTAAAACTATTTCCACACATTTATTTGGGGGAAAAAAAATTATATTTATTGGCAATCAAAATGAGACCTAAAGGATGATACTGATCTTCTTTGCACATTTATGTAACATGTATTTTTTTGCAAATTCACAGAGTGAACATCAAGGAATAATAACAGTCCATAACTATGCAGATAGCAGAGTAAGCAATAGTCTGTTATCTGCAGATATTCTAGCTATAAAATGAAAGGGTATGTGTAAGGAATCAAACAGAATATAAATAGCATGTTGTTCAAAGTTGTTTAGATTTTTATATACATGCAGGAACATGCTGACAATATGCTCAGAAACAATTTTCTGTCTGACAAAGATAATGTAATATATGTAATGGAAATACTGTTTAAAAAATCACTTAGAAGTCTAAACATACAGGCTGTGTAACAACAGAAGAAATGAAATAACTGATCACAAAAGGGATTTGGTAGATTTTAGTAAACATATTTTTTGCATTTAAATTTTGTTTGAGCATGTGATGGTCTTGTAAGTAGACAAATAAGGATAAATATCCTACCAAAATCTGAAAATGAGAAAATAAACTGTAAAATTATACTCTGTCCAAACTAGCTATTAACTACAGCCAATGTAAGCTTGACAAAAATAAATCTCTGTTAGATGAGTAGAATCTTAAGCACTATTTAATTCAGGCTTCTGAATTAAAAGATAATATTTATTTTCTTTTTTGTCATTTGGTGCATCACCTATTACACTATAGAAATATCATTCTGCTAGAAATGCTGTTTACCATTCAAGATTTGGGTAACGCAAATAGTGAATTCTCAGAAGAAAATTATATAACTATTTTATGTGTATTAGCCTTGGGACATATGTTTAGCCTCTCCTCTTAGCATTTCTTCTAGCAAAGATGCAAAATGATGTTTAGGATTGGAGCATTTATCAATAACACAGACGTGAGTTAAAACCAAGAAGGAAACCACTTCAGCATGTAAATTTCCCATTGTGATTGGATGTATGTCTCAGAAAATCTAGGCCACTAATTTGTTCACCCCATATACTTTTATTTCCTTGTAAACTAATTGCTCTGAACAACTTTGCTACTGGTAAATATTAATTACATAGTGATGGCTCCATAACTCACATCTAGCAGTACATATAAATTTAAAATCCCTGCTCTCTCATGAATAGCTCCTGAATTCTTTTTATTTTTTTTCTTGAAAATGTGTTGCCGGTCCAGTTCATTCTTCTTAACCCATAAATAAGACTGCAGTCCTGAGAGTTCAGTGTGTATTACTGAATTTTAACCTAAACCAGATGTTCCCCAAATATTATCTGGTTAATTTTCATACTCTTTTCATTCTTCAATGTGAAACAACAATAGAGCCTATCTTTCTTTTTGAATACCCTTTCAATCTGTCATATATTGTTCATACTCATAAAGGAACTTAGGAACCTAAATTTTTTGTAATGTTTAGCCCCTTAACCAGAACTCATGCAAGGTTTTAATGTGATTGTAGTGTGATTTAATTCATCAGACCTCTAGTTAAACCTTCAGGCACCTGATTCTGTATTTAAGATGCCCAAAACCCAGACTTTTTTCTCTGCAAGCCTCCAGTCTTCACATAGATTTCTTTTATAAGACCTATTGTTCTCCGTGAATTGTGTCTACCTCTAAGTTTCTCCAAGAAGCTCAGTCTGGAAGGTATTATATTGAATCCAGCATGCTGTAGACAGTGTTTAAATTGCTTTACCACTTCAAAGAATTGATATTTCTGCCTCCTGTTTTGCCTAGGAGCTTGCACCAGCTATCAGGCATTCAGGCTTAGTGGCATAGCTGATTGACTGTACTGGTTTTGGCTGAGCTAGTTTTAGCTTTCTTCGTAATAGCTTGTATGATGCTGTGTTTTTCATTTTTGCTGAAAATACTGTTGATACCACACTGATGTTCTAGCTATTATGGAACAGTGCTTGCATAGCATCAAGGCTTTTTCTGGTCCTCACCCCACCCCACCAGCAGGTAGGCTGGGGATGCACTAAAAGTTGTGAGGGGGGACAGCCAGGACAGCTGACCTCAACTGACCAAAGAGAAATCCCATACAACAGAACATCATACTCAGCAATAAAATCTGGATAGGAAGAAGGAGGAAGGGGGGATCTGTCTTCCCAGGCAAACATTACATGTGATGGAGCCCTGCTTTCCTAGGGATGGCTGAACACCTGCCTGCCAATGGGAAGTGGTGAATGACTTCCTTATTTCCTTTGCTTACATGTGCAGCTTTTGCTTTCCCTGTTAAACTGTCTTTATCTCATTCGTTCACATTTCTACTCTTCCAATTCTCTCCCCCATCTCCACTGCGCAGGGGGGGAGGGAGGGCAAGGAGGGGATGAGTGAGCAGCTCTGTGGTGCTGGTTGCCAGCTGAGGTTAAACCACAGCATTCACTTTGTGTACAAAGGATGATTTACTGAGCTAAAAGGCAACTGAAATGAAATACAAGACTGCTACTTTCACCAAGAGTATGGGCCATGCACCTGTGTAGAAAACTGCACCTAGATTTCAGTCCCCTATCCCAAGACTGTCAATGAAGTCTATGAAGTGTTTAGGAGTGGAAAATTCAGTCCAGTGCTTCTCATTAAATGGGTATCAGTGTTGTAACAGAAGGCCTTAGAGCCTCCAGAGAAGATGGTTTAGTCTGTGAGAACGGTTGATTAGATGCGTGAGACTGTGTACCTGCTCTGTTGATGTTTAAGATAAACGTTTTTAGACTGAAAACACCAATTATTTATGTTTGATAGTAAATGACATCAGGAGGGGAGATAAGGTGTTTGGCAGGAAAAATTACCCTGCATAGTGCCAGAAACTGCAGTGATGTCTTACAAGTGCCAGAAAGGAAAATCAGAACGAGACAACACAAAATGCCTCTTTTTTTCAATAAGGAGTGAACTGCGATCTTGCTGAACACTTTTTTCCACTTCAGAAAGCTGGCACATAGCAAATGTTCTTTTAGGTGTCCAGCAGACTGGCAGACATTGGCACATAGTAAACTAAGCAGAAAAAGGAACCATTCTTTGCTCCTGAGGCCAAGTGGCATGGCACAGCTACCTCTGCACAGCAGAGCACTTGGCTGCAGATCTTTGCTAGGCTTTATGTGGTGCATTGCTGGCAAGGACACCTGATTGTTACTTTTTATTTATCAGTTCAAAATCCCTGGAAATATTTCTGTGTCTGACTCCAAGATTACATATACATACACTGAAGATCTGCAGTGTAACATAAAAAACATGCAGGGGAGTTTGAGGATTCAAAGCCTGCTGAGATAGTGCTAGAGAACAAAACAGACCAGAGGGACCCAAATGTGGAGCAGTGCTAATCATAGTGCCTTTTGGGAATGCACCTACTCTCTTCAATTTGTGCTCAGATAAAATTTGAGAGAATGCTGTTTGGCACAGCCAAAACTGTACTTGTGATGATACTAGGAATTGAGTAGTCAAAACAATCACAGGATAGTGCTGAAGACCATCCTCTGGCCCTGTTTGATTTTCTTAGCATTGACATAGTCTACAAAGGTTTGGCTGAAGTCACAAGAAGTTGGTAAGAGCTGCCCTATTTCAACCAGGAAAGACAATAAAGTTCTTATGCCAAGCTACTACAATTCTTGCTGACATAGTTTTCAGGCTAAACCAAAGGCTTGATACCATTCATGGGACATAGCCAGAAACTAGATGCATAGACGTAGCTAGTGTAGGCATCAGCATACTGGCCTTTCTTCACATTGTTTGAGCGTGTACTTGTTTCAACGCAAAGAGGTCCCATAGATAGAGGTTCAAGATATTCTCTTCCCCTCATTCTTCTGATGGTATCCTCAAGCCTGCACTCCTTTTTGTTCACTCTGTGTGAAAGAGTTTGGTCTGGATCACAGACTCAAACCCATCATCTGTAAGTGTGGAAAACTTAGCCCATGTAAATCCATGCAATAATGAAACAAAAGTAAGGTGCAGAAGTTTCTCACGGAAACTGTAAACTCCATCTGGATTAAGTAACTGTGGGGATTAGCTGGATGTACCCTTCACTACAAACCAAATGGACAGAACAGAATATATCTTCTATACAGATTCTAACATGCAGTGTTTGAAAAGATCATAGATCTTTTGAGCTTCCAAAGCTCTTAGGACTGACATAACAAATTCAAAAAGAGCTTATCTACAGCTCCAATATATGTTGATTCATCACATATGAATCAACATATATTGATTCATATATGTCAGCTAAGCACACAGCTGCAGTAAAAATGGCCTTTGATTTTAGTTGCTCAGTTAAGTTTTTTGGGAAATGGGAGAATTGATGACACATAGTATCATTACTAGCTTTTTACATCTCCTAAAACTTCATCCTTATTTCTCAAATCTTCATGTACAGATTCTGCAGATTCTAAAAGCATTCTTTATAACTATTCAGGTCTTTATCACCAAATGCTTTTCCCCCTACAGTAATTGTCCTTACAACTTGAAAAATTAAATTTTTGCATTAGCCCAGCTTAAAGCACTATGCAACTTTTTTCCTTTTTATTTAGTTTTCCCATAAGACTTCTCATTATTAACTTCTTACCTCAGATTTCTTAGAATATCTTCCTCTAAGACCTCTCTGCTTTATCTGAGCTTTCTTTTTAACATTACCAAGTAGCATATATTTCAATAATAGTCTGGCTCTATTATCTAGAATGACTTTCTTTTCAGCTGAGTAACAACACACCTTTTCTGATTTATTCTTTACATTTTTCTTATCCTCTTTCGTAAGTTAAAACATTTGATTTCTTCTGTCTGTATTCATACATTTCCTCTGGAATGAGTGTCATCTTTGTATTTTTTCCTCTGACAAGGAGCTACTCATTTCATTTTCATTTTCACCTACTTCATCAATGACAACTAGTGTTGTCATTTAAAGCATAAGCATACAGCAAGGACAGGAATTACTCAGTTTAACCAGAGGAATAGACTATGAAGGCAACTGGTACTGCATCTGGACTATTGCTTGTGATCGCTTGTATTAAATCAAACTGCAAGCATTTTGGAACAAAATATTTGGCCTTCCACCTTTTCTGCTACATCTTTGTTCAACATCTTTGTCGGCGACATGGACAGTGGGATTGAGTGCACCCTCAGCAAGTTTGCTGATGACACCAAGCTGTGTGCTTCAGTTGATATGCTGGAGGGAAGGGATGCCATCCAGAGGGACCTTGACATGCTTGTGAGGTGGGCTGATGCCAACCTTATGAAGTTTAACCAAGCCAAGTGCAAGGTCCTACACCTGGGTCGGGGCAATCCCAGGCACAGCTACAGGTTGGGCAGGGAAGAGATTCAGAGCAGCCCTGCAGAGAAGGACTTGGGGGTGGTTGATGAGAAGCTTAACATGAGCTGGCAGTGTGTGCCTGCAGCCCAGAAAGCCAACCATATCCTGGGCTGCATCAAAAGAAGCGTGACCAGCAGGTCAAAGGAGGTGATCTTGCCCCTCTACTCTGGTCTTGTGAGACCTCACTTGGAGTACTGCGTGCAGTTGTGGTGTCCTCAACATAAAAAGGACATGGAGCTGTTGGAGCGAGTCCAGAGGAGGGCCACGAGGATGATAAGAGGGCTGGGGCTCTCTGAAGACAGGCTGAGAGAGTTGGGGCTGTTCAGCCTGGAAAAGAGAAGGCTGAGTGGAGACCTCATAGCAGCCTTCCAGTATCTAAAGGGGGCCTACAAGGATGCTGGGGAGGGACTCTTCCTTAGGGACTGTAATGGTAGGACAAGGGGTAATGGGTTCAAACTTAAACAGGGGAAGTTTAGATTAGATCTAAGGAAGAAGTTCTTTACAGTGAGGGTGGTGAAGCACTGGAATGGATTGCCCAGGGAGGTTGTGGATGCTCCATCCGTGGCGGTGTTCAAGGCCAGGTTGGACAGAGCCTTGGGCCACATGGTTTAGGGCAAGGTGTCCCTGCCCATGGCAGGGGGGTTGGAACTAGATGATCTTAAGGTCCTCTCCAATCCTTACTATTCTATGATTCTATGATTCTACAGCCTCAAAGAAGATGAAAACAATCTACTACCCAGCACCCCTACTAAGCTTATCAAGAACTGAGTACTTAGAAGTATATCACGTCTCAAAAGTCAAAAAAGTCACTTCTGTTTAAGAAATACTGATATGAGCTGTTGCTTTTCACAGAAGACATACATGCTGTCTTTCAAAACATCCCTCCACCTTACTTCTTCACTCTGTATCATTCTGGATTTCTCTTGAAGTTGTTAAACCCTGATATGTCCTATTTCTTCTAACCATCTTTCCTGTCCATTGACAACAGCGCCTTCTTGAGACTGTGGTAAACTAAATTCCTCCCAAGAAAGACAGCCTTTGTGAACTTCACAACTGCTTTGCCAGTTGGCAGTAAGGGTCTGAAAACCTTCCCTTTGTCTAGGAATAATCTTCTGTTGTTTCTTGCTTCTTGTGAACTGTTGCTGGTTTGTTCCTTTGTTCTCCAAGGTTTAGATCTTAGGAGCAGCTCAATGCCTTTCCTGATCCAAATGACACCTTAATGCAAAGTAATGAAACACAATATACAGAGCTAAACCCAGGATCTGGAAGGCAGTGACTATATTGGACCCAGGTCCAACAGCGTTCCGTATTTCCACACATTTCATCCAAAAGTTGAAATCCAAGCATACGGATTGATGGGCCTGCTTTACCAGGAGGACTGGACCAAATTACCCTCAGAGGTCACTTCCTACTTCAACCATTCTGGGATTTTGTGATATACCAGTTTGTTGACTCTGAGTTTATGTAGCTTGACTTAAAAGCTGTCTTAAAGAAGAATCAGTGAAAGAAAATGCTCTAGATGACACTAGATGATGAGAAATTCAGAGGTCTGGACTTTCAAAGCAAACAATACTTCAGAATAAATTTCTGGAATGGAGATGGATTTTCCCCTAGTTTTCTTTCTCTTGACAATAAGTAACTGGTGAGATAGAATTTTACTAGAGCTTTCGAGTAGGCTTTCTGGCCGGCACATGAGCTGCCTATTACAAGTACACCTCTCTACTGGAAAGCTTTCTAAAAGTGACTGGATTCTTTCAGAATCTATTTTTAAGCTTTATAGGAATTTGAACTTGTATCCATCCAGTCCAACCAGCATAAGTGGAATGTCCCACAAAGCTTTCAAAATGTGTCATTCAGCTGTGGTTAATTCTAAGAAGAAAACTGCAGCAGAAGACATTTAAATTACTGGAAAAGGAGCCATGCTAATTATACTCTATATAATATGGCTAATGTTAAAGCATTTGTATGAGAGGTGGCTCCTCCAGCTGGTTCCTCTTCTATCTCTCCAATCAAGTTTTACCTAACCTGGAAGTAAACTGTAAATCAGATTCATTGCTATTAAAAAATAATATGGGATATGCATAAATGTTGATAATTTCTGTGCCATTCCTACAAAGTCTGTAAAATGAAACAGTAAAAACTGAAGAACTTTAAATGCCTTAGTAATGGGCCTTCTCATCTGAATGTCAACAAAATGTAAGGGTTTCAGTTTAAAATATCAGAATTGGGATTTTACTTTTTCAGACTATTTTAACCATGCTCTTTCTCTTATATATACAGATAGACTGGTTTTCTCTTACTTTTTTTAACCAGATTATTTCTTTTCATTATTTTTTCAGAGTATAAGAAAGATATAGCAGTTAGAGCATGTACTGCATTCAGACAAAATACATTCAGACTTTTCAGATAAGTGGCTTAGAAGTAGAGGAAAAAAAGCACGATTAAAACAAAAAAACCAAAAAAAATCCCCCAAAAAACCCACCCAAGGACAAGGAAAGGGTATACATGCTAAGTGGTCTTGCATCACACAAAAGAAAGGAGAAATCTCCCAAGCCTGCAGAGTGATACTTCAGATGAGTAATAAAGCAAACGAGTAGAGTGCACAATAGTAGAGTGCACAAATGACATGAGTATAAATAAAGAGAAATTAATGAAATGTTCTTCTAAAAGAGACTGAATTATAAGTGCTATTCATATTTCTAGTTATCTCTGAAGAGGGCTTACTGGAAAGGAAAAAAAACAGTAGGGAACACAGAGGGTAATATAAGAACTCAGATGTTATAATAACTATTCAGACAGGTAAGATAAAAGCCGATATAGGAAAAATATGATGGCCTATTCTGGTGGCGGCAAAATTCTGAAAACAGTTGAAATTACTCTGAAACTTAGTCAGGACTATTATATACTAGGACCAGAAAGTTACAGAGAAGACTTCTTAAATATTATGAAATGTTTTCAAAGTATTTACACTGATTTTTGAACAACTCTGACAGAGCAATAAACCAAGATTATAACCTATAGATATATACAACATACATGCTCCTGTCTTCAGATGCACCATGCTTCTAGGAGTCCACTTTTAAAACATACAGCTGCCATTTTGTGGGTAACAGGGATGTAACATCTTAAAGAGAAAATGAAAATAGGTCCAAACAGTATCACATGCATTTGTAGACTCATTTGATCTCAGGCCTCAAGCATGCAATAGGGAAGAGGGTGGGTGACTCAATACTTGCCCCCACCCCATGCACCTGATACCTTAACATTTGAAGAAGATAGACTTAGATCCATGCTCTCCAGTGGAGTCCTCTGCTAACTAAGGTCTACTGGCCTATCCTTGTATCATACTGTCAGTGCTGGGGAAGCAAGCCACACAAGCTTTCATCTGGAAGAGCCTCCAGCACCGTCAGGTTTGTCAGAAGGGGCATTTCATTCATGTGAGGACATATCGACCATCTACAGTGATAAGTAGTAAAAGAGCAAGAGATGATCATAGGCAAAGTAGCATCAAGTGATTGTACCCACATTACTTGGCTTTAGATCCTTGTAGACAAGTTTGTCTTGGAGAGAGCCAGCCCAGAGCCACAGAGAAAACTAACATTTAAGCAGTGAGAGCAGCCATGGATCTGCTCCCTGACTGCTCTTAATCTAATAACACACACTTACTCTGTGGAGGGCAGATCAGAGAGGTAACTGTTTGCCTGATTAACAGTTCATGTAACTGAAGAACACTTGTAAACAACCTCATTAATGTTTCAGCTGTGCTGTATCACGGTGCCTTTTTCTTCCCTTAAAACCATAGTCCTACAGCAGCTGTTCTTTCTAGGATTGAACTATATGTTTTTCTTCTCAGTGTACACCAGTTTACAAGTCCATTTTTTTCAGACACATGGCACTTACTTAAATGAATTTGTAACTAGTAGAAAAGGAGACCAGAGGATCTATATTTGAAGATACTGAAAAATTAGTTTCTTCAAACTAGAGGAAGAAGAACTGGATCCCTACGCTACCTTTACCAGAGCTGGGTAATAATTTATGCTACAGGATAGAATTACAGTGGCTTTGAAAATTTTAAGTGTCTGTATGTAACTGAGATATAAAACTCTTCCCTGTAAATAGGGAAGAGAAAGATAAAAGGAAAGAAAGTGTAGAAACTTACTTTATTTTTGTGAGCTTCATCTGAAATTTAAAATGGATACAAGTTCTAACACAGGACAGCACTTAAGTAATCTACAAGCAGAGTATTATTACCTCATAGAATAAAGTTGACTATGCTGTAAAGAGTGTGTCAGGCTTAATAAGTCAATGTGAACAATGTTTAAGAAGACGGTTTGCTTTAGTTATTTAGTTATCTGTAGAAAAAGACTTTTTAAATTTTATCTGTAGTTCCTCAATATCCTAGACAAAGCTATACCTTGAGTTCAAATATTTTACCCAACAAAATACTCACTCTGAACTAATATATACCTATTCATGCAGTGCAAAGGGTGATTGTCTCCATGCTTTTCAATTCATGATTAATCATCTAAAGTACTGACTGAGATTCAGAATCTTGCTTTATAAGTTCAACTTCAATGTTTTAACATAATACTGTTTATATTCCAAGCACTCAATAAAAAAGATTGATTATTACCAATTCTTATAAAGATAAGAGCTTAAAAAAATTACATATTTTTCATGAGATATAGCTGAAACTGTAGCCAGGTTAATCATTTCACTGTAGATTGTAAGCAAAGCTTAAATTTTATTTACAACAATTAATCCATGAACTTCAAAGAGATTATTCTTTTGTATAAAAGTATGTGTAAGCTTTATTTTTAGGATTCAGGGCTGAGTCTGTGGGGTTTTCCTTTTCTTTTTGTTTTATTCTTTGTTTAATTGTGGCTACTGATCTGATGTTTTAACAGGTATCTTTGCTATTCCTTTTTTATATTTGCTAGCAGCAAGTATATATATATATAAAAGCAAGGATCTAACTTGACAAGAAAGTGAAATTTCAGTGTCTTAAAAATATCATAGATTTACTACCTGTCCATGGAACATATGAAAGAAAACCAATTCAATTACATCTCTATCCCAGAAGAAACTTGGGGAGGGGAAAAGTATGTCATACACGTGATCAAACAGATTTCATCACTGCAGATTTAATGAAAGGTGCACCACACTGAACCTTAGCATTAATTACTTACAAAAACCACCCATAAGCCTACATGTGGAAAATCAATGAGACTGAGACAGCCAATCATGCTGCAGCTTTAAAAAATCTAGAGGAATAAAATTACTTTTGTTCACTTCAGTCATATGAACGTAATAATGGCTTTTACCAATATCTTATTAAGCTATGCTTAAAAAGAAGTAATTTCCCAAAGAGATAAGGACAGCAATTGTTTTCTATCAAGTGTGAAAACATAATAAAATGAGAGAAAAACATAGACCAAAAATGCAACAGAAACCTCAGCTAATACTCAGAGGACATATTGCTGAAAAGCACATATCGTTTTATTGGCTGCAAAGCAGCTTTCTTGAACAGAAAACTTAGTTAAGGATATCTATGAGATAGGGGCAGGATTTGCTGTATCTGTTGTGATGCATCTCTGTCTTTTTTTCCAAGGCAGTATGTAGAACACACAAGTAGAAACTGTCTGTGGTGTTCTATAATCTTAAACAGAATATTTGGTAAAATTCTTCTTATTTTAAATAAAACAAATCACTCTGCAACTGAGGACTTAAAATTGCTCTTGGGCTCTATGCTTTAGCTGGCTTCTTCTGCATCAGGTAAGAAGTCCATAGTAAGTCCATAGAAGACAAATTTTTAGGATGCTGGAAAAACCTATCAAAAGTTATACCAGACAAACACTGGAAACAATGTACAACTAAAATGTTAAGACTTAAAAAAACCAAGATGTATTTATCAAGAGCAAGTAAAAAACAGATATTCAGAGAGATAACAGCAAGGCTATCATTAAAGTATAGCAGTAATGGAGAGACATTTAATCTCTTTGACTCTGTACATAAGATATATAGTCTAAATATTCCAAGATATAGCTACTATATCAAAGTTACTGAAGGTATAGCACAATACTAATAAAAAGATAAAACCAACTAGGAGATCTGAAATAGTGGGAAAGCAAAAACAAGAAAGGCAAAATGTTTCCATTTAGTGACTTTCCAAACAGCAACATACAGAACCACGGTATATTAGATCACACTGGATCACATTATATTGTGACTAAAAATTAAAAATTAAACATTTATACAGAAATGGTAAATGCATCATAATTTTACATAATTATGGTAGAATATTAATATTTTTAAAAAAAACAACACCTGAATTTGTGATTTCTGTGAAAGCACCTGGAAAGTTGAGATGTGGAAATCAAATATGCAGGGTAGTACCTGTAACAGCCCTTACATAATGCAATGTATGTAATAGTGTTTCATATACAGAGAAATATATCCCCATAAAAACATTTGTTCTATAATTTGACAATGATACAGTGTAACAAAAAGGAAATCCAGAGAAGTGGAAGCTAGACTTCCTTTGAATAAACTGAAGAAATTGGCCAAGAGTTTGGGCACTTCTAAACCTTGTCTTGCCATCAATTAATCAGTACTATCAGGATTATTCTCACTAAAGCTTTTTCAGCACCCTAGATCACTGAAACTCTTAACCTACAGTGCTGGCTCAGGTACAACTTGTGTCAGAACAAGTAAGTAAGATTTCATTCTTCTCCAGCAGCTTTGTTCATCAGCAGTGGTTTTGTCAGTCTACTGATTCGAATCCAAGATATGTTAAAAAACTCACAATAAAATTTGTAGGCATAAGAAATAATTTTTCCAGTGCTTTATTACTTTTTTTTTTATTAAAACATGCTAATGTCTTGACTGTTCAATTATTCTGTAATTGTGGTGTTTCTTGGATTTCTCTGGGTATTCATTCTTACACTTTCATTCTTACACTTTCTCTCGTGACCCTATAATAACTTTCCTTTATGTTTATGGAAGACTGCAATGATTTTGTAAATTATCACGACCATAAATCCACTATGAAAAATAAATAATGGGAATAATCAATTGCTAAGTATATGGAAAATTTGTGTCCTTACTCATTGACACCTCACCTGGAACAGGCAGTTAATGCACAATCTTTGCATCTATGAGTCAAGTCTTTCAGTTTACCCACTACTTCATACATTAGACTGGCAATTTTTCTGATTTTCTCTACTTGGGAATTAATAGACACTTTCATTTTATATTATCTTGTTCCCCGGCTAAAGCTTTCTGCCTGTAAATTTTATCCTTCTGGAATCTTTGTCACGCTTGGTAACGTATCTGACTCATAATCTGAAGAAAACTGCAGAAAGTTATCAGGATATTCCTTCCTCCTTTAGGAACATTGGGAAAACAACCACACCCCATTGAACTGATTATATCAAAATCACACAAGGTGGTTTCCAGAGAGTAAATCAATTGTAAGCTCCTCAACAATCCTAAAGCTTCCTCTTAAACTATGAAGAGAAACCAGCAGAAAAATTTGCACCCATTTGAGCTGCAGTTTCTGTAGCCAGACAATGCTCTACATTCCTATTTCTGTATTTTACTGCCCTCATAACTTTTTCCTCTTTCTCTTGTGCTTTCTATTCTCATCTTCTGTCTTTTGGGCTCTACCAGCCTTGAATTCTGTTCTGCACAACATTTCAGCTCAACTAAAGAGTGGGAAGGTGGCTTCTACCATACTAGTTTATAATCTAGTACTGAAAAACACTATAAGGGAAGATGTGTCTTCAAATACTTTCATGCTGAAGAGAGCACTGAATTCAACTCTCCAGTTCTCATCTTCTCCAAATTTCTGACTAGATTAAGTAATCTGGACTATTATTAAAAATCTAAGTAAGAACACTATCAGAACTTGTTTTAAAGAGGAGACTGAAGTTATTACTCAGGTTAGAAGAAATATGTTGTTAGGTGCAACAAACAATTCCAGGCCTGAATCCAGTCTCACATGGCTCTTAACTCAGTGGTAGTTAGGTGTGTAAGAGAAGAAGGTAATTTCAAACATGCCTTTATGATCACTTTTTTATTGGTTGACATAGCCATCTACTTTTATAACACTTCTTCTACCAAAAGGTTGGGAAAGGTACAGCTAAATATCCATGTTCTTTACTGGCTCTGAGTCTTGAATTTCTCTTTAAGATGAAGATACCTGTTCTTCCACCTTTTATTTTTTCTTATTTATATATTAAAAAAAATGTTCTTTGAGGAGTAAGCTGTTTCTTTTAAAAGCCCAGTAAGAACCACAACAGCTGTCAGGGCTTACACATACTGTTATACACCATTTCCTTCACATTAATTGTAACCAGTCCATGAGGCACAGTCATTGATTGATGAAATTAATGGTCAGTTGCTGGCAGATGCTAAGTGAAGCTGTGTGATTCATATATATCTATCCAACTACAATACTAATGAATTACAGGTCACAGCTGCATTGCTTCTACATGCTTAACAAAAATGTATTTTTAACAGGGCAACCAGGGAATGTTAGGGATGGCTGCTTTTACTACCCACCTCTATGTGAGGAACAGCCAGGGTACCTGAAGAGCAGTAAATTGCTCTCTTTCTTCCTTCCAACAAATCTCTTTTTAGCAGTGGTACTTGAAGATAGCCCATTGAAATAAGTTTCTGACTCTGCACCTTCTTTCATCTCCTCCACTGGTCTTTGTTTGCACAGAGGGCTGGCCATAATTTTGCTGGGGAGCAGCTCTTCAATTCTGCAGAGATGGGCTATGGCAGTGCAGTTAACCAAAACACTTATTGTTGCTTCAATATTTTTAATGCTCAAGTCTGTTTCTTATGAAACGAATAACATTGACATGCCTGTGGAGATTCTGAGGATAGGGCTAGAAGGCTTCACTTGCTTATTTTCAAGGGTGAGTGGCAGTCCTTTTTGCTTCTTGCCCCCATTAGCTACTTTATTCCTTATGAGACATTTCATGCTTGCCATCTTTAATAGGAAAATATTACTGCCTTGTTTCATATTGTCCATTTCTTTTCTACCAATCTTGACTTTATTAAAAAGTTGGCACTTTATTACCACTTTTACTCTTTGAGCCAGCCTGGAAGAAATTATTTCCTGTGCCCATGGCATTGAAATCACATAAAGAAGTTGTTATTTACCAATATCCTCCTAAAAGTAGTCAGGCTGCTGGCTCCTAGTCCTTTTAGCAGAAGGCTGTCCTAGGACTTTATTCTTCTCATGATTAGAATCTTCCTAATCTCCAGTCTAGATGTATTAAGTGGCAATTCTCAACCCTGTTTCTGAGCTGTTATTTAAGTACGTTTTCTCCCCACCCAGTATGCCTCAGATATATAGATAGCAGTCAGTCTTCTTTTAAATCTTCACTAAGCAAAATATGTTCCTTGAATGACTACTTCTTAGATGGATTTTCCATTCTTCTATACCATTCTAGCAATCCTTCCCTACATCTTTTCCAGTAATTCTTCTTTCCTAAGGACTTGTGACCAGCCTCATACAGTAACAAATATAAAATGGTACAGGTATTCCTTTTTCTTTCTTTTTCCATTGAAAACTGTGATCAAAACATAAACCTGAAGCAAAAGTGTAAGTATACATCTTTCTTGCATAAGACAACCCCTGCTTCCTGAAAAGATCATGTGGGATCACAGCGTTATCTAGTCTAGTTCAATCAATCTTAACAACTAATACAGAATGAGTTACAAGCATTTCCTGTTGAATTTTTATCAGATATTTCTGAAATTACTATGTGGAAGTTAAACTTTTTCAGGAAGAAGTGTCATTAGATATAAAGAAGTTTCAAATACATTTTTAAGGTTTTGTTTTCAAACTCCAGTGAACACAGTTAAGAAGGATTATTTCTGCCTAACTGTGTTTCCTGAGAATGAACAGTTGGTGGCATTGATTATTCAGTGAATTTCACTTTTTTTTTTACCCACTAAAAGATTCCCAGTCTTTCCAGAAGCAGTCTTGGTGAATTGAACAAGAAGCACGTATAGTATAATTTTTCACTATATAATAACAAAGTGGATGTTTTCTAAATGTCGCAGTTTAAATTTCATGAGGCATGAAATCTACTTTTGAAATGAAAATTAAAGCCCTTTTCCAAATAAGAAGTCTAATCTTATCGTTAAAAAGACTTTGTATTTCCTGACATTATTAAGCTTGGAGGCTGCCTGTAAGATGATAACACTATCTGACATCTTAAAACTGAATTTCCTTTTAAATAATTATGATGCAGAATATTTAAAATATATAAGGTTCCAAGAAAAATATTAACGTGCATTTAGCAGTATTTTCATCTACATTTATCATCTACTAATGATAAATCTAACTGCCTTTCAGCATGTTAATGTTAACACAAATACTAACATTACTTCTAAAAAAAACCTAATTTTGGACTAATCATGGTGCTTAATGTCAAAAGAGCTAACACTTTGCAGTAATCTCAAGGAAGCTCAACTTTAAATATACTCACTCGCTGCTGAATCTGTAATACATGTTGTATTTTCTGTTTGCAAAATAAAGGAGAACAAAGTTTTTTATCATATTCTAAACGGTTTTAATAGGTCTCACATTTATATAACAAGCCAAAATTAATTTATTCATTATTGTGATACCTAAAATCAGGCTTTTTTTACAAGGACATAAAAAGAATCCCGAACATATAAATAGAACAGAAATATTTTCACAAGCTTCAACTCTCAGTTTCTAAAACCCAGACTAGGAAAAAGATAAAGCACTGACAAAAGAAAGTAATAGGTCTTTGGAGGCTATCAGGTCTTGATAAGAAACAAAACATATTTTGCTTATTCTTTATTTTTACTTTTGAACATTAGGCTTGGTGGTATTTCAATTTCAACAGTCTCTTGTATAAGCAAAACAGTAAGATAGAGAGATGTATGAAAATAAAGATTACTTTTTATGTCAGCATAGCATTCTCCCTTGATGCAGAACGAATAGTAAAGACTTTGATCCGATGTTATTTAATGTCTTACTTTACCATAAAGCAGCCATATATTCAAGGATAATACAACTTGAGAAAATAAGCATGAAATATCAGTTGTGTTCACAGCCTTTTTTTATAGTGGAAAAGTATTGGAAAGTTACCAGATTTTTCTCATAGGTATCAATATAGTGTGTTTCCAGTTGCAGAAAACAGATGTTTAATTGGAAAGGAAGAATAAGTCTGATGGTTTAGCGACTAAGCTGAAATTTAGAAAACCTGGATTTAATTTCTGAATTCAGCACTGCTCTCTCTTTACTTATATACTTGTTAATTTGATCGTGATCCAGTGAATTCTACCAGAGTGTCCCAAGAATTAGCCCTGAATTTGGTCCTTCATATTCCTGCTGAAATCTGTGCTTCTCTTGTCCATTTAGACTTACAAATCTTCTGTTTACCGTTTTGTGTAGGTCATGCATCTTGCGTGTTTTTTTCCAGGGCAAAGCTGCGCTCAAATCAGTCTGCTGGAAACAGGTGCAGCACTCAAAGAGCAGCTTCAGGTGTATCTCTTGCCTTGGGTGTAGTAGGATCTGTCCACATCAGATGTTGACAGCCCTCAGTAAATCTTGTTGAGTTTCATTTCCTTCTTGGGCTAAGGACAGGTGACACATGCTAGTACCAATGCCAGCACCACAACACATCACGAAAGGAAGTACACCGCAGCACAGGGAGCCTAGATCTCAGCTGGGATTCCTCTGGCTACCCTCAGAGTCACATAGGTGGGTATGGAATAACATGAGCTGAACATAAAAACAGTGAGTTGCATTGTCCTGCTGCTCCATTTATGCTGTGATCTCATGCGTGAGGTGATTTGTGAGACTTTATTCTGTAACTGTGCGCTTTGGCCCTCCTTTTTATGATGAAATTGAATGACAGGGTTTTGGTGCTGAAAAAACAAATTCAGTGACAGCACTACTGAGTTCCCATGCTTTCATTCACCTGTGCTGTAGATCCCAGCACTGCTGAGTGCTGGCTGTCCTCGAGATTTTAGAAATGGGCATGTGACAGCTAAGGATGAAAAGAGGCAAACAGCAGAAAGCAGCAATGTCCTTTAACCTTGATCATGGTCTTTTTGGGGAGTTCCAACATAGAACCATTAAATATCCTCCTGCAGTTAGTGTTGTCATGATAACTTATGTAATATAAACTGTTCTTGTTTTGTTTGATACTGTTCTTTTAAACTTCCAGTGTCTTATACATAAGCATGCACGCATGCACACACACACACCTAACACAAAATATTCTCTTGAGATTCCCACTAGACAACAAGCCTGCTTGCAGACACCATTTGCAGTTACCATCTGTACAAGAGCAGTGGTGAGATTCCTCTGTGGCAGCTCCTTATCCCACTTCAGACAAAAAGACCAAAAAACACCAAAGCATAAAAACACCATTATCAGCTGTTTAAACTCCACTGTATTTGACATGAAGTAGGTGTTCGCGTCATCCTTTGCACCATCTTAAGTTGCTGCTGTCTTCAAATATCTAAATCTAGAAGTACTCAAGGACAGGTTCACGTCTGATGCCAGAGGCTCCCTTGCTGGGGAAAAAAGAGATTTCTGAGAAATTCAAGGGATCTGCCTTAAACACTCCTTAGGAATGAATCACCCTTACGGGGTACATATCTTTCTTACTTGGCTGAGGGGGAGTCCAGGCTGACTAGCACATATTTAAGAATCTAACTTGCTTAAATGAGCACAGATGAAGCCAATCCCATTCATATGTGGCTTTAATTGGCACTATGAATTGTTACAACAGAAACCCCTAAGAAGCATGTTTCTAAGAAATACTACTTTCCTGCCATTTAGAATTTTAGAGACAAGGGTAATAACATCTATTAAAGTGGAAAATTTTATCCAATATCCTCCAAGATTTCTTATGTGAACCTGAGATTCAAAGACTGTTATATGTGCAGACACAGGACATGATTTTTAACTGCCAGATAAGGTAATAAAAGACAGCAAGGCATAGGGTAAGGCATAATATCTGCCTGAATGCTGTACAACCTGCAGGAAATGTAAAGTTGTGACTTTGATACATGCCAAAAATACATGTGGCATGCCACAGGATATCTATAAAGTACAGTAGCCAAAAATGTTTTGAAGATGTAAGATCAAGGAAAACACATTCCCATTTTATTGCAAGCATTTTCAAATTACAGTGCTATCTCACTGTTCTGAATATAAAGCTGTGACTTCCTTTGGTTTTCTATATCACTTCATGCAGCTTTTTTTACACAATGCTTGTGTGACATAAATGTTTTCTGAGACTAGCCCTATCAAAGAAGCTGCAACTGAGCTTTCATGCGGGGTAAAAACAAGTATTAATTTAAGAAGCACTGACTTTTTTATTTTTATTATCTGTTGTCTTTTCTGCTGCAATCAGTAAGGTGAACGTCTATGCAAATGAAACATTTTCAGTGCTGAGCTGAGCTATGTATCTTGCAGAAGGTCACTGTACAAGCTTTACCCATCTGATGAACATTGCAGCACCTTGCTGTTGAAATATAAGGTGTCTTTCAAACTCTTACTTTCCCAGATCACGCTGTTGAAAGAGAAGTAAAATTAAAGCAACTCATACATTGCCACAGAAATATATTTGAATTTAATCTCAGGAATAATAGATTATTTCTAACCAGGTGTAAAAATACAATCACTAAAAACTGCAGGTTTTCATTTTCAGGGTCTTTGTAGAAATGAAAAGGGAAACAAAGGGATACAGACATTACAAAGAAAGAAAATAAACAGAAGGCAAAACTTGAGGGGTTTTTAACTCTTTAGAGAGGACTTTCTAAGGAACAGAGAAAGGAAACTTTTCTTGATTTATGTTTAATAGTATTTGGTTCCATTTCCTCTCTTACAATATGAGTCAGAAAACCAACTTATTTATATTTTGTATGATCAGTCTGTGATGGGGGATCTTGCTTTTATTAGGCATGGTTTGTGTCTAAAATCCGAAGTTAGCACTGTTTCATACTGCACTTCTGACTATGTTACCCTATAGGTATTAATATTACAGGTTAAATAATTTTTCCCATGTGCTTTGCAAACACAAAAGATCCAACAACAGTCACTAACTTGCCAAATAACCACACTGAACTATGTCTTCCACAGGCTCACTGAGTTCCAATGAATTTGTACTTGAGGACACAATTAGAACTTTTCAGGGTGTTTTTTTCCAATATGTCTTATTTTCGTCTGTCATCTGATCAATAGTTTGATTGCTGAAAACTGTTAGATCTTGTACCAGAAGATGTTTATACCTAGTCAGACTAAACTCATGTTACTGAATTAATGTATTTTAAAGTGAGTAAAATAAAAAAAAGTTAATAATTATCCTCTATATTCTGAAACAATTTTAAAAAGACAGAACTAAAGCTCTACTAAAGCCAAAGTGACTTGCATTTTTGAAATCATGGCCTTAGTCAACTAAAATAAAGAATTAATTTTGTACAGTCTCCCTCTCCTAATAAGGTCAGGCCTGCAGCTTTATATGTTTCACATCTGTTTATACTGAGAGGCATAGTCTGTTGATGTATGTTTTTGTAGAGCCTGGAAAAATGAGACTGTGAGCTCAGCTGGGGACTCCAAATGTTCTTGAAATGTTTTTCAACATATCATTGGTCATAATAATTGATGACAATAATAACAGACAATAATTCATGCCAGCAGGATCTTTATACATATAAGAACTCAGCAAAGCATTACAACCTTTTCTTGCCATTTATAACAATTATTATGATAATTAATAATAATATTAACAACAACTAACAGTAATAGTAACCAAAATGGTATCTCTAGATGCCACATTATAAAATTCTATAAATGTTTGCTGAGACTTATAATAAAACTCTTTTTAAACTCCAAATAGTTGGACTCAATGCCTAAGATTTGTGTGCCCTAAAATCTGCAGCAGCTGCTTAAAATTTAATGGATGTAAATATTAAGAATTTAAGAGTCCCATTACCACTATCATCATAATTTACATGTCAGTTGAGGGAAATAAGCTGTCACCTGAAAACCCTTGTGGAGCACCATTACAACTTCCGAACTGAAAAATACTCCACAGTCATGTATATGTAGCTCTTCTAACTTGTAGTTTGCAACCAATTATAATCTTGTGCCAAAAGAAAGTGAAGGCAGCTTCTCTCCAGTATTCGGATTTCACTTACCTGTGTTCCTCCCTTCTTGAATAAAGCCCAAAATTTACAATAAATAGGTTGAAATCCTAGCTTCATATACCTACCAAAAGCCCAGAAAGACTTTCAGTTCCTAAAAGAGAGCAGCTCTAAGTAGTGTTTATTAATAACCATGGGAAAAAAAAAAAAAAAAGTATTAACACATTTGGCTCAGATTCCTTCCACCTAACTTCAGACTCCTAAATGTAATTGTTCCATGCTTCTGTTGTCAGTGGGGAGGAATTTCCGTAAGCAAATTCATATTTTACTCGGGCTGAGTTATATAAGCTGGAACTCTCTCTCTCTTGACCATAGAGAGATTGTGCACCCCTGACACCCAATTAGTCGCCTAAATTCAGGTAGGCCAAATCTGGGTCTCAGTGAATATAGTTGAATGGTTAAATAGTGACTATAGTTCAGTTGAATTAAAGCTTTAATACACCTACTTTTAAACAAATAGGTATTTAGAATAACAAATTTGCAAACAGACAAGCAAAACCAGAAAGTTTTTTTAGAAAATATCACCCGAAATCCATTGTGACTCTTAAAGGTCACTTTGATAATTAAGGACTGATTTCTGAAGAGGGTAAAACCAATCAAGAATCCAGGCCATTCAACGGCAACTGGTGACAAAAGGGACATATCCTCTTTTTAGCCCAGACTCTGTACTCCTCTTTCTGTTTCTGTACTGTATCTGCTAACTCTTTAATTCAAAAGATACAGAATATTCCCAGGTCTACACCAGGGCTGGACCTTTGCCTCACCTCTCCCAGTGGAAAGATCTGACTACAAGACCACAGCCCTTCTTGCACTCTCTCGCAGTGGCCCATAACCCATATTTTATTTCTGTCACTGCAAAAGCTTCCATCGGACAGGACTAAAAATCTCATCCCATCTCATCCTTGCAGTACCTTATATTTACTATGACAGCCTGAAGCTTACCAGTCTCTGCAGCCACTACTCATTTTTTAGAATAGCATTTTCTATTGGCAATTCTTAAAGCTTTCCCTGTCCTATCCCCCCCTCTTCCCACCTCTTATACACACACACACACACACACACTGGGCGAAACAGTTTTATTGTTCACACAGTATTGGAAACAGTTATCTTCAAAGTCAATCTTAATTTTTCTTTCTTAGTAGTATAACTGTCTTTCGTTGTTTTAAACAACTTCTGGATGAGCATATTTTGGTTTTCTTTATGATTTAATAAATAATGTGTCTTTCTGAAAATACACAAGCAACAAGTATTGAGGTCCTGAGACTTGGATTAAGTGTGATTTTTAGGTTGTGTCTCCTATTAAGTTCATTTCATTTCTGCAAGATGGAAAAGCAAGCCCACAGTCTACTGTAAACTACAGAGGAAACAAGGAGTTGGGCAATTTGGGCTCACCCTGCCCTAAAATGTAAGTCAAAGACTACTTCTAGCTGCGATTTAGACACATATACACAGTCTGAGTTAACTATACTAAGTAGAGATCCACTCTGTTGTCCTACCCAGCAGAACAGCAATGCATATGTCTTAAAAAAAACAAAAAAAAGTAAAGCAAAAACAAATCAGAAGAACTATGTAAACATCTGAAGCCCTTTTCAAGACCTAATTCAGAATAATAACCGAAGACGTTTTTAGCTCCACCAGATAATTATCTTCTTGTTTAAAGGATGACCATGAACAAAATACTTTCAAGAATTTAAATACACTGAGCAGAATTAAATTAGCATGACTGTGCAGAGTCAAAGCAGATGGACTAGATCTACAGGAATCTGAGTGTTTAATTCGAAATAAATTGCATAATTCCAATCTATTTTCACAATCTCAAATTAGTGCTGGCAGTAACACTTTAATATATGAGTACAAATGGAGACACACTTGAACATAGGGTCTAAATAGGGTCAGGCAAAACCATTGCACAGTAATCCACAGCAAAAAAAGCAGAATGCAAATTTAAATAATGCACCACAACATTAATATGTGTTTAAATAAGAAAAAAACCAGTCCAAGGACTAGATCAAATCCTATCTCTCTGGGGGCAAGCATTTGCATTCGATTTGGTTGATTGTCAGAATTTTTCCCTGCCCACTAGGCAGCTAAAATCAGCATTTTTAAAATGTCATTAACTTTTTTGTCCCATATTTTGATTCGTAATTACTGAAAAGTGATAATGGGTGAAGACTACATTCTTTTAGCTTAGTAAGAGACTGGATAATGTTTGAGTTTTAATGAAATGTAAAATTCATAATTCAAAAAGATATAGGGTGTTACTTATACCCTTTTTTAAGACAAATCTAAGGCCAGCTTCTTACAGTCTCATACAATATGCTGAGATGGAAATCTAGACTACAATTATTATTTTCTTTTCTTCTCAAGGCCATTTTATTGTTTACAAGGAATGATCTAGCTATTCCACTACTGCTCATGGAAATGTTTATCCTGTGAAGACCCCAGGACCCCAGTAAATAGTCAGCAGAGGTGCCAAGAAGCAGAAATGAGAGGCAACCTCGTAGCCTAAGTGGCTCATGAAGGAAGGTTTAGCATTATTACAGACATCATTTCCACTGTGTGTGTTTTTTGGTGGGGTTTTCCTTTTTTTTCTTTCTGTGGATGAATGGAAAACCAGGATTGCAGTGCCTTCTTGTAATTAAATTTAATGTGCTTTGGAAGCTATAAATCCCTAATTCAGCCTTTAAAAGGCATAAAGACAATCTGACATTCAAAATATAACCCTATTTTTCTTTATAGAAATTCACTTCTTGTCCTTTATTTTATATGGTGATTGTAGTCTCAGAGAATGATTTTTGTTTTGTCTTTATAGTACCATGCACAATGGGAATACCGGGACTACAATTTGATTTTATGATAACGCAAATAATTAGCTGTAAGAAAAACAGAAATGAAAAACCTGATTCAGTTATTCCATTTTTCTTATGAGGGATGAAAAAGAGATTTGTTTCTTTATTTATTAGCTGAAGGAACATAGAGATTCCAGACTCTAAATGGTCCTCTAATGGGAATAAGACATACAAATGATCACAGAAATTGCTATTCCACTCTACCTGGTATTGCAGAACATTGATAATTGATGGATGCATACATTCAACTAATATTAACTATTATCAAGAATTAGATCAAATGGAGTAATCTGTAATTTGCATAGGAAGAAGGTATGGTGAATATTGAAATCTATAAAGGGAGAGATAATGTGCTCTTTTATATTTATTTTTTTTAATGTAATTAGAGTAAAATACAAAACAGGTTTGGATAGGATCCAGTGTCACTACTTTAACAGATTTTGTTCTTGGTTGCAAGAGAAGAGTTTGCATCCATTCCATTCACAGTGGTAACTGTTATATAAAGTGGTCAGAATTTAACATGCCTACAAAATTTCAGTATATATCCTTGATTCCCAGCAATAACAATCATACAAATGTGTATCACCCTTGGTTAATGTGGCACTATAACCATCTGATGAGCAAGGACAGAAGAAATGATGAAAAAAAAATTAAATGCATTTTGAAGATAACATGCTTCTTGCAGAAAAACTCTAAATAATCCTTTGAATAATATTGGCACTCCAAGACTGCAACAATTAATGATATTTAAATTGTACAGAAAACATTATAGAAATCAAGAAAAATAAAAAAAAAAGAAAATAGGATGCATTTTCAAATAACACACTTGCTTCCTGCAGTAGAATTTTAAGCAATTCTTTGAAGAATATTGACACAGCAAGACTGCAACAATTAAAGAAATATAAATTGTATTGAGAACAGTATAGAAGTTCCTCCCGATTCCCACTGTAATTCTACTGATTCCACTGCAAGCCTATTAAAAAGCATCTACCATTTCTGTGTTCACAAACATGAATTAAAATTTCTCTAAATACGCTCTTATGAGACAACGGTGCTTCACTCTTTTGCAAAAGACCCAGATGTACAGAAAATACAGCTAATAAAAGACTGTAAGTCCTACCACAGGAATTAAAGAATCATCAGATAGCTCTAGAAGGCATACTTCTTGGAGTGTGCCCTCTCTAGCACGTATCACTGCGCGCCTGTGCATTGCTTTAATTGCAAAAAGAAACTCTCTCTCACACACGCTTGTCTCCTTGGGAGAAGCTGTCAGTACAATGTGCAGTAGATGTTAATTATTCAGCGCACTACCATAAGGCACTCAGGTATTATGATGATAAGCACAGTGTAAGAGCACATATAAGAAATAATAGAACAACTCACACTGCAAGAGCCTGACAAAGCTGGAACAAATTAAAAGCTGAAGCAGCAAGCAAACATTAATATCTCTACTAGAAAAATGTTCTTTAACAGATTTCAAACACCTAATAACCATGCTTCTTTCCTGTCATTCAGGAAAGCCTGAATGTTTTTCAGACTGACTCAGTTTTTCTTGTGTTTTTTAGAGTACATAAGAATTATGTTCCTGTATGAGGTCATCTACAGCTCAGCAAGGCACGTACCATGTCTGCCATGGCTCCATTAGCTGCCACTGAAAATACATGTGCAATACTTAAATTTGTTCTTTAAAATTCTGCAACTGCAACTCTGTTCTAACCAGTAGAGTTTCTGTATTGTTGCGTAAAGCTACTATAAGAAATTAAACCAGGTATGGGCAATGTATTGCATGCTAGATGTAGCATACTGCTTGTTGTATATGAAAGTAGTATTTTTTTTACAGAAACATTTTTGCTCTTGCTTAATTCCAGGAAAGTGAAAACACTAGAAACAAACAACTTTGACTTCAAGGTTAATGCAGTAGAATTCATTTCATTCTAATCCATTCTCTAACATGATTTATTTATTATTATTATTTTTCAACACTGTAACAGTTTAGCAATACTTACAGCAGAGTTGTTTTACAAGAAATAAGATTTTTAGCATGCAGATGTTACTAAATACTAACACAGATTTTTAGAAAACAGCCCTCCTATTTAGTTATTGCTTAGGCATGTGCAGTCTATATCTGCCATCTACTGTAAGAAGAAAATACTGCAGGTCTTCTACTTGAACCAACATTTAAACAAATCAAAAAAGATTATTAGATTGCCTGTACCATTTAGACCTATTTCTGAAATCAAATCATAATTTCTTTACATACACATCAATAAAATAGGGATGACAGCATACATTTACTAAGTTTGTTGTTTGGAAAAAACATTTTCAATATGTTGTAAATTTAAAAATGGGGATTCAAACAGCACAAAGAAAATGAGCTTGTAATTTTAGAGATTTTGTCATCACTGAGAGACAGTGTGTCATTCACCACTATAAGCATCTTAGTGGAAGTATAGACTATCGGACTTTTTCTTCAATGCTTGCATACTGCTCTTAATACTTAAATATAATTCCAGCTTTAAACCTTATTAATATATCCAGCTTCCAGAAATAGTAGGTAAAGATAACTTTAAGTCGTGGTGTTGTTTGGGCAGTCCTCATAGATACGTCCACACACCAAGGAGAAGTCCAGGGAGCAGTTTCAAGCATTGAGTTCCCTGTCATCTATACCATTTTTTGAGCTTTCTCCCTGGACCTGTGCTAGATCACTCCAACTAGATATCTGCAGGTCTATAGGCTTTGAGGTCACAGATCTTTCTCTCACCATCCTATTAATAGATCAGCAGAGACTCAATTTGTGTGAACTGACTACAGTGATTCACAGTCATCAGCTTCTTTTACCTGTTCAGGACAATAACAACATCACTTGAGAAAGGAGATGATATCAAGGAGATATTAGTGCTGTCTTAGTAGAGCTTTCTTTAGAGCACAGGAAAAGTTTTAGTGCCTACCAAGGCAGATTTTGGCATGTTCCCTGTTGCATAGTTTTCAAAGGTCCCAGAACCGAGGTAGTAAAGAAACCTCTTCAGTGGTAAGCTCCTCCTAATGACTTCTCACTGTCAACTTTGGGAAAAAAAATCAAGATGACTTCCTTAGGCTTCAAAGACCATTTTTAGAATCCTATCTGAAGGAGAGCATTAAAATAAAATTAAATTACCCTGGAATAAGACTGTGACAAACCCTCACATAGGTATTATTTCAGTGCCTCTTCTCTGCAGCATTCAAAGGTAGGCATCTTAATACACAACAGAAATTTGAAAACTATCCTTTGACAGACTAATGCCTGAAAAAGACCATCTACTATCTGTATTAAACTTCTGCCACATTAAAAATATCAGATTTTTTTTAAATCACAAAAACTTATTCTAATCTATTTCTACCTGCTATTTTGTATTTTCAAGGTATCTATCTATCTAAATTTATAAGACATTTCTTATGCACATAATAGTTATAAGACTTTTATCTCATTCTTTGTGTATGTGGATGTCTCACAAATGAAACTTCTACCTTGAAAAAGGCAATGTTTTTGAAACAGAGCAACTTTTACAAATGTGTTTCATTTGAAAAATGTCACCTGTTTCAGGAACATATAGAGATTTTTCTATATATATATAGATACACAAGCATCTATATTCCTTTTTTTCTTTTTATAAAATATTGCTCAGAAGTTCTTTTAAATTGCAAGCATACAATGTGCCAGCTGGGGGGACTACATCAAGCAAAACTTCTTCTGTTCTTTTGCTCTTCTGCTCTTGGTTTCATTTCAGTTCCCACCCTCCAAGTCCAACTATCATGCTGGTCTCTTTTCAGGAAACAGTAAGACTTTCACTAAAATACCAGAATGAACAAAGCTAGTCTTTCATTATTTACTTCAGTTTTCCCAGGAAGGAAAAAGACACCACGGATTTTGCTTTTGCTAACACTACTGGCAACAAGACAGATCAACTTGACAGACTGCTTTCAGAGTTATCTGATGGGCATTTCATCCTCTGAGGAGCTTGTTTTCCACTCTTCGGGAGCAGAGAGATGCTGCCCCTCATTCCTAGCTCAAATACCAATCTTTTTCATGGAGACTGGGAAACAGGTGAGCAGAGGGTGATGTACACCACACATCACACTTTCATACAAAGGAAGGACCTGGACTGAAAAAGTAGTCTCAGGCTCAGCAGTTCATTTTTGTCCCACTTGCTGTTTCTTCTCAGGTACTCACTGAAAACCCCAGCTCCTCTTAGATACCGCTACACTCATTTCTGCTGAAAAAGAGATGTGAAGAAAAAAAAAAAAAAGATTGTACTAATGTAAAAAGGCCTATCTTTTGCTCAAAGACCCAGTATGAGCAGAGTGTCTGAATTAATTCTGCATGACAAGAATCCCACCCAAACATGACAGGAAGCTACATTACCCAAATAATGAGGATTCCAGCTGAGGTAAGTTGGAGAAATGCATGGACGAGTATATGCAAATACAATGCCTCATTTGATATCTGGAACATAGAGACAAGCCCAAGTAGGCTCAGTGTTAATCAAAGCACATTAGAAGATTTTGAAAATATGCAAAAGCCAATCACATTTTGCAATAGACATACTTGTCCTAGAAATTCAGTACAGTCTCTAGGGGATTTACTGTATATTTCTGAGCAGCTGAGTAAATACATCATGGTTTGTAAAGATTTGCTACCATAAAAATGCAGAAGGCAGTGACCTGTATAATTGTATATAAGGCTTTTATCCAAGCTTTGCATTAAGAGGAATTTCCTTCTTTCTCCCTGTCCCTCTCCCTCTGGGGAGGGGGATTTAAATTGCAGATATCATCATTCATCATAATGCAACACTGCTAACCACCTGTGTATTTTCAGGTAATAGACACCAACTTCAACAGAATACTACTCTACCAGAAGATATAACATCTGAGAAATACCCTCTCCATTTTCCTTGTTACGAGTTTATTTCCACCTGACCTTTTATTTTTTGGAAGAACTCTTCCTTAAATGCTGTGCTACCCCATGAGGGATCGGGAACTTCAGTACTTATGAAGAGTGTTGCTTTGAAAATCACAGCGGAATGCAGTTGAAATGCCCAGGCTAACTGGGGTGAGGGTACCTTGCTCTGTTCATGGTTGAAGACTGCATATGAGAGAAACTACATATACCCAAACTTTTGCCCTCCTTCACATACACGAAAACTGAAAAGATGCTTGCCAATTTCAAGCAAGTTTTTTTCATGGTCAGTGTACTGAGAAGGCTACACATCTGTTTTTGCCCCCCAAACAATTATTCCTCCCGAAACAGTTTAAAATTGTAAGACTACATAAACTGTTTTATTTCGTTTACCACTCACTGTGCAGGGAACTTATGGCATATTTTGGCCTGAATGTCACCTGAAAACCATATGCCTTTCTTATTTTTCAGTCTGTCCTGGGTTCAGCTGTAGCAGTCATTTTTCTCCTTTTTAGTAGCTGGTGCAGTGCTGTGTTTTTTAACTTTCAGCCTGGGAACAACGCTGATAACACCAATGTTTTTAGTTGTTGCTAAGTAATGTTTACTCCGACCAAGGACTTTCTCAGTCTCATGCTTTGCCAGGCAGGAGGGGAAGCCGGGAGGAAGCAGAGACCGGACACCTGACCCAAACTAGCCAAAGGGGTATTCCAAACCACAGCGCGTCATGCCCAGTATATAAACCGGGGGGAGTTACCCGGAAGGCCCAGATCACTGCTCGGGTCGGGCTGGGTATCGGTCGGCGGGTGGTGAGCAATTGTATCCTCTCCCCTTGTTATTTCCCTTATCGTTATTATCATTGGTGGTAGCAGTAGTGGTTTGTATTATACCTTAGTTACTGGACTGTTCTTATCTCAACCCATGGGAATTACACTCTTCCAATTCTCCTCCCCATCCCTCCAGGAGCAGGGGGAGGAAGAAGGGGAGGAGTGAGAGAGCGGCTGTGTGGTTCCGAGTTACCAGCTGGGCTCAAACCACGACAGTTCTTTTTGGCGCCCAACATGGGGCACGAAGGGTTGAGATAACGACAGATCTGACCAGAGTGTGCCTAATCATATTTGTGATAAGCACTCATTGTTACTACTCGTCACAATGGTGATTATTTCGCTCTCAGACTTGTTGCGCTTGATCTCAGAGTTTCAGCATGTTGTACCTTACTTGCAGCCACTATTTGCTGTTTTAGTGTTTGTCGGCCGGGGGGCCTGGGCTGAGGTTCTTGTTTCACTGTACTTCATGGTAATGACTTGTAATACAATAGACTCGTTGATCATGAAACTGGTCTGGTTTGTGCTTCCAGCGTGGCCATCACCTCTATACATTGGGAGGTATATAATGAAATGTTTTAGCAATTGCATATCTTTTTTTTTCTCCTTGGGGGGTCAACCTACGAAGGAGGCATTCCCTTTCACCCCCTGTTTCCCCACCAGCCTATTTGCAACAGCAGATGAGAGTTCTGAAGGTTTTGGATGAGACCTGCCTGCTGATTGTGCTGGGGATCAGCATGTTGGCAAACATACGGAGTGTGTTTTGCCCATGGCCATCCCGCCCTGGGAACACCCTATTTCCTCTGATCTCGAAAGTTAAGCAGTATCGGGTTCAAATCTGGTCTAGAGTTAGACGACGATATAGGAGGACCACCAAGAGATTTTCCCTGAGGCTGGACAGTCATGAGTGGCAGGGTGTGTGGGATAGTATGGGCAAGTATCTAGGCCAGTGGGCCCCTCCAGTGCTTTGGAACTTCACCACTGAACAAGTGCAACATCCGGAAAAACTAGTAAAACACTTAAACAGGGTGTGCTGTCATTCTGTTTATACTAGAGAGGGACAACTCGCTGCAATGTGCTGGGGCTTGGCCTACGCCTACAGAGCCCTGCTTAACACTATCCAGCACCTTCAAAGGGAAAAAAATGTCTCTGGATCTGATGGCAAAGCAACAGACAACGCAGCTACTCCAACTACAAGCACAGCAGCTACTCAAACCCCGGCAACAGACATTGCAGGCACTCCAATCCTAGTGGCAGACACTGCAGCCACTCAAACCACAGTGACAAACACTGCAGCTAAACCAAATGGCCAGTTTGTGACAATGTCTGTTGCCCCTGTAAGCAAAAGCAAACGAGAGGCACAAAGAGAAACCCGTGAAGCGAAGAAAGATGAAGACCCAATGCCATTACTACACGGAACAGCATCTGAACAAGATTACTACTACGTGGATCAGAGGAAGAGGAAGAAGAAGAAGAGGTCACTTCTCGACCCCGGACCTCAACTGAGCTGCGGAATATGCGAAAAGATTTCACCCGTCTTCCAGGGGAGCACATTGTCACCTGGTTGCTCCGATGCTGGGACAATGAGGCCGACGGGCACGAACTAGAAGGTAGGGAAGCCAAGCATCTGGGATCACTTGCTAGGGAAGGAGGAATTGACAAAGCGATTGCAAGAGAGAAGCGAGCCCTCAGCATTTGGAGGTGGCTCCTGGCAGCTGTGAAGGAAAGGTTTCCCTACAAAGACAATATTACGACTCGCTCAGCCAACTGGACCATGATAGAGAAAGGCATCCAGTCCCTGAGGGAATCAGCCATTCTAGAGATGATCTATCGCAGGCCAGATGCCAGGAACACATCCGTAGATCCAGATGAAATCGAATGTACACGACCCATGTGGCGGAAACTTACACGGAGTGCACCATCATCATATGCCCACACATTGACATCAATGATCTGGAATGATGGAGTATCACCAACAGTGGATTACCTGATTCGTCAACTCCGAGAGTCTGAAGACGATCTCACCCCTTCCATCATTTCAGCTGTGGAAAAACTGTCCCAGGAGTTCAAACAATTGAGAGACGATTTATCTGATCTATCCAGCTCCCCACGTGTACCAACCCATGTCTCAGCTATTAACAGAAGGCGCCCTACTGCTCGAGAAAGGAAATATAGGAGGTACACACCACGGGCCACCCTATGGTTTTACCTGTGGGATCACAGAGAAGACATGAGAAAGTGGGATGGAAAACCTACCTCAGCTCTGGAGCAACGGGTGCGTGAACTGAAGAGGAGAACAATGGTCAAGGATGATCCTCCCAGGAAAGCTGCTGCTCCTATCTCTGGTGAGCAGTTCCCAGATGGAGTGGAAGAGCTGATTTTACTCCAGCTCCTGTGATAAGGAATACTAATCCCTTTCTACAAGACAGAAGTGGAGAATTTTATGATGACTATTAGAGGGACCCTGCCTCCAGCCAGGTGGAGGAGTGGGACTGTGTGGGTCAGGTGGCCTGGCACATCAGTCCCACAGAAGTATAAGGCTCTAGTAGATACCGGTGCACAGTGTACTCTGATGCCATCAAGGTATCAAGGGGTGAAACCCATATATATTTCTGGAGTGACAGGAGGATCCCAAGAGCTAACTATACTGGAAGCTGAAATCAGCCTGACTGGGAGGAATGGCAAAAGCACCCCATTGTGACTGGTCCAGGGGCTCCATGCATCCTTGGCATAGACTGTCTCAGGAGAGGGTACTTCAAAGACCCAAAAGGGTATAGATGGGCTTTTGGTATCGCTGCCTTGGAGGCAGAGGAAATTAAGCAGCTGTCCACCTTACCCGGTCTCTCAGAGGATCCTTCTGTTGTGGGGTTGCTGAATGTCAAAGAACAACAAGCGCCAATTGCGACCACAACAGTGCACCGGCGGCAATATCGCACCAACCGAGACTCCTCGATTCCCATCCATAAGCTGATCCATAGACTGGAGAGCCAAGGAGTGATCAGCAGGACCCGCTCACCCTTTAACAGCCCCATATGGCCACTGCAAAAGTCTAATGGAGAGTGGAGACTAACAGTAGACTATCGTGGCCTGAACGAAGTCACACCACCATTGAGTGCTGCCGTACCGGACATGCTAGAACTTCAATATGAACTGGAGTCAAAGGCAGCCAAGTGGTATGCCACAATTGATATTGCCAATGCATTTTTCTCCATCCCTTTGGCAGCAGAATGCAGGCCATAGTTTGCTTTCACTTGGAGGGGCGTCCAGTACACTTGGAACCGACTGCCCCAGGGGTGGAAACACAGCCCTACCATCTGCCATGGATTGATCCAGACTGCACTGGAACAGGGGCAAGCTCCAGAACACCTGCAATACATTGATGACATCATCGTGTGGGGTGATACAGCAGAAGAAGTTTTTGAGAAAGGGAGGAAGATAATCCAAATCCTGCTGAAGGCCGGTTTTGCCATAAAATGGAGTAAGGTCAAGGGACCTGCACAGCAGATTCAATTTTTGGGAATAAAATGGCAAGATGGACATCGCCAGATCCCCGCAGACGTGATCAACAAGATAACAGCAATGTCTCCACCAACTAACAAGAAAGAATCACAAGCTTTCTTAGGTGTTGTGGGGTTCTGGAGAATGCACATCCCAAATTACACTTCGATTGTAAGCCCTCTCTATCACGTGACCTGGAAGAAGAATGATTTCAAGTGGGGCCCTGAGCAACAACAAGCCTTTGAACAAATTAAACAAGAAATAGTTCATGCAGTAGCCCTTGGACCAGTCCAGGCTGGGCCAGATGTGAAAAATGTGCTCTATACCGCAGTCAGGGAGAATGGTCCTACCTGGAACCTCTGCCAGAAAGCTCCAGGGGAGACTCAAGGTCGATCCCTCGGCTTTTGGAGTCGGGGATATAAAGGATCCGAGGCCAGCTATACTCCCACTGAAAAAGAGATACTGGCAGCCTATGAAGGGGTTCCAGCTGCTTCAGAAGTGATTGGAACTGAAGCGCAGCTCCTCCTGGCACCCCGGTTGCCTGTGCTGGGCTGGATGTTCAAAGGCAGGGTCTCCTCTACACATCATGCAACTGATGCTACATGGAGTAAGTGGGCTGCACTAATTACACAACGAGCTCGAACAGGAAATCCCAGTCGTCCAGGAATTCTAGAAGTCATCATGGACTGGCCAGAGGGCAAAGATTTTGGGATGTCACCAGAAGAGGAGGTGATGCGTGCTGAAGAGGCCCCACCATATAATGAACTGTCAGAGAGTGAAAAGCAATATGCCTTGTTTACTGATGGGTCCTGCTGTATTGTGGGAAAGCATCGGAGATGGAAGGCAGCTGTGTGGAGTCGCCTGCCACAAGCTGCAGAAACTGCTGAAGGAGAGGGTGAATCGAGTCAGTTTGCAGAGGTGAAAGCCATCCAGCTGGCCTTGGACATTGCTGAACGAGAAAAATGGCCAGTACTTTATCTCTATACTGACTCACGGATGGTGGCAAATGCCTTGTGGGGGTGGTTGCAGCAATGGAAGCAGAGCAACTGGCAACGCAGAAGTAAACCCATCTGGGCTGCTGCATTGTGGCAAGATATCGCTGTTCGGGTGCAGAACCTGGTGGTGAAGGTACGCCACGTAGATGCTCACGTACCCAAGGGTCGGGCCACTGAGGAACACTGGAACAACCAGCAAGTGGATAAAGCTGCTAAGATTGAAGTGGCTCAGATGGACTTGGATTGGCAACATAAGGGTGAATTATTTTTAGCCTGATGGGCGCATGACACCTCAGGCCATCAAGGCAGAGATGCAACATATAGATGGGCTCATGATCGAAGGGTGGACTTAACAATGGACACTATTGCCCAGGTTATTCACGAATGTGAAACATGTGCTGCAATTAAGCAAGCCAAACGATTAAAGCCTCTCTGGTGTGGAGGACGATGGCTGAAGTACAAGTACGGGGAGGCCTGGCAGATTGACTATATTACACTCCCACTGACCCGCCAGGGCAAGCGCTATGTGCTTACCATGGTGGAAGCAACCACCGGCTGGCTGGAAACAAACACTGTGCCCCACGCCACTGCCCGGAACACTATCCTGGGCCTTAAGAAACAAGTTTTGTGGCGACATGGCACTCCAGAGAGAATTGAGTCAGACAATGGGACTCATTTCTGGAACAACCTTATAGTTACCTGGGCCAAAGAGCATGGCATTGAGTGGGTATATCACATCCCCTACCATGCACCAGCCTCTGGGAAAATCGAACGGTACAATGGGCTGTTAAAAACTACACTGAGAGCAATGGATGGTGGGACTTTCAAACACTGGGATACACATTTTCCAAAAGCCACCTGGTTGGTCAACACTAGGGGATCTGCCAACAGGGCTGGCCCAGCCCAATCAGAACTTTTACATACTGTAGAGGGGGATAAAGTTCCTGTGGTGCACATAAAGAATTTGTTGGGGAAGACAGTCTGGGTTATTCCTGCTTCAGGTAAAGGCAAACCCACTCATGGGGTTGCTTTTGCTCAGGGACCTGGATATACTTGGTGGGTAATGCGGGAAGATGGGGAAGTCCGATGTGTACCTCAAGGGGATTTAATCTTGGGGGAAAACAGCCAATGAACTCAATTGTATGCTGTTGCCTGCTCTATAACACTTTTATAACCCACCAGCTAGATATCTTCAGGTCGCCAGCAACTGACCCTGACTTCCCTCCGATCATCACCTCAACAAAGAATGAATTTTGAGGAAACCAGACGAGCTCAGCAGTGACCAGACGAGTTTGGCGGTGTCATCAGCAGGCAACAACCCAACACTACACACCGTCCCTCCTGCCCTGAAAGACTATTACAAGAGGTGGAGCCTGACATCATGGACTGGATGAATTCAGCAATTTTATAGGGATTGGTCCATGGACTAGGGAATGATATCTTTCTCTTTGTGTGTGGGCGTGGGTGTATATATATGTGTATATATGGGACAGGGGTGATGGTGTGTTGAGAGATGTGGGATCTGAGCATGACGTGAATGGTATGGAATAAGGGGTGGATACTGTCCTGGGTTCAGCTATAGCAGTCATTTTTCTCCTTTTTAGTAGCTCACTCGCTCTGTGAGTGAGTGTGTTTTTTAACTTTCAGGTGCAGTGCTGTGTTTTTTAACTTTCAGCCTGGGAACAACGCTGATAACACCGATGTTTTTAGTTGTTGCTAAGTAATGTTTACTCCGACCAAGGACTTTCTCAGTCTCATGCTTTGCCAGGCAGGAGGGGAAGCCGGGAGGAAGCAGAGACCGGACACCTGACCCAAACTAGCCAAAGGGGTATTCCATACCACAGCACGTCATGCCCAGTATATAACCTGGGGGGAGTTACCCGGAAGGCCCAGATCACTGCTCGGGTCGGGCTGGGTATCGGTCGGCGGGTGGTGAGCAATTGTATCCTCTCCCCTTGTTATTTCCCTTATCGTTATTATCATTGGTGGTAGCAGTAGTGGTTTTGTATTATACCTTAGTTACTGGACTGCCCTTATCTCAACCCATGGGAGTTACATTCTTCCAATTCTCCTCCCCATCCCTCTGGGAGTGGGGGGAGGAAGAAGAGGTGGAGTGAGCGAGCGGCTGCATGGTTCCGAGTTACCGGCTGGGCTCAAACCACGACATTGGTAAGTATACAAACATCCTTTCTCACATGCAGTTGCAGTATCCCCATAAGGCAGCCTACTAGTGGCAGCAACTTACTCACCCAACTGCTAAATTTCTTAATAATTGAAGGAGTTAATCATGGAAAGCAAAAACAAGTTGATGTATTTCTCATTAAGAGAAGTGTGGTTTGCAGTTATTTCAACAACTGCCAAAGAGTTCAAAAATTATATTTATTTTTTAAAATATTAAAAATGCTGTCCGATATATAGTTAAGAAATATTTCTGATGTCAAAGAAACATAACCCTCATTGTAACTGTGGTAGGAGGTAGAGAGGAAAGTCGATTCTATTTTTTATCTTCCAGATATTGATCCAAGGCTTGAATGCTCTATTTCTGACACAGAACTCAAGTTTGTATCTTACGTACATGTATAAACCTTGCGACTAGTTTTGTCCCAGAGAGCTATTCTTTATCACAACAGGGTTAAATGTGGCCCAGTACTTTGCTTTAAATCATTTCAAATAACTTTTAGAATAGCTGGTGAGCTTCTAGGCGCCTCTGTCTTTGGAGGTCTTTCTTCAAAAGTGAACATGAAACAAGTTAGCAATGCAAGATAGAAATATATTATAAATAAATGATACTATACTAAAAATTAATCAGACTTCTGAAGCCTCCATCCCAGACTGACTTGGGGTTTTAATATGTCACTTAAATTAACCTACAACTGAGGAAACCATGAGAAATAGATCGGCCTGCTGAGTGTCTTGGCCTCACAAAAGCAGGACTATGTTATAAAAAGACTCTTTGCTAATAAATTACCAGGTTTACAACCAGAGAATGCAACAAAGACACAGATAAATAAAATTTGAAAATAAAAATGTCCATTGTTACAATCACAAAGAACGGACTAACTCCCTTCACTTTCTTTCATCTTTGGCCAGTGAAACATTCTTGCTCCTAGTTACAAGGGCAATATAGCAGAATTATTTACCTTATGTTGTACTATAAGGCTATAAAAAAAGAAAGTAAAAAGAGAGATGCTTTGCTCTATTTTCCACAACTCTTGATAAAGCAAGCCACACAGCTACTTTCTCATCTAAAATCCCTATGTGTATTTTATCATTCAGATTAAATGGATTACCCCAAGCAAAACGCTGACACAATATGAATCAGTTTCCCTCCTACAAAAGAAAAAAAAAAAAAAAGCTGCTTTGCGCTGCTCCTGCGGAGCAAAATAGTGATTGAGTCAATGAATCCGTCTCCTTTAGGATCGCCTCTTCCCCAGGGATTGCATGGATGGCACACATCTACAGCAATAACTCCTATAGTGCAAAACCATTCCCTTTTCCAATGCGGATGGCACTACGGGGAGTACCCAGCTGTATACACCCTTGTTTTAGAACATGAAGACTCTCAAGGAGAAAGTGAGTCTTGGAAAGACTGCTAGACGCATCATCTGTGGTTTACTAGCTATGATACAAAAGATCTGCATTGCTTTTGAATGATAAATTTACCCAGAAAATTCATGGCATAGGAAAACAAAATGAATTTTAAATACCACAGGACCGGTTCTCCTGAATTTCCCTGAATTGCATAGCACTCTCATTCATAAAATACGGACTTCAGATGCTACCCACTGGGAACCAAGGCCACATAACATGTGATCCTGCACTTATCAACCAGCAGAGGGGGCACTACGCGAAAGGGACATTCAACTAGAGTAAAGTCAATTCGTCCGCACTTTTGTTTCTTAGGGACAACACTGAAAAAGTTATTAAAGTAAGTTTCAAAAAGTAATCAGTTCCTACAACTAGTGGTGTCTTCTCTTTATACAGTTCTGATAAGTGTACAACGTTATGTCAGTAGTTCTGCACTAACATATACAGTTCTTTCAACGGAAATGGAGACTAGAGGTGATGGATTCCACAGTAAAGGAACCAACTTCATAATGCTGTGTTAAAAAGAGGTAGTCGTACACAGCCCTTTGCATGCATTAAAACCTTTGAAGAATTCTAATTTACTTGAAGTGATTTTTTTCAGGTATTTCTACTTTAAAGAGAAGAATTGTGACATATGTTACTATTAGTTCTAAAATGAGCAGAAAAAGATGATGTCACTTGACAGGAAATAGTATGTAAACACTTCTGTCTCAGAATTAATATTTCTAAAAGCCTACTTTTTGTCACTATTGACTAAAAGCTAATGACGCAACACCTGTGTGTTTTACTGCCCACAAAGAGTGTGACCAGTAAGCACAGATGTAAAATGCTACACAAAAAGGGTAGTTTTTTGTGGTTTTTTTTTTTTTTTTTTTAATTTTACTGTGCAAATGCTTACACACAAAGCAAATCAGCAAGGAGAAAAAAAACCACATGTAGCCTACAGCAATGGCTAGATATCACAAAAGAAATCATATTTATTACTCTTACATACAGCACTACAACAGTGTAGCCTCCCCACACTCACTGAGAACTGGTCCTTCTGTGAGTTATGCTCTCCTGTACTAAAACAAAGAACAGGGTTTGTCTCACCTAACCTGAGATGGCAACAGCATGAGCTGTTCACTGCAGGCTCTGTGTATAATCCACAGGCAAACTGTCAGTTCTATAGTGCAATCCATCTGACTTATTTCAGACCTACAAATGAGGATAAAATGAACTGCACCCTAGAAAGGAACCTAGAGTGGTTAGGTCAGATGTAGGAGTCTGCATTTGGTAAATGAACCCCACCCACACTGTCTGCTCTGGAGAGCCTGTCATCTCGACAGACTAGGCAGGCAAAGAGCAAAAGCTGAAGCCCTGGCAAGCTATAGCAGTGCTCTTACAGCTCACTGCTCTATACACTGAACATACTGATTTTGGGGAGATTTTGTGTCCACAGTGTCCTTCTTATGTTTAATTAAGGGGTTTCAACTTCAATGAGTCAATTTGTCCCAAATCCAGAAGTTAAGAAAAAAAAAAAAACCCTAAGAAACCAGTATTATCTCTAAAAACCGACCTATGCTCTAAAGCTGTCTTCGTGCTTTATCAAAGACCCTCTGCCAAGAATTTTGCTCCAAGCTGGCTCATTTCCTGATACAGCTGTAGAGAAAGATTACAAATATAGGCACAATTTGTGCTGTCATTACCCCTCTAAAACCAGCACATTAAGGTTGCAATTTACCTACTATTGTGAAACTCAGAATATTTCAGCTACTATTTTAGCAAAATGCCTTAATCATGAAAGCTATGGAGTGATAACAAATAAAAAAAGTCTGGGATTTGGAGATTCTGATGGTCATTTTGTACTCAGACTGAATTGCAGCATGATAGGCAGGGTTAGAGTGGGTGGAAGAATGATATCTATTCCTGTGATTGCAAAATGTAAGAGTTATATTCTATACTAAAGCAGGGTTTTGAGGATCAGAAGTTGTATTTGATGTTAATGTTGAGCTAATAGTTTTGCTGGTTAAATCTCACTGAGACATCCAGACATTCCTGGTTTTTAAGAAGGGTTCTCTAAAGGGAATAGAACAGCAGGGAGCATCTTGTGTAGTTTGCTGACTGCTTTTTTTTTTTTTTTCTTCTTGTTTTAGAAGTTTATTTCATTTCAGATAGTTTATTCCTCTCTAATAAGGCTATTTCAAAAGCAGTGTCTAACATACATATTAGGAGAAGTAGGTGCTATTGCTGTAGGACTGGGGGTTTTTATGATAATATTAAATAAAACAACATTCATCTGAGAGCAAAGCATAACACTGTTGCTTTCTATGCAATCTCCAGAAGTAAAATGATGACTAGTATTTTAAATATACCGAAAATACATCTCTTTGCATGTCTGTTTCATATGTAGTGCTCCTACATTCATCACTTTGAATATGAAGGGGACAGAGGAGTTTTGGTCGAGTACTAAGAAAAGAGATCATGTTAGAGTTCTTGCTGACATGGCACATACCATCAAATTATTTTCTCAGGGTCTATGATTCTAATATTGCATTTAAAGAGTACTTTAAAGCTGTACAGTGGCAGAAAATAGGTTAATTAAACATCAAGTCTCTGCAAAAGCAGCTCATATGTTAAGATTTTGATTCACCAGGGAATTTTAACAGGTACCTAACTTCAGGCACTCACGCTTTAATTTGAAACAGCATATTTGTAGTAATGTACCTCCTTCAGTACCCTAGCGAAGTGGGACCTAAATGAATAAAAGACTGTTATACAACTGAATGTACCAAGGTTATTAAGCATTCTTATAGAATTGGTTTGGGTTTTGAAGAAGGCGAATATTCTGCTCTCCCTAGGATCAGTTTGATGGATATTGCATCTACAGAGTATAAATGGACTATTATAGCTCTTCCAAAAAATCTGGAATCAGAGTTTTGCTCTAAGGATAGCAAAATCCTTCCACCAAATTTCCATGAGGGAAATTAAATTTTCGAAAAACTATATTATTGAGGTGGCACGAAGGAGATCTTCACTTTAATGTACAGCACAGTCATATCTGTATGCATATCAGACAGATTTAACTTTCCCATAAACAGTTACTTATACAAATTAAGGCAGTTACAGTTGAGACATATATCTACAGACACATACCACTAGGGCTTTCCTCAGACAAAAGCTCAATACTAAGAAAGTTCCTCGGGCAATGCACCATGGACACAGATACAATATACTTGTACAGTCCAATAGTTCACATATAAGCTCTGTTTTTTGTGACAGTAATCTTCCCACTGTTAACGTGAATTGTTTTGGTGCTGTTTTACTATCAGAAAACCCTCTCTGTAAACATCAAAGAGTTAAGTTAGGTATTCATGGCTTCAAAAACCTGTAATCTCACTGTTTGAACTCCTTACCTGGGTCCTACAAAAGCATGTCAAGCTGACCCGTAGTAGTCAATTCTTATTGCCCTTATCTAAAAGGATTCCCTGCTGCAGAGCAGTCCTGTGCAGCAATGGGAATGGTAGGAAACTGAAAACAGACTCTTTTATAACAACAGGAGCTTCATTTGTAGTGCACGCATACTGTAAGAGCAGTCCTGGGTTTCCTACCAGCATGCCTGAGCCTAATTACACCTGCTGTAGTCCTGAATCACCAGCCAAAGGCCTGAAGTAGTACTTCAGTGCCTTGCTGAATTCAAAGAATAGCTGAGATGGAGCCTGCAGACAACTAATGTGCTCTAAGAACAATGCGACAGTCATTTCATGGGGTGAACTGAGGGATTTCGAGGGAGCTGCTGCAGAGACTACACATTGTTGTGGAGCAAGAGGTACTGTTTTGTGTACTGCACTACACTCTAACACTTACACTTGAAAACTAAGCTATTCAAGCCCAAAGAAAACACCAAGTGTCCTGGACTAATATTTAACATCAGGGGGTTGGTTTGTTTTTCCAGCTGCTGCTTCTTTTTGTTTGTTTTTTGTATATACATCCATCATTTTCTTACCTTTAAACAACAGAGTCTTTTTCCAGTTGTCCTTCTTTCTCCAGTTTCCTATGTTTTCTTCATCTTTTGTGTGTTTGTTATGCTTCCTATCACACTTGATATTCTCAGCCTTGGTTTCTGCTGCACGGCACAAGTGAAAATCGGGACGAGCATTCTGGTTTGCCCTCCATAGTTAATTCTGCAGTCTGAAACATCTGTTGCTTTTTCATTTCACCATTCTCTTACTGCAAGGGTGGAAAATCTCTGGCTTCTGGGCAAATTCTGACTCTTGAGACATTCAAGTCACAAAATTTGCTACTGGCACAAGCAACATATCTTACTTGTCAAGGCCAGTACCCTCCGTTAGGCAGCATCTGGCCTGGCTTTAGAGGAGAGAGGGTCCCTTTCTGCATGTAGTCATTTCCATATCCGGTGTCCTGACACCTGCATTCAGCATCTGGAATGTGTTTTAAGGCTCTCAACTAAATAAAAATATTTATTTAATTGTTAGGAAAGCTGCAAAATCCTACTAGACTGTGTCCTTTTTATAACTGCCTCTTGACCATATTCTAACATAGGCATGTTCTGTGCTAGATCAGATAAATGATTCATTTTGTCCACAGCTTCACTTACATGCTCTGTTAAACTTCTCAGTTCTGCATTGTGGTAGAATCTCATAAAACACAACTGTACTTGTTGACTGAAATCTCTATTCCACTGAATAACTGTTGAAAATGCAACGGAGTAGAAATGCAGACTATAGTGAAAGTTACTGACAAGCTACACACAATTCCTGTTTTCATATGATATTATAGACCAACTGTAAGGTATTCCGGCCAATACAAGACATTTTCTACCTCCAAGGCAAAGAAAATGGAGCTTTAGCCTATTAAATGAATTTTCAAGGTTTTTGCTGGCACAGCAGACTAATAAAATTAAACCTATATATTCTAGGGAAGAAACAATGCATGAGTAAAGGGAATTCTCATAAAAGGATTTAAAAGATCTAGGGAAAAGGAACTGTCTTGTTAGCTAACCCCCACCTGAAACCACTTCAAAATATAAACAGGCCTTTAAGAAAAATAGAATACTCATCCATGCTTGACCACACTTTAAAAACTTATGCTGGGATTTGTCTTTAGATAAAAGTAAATGCATCACCTTTTCAAGTTACCTTCCCCTGAAACTCGAGCAGAACTCATGTTATAACCTCAGTGAGAAAGCAAGGTTTCATTTTGTCTGTGTGTGTGAAATACTGCTAAATAAAAACGCTCAAGGAAATAGGTTTGAGCAGTGGTGGTCTCATCACCTGAACTGCATAACTCTTAGCTACAGAGGTTGGATTTAGACAGTGCCAACTAGCAGTCACTGGGACACTGCCTGGGCATAGTTCAGGAGACAGTACATGATGTTTGCTATTCCCAATATGTAGTCTGAACTAGACTGTCCAGGGTTTGGCTTCCTTCAGGTTCCATATCTCAGCAGGATTTCCAGAGCCTCAAGCACCCCTGCTTGCCCTAGTGCCACATCCCAGAGCTTGCAAAAGATATTTTCAGATTTTATGGTATGAAAATACCAACCTATTGGGCTGCCCTCATTTTTTCAAACACTGTGAACTGAATTAAAAAAAAAGCCACCAACTAAAAAGCCACAAAATCATAACTATGTCCTAGGGATGAAAAAAGCTTGCTATGAAGCCCCCAAGAGACACAGAGCCAAGCGAATTTGGTTGCAGCCAAGAAATAACACTTGGCCACAAGGACAGAGAAAGGTCTCTTTTGTTTTATTTAACAGTAGAGATGTAGTCATCACATCTGTCTAGCCTATCATCTCCTCAACAGTAGCTAGTAGCAGGTGTTAGGGGGAAACGTCAAAAAACTTCTATAAGCACATCCTTCCAAATTCTGGCAGACCTGTTGTGAAATAATTACTGAATATAATTTAGAAATTAAACTTATATTTTAAAATGTAGTATTGTTCACATATAAAGGAAAAATGGATTTTCAGGGTAAGATGCAGCTGCACCTGGTATGCCAGGAATTCACTCCACAGCAGTTCCCGTGGCAACATTGCTTGATGGAGTATGGAGCAGAGTGGAGATTCTGTGGCCAAGCTCTGTCCCAACACCAGCAGAGATGGGAACTAGGTGGTACTTAAAACTGATAATCTGCATACTTGCTACCCTGAGCCAATAGTCTGACATTTTTTGACAAAATGCTGTCCTTTGTGTGAACTTTGCTTCATTATAATGCATTTTAATATGAAAACACACCTCCATCTCCAATGCTACCTGTCTCCAAAGTGAGACCACCCCTCTTTGAGCATGCTCTTTGAATTTCTTGTGGTATATACCTTTAAAAGCAAAGCGAGAGAATTTTACACCAATAACAATAAAGGTATGTATGACTAGAGTCACTCAAGCCTCAAGCTCCACCTTGAAAGGGGAAAATAGTATAAAAATGGCCCCAAAAGTGGGGGGCGTTAGGGAAGACATCATCGTGGACGAGTTGAGGAAGATTCCATCAGCAGATTACCCTTGACTCCTGGGACCGGTCGACGGGCTGGACCTTTCTTCCTCCCCATAGGGACTCCTTTGGGTAAGACTTGAACTGTATCCAGTGCTTCCCCGGGAAAATTAGGAATCTCTATATAGAGTTACATTTTTACTTTTATACTTTAAAGGCAGGCTGTATTATTCATAACTTTATTGCACATTTGTATACCTTATTATTTGCACATGCTTCTGCAGACAGTGTATTTATCACCGGCAATCCATAAGAACCTGTATCTGTTGCTTTAATAAACTACACTGTTTAAGTAGCTAATCATAAATCTCTCATTGAACTCGACCAGATTATTCAGTGCAGCCGTGCTAGTTCGTGACCACGATTAGACTGAAGGTGCAGTGCACTATTAGTGCATCCGGAATCATGATTATTCAATATATTGAATGCGACCGGACTGATAGTGGCAAATTGGGCATCACTCAGAATCTAAGCCTAGCCGCACCCAGCCCTTCTAATATCTGAGGACCAGCTGGAACGCAAGGGGGTTTATTTTCTGCCAAATTGTCTTACCTATTAACACAACACCTGTTTTACAATTTCCATGTTCAGATGTTGAATCCAGACCACTGTGCTTGGTATCTGAATTTGTTCAATCCTCTTTTCTGGACTAACATACAGTTTTGGTTTCTGGAATGTCTTGTCACAAATGAGCCCTACAATTTAATATTTCCCTCTGTAGGAAAAAGAAGTCTTTCTGCTTTTTAAAAATCTGCTTTTCAGTTATTTCATTTGATGAAACCTTGGATTTTCTTTTCACTAATGAGACTTTATCTACAAAGCTTCTTCCCTCTGAAATTCTTCCATACCTTGGTCCATATTTCCTAATATTTCTTATCTTCACTGGCTCTATGTGGGCCTCCTGCAGACTTTAAATGCATGCATTAATCAAGATGTGGGTGCATCATGCATGGATGCACCATAGCACAACAATGTTCTTTCCCAATAAGTCTAATAATTCCTAACACTGTGCTGCATTTTGACTGATTGTGAGTAATGAGTTGATGTTGTCAGAAAGTTATCACAAAGTCTCCAAGATTTCTGCTGGGAGGTAATAAATAATTAATAAATTATTTTATTAATAACATAATTTATTGATAAATAATAATAAATAATTAATAAATAATTAATCATGTACATATAGGAAGTATATCAACAAACTATCACCTGTTTTTACTGTCCATTTTTTAATAACTTGCAAAGCACATACCCAGGACAGTAATTATTGTGTTAAATATCATCTAAAGGTACAAAAAGATTATACACTTACCTGAAAAATTAGTGATTTTCCTCATGCTACCAACTTCATTGAACAAATACTTATCTACAAGAACATGAACATTTAGTTCATTAAATAGTTACATTTCTGACACTTTCAAGTTTATGATCCTGTGTGTGCTGATGCCTTAAAGCTGATTCTGCACTGCTTGTAAGCTATATAAATCAAAAGCAGAATAACTTAGGTAATATGATTGGTCAACACAATATACAAGCTTCTACTTACAAAATACACTAGTGGCTATGGAGAAGCACAATTCCCTGTCATTAATAGTGCAGCTGCATGTGCACCTATTTATTTCTCTATACTACTCAAAACAGTACCATTTTCTGTCCCCTTTGCACTTACGCAAATTACTTCATAAGCAGCAAGACAACAATGAAGCACTCCTATTTTGACTCACTTTTGCTGTATGTCCCCTGGGACTGTACAAGACAAGCCTTTCATCCCGTATAACTTACTTTTAGATAAATAAAGGCCAGGGCAGCCTTGGCTCTAGTGATCACGAGATGGTTGAGTTTGAGATCCTCAGGACAGTGAGAAGAGCATGCAGCAAGCTCACTGCCCTGGACTTCAAGAAAGCAGACTTTGGCCTCTTCAGGAACCTCCTTAGTAAGGTTTCATGGGATACAGTCCTAGAGGGCAGGGGGGCCCAAGACTGCTGGTCGGTATTCAAGGATCACCTGCTACGTGCTCAAGAGTGTTGCATCCCGACTAGAAGAAAGTGCAGCAGGAGGGCCAGGAGACCTCCATGGATGGACAAGGAGCTGCTGAGGAAACTTAGAGGGAAAAAAGAAGCTTATAGAAGGTGGAAGCAAGGACAGGCGGCCTGGGAAGAATACAGGAGCATTGCCCGAGAAGCTAGGGACCAGGTTAGGAAAGCTAAGGCCCAGCTAGAATTAAGTTTGGCAAGGGATGTAGAAGATAACAGGAAAGGATTCTATAGACACGTAGCAAATAAAAGACAGACTAGGGACAATGTGGGCCCTCTCCAGAAGCTATGAGGAGAACTGGCTACCATGGATTTGGAGAAGGCTGAGGTTCTTAATGACTTCTTTGCCTCAGTCTTCACCAGCAAATGCTCTGACCACACAACCCAAGTCTTGGAAAGCAAATGCAGGGACTGTGAGAATGAAGACCTTCGGCCCACTGTAGGAGAGGATCAGGTTCGAGACCATCTTAAGAACCTGAACGTGCACAAGTCCATGGGACCTGATGAAATCCATCCACGGGTCCTGAAGGAGCTGGCGAATGAAGTTGCTAAACCACTGTCCATCATATTCGAAAAATCCTGGCAGTCAGGTGAAGTTCCCGATGACTGGAAGAAGGGTAATATAACCCCCATTTTCAAGAAGGGGAAGGTGGAAGACCCGGGGAACTACAGACCAGTCAGTCTCACCTCTGTGCCTGGCAAAATCTTGGAGCACATTCTCCTGGAAAACATGCTAAGGCACATGAAAAACAACGAGGTGGTTGGTGACAGCCAACATGGCTTCACTAAGGGGAAATCCTGCCTGACCAATTTGGTGGCCTTCTATGATGGAGCCACGGAACTGATGGACAGCGGCAGAGCAGTTGATGTCATCTACCTGGACTTGTGCAAAGCATTCGACACTGTCCCACATGACATCCTTGTCTCTAAATTGGAGAGACATCAATTTGATAGATGGACCACTCGGTGGATAAAAAACTGGCTCGATGGCCGCACGCAAAGAGTTGTGGTAAATGGCTCGATGTCCAGTTGGAAACCTGTAACGAGTGGTGCCCCTCAGGGATTGGTGTTGGGACCGGTCCTGTTCAACATCTTTGTCGGTGACATGGACAGTGTGATTGAGTGCACCCTCAGCAAGTTTGCCGATGACACCAAGCTGTGTGGTTCGGTTGATACGCTGGAGGGAAGGGATGCCATCCAGAGGGACCTTGACACGCTTGTGAGGTGGGCTGATGCCAACCTTATGAAGTTTAACCAAGCCAAGTGCAAGGTCCTACACCTGGGTCGGGGCAACCCCAGGCACTGCTACAGGCTGGGCAGAGAAGAGATTCAGAGCAGCCCTGCAGAAAAGGACTTGGGGGTGTTGGTTGACGAGAAGCTTAACATGTGCCAGCAGTGTGCGCTTGCAGCCCAGAAAGCCAACCGCATCCTGGGCTGCATCAAAAGAAGCGTGACCAGCAGGTCGAAGGAGGTGATCCTGCCCCTCTACTCTGCTCTAGTGAGACCCCACTTGGAGTACTGCATACAGTTCTGGTGTCCTCAACATAAAAAGGACATGGAGCTGTTGGAGCGAGTCCAGAGGAGGGCCACGAGGATGATAAGAGGGCTGGAGCACCTCCCGTATGAAGACAGGCTGAGAAAGTTGGGGCTGTTCAGCCTGGAGAAGAGAAGGCTGAGTGGAGACCTCATAGCAGCCTTCCAGTATCTGAAGGGGGTCTACAAGGATGCTGGGGAGGGACTCTTCCTTAGGGACTGTAGTGGTAGGACAAGGGGTAATGGGTTCAAACTGAAACAGGGGAAGTTTAGACTAGATATAAGGAAGAAGTTCTTTACAGTGAGGGTGGTGAAGCACTGGAATGGGTTGCCCAGGGAGGTTGTGGATGCTCCATCCCTGGCGGTGTTCAAGGCCAGGTTGGATAGAGCCTTGAGCCACGTGGTTTAGGGCAAGGTGTCCCTGCCCATGGCAGGGGGGTTGGAACTAGATGATCTTAAGGTCCTTTCCAACCCTTACGATTCTATGATTCTATGATTCTATAAAAAACAAAACCAGCAATATGTTAAAAAAATATTAAAGAAGATTGTGCAAAGCAAAGATTTTAATTTTATTACAGGTTCACTTTAAAGAGGTAGGAACAAATAAAGATTTTTCCTGTCATGTAATCAGCATCCCCTGGCTACTACTTGTTTTTCTTTGACTTAGACATTTTTTTTGACTTACACAACTTGACTAGTTCAACAGACAAAAAAAAAAAAACAAACCAAAAAAACCAAAAAAACGAAAAAACACCCCACCAAAACAAAAACAGAAACAGAAACAAAACAAAAGAAATTCCATGTTTCCATGTGGCAACTGTTTCCCAGACAGAGGACCAAAGAAGTCGCTATGGATCTATGCAGTGCATTCCTGATGGACAACAGTAATATAAGATGTATTTAAAGCAACTGAATAGAGACAGCATCCAACTTGTATTAAAAATAAAGTTCCTAATCTATTTAATTATTCATTAAATATTTTCCTTATAAAACTCTGTAATTTCCTATTCTGAAACCATAATTCATATGCAAAATTTAAGGAAACTTTTTAAAATCATAATTCAACTATTGTTTTATTTCTCTTCTACTAAATTACATTCCATTGGGCAATAACTGTCTTTATCTCTACTTAATAACTCATTTTTAATATTATAGAAGTGCTTTCAGGGCTTTTGTATTGTGTTTCTGGGGTTTGATTTTATTTGCTTCTAATACAACCATTTTACAGAGCCTCCAAAGAATAATTCACTGAAGAAGTTGGCACAGTAATGTGCCTTGCAATGAAAATAGATGATTTTTGGAGAGAGCACCATTCTGTGAGATGTGAAAGTTATCATTATCCTTACAGGGTCAGTTCAATTTAAAACTTCTCAAGTTAAGTTAGTAAATGCACTTTAAAAGGCATTCCAAAGAACACAGGAAAGACTATTTGGAGCTTTCAGAAAATGCTGGTGACATTAATATGAAAAAATAGCTACACCTGTGTAAATAGTACCCTTGTGTAAATAGAACTATTAGAACTGAAGTAGATAAATACCGAATGAGATCAGAAATCAGAGAAACAGCTTTATATGATTTTCTAGGCGACTTTATTTGATCTCAAGATATATTAAGGATGTAGGCAAAAAGAGTTGGTTTTAGTTCAGTCTTTCTCTGCTCTTGCTTGTGTTATACAAATGGTCAATTGAGACTACTACTTGCTCGTGCAATACAATAATTTTTGCTCTTGCAAAAAAAAATGAGTGCATAGGCTCATCATATATTTCTTAATGTTCAAAGGAATGTTAAAAAAGGGTATCAAAGCAAAGTGGAATTCAAGTGCTGAGCTCAACCCGATGTGTCCAACAAATGCTAGGCTTTATTTTAGTTCACAACCTCAGGAGAAACCCATTGCTTGTTCTTTTCAGAAGAGGAAATCACTGCATACCTGAGTACACCAGGTAAAGCAGAGCCTGGGCTACTCCCAGGCTATGGACTACGGGTGGAGAGATGCAGGATCTTCACTTTCATTTCTGGATCGGAAGCTGTATGTCGGTTGCTATATGCCATTGTTACCTACACAGCATTTGGATGAGGTGAATAGTTGCAATGTATTAAAAGCCTATTTTTTTACTGACCTTAGTGCATAATTTTTCTTGCTGTTTTAAACACTATAAATCTAATTAAAGCAGAACTATTACAACAATTTTAAGCTATGTGAAGCTTATAAGGTACATAAGAGGATATTTTCAGTCTGCTGATGCTTAAAGCTATGACAGTATAACACACGCCACTGTTTTCATTGCCCACAAAAAATTACAGGGTTTTCTTGGAAAAAACCAGCAACAAATAATACTTTACAGTGTTGTATTTGGTGGTTAGAGACCTAATCAGTGCGAAGCTCCCTATTACATTCATCATGCCTGGAGCTTTTCAATCAGTGGAAAGCTAACAATGAGTTTGTCACAACCTTGTGACTTGTAGTTAGGAATTAATACTAATCCTTGAGCTTTGCTATTAGGCTAAATTAAAGACTCTGCACCAATGTACATTCAAATGTTTCACAGAAAAACATTTGTACAATTTCTTCAAAAGAGAAGAGAGACTATTTATTGCCACCAGCATTCACCTTCCTCTTCCTTCTAAAAACACATATGCACAACCCTTTGGGATGGTAAATCATGTGCAGCCTGAGGGACGCAGGCTCACATTTAAGACCAGGAAGAAATAGACTTTAGTTAACTATTACCTGTTTATGTAAAAACAGACACTATATTCTTCCTAACTTCTGAATCAAGTACTAACTTTCACAGTTTTTCCCTAGGTGAAATGGTTAAATTATCTGACCCCCAGTTTAAAAATTTAATATTTACATACTGGTATCAGGCTTTTCAAGGCATATTAATAGCAGAAAAAACCTGCCTAGACATAATTGCTATATTAAAAGACAGCAGGTAGCAAGTTATGGGAAGAATTTTTACTTAGAACACAGCAGAGGGTAAAATTAATTTCTCCGTTATCTTAAGCCAACCTGTTATTATAGCACACTTCTGAGTCATGGGTATACTTATCAACAGCATCAATTTTTTCACTAGATTTCTCCATTTTTTTTAGTCCTAGAAATGTTAGCTAGACCTCCTAGTGAGCATTAATCACAGTTACATTGTGCACTTTTTCAAAGCCGAAGTGTATTACTCAGTAGTAGGAGTGAGAAAATGTATCCAAAGGAGTTTTTTGTTATTCCCTTTTCTCATCTCCTCCTTGTCTCTCCTCCCACTGCCTTCTCTCACCCTCCCCTCCCTCCAAGAAAGAATCACATGCAAAATTCCACAAGTTCATAATTAAATGGAACTGTAGTTGATCAGAATTAATTTTAAAATGTAATATTGTTGAAAACTTTCAGATAACTAAACACACCTAATTATGTATTTAGACATTTCTGAAGCTGATCAATTATTATTTTCAGAACAAAGTCCCACATCCCACAAGGCAAAATGTCTGACATAATGCTCAGTATGTCGATGACTTACTCAGCACCTCATTCCTGGTAGCAGACTAATTTAGCATTCTTTACAAGTTCATAAGTATACTCAAAGGAGTGAGCACTTGGCAAACTTAAGTGTTGAAACAGCCAATAATCACATTGCAATACCTAAAAAAGTATAACATCTGAACACCTGAATTTGTCATAGAATCATAGAATCATAGAATAGTAAGAGTTGGAAAGGACCTTAAGATCATCTAGTTCCAATCCCTCTGCCATGGGCAGGGACACCTCGCACTAAACCATGTCACTTTCTGTCTTAGACAAGCAAGTAATGAAAATAATAGTAAAAGTAATCTAGCTCTATCAATCTTGGTCTATGGAGAACTCTCATTCATTTCATTAGCAGTTATGTGACCAGTAAAAGCCACAGAAAGAGAGGGAAATGAACAAATCAAAGTATTTTCAGAGTCACCCATGAGCTACAGCATTGTGATTTTCCGTAGGATTAAGCTTTGCCAGTGTTAGCTGTGATAAAAACTCAACTTACCTTGCATAACTATAACATTAAAGACTGGTTATTAATAATGAAAATATCATTGTCATCTTAAACAGAAAGACAGCAGAAAAGGAACAAATGCACTTCTGGAAGGAATTAACCACTTCTGAAGATGATTAAAGAAGAGGATGTGAAGCTTTTTATTAAAAACACGGAGACCGAACTTTCAATTAGTTAAGTACAGTTTATGACTTTTGGCGTGATTCAAAAGTCTGTAACTGAACAAAAAAGTAGCACTAATGAAGACGAAGTAGAACTCAAAAACAGATTGCCATCAGTAGAAAAGGGACAAACACCCTGTATATTCATTTGGAAATTTAGGGAAGTAGAACATCAATAAAACCCCTGAAAACAGTTAGCACTTTCCATATTTTTCTTTGCCCTGATAATGTGTGAAGGCAACTTAGTGGCATATGTTGCTGAGAGGCAAAAGAAATTAGGATATGAAACCTGTCATGTTGTTGAACTTCAGTGGCTTAACTCCTGACTTTGCTGTAATTTTGTGGCTGCACCTGAACAGCTTTGAGTGCTGCAGGCCCAGGGCAGGATCCGCTATGATCTATGGCTTGCATGCCTTATAACTGTGGACACAACTCTACAGTGTCTGTTGTGGGGTGGCACAGGTGTGTTTCCAGGTAGCCTGGCACAGGCTTGCCCAGGCCATTCCCGGAAATTTGCTGCTGTCAGCCAGTGCTTTCTATGTCAACGCCTAGAGCTGGCACCGGAAGACTCATAATTGCAATGAGGACTGCAAATAATTCAGGTTAGAGAGGAAACTCACTGCCAGTTTTTCTGCTTGTCTTAGAGCAAAAATGTTAACATTCTTCAGCTTAACTTTAGCACGTATAATTAAAAAAATTATGCCATCCCTTAATAAAATACTTTGAGACCTACTAATGCAATCAACTATAGAAATGCATAATTATATTATGCAGATTGTTTACTTGCATGAATTTCAGAGGTATCAATGAGGAGATAAAAGGCACACAGCACTGAAAACAACATGCCACAGCTGTAGCCAAGGAGCCTTTGTTATTGCATGCCTTAAATTTTAACAGTCATGAAAATTATAATGGGAGATCCAACAGTCTTTCAAGGAAACAGAGATACTAATATTTAACTTTTTTACCTTGTGAAATGTTAGGTCTGAATACAGTATTTTTCTTCAGATTATTGATATGCGAATCTTCACAGTTAATTATTGTATAATTACTTATATAAAGAAAAAACCCTGCTACTTCTGTTTCTGTAGAGTTCTTCCATACATAAACATGTGGATGCACACACCCCCCACACAGAAAATCTTGTCACAGTATCAAACTCCATAAAAAATAAAGAAGAAAGAAGCAAACAGGAGTTATAAAATAGATATTAATTTTAATTTGTCAGGAAATATAATAACAATGAGTTTGGAGGAAAAACATTTTCCCTTAGGCACGCTGTATCTGATGACTGAGAGATTTTCTTCCATGAGTATCTGAGATGGGCCAGATTTCAAAAACCAAAAAAACACAAAAAACACTTCATGGTCAGCATGTGACAGAAAGTTAGAATAAGGTGTTATGGATTCTGTTTCACTGTTGCTCTTTATTGAAAGAAATGGTCACCTTAGCTCAATTTTATTTCTTACTTTTATTTGTAATACTTACACATTCAACAAGCTCAATGATGGCATGCTACAGTGGCAGTAGTTTGAGGAGCAAGGTTATATCTTCATACAAATCTATGATTATCACTGAGAAGAAACTCTTAATTCTCAGGGCACTTTTTTCTTTTATTTTTTGTTCCAGAAAGACTGGAAAGCAACTACAAGGGAGAAACATTACTTCCCTGCACAATTAATCCCATAATAATTTTTTAGGGTTCTCAAGATTAAATAAAGTAATTAAGGTAATAAACCATGTAAATGGGCATTAGAGAAATAAAACTTTTTGAAAACCAGAAAATAGACTGGAAATGGAATTAAATTAAGAATTGCTATCAAATATAATAAAAGACAGGTGTTTAACAGTTACAAGGGATGATCGTTGCAACTGGGGCAGCTGAAAAGAGAACAGCTGGTAAGAGAACAGCTGTTCCTTAAATTACTTCTATATTAGTTCTATATGAAGAAAGAATGCTGTCTTTTCAATTGCTTTCCTGAAAATATTACATGACTCTTAACTCATAAAAGAATTTGGAAGCTGGTGATAATACTTTAATTACCAGCTTCCCAATACTATAAAATTGTACAATAAAAATAATTTCCAAACATTTGCGCACTGGTCTTAAGCATTAGTTGGGTGGCTATTGCGTAGTTTTTCATTAGACTGACTGAACGTTAAAGAGTGTTTCTCAACTACAATTTCTAAAGGTACCATCATATTGTAGAGGAAAAAAAAAAAATTCCCTAGAGAATCATCTGTTGACTTAACAAATGTGTTTCCTCCCTCATTCTTTCTGGTCTAAGCAAACCCTAATGATAAAATATCTCAGTATTAGTCTCTCTTTCCATGAGACACTTTAATGACCATGTATTTTACATTATTTATTTTCCAACTGGTGAAACATTTAGAAGAATTATTTGCCACTCCAGCATTTCATAGCACTAAACTCATAAGGATGATTCACATTTTGTCAAGGTAGTTTATGAGAGGTTGTCTACTGGCTATTGCTGACATTACATACATCCAAACATACAATAGTTATAAGGTTAGATTTTTTTAAGCCTTAGCTTATTTTTGCAAATACAATTTTGCACACATGGCTTGATTGAAAAGTCATTTTTATACTCTTGATTGACTACCTCAATCTTATCTGTACCTTATGAGAATTTATCTTTTCTTTCTTCCTTTCTTCTTTTCTTCCTTCTTATCTTACTTTCTTCATTCTTTCCTTTCTTTTGTGTCTCTGCCCAGTCTGCTTTTTAAAAGTGTATGAAGTATACTCACAGGACTGAATAGACTGAGAAAAGGCCTGTGCTGTTCTGTGATAACATGATCTAACACCCAAACATTGAGTGAGAAAGTACAGACATTAGCTGTTGATTGTATTGGTTGCTCCAAAGAAGAGGCTTCACTGGGGCCACAGCAAACATTTATTGACTCTCCTCTGAGCTGGCACTGCCAAAATTACACCCTTAACCCGGACAGAGCTCCCTACCAACGCCCTGGCAACCATTTACCACCATGCACTAGTACACAGTCTCTATGTGTCCATGTCTTCACCACTGTTCAGCTGTGCTAACATTATAAACTTATTCTTTTTACTAACTCTAATCTTTATACTCAGCCTATGAAGAAGTGGGAATGCTTTTCCTTTGAATTCACTTGACATCCCCTGACACTTGTCATAGAAACTGGAATAATTATATATTGGGTTTTTTCAATCCTGAGTCAGGATGCATTTTGAAGTTACCTTAGTTATTTACATAGTTATTTCCTGCTTTTTTGTGTGTAGTTATCCAGAAATTTAAGAGAATTATCAGAAAACTATATCTGAATGTGTTCGTTTATTTTTTTCATGCACTTGGGGTTTATTGTACATACATGAATGAATTTGAGGGAAAAAAATACTCTATTTTAAAAAGAATTTATATGGTTTAAAAAAATATGCTAAACATAAATGTTCAGAAGTAAAATAGCCATGTCTATTCTTAGCTTCTTGAAGTGTATTTTAGCTAAACTGAGATTTCTATCTTCAGTGCCATTAGTTAGATCTAATACAGCACATATGTGACTAAAAACCAGATTACAATGCATAGATTTTAGACGCCTCAGGGGTGATTTATGCTTACAAACCACATGAATAAAATATTGTGAAAAAAATCTAATTTTTATGTTAATATTGGATTATTTAATTTTTTAATTTCCTGAAATGAAAGTTTCATTCTGAAAAAAATTGAACTGATGTTCAGTCAACAAATGGTACCAAATCATCAGCTTCTAATGTCACTTTTTGGATGGGAGAAAAAAGACAAGATAATGGAATACAAGAGAAATGCCAAAGTCAGTTAGGAATAATCTAAGGCTGATGAATTTGCCTAATGATTGAAGCAAAGCTTTAAATTGAAATGGCTTTCTCAGTCTGCTTAGATGAATGTCTTCAAACAAAATGCGTAAGAAGATTAAAAGGTCTTTTTTCTTTCAATAATTGATTTCACTAATAATGATTTAGAAATAACTGTTTAAAGCAAAATGGCTGTATACTCTTTATATCATAATTAGAAACTTAATTTGGAACATAATTTAAAAATTTAAAGGTGCACAAATTGTTCCAATAGTATAAAAAGTCTTGGTATGAAAAGTAACTTGGCACTGAGATTAAATAATTGTATTGTCTAAGACTTCAATCTCAATAGTGCAATTTAATAAGAGAGATTAATATATTTCAGTGGTTCTAAACAAAGCATAAATGACTAAAACAGTATTTACATGAGCATGACCAATGTGTTTGACATTCTGTTCATATAATTAATAACATGTTGAACTTAAAAGGTCTTTCATAGAGTGATTACAATGTACTTTGCAGTTATTAATAAAAACAGATTTCATGATGCCATATGAACCAACAGATATCCTGAGATGAAGGTGTTCTACTTGAATATAGATTTTGCTGCTTTTGTACCACTGACCTAAATGGGGTGAAAATTTTACACTTGCGATTATCCATACCTGATGAAATAGCTTATTCCTATGCAAACTGAGTGTCTATCACAGAATCAGGAATTGGTATGAGCGCTCCCCAAACTGTTTTTAAGACACTTTGCAGTCTGAATGCAATGAGAACAAGGCTTTTTAGCAACTGTATTTCATCATGGTGAGTTAAATGTTCTAATGATTTCATACTGTTACTTTCTCACAGTGTACACAATAAAAGTGATTCTATGCCAGAACAATATTTATTTTGATTCACCAAGAGCCATTCACTTAGCAGCAGGAGAGGTGCCTATATGAGGTATTTGGAACAAAACTTACCTCTAGGGTTATGCTTTGTATGGTGAATATCTTAATTAAGTTCCATTGCAATATTGAAACTGGAGAATGAGGTCGTAGCCTGCTGTAGCTTGAAAGCCTTTAATTTGCACACTTCTATTCTATTGAATAATCAAGGAAAGTTTAATTGAGCACTCTAGAGCCCTGGGTGTCCAGAGCTTCTATGTACTTATATTGTGTTTTCTCTGCTGTAGTTTAACTCCACACAGTTATTTAGGAGCTCATTTGAGGCAATTAAAAAATACAGCTGGGGTTTTGTTGGACTGGCAGTACTCAACCTGGTTCAGTAATTAGACTCAAATGGTTACCTCGCACCCACTTCAGCCTAAGACTAGCAATGCTTTGTGTGTGAAACAGAAAAGCATTTTTTTCCCAGTAAAAAGTTTTATTCTTACAAATGAAAAATAATGTGTGCTTTACACTAGAGTCATGAAAATTATTTCTTTGCTGCTGATAGCAATTCACACTAAGGTGACATTTAAAAAGAAACCCAGGTAGCTTATACAAAATATTTTGGCACTTCTTGGGTTTTCTTAGTATTGGTCTAAATTCCATTTTAGATTCTTTGAAAAGCTTACTAGCCTGAAACCTCAATAACTTGAAATGTTAGCTGGGGCTCATAAAACCACAAAAGTGCCATTTATCTGTCAGTAGTTGCCTAGCTCTAAAAAGTACGTTCTCAGGAGCCAGTCTCTGCTGCCGGGCATCCTCGGGGCTCTTGAATTACTTATGCAAACAGCTTCCACAAAGCAAGTAGGCTGCCAGCTGAGCCTGTGCTTCCAGACATGCCCACAAATCCCCGGGAAGCATCCTGTTCATGGCCATCAAGATTATTTTACAACTATGTTCTACAGGGATTTAGAAACTGTATACTGTCCTACCTGCTCTTCCTCAAGCAACTGGAAGGCACAAAGAGAGAGGTGTTCCAGGGACATCTGTGCTACTAGGTAGACAAGGGCCGGGGAGCCAGCTCAAGCATTGAGCTCTTGAGCATTGAAACTGACCCTTCATTTACGCTCTGGCCATGTTTTGTTACCATCCCAACTAACTCCCTTAAGGATAAATCTGCAACATAGGGGGCTAATCCTCAGCAGCCTGGAGGCAATCTTGTAAGGCCAGTGGTCAGTGTTTAACCCAATAGTGTCTGGCCATAGCCAGTGAGACCCTATTCATTGCACTGAGTTTCCTTCTAAATGCAGCCAGCGAAGCCAGCTGGGTCCATGTTGTCCTGTGATAACATTCAGAGGTTTAATTCCCAGACCCACCTGAGGAGATATAGAACATTCTCAGCCCACAAATACAGGTTATTTTAAGGCATAGAGCCCTTCCTGAAATTCCTTAGTAGGGAAAAAATATAATACAATTAGAAAAAGTAAAAGGAAACACAAAACTGATTTTAAGATCTTGTGGTCTATCCTGGAGTTGACAAGCTTCAACTTGTCACACTGGAACACAGGAGACACCAGGTTTAAATCGTGTCCCCCAGATGCTACATGTTTTGTATGAAATGGAATAAATTCATTCAAGGAGATGCACTGAGAATAAGCTGCCTCAAAACACCACATAGGAGTAAATAGGGAGCAGTTTTGAGTGGCTGGAGTTTGGAGTCAAGAATCTACTCCAAATTAGTCAAAATTCTATCTAAAATCTAACTTAGATCCTGTTGCGCTTTACTGACGAAAAGCCTGAGAGACCTATCCTTCTCTTTAATATTTTCTGTTGATGAACTTATACATTCTCCTTCTCAATATAATGACCTCTGCTAAACTCATCCTCAGAATCTGACTTTCCTCAGGCATGCTTGCAGACGTGAGTATCTTGGAGACTTCAAATGGCAGAAAATCTGCTAGCAGTAATTCAATGCATTGCCATGCCTAACTACTCTGAGAAATTGAAGCAGTATAGGTATATTTTTCCCCATTTGGATTCACACTGCACTTCACAGAGTTAGCCTGTACTAAACTGCTGTAGCTATGTCACTATACTGCTTTGCATAGCATTGGTATGAGATATGTAGAAATTTCTAAAAATAAAGCATCACAATGTCTATATTGAATTTGGGCTTCTACTTTTAGTTCTCAGAAGAGCATATATTTAGATCTAATAATGGATGTAGATGACTATGCATAGCTAAACAAAGAGCAAAATATTCAAAGAAATGACAAGGAGAAATATAGTAAGAGCAACAGAAAAAAAATCTACTTGTAATTGCAGATTTGAGGTGTTCTGAAGAGAAATAAATATTAGGGGACTAAAAGAAAGAACAAGGTAGTTACAATAGTAGGACAGAAAGAGAAAAATACAAGAGAGGATGCGTGAGAGTTGCCATAAAATATTTTTTTTCCTGTGAAGTATTGCAGCTATGACTTACATTAGAAAGAGAATTGGATATTAAAACTTATTTTCTTTATTGAAAAGGTTTAGGCTTTCTGCCCCATTTAGTTATTCTTTATGATGCTGAACTCTGAAAGAAGAAAACTCAGATTGATAATGCTACTTGAAAGATAATATACTAATAGTAAATGTCTCTAGTAAAGAAACTATAAAGGAAAAATATTTTTAAAAAATCATCTTCAAAAGCACAGAATTATTCCAAGTTCATAGTAGTATAACTACAAATGTAATTTTGATTAATCATTCTGCTCACTACTTTTTCTACCTTTTCTTTAAGATATGCATATCTATTGCACCAGTTTTACATCAGTTTTTTCCTCACATGAAATCTAAGAAAATTTTTATTATAGCTTTCACTTAACTGTAAATAAGTCAAAATTGAAAGAATTCTGAAGGGGTATTAAAAAGGAGATGTGTCTATCTGCATGAACATTCATCATGGCTTACTTAGTTATGTTAATAGGGCAGAAATTGCAATAAAACTGAAGTAGGCCTAAAATCCTCCCAAATCGTTATCATTAACAAAGTCATAAATCACTCATTTTTTAATTAATTTCATACTTCAACAGATTCAGATGTTTAAGTATTTACTGGACACAGTTGTGGAAATGTAACTAGAAGTACACAACCTCTTGGATTTAAAGGTAACAAAAGAGAAGCCAATAAGAAACAAAATATTTCTATTGAAAATTTTCACAAAAGGAAATCTGACCTTCAGGCCAGCAGATTTGTACTTCAGCAGTGTAATAGGAACCATGTGCATTTTTTAATTGGCTTGTGATTCTTTTCCAATTTCCTGACATTATGTTGATTGAGACAGTTAAGAATATAATCCAGCCTGCAATGGTAGCTGATAAATGACCTCTATTATTAATGTATAACATTAGGATTAAAAATTGAAGAGACAGAATTATAGACAGTTCACGTATACCCTAGTGTTCCACCAATGAAAAGGGAATTTTCCAAATGTGTTCAATGAAGGAGAACTTGTTTTGAGAAAAGATTAGTTCAAAACTTGATTGAAAGTCTGTACAGTTCTAATTCTAACGCCTTGAAAGTGGATAGTGCAAAACTTTAGCAGATTCAATGTCCCTTTAATTACAAGTTAGTTTACTTCTCATTCATTCCTTTCCCCTGCATAGTTTAACATCTTCATACTTTATTTCTGGTCGCTTTTGGCCTGCACTAAGAAATTGATTGCCCACTAAATAAACCTGGACTTCTTTTAATACTTAAGAAAAGCAAGCACTCTGTATGCTCATGCTTTTATAGTGGGTTCAGAATTCATTGATATATATTCTTTAGTAAATGATGGGTAACTGGATTGATATGCTAAAAACTGAAGAGAAAGAAAGTGTAAACCTTTCAATTTTATAAAATAAAGTATTTGAGAATACTATTTCACATCAAAGCATCTGACCTGTTCAGGACAGCAGTCAAAAATTCTTAAATGCCATATAATGAATGCTAGGTAGAAACCAAAGAAAGAGTGCAAAAAAAGATGCCAGCATATCAACAGCCTTCTGGTTTGCTACTTTTCATTTGTGCTACAGTGAAGTTAGTCCCCACTCCTACCTGAGTTCTGTTGCATCCATTCATCTCAGTTCACATCCTATCCTTCCCTGTCAGCAGTGAACTTCAGCTGGAAAAAGTGTGTGACAGTGAATTCAAAAGATTTAATATTTCACATAGGAGTTCAGAAAGAACATAATTTTGTTTTTTGAAGGAGTTGCTGAATGAGATCTTACGACCTGCTCTGTGCAAGGAGTCAGCCTAGCCAGCTTTAAAATCTCTTTTACTGAGGATTCTTCTTATCAGGATACATTTGAGACATCATGCACGGTGCAGAGGTCAGAATTTTTTTGATCACAGCTTTTCTTTCCTTGGGTAAGAAGAATGCTCTCAGCTGTCATGAGTCAAATCCTGTACAAGATATTTGCAGACGTTCACCAGAAAGCCAAAACAGCAAAAAGTTCCTAATGTATCTTGAAGAGCTGCTGCTTTACAGGCTAAAGGGAGCAGCAGGCCAGGGAAGAGTCACATCACAATGTCATTGGTATACCCACAGATTTACCCACTGTGGTGGGAGATTAGCTGTCCACACAAAGCACTGCACACACTGTGCATAAAGCAGTACTGCCTGAGCTCTGAGCAGATCTGCAGCTATTCTCCCATTTCCAAACAGACAGGAGTTAGGTCAGCTCTGACCCAGAAGACTATGTTAACAGTAACTTTATACACTTCTTCTTTGGTGTGAAGTCAGTGTTGATGGTTTTTGGTCACCTTAGAATAACCCCACACTCTTGCTAAACTCACACCAGCCTTATACCTGCCCCTATATAATATGTCACTCTTCACTCTGTAGAATAACAAGGATGTCCTAAAAGACTGTATCATGGGAATGTGCTATCCGATGCAATCTTCACATTTTGATATATACAGGAAGACAAATCTACATTTTAAAACCATTCCCCAATCATGACTACAATTCCTATTCTGTGCTTTGGTATAACAGTAATGATACTAAGAAAGTCATAACCCAACAGAGAGCATTTAATAAGCACATTTTTCAGTTAGCATTGTCTGCTGGAAATGAATAAGAAAAAGACAAGTCTTTGGGCAAGGGCAAAATACAGGACTCCCTGTGTTTTCTTGTGATGAGCAGCCATCAAAATTTAGATCTGTAATTGCACACATGTGACTATGGGTCACACTATATTCTTGGACAAAACTAGAGAGTGTAGTAAGGTTGCAATGTCAGAAAGAGTTGCTAAGACAAAAAAAAAGGTTACTGACTACAAGCCTAAAATTTTAAGCACAAACATGGAAGTCCTAAGTCTAGGAAGTATGATTAGTGTAATACTGAACCATTTATATCCCTTTATTCTAATAATTTCCTAGGGTGCTTCTTTCTACTTCATCTTAACAAAGTTTCTTGACTTTTCCACACTGCCTTAGAGGACTTTAGCAAGGGGTAACTCATAAGATATATATCAGCACCTCATCTTGCTCAGGCAGTCTATAACAGCTGGATCACAGAAGTGGCAACCCAGAAACACCAAACAACCAAGTTTTAAATGGCTTTGCTTTTTTTCCCAAAGCACAAACTTATTCAGAGTGCTCCTGGTCAATGCCTGATTTTCCCCATCCCAATCTGTAGATTCCTACACTGTTCAAATTATTTTATAATGCCTATGTCAAATGTCTTTCTGATCAAGTGTCAAATGTGCCACAGAAAGAAGATGAGCATTAGACCAGGGTGCTGGAGATACGGAAAAACTGAAGAGTTAAGGGCCAGTCTGTGCAGCCTGCAGTCACGCAGTACCTCTGTGATGGGCGCCAGATGACAGGTTTCCAAGGAACACAGTATGAAAGAGTCACTTGACTTGTTCGATTGATCCACGTGTAGAGTAGAACACACAATAATAGTGTAAACAAAACATAGCTGAGTAGGGGTAAATAGTGTTTAGTGAGGAAATCTTCCATGTGGAAGAGGACATGCATGCTTGCATGAAGTTAATATACTCCTGCAACATATTTCCTTTGATTTAGAGTGTCAGCAACCTGATTCATTAACTAATGCATGTCTTCTCCCAATTATTACTGCAATTATTTAAAGATTAAGGCTCCCTAAAGGTACACAATATGATAAACTACAATAATTCCTCTAAAATGTAGGGTCTGAAGATATCCCACTGAACTACGGGTAATGATTTATGGTCTGTCGGTAAGAGATGCAATTTAATTGCACTTTGGAATCATTCCTAAAGCTGCAATCATCATGTCACAGAGTACCTGTAAAATGTCAAACTCTAATTATTTCCATGACAGTGTTTCTCAGATTAGACTCTGGTGATCCTTCACTCTGAAGGTTTATCCACAGAAAATGAAACATCAGGTAAATTATGATCAGCTGTCATCTTTATCATGTGCCATTTTGTCTAAATTTTGCCAGAGTGTGAAAACGAGGAGCTGATCTGATCTGTTATGGAGCTAATCCTAATTCTCTTCATACTTATGTAGCTTTAGTTAGTTTAGAAAATTATGCCTGGGAGCTGATAGGCAGATACATAGATAGAAACTATATTTACTTCAAGAGAACAATAAGCTCCTAATTTTTTTTAGCCCTGTGGTCAGTTTTCAACCTGCTTTCCTGTATTTTGACACCTATGGAACTGTACTGCTTTTAATGGAATAAAAGTATACACCAGCGTACATTTGCTCAGAATGAAGTCTACCTTTCTCAATTTCATCAAGAAATTAGAAAACAAAATAAATAAAAACAAACAAACAAACAAAAAACAAACACACCAAATAAGCTACTCTATGAAGTTCCCATCACCTTATCTCAAAGTCTAAGTTTGTGAATAAATAAATTCAGTCTATCCTCTTCAAGCAGGTTCACTGGCTCTCTCCCAGTGCTTCTCTAACTCTTGTGGTGATGTGTCTGATGCTTTTTTCACCATTTGGAAGTCCCCCAGAGATTTCCCTTGTATCTCTTAGTTACACTTTCATCTTTCCCTCACGAGGTTAGCTCTTCAGCCAGTGCTGCCAGTTCATGCTGTGATTATCTCTGGATACACTCCCCACCGGTATCCACGTGGAGATTGTTCTTGGCTGTCCTAGAGGCATGTTGCTTACACCACTGCAATTCAAACAGGAGCCTGAGGGCAGATCTTATTTTGAAATTCAGTGATTGTGAGCCTGCATGAAGGTATTAGTCATTGCTATATTCGTGTCACACGCCTTCAAAAATCTGTACTCATGGGCACACACCATGAATTTAGAACACACGAATAACAACCCTAAAAGGCCTACAATCAGAAAAAATGGGGGAAGACAGGAAATATTTTCTAAAGGTCAGTGATAAAAAATTGGGGAAGAAAAGTGCTAGGACTTCAGTGAAGGCAATAGTATTTTGCGTCTGAGCAGTGCAAAGCAGTGCACATGGCTCTTGGATGAGACACTGCCTCTGCACATACACTTTGCCCAGGACTGACTAAATCACAGATCTCAAAGGAAACAGAGAATTAGTCCCCTTCTTTAAAAGCAATGAAAACTACATGTAATTTGATTTTAAAAATATTCTTTATGAATATTACATGAAGAACTCATGGAAATGCAGAGGTCTTTACTACAGAGACATATGGTTATAGCAGTTTACGCAAGCAGATCTCCAAGAGATTCCACATACAATTTATGTTGCATTTCTCATTGCATGTAATGCAGCTTGGTTGCAAAGGCTTTAAAGTTATTTCTGTGTAAAGTTTTAGTAATCGAAGACAAGCAAAATAGTCTCTTTGCATGGCTTAATGCTTAGATGTCACCTAAGGATTTTGAGTGAAGCTTATGCATCACTTCCTAGTGCTCTACCACTGGCAAACTGTGAAGAAACAGCAACACTTCATATTTATCTCAGATGTAGGCTGACTCACCTGGGCCTTGCAGGTGAAAAGAGTGGAGAAAGTATCCTTCTGTATTCCACAGTGGCTTAGGCACTGCACAGGTCCATAGTGAACTGCACAGCAATAGAAATGAAGGAACACAGAGAATTTTACTGCTGGGTGCATATTGGGTATTAAAAGTAGTACAGATATTAAACAGGAATTTTGAGAACTTAACTTTTGCACATAAATTGCCTAATTTTCTTTGTGATTCTTCCCATTATTTTTTATCTATAGCACTGTACAAAAGCCTAGTCTTACTTCATGTGTGTTTACATATAGGGAAAGAAAAAGCAAGTCAACATTCTCAGCTGTATAAAACAAATGGCTTTATTATCCTTTTATGGATGAGCTACCATTGTAACCCCTAAAAAAAAAAAAAAAAACACAATTAAAAACAGTTTGAGGCAGCAGAGGTATGTTGCAAGAGAAGAGGATATGTCACCAAAAAGTGTTCTGTAATGTAATATTAAGCTCTAGAATTTATCAGTGTTTTCTTCCTTGTGGTGTTTTTCAATACACTTTTATTACAGGCTCTAAATTACACTCTCACAGAAAAGGTCTCTCTTTAAACCTTTAGGTCAGAATTGTTCAGATCTTTTCACACTGAATCAGTCAGTTTTAAAGATAGCACAATCCTCGGCAGGCTTGTAAATCTTTCAAAAGATCTTATCCAATTACCCTTCATGGTCCACAGGCTTCTACGGCATGACTGTTTCCTTCTATGTGAGGAATTAAGTGCTCATGAAAGGTTAGGAACCAATGAAGTTGAAAAGTGAGCCAGAACATTTTTCTACTGTTCAGATACTATGGCTATATCTACAGGGACTGTGTAGAGATCTATAAAGAATTTCAGTCATGGTCAAGAACATTGCTGGTCCTTTGAGACCAGAAGAACAGTAAGACCAGAAATTTTTCATTTATTTGTCTATAAAAGACAATCAGTTACATTAACATTGTAAACTTCTGCCTATACATTTAAGTTCTTAAATCTTGCCTTGGACCACAAAATATATTTAATTTTATCTGTATCTATCATAAACCTTGATCTTTTTTATATGTAATACATCTTTTCCAGGAAAGGTAGCAAGAGGTCATAGACATCTTAGTTTTTTAATACAGAAAGGAATATAGTGAAGAGTGATCTCTGAAGTACTTTTTTTTGTTATTTTATATACTGAACACCTTTATTAACTAGGGGAATATAAAAGATAAATATTTACTAAGACTTTTGTTAGTATCAGAAAGAATTTTATATCACAGCAGTTTTTAAACTGCAGTATTTATTCTAGTGACATATAAACTTCAATTACTAGGCTATAGCAGAAAGGAAAGAAAAATCACTAAATCAATTTCACATGTGGCATAAAAATATTATTTAATCACACTCTGTTTGTCAGGATTACCAGAAAAATGTCCCTTCAAAAAGATTACATGGGTAATAAAATCACAGTTAAGAACAATGAGAAAATGCATACTGTCTCCTCGAGGGACAGCTTAAAAAATTCTTTTCTTCGTAATGCAAAAAAAAGGATATTGCAGTGAGAGAAAGCCAGCTGCATCTTGAACCTGTGTTAGTGACCTGTAACTAACTGACATGCTGTGAACTCGCAAGAGTTATATGTGTATACACATATTAATATATACATATTCATTTTGTTGGTACATGTATATATGCTCATTTTTCTTCCCACTTCACAGTGAGAAGGACCTTTCATTTCTCCATTGAAGATCTGAAGAATTACATCGCAATCAACTGCTACTCCAAGCCCTTTCTATGTCTGATTTTCAATTGTATCTTTTGTAATTATTCATTTATGTTGGTGCAAAACAGAAGGATCTTGAAATGTGAAACTTCACACAGTGGAACTAACTGAAAAGCAATCACGTCAAGCAGAATTAGGTCCTTGTTAGCTCAGTTGTTTCCAATACTCTTCCATTCTGAATAGGGAAATTAAGTCAAAAGGAATTTTCATATGCGGCTTTTAAAAAGCTTTCAATTTTACTACTTGTGTACTTCATTGTGTTGTTACCTCAATAGAACTTGTACTCATTTCAAACAAAAATGTGAAATGGAGGAAACAAAATAAAAGCTTAATATGATCCCAAAGTCTATAATTAGAGTTTTATGTATATAAGGAAAATTCTTTTATTAATAAAAAAAAAAAAAAAAAAAAAGGATTGAGATGGTGGGGTTTTGGTAGAGTTCAACCTTTCTGTGACTTTCATGTTTATAAATTAAAAAAAAGTATTCCATTTAGTGAAATTTTTTCCAGTCCAGATTCCAGAGAGCTTGCCGATGTCATGTCTCCCAAGACTAAATTGCATTTATAAACTCATATGTCAAATAAATAGAAGCTCACTGCTTGGTTTCCAGCAAGAAATTGCTTATTATTTAAAAAGGAATTTTCCAGATCTAGTGGGAGAATAGTACTGCATTCTGAAGAGAGGAACGTACATTACTAATTCTGTTGTTTATGGTTACTTCACAAATTTAAAAATTATGACACAGAGCTAGAATGAAGCAGGCAGGTTCTTTTCTACATGTTTTATTTACCAGTATTGTGCTTTACATTTTGAATAACCACCATAAGTTGCTGACAATTGCACAGAGGTTGATTTGTGTATGGTGTTTAAGTATAACCTTGGAACTTTTTGTCCTGACCAAACCAGAAGAACAAAATGGATTAAAGAAATCTGCATGGGAACACTAGACATATATCATAAATTTGGTGCTCATCAGCTAGATGAGGTACACGAAACTTCTGAATACAACTGCACTTCATTGAACTCACTTGCATAAAGATTTCACCTCAACTAGTGATATGTGTTACAGCAGGATCAAGAATTATGTGTATGATAAATGTAATCAAAGCCTGGTAAAATTTGGGGTTTACTAAAGAAAAAGAAAATGAAGAAACATATTTCACTTTATAAATTCAGAAAGGAGCATAATTTTAAAGAAGGAACAAAAAATAGAAATACTTCTCTAAAAATAATATGCTGATGCTTTTATTCATCTATTATTTCCATCCATTTTTTACCAAAAAAAAAAAAAAAAAAAGAAAAAAAAAGAAAAGATTATCAATACTAACTGTGTTCCATAAAAATTTCCACAACATTTTTCATGGAGTTGATTGTTGGCAAATTATTTGAATGGCAATTATTTAAGAAAATAACCGAAGACCAAACAATCAGTTTGATCTTGACTCTATTGCAATGCATAAACTTCATTCCATGCCCTGCATTTTGAAGGCCAGATATAACAACTGTCGCCTCTCCTCTGACGAGAAATCTCAGTAATGAGTCAACCAACCTTGCCCAATATGCTCTGTTACAGAAAGAAACACTTCCATGAATCTGAGATTAGGTCTCTTGATCTAGTAACTCATTTTACTGACTTCTGTCCTACTGACTGCCTTAGTGCTTCTCCAAGTTTAAAATTTTAGCAGACCTTTATTACCTGAGGAGTGGTTTGCTGAAATCAGATGTATCCAATGGAAGTTTTTAGCCTTGTTCTTTTCCCTACTAAGGCATCATGTATCATGAAAGATTGCAGAGAAAGACGGCTATGTGAAGAAGACTTTGCTGACTTCCTTAAACATCTTCTCTTCCTCTTTTTTAAGTTTTGACTTGGTTCTCAGTAAAGTGGATCAGCTCAGGTTATTTGAAAAAACTTCTCAATTTATTCAGAAAAGGAGGTAATCCTTGAAATATTTTCAGAAATGTTCTTCATGAAATATTTTCAGAAATATTCTTCATTTCTGTTCTCAAAGCCTATGAATATTATGGTTGAAATCTGAAACAGTTCATAGAGAAAGCCATCAGAATGAAGTGAGAAACTTGATATTCTAGATATAGCAAAAAATAAAAAGTTTTCCATACTGCAGACTTACTCAACTGATTTGAGTAAATATGGAGGCTTCAAGTGTAAAGAAAACTTTTGCTTACATCTTGTTTCCACAGTCCTAGAATCATAGAATCATAGAATAGTTAGGTTGGAAAGGACCTTAAGACCATTTAGTTCCAACCCCTCTGCCATGGGCAGGGACACCTCACATTAAACCATGTGGCCCAAGGCTCTGTCCAACCTGGCCTTGAACACCGCCAGGGATGGAGCATTCACAACTTCCTTGGGCAACCCATTCCAGTGCCTCACCAACCTCACAGTAAAGAACTTCTTCCTTATATCTGACCTAAACTTCCCCTGTTTAAGTTTGAACCCATTACCCCTTGTCCTACCACTACAGTCTCTAATGAAGAGTCCTTCCCCAGCATCCTTGTAGGCCCCCTTCAGATACTGGAAGGCTGCTATGAGGTCTCCACTCAGCCTTCTCTTCTCCAGGCTGAACAGCCCCAACTCTCTCAGCCTGTCTTCACTCATTCTAGTCTCCTTAAAAGTTGCCTATATTAAGACATTTACAGTGCTCGGTTGTCTGACTTCAGCTATGCAGATGGCAAGACGAAGTCATCAATTACTAGATACAGCTTTGGGTAACAGCTTTTATTGTTATTTTGTGTCTTCCCCTTGCCTTGATTGGGTATTGCGTGAACACTTACTATATTACTTTTCTGGAATGAAAAAGGTCACACATCCTCAAATCACTAACACTTGATGTAAAATCTTGATGCCATTCCAAAGATTATGTGGCCATGTCAGTCATAAAGATGGAAAGTGTCTGCTTTTACTGTTAGCTTTTGCTAACATCTCTAATCATTTGGAGTCTGTGTTTTTATTCCACTGTGATCCCACATCAGTGCTGATGAAAATGTACAAACAGCAAGCTCAAGCTACATGCAGGTATCTGTATGTCATGGGAAATGCTCTACACCTTGAAGGCTTGGTCATTATGAATAGGGAATGCACGAAACAAGCAGAGGCATATCTGGCAAAGCAAATGAGGATTATTGCTGTTCCCAGTATAATTCAGAATGGTTTTTGAGCTAGCCCAACTCGTGAGTGGCTACTTACAGCTTTAGAAGCATTCAGTGATGGCTGGGTTTTTGGAAGACCTATTTGCATGATCCCTGGCCCAGTGAAACACCAGAGTGTCATTCTTGTATTATTTCTGCAGTGTGAGCATTCACTGTGAAAATGAACTGAGATTATCAGGTTATTCCCCAGACACTGCTTAAGAGGTAGAAAACTTTTTATTCACACCTTCTACAATTTCAAACTGCACACCTGTCATTCTGTTAGCGGAGAGAATGAACACATAACCACTCTAAGGAGGTTATATGTGGTGCTTTATTTCGAGGCCCCGGGAACCAGGGGTCCGCACCCAAATCTGGTTCCAAAGACCGTCACAACTCGCCCGCATTTTATCCTGTAAAGTATTACATATGCATCGCCTCTCCCAACATGCTGATACATATTCATGACTCATCCCTGCTTCGTATTATAATGAGTATAAAAATCATTTCCATATGTTCTGCGCTTGCGTAGTGCCTCCTGGTGGTCGTGGGCAGGGGTCTCAGGATGAAGTAAGTAGTCTTCCTCAGATGAAGTAAGACGTCTTCCTCGCTATGTCCTTTTTACCTTTTAGGGTCCTGGATAAATCCCAACGATTGTGTTTGCGCCAGTATTCTTCTCTCTCTCCTTGACTGGTTCTTAGTATACAACTCTGTTTCTTAACACAATCAAAAGTTCTACTTGAATAATCTTTAAAGTACTGTTCCTTCCAAACCACTACCTTATAGGGATATCGCTTGACTAGTCTCATAAATCTATGTCCATATCCTAGGTACTAGGTCTCCCCGACCTAAAACACAAATCAACCAAATCAGTAAGGCTGGCTGCTATATATGTATGTATTAATTAAAACTTGGTTAAACTTCTGTTAATCAAACGTTATGATTTCTAACAATTCTTTATTGTCAAGTTTGAATTAAATGGAAGATAAAAACTCTTTCCATATTCTGTCAAATTTATGGCTGATTCCAGTAATTACTCTATTGGCTTGTATTGCTTCATTTCATCTGTCTTTTTGATTTATTAAACTGTGACTAGTACAAAATAGAGTAAAATTTATAAAATGTCAAACAGCTTTTAAATAAGATCACTCAGGTAAGTTCAAGATCATTCATTTATTTATTTTTTTTAATTTATGTTGGTCTTCTTGTCTGCAGGGCTGTTTCTCTCACATTTTACTCACTCCTTTCTCTCCCAGCTGCTGCCCAGCATTTTTTACTGATTGGCGCAGCTTTGGCAAGTGGTGGGTCTGTTTTGGAGCTGGCTGGAATTGGCTGTGTCTGACAAGAGGGTAGCCCCTGGTCTCCTGTCACAGAGGCCTACTCTATAGACCTCTGCAACCAAAACCTTTCCATGTATACCCAATACACTCTTCTTAATGCAGCCCAGGAGACCAATGACTTTCTTTGTTATAAGAACATGTTGTGAGCTCATATCCAGCTTGTTGGCGACCACGATGCCCAGATTCTTCTCTGCAAAGCTGTTTTCTAGCCAACCACCCCCAGCATACCGGTGCATGGGGTTATTCCTCCTCAGGTGCAAGACTTCTGTGAGAACCTGGATATTGAGCTTGTCACAAACACCACTTACATTCCATAGAGTGAGTCAGAGATAAGAAACTGAGCTTGTCTCAGGCACCATTTGTGTTTGACTGTGTGAGGTCTTGGGCATAAACGAAGCAAATAAGAAGGATGTTGAAGCAAATAACAAGGATGTTGGCTATCGATACTGTGTAGATAAGATTGTTCTGATTCCCTCATTCAAAGCTGATAAGCTTTCACAGGAATGTGAAAGGATGATGAGCTGACTCAGAGGATGGAATCAAAAAGCAGACTACACGATATGAAGGACTGTGAGGGACAACAACAACCTGGAGGATCCTTGGGGAGCCCCAGCTTCGGAACTGCACATGTGCTCACTAAACTATGCCCACTGTTATCATAACAACACTTCTCTATGCTTCATATGCAAATTATGGATAACACCCCAAAAGAATATGAACATAAAAGTGCAGAGCTCAGGTCAGAGGGAGAGCTCCCACCACAGACAATACCCTGAGTGAAGAGGACCAAAGAGACAAGACGTTGCTGGATCCACGGGTGATGATATTTTTTCTCTCTCTCTCCCTTTCTTTCTCTCTTCTCCTCTCCTCTCTTTTTCATTGAATAGTGACTCAATCTAAGTAAAAACGCTTGGCACAGGACTTGCTGATCCAGTTAAAGTAATCATTGCTGAGTTATTATATCTAACCACATGCCTTGTATTTTGTATTAATAAATCATAAAAGTGGTTGGTTGTTGTTGTTTCAACTTAATTCAGTACGAGGGTATCACAAACTTGGTCGTTGGTCCCAAGGGGAGGGAGGTCATCCTAAATGGCTCTTTTCAGGTCGTGATGACTTCATACTTGTCTTTGTTGAACTTCATGAGGTTTGTGCCTGCTCATGTCTCCAGCCTGTCTAGTTTCCCTCTTAATGGCAGCACAACCATCTGGCGTACCAACCAATCCCCCCAGCTTTGTATCATCTGGAAAACTTACTGAGAGTATACATGGTCACATCACCCAGGTCATGTAGCAGACACCTACTACATCACCCACAATCGTCTGCTCACTTAATCCTGACCCCAGTTTGTCTGGTGGATCCTGTATCTAACAAGCAGTCCTCAAACCTCAAAATGGTTTCCATGGTCATCATACAAAAAACAAATCCCTATTGTTGACTGCAGCAGCCTAACCAGTTGAACGTGAAGGATCCATCCACTTCTTAATAAGCCTTCCTCCCTCACCAGAAAGACTGAGAAGAATATCAAAGTTTCAATTAACAAATAAAGCACTACTAAAATTAAGGAGGCAGAGATTTTAATCTGAGTTGCAAAGATGCAAAGCTCATTTTAATAGAAGTGCTTTTGAATTATGCTCTGGTAAATCAGAATCTGCCCTCTTAACTATTAAATAAAACAAACTAAAATTTCTGTTTTCCTCTGTTCTCAGTCCTTTGTTGTGGATTTTCTTCTTAGACTGTAAACTTGTTATAGATTTTTGACTATCTGCACCACTCATTCAATAAGCTTATCACCAAACTTGGCCCAAAAAGATGCTGAGAGCAAAATGAGAAAGTTCACTATCTATTCTCCTTCAGTAATGACAAAATTCTCTTTTGCTTAAGAACGGTCCTCATGGAAAAAATTGGACTCTAGCAAGAAGTTGGAAGACTCAAGTATCATATCCACCAGCATGAGCAAATGTGGGTAAAGGACAAAGGAAACAATTTGCATGAACATATCCTTGGAAACAAGTTTGACAGTTAAGGTTTCCTGGTTCTCCCAAAGGTGGGTAGATTCTTTATGTTGACACACTTGAATCATCCCCTTATAAGCAAAAACAGAAAAATCAAGGCTGTCTCCTACGAAAAAAAAAATCCACAACCAAAAAAAAACCCAAACCAACATATGGACAGTTCCTTAACTTTAGAAGCTCCCCCAAACCTGCATGTATCCGTCGGTTTTTGACCTCCACACAGACACTGATGTACTACCTGATTCTATGATTTAGACTTTGTTCTATGCAGTGTATTCCTAGGCTCCAGGTTTTCAATGTGTCACTTTATATTTTGAACGTTAAAAAGATACCTTTCCAAAGTCCACAATATCTTTAAAGATTTTAATAAATGTAAAATAGTATCAAAAGTATCAAAATGCTAAAATATGTCCCTGAGATCACTGTAAGATGTTTGACATCACAGAGAGTGAGGATCTGTGTTACTTACAAAGAAAAATATCTATGACTCAATTTACCTTTTTGAAAAAATGTGATTTGAAAGGAGTTATAAAAAAAGAAATAAGTCAAAAATAAACCATGTCAGAGAGAAAATCTTAGAGGCAAAATAAACTCTAAGACACGAGAAGGGTGAAAAATCCTTATTTGAGTTTTACTAGTATGGTGATCAACTGAGGTTTCCAAAGCCAGAGAAGAAATCAAACAAGACACTCTCTGGGTAAAAAAAAAAAAAAAAAAAAAAAAAAAAAACTCTGAAAAAAAGTTTCTCTTTTATTCCTAGAAGTTGAAGGGAAAGTGATGGTTTTAATACTTATTTCCATGATGGTTAAATTCTGTATGAGTTATTTATTCTGAGATCCCTTCTATCCAGTTTTTATTTTCGGATGCATACAGTTTGGACTTACTCATGTACACATGCAAACTTATACTAAAAACCAGAAAATATACACCTTCTTAAAACTGGACAAAAAAATATAGTTGTGAGGATTTCAGGCAGGCTTCTCTACGTAGTAATTGTATTTATTTGATACTATTCTATATGATATGCTTCAGTACTAGAGACAACAATTAATCCAAAATACCAGTGCAAAAAGTTCTGCCTTGGTGCTATAGAGGCAACCCCACATTAGGGAAGTTAAAAGTGCAGAGCTGAGAAGTCCAGCAACAACCTATGTTTAGGTAATCATTACTACACCTCCTACTGGCTTTTGCAACTTCAAAGGAAAATCTTCTATAAGAACTTAGCTGGGATTCTTTTGTGCTGGTCAATGACTTCCTTATGTGTAGACATAGAAATTGAAAGAGTTACAGATATGTGACCCCTCCATTTCAGTACTGAACCTAATTTGACAAGTCTATTGCCAAAAGAAGAATGACTCAGGTAAACAGCTATAGCACGTACCAGTAGCCCAGAAACTTTAGGGCCTGTTATTGAGACTTTCTGAGGCCCAGAAAATCCAGCTGAATAACATGGAAGATAAATGTTCGACATCTTTAGAAAAAAGGCTTTTATTGTGGCTATCAAGGTAAATGCTGGTCTATTTCATATTAGGAATTTGCAGCTTTCAGTGCCCAAGGATATTCACATGTGAATACAGAAAAAGAATTAGATGAAAAGGAGGGTGAGGAGAGACGACAATGGACCCTACATGATTCAATGTGAATCAAGCAGAAGCCACTTTATTGTTCCCACGATCCCTTTATATACAGAGTTTTCTATCTGTACATGCGGTCACGCGCCTTTTGATTGGTAAAAGCCCTCTTGCACGAGGCAATCACGTGGCTCGGTAAGTGTCCTTATTGGATCACCTAATTCCTGGTGTTCTTCCCATGTATCCAACTGCAAATGTTTTCTTCCTCTTATCTTCTTCTTGGTATGTGGCTATGTGTTTAGAAGAAGCTCTCTGATGGCTGGTTCACATCCTCTTATCTTCTTCTTGGTATGCGGCTGCATGCTTAGAAGAGGCCCTCATATGGCTGGTTCGTCACATGTCCACTGTCCTCCAAATACGACCCCACAAGTCCCCCTTTTTCTCTTTGAACCAGCCAAACTTTCTTCAAGGAATTAGTAATCATGTTAGACACTCCCTTTAAGATACAGGGAACGATTAACAATACAATCACAATTATACTTAAAATTACAATGCCTTGTTTACAAAGATCTAAAAGCCATCCCATTATGCCCCAACCTCTTAACCACTTATCTAAACCTGAATTGACCACCGTTAGTTTGTTCATGTTGTCTTTTATCTCCTTGAGACTTTGATGAATTGACTTCGAATGCTCAGACAGATTCATACAACACATCCCTTCAAAATCCTCACACCCGTGACCCTGTGCTAAAAGCAAAATAATCGATTGCAGCTCTATTTTGCAAAACAGCATATCTTGTGCTATCTACATCCTTAAGCATTTGCGTAAGTACTTCTGACGTTAAATTTATCTGCTTTGTGGCCCAACACCCTAATTCAGTCACGTCTCCTAATGCTTTTGCTGCAGCTATTCCAGGTGCAAACATGAAGGCGATAACTCAAGACGGCACATCCTAAAATTGTACCTGATCATTACAATCGGGCCTCAGTTGTACCCTTGTTGACAAGTAATATTGAGCTCTAACTTAAACAATATGTCATTTGACACATATCCCTTGAACCATTGTGACTGATAACCTTTTACCCTGCGCATGCCCTAGAACTTCGACAATACCATCTGACTCCACAATACTCGCAAACACACAAACTCCAAGGCTCCCAAGTTCCACAGTTATGGCATGGAGTCCTTAGGTGCTGGGGTGTTTTCAGGTGGGTCATGCAACTTTTCTTGCCATGGCTTTACCCACTTGGCTGGTATCCATCTGGTTCCTGTATCTGTAACAATACATGCATATCCTCTTCCCCATGTGATTAACTTAACTGGTCCTTCCCAGGCCCCTGTTATCCCGTTTTTATCATTACCTTGCACTGTCTGCTCTTAACTTCTTCCAACCCTCCGTGTAGACCAGCGCCGTGTTTTACCATTGGTGGCACCAAGCTATCTTGTGGCTGTAGCTAGAAATTTAACACATATAGGACTTTGTTTAATCTATCTGTTGGTGATACAGCACTTTCTCCTCCTTTTTGTTTTTGAAGCAAACGCTTCAATGTCTAATTCATACATTCGACCATAGTCTGACCGGTAGGTGAATGCGGCGTACCCGTCACGTGAGTAATGCCCCAGAGCTGGAAAAACGCTTGCGTGGAATGAGCTACATAGCCAAGGCCGTTGTCAGTTTTGATTTCTCGTGGCACGCCAAGGGCCGCTATAGCTGAACACATGTGACGCTGCACGTTTGCTAGATTCGCCAGCCTGAGCTGTAGCCCAAACTGCAAGAGAAAAACAATCCAAGCAGACATGCACATATTTTTGTTTACCAAATTCTGGGACATGCATAACGTCCATTTGCCAAATTTCTAAAGGTCCAGTACCACGAGGATTGACTCCAGGAGCCAAGCCTCCGGTATACTGTTGACAATCGGGGCATGACTGGACAATGCCCCGGGCATCTGATTCAGACGGCCCGAATTGGCGGCACAGTACTTTGGCTGACTGGTGGAAAAAATCATGAGACCGTCTGGCTTGCACGAACCGGACTGTTGAGGGAGCCGCCCACAGCGGCACTACCAGCTTGTCGGCTCTCCAGTTGCCTTCCACTAAGCCTTTGATTATTCCTGTGTGACTCCGAATATGGGTGATAAAATATTCACATTGTCTTTCTGACAGCAATAGCCACAACCTCCGAAATAGTTTGTACAATACCTCATCATTTATCTCTTTCAGCAATGCTCATTCTATACGTGATACAACTCTTACTACATACAGTGAATCACGAACAACACTGACTGGTGGTGTCTTCCATCGAGCAAACACTTCTACCACGGCTCGCAACTCCAAATGTTGTCTGGAACCTTGACAGTCTGTTAAAACTACATCATGCCATTGCCCGTTGGCCTGCCACGTGATGGCAGCCTTTTGAGATCTTCCTCCTGCATCTGTAAAGACTGTAGCACCGTCTACCGGCTGTGCAGAGCGTCTAGGTCGCTCTTCTATTTGACAGGAATGTAGTACACTAAAAAGCTTGTGTGGTGGATAGCGCACCTTTACTTCACCCGAATAATCCAGCAATGCTACTTGCAATAAAATACACTGGCGCAAAGCCCAAGCTAAATATTCTACCACTAAAGGTATTATGATAAAAGATGGTTCTTTCCCTGCTATTTCAACAATTCGATTTCGCCCCCTCATGATTAATTGTGCTAGTGCCTCCATTCATGTTATAACTGTCCTCTTTGACTGTGCCGATAAAAACACCCAGTCTAATAACCGCAAAGGATCTCTTCCAGGAATCCATTGCAGTATTACAGCAAAAGGGTGCTGCTCACTATTGATTATTGCTAAACCTATCCCATAATCAGGGTTCCAGCGATGGGTATAGGCCTTACTAACTTTTATGTTAATCTGCTGCAAAGCCTCTTTGGCCTCATTTGTCAACATCCGGAGTGCGTTTGCACCACCTCCTCCCCTGAGTAACCTCATCAGAGGTGCCAACTCCTCATTGGTAATACCACATAGGTCCTTACCCAGTTTAAATCTCCTAACAATTTTTGTACATCATTCAAGGTGTGGATCTCTGTCCAGAGTTCCACCTTTTGAGGTCGAACAACTGCTTTGCCGATTTCCCAGCCAAGATACTTTCATACTTCTGTTTTTTGTATTTTTTCAGGGGTTAATTGTAGCCCGTTTGACTGCAACACATTTTGTAATTCAACAATCAATTAGTCTCCACTCAGCTGTTTTCCAGCTATCAAAATGTCATCCATGAAATGATAAATAAGCAAGTCTGGATACGCTTCACGTACCGGAGTAAGTGCCCAGGCCATGTAAACCTGGCACATGGTTGGTGAATTTTTCATGCCCTGCGGTAACACTACCCAGTGGTACCTTTTCATTGGTTCACTTTTGTTTACACTCTGTACAGAAAAAGCGAATTTCTGATAATCTTCTGGATGCAGGGGAATGGTAAAAAAGCAATCTTTTAAATTGATAATTAAAATGTCCCAATTTTTCGGAACCATATTTGGGGAGGGTAATCCAGGCTGTAACACCCCCATATCCTCCATGATATCATTAATTTTCCTCAGATCATGCAATAGGCGCCATTTGCCACTTCTCTTTGGAATTGTAAAAATTGGGGTATTCCAAGGGCTTTTGTTCAGTTTAATGTGACCTTTCTCTAATTGCTCCTGTCCCTTTCCAAAGTTAAAATTAAGGGATCTGGCAGAGCTCTCTTAATTCCACATGCCTTCTGCCACTCCTGCTGGTGAAAAACATATCTGCATACTTTACTTCGCTCTGTTGAAATCCCATTATTAATTTTACACACACACACACACAAAGGATCCCACAAACACACTCCACACAACTACAATACCTAAAACACAAACAAAATCCAATTAGACAAACAACTATTAATGACACAACCACAACATACAGTGCAGCCTTAACCATATTATATCGTCAACACCAAAATCATTACCATGATAATCCACAAAACTAGGTCAAATACCAGCAAGTCACAAACAGAAACAAATCCAAATGTATACCAATCAAGTGCTAGCAGCCGGGTATACGCCTTTACCTACGAGATTTCTATATCTTGAGTTACGGAAGGCTCCAAACAAAAGGTTAACCCACCAAAATCCAAACTTCAAACAGACTCCCGTGCAGGACGTCTCCTACGACTTACGGAATGTTAACCAAAACAAAACAATATTTACAAAAGAATACCTTCTTAAAGATGGTCCTTGTCTGCTCCCGCAGTGATCCGTGTGAGTCGAGGGGTCCCTCTGGGAAAATTCCCTGGGGGCCCTAGGGAGCCCTGTTCTCAGCGGGTCCTGCAGCCGAGCAGAGAGGGTCCCATCTGGGGTGCCAAATTGATTCATAGAACTCGTTAAGAACTTGCCAACTTAATTCGTTCGGTAACACTGCTGGCATAAATGAGTGATTTCTCCTTGTCCTTCTACTTATCAGTTAACTTCGCTACATCACCTCCTGAACATCTGCTTAGTTTCAGCTACTCCTTAGCTACAACCCTGTAATTGTAGCTATTGTAACCTGTTTTGGTTACAATAAATTTTGTGCGAAGGTCATAAGGTTCCAAAACTATGTCAGCTACAATGATTCATCTTAGACAAGGACCCTTATTGTGTTCTTTTGGTGGGGCCTTTTTTAGGTTTGGAAAGTTTTGTTGTTATATACAAAGCGACCAAGCTTAAAGTTACTTAGAACTAATTTTATTATTTACAAAAGATTATATTTCATTTTGTACTTCCTTGTCTCAAATCCCCCTTTTTTCTATCCTTTTGCAAATTCTTTTGCAATTTTTTTTTTTTTTCTTTTTTCACTAATGCATTCTGAGTAATCCCTCTCCATCGTTGTGTTGGGTCCCCGTCAGTTTTAGCAGTTTTGCCTCTCGCCTCCCCCCACCCCCTGGAGCTTCCTGCAGCTTGCCATTGAGCCCTCCTCCTCCCCCCTATGTTCTTCTCTAGCAATCTTATCTCCTTCCAAGTCCTCCAACTTTCGAAGTAGTTTCTGCGCCCAGTCCGGTTCCCTGTGGGGCACAAGCATGGATGATTTTTGTGGAGACATTGGTGGGGGAGGCGTGGACGGAGGGAGAAGTGGAAAAAGCGATGGCTGGCTCTTGGAGTGAGACGGGTTGGGTGGGACGGGCGGCCGCTCTCCCCTGGGTGGCTTTTCTACGCAAGGGTCAGGAGGCAGTGGTATGGACCAGGATTCATCCACTTCCATCCCCTCGTCTTTCCAGGGATCCATCTCATCCTCTATCGGAGGTGCCGACTGGGCAGCGGGGGAAGGGACAGGGAGCCGATCAAAAACTTTGATCTTAGGTGATGGGGGCTGTAAAGCTATAAAAGCTCCAGCAGCAGCTGATCCCTCTGCCCTGATCGCTTGAAGGGTCATTAGAATCAGCTTCCAAGTTGTTGCTAGTCCCTTAGCTTCTTTGTTTCCGTCGCTGACAGCATCCCATAACCGTTCCCCAACCTTTTCCCAAGTTTTGACCTTAAAAGCGGCCTGTGGATCTGGGGGGAACCCATTCTCTCGGCACCATATTAATAGTTTTTGGAGCACAAGCTCATCGTGTTTAATTCCTCTCTTGGAGAGTATATGTAGGAGCAGTTTCACAATCGCACTTTCTTCCTTTGTTACACTCTGCCCCATCTCTTATTACTGGCTGCTCACCGCTAAGCGTGTCCCATTGCAACGTACATTCTTTTTCTTCACGGACCATCCTCCAATCCGTCCCGACTCCAGTCCCGCTGGCTCGGCTCTCCAGCCAGTCCTCTCCTTCGGGGTTGCTCCTGGTACTATCGTATGACGATCACATCAGGGTCACCAACTGAGGAGAGACGACAGTGGACCCTACATGATTCAATGTGAATCAAGCAGAAGCCACTTTATTGTTCCCACGATCCCTTTATATACAGAGTTTTCTATCTGTACATGCGGTCACGCGCCTTTTCATTGGTAAAAGCCCTCTTGCACGAGGCAATCACGTGGCTCGGTAAGTGTCCTTATTGGATCACCTAATTCCTGGTGTTCTTCCCATGTATCCAACTGCAAATGTTTTCTTCCTCTTATCTTCTTCTTGGTATGTGGCTACGTGTTTAGAAGCAGCTCTCTGATGGCTGGTTCACATCCTCTTATCTTCTTCTTGGTATGCGGCTGCATGCTTAGAAGAGGCCCTCATATGTCTGGTTCGTCACATGTCCACTGTCCTCCAAATACGACCCCACAGGAGGGGGATGTAAAAGCAGAGACAATATTTCTGTGATCTTACAAACTTTCTGATCACTATGCTTCTCAGTATACAATAATTATTTGTAATAGCGTAGTGTCTAAAATCTCTCTAAGGGGTTATGAAAGAAGCAGTCCATTGTGACAGGAGCTGTCAAATTCAAAACAAAATACAGTCACTACTCCAGAGAATTTTTCATTAAAAAGGTTAGATCAATAACCTTTAATCTACTTCTCTTACCTTAATAATTCCGTTGAAAACATACAAATAGCAATTATGTGCTTATAGTACCAAAATTAAACTTGCTAAGCGAAAGTATGCTGTGGCATGCCAATCATTTTCTCCCAACAAAGAAATAACCCACTGCTGGAGTTTCACCTGTGATCCAGGAAATGACTATCAAAAAATAAGGCACTGAATATAATACATCACAGAGGACAGAAGAGTCATCCAGAAAAGGATACCTAAGAAAACACAGATGAACCTCACCAGAGATCATCACCTTCACCTGTTCTGATGAACTTTCCTCCTTAACCCATTTTATACTTGGATAACTTGTTTTATTCCCCACTGGACTTGAAAGAAATACAGCTCCAGCTGGTATTAAAAAAGAAATGTGAATTGTTCAGTTACTTGAAAGTCCTGAAATTGCGATGGTCACATTGGGTGTAAGAAGAATTAAAACTTTTCTTTCAGTGACTACTTCAGTAGGACAAATTTTCACATTGAGACTTTTAAAATTCATCAATCTACAAAATGCTAGCACTATGAGTTACTTCTTTATATGATCTTTTTCAGATCACCTGAGATCTTCCCTGAACAGTACGAGAAAAATAGTCACTAAACAGTAAATCCTCTTTCTCAGGACTAAACGCTATCACATCTCAGATTATTTGATATTAATTATCTCTCCTAGTTATCTGTACATAATTAAGATAGTGGCATAGAACATGGTAATAGCATTTTACTTCCCCTGGATTTTTCACTTATCTCTAGAATTTTTCTTGGATGAGCTGGAAACCTTTCAGATTCACAGGAATAGATAAATACCATTATTATTAAGAAGGCTATAAAAGCCATATGCTTTTTCAAAATTGACAGGACTTTTTTCATTGACCTTAATGGAAAAAGGATTATGCAGAGGAGCAGGTTATGCAGATTTGCAAGATGTATCGTATCCTTTCCATGCACGTAAAATAGCACTACTTCAGAGAAATTCTTCAAAACTAGAGGACATATGGTCTGAGAATGTGTTTGACTTTCCAGAGAGAAGCAGTGGCAAAGACAGTTCATACGTGGCCAATTACAATCATGACTTAAACCTGTGGTTACCCTTTGAAGCATGATTTTGCTTGCTCATTATTCTTGTGATAATCCACCCTTAATTCCATATATCTGAATATTTCAATGGTCTTTAAATATTTCGAATTACCAGAATTGGGCATTGAGAGGTTCATGGATTTTGAGTCCATAGGTGATGACTGGATACAGCTTTGACTTTTTGTTAACTGTAGACCACAAATTTTCACCTACTTATTACTGATCTTAATAACCTGCCTTCATTATATTGTTTCTTTGGAAGTTCATTCTAATATCCATCTACTCATGATATGAAAATATTCTGCTTATCCTTTCCTTTAGATTTTCCTGATCATCTCCGATATGAAATTGTAGAGTATGTCTGGGTGAACAGGTCTGGGTGAACACTGCTCTTCTGTCTGGGTAAATCCTATGAAGCACAGTATCCATTGTCAGCACTGATGCAAACGTACTATCACCAATAATAAAAAGTAAAGCTTTGTCTAAGTGTGTGGGCTACTTCCAATACCAGTACTGCAGTCTTTTGGAGGGTTAGCTGAAGCCAAAGGAACCTAATTTAACACAATGAAACTGTGGGTGTGCTCATTTCTTAGTGTTGAGCATCCTCACATAGGCTATTTCACTGAACACAAAGCTACGTTCAGGGTTGCTTGTGGTCAGACCAGTTCTGGAGAGGTCAAACACTCGGCTGCAGTGTTAGCCTTTGAAATTGAAAGTGCAAGGGAAATCACCGGGAGTCAGGACTCTCCCACAGGGAAGATAGCAAAATGGCCTTTGCTCTGTATGCACTATCATTTGATTATTGTTTCTTTTGTTCTCTTGTTTCTGGGCCTGGTCCTACCCACCTCCCCAGAGACAACTAGATTGAAGTCAAAGAACTTCTGGCTTTTCTGAACCAACATGTTTGGACATATGCTTTCTTAACGGAGTGAAAGAAAATGCTCTTGATTTGCAACAGAGTGATGTTTTCTGTATCATAGAATCATAGAATGGTTAGGGTTGGAAAGGACCTACATATTTTATTTTATTTTCCTTGAGAATATATTAAAACAGTAATGAAGGAAGAGGTACAATGATCAAAAATTAATCAAAATTTTTTGGATAATGCATAAATTCATTACTTTTGGGAACTGCAGATAGTCTGTAAAATGGAATACATTTAAAAATCATAACCATACTAGGACATGTTAGGAAAGTTTTTATTAAGCTTAATGATCCACAAACGTAGATGTGTGACAGTACTTGAACTCAGATTTATTTGTCATTAATTTGAGTTAGATTTTCTGTTAGTTTTGTAACAACCAATAATAAACATTCACAAAGTGACAAGCCACTACACCTCTTCTAATCTGATATTTTAGAAAGGGTAGACCTACAGCAAACTAGTAAAGTAAAAAATTGTAAACCATACTAGTATGGATTATTAAATGACAGTGATTCAGAAATCTTGTAGAAAAATTCATTTTGATTTGCTGGAAATCCTGAAGAGTTTTGCTACATATGCTGAATTTCTGAAAAAGTCTATATTCCCCAGGAAAAAAAAAATGCACAGAGGAAAGAGGGGTTATCTTAATGTAGATTTTAAACTGTTTTATCTGCAAAATGACAGGTTTGCTTTGTTCCTGGAAACTAAGCACCAGCGTGGCAGATTTTTTGTTCCTAAATGTAATCCAGAAGAGGCAGGATAAACAAAATAAGAATTAAAAAATGGCAATATATTCAACCTAAACTCATTAATAATATTCTAATAATTTAGAATTCTGCTTTAGAAAAAATTAAAAGCATAATTCACCTCTGTCACTGAGCAGAACTCTGTACATAAAACAAGGTGGAAGTACAAATGGAAATTCATAGCTTATCTATGCATGGAGTGCCAGAAGCTAAAGAGTATATTTTGGGAGTCTCTTGGCCCTGGATCCTCTCTGGCATGCAGGAATAAGCAGGAGATGGGACACCCAAGGAAGTCAGCAAGGTAGAATCCAAGCTTTTTTGTCTTTGCTCCCCCAAATAGGAAAGTGTCAAAGGCAGCCAGCATTGCAAACCCTGTTTCCAAAATCGATGTGAGAGGATGACGCCATAAAGACCCCAAGAGAAAGAGGTTTTAATCTGAGTCATGTATGAGCCAACAGCACATATTTGGAAATGGATAACTGCATCTACAAAACACATTTGTTACATTTTTTCAGCTGCCAGAAAATGACATTCTCCTGTAAAAAATGGCATTGCTTCTGACCTCAAGTAAAACCATCTTGAAAGTGAACTTGACTTTAGAACAACATAGAAGACCCAATTAGCAAGGTATAAGCCACCTGTTCTCGCATGAACATTCTAAAGAAAAACTTCTGTGTGTCAGTTCGTCAGCACATGTGCCCCTTTTACCAAATGACAGAAGTAAGCATTTTCAGGAAGTGATACATCTAATTTTAAGACAGATGTGTAAGATAGATGTACTGCCTTTTGGAGGTGACATATTTTCTCTCCATTGATCACTAAGGTGACCTAGGATGAACTAGATCATGTTTTGATGTCTGCTTTGTAGAGAAGTTGAGAAGAAATGTTTCTCAAGTTAGGTTTTTGCCATTTCTGTCTGAAATAAAATGTTCCGGTCCTCCCAGTCACAGAGGAGTCATGAGAAATATTTTTTTTTAAGACTTATAGTTCTCTTTCCTGGCAATATTTTTAAATGACCGTTTGCCCTTCAGGAATCAAATCACATAAATCACAAGAAATATAATGAAAATGCTTTAAAATAATTGAAAATAAAGAAACATAGCAACATCTTTCACCCAAAGGCCACAATTTTCTCAGCAATATCGAAACACCTCTCCCCATCTTTTTTTTCCACAAGCATATTAACACTTTCAGAAGATCAACTGTGACAGTCTCCTAAGATATTTCATTTGTTTCCGTCATTCATTTCAGAAAATATAAAGGATTCTTATCATGATGCTGTGTCTTCATTTTCCAAGAAAAAACTACATAAAAAATAACAAGTCACATTGAATAGATCATTCGTTTACAACCATGATGGATTTACTAAAAAATCCACTTTACAAGAAAAGTACGATTTCCAAAACCAGGAAATGTACAATATATACTATACGTATGCATTTTTCTCTGTTAATTTCTTTGCTAAAATGTAAATGGGGATCAAAGAGAGCCAAGGGATATTTTTGTTTGTTTGTTTGTTGTGGGGTTTTTTCCATAAGTTGCTGAAAAAGCAGCTGTGGAAACTAAGTTAATAACCTCAGCCGATTTTTGCTTGTTGGTGTAATGAGGTCTGCTCATTTTTGCTGGGATAAAGTTAATTTTCTCCATAGTAGCTGGTATGGAGCTATGTCTTGGATTTGTGCTGAAAAGAGTGTTGATAACAGAGGAATGTTTTCGATTACCGCTGGTCAGTGCTTACATAGAGTCAAGGCCTTTTCTGCTTCTCACATCATCCCACCAGTGAGGAGGCTGGGGGTGCACGAGAAGTTGGGAGGGGTTACAGCCAGGACAACTGACCCCAACTGTCCAAAGGGATATTCCATACCATGAGGCATCATACTCAGTATATAAAGCTGGGAGAAGAAGAAGGGAAGAATTTGGACTGATGACATTTGTCTTCCCAAGTAACCATTACAAGTGATGGAACCCTGCTTTCCTGGAGACGGCCGATACCTGCCTGCCGATGGGAAGTGGTGAACGAATTCCTTGTTTGCTTTGCTTCTGTTTGTGTAGATTTAAACTGTCTTCATGCCAGCCCACAAGATTTTCTCATTTTTACTCTCCTGATTCTCTCCCCCATCCCACGGGCATGAAGTGAGCAAGCAGCTGTGTAGGGCTTAGCTGACATCTGGGGTTACATGGGGCTGTACGGCTCTGTGTGGAATACAGTGGCTTTAACCACATTTTAGTTCCCTCCACTCTTAATTCTATCATCTTGTTCCACACTGGGGTGAAGTGAAAACAAAGTTCAAACACAATTCTTGATATTTTTGTTGTTGTTGAAAATGACACTTTCAAATTCATCCTAATTCTTGTCTGAGACTGCTTCTTTTGAAATCCTAGTATCTGGTGCTAGAGCACGTTACAGCAAAGGAAAGTGGTAGAAAGTCAGAGGAGTTTTAGACTGCCTTTTTCAAAAGTAGTTTCTAGTGGCTGAATCTCACAGGCACTTCAAAGTCAGGTGAACTGAAAAGCCACTTTCAGTAAACAAAATATAAACTTACCACAAACTGGGATCATGAAGATCTTTTCTGATAGCTTTACACTTGAGATAGAGGTGCACCAAAACAAAATTAAACAAAACCAAAAAAAAAACACAAACCAAAACAAAACAAAACAAAAACCATTTCCTGCCATTCATTATATGAATGGCTTCATATAATGAAGCTGAGGGCTTCATATCAGAGGCAGACTACCAGACCTTATTAATTTCCTCTGTCAAAAGACATCACTTTTGTCCATGTTTGATGTCTCCATATCAAAATGCTAGTGATGACAATGGGAAATCTTCATAAACAATCCAAAATTTGTGGTATAAACGTGGATGTAATTTTACATCCACTCATATAAACCATCATAGCTATAGAGTAAGCAAAAAAGCGATGAGCATTTGTAACAGCAGAAGAGCTGCTTCAGGTAAATATGCTGTCTTTCTTTAAAATGGCTCAATAGCATGGATGAACCCTGTATTTCCTTAAATTTCTAAATGGGTGAGTTTTCCTTTCATATGAACAGTTTATACAGGCCTTAAGGAAGAGAACTGGATCCTGTCCAGACCCAAGTCTATACGGTGGGTCTTCAACATTGTTTGGGAGGCTTTAACTACTGAATATTTTTTTCTGATTAAAGTATTAGTTAATGTAGAAAACTAAAGAATGTATCTAGTTGCCTTTTATTTCTTGATTTAGAAGGCTCATTCCACTGTATTTAGTGCAGAAAGGAAGAGTACTTATTATTCTGACAGGTGAAATATCCTGAGGAGAAAAAAAAAAATGTTAAATGCTTCTTTTCCTCTAAGAGAATGCCTATGGCATTCCCATCACCAAGATACTGTTTTTCTTACAGGAGAAAAAAAGAAAGAAAAAAACGAAAGAAAAGTCTGTGAGTTTGAAGAATTCTATACAGCTTTTGGTAGTTAATGGTTATATTCAAATACATTTAAATGACTGGAAATTTTCTTGGATTGAAAAGTTATGCAAAATTGCATGTATGAAAAGAAAAATTATGTTTAATGGATGTATTCTTTAGATCTGTATTCCCTACTATAACTGTCCTTTGCAATGATACATTATCTATTGATACGCTTTTCCTATGAGAAACTTTGGCTTGGTGTTTTCAACACAGTAGTCCAAAATCTTAAACTTTTTTTTTAGTTTGAAGATTTGCATTCTCCTAAGACTAGGCACTTTTTTAATGGACTTATGATAGATAACATATGCAGGAAAGTTCTTAGCATGCCTGAGAGAAGGGAAGAAAAAACTTATAAAATGGGGGAGTCAGCAGCAGAAGGAAGACCTTAATCCTTACCTTTTTCTTTCACCATACATTCTACATCTTATTAGCCAGAGACTAAATAGAGGCACAAATTGCAAACAATGAAATAGGTTGTCTTTGTTTTCCTAATCAAAAATGAATGAAACATGAACACTGAATTTTAAATTTTAGAATTTAGACATAAAAGGAAATCTATTTTCAAATTCAACTTATTCTGAAGTAGCCATTTAAAATGGGTCAGCTAAACGGAACCCAAAAAGTGTCAAAGAATCATGGAATCACAGTATGATTGAGATTGGGAGTGGCCTACAGAGGTCAGCTGGTCCAAACCCCTTGCTCAAGCAGGACCATCTACAGTCAGTTGTCCAGGACTTTGTCCAGATGTTTTTTTAATGTCTCCAAGGAGTGAGATTCCACAACCTTCCTGGGAAACCTGTGATAATGATCAGACACTCTCACAGTAAAAAAGTGTTTCCTGATGTTCAGAGCGTATCTCCTGTGTTTTAGTTTGTGTCCATTGCCTCTGGTCCTGTCATGGGACATCACTGAAAAGAGCCTGACTGTCCTTTTCGTACCATCTCTTTGGGTATTGACATACATTGATGAGATCCCCCCTGAGCCTTCTTTCCTACAGGGTAAACAGTCACAGCTGTCTCAGCCATTCTTTTTATGTGAGGTGCTCCAGTCCCTTAATCATAAGGCTATTTTCTCTATTTTGCCTCTGCTTATTCTTTAAAGATTCTAAGGTTATTAACTCAGGCATATACAATAGGGACATCTACATTTACTCAGACTCAAAAGCTGAAATGACTATACTTCTTAAGACAAAATTGACTCGGTTATATAGCACAACTATTCATTTCTGTTGTAGACTTCAGGCCTATTACCATGTTTAACAGAGAAAGCTTTACTGGAATATTTTGACATATATAAGGTACAGCTGTTCTGGCAGTTTAAGTTTTGAAATGTACTACCTTATTTCCTGGCTCTAGAGGATTTGCTTTCTCAACGCTTCAAAAATGCTGTCTTCTCATACAAATCCCTTCTGGCCACCACAAAGACTACTCAAACACTTTCTTCAAAATACTAGTTTGTTCAGCATCAGTGGACGATCTTGTCCCTTTGAAACTCACAGGATAGGCAAACCCCAACCAAATAGCTTAACATGACCACTGGTCTTTCCAGAAGTTGCATTGTAATAACCAGGTAGTGAAGAGAGTGTGAATCCTGATATCAGCATTATAACATCTTTGGACTTTACAGTCTGTATGAAGCAGAAAGAAGCAACATGTCAGTCTAACACAGAACCTTTTAGTTTTAGCATTTTTCTAAAAATCTAATGGATTACTAATATGAACATATTACAAGAAAATACATTGCGATTGAAGACCTTCAGAGATACAGGGAAATTAGATAAGAAGAAATTTTATATTAAATTTTAAAAGTGTATAAAAAAAATCCAGGAATATTAAAGCTCAATCACACTGAGGTCTAAACATTAAAATTCCACCTTTTTATTTTTTGAAATGGTTATTGTGTTTGCCTCATGCCTCATTACACAGCTAAGAAGTGCATAAATCTGCACTACTTGATGCTCTGTTTGCTCCTGCCATGATTACTTAAATGAAGGTTTATTGGGGAAAATGTAACAATAAAGCCTAAGCTGCTCTCTGAAGCAGTCCTGCAATGTGTGATATTACGAGAAGAGGATCTCGGGTTTTGGGTTTTTTTTTTTTATATGTTATTTCTTTTAGCCCTGTTAAAAAAAAAATAGAAAAGTAATAAAACAGTAATGTTTAAAACAAGAAATATACCAATGTACAGAAATACACAATGCCTTGAAGTTTCCAGCAGTGCTGCAAACCTATTCTCTCGTGAACAGTGCCATCTAATGGTTCTTTTGAGATTAGTTGGCACAAGTATACACGAGCCGCATTCTTATGTTGTGGCAGAGCAGCTATCCGAACATTAATGGGAACATTAACGGGAACATTAACAACACATTTATTGGTAGAATCCTGCACTGTCATAATTTAGAGAAACTACATTTTCGATATAATCTTACCGTTTCAGGCACTGTTCTTATTTTAGTATGTAACATTTAAATTTGATTTCAACATGAACCGATCACACTGATATTTGTTTTAAAAATAAACTGAAACCATTTCGATATTGAAACCATAGAAATGAAAAATTTTTAAGACAGTAAAACATAAATATATTTTTTTATTCAGAGATCATGAAATAAAAGGTGAGAATGGAAAATAGAGGAGGAATTGACAACGCAGGAAAACCGGAGAAATCTTTGAATTACAGTGGTTTATTCCATTCTTAGCTAAATGTAAAAGTTGAACCACAGTAACTGAAGAACTCTTATTTCTTCCCTGCTCTGCTAGAGCTCTAGCTTCTAATTCTATCTTCCTTTAAGCCTAAAATACATATAGGGGTGTTTTTACTTCATGATTTTATTTCAAGTTGATTTTGGCTATGCAACAATATTTTCAGTGTAGTTGTCTTCATGGAATTTAATACTGAAAAATAACCATTATATACAGCAAGAATTCCACAGCAGGAATATGTCTCTGTTGCAATATCTGAAGTAGACTAGAATAAATAGAATAAGAAGCTTCCTTTGGAGCTTTAAGCCACCCTATAGAATCCAGTATTCCTGTCACAGAATTCTGTAAAAATCTATAGGAATGAGAGCATGCTCTTAAGCCATATAGCATTTTTTTCCACAGGGAAAAAAAAAAAAAAAAACAAAACAGAACTGTAGTCACAAAGATAACCAAGGATGACCACAGTAATAAAAGTATAGGCCAAGTTTTCTGAAGCTATAAATGCAAGCTTCAGCCACAAAATAAGCTAGCTGTCTTTAGCCTACTCAACAGATACATTTCCAGACCCTATAAAATATCTCTGAGCTTCTAATTAATAAAATTCCAAGTTATAACCTGTGCAGTTCACGTAAGTCAGTGAATCTCTAATAATGATGTGTACTTGATGCTGCTGATACCTACGTTGCAATATCTAGAGGAACTTTTACAGCATTTAATGAGTTGTAATTACAGTTGACCTTGCTCTTGAGGGCTTGAGCTGTGCACGCCTGGTGCATGCATTGCAAGACAAAATTCCATCATAGCATTCCTACGAAAGGACCTCTGGAGCTCTGCTTTCCTTACAATGGAGAACTGCTACCAATGTTAGAAGAATATGAAAAACTATACACACACATATATATATAAAAAAAAAAAAAATCAGATGTGGTTCGTATCTTCCACACCACAGAAATGAAGGATTGGAAGATATTTCGAGACCAGAAAGTATACAGGTAGACTCTCCTCTAAACTTATAGCATGAAAATTTGGTGGAGTACATTTCAAAGTCTTACACTGTTGCATCATTCTCAAACTTAATACTTCTCATACTAAGTATTAAGCTGTTTTTTTCCTTCAAATTAAACTAGTGTCATAAGTTTCTCTATACTTACCTGTTAGATACAGGGAACAACTGATAATTTCCTAATAATTCCTTTCCAACCTTAATTATTCTGTGATTCTACGAGTCTAAAGTCTTAAACACCTGAATGATCAAATCATGTAGACCAACCCTCACCCTCCCCAGTTCATGCTTTCCAAACCATTTAGTATTTTTTTTTGATTCTCTCCTCTGAATTCTGTCTAAACTGGCTACACCTTCTTTAATATAGTGTGCTAAAAAAGGAAAGAGTACTCTAAGGCCTCTCCCATTCTGGTTAAAGTGTGATGAGTTTCTCCCCATAGTTCACATGCAGTGTTGCTGCTAATGCATCTCAGAGTGAGAATTGATTGTTTTGCAGCACGTGCTATGGATGACTCACTTTTAATTTGTGTTCAAGTATGATTTCAAAATTAGTGTCTCCAGCACTGTTGTCAATCCAGGTTTTTCTCAGGCTGGGGGAAGCCCCACGGGGCAACAGGGCAGAGGCTGACCAGCCAGAGGCCCAGCTCTTTCTTCTCCCACTCCCCCCCAGCAGTCTGGTTAAAGGCCACAGACCATGTCGTATCAGAGCTGGCCTTGCGTGTAGGCTGCCAAACCCCTTTCTGGGAGACAGCTGGCCTCTACAGCAGTGTTGATCCAAGCTGGGGCTCAGGACATGATAGCTTGCAATCTCACCTAAAACTAACTCCCACTTTGACCAGAAGTGACCAAAACCTCCTCTTTGTCTATGGTTTTGTGACCATATTGTGCATTAATTTCATGGTAATTTCATCACTGTAATGACAATTTGATTCATCATCCCTTATTTTTTTTGTAGAGAAGAAAAAAGATGTAAAGCTTTCTTAGGCTGAGATAGAACATTTCTTATTTACCCTGTATTGAATAAGCAGCTTGTGGTCACAAATAAAAAGGTTACCCTGTTTTGCAGCAGGGTAGTTTTGACCAGCTTCTTAGGCTTCAGCTGCTCAGAGGTTGATGGCTTAGAAGGTTGCTCTAGCATCTTCTTGGGAATTGAAATTTGACCAGCAGTTCTGTGACAGATATAGAGTCAGATGGATCCCAAGCTAAAATGTTTTCCTGAAGGAAGTGTTGCTAAGATTTGGGAGTGATTCAGCAGAGTGAGTCGTTTTGCTGTCAGGCATCAGCATCTCATGAGTCAAGCAAGTAAATTGTAATGGCATATTTTGCAAACCCAGGCACTGGGCAATGCCTGCATAGCTGATGATTTGAGCATTGTCAATTATGAAAATAATACAAAGCTTGAATTCTAAAATACTATTTTTTTTTTTAAATAGTAGTAAGCCAATGAAGGTGAGTCAGTTAGATGATCAATAAGTCACTAATTCAGATACCTAAGAAGTGAAATCTGTTGTTTTGATGCCCAGATTCTTTACTCAAAACCCTGTGATTCCCCCATGCTTTTCCAATAACCTCCACTGTTCTTTTTGACATTCCCTGTGACCTCTCCAAAATGTACTCCTAATTTTAAAATTTGCCTATCATTTTTTCCTTTCACCTATATGAGTCCTATACCAAGAGTTTGTTCCTTTTCCCTGTCCTTATTTTCATGGGGTTTTATTCATCTCTATGTAGAAGCACTGTTTGCCCTTGCCTGTATCACTTACACAAACAGAGATTATTTTATGAAGTCATATGCCCTGGAATACATACACTTGTAATAAATATTTAATCTGTATTGTCCTTCAAAATGGTAAAATAAGATCTATAAATAAATGTCTCACACAATTTTCCGAGGGGCTTTTTCACTTAGTAAAATACCGTAACGTAATAGTCTTGAATATCTTGATTAATGCTGCCATCTAGTGACCATTGGAGAAATTAAAACCCTCTTCATTCAAACATATTGTCTTCCAGCTACCTGACCTATTTGAGACCTATTTAGCTCTTTCCAAGACTCATTTACTTCAGAGCAGAAATTCAGTAAAGTGTGTAAGGAGTTAGCTCGAAAACTGTCATTTAACATTATATTCTGGTTTCATGTGATGAACTTAGGTTTTGTGCCAAATAGTGCATTTACTGGAACTGGTTTTTTCTCCCTAAAGGAATATATAGAGACAAAATTCAAATAAAAGAAATCAACAATTTTCTAGTTAACAAGTATATGAATATGTTTATCCTAACACCTTGTATATACTTAGTTTTCTTGAATATCTGTCTTTCCCACGATCAGTCTATACAACAAAGGATTTTTTTCTTATAATCTGTAAAAAAAAAAAAAAAAAAGTTACAGACAGATAAATACCATTCCAGGGGATCAAGACTAGATCTATATCAAAAGTTATAAAATTATTGCAAACACATATTTTGACTTTAGAATAAGTCTAAGACATTCATGTTCCAATTTCTTCATGGTAAGAAATGTCTTAACAATTCATGAATCATACTCTTTTTTCTCCTAGGACAACTTCTTTCATGTCTACACTCTAAGACAGAATACTGAACAAATATCTCTCAGGAGTCATTCAGAGACATTTTTTTTTCTCCATTGGTTTAATAGGTAGTTAAACATTAGCTTTAAGAGGACAGGGTCCTAAAACTTGAAATGCCTTTCTCCAACAGAATCCCTGTTAGACTGTGTTAACCACTAGCTAAGAGTGTCTGGCATAGATGAAGAGCATTTCCCTACCAGTCAGTGCTGCAGTGCTTGCAATATTTTATGTCAGTGCATGGGTTGGCAGGCAGATAATTTGGTGGACTGAAAAGGGATGGAGGTGCTGAACCTCTTCTTGGGCATAAACTGGCTGAGAGATCATAAAAAAATTACACCTCTGAATGAATACAAAAAGCCTGAGGAGAATCTACTCACTATTTTCCTAAAGAGGTTATATTTTGTTTATTCCAAAATTTTCTCATTACTAAGAAAGATATTGGTCTTCCTCCTACACTTCCATGATGACTTCCCTAGAAATCCAATCTTTATTCCAATTGCTGTGTTAGTAAACAACATAGATATTGCCAGTGCAGCTGCTTGTCATCAAAAAGTCATCTTCCCTAATTCATACGGTTCTGGAATGGAAAGGGGATCTATTTTCTAAAAGCCTTGTTTCCATACACTTCAGTAATGCAAATTACGCAGTTTTATAGAATTATGCTATGGGTTAACTTAGCTATAAACCTAACTACTTTACTTTAGATACTTCTAGACCTAGTCATATTACTGTGAATCATTATCCCTGTGCTAAAGAGCTCCTAGAAAATAACAAGGCTAAAATAGTTCAGCGTATTTAATGACTAGGCTATCATACAGATATGTTGTTTTATTCTTTCCTTCCTGACAACCATCAAAATAAAACCAGCATTAGCAACAGTTCATAGAAAAAGAGAATGGGAAAATGGCTGTTTCTATATTTAATTCGACCGTTTCCAGTGATGAGAATCATCTGCCAAATGATGAAAATTGTGACAGGCTCAGACAGTGGACTGGATGAAAGGGGTGAAGAAGAACTCATCTACATAAAATCTAGCAAAAACTTTGATGTGATGCCACATAGAAAAGTTCTTCATTTAACTGAGATTTAACTAAGATTAGTAGATGAATTGGGAAATTAGACTTGCTCAGTAAATAGATTTAAAAATTAACTCGGGGACCAGGCAAAGTAGAGGGGGCAACAGGTTACACAGAAAGGTAAGTTTCACGATCCAGGTTGAAAAGGGGTGAAAAATAAATTCTTCCAGATCATTCTTGAAATGTATTTTATTTAACATTTTGATTATAGGAGCTTCACACTAAAAGCTGGAAGCTGTAGATGGAATCTGAACATGATGTAAAGGCTGGAGATATTCAATAATGGTATCACTATCAACGGCTGGACTAGTGAACTTGGAAGAAATACAGAATCATAGAATCATACAACACTTAGGGTTGGAAAGGACCTTAAGACCATCTAGTTTCAATCCCCCTGCCATGGACAGGGACACCTCGCACAAAATCAGGTCACTCAAGACTCCGTTCAACCTGTCCTTTAACACTGCCAGGGATGGAGCATTCACAACTTCCTTGGGCAACCCATTCCAGTACCTCACCACCCTCACAGTAAAGAACTTCTTCCTTATATCTAACCCAAACTTCCCCTGTTTAAGTTTGAACCCATTACCCCTTGTCCTACCACTACAGTCCCTAAGGAGGAGTCCCTCCCCAGCATCCCTGTAGGCCCCCTTCAGATACTGGAAGGCTGCTATGAGGTCTCCACGCAGCCTTCTCTTCTCCAGGCTGAACAGCCCCAGCTCTCTCAGCCTGTCTTCATACGGGAGGTGCTCTAGCCCCTTTATCACCCTCGTGGCCTCCTCTGGACTTGCTCCAACAGCTCCATGTCCTTCTAGTGTTGAGGGCACCAGAACTACACAATGCTCCAAGTGAAGTCTCACAAGAGCAGAGTAGAGGGGCAGGACCACCTCCTTCGACCTGCTGGTCACGCTGCTTTTGATGCAGCACAGGATACGGTTGGCTTTCTGGGCTGCAAGCGCACACTGCTGGCTCACGTTCAGTTTCTCACCAACCAATACCATCAAGTCCTTCTCTGCAGGGCTGCTCTGAATCTCTTCTCTGCCCAGCCTGTAGCTGTGCCTGGGATTGCCCCGACCCAGGTGTGGGACCTTGCGCTTGGCTTGGTTGAACTTCATGAGGTTGGCATCAGCCCACCTCACAAGCGTGTCAAGGTCCCTCTGGATGGCATCCCTTCCCTCCAGCATATCAACCGAAGCACACAGCTTGGTGTCATCGGCAAACTTGCTGAGGGCACACCCAATCCCACTGTCCATGTCACTGACAAAGATGTTGAACAACGTCTTTGAAATATAGACATAAGAAATGTTGGATCATGCATTTAGAGACCCATACAAGAAAACTGATATTGTGAATTGAAAATTTAGCAGCCAAAATAACAGATGAATAAAAACAATTGTTTCCCTGGATCTTATGAATTGCCAGGGTAATATAACCAAAGAAAATATGAACCTCTATAGCTTAGAAACTCTTAGTTCTGCCATCTTGTTGAGAATTCGAGGTACTGTACATAATTCTGATGAACCCACCAAAGAAATATGAACAAAATTTCAAATAGATATAGAGGAGATCACATAGGCTTAGGAGTCCTAGAATCGTAGAATCATAGAATAGTTAGGGTTGGAAAGGGCCTTAAGATCATTTAGTTCCAACCCCCCTGCCATGGGCAGGGGCGCCTCACACTAGACCATGTTGCCCAAGGCTCTGTTCAACCTGGCCTTGAATACTGCCAGGGATGGAGCATTCACAACTTCCTTGGGCAACCCATTCCAGTACCTCACCACCCTCACAGTAAAGAACTTCTTCCTTATATCTAACCCAAACTTCCCCTGTTTAAGTTTGAACCCATTACCCCTTGTCCTATCTCTACAGTCCCTAATGAAGAGTCCCGCTCCAGCATCCCTGTAGGCTCCCTTCAGATACTGGAAGGCTGCTATGAGGTCTCCATGCAGCCTTCTCTTCTCCAGGCTGAACAGCAACTTTCTCAGCCTGTCTTCATATGGGAGGTGCTCCAGCCCTCTGATCATCCTCGTGGCCCTCCTCTGGTCTTGCTTCAATACCTCCATGTCCTTCTAATGTTGAGAACACCAGAACTGTACACAGTACTCCAGGTGGGATCTCACAAGAGCAGAGTAGAGGGGCAGAATCAGCTCATTCGACCCGCTGGTCACACTTCTTTTGCTGCAGCCCAGGATACAATTGGCTTTCTGGGCTGGGAAGAGAAGGAAAGAAGCTCAAAAGATGAGGCTTGCCTAGTTTAGTGAAAGAAAAGACTGAGAAAGGATATATTTCATGGCCCTTTACTTCTCCTACTGGGGAAAAAAATGAACAATGAGAACTTAAGTGTAATTCCTTGTGATTAAAGCCAGATATACACTGTCTTCTGTGTTATCTTCTACTGAAGAGAGAATTCAGGGTGAGAAGGGGAAGTAAAAGGCTAGTGATTTCGGCCTGACAGAATGATCCCTGAGCAATCATTTCACCCAGCATCACCTTAATTGTAGCTTTTCTATAAAGCTGGTTTTTTTTTTTGCACTGTACTACTAGGATCTTGGGGCTCTCACTCTTCAGCTGTGCCTACCATGAGCTGAATCTCAATGTCAATGTCTAATTATATCAACTAATGTCACACATTCAGATTACATATCTCTCAGCTAGTCACCTATTGCTCCTTTTACAGTCAACAGAAAAAAGTGGGACTTAGAGGCACAATTTGTCCGCCTTATCTTAAATTTGTGCTGCAGTATCAGATAAATGACATCCCAGAAGTGCATATTGAATGATTAGCTGAGAAGTGGACTACTAAAATACAGTAGGTGAGATGAACCTCACTGAATGTTTCTAACATACACATGTTAAAACAGAGGCTGTGTGGGTTACAGCACTCCCCAGATACCACAGACTCAGGAGAAAATGAAAGCCATTCTGTGACAGAGATGCAGAAAGAAGTCAGAACAGCTGTGGTCTGAGCCATTTATTTAGTACATATTATAGTAAGAACTGCAATTCTCACAGAATAAAAAGAATAGCTCCAGAATGAATGCAAGGACTGAAATTATTTAGGAAGTCCTTTTATCATCATAAGCTGTCATCATGAGAATACAACTGAAATCAGTTTATATGAATCAGAAAATCCAAAGCAATGAATGTAGCTATGCATGCACTTTGAGACTGTACTATTCCTTTTATAATTTTTGCTTACAGCTTGGCATTCCAAAGTGTCATATAAAATCAATGGCCTTCACCATTCACTGTACAGGGCTCTGAAATGCCATGAAACACTATGATGAGAAAAAATTAATACTGCCCAATTAACTTCATTTATAGATGCATTCTGTCCTTGCAAGACCATTATATACAGACTATGCTTTTGATATTTTCCTTTTTCTATGCACAGACTGCAAAGGGATTAACACTTTTCTGTGTTTGTAGCTGTGACCATGAATTAGTTTAACCTCCTTTTTTAGCTGTATGTAAGCACAATGCTAATGACTGTATGTTGGCAGACGAGCAAATAAATGAAAACTTTCCTCTTCTATTAACAGCTGTTTAATCAACCCTAAGAAGAATTAAGAAATTACACTGAAAAATATAGTCAGTTACTATTCTAAGAATTATCCATAAGTAGTAGCTGTTCCTTTGTATAATGCATATAGAAGGTAGGTCACCGGAACTCTCATTTTGCCTTTTCTTCCTGAATTCAATTTAAAAAAAAAATATGATCACAATTATCACTGTGAAATCAGCACATCCAACTACAGACATGCGTAAATAAAAATGATAGAGTGGGTATTTTCCCATCATCTGTTTCAAGAATTTTGGGGGATTGTAAAGCCAGATTTTCTGACACTTTATTTCCTATTTAGAGAAGCACATGAATTTGCCGTGGACAATTTATTTTGCTGACTTAATTCCAATGAACTGCAGAAAGAAAAATCATGATTTTGTGAACACAGTGACTACCCAACGCCCCTACGATACATTAAGCTGAATAAAATCCCATAATCTAATAAATAAGGCAGCCATTTTTAAAAATGATACTCCTTGAATTTTAAATAACTTATTGCCTTTTATTGAATGAAGTGCATTAAGATGTGCTACTTTATGCAGTTACAAATGGTGACATGCATCTAAGTAGTACATGACATCTGAAACTGGAAAAAAATATCTTCAGAATCAAGTTTTTAAAATTTTTGAAAAAAATGGGTTTCTGATATACTGACAATGTACGTAAGGGTTCAGCCATCAAAATAAAATGCATCAAGGTGAGATACATATACTGTATTGTTGTTATAGCAGTATACCTTCATACACAAAATGACCCAGGTATTTAATTCCTCTGAGGTGCTTGTTTATGTCATCTGAGGAGCTGATCTAATATATGAAAGTCATAAATTAAAATATTCAATTGTCTAACTTCTCTGAAGTTGTCTAGTTAACAATGACCTCCTTTATTCACAAAATAACAATTTAATTGCATTTCATGAGATGAGTGCTGTGGAGTTTTTAAAAGAACATTTATGGGAGAGCAGAATGGATCATACAAGGCTAGTAATGCCCTATTTAAATTTCCTAAAATCACCACCTCCTTAGCTTCAAAGAACTTAAAGACTGACTGTGTTTCTGATGCAACCCAAATAGATTTAAATGCACATTTCTCCAGATTTCATGTTGATCTAAGATGTTGGATGACTGGGTTTGGTAGGGGTTTTGAGATTTTTTTAAGAGAAATAATATTCTGACTGTGGGGACTTTCTTCACTATAAATTATTTGCTGATTAATGGAAAGAAATTCATGGAAAAAAATCCTTTCTGTTGTAATTAAATTATTAAAGAATAAATTATTCAAGAATAAATTATTCAAGAGTCTGCTCATCACTGCAAATAAAAAAATGAGAATCTTACATTTAGATGTCCTGAACTGACCATACTAAAGCTCATGTTATTTTAAGTCCAGGAAGTCTTCCCACATGTGCTTTAAGTTTTGGTGTTATATCAATTAATAAAACTAATTGATGTAAAATGTATTATCTAACTTCCATCATTACTCTCTTGCTTTTGTGTGACTGTCCCAATTTAATGGTAGGCAAAATGTTAAAAAAAAAAAAAAAAAAAAAAAAAGAGAGGGAAAAAAACAAAATAAACCATGGATTAAGTCAGTTGCATTCATATTTCATATGAGATCAGAGCTTAATACTACTACCTTGATTTCCTCACTTGCCCAGGTTATCCTGTCTAGAAACTATGTAGCCAGAAACAAATACAAGTGATGTGGCTGATCAAAGCATATGGGCCATAAGCTTACATGAGTATAAGCAACTTTGGTGGACGTTTTTGGTAGTTGGTTTGGAAAAGAGGAAAGACTTCCTTTTCTTAGCTTCTTTTTAGTTCTTATTTTACAACTTAGAACAATTGGGAATTATGTTTGACACAATCAACTACAACCATCCGATTCAAGCATTAATTTATTGTACTAGCCTTTTACACCTGGAAATGTGATTTTAAATTCCTCTAAGATAAAATGTGAAAATGAAGCAGTAGGTTGATCCAATTATTATTTTCAGGCACAGTGCAAAAATGCCTTTTAGGTGTAACTGGGAATTTTGTTAAGTCAAGACTCAGGAATAAAAAAGAATTCTGTTATCACTGTTAGCACAAAATGCCAGCTCACAGCAGACATGGCCATATTCATAAGAACTCAGCACTTTGCCTCATGCTTTAGTTGTTTCCTCCTATAAGATAAGAACACATTCTTAAAAGATTACAAAATAGTAAGAGAAGCAGTAAATTGTTCCCCAAAACATGTTTTCAAATTTCTATTACACTTAGTATCTGTATAGAATTCTGGTAACATAAAATATTTAATCCATAGAAGCCAGGACCAGCTTTTCAGCAGCTCTCAAATAGTTTAACTTCCCTGGTCTGCAGTTAAAAAAGGACAATTTAAAAAGAAAATATGTTTCTTCTAATTCTCCCATAACTTTAAATCAACTAATGGGACTTTGTTTTTGGTATAGAGACCAAGCATGAAACACCAGCTCCAAAGGAAAATGTTTCAGAAAGTCATGAGAACACTGGGATATCATGGACTCTGTTCTATGACCTTCACAACAGTGGAGACAAGTAACAGCTGCGGCAATTAAGGAGTCCTGTGGAAGCAAAGTGACAAAAATCAAACTGTGCATCCTTTTTGACCTCTGTACAGTCCTGATACAAAGTTAATAAGCATGTGGACCAAATTCTATCACTTTGATGTTGAGTTTCAGAAGAAACTCCCATTATACATATCTGCAATATACTTAACACTTTGGGTCACACTGCCACAGTCAGCTCTGACATTAAGAAAACTATTTTGTCCATTATCTTGTGTGTGATGCATTATGTTCGCTTCCATGAGAATGGATTTTTATATTGACAGGTCTCTGAACATCAAAAATCACACTTCTCTGTTGTTTTAGTGGTACTCTAAACAACACTAAGGGCATAATTTTGCTTCCAAAAAAATACATAAATTATGTTTTGTTAAAAAACTACAAGTTAGAAAAACTCTGACGAGTCAGAAAGCATCATCAAGAACACAGCATAGATGTTCAGCTACCTAGCAAAACTAATACCTCTATTACTATCAAAACCTGAGATCCCACAGC